>NC_090445.1:1529757399-1531063341 GCF_031143425.1 Pleurodeles waltl | reverse complement strand
ATATTTTACAGCGAGTCCACTGCGACTCGGCTTGTAAAATAAAAAATGCTTTTTAACCCTAGGGAGTCTCTTTGGGTCCCCACCACCAGAGCTAAGGGGTCAGGGTGTTCATACCCTGCACATCCCCCCCCCCCCCCCCCCTTTTTTTTTTTTTAAACTTATATGGCTGATAGCACTTCAACAACTTCTGTTGTTGAAGTGTTTTCAGCCATTCAGAACTCTGCATGAGATCGGTAGTGGTCGCAAATCGGCCCAGTATGAATGGATCACCCCGAAACTTTCCAGGCAGCAGCTGACTGGACTGGCAAATTTTTCGTCCAGATTCGTGAAGCTGCATCAAAGATAAAGGCAAGTAAAAAAAAATACATATATTTTAGAAACTAGTTCATAACTATACTTACCTAGTAGCGACCACCACTAGGTTATTTATATATATATATATATATATATATATCCATATTCATCACTGGAAAAAAATGGGTTACAGGTATGTTTTACTTAGCTTTACGTTTTACCCATACAAAACCATAGAAATTCAGCATTTATAGTTATACTTATGTTAGGAAAATATAACTTGTTGCCCAAAATTACTTCCCAGCACAAATTATCAGATAAGTATAACTACAAGTCTAAATATAACTGCTGAATTTCTTTGGTTTTGTATGGGTAAAGCGTCAACCTAACTATAACGCCCCTGTAACCTAACTGGGACTAAATGGAGGAGCTCTTCCAGTTCTTACCAGATGAGCACCAGAAGAGGACACCAAATAGTTGCTAAGGGGTCGACAGTTTCTAATAATTTGATTTGCTATGCCCTGGATGGAGCTGACACAGCTGCACACGGCATTAACACCAGCATCCTTCTCCGAAGTCACACTTGGCTGCACTGCTCTGGTTTTCAAATCAGAGGTTCAGCTAGCGACCCTCAACATGCCGTTCGATAATTAACCTCTTTTTGAGCCTCGATTGGACACTAACCATGAAAAGCTCAAAAAGGACACAGACACAGCAACAACTATGGGTGCCCTCCATTCCTCCATACAGAGAGGCCCCTTCCGTTGCCCTTGGCTTAGAGGCTCCTTCAAGACCACCTCCTCTGAGGTGTCTACATCACACCCCAGACAGCCTCATACCTCCTATTCTATGGGGTTTCTACAGAGGCTTCTCTACAGGTAACACCAATAATGTGATATCCCCCCTCGCACTCACAGGCTATCTCAGGAACACCTAACCCTCCTAAAACAATAGGACCAATCCCTTCTTCTCAAAGGGGCCATATAGCTTGTTCTGTTACAGCATCCAGGGACAGGAGTATACACCCTATACTTTCTGATTTCCAAAAAAAAACAGTTGTCTCAGACCTATTCTCGACCTCAGACCACTAAACAAATACATCCTGTCAGAACAATTTCACATGGTTATCCTTCAGGATGATGTTACACTTCTACAGCAAGGCGACTTCATGACGTCTCTAGATCTAGAGGACACTTACTTTCATATTCCCATCCACCATGCACACCAAAAATAACTAAGGTTCGTTATTGCAGGCAAACATTACTAGTTCAATGTCCTGCCTTTCAGAGTCATTAGCACTTCCAGAGTCTTCACAAAGTGTTTAGCGGTAGTTGCCACACATCTCAGAATACAAAACATCCATGTGTTTCCCTATCTAGATGACTGGTTCATCAAAGCCACCACGATCCTTGTAGCTCCCATTTGGGTGCATCAGCCATGGTTCACAACACTTCTAGAACTAAGCATCTGTTTGTGGCATGTAATGCTGTAGATTTACATGCGCCCTCCCTCCTCCCCGGACACTTGTGGCCGTTGCAGTTATTGTACTCTTCCATATCTTTGTACATATGTATGTATACATTGCCTTGACATCCTTTTCCTACACTTTCCTTTCCTTCCACTCCTTTCTCACCTGCCTGTGGGAAAACACTGTAACAAAGGAATTGATGCTCATGCGCAATATCCCTGAGAGGAGGAGTCACTCGATCTTATGACTCTGAACATTTCTTCGAAAAGAAAACAACTTGCAACAGTAGATGGCAGGAGTATGCAGAGCATGTGACTCTATGGCACTACATGCCACGAACAGATGCTTACAGGGTAAGTAACATATATATATATATATATATATATATATTATATATATATAATATATATAATATGTTTGATGGCATGTGTAGCTGCAGATACACATGCTATGCATATCGATTCAACATCTAGTGTTGGGCTTGGAGTGTTACAAGTTGTTTTTCTTAGAAAAAGTATTTTAGAGTCACAGGATCGAGTGACTTCTCCTCTCGTTCCATTACGCATGGTCATCGACTCCATTGTTAGATTGTTTTCTTTCTGCCGTCGGGTTCGGACGTGTTTCCTCTCGCTCCGAGATTTCGATACGGAAAACTTTAAAAAACCTTTGTTTTCATCAGTACTGTATCGATTGCGTTATTCATCTACCATCGAAACAGCGAGTACCGTCGGAAATCAACTTTGTTCCCCCTTCGGGGCGCATGCGCCCTATTCGGGCCGACTGCATGGAGAGCCTCGTGGATCGGACTCCATTCCGATTCTGCCCTCGGTGCCACGCTAAGTACCCATACACAGACCAACTTCTCAGGTGTCTCCAACCAGTCAATCACAAGCTACCAGTAGCTCCTAGACACCTTTAGAGTATCTCGCCTTGAGTTCTTTGTTAAGTAACCAAATCTCAGGGTCACATTTCTCTTCTAAAGTTAAGGGGGAGGCTGTGTTTACTTTTAAATTATAATAATCAGGCTGCAGAAAGCAGAGCCTGATATTGAGTGGTGCTCACTCAGTTTTATGGGTCAGGCTTGGGCACCGCAGTGAAAGACTGAGGCACTTAAGTATTTAACTCTCAAATAAAAGTCCTTTTCGACTCAGTGTTGGAGTGCCAGAACAAAATGAGGTTTCTGAATGCTTTTCAATGGGAGAAAATGAAAAGTTATGATTAACTTCTCATTTTAATTTCCTCCCATTTCAAAGTGTTACATTTACAATCAGCAGGCCTTTTTGCTCCCAGTGGCTAGCAGGCACTGAGCTATATTTATAATTGAAAAATAGTAATTTTTTTTAAATAGGAAAAATATAAAGTGAAGAAAACCTTTTCTATAAAACATTACATCCTACTGTCTTTCTCCAATTTAATTTAGCCAATTATGTCTTAATGTTTTATGAAGCATGTTTCTTCACTTAAAATTCTCTCATATAAACAAATGTATTTTCTGTTATAAATATTGCACCATGTCTAAAGGCCACTGGGAGCAAGATGTGTGGTGTTTGTAAATGTGACACTTGGAAATGGGAGAACATTTAAATGAGTTTTAAGGAATCCATGCAAAGTTAACACTTCAGTTTAATTTTCTCGACACAGTGCCATATTTATAATTGAGAAATACAGCCATTTTTGTAAGTGGGAGAAATTTAAAGTGCTGAAAAATGTTAGATATTCTGAACATTTTTGCAAACATTTTTCTGCATTTTCAACTTCTCCTATTTAAAAAAAGATTGGTTGGATGTTTGATATACATGTAACTGTGCCTTACATGGTGAAAGGAATGTCCTGTTCACAAGTACGTACAACAGTGTCTCAGTCACCTGTACACATATATATCATTCATACGCACACATGGTCATACATCCCTAAGGACCATGCTCTCACTGACACACATGGCAGACCTGTCATGGTGCCCTTATTCAAAGTATTTTGTTAAAAACATAGTAATTAGCTCAGTGAGCATTGGGCTTAAAGTCAGTCAAGAGAGGCGTGGGGTCCTCTGGAAACAATCACAATTTGCTTAGCCTTCAGTAGCTCCCAATGATTTTCACTGATCAGAAGTAGCTCTCACTACAGGAAAGGTTGGAGATCTATCGATCTACTTAGCTATCTATCTAACCTAGTGGCGGTCACTACTAGGTAGTTATAGTTAGGATCTAGTTTCTATAGAAAAAGCGTTTTTTGTTTTGCTAATAACTTTGGCGCCATTTGATGAATCTTCATGACATTTTCCAAGAAAATACAGCGCTCACTTAGGCGTTTGTCTGGAAAGTTTTGGGGTGATCCGTCAAGCGGGGGCCAATAAAAAGGCAGGGACCCAAAACGCTTTTTCCCCCCCATGCATTTTTCCAATGGTATTTTTTAACAAGAATAGCGCCTGACCCACTGGATGGAATTACACCAAATTTTGCAGAAGGGTAGCTCTTGGTCCAGAAAGCAACCTTTTTGTTATTTGGTATAAATCCGTTCAGTAGTTTTTGGAAAATTAAAGAAAAAACAAATGTGTATATAGGGACGCAAAGGCTCCGGGATCCTCCCTATCTCATGCTGAGACCTGATTGGCTGACAACATTTTAACAGGGAAGTGTTGACAGCCATGTTGGGACTAATAGTTACCCTAAGGTAACAATAACTCGCATCCTGGCCATGCACTGCTAATTACCCTACAAATTACGGCACTCATGGCATCTTTAATAACATCATTGATAATTTAAATGTAGTAATTGCAGTAAAACTTTTGATAAAAAAAGAACTGCTTGGCGGGGGCGAGTGTTGTAGTTACCATAGGGCACACGTTATAGTTACTTGAGATAACTCTAACTAGAACAGATGAATTTCTATGGTTTGGAGAGCCTAACTATGACATCCTCGTAACCTTTGTTTTTTTTTAAATGAATTTCTATATATATGTTTTAATTCTATTTTCTACCTATAACGTCCCTATAACATTTGTTTTTTTAATGACTATATATTTGTTTAAAAAATATATATATATAAAGGTTACAGGGATGTCATAGTTAGGTTCACATTTTAAACGTCCAAAATCATAGAAATTCAGCTGTTAGTTATCTGAAGTAACTTTAGGGCGGGGATTTACATGTTTGAGTACCTGGGAAGGGCAGGTTTTTGGATGGAGCCAGATGTGGAACCTAAGTCCAATGGTCAGCAAATTCTGTTCTAAGGTTCTTCCTCCCTAGCAGGTAATCCAGCGCTTTGATGGTGTAACATGTATGTGTGAGCCAGCTAATCTTATGATGGGAGGCACAACAATATTGAGTTAGATATCGTAGCAAGTATCAAAGTACCTATTGGGAGGAAGGTCATATCCATACATGACTTTGTAAAGATGTGCCTCTCTGCCCTGATTGGTTTTTTTTTCCGTTTTTTTTTTTCTTGCCTGCCCTTTTTTTTCCTGCTAAGATGACTGGAAGTTATTTACACAGAGGTAGGGTTTTCTTAGAGAGAGTACACACGAAGACCCCACCCCCAGCTTCAGGAAGGACGGCGGCTGCTCCCCTGTTCCCATTGCATTGTGGCGGCAGTGATTAAGATTCAAGAGTACGGGTATTTATTTATACCTGCAACTCCGGTTGGGAGGCTGCCTAGCGGTCTTCCCTGTAAACACTCCTTCCATTCTGTGTAACGGGGCTGGGTCATTTCTATACTTAGTGTGTCGTGTGTGATTGCTTGATTGCAAAACGTGACTGGAACCAGAGCATTTTCCAAATCCTACGAACTTATGCTCAGGATACACTCCCCGAAGCTAGTATCATTGGTGGGTTAAAAGAAGATTTTCACGTTACTTCGTATATTTGATTTTTTTAATATTGGAACCTGCCCTCACTGTTCTTTGTGTTCCTGTCAAGGTCTAGTATATAGCCAAATCTTAACCATTTGACTGTAGTCTGATTTGTACTCTATTGAACCAAGAGCTCACGAAAACCTTGAACCAATGAAGATGATGCCTTTCTCACTATTTGGAAGAAGAGCTTCAATTTGAATCCGAAAATGTTGGGTGACCCAGGCTTCCTACCTCTGCCTCCAAATTAGATACAGACGCTCTCTTCTTTAATCCATCTTTTCACTGAAGACATATCAAGTGATACTAAAGACAAAGTAAGCAACGCACTATTGTATATTGAATCAGTCAATTAAAAATGTTTCCTCTCATCCACTAATAATCTCTCTGCCCCTCCGACCCCATCACATCACCGGAAATTATATTTGATCCAGAGTGTGATGATCGAGCAATACATCGGATCCAGCACCAACGAGGGAAGTGCGGGGATTTCCTCTATATTTATCCATTTCCAGCATTTGTCAATTTTTGTGCACAGCCCTGACCCTCATATACCACTTTCTCAGCCAGCAGGCACCAATCGATGTCCCGTTTCCAGTCTCCCAGTTGTGGTGCTTGCTCCACTCTCCTGGGACGTGCAATATTTCACTGCCAGACCCAGTTTCATCCAGATCTCCTCCATGCAGGTGAGATGTGTTGCGTCCCAAAGGACACCATTTTTCAGAGGCACCTATGTTGCTCCCACAGAAGTTATTCATTCAAGTGACCACCGCCTCCCAATATTGTATATTAGGGCAGCTCCATATAGTGTGAAAGAATGAACCTATTTGCCCGCGCTGTCTGCAACACTGTGCGTCTGTTGCTCTGCCCATTTTTACCACGGTAGTGCATGCATAATAGAATCTGTGCAGTACTTTTAACTGCACGAGACAGAACCTTGACTTTATAGCCATCACTCTTGAGAACTCAGGAGCCTCACACCACTCATCCTCGTGACCTACAGATTGCTTCCCATTGTTCCAGCAGATGTTTTAAGGTATCTGGTCAGTTGGTGATTCATTTTTGATATGCAAGGGAGGTTGCCTTATGGATCACATAATCATCTATCAATCCTTCCTCTAACGTCGAGGACTCAGTGAGCACCGTCACTTTAAGCAAAGCAGTCTACACTGCGTGTTGTATCTGCATATAACTAAGTTTCAGTGGGAGCTAGTTGGTACTCGTGTTGCAGTTCAGTGAGAGAATAACTGGTCCCTGTATCCAGAAGTCTCCCAACTTGCATAGCCCGATGAGGTCCCATTTATCAAATCCAGGCTGTGTCCCTGCTGTGCCCAGTTACACTCCATCCCACAGGGGAGTGGCCTGTGTCATCTTGTCCTGCCAGCCAAGCGCATCTAGTGCTGTGTGCCAAAGTTTGAGTTGCCCTGCCCTCGGATCTTTAAAGGATGTGTGGCACGACCCACCATAGATGGCTCTGCGATAGCCCCCTGGTTGCACGATTTGTCTATCCAGGCCAAACACAGGTTCTTCTGAGGAAAGGTGAACTGAGTGGCTAACGGCAGTCAATTGTGCCAACTAATAATATTTTTGTATATCAAGCAGGGTGATTTTGCATCGTACCAGCCTCCTGTCAGTTTTTTAATGGCTACATGCACAAGGCCACCATCCCAAAGCAGTGTACAGGTTTCGTTCTCAATTGCTTTAAAGTAGGGCACAGGAAATAGGTAGGGTGCGTTTGGTAAAGCGTAAAGAAAATGGGGCAGGGCCATCATTTTAAAGAATGCAGCCCTCCCTATCCATGACTGGGGTTGGTATCTCCACTGTTGGACATCGTGCCTCGGAAGCGCCACAGGGTGTAATAAATGATGGTTGTAAAACATGTCAGGGTCAGTAGTGAGATATATATCCCTAGGCATCGGAACTTATCCGCGACAGTTCTTGCCTTACAATCGTGGGGCAATTGTATGCGTCCATGCAGGATGTAGATCAGGGACTTTTTCCAGTTGATAGAATAACCAGAGTATCGGCTAAATTTGATAAGGATTTGCATAATTCTATTGCGGTCTAAAACCCATCCTGGGTTTATACTTCAAATGTATGGCCACTTGATAATGTCAAATGCCATTCTGACATCCAGCGAGAGTACAAGGGCATCTTCCTGAAGGCCTTCAGCTTGACCCAAAACGTAATGAAAATGCCATAAGTTGAGAGTGGTGCTGTTCCCCGGCATAAAACCTGATTGGCCCTGATGGATGAGAGTCGTGATCGCCTGCATCAGACGGATGGCCAGTACTTTTGCCAACATTTTGATTTTGGCATTCAGCTGCGAAATCAGCCTATTTGAGACGCACTCTTCTGGTGGTAACCATCCTTGTGTATGACCACAATATTGGCCTGCCTTTACTTTCTGGGGAGGGAGGCCGTATTGCAGCGTTCCTTAAATTTGCTGCAGGTAGGGGTGTGTTTAGGTGCTCAAAGCTTATTGAGTTCAATGGGCATGCCACTGGGGCCCACAGAATTTTCCAGAGCGCAAGTCTCGGATAGGCCCTCATGATTTCTTCCAAGGTGAATTCTGTTTCTAGGTGTGCCTTGAGGGTGAAAGGTTCAGGAATTGCATCTGCCAATAATTCACGAGAATCTTCCACCATGGCAGAAATAGCTGGGGAATATAAGTGAGTATAATAAGTGGAGGAGGTGTCCGTTACTACCTCTATTTCTTTCCCTGCTCACCACTGCCAGCTTGTATTTCCAGCACCCAGTAATTTGGTTTCTCCCATTTGTCCAGCCAAGCTAGGAGTTTTCTGGTCCTGTCCCCAACCTCATAGAGGTGATGTTGAGCTTCTCGATGATAAGGTCCGGTAGCATCCAACTCCGCGTCTCTATATTCCCTTTTCTTTAGGCCTAATGAGTGTTGGGCATCTGCTTGCTCTTGGTCAGTGCGTTTTAGATACCAACTCATGTATCTCTCGCTCGAGTGTCTCTAATTTGGCCCTTTTGTCTTGTTTGTGCCTCACTATCAACGAAAGGTGCTGTCCCTTGATTACCACTTTATACGCTTCCTATAGGATCTGCTCAGAGTCCACTAAGAATCCACTGAGTCTCATTTTCGGCTGAGTACTGATCTGTGGCCTCTGGAAGGCCTTCTGGAATATGTGGTATCTTTGGGTACCAAGGATTAAGTGCTATCTCTTAGTGGCCCAGTTGATTTTGGAGACTGTAGACTGCACTTAGTGGGGAATGGTCGGTAATACCTGTGGCCAAGTAGTGGACCTCACAGAAGTGGGGAAGCTGATGGGCCAAACTGAAGATATAATCAGTTCTGGAGAGACAGCCATGTGCCCCTGAATGGAACATGTAGTGTTGTCGGATTGTAGGTGCACCAAGTGTTCATTAGGCTAAGAGCTGAAAAGAAATCAGCCAGTAGGCGATGTGAGGACCCCGTCTTCCTGGGGGGGGGCAGCGGTCACTTTCATCACAGAGAGCCATGTTAAAATCTCTGCCCATCAGCAGTCTACCGTCCAGTAAGCGGAGTAAGAGAGGGCTCACATCTGAGAGCACAGCACAGCGTTGCTTAGCTGTGGGGGAACGTAGACGTAGATAAGTCTTTTTTAGCTTTCCACGCTCCAGAGAGAGAGACTCATCTCTTGTGTGTATCGGATTAAGTGTGTTGTATTGTGAGTGGTAATGTCCTTCGCATCAGGATGCCCAACCCCTTAGACACAGTAGTATAACCTGCGTGGGCCACCATTTTGTATCCCCACCTGTCTAATGCGTGGTATGTGTAACCGTTGAGATGGGTTTCCTGGAGGAGAACATCATCTGGGGAGTGACCTTTAATGTATTGTGTTACCACCCCTCGTTTATTTTTGTCTGGTAGGGACAACTATGGTAGTGGTCATAAATGCTTGTGGGGATGGAGTGGTTTGCGCTTCCGCCTCGCACTGGCATGAATTAGATGTCGGGAAGGGAATCCATGCTGATTGATCTGAGTTAGTTCCATTAGCAGTGTGCTAGAAATATACAGTAGTAACAGAAACACTATAAAGAAATAAACTAAATCCCAAAACAAATCCCTCCTCCCCGCCTCCCTGCATGGTGGACTTTGAAAGATTTCCCCCCTAAATTTTCAGAGCACCTGTCGCTCCAAAATATTATACAAACTTTAGATGGGTATGGCTTATGCAGAGTGACCCTTTATCCACCAGCCCTCAAGGTTAAAAAGGACATTTGTTCCCAGAGTCTGCGTCGTCCTATAGATACTTCTCGCCTCAGCCAGTTTCAAAATCGGAGGGCAAGTGCCAGTAAATTGAAAGTGGCCATGTCTTAGAGCACAAAGTGCATACACTCTTGAGCCAGTAAGTGGTACATCATCTGGGCATAAAGGAGAAGCAGATAAAGTGCTAGAGACAGAAACTGCTGCTGGGAACTTTTCTGTTTTGGCATGGGTTCAATTTAGGATATCAGGAAGATGTAGTTGCTGCGAACACTGTGAAGTCAGAAGCCTAACTGCCCTGCCCTGCCCTGCCATGCCATGCCATGCCATGAGAGGAGATGAGCTACCCCTTTTTTCTGGAAGACCTGTACAAAGCCCAATTAACTGAATTTTTGAGTGGAGGATTCATTGAGCTGTGATTAGCTACTTGGTTCTGACATAGCAGAACACCAATCATTCCTATTTTTGCCTGTTCTCTATGCACAGCCATAGAATAGTGTCTCACTTTCTCAACCCAGATAGGGCTCTGCAAATTATATATTTTTTATCCAGGAAAAATCGTGGGAACCAAGTGGCTGATTACTGGGCTTTATCCCATAAAAGTGTTTTTGACTAAACATGGGGCCATCGTAGTGGCCCTTTCAGTTTACATGCCTTTGATGTAAGTACACTTCTCCTATCTTGTGCATAGTAGGATGAGCAAAGCCACCTCTCATTGTTAACAAATTCCGAGTCATTCCATAGGCATAAATGTCCATGCAGAAATTGGATGCACGCTGTTCCTTGTTTTATTCCATGCTTTAGTTTCCGCGTAAACAATATTTACACAGAACTTGCTGTATTAGCACTGCCTTGGTCAGCTATGCATATTAGTCATTTAACTTCCCTTATTTTTATGCAGAGAAAAATCCACCGGGAGATGGCCTGTTTTTGCACTCTTGTCATCCAGTTTATGCTTGGATTCCTGTCAGATCGTGTCGCTGTAATCTCTGGGGAAATTAAGAAGCCCAACTGCCCTGTTAGGAGATATGTTCTGACATCCAAAATACTTAAACAAGGCCCAACCTACTGAATTTTTAGGTAGAGTATAAATTAAAGTGTAACTAGTTACTCGGCTCTGATACAGGAGAACATTAACAATTCCCCTTTGTGTGTGTGTGTGTGTGTGTGTGTGTGCTCTAAGCATTGGGATTCTTTTGTTTGCTCTGGAAAACCATACCAAGAGCTGATCATCCACTCTATTCGTTGGTGTGAGCGATACAGAAACTCAAGGCTCTTTTAGGATCCAACCGATGGAGTCTCTCTTCCACCGTAGAGGGATAAGGGGGTGCAAAGAGTGCCAGAAGAGCGATGGACTTGCCAACATCAAAGGGAGAAACTATTTTAAGACAAAACGAAGCCCAGGTCAACAAAACCAACTTTTCGGTAGAAAACAAATGTTGCAAACCTTTCAAAAACTGCATTACAACTGGTGATTTAATTAGCAAAGGCTTCTCTGGCAACTTCAGGAAGGCTAAAGGGCTGATAAGTAGCCCTTAACAGTACCTAAGGGAAGTCTTTACCAGGCTAGGGACAGACCAAACAACAAAACTTAAGATACATTTGCCTAGATAAGGTAAGTTTGTTGGTTGCTGCAGCAATCTACAAATGTGTCCCCAGCAACAGACGCACATTGATATGGTGGAGGGACGCTTTGCTGCCAAGAGACACAAACCACTTCGGGAAGCAGGTCTTAGGAGGTCAACTGTTGCTGCTCAATCACCAAGCATTGAGATGCATAATGTGCACGCCTGGGTGCAACACTCTGCCCTGCTGCTGCAACAGAAGAGCCTTTCAAAGCGTCAGCTTAATCAAAAGATAGAAGCTCATTCCCAGGAGTTACAGGTACCCACCTATTCCTGGCCCAAACTGGTTCACTAAGATGACTTGGTACAGGTTGTTACAACTCTTCTTCAGAACACTGGGCAGGAGAGGTATTGGAGGGAAGGCATACAGGACTCCTGAGCTTCAATTTAGATGGAAGGCATCTCTAAGCAAGAGCTCCTTTGGCAACTCCAGCATGCAAAATTGATGACTCAGTATTCCAGCACGCAGAAGTGATGACAGCACGCTCTCGCCAGTGGCAAAAAGATTTGTCCAGGGTTCTCCCCACTACTGGTAGATGGCCTATGGACTCTCTGGATGCAACTTTCATTCATGACCTCCTGCTGAGATTGTCTGCCCTGGATTGAAAGATCCTGCCAAGCAGTTCACCATTTAAAAAATCTCTTGGCGGTCCAGGAGGTCTTGTGCCTTCCAGAGGCACAAGACCTCCTGCCACATGGCACAGGACCCCACTACTGTTGTCGCCCAAGTCTGTGGTAAATTATGTAAAGTCTGTGCCCTACAATGTTTTAAGAGCAAAATGTCAGTGTGATTGTCAAGAGGATGCGAGTCCGGTACTACTTTGGTTGCAGCTGTGGCAGAATTAGTTTGGAGTCTGATAGCACTACAGGTAGTAGATTCTCTTGTCGGCATCAATGGCATTGGCACCGATGCGAGCTGGACCGCTGCAGAAGTCTGTGCTGGACCAAATGTTGGTCCAAGGGGCACCGACAGTGCCGAGGAAGGGCCCATTGGCATAAGTCTGACTGGCGGCCCCTGTGGTTTTTTGGTGTCCGAAGGCGCACAAGAGGGAGCCAATAAAGTGCTGAAGATCTGCAGCTCAGCCTCCCTAATTGCTTCTGCTTTCTCTGGGATGTCACCAATGAACTTGGAAAGTCAGGGTGCTCTGGACCCAGAGACTGCATTGACTCCGATGGTCATCGAGAGCAAGACCGAGAGGCACATTGAATGGGACTTTTCCTACTTGGATTACATTGGTTTCTTGTTTAACTTAAACACTTTGAATGTCGCAGGAACGTCTTCGGTAACAGGACCTTCCTTTTGACTTCATCCGGTCGAGGCTGTGATTGGCGATGTTGTGTTGGCTTTGCATTCCCATATAGCTTTCAGGTTCATCAGGGTGCAGTCGCCATTACTTTGTGCAAGTCTATCACAGACATTTATTTGCAACAGTCTTTGACTCCAAGTCATGAGAAGAATGTGTCCTTATGAATCCGAAGGTTATCTTGGAACATAAACCCAAAGGTGTACACTACCAAACACCAAATTAGTCGCACAAGTCCCACTTGAAGTTGAGTGTGTGGACCCATTCCCGCTGTCTGGGCCAGTCTTGCAAAAGATCTTTGTTGCAGTCAGTCTGTGGGTAAGTCAAAATCCGAGAAGAAGCACAAGGCGGCCAACCGGGACTTGTCCCGGACTTGCCACTCTCGTCCTGAGAAGCTATGAGGACGTCAAGGTCCCCCCACCCCCTATCTTGCACCTCGTCCACATACGAGGAGACCATTCTACACTTGATTCAGATTTACACCAAACGTCTGGGGCCATTGGCAACGCCGCAATTTTGATGCTGTCAAGGAAGACGTGCAGATCTTTGGCAGTCTGCTGGCTATTTCTGGCAGGCCTTTGGGACCCACGTATCCGCAGTGACCTCCAATAGGGTTATCAGTGGCAGATCTGTCTGCAGCGTCTGGGCTGTCTCAACCCTTTTCAGGTTGAGTGCTGACACCCCATCCAGCACCATGATTTGCTCTGGTTCCTACCACATCAAAGCCACAGATGCCAGAGGAGATGCCATTTCTGTTGCCCTTTCTGATTCTGAATTGAATTTGTCCCGGCAGAGAAAGGTTGTATCCTGAAACTGTCTGATGTGCCTGGTCACAGTACATTATGGTATGGACAAAACAGTGCCTTTAACTAAGAACTGCCCCTTTTTTTTTTTTTTTTTTTTTTTTGCTTCCATCAACTTTTTGGACTAGACTGTGAACACTGTAATCTAACTTTGATGATGGGGGTGAATTCCTCCTACATATGATGTTTTCTGTTTGGATCTTCAAGAGGCCACTGGATTGGAGACTTCCCCTGACATGGGGCTGAGTTCTTACCCTTGCCCTTCTATGGAAGAGACAGTCTCTTTTGCTGTAGTTATAAGGCGTGCAGCTGATGTACTTTACTCTGTTGCCTTCTATTCAGGTGAAAACCAATCTTCCCTGCTGAAGTTTTGCAGCCTGGGCAGACCTCGTCCAAGCCCTTGTTGCCTTTCAATGAAGCCCTAACTGACACTCTAATGGGTACATTGGGTAAGCCTGCTACTCCTGTGATCCGGGTGGCTCAGGCATCTACCAGCAGAATTTGTCCTAACTCATTCCCTATACATTCCCCTGATAGAGTGCTGAAGAGAAATGAGGCATTCAAGAAATTGATTTTTTGGCTAACCTTCCACATCCATCAATCAGTGCCAGCTGCTTGCTGGGTAGGTTCTTCTATGGACTGAGGCACATGGTTGCAGAGATCTTGCCAGTGGTCTTGGAGGAATTATTTTCTAACATGGTGCAAACTATTCAGGTTTGCCAAGACGTGACCAAATGCATTATAATGTCAAGACTGGACACTGTTGATTGCTTAGAGCAGTCAGGACTAGCATGGTGCTCTGGTGCCACAATGAGCTTCTCTGGTGATGCGTAGGGGTCTCTCATGGATGCACATTTTGACAAGTCTTACCTGTTTGGCGAGAAGATTGATGCTGCACTAGAGCTCTTCGAATAAAGCAGAACCACAGCACCCTCCCTCAGTCTTTGCATGCCCGTAAGGCAGTATCCTGAAAAATGTCATACTTTTGTGGTCTCACCAGGGATTTTACCGATAGACAGCACCAAATTGCACCACCCCAACAACATGCCCCCTGGCCCTTTCTATGTCAGGGTCCTGGATCCAGCAGACAACTTCCTGTCCCACAGGTACAGAGGCCTTTTTGATCCCCATCCCTTTTGGCATCAGCCTCCAAGCAACTTTAGGTTGCCCTTAGGGGCACACAACTACCCTGTGTGAGGCAGTAACACTATTTTCTGTAGGAAAGGTAGGCCTTAACATCCAGCAGGTGGGTCCTGCTAATAGTTCAATGGAGCTGTGCCCTGCCATTCTTTTCTGACCTGCTGCATCTTCCACCCACTTAAGAGTGGGGTTCGGAGGAGCCCTTGTCCATTTTGCTGCAGTAATTTCAGACTATTTTGGCAAAAGAAGTCCTGGCACTAGAAGAAAAAACTGGATGTTACTCACTATATATCCTAGTGCCAAAAAAGAGTGAAGGCCTTAGGCTTATTTAAGATCTCTGACCTCCCAATTTCTTCCTCCAGAAGGCCAAATTTAAGATACTCACACTGCCTTGGATCCAGGAGAATGGATTGTGGTGTTGTACTTGAAGGACGCCTATTCCCACGTTCCCATGTTGCAGGCCCATAGGTGCTGCTTAGAGTTTAATGTGGTCAACAAGCATTTTCAGCTTGCAGTGCTCCCCTTTGGCCTCAACAGTGCCCCTTCAGTGTTCATAAAAATGATGGCAGTGGTCGCAGCATATCTTCGGTTGTCGGCATACCAGTGTTCCCCTACCTTGACGACCGGCTGTTGAAGGTGGGCTTACCACATCAGTCATGTACCACTTCCGAACCTCCTGACATTGTTGTGGTTCACTATCAACTTGCCGAAGTCATACCTGACTCTTGCAGAGGCTACCTTTCATCTGAGACATCCTTTATACAGTGGGTTATTGGGCCTTCCCTTCTGATCTGCGAATTCAGGACATTCAGGCTACAAACCTGATTTTTCAGATTCTGTCCTGGGTCTCAGTGAGTGTCGCTCTGAGGCTTCTTGATCTGTTGGCCTCCCACATCCTGCTAGTCAACCATGCCAGAAGGCATGTGGATATGAAGCAGTCTTAGTGGGCCCAGCATCAAGGGAGCCTGTAAGATTACATTCAGGTTTCAGAGGATACTGTAAAGGGTCTGCCATGGTGCCTGCTCAACCTCAATTGGATCAGCAGCAGACCCCTCTCCCTAACCACCCAGAGCTGACGGAGGTGACAGATGCGTCATTGCTGGTTTGGGGTGGCCATCTGGGAGATTACAAGACCTTGGTGGAGACCTGTTTCAACATCAACTGTTGGAGTTGTAGGCCATTTGCTTGACATTGAAAGCTTTCCTGCTGTCTATCAGGGGGAGGCTTTTTACACCTCCACAATGTTGTATTGCTACAAGCATAATGGGGTCCTTCCCATGAGCCAGGATGGCCTGAGCCCCTAGTACTGCTGCCTGAGCAGAACCTTTAAATGCCAGAGCAGATAAGCAAAGCCAGCGACTCCTAGTGGATAACAAATGCCAGCTATGCCCAGAGGTGCCATAGAGTGCATATTCCAGTGGAGAACCCGGACTTGATCTCTTTGCCACCACCAAGAATACACAATGTCACTACTTTTGGACACTGGAGTTTCCGCAAAGGCTTTCTTTGGGCACATTCTACCTAGAGTTGAGCATGGGACTCCTATATCCTTTTCCACCACTACCTCTCCTGGCCAAGGTTTTGACTAAGATCAAGAAGGACTGGGCCCCAGTCATCCTACTATCTTCACATTGGGCTAGGAGAGCATGGTACCCAGAACTTCTGAGCCTGTGCCTCTGACCTCCAATCAGGCTGCCATTTTGGGAGAATATACTGTTGCAGGGCAGGGTCTTGCACCTGGGCCTGCGCATTCCACCTCCATGTGTTCAGATTGAGCAGCAGCAGTTGACTACATTCGATAGTCAATGTCATCCTTGCAGCCAGGCATCCTTCTTCAAAGTCTGTTTAGTCCGGATGCTGACAGGTTTGTGGCTGGTGTGGCACCCATAATACAAACTCATTGCTGGCCAACCTTATGTATTATGTTTGTTTTGTCTTTGGCCCAGCAAGGACTTGCAGTGGGCATTGATAAAGGTTATTTTTGGTCCTTTCAACCATTTTTGTATCCAGACCAGCGGTCCTTGTTCAAATCAACTGTTAAAAGCGTATTTCATGTTTTCTTCTAAACCCTTTTGTGATGCCACAGTGGAATCTTAAGTTGGTCCTCACTGTTCTTATGTACACCATTTTAGGTGATGCACAGCTATCCTCTATGACTTGTGACTCTGAAGACGGTCTTTCTTATCACAATAACCCGCTCATTGCATGAGTGAGCTTCAGCCTCTGTCAGTTTAGCTACTGTTGAGTACTGAAGTGGCTTTTCTACCAAAGGTTGTGACTGTTTTTCATGTCTAACAGTCCATCACACTGCTAATGTCCTTTGCTCCACATCACCCTTTGCATGAGGAAAGACTCCATTGTTTGAAACCAGACAGAGAGCCCTGAGTTTTTACATAGATCTCACCAAAGGCCATTGGCAGATGATCAGTTTGTTATGCAGTTCTCTGGGACAGAGAATGGCAAGGCAGTGCAGAAAAAGACTTTGTCAGTTTGGATAGTCCTGTGCATTGAGATCTGCTTTGCAATGGCCAAGAAGCATCCTCCATGAGGTTTGAGTTCCCATATCACCAGGGCCAAGATTGCTACCACTGCGTTTGAACACTGAGTGCCTGTCCTGGTTTATTGCCATGTTTCATTGGTGCACAAGTTCATGAAGCACTACTGCCTTGACAGCCAGGTTTGACAGGAAGGGTATTTTGGCAGTTTGGGACCTGCAGGACGTTTTGTTCTGAGCCTTTTCACAGGCCCACCACCTGGAGAGGTACAGCTATTGTGTCTATTCTGAAGGTGAGGGATCTGTGGTTAGAAGTATCCATCAGAATAACTAGTTACCTTCGGTAATGCTTTTTCTGGTGGATACTCCATCACCTCATCTCTCCATCCCATAGAATGGTCTCCTTTCCATTTAAAAAGGTCCCAAATTAAAAGAGCTGTACACTGGCTCCGATAATAGGTTTTTGGGCTCTGAGAACATGAACATTGTCAAGAAAGCAACTGACATCAGCTCACTTGTGTGGTGGTTCCATCTAACTTCGACAGTCAATTCTAGGGTAGAATGAGGTTGACGTGAAGCTACACGACACCACCTATGCACTCAGTGTCACAAGGACTCTCGTATTGCAACAAGACTACTGGATTTGGGCCAGCAGCACCTCCCCTTGTAGGTGACTGAGTCTATCCCACCCCAGTTGGTAGCTGTCGACCCAACCCTCTCTGCTCTCTAGCAGCACCCCACCCAAACCCTAGCGGTAAAGGTGATTTGTAGCAGCCTTGCGCATTTAACTTTGAAAAACCCTCAGGGAAATTGTGGTAAGCCGGCCTTACCCTTTTCTCTCCACATATAAGTCTCATACACACACAGGCAAGAAAAGAGATGCAGGATCATTTTCAATACATTTATTGCAAATATTGCCATCACGATAAAATGCGTGAGCTGCAATGGTTAGGATAATGAGGAATAATACAATTGGGATTGTGAAAATTAGTGAATACAAACATCCCCAACATATTGCAATTACATGAATATAAATTCCTACTTAATAGCCTAATGTCTAGCCCCTAGGTGACATGCTTGGCGATATAAACCAAATATGTCCATGCAGTGTCCATGAGAAGCACACCCGACCCCAATTACCTTGGTACAAGATCGAACCTCCAGTCTCCTGATCAGGTTCTGCAGAGACGCAAGATGTTTTTATAGGGGGCATGTTCATGCATAGAAGCCTGGCACGGGTATGTACCTAAGCGCTGGACTGTTTACGCAATCTTGGGGCTAGCAATACAAAGTATTATTCTGTGTACTTCACATTCCGTTATTGTGAAGCCGAGGAAGGGAACATGATGCAAAGCATGTCATCCATAGCACTGATAATGAGGCTTTCGCAGAATAGCAGCTGATAATGAAATTAAAAACATTGCCATTTAAAGAAGAAAAAATATAATGAATAAATATTATTACAGGAATACATAGCATTATAACTAGGTAAAAGGGCACAGTCCACAAGCCTAAGCGAAGCTATCACTGTGCCCAAGCGGCTGGCTGAAATGGACCCACGCCCCCCCCTCGTTTCCTCCCCCCCCCCCCCGCCCTTCGAAGGAACAAGGGTGTGCAGTCCAAAGTCTACTATTAAAAATGCTCTAAGTTAAAATCATAAGCCGCTAAAACCATAATTAAAACCATAATTAAAATCATACATAAAAGACAAATATCTAAATTGGCAAGCCAAGCAGGCCAACAGACAAGCCAAATTAAAAGGCAATTTGGTGTCACATTTTATATTTTGAAAAACCCAGTGGTCGAATTTTAACAATAATCATTGTCTTGCAGAAAATCTCTGATGTCATCGAGGGAGATTAAGACCAAGAAGGCTACACTTCAGCAGGTGACCAGTTGAACAATGTATTGGCTGAAGGATCCACAGAGCAGAAGTGTGCGGCAGCCTCTGGCGCAGAATGGACTGCGTAGAGGGCACTGCCCATTGTGCCAGATGTTGGAGCCAGAAAATCCGCAAGCGGTGGCTCATAGGGTGTCAACCGCAACCCTTCAGATAGCATGACAAATTTGTGATCTCTGTTTCAGAGGCCGTGTAAGGACACCAGCTTACAAATCATAAAATTACTAACAGTAGTCTCACATTCGCTTCCGCTACGGAAGACCTCTGTTTTGCCGTTCATGCACTTGTAATTGAAAGGCAACTTCCACACATTACGTATGAAACTGTCTCCAAGGTGCTCAAATCTGCCTACTGCAAAATACTTTAAGCATTTCGTAATTTCCTAAAATCAAAGGTGGAAATGGGCAAATGTATTACTCCACGTGTTAACCATACTGGAGAGGGAATTTCTGCTAGAGTAGAAGGCAACTTTTCAAGTTTCTCAATATTAAGCATGATGTAACTAGCTTCTCTTTTAGCCATTATCTGTTGACGGATAAAATTAAAAGCGGCAAACAACTGTACTTTTAATGTGTTTCCAAGGCAGGCAGCCTCTTTTGAGAACCTGCAGTGTCCAACTTAACTGCGCGATAGAACATAGCTGGCTCTGTCCTTGTTTTAAAAGGATCTATCTTTCTGAATGGTATCGATCGCAGATGACACTATATTATTTAAGATGTAAATTCTGTTGGACAAAGTGTTCATGCCATTATCAACAACAGCTAACGCCTTTTCCATATTTTCCTTATTTATCTGCCTTAAACGTGCAGCAGCTTCCCTCTCAGAAAGCTTACACATCTTGTTATATAAGGCATACAGGAAATGCTTTGAGCGTGGCTTCCTAGGTCCTAACAGGAAATTTTGTATCAACTTCCTCAGACAGGAGACTAAGGTGTTCTTTAACAGTGGTTAAAGTAGAGGAATGTAACCACTGTTGGCACAGTTTACCCATACTGTATGTAGTGATGATACCCGAATGTTCAGCTGAGACAAAGCGAGAGTCTGGACCGCTTGTTCTGAAACCCCCCAGAGGAATTAGCAAAACGTGCCTGCCACTTGTTTATGTCCATTGGCCAAAATAACTACCCTCCGGGACTCCAAAGTGAGGAATTAAAGGTAACATTCTGAACCCAAGCAGTGAGTTGTTCTTAAGTGGCATTTAGACATGTTTGCCAATTGTGAAATTTAGCAGGTGAGGGGATAATGGATGCATTTCTTTTTTTTTTTCTAACCCCAAACAGTATGTTTGTTGGATCATGTCATTTTAAAATATCATTTGTAGAGGAATAAGGCATGCTCTAAACAAAGCTTCCCTAACTTGTATTTACCAATCTTTTGTTCCCCATACACTCTTCAAGTCAGTAGTGTTTTTCCAGGTACTCATAACCTTCAGCAGCAAGCCGAAAAAAAACAAAAAGGAATCTGAATAGATCAGCATTGATGCTGGCAGAAATGTTGGTTACTGCTTGTAAAGGTATATCCTGTTGGGTAGTGAGAGGGAAAAGAGTGCTACCCAGAGGATCTCGGGGTCTACTGTGCAGGATCAGCTACATGGTGCAATTTGACGTTATCAATTGAAATAAATCTGTACTCTGTGAAACCAGGCAGTGGTAGCATGATGACAGTTCTGGTACTGTGTATTCCCAGGACTGGAACCAGGGCTCTGTAAAATGGGCCAAACTCTTTTTACACAGCAATCTTTTCATGAACTAGATCCCCAACTTTAGGAATCCAGCCTGTAGTTGTTGTTGGCAAATCCCTTATTCCCAGGTAGCAAAACAGGCAGTTGAATTTTCATCACTGAATAATTGTAGCTCCTGTAAAACAGCGACACATTCATTTATGTCAAACGTGTGTCTACCTCTACCACGCCAGGACCATCAAGGTCCGGGTCATACATAGGTATCCCAAAGAGGACCTCATAGGGGGTGCGACCTTCTTGGGACCTTCTGGGCAGATTATTTAATGCTCTCTAGACAACATATAGCTAAAGAAACCAACTACCATCTGAACCTATAACTCTTGCTGTCAAGGACTGCTTTTAGTCTCAGTTCTTCCTCTCCACAATGCTATTTCCCTCGGGATGATAGGGTGAGGAATAACGGAGTTGAACACCCATTGTTCCCATGATGTCCCTGAAATCCCTAGAGACAAAGGCAGAGCCCTGGTCCAAGTGGAATGCTGTAACCGCATATGTACCGATAAAGACCTTCAAAACTTTAATAACAGTCCAAGCATCAGCCAACCATTGTGGCCATACCCACAGGAGTCTAGATCAAGAATCAACACTGACTAATAAATATTTGTATGCATGTTCAAGTGGTAAGAGACCCCAATGGTCCAGGTACACACATTGTACTTGTATGTTGGAAATTAGGAGGGATATCTTCAGTTGGTGTATGGTGGACCCTTTAATTTGCTGGCAAATGTCACAACAAAGGATATATTGCTTGGTAGGTGTATATAGACTTGGCCACCAAAAGTATTTTTGTGATAGTGATATTTTAGCCGCCACACCTGCATAAGCAGAGGCGACACCCTCATGTGCTGCTTTAATAAGATCTAATCCCTGGTCTTGGTTGGGGATCACACGATTTCCCACTCCAAGAATAGTTACAAATGCAATGTTCTGGGCATTGGGATGGTAGGAATATTTTGCAGGGTGTGCTTTTGGTAAAGGCTTACCACCAGCAGAATCTTTCATAGCAGCCAGTGTCTTATTATCCAACCTCGTATGAGAATGAGTTATTGTCGCAACGGAAGCTGAAGCTACTGCAGGTTTGTCAGCTTCAACAGCCAAGGTGTTTCCCACAACATGTATTCCTACACATTGATGGCCCAATGTATGTACTACATGAGCTTTTGGTAGTCTGTCGTGACGGTCAGATACCCTCCTCCACAAGTTTGTGTTTGATGGTGTTCCATTTGGAGTATCTGAAGCCATTCAGGTACCAGTGATTCAAGTAATCATTGTTGGACTGGACACAATATTACGAATCGCACACAATTATTGTTGGTAAATCCCGATCTACATGTTCCAGTGCCATGAGAAGAGCCTTAACCTCTGCAAGTTGTGTAGTACAGTCTCCTAAGGTCTGTGTGTAGGTATTTTGAGGGTGGAAGGTACCATCCTTCATCACTCTGCTTACAGCTGTGCAAGCAGCTCAATATTGGTGTTTAGTACCTACAGCTGGTTGTGCTCAACCATCAGTGTAAATGATAGTTCGGTATTGATCAAGTGGTAATATGTTAGTAGGTGTGGGTACTCCTGTTTGTATTGGGAACATCTTGGGTCTGAAGCTTTGGGTCAAAGATTTAATCAACATCAGTGGCAGTCAGGGAGGTTGCCCACTGAATTCAACGTGGATGTAATGTTTTGGTAACTGCCTCAAGGGCAGGCACCGGGGTAACGACAACAATGCATTTCCCTTGGGCAAGTGGCCTTTCTTTAATGACATCCATCTTTACAGCAGTCAGTATTTTCTCTGTAGGTGCAAAACATTGTTCTGCATTAGAGTACAAATGAGATTTATTTGCTATAGGTACTGTCACCTTCATTAAAAGTGACATAGGTGAATCCTTTAGTGCCAGCAATTATTTTGATGACTGTTTTGTTGTCACATGTATGTGTTTTGCTTCTAGCATGTCCTGCTGCAGTTCTCTGCGAGTGTGTGTGTGTGTGTGTGTGTGTGTTCTGCTGTCCAGTGTTTACTTAAAAAATCTGGGCGAATTAGATCATAAAGTGGTCGTTTGCGTTGTGCTTAATTAGGTATGTATGTTCTGCCAAAGTTAAAGAAACCCAGCAATGACTGCAGTTTCTTAATAGTGTCTGGAGGTTAAAGTTGAGCGTATTGTTCTAGAACGTACAGGCCAGGCTCTTGCCTTCATCCGATAGCTCATATCCCATAAATAGGACACTTAAGAAAGCAATTTTCGTTTTCTTGAAATAAGATTCTCCGCCAAGGGCTACAAATTTAAACACAATTTGATCCACCCTGGCCAGATGTTTGTTGAAATCAGCATCTGTGAGATAAATATCATCCGCGTAAGGCAACACCTCAGGATCAATCTCATGTTGTATTGATGTTACTTGGGCTGAAAACAACCCAGAGCTGTTCTTATACCCTTGGGGTAATCTACAAAAGTGCATCTGCAAGCCTATTGAGCTATAGGCGCTTAGATCCTGACTTTCAGGCACCTGATTCTGGCAGAAAAAAAGCGCTGGAAACATACAAGGTTGTTATATATTTTTTGGGTACTCTGTTAATCAGTGCTGTGCTGTGTGCATTTTGTATTGCATAGGTGCAAGTGTAACCATTTAAATGTCTGTAATCTAAGACTATTCTGAATGATCTGGTTTTTACAACAGGGGATAATGGGTTATTTGTTGCAGAAACAGAACTAATTTGCTGCCTGGTGCTCAAGTTGTGTGAGAATCTCGCTCACTGGCACTTTAGCCTTGTGTTTAATAGGATATTGAGGTTGAGGCTGTGGTGAAGATCTAATGGGTAAAACATGGTAAAGGGGATATTTATCCCAACCTACATGGTTGTGGTACTGCGCAGGGGCCTGTGCCAGAGCCCAGCCACTAGCATAGGCTTCCTTTACAACGTCTGGAACCAAGACTGAGAAAGAAGACCAAATAACATCTTCCCCATGTGGGAGCTTGCAGACAAATTCAGAGGGCAAATCTTTTTCTGCCAATAGGATATCACTGTTTAAATTTCCACAAAATATTACTTCAGTGGTGTACTCTATTTCCCCCTCAATTTCGATATTTAATTCATAAACCCTGTTAGGTGGGGAGATGTGCCTGTCCACTGTCTCAATGACAAGAAAGTTGTTAGTTCCTTTCACATCCATATGATTTAGAGGGTTCTGGCGACACATCGTAATTGCTGTGGCGCTGTCTAGCATAGAGACTGCCCACGTTCAGCTCTTCAACAATGTTCTCAGCGTGGCTGGCATTTTTGATTGACATTGCAGCCACATTTTTCTTTTTAAATTGGGGTTTTTGTTGAGGAGATTTGGCCTCTTCTTTAACATAAGCTTCTGAGGAACGTCGTGAGTCCTTCTTCGGCTTCGTATAGTCACCTCGCATTTCAGACCCTCTCACTCCATTTATCTGATATGTCCTGAAAACAACAAGAGGGACATTTATCAGTATAGTATATTGGTATCCATCAGGAGTTTTTAAAGTTTCTCTATTTGGGAGATTATATCTTCTCTCAGAGGTTTCTGGTTGCGGAAATTCTCCTCTCTGACTTCTGTCTTTATCTTGTTTTTGTTTATCCCAGCATTTTTTTATAACCCTCTTTTGCTTTTTTAGTACCTTCCTTAGGGGTGGTACTTTGTATTTGTGGTTTAGTTGGTCTGGCTCGCAGATTATCCTGTCCAATACTAGTGAAGGTATTGTAAATAATCTTTGGCAGCTCACGCTCCTTTTCCATTGATGAACCTCTTGGAGCCGTTGGTGAATGGCCAGCGCTGCTGATTCCCCTTTAATATTACTCAAAATAATTGAGGACACTGTGTCAAAATTGCGCATTTCTTTCATCCTCATAGCCAGGGCTGGGTTGGCCCCATGTTCATTTTGAATGTGTTTTAACACCTTTGGTAAATAGGCAAGTGTCAAGGTACCATGCGTGGTAGTGTAGATTGCGGCAAAGACTGAACCCCAAGTGTTACAGTTTTCTATTGCAGGAACCGTGCCAAACAGCAAGCACATCATGAGAATTTGTTTATCATGGGGTTGCATATGGGGAAACACTGCTTTCAGCTGATTTGTTTTTTGTGCAATTCAAAACATAATCTTCTCCCCCTCTGTGGGTACTTTTCCCATTATTGAGTGGACTGTTTGTGGATTAATTCCCAGAATGACCAATTGATGTACAGCTGGAGCAGCCCTCGCTGGAGCAGTGTTCAGAGTCCTCATTATGAATTGTATTACACGTCTGTATATTGCTACCAGCTCGTCGTAAAGTGTGCGTACCTCAGCTACTTGCATAGCCTGCACATTTGGATGTGGCGTTTATGTGCTAGGTGTTGGCCACATCGGTTCATCATTACCTAAAGGACCTAATCTCACGGTTGTATTACATGTGGTAGGGTGGCATTGAACAGGTTTTGATGTTCTTGATAAGAGAGGTATCTCTAAGTATTGATAAGCTTGGTAATGTTGTGGTATGTTTGCTATTCTATATGCTTGAAATGTGTATGTTTTCATCTGTTTCAGGAAAAATGACCCAAGAATAAAAAATTTATGTTCTATATGCGTAGTGGGCTTCCATGACAAATGTAACATCCCTGCCCTCTTCTGTTAAGCCATTTTCTAAGAGAAACTGCATGAGTGGTTGTCCGCAGTTCTCCCAAATATGTATCACGCTTGCCATATTAATGATGAGTGATTCTGGGAACACAAATGGAGGAATAATCCTTTTGAGGTTCAAGCTTGAACAACCTACAGCCTATATAGGTCCTCCTTATTTGGCTGAGGAGGATTGCCGCTAAGACCACGGACATCTTGTGTAATGGTACTTAGGGTACCTAAGTATTTGTGAGACAGAGTTGCTCAGTAGACTCATAAAATTAGTGCCTACACCATCATTGGTAGAACAGATGATGGACGGAATGCTGAACAATGCAAACATTTACCCCCAGTCACAAAGATCTAGGTTTAATCCATCATTTTTTTTGCCCACCATGCCACCCCAGTTTTGACCAAGCCATATGCAAATCTGTGTTGACCCTGTTCCCCATGGAAACCGTCCAGCCCGAACTGCCAGGCCTGGTCCTCCCTGGACCGCAAACAAGCATCCTGGGACTGGTTTCAGGGTATCACCCTTAATCAGCCAGGCTAGCTTGAATCCAGTGGCACACTGAGCACAGGACCCTCGTTGGCGGCGCCATGTCATAAGGACTCTTGTATTGCAACAAGAGTGCTGGATTTGGGGCAACAGCACCTCTGCATGTAGGCGACTGAGCCACTCCAACACCAGTTGACAGCTGTCAGCCCAACCCTCCCGGCTCTCTAGCAGCACCTTACCCAAACAGTTAAGGTGATTTTTGGCAGCCTTGAACATGGAACTCTTAAAATCCCTCAGAGAAATAGTTGTAAACAATCATACCCTTTTCTCTCCACATACAAGTCTCTTACACACCCATAGACAAGAAAAGAGATGCAAAATAGTTTTCAATACATTTATTGAAAAGACTGCAATCTATGATAAAATACATGAGCGGCAATCATTAGGATAATGAGGAATAACAAAATCAGGATTGTGAAAATTAGAGATGAGAATGTAAACAACCCCAACATATTGCAATGACATGAAAATACAAGTACTGCCTAATAGCTTAATGTGTAGCCCCTAAGCGAGAGCATGGCAATATAAGCCAAATCTGTCTGTGCAGTGTCCATGAGAAGCACACCCCATCCCCACTACCTTGGTACAAGGTCAAACCTCTAGTCTCCTGATCAGGCTCACCTGAAACACAAAGACTGAAGTTGGCCGCAAAACTGCATGAATTATGGATGGAAAACCTGGCTGGAATCCCCTCTAATGCCCTTTGTCCTACAAGATGTTTTTATAAGGGACATGTTTATGTTCATGCACAGAAGCCTGACGCCAGTATGGACCTAAGTAGTGGATTGTTTATGCAGTTGTGGGGCTGACAATACAAAATATTATTCTGTGTGCCTCGCATTCCATTCTTGTGAATCGGAGGAAGGAAACATGATGCGAAGCATGTCATCCATAGCACTGATAATAACGCTCTCGCAGAATTGCAGCTGATAATGAAATTAAAAACACTGCCACTAAAATGAGCAAAAACCAAATGAAGAAAAATGAATACAGGAATGCCAAGATAACAAGATAAAAGGGCACAGGCCGCAAGACTAATCTAAGCTATCACCATGTCCCAATGACTGACTAAAATGGTCCCTTGACAATAGGGTATGCTGAAACAATTTCTGGATCCAGACTGGCACTTGTGGTTATTTTAAAGATGAGGCGTCTGCGGTTAGAGTTTCCACTAGAAAAAGTGTCACAGAATTTAAGTAACTTTTTTTCCTTGTAGCTGGGTACTGCCTCCCTTCTCCTTAAGTGTAGAGTTAGACGTTGCATGTAAGTTCACTCTGATATACTATATATATTAACCTGTAGAAGCAGGAGACTCCCTCCATATGTTTACAGTCAGACCTCACATGAAGACCAGGTGACTGCCTCCCCCCCCCCCCCCCCCCTTTCCTCTATGTTTACAGTCAGGCCAAACCTTGCTTGTAGCCTCCACTTGATACATTCATTTACAGGAGATTTTGCCCCCTCCCCCTGTTTGTCATACCTCACATGTAGCTTTTATCTGGTAGATAAATTTACTTGTGGAAATAGAAGACTGCCTCCCTCCATTTCTGTGTTTATAGACATACTTTGCTTGTAGCCTCTACCTGATAAATACATTTACCTTTGGTAACAGGAGATTAGCTCCCCTGTCTATTTTTGGTCAAACCTCACCTGTAGACTCCACCTGATACATTTACTTGTGGGAGCTGGAGACTGCCTTGCACCTTCTGTTTACAGCTACACCTTACATGTAGCCTGCACCTGTTGGAACTGGAAACAGTCTACCCCTCCTCTCTTTACAGTAGCTCTACCTTCTAATTTCCATCTCATTGATACATTTACCTATGTGTCAGATGAAGATGCCAACTTGGAGGGGGGGGGGGGGTAAGCTGAAACTACTACTTAGCATAGGTGAGTTTTCAGGCTTCTGGGAAGACAACAGGATCATGATCAAGGAGACGTACTCCATGGGGTGCTGAATGTTTTTCTTTATTACTTGCCTAACATGGCTTGGACTGGGCTTTCACCCATATGACTTCACTTGAAGACGTATAACTGGCTACTCCAATGTGGACGTGGAACACAGAACACTGTCCACTTCACTCCATCATTCCTCTGGTCAATGCAAGAAGACAGGTATGGAGGGCATGTACATTCGGACTTGAGGACATGTGCCAGGATAGTGCAGTGGTCGAGCTTTGTATACATGCTTTGTAAAGTATGCTTTGATATGACAAGTGAGACCAGATTTTCCAAAGTAAATGGGTACCTAAAATGGTAAATAAATCATGCTGTGGTCATGTGAGCCCCTATGGAATGTTAATTTTTTTTAATATGACAAGACTAGAAATATGCTAATCATCGTTCTCTTAGCAGTTGTGGATGACCCATGCCCAACATATTCCCAGCCTTTATATATGCTCATACTATGCCAGAGACCTTAACCCATCTCCTCTTTCACACAGTCCTTCCCCATGTCTATGACATCTCCTCACTACTACTTACGTGTCCTTGTTGAACAGCCATTCTCCAGGACCTCAGTCAGTGTTTTTTTTTTTTTTTACTCTATGGGCCCGTGGAAATACTGGAGCTCAAATATACAGTAAATTAGCCTTGGTTGAGTGTGGCTATAAGATTCCAATAAAAGGGATGTTTTTATTATCATAGTTATTGGCTACAACCATAACAATCAGATCTGAACATGTTCCACTGGTAGGTGAATATTACAGGTATTATGGAAGGTTAACATGCACCCAGTTGTGCAAATTAAAGAATACCCTAGCACTAAAGGCCAATTTAGAGAAGGAACTGAAAAACTAACGGGCAAGTCTGTAACAGCAGCCCAGCCTCTTGACAATAGACATAAGTGGAAATAGAGATTTCTACATGCTATGGGACTGCTGAAATGCAAATGTTGGCCTGTAGGGAAATTGAGGTATTTCTGGCCATGATAGAACCAGCGAAAGGCTGAGTGGCCTGCAACACAGAAGCCATATCAAAGCACTGGCGGAAGGAGGGGATCGCAAATGACCAGAAGACATGGAAAATATTGAACAGGAGAGAGAAAGGGAGGGACAGAACAGAAGAAATGGTGAAACCTATCTTCTATATCAAGTGGTCTTCATCATAACGTCGGATAGCATTCTGATATTTTTGCCCTGCGAATCACTGTGTTTATGAATAACTCCATCACCTTTGGCAATGCACCTCCTAGTTTAAAGGATGTCATTCCGAAGCCACATGAGCACTGTATTTCTTAACAAATTTGTGTAGTTGGTTTACCTTGACCTTCTAAGAGCCTGGAAAAAGTGATGAAAGGGCATCACCATTGTATTGAACAACCTGGAATTATAGACTGGCATCAGTTTGACATTCACCCCAGTCATTGGATTGAAATAGTCCTAATTACAATCTGGCGTGGTGTTCCGGCAGAAACTGATATGGGTGAATTCTCCCTGTTTTCTTATCTTGGACCTGTTTTCTGGCATTTGACACCATGGACAAAGCCCTTGTGCTCAGAGGGCTGTAATCTGTGGTGGGAGTTTCAGGCTGCCTTCTGAGATGGTTCTCTCAGCCCTGTTGTGGGTGGCTTCAGTGTGCAAATGTGGGCTATGTTAACACCTTTCAATGTTAGTCCAGCATAAGGTGTCACAGGGCTTGTCACTGCCCACCTACCTAGAATTAATTGTCTGCTTGACACCCCTCTTCCGCTTGCTGATAAGATGCTGTAAGAAAGTGAATTATTAATTGGGGCAGATGGAAATCCACCACAGGTAATAGTCGCTGATCTGTTATTTCAAGTCATTTAAACCTATGCTTAACCCCTGTTAGCTACAGCACAGAGTAGACAGGCTTAACTTAAAATGTGTAAAGCATTCTGAAGTACCAACATTGTTAAAAAGTTAGACCCAACACAATAAAAATCCTATTCCAACTTAGAAGAATATAGTTACATTTATTAAACAAAGTAACACCAAAATCACAAAATTCTAGTGAGGGGAACCAGAGATATGTATATTAAAAAAATTAAATGAAAATAAGGCACTGTCAATGATGGTGATTGTGACTGGAAGTTGTAGGCCAGGAGCTATGCACAATTTCTGTCTGACAGCAATGGAGCTCAGATCGGCTTCACAAAGCAAGTTTCTTCCAGTTTGAGGCTCTACTTTGGAACTTAGTCTGTGAAATGGAAGTTGAAATCCTCCAGAAGGGCAAGGTTGCAAGCTGTTTTGTGATGAGTCCTACAAGGCCGGATACTTTGTAATGGGGGGCCTGCTGAAACAGATTTGCTGCTGCAGTAAGCTCCAACAGCAGAACCTCTTTTCTTCACCCAACGAAGGCTTACCTTGCTGGATCGGCTTGAGTGCTCGGCAGAGGTCCTGCAGCAGTTGGAAGTCTGAATTTTTAAAGATCCCATAGCTTTTCAGAGATTGTCACAGAAGTCTAGTTAGACAACGTCAAGGATCCATGACCACAGGGACAGTACTTAAGGGTGGAGATTTACTTTGGCAGTTGCAACTGGTCAGGTGGGCACTTGTATGAAAGGTCTCTTGCAGCCTGTTGTGTGCCTGTAGCCACCCAGAAGGTCAATCAGCTCACCCAAAGAGTCCACTTCTTAGTCTTCGACACAAGCGGAAGTAAGTCCATCCATTCAGGTTTTACCACAGGTCTTGAACAGCAGGTGCAGTCCTTCTCTTCTTCCACAGGTCCAGAAAGTGGTTCTGAGGAGGATGCCACTTATATGGATAGCACTAGCTAGTGAGTGAGGGTGAACTCATGGCTCCTTCCCAACCAATGGGGTTCAACTAAAAGGGACAACCCTTCCCTCTTTGCAGCAGTTTCTGATTATCCTACTGTAAACAACTTAACAGTGAAACATACTTCCAAAGGTAGGGGCTTTCTCCCAAGTGCAGAGGCTTTGTGCCCACCCAGAGTTGTGTTTTAAGCAATACCCTCCTCTGTGGTCACTTAAAACTAGTTATTGGGTACTTTCCCCTCCCACTGTGTTTGAATGCGGCCTGGCTGGTGGAACAAAAGTTTGCCTTCTTCAGGGCTCACCTTACATTTATTTATGAAAGTGCAGCTCCTTTGCAAGTTAAAGATGTTTATGAGTCCACCTAACTGGTCTTCCTGCAAGTAGAGGAAAAACATCTCCCCACACTCAGGCCATTACCACTGCTCTGGGATCATTTTCACACATCATTAAGTCAAGCACTGACTGGGCAGCTGGTGGAGAGAGAGAATGCAAATTAGCCTTCAGGAGCTTCAGGCAGGGAAAATGTAATGCCCTAAAAGTTACTTTCTCTAAATATTTGTTAAAATTTCAACTTCACCATTGAACTGAGTTTTTAATAAATATTAAAACAGTGGCTGAATTTTATTCTAGCTTGCCTTGAGCCAGGGATAGCACACTATTTAATAGGCACTCTAATTTTCCCCGTAGGGAAGCCAGTGCCTTGCACAGTGCAAATAGTCTCACTTTTATATACCATAAACCCTACCTTGTGGGCACAAAGCCTTCATAGGGTGACTTATTAATATTATTTCTGCTCTCCCCAGCTCCTTCTGCTGCTGCTACTGCTGCCTCTGCCTTGGGAACGAACTGAGAGCCTGCCTGGCTCTCATCCCTGGTGGCCTAGTGGCCATCTGCATGTAAGTATCTTCTGTCTCTCCTTACGCCTGCTTTTTACTTCTGCCTTTTACACCTGTTTTTACATTGTTTTTCTTTTTTCTTTTTCTGTCTCTTCTCTTTTTTTTGCTGTCTCTTCTGTTACCCTCCACCCGCATCGCTGCTGCCCGTGCAGCCCCGCCCCCCTCCTCCCTCGCGAAGCACTTTTCCCACCCTTCCGCCTCTCAACTGACCAGACCCCCGCCTCCCTCCCCTTCTTAATGGCGTCCGCCCAGTGGGTGCACCAAAGGCAAGCCCGTTTGTGCTCGACCACATCCAGTGCCATGGACCCTGGTTCTCGCCCCATCCACCGGTTCGATGCCAGCACTCTACGCGTCCTCAACCCATGATGACCCTCAGCCTGCCACCAAGCTGACCCCATAAACACCCATGGACCTTTTTCTTGCTGCGCCTACTCAAACACCCTCCAAGGACCACTCCATGTTCCCGCACCAAGCACGGACAGCCACCTCAAGTGCATGTTCCACAACATACGCTCCCTCGTCAAACACACAGTAGAAATCTGGGACCTCAAAAGCCCTAGATGTTGCCTTCTTCACAGAGGCCTGGATCACCCATACCACTGCCCTAGACATCGCTACGCCCAACCCAGACAACTACAAAATCGACAAGGACAGAGCCAACAGGTCTGGAGGAGGCATTGCCATAATCTACAAGAACAATCTCCACCTGACTACCAGCACCAAGACATAGTCTCAGTAAACGCAAGAGCACTTACACTTCCAGATCCAGACCAACCCAAACACCTCCTTACATGGCACCCTCATCTACAGGCTGCCTGGACCCCGAACACAGGTCTGCGAAGACATCGCCGAACTTGTCAACACCCCCCCCCCCCCCAAGCACTCACCTCCTCTGACTACATCCTAATCGGTGAACTCAATTTCCACCTTTATACCCTCATTGACCCCGAAACCTCAAACCTCCTGGACAACCTCACAACTCTCGGCCTCAAACAACTCAACGTCCCCACCTACAGAGCCGGACACATTCTCGACCCAGTCTTCTCAGCAGGGAAAAATATCACCAACTCCCACACATCTGAAGACCATTGGACAGACCACAAGTGCATCCACTTTACCTACAAAAAGAACATGCACACCCACCACACCCCCCCCATACCTCCAGCAGATGCTGGGGCAAAGTCACAGAAGCACAGCTCACCAACGCTCCCAACCACTCCCTCCTACCGGTTCTCAAACTTTGCCGACCTCATAGCCCCCCTAAGGAAATCAACAGGGAATCGACAGACAAAAACACTCAAGTGGTTTACACCAGACCTACAGTTGTCCAAGCACGCCTGCAGACGATTGAAATGTAAATGGATGGTTAGCAAATCAACTGAAGACCGCACAGCCTACAAAATAGCAGTCGTCATGCACCATCAGAACCGACTAAAAAGCCGCCTTTCAAGCATGCCTCAACACCAGCACTCACAACAGCAAAGAGCTATTCGCCATCGTCAAAGAGTTCACGAACCCCGGGGCAGACACCTCATCCAGCCCTCCTTCTCAAGACCTCTGCGACAACCTCGCCACCTTTTTTCACTGTACGATCCAGGACATCTACGACGGCTTCGGGAACCAAAGCCTGCCAGCACTGCTCACCACCACGGACCTTGCACCCCACCAGATACTGAACTCCTGGACCCCCACCACCATAGACACCCAAAGACTGATGAACTCCACCCATTCAGGAGCACCCTCAGATCCATGCCCTCATCACATTCTCAACCTGGCCAGCGCCTACATAGCACCAGAGCTCTGCTGAACCATCAACCTATCCTTCAAGACCGCCACATTCCCCTCAGACTGGAAACACGTGGAAATCAGCCTGCTACTCAAGACACCCACCACCGACCTTAGGGAGCTGAAGAACTGCAGACCCATTTCTTTGCTCCCTTTGCCAGCCAAGGTAACGGAGAAGGCCGTCAACCAGCAACTCACTGAGTTCCTCGAGACACACCGTATCTTGAACCCTCCCTAGACCAGGTTTTCAGAAGCAACCACAGCACCAAACCCACACTCTTAGCAGCCACCGATGACATACTGGACCACGGAGGCACTGCCGCACTAATCCTCCTCAACCTCTGCGCTGCATTTGACACTGTTCCCCACTCCACCCTCTGTGACAGACTGCATGACGTCGGCATCCAAGACAAAGCCCTGAACTGGATAAGGTCCTTCCTCACCGGAAGAACACATAAGGTCAGACTACCACTGTTCACATCAGAACCTAAAGACACTTGCTGCAGAGTGCCCCATGGATCCTCACTCAGCTCGACATTTTTCAACGTCTACATGGCCCCACTCGCCAACATCTCCAGACAACACGAGCTAAACATAGTCTCCTACGCTGATGACACCAAACTGATCCTCTCCCTGTCCAAGGACTCTGCGCAAGCCAAGAGGAATTTCCACAACGGGATGAGAACGGTCTCAGCCTGGATGGAGGCCAGCTGCCTCAAGCTCAACTTGAACAAAACAGAGATCCTTATGATCGGCTCCTCCCCATCTGCCTGGAACTACTCCTGGTTTGCCCACCACACTGTGTAACGCACCAGCCCCCATGGACCATGCGTGCAACCTGGGCATCATCCTGGACTCCACTCTATTGATGACCCGCCAAGCTAATGACATCTCCTCATCATGCTTCCACACCCTCTGTCTCCTGCGGAAGATCTTCCAATGGATTCCCCCCGACACAGGGAAGACAGTCACCCACGCACTCATCACCAACAAACTCGACTACGGCAATGCACTATGTGCCGGCATCACCAAGAAACTTCAGTCAAGACTACGAGTCCAAAATGCAGCAGCCAGACTCATCCTGGACATCCCCTGACACAGCCGAATCACCTCCCACCTCAGACACCTACGCTGGCTCCCAGTCAACAAGCACATCACATACAAACTCCTGATCCACTCTGTCAAGGCACTGCCCAACATAGGACCAGCATACTTCAACCACCACCTCAACTTCTATGTACCTGTTAAATGGGGTTTCTGGTTGGCTAGGGTATGCACCTCAGCCAGGCAGAACTTACCCACTCTAGTCAGGGCAAGGGAGTTACACGTCCAAGATAACCCCTGCTCACCCCCTTGGTAGCTTGGCACGAGCAGTCAGGCTTAACCCGGAGGCAATGCGTAAAGCGTTTGCACAACACACACATACATGTGACGCAATATCCCCACCACAAAGGAAACACAACACCAGATTATATGAAAATACACTGTATTGTACACAACATGATTATTAGACCAACATCACATAACAGTACTATCCTGCTACCTTAGCAGTTGTCAGAACGTTACACATTAGTTACTCTGCAAACTAGCAGTAGTCACACATAACACACAGGTTACTCAGTATTCTGCAACATAAGCTGTAGTCAGGAAACACGTTATCACATTAGCACACTTGTCATAAGAATATCATAAAACGCCCATAATAGGAACATTAGAAAATCTATGGCAAGTTAAGCAAACATATTAGCAAGTCATGCCCATAAAAGGAACATGTGCACACATATGTCAACACATCAAAGAACAGGTAGGCAATATAACAGAATGAATAAAGTCTGTAGAAAGAACTTTAAATTATCAGCATATTGGTCCATTTAACAGTACCTGGTAGAGGGAAGAGGCACCTCCAGTGCCTAAAAGACAAGAAAGAAAGGGGCCCCCAGCGCTCCTCTGCGCAGTGAGGGGGCCTCCTCAAAGTCCTGGGGGAGAGGGGGGCGGCACGCACCCCCTCTGTACTGTTGACGGGCCCCTCCTGGGGCCCGCGACCACTGGGGGCCCCCCGGGCCTCCACCGGCCCTCCTGTGGGGGGCCCAGGTCACCCAATACTGGTAGAGGGGAGGGGGGGCGCCTCGCACCCCCTCCTTGCTGCCACACGGGCCCCTCCGGGGGACCCGCTAACCTCTGGGGTCTCCCTGGGCCTCCGTGGCCCTTCCTCGAAGGGAGACCCCTAACTTGGATGTTCCTGGCCCGCGAGGGGGCCAACGAGGGAGCCGGGGGCCAGGGCGAGCCTCCGGCGAGGCAGCCGCCCGGCCCAAGGTAACAGTGGAGTCCTCCGGGACTCCGGCACGCGAGGGAGAGGCGTCCTCCTCTCCCTCGCTGTCCGGATGACGACGCGGCCCAAGGTGGGGCCTGTTGGTGCCCCGGGGGCGCTTTGAAAAGCGCGCGTACCCCGGGAGCACGCTAGGAGCGTGCTAGCTCCTTCTTTGGTTTTTGTACGTGCCCCGGGGGCACTGGAGACAGCGCGGACCTCGCGCTTAAAGACAAATGCTCTGCCCGGGCTGCGGCGGTGATTCTAGCACACAAAAGGCGCCGTAGAGAGCGCAAAGGCATCAAGAGGCTCCCGGGTTGCGGCGGTGAATTTCCATCAAGCGCTTTTCACAGCGCTAAGACAATTGTGCCGCCTGGGCTGCGGCGGTGAGTTCCCTGGGCACAAGAAAGGCGCTTTTCAAAGCGCTAAGATACTCATGCTGCCTGGGCTGCGGCGGTGATCTTCTACAGCCTTTCCATAAGAGCGCTTTTCCCCTAAGCGCTAAGACAATGTCATAGAAAATCGGTGCAGGGGTCAGGGGCCACAGCACCCTGCCCCTGGGAACAGTAATCAAGGAAAAGGTACAGGGCTGGTGGGCCCAGCTACAGGCCAGCACAAGGGGTGCAGATGGTGGCAATTCCTCCTAATGACCAGGCAGGTCACAGGTCAGCACAGCAGCAGCAGTCCAAGGCGGTTTCCTGGTGAGTCCATTCATCAGCGTTCTGTGTCCAGTTTCAAGTTCCAAGAATGTTCAAATTGTGGGGAAAATTCCCCTGTACTTATAGTCAGTTCTTACAGTGTTTTACAGTGGTAGGGAGAGGAGGTTCCAGCCAGTTACAACTGGTTCTGAGAGTGCCCCCTCTCTCCTTTCAGCACAGGCTCCAAACATCAGTGGGGGGTTAACGACCCTATTGTGTGAGGCCAGGGCACAGCCTTTACAAATGTAGGTGTGCCCCGCCTCTCCCTTCTCTCAGCCCAGGAAGACTATTCAGTATGTAGATGCACCTCAGTGACACCTCCACCCTCCCTGTGTACAGGCTGTCTGAAAAGTATGCACAAAGCCCCAACTGTCACTCTGCCCAGACGTGGATTGGAGTCAAGCTGCAAAACACCAGAATCATAAGCACAGATAAATGCGCACTTTCTAGAAGTGGCATTTCTGTGATAGTAATAAAAAATACACCCACACCAGTAAGCAGTATTTATTATCACCATCACAACCATACCAAACACGCCTACGCTAGCCCTCATAAATCAGACAATACCCCTACACATAAGGCAGGGCATTTCTAATGCAATCCTATGAGAAGGCAGCACTCACAGCAGTGAGACACCAAGTTAGGCTGTTTGTCACTACCAGGACAGGCCATGCAATATGGCACATGTCCTGCCTTTCTACATACATGGCACCCTGCCCACAGGGCGTACTTTAGGGGTGACTTACATGTAGTAAAAGGGGAGTCCTGGGCCTGGCAAGTAAATTTAGATGCCAGGTCCCTGTGGCAGAAAACTGCGCACACAGGCCCTGCGCTAGCAGGCCTGAGACAGGTTTGAAAGTCTACTTCAGTGGGTGGCGCAAGCAGCGCTGCAGGCCCACTAGTAGTATTTAATTTACAGGCCCTGGGTATAGAGATACCACTGTACAAGGGACTTATAGGTAAATTAAATATGCCAATCAGGTATAAGCCAATCATACCAACTTTAGATGGGAGAGCACCTGCACTTTAACACTGGTCAGCAGTGATAAAGTGCTCAGAGTCCTAGAGCCAACAGCGAAAGGTCAGAAAAACCAGGAGGAAGGAGGCAAAAAGACTAGGGATGACCATGCGTATGGCCAAAAGTCCAACACAACCCCCTACCAGCCAAAATCCAGGGGAGAACAATCAATACCTTGATGTACTTTCCTGATTGGGGCGATAGAACAAGGACCCAGGCCCACAACAGCAGGGGCATGTTCCAGTTCTACGCCTTCCTGACTCCACTGGGATCTCTCTGTCAATGCGTCCCAGGCAGCCTAGACCAACCCACGGGGATTCTCTAGCTGCCAATGGCCAGAACCAGGCCCCAGGCCATCTAGGAGCCTCTGGTCTCTGAAACCATAATGAGTGGGGGGCGGTAGCCCCAGGTGCAAAGCAACCTGTCTCCACTCTATTTCCGATCAGTTCAGGGGCTCTACCCTGCCACTGATCCACCAACCTAGGGTCCGCACCCATAGGTTCTACAGGGGCTAGAGGCGAGGCTCTCCTCCCTCTACCCCTCCTTCTAGGATCCCGCCCTCCTCTCCTAGGAGGGGTATCACCAGAATCCACACTTGCCAGGGTGCTGGGTACAGCAGCCCTGCACAACTTTCTCGCCAGCCCAGGATCACTACCTGGCGACTGACCACCCAACCTAGGGACGACACCCTTGGGTTGCACCGGGGTCCAGGGCGGGCTTCCCCCTCCCTGAACCCCACTTCCAGAGTCCTGCATCTCCCCACCTCGGGAGAAGCCACCAGAAGTTTCACACGGGGAGGTGAGCGCACTAACCGCCCCCCCAACCAGGTCAGAGTTTACCCCCTGAACCTGTCTATCTAGTCCAGGGACGACACCCTTAGACTGGACCATTGCCCAGCGAACCAGGACTTCCTTGGGAGCACACCTACCCCCTACCAGATCAGAGCTTACCCCCTGAATCTGGCAATCCAACCCAGAGTCACTACCCTGCGGTTGAACCACTGCCTGGCGCACCAGGACTTCCTTGGGAGCACACGTACTCCCCATCAGGTCAGAGTTTACCCCCTGAACCTGATCATCCAACCCAGAGTCACCACCCTGCGGTTGAATCATTGCCTGGCGCACCAGGACTTCCTGGGGGGCACACCTACCCCCCACAAGGGAAACACTTTCCCCAAGGGCCACACAAGAGTCTGGCTGGCGCAGGTCTCCTGACCTCTGCCCATCTGACAGAGTCTGGATTCCCCCCAGCCCAGAAATGGTCTCACCAAGGTCATTCCTGGGGGGCTCTGCACTCAGAGCTGACCCCTGACCCTCCAGGTTCTCCACTGGGGCCCGCAGCCCCCTCTCAACCCTATGCCTGGATTTCCGCCTCCTCCGCTGTAGAGCGAGACTACCAGACACCAGGACCGGCGGAACGCTATCACCAGCCACCCGCCTAAGTCCTAATGACAAAAGGGGATCCTTCTGAACAGCTGGCCCTACGGCACAGGTTAGGCTCACCTCCTGGCGTTCACTCATGGAACCTTCAGGGGCCTGGGACGGTATCTTGGGCACCTTGGGCCTCAGCCCAGCCCCATTCCCTCTCCTCGGAGACGGGACATGGGGTCCCTCACCCATCACAGTCCACTGGGACCTACCTGGGACACTCCATTCCTTTCCCACCACACCTTGTTGGGAAACACCTAGACCACTCTCATTAGGAACACCCCCTAATGTCACACCAGACCCTCTGGTACGCAACCAGAAGTCTGCCTCCTTTGCAAGCTCCCTGGGGTCAGAGAGCTCACACACTGACAAGTGTTGGCGTAACTCTGAAAAACAACAACGAAACAGGTGCTCTCTGAGAATCAGATTAAACAGCCCTTCAAAATTGTTTACTGTGCTACCCTTCACCCATCCATCTAGTGCAATGCAGCAAGCCTCCACAAACTCCTCCCAAGACTGGTGGGACAGTTTCTTACCACCCCTAAACCTTTTTCTGTATTCCTCAGGGGAAAAACCATACTTCACAATCAGTGCGTTCTTCACAGCGGAGTACCCCTCCCTGTCACTCTCTTCTAGAGTCAGTAGGGCATCCCTCCCCTCCTCAGGAATAAAACTCCCTAGGCCAGTTCCCCAATCCTTCTCAGGGATCCTGCGCTCTACCAGAGCCCTCTCATATTCCTTTAACCACTGACGTATGTCACCCCCCTCTTGGAACCTAGGTACCAGATCTATGGGTATGTGAGGAACATCTTTGCTACAGCACTGTACATTGCTGCCACCACTGGACTCCACCTGCAGCGCTGGTGAGTCCAGATCCTTCAGACTGCGCTCTAGAGCGAGTCTTTCTCTGGCAAAGGCCCTCTCTGCCTCTGCCATTCTCTCCTGTACTAAGGCCTTCTCTACCTCAGCCCTTCTCTCCTCAACAGCTAGGCGCGCTAACTGCAACTTCAGGTCCCTCTCTTCCCGCCTATCTCTTAGCTCATCAGGCGTCAAGGAATGAGAGGTAGCCCTGCTTCTTACACTGGACCCAGCAAGGGACTCCCTATCACTGGGGCCTTCCCTGCCGACTGGCGTCCCCAACCGGTCATTCTCACCCTCCTGATCAGTCTCTCTACCACTCTCTAGGGATGAGGTCTGGGAGCCCTCCCATTGGGAACCCTCGCTACACTCAGGATCCTCTGGGTACCCCCTACGCACACTCCCTCCCTGGGTAAATGTCACAAACCTTTCAAAGAAATTCAGAGATCTCCTGAGGTCCCCTTCTACAGGCAGCCCTCTCTCTCTACAGAACCCCTCTAATTCCTCCTGCGTGTAAAACGGCAGGTCCTCTAAATCAAAGGTAAGCCCCATCTTGAAAAGGTACAAATAACTCAACTGTGACAACCACAATACCCAAGCGTGAGAACTGAAAACAGGAAAAATGACCAAAGAGAGAAAGTTAAGAGAAGCCAAACATGTGATGGTCTAAACGCAATCCTTGTAGTGAAATAATGAGTCACAATGGTATTGTGCAAGCGCAAGTCCTATCCTCACCGCTGACTTCCAATGTTAGAAATGGGGTTTCTGGTTGGCTAGGGTATGCACCTCAGCCAGGCAGAACTTACCCACTCTAGTCAGGGCAAGGGAGTTACACGTCCAAGATAACCCCTGCTCACCCCCTTGGTAGCTTGGCACGAGCAGTCAGGCTTAACCCGGAGGCAATGCGTAAAGCGTTTGCACAACACACACATACATGTGACGCAATATCCCCACCACAAAGGAAACACAACACCAGATTATATGAAAATACACTGTATTGTACACAACATGATTATTAGACCAACATCACATAACAGTACTATCCTGCTACCTTAGCAGTTGTCAGAACGTTACACATTAGTTACTCTGCAAACTAGCAGTAGTCACACATAACACACAGGTTACTCAGTATTCTGCAACATAAGCTGTAGTCAGGAAACACGTTATCACATTAGCACACTTGTCATAAGAATATCATAAAACGCCCATAATAGGAACATTAGAAAATCTATGGCAAGTTAAGCAAACATATTAGCAAGTCATGCCCATAAAAGGAACATGTGCACACATATGTCAACACATCAAAGAACAGGTAGGCAATATAACAGAATGAATAAAGTCTGTAGAAAGAACTTTAAATTATCAGCATATTGGTCCATTTAACAGTACCTGGTAGAGGGAAGAGGCACCTCCAGTGCCTAAAAGACAAGAAAGAAAGGGGCCCCCAGCGCTCCTCTGCGCAGTGAGGGGGCCTCCTCAAAGTCCTGGGGGAGAGGGGGGCGGCACGCACCCCCTCTGTACTGTTGACGGGCCCCTCCTGGGGCCCGCGACCACTGGGGGCCCCCCGGGCCTCCACCGGCCCTCCTGTGGGGGGCCCAGGTCACCCAATACTGGTAGAGGGGAGGGGGGGCGCCTCGCACCCCCCTCCTTGCTGCCACACGGGCCCCTCCGGGGGACCCGCTAACATCTGGGGTCTCCCTGGGCCTCCGTGGCCCTTCCTCGAAGGGAGACCCCTAACTGGGATGTTCCTGGCCCGCGAGGGGGCCAACGAGGGAGCCGGGGGCCAGGGCGAGCCTCCGGCGAGGCAGCCGCCCGGCCCAAGGTAACAGTGGAGTCCTCCGGGACTCCGGCACGCGAGGGAGAGGCGTCCTCCTCTCCCTCGCTGTCCGGATGACGACGCGGCCCAAGGTGGGGCCTGTTGGTGCCCCGGGGGCGCTTTGAAAAGCGCGCGTACCCCGGGAGCACGCTAGGAGCGTGCTAGCTCCTTCTTTGGTTTTTGTACGTGCCCCGGGGGCACTGGAGACAGCGCGGACCTCGCGCTTAAAGACAAATGCTCTGCCCGGGCTGCGGCGGTGATTCTAGCACACAAAAGGCGCCGTAGAGAGCGCAAAGGCATCAAGAGGCTCCCGGGTTGCGGCGGTGAATTTCCATCAAGCGCTTTTCACAGCGCTAAGACAATTGTGCCGCCTGGGCTGCGGCGGTGAGTTCCCTGGGCACAAGAAAGGCGCTTTTCAAAGCGCTAAGATACTCATGCTGCCTGGGCTGCGGCGGTGATCTTCTACAGCCTTTCCATAAGAGCGCTTTTCCCCTAAGCGCTAAGACAATGTCATAGAAAATCGGTGCAGGGGTCAGGGGCCACAGCACCCTGCCCCTGGGAACAGTAATCAAGGAAAAGGTACAGGGCTGGTGGGCCCAGCTACAGGCCAGCACAAGGGGTGCAGATGGTGGCAATTCCTCCTAATGACCAGGCAGGTCACAGGTCAGCACAGCAGCAGCAGTCCAAGGCGGTTTCCTGGTGAGTCCATTCATCAGCGTTCTGTGTCCAGTTTCAAGTTCCAAGAATGTTCAAATTGTGGGGAAAATTCCCCTGTACTTATAGTCAGTTCTTACAGTGTTTTACAGTGGTAGGGAGAGGAGGTTCCAGCCAGTTACAACTGGTTCTGGGAGTGCCCCCTCTCTCCTTTCAGCACAGGCTCCAAACATCAGTGGGGGGTTAACGACCCTATTGTGTGAGGCCAGGGCACAGCCTTTACAAATGTAGGTGTGCCCCGCCTCTCCCTTCTCTCAGCCCAGGAAGACTATTCAGTATGTAGATGCACCTCAGTGACACCTCCACCCTCCCTGTGTACAGGCTGTCTGAAAAGTATGCACAAAGCCCCAACTGTCACTCTGCCCAGACGTGGATTGGAGTCAAGCTGCAAAACACCAGAATCATAAGCACAGATAAATGCGCACTTTCTAGAAGTGGCATTTCTGTGATAGTAATAAAAAATACACCCACACCAGTAAGCAGTATTTATTATCACCATCACAACCATACCAAACACGCCTACGCTAGCCCTCATAAATCAGACAATACCCCTACACATAAGGCAGGGCATTTCTAATGCAATCCTATGAGAAGGCAGCACTCACAGCAGTGAGACACCAAGTTAGGCTGTTTGTCACTACCAGGACAGGCCATGCAATATGGCACATGTCCTGCCTTTCTACATACATGGCACCCTGCCCACAGGGCGTACTTTAGGGGTGACTTACATGTAGTAAAAGGGGAGTCCTGGGCCTGGCAAGTAAATTTAGATGCCAGGTCCCTGTGGCAGAAAACTGCGCACACAGGCCCTGCGCTAGCAGGCCTGAGACAGGTTTGAAAGTCTACTTCAGTGGGTGGCGCAAGCAGCGCTGCAGGCCCACTAGTAGTATTTAATTTACAGGCCCTGGGTATAGAGATACCACTGTACAAGGGACTTATAGGTAAATTAAATATGCCAATCAGGTATAAGCCAATCATACCAACTTTAGATGGGAGAGCACCTGCACTTTAACACTGGTCAGCAGTGATAAAGTGCTCAGAGTCCTAGAGCCAACAGCGAAAGGTCAGAAAAACCAGGAGGAAGGAGGCAAAAAGACTAGGGATGACCATGCGTATGGCCAAAAGTCCAACAGTACCCAACAGACGTCTCCATTCCTTCCAGCTCGCCCTTACAACCACCCCCAAGATCTGGAAAAGTACAGCAGGAGGAAGATATTTCTCCTACCTAGCAGCACGGACATGGAACACACTTTCCCTCAAGCTCAGGCAGACCGCATCACTGAAGCAGTTCAGGAAGGACCTCAAGACCGGGCTCTTTGACTCAGCAGCACGCCTTCATTCAGCGCCTTGATACCCTATGTGTGATTAGCTGCGCTTTACAAATCCTTGATTGATTAAATGGAAAGATTTGCCCTGTCAACCACCATATACCACAGCCTTGTAGAAGAGTTACATAAGCCAATGCGGAATTAGCCAATATTTACATGCTTTGGAGGTCAGAAAACATACAATGGGCATTAGACAGCAGTGCCCCAGTTTGCATAGTCTAAAAATCGGCAATACAATTTAGCCCCAAAAATTGGTATAACCATGGAAAAAGGGCGATTTTTCTCACAGATGTACTATCAATTTCCATTCACACACTGATATGCAGATTTGTCTTTGCACCATTGGCCCCAACACACACATTTTAAGGTCACACTGAGTTTTGAGTGGGTGACAGAGTGGGGGACAGCGGGATGAAGGTTAATGCAGAAAAAAATTAGTTCCTGTTTTTGTGGGCCCATGTTTGGTATCGAATTGTCTAGTGCCAACTTTCCAGTTTACCCTTTCCACAAAGTTGTTGTACAAAGTGAAACGAGCAATGGCAAGGCCGGACGTTCTGGCTTCAGCAAGCTTGTGATAGTTTTTATTTGCATATGTGCGATGTGCACATTAAACTGGCAAAAATATGAAAATAAATGGCCGGCCAAACAGACCTGGCACAACAGCCTCGGCACTAACGTGCACTTCTTTCTAGATAAGTTTAGACGTGATGGAGGAAAAATTGCAGGAGCGCAAATGGAGGAAGTAGGCTGACCAAATGCCCTTGTTCTATATTGCAGTGGGCTGAAACAAAATGTTAATGACACTTAGACAGGCCAGTGGACGAAGAGAATTAGCTGAAAGCACCTGTATGTATGTGTATTATGTGTTGTTTTTTTGGGAAACATTAGGCCAGCAGGCTAGGCCAGGCCTACAAAATATAGGATGCTATCTTGGTTTAAGCTCACAAATTGATACTCTGGTGAGGAAGTTATGAGTTTGGTTGTACCGCCTCTAGGAAGTGCTCCCTTTTCTGCCTTGGTGATCACACAGGAGTGGTCTGGGGTAGGGGGGTTCCTTCCAGTTAGAGCTCATACTACGCTACTAAAGAAATACTGGAGCACCCAGAGAGAGCTCCTGGAACAGGTTACCCCTATCCTACATATGAACATCCTGGCATCTCATGCATCCTCCTGCTTATTGTTCATTTACATGTGCGCCTGCTGCATGCCAGGTTTGAGGGGGAGAAGGTAGGGACTATCCATTTCTTTAGGTGCTTAGTCTTCTAGAAGGAAAGATGTCAGTGTTCGAGGAGTCACAATCCACTGAGTGGCCTCCACTAAGTTTTCAGTGCTGGAGGCTGCACCCTGTTACCTAGCTGACCCTATTTTGGACCAGTTGTAGCTTGTGAAGGGTCTTTTTCGCCAACCTCAAGTCCACTGTGATGACACTAGTGCATGGTTTAGAATTTTCTTCCTACAGAGAAGAATTACTAGTGGACTTTTATTTAGCCATATTTAAAAAGTAATCCGAATCTGAGACTAAAATGGATTGCTAAAGTCTGCTCCATGGTCAATAAGGACTCTAAGCATGTGATCAGGTAATCAAAACAGTGCAAGTGTAGCCTGGGCTTAGGACATCTGTTATGTCGCACAGACAGCATAGAAAGTTACGATGCATCATGGTAATAGATGTCGATTCACCTAAACACCATGGTAGCGAAAGTCAAGCACACAAAAGGTGATGGAGAATGCTCGCAAATAGTCTAATCATTGGCAGTTGATTAGAGTAGCATTCCTACCCACTGTATTTCCCCACTACTGGCTCTCTCCAAACTTAGATCCACCTTAAGCAGATCAGTACTGACGCTTCTGATGGGAACAGTCCATCCCGAACTGCTCAAGGAGGCCACATCTAGAAGGGAAGACTACAACCCCAGACCAGCTTTGGCCTATTTAGGCCTTGTCAGTGAGGAAGTGCTTGGCTCTTGTGGCACAATGAGCAGTTGACCCACGTCATTAAGAAGTTTACCAAAAAATATGATGGGAGGAGTGTTTGGGGTAGCATCGAGCCTTTCATGTTTCACGCACTGCGCCACTCCAGAGAGAGACCTGCCTTATGCAAATCGGTACTGACCCTGCTGTCCGTGGGAACAGCCCACCCCCAACTACCAAGCGAGGTCCCCCTTAGAACGGAACATACTCAATCCCTTGCTGCCTCGTTGGAATCTGATGGAATATGACGTCACAAACGGTTCCCAGAAAGCACCGGCCAAGCACGGCAGGACATTCTAAACCTTTTCAAACGCTTTGAAAGTCATCTCTAGACTATCGGGCTTTTTATTATTATATATATATTAGAGTCACTTGGGCAGTCCAATGTGGCAGTAAGCTTTTACGGATGCACATTCACTTCCTCGATAGGGTGCACAGCACAGTGGCGCAAAAATGATGATGTCCACTGCAGAATTTGGTGGTGGGTCCCTGAGACTCCCACATCTTAAGCCGAAGGTGGGCCCTTGGGGGCTTGGGCCCTTGTGCGCCACAGTGGCCTACGTTCTTCCATTGCCGCACGCACCGTGGGAGGTGTGGAACCTCATTATACAATGGGTGATACTAGAGGGACCTCGGGGTCAGGGACCCGGAGATTGTATCTTCATATCTGTCTTCACTGCTGGAATCACAGTAGGCCGTGGGGAGTCTTTCAGGGGGAAAGGTCACGCTTCGTTTTCTATTGGCAGGAACAGAATGGCACTTGGTCAAGTCTGATTCATCCTCAAGCTCCACCCTGATCTATTTTAGAAATGGTATTTCCAAAGCCTCTCCTCAATAACCAGTCTCTCGCGTTATCAGCGATTGCGGTGTGAGTCGGAAGGAATGTGTAGCCAAGCGTCTAATCGGTTCAGGAGGGGAAAACGTGAATCTGAGTATTTCCTCTCCGCTGTGACTCGGCACTTCGAGCTGTTAATTATTAGTGCAGCCGCCTGTCTCTTGAGCTGGTGATCGCAGCTCCCTCCGTGCGCCGGTAACCAGAGTTAGGCTGATGTTCTCGCTAGGCCTTCATCTTATCCTAGGCCCGCAGTGGTCTTCAAACTTTTTAATGCCGCGCCCCCCCAGTTGAAAAATAAAAATCATTGGGCCCCCCCTAAGAATTTTTCACAATTATTTTAGAAAGATGGCAGTGTTTAAATATGTCTAAACCTATTTAAACATTGCAGTTAAGTACTGTTACCTTTTTTATACTGCAATAACATGCTTCTGCTTAAAACAAAGGCATGTTATCTGTATAATATTTCTATTGGCCAGAGTTTGGCGCCCCCCCCCCCCCCCCCCCCCGGGATCACTTGAGGACCCCCTAGGGGGGCCCGCCCCCCAGTTTGAAGACCTCTGCCCTAGGGTGACCAGATTTTGAGGAACAAAAACCGGGACAGGTCAGACATATAAGAAGTACTAACGACTTTATACTCACGTTTATATCTGGCCTCTCCCGTTTTTTTGCGTAGCTTTTTGAATGTGTGTCTGTGTGTATATATATATATATATATATATAAACACACACATACTTACACACATTTACAAGACTACATATATCAGATTAGCTATGGCTTCACATCCCACCCTGCACCCCCAACCCGCCCCCATCAACCTCTCTCTGCTCCCCAATCCATATCTCTGCCGGGAACAGACAGGGGACTGTGTTGCCTGACAGTAACAGATAAATTACTTTTATTATTTCATACGTTGTAGGCGTCTTTAATTTATGCTTCCCTAGATAATCTGGCCTTTGTCTCAAAAACCGGGACATTTATTTAATAAACTGACCTTTGTCCCAAAAAACAGGACATTTATTGTTAAAATGGAGAAGCATCGGGACACGGGACAGTCCTCTAAAAACCGGAACTGTCTGGGGAAATCCAGGACGTCTGGTCACCCTATTTTCATCCACTGAAGGGTCGCTGTGTTTCACTGGCAACGTACTTGACGTCTCGGTAGAGCTGATGCGTTAGTAATGATGCAGCAACTGAGGCCCTATTGCAACCAAGTAAACACCCCCATTGCCCTTAAGTCAGATAGTATAAAAAAATCTTAAAAGAGTGGACTGGCCTTTTCACTACCTATGGCCCTAGTGCCGCTGCACCTGTTGCACTCGGGACAGCGACACACATTGACGTTAGCGCCAATCACATATCTCATTGAATGTGATGATGCCTCTAGCGTCACTGGAAAATCAGGTGGGTCACAGTTGAAACTAGCAATCTAGGCCCTTATTTATGGACTTTGTAGCACAGGTTTGCTGCTGCAACGCCCTGCATCACAGGGAAAGGGCAGGAATTCACAATTTTTCCACTTTACGCCTCTCTTGGGGAGGCGTATCTTTTTGGCCCATTCCCAGGCTTACAAGTTCTTGTAAATCTGGGAATGCCTCAAAATCCATGGATATTGCGTCAGAACACCTGTAAAAACAGCTCGCTGGTGCAGAGTAATGTAGCACAGCAATTTTCGCAGTGCTACATTACTTGATATTTATGAAGCCACGCAGGGCCACGCTAGGTCACCTTGCATGGCTTCATAAATCTAATTTAAGGTTTGCGTCACTCTCGCACCATGTTGGGTACTGCAAGAGCAAAGCAAACCAGGCCATAAATATGGCCCATGGTGTGAGAGGCTGTGACGTCTTACACTTCAGTACAGAGATAGAAACTGGTGAGGTAACTGAAATATACGAAGCGGCCAGCAATTTAATGGACAGGTGAGACTCAGTGCTGTGCCAGTGACTGGACCCCCACAGTAGTGCACTAGGCCAGTGATGGATTCAGTGAGGTTCAAGTGAGACCCCTTCGAGTGCTTAAAGTGTGGTAGCTATGATAAGTGCAAAGGCGTTGGGGTCAGAGAATTTGCGGGCGAGGCCACATGAAGTATGGGAACTGTTAGTGTAAAATGTAAAAGATCTGGATCATTGTTGCCAATAGATCCTGCCCACTTCAACCACTGGCGACAACCGGCTTGCCCAGCAACTGTGAGACTCCACCAGGCGTGGCCAGTGACGTAGGAGTGAGTAAGACCTATGTTGCCAGATTGGGCTACTTCTGGCACAAATGGGTGATATTTTCCCCATTTGTGTGAGAAAAAAAAACAATTGCAAGAGCCTGATTTTTGGCAGTTTATTAGCCTGTTGTGCGCAAATTGTAAGCTGGTGGAGGCGCTAGCCTCAGCAGTACTCCAGTGGAGGTCGACACAGTCAGGTAGCCATGGTGATGAACATTTGTGCAACTAACTTACTGTCAAATAATAATGCAAGCTGCTGCTGTGCCTGCCTGTGCGGCTACCCCTGTTGACTGAGAGCGAATGAGCACGATTGCGCAAAGCATGCAGCATCATGACTGGACACACAGACCGATACAAGGTTACATACTAAGCAGTACCTCTGTGAACTGCAAGTGCACCTTCTGACATAATGTTGCACCATATCTAAGTATTTTGTGTTCTTGCGTGGTGTACTGGACCTTGTTTGGGGCACTGCGCCGTCAGTCTAGTAGCACGCAAAAGCGCTACCGATTGATGGCCCAGCAAAAAATGATTGGCCTGCCCCTCGGCGCTGTTTTAAAACCTGCATTGGTGTGCGTGCAGGCCCTCTTGTGCGGTGTGGCACTGTGGTGGCTTATCAGGGACGCTTTTTCAGCAGTGTCTTGGGCTGATGAGTACTGGTAGGGGCGTGTGAGTTGTGAGTCCCTCCGAGCCGCCATGACTTCACTCAGTCACTCATAACTCACAATACTCGTCTGAGTCTCCTGACTCTCCTCCAGTTCCTACGCCGAATCTTCCTCCCCTTGTGTGGTCACCTTGGCCCAGATACTGCTTGTGTGTGTGAGCGGCCCGGCCGCAGGCAGCCTACCCCAGCCCAGCCAACCCCAGGCATGTGCGCGCATCAGCCAACCTGCTCAGCCAGCATGCCCCCTCTGCTCTGAAGAATGGAGACACTCATTGAGTGCACCGGCAGCAGCAGGTCGGTTGGCAGGTAAGTTAATTGCTGCCTGCAATTGCAAATGAAGGGAGTGATCATCCCTGTGGGCAGTGGCAACTGTGCTGACTTAGACACTGTAAGTTGCCTAAACCAGCAGTCAAAGTGATTTTAGCATTACCACTTCTAGTGCTGGTTTAGGTATCTTGTGTGCAGCCACTTCAGGGCATGCGCTGGCCTGAGAGGCCAGTGCCACTGCCTCATGTGAGGCTTGGGTGCCAGGCCACCCACAGCTCATTGTCTAGTTTGGCATGATTTCCCTTCCCATTGTGCTTTTGCGTACATGAGTGACGTTATGAGTCTCTATTTCTTCTTTCCCTTCTCATGGTTATGTCGTACTTGGCGGACAGCGGGCATTGCATACACTTTGAGCTTCTGCGCATTAAGTATGGAAACTATGATGCTGCATGCAATGGGGGTAGGATCAAGAGTAGTTAAAAAAAAAAAAAAAAAAAAAGTCTATAAGAATTTTTGGTCTTTCACCCTGAGGTATCTGCATATAAAATATCACAACTGTTTAATTGTTTTCAAAGGTACTGTACCTAGGGGTCTGGTTGACAGCATGAACAGCCCTCACTTTCTTGTGAGTGGTGTCAGACTTTTGGGAACGACTTGGTCATCGACGTTGTGATAGCCCCAGTTAGAGCTTTTGTGTTTTAAGTGCTTTACTGAGATTTAATCTTTAAAAAAATCATATCTTTGCTTGTGTATGTTGTTGTGGTCTTGTTTTATTCAGATAAATATTGTCTGTTTCCCTAAATTGATGTAGAGTGCTTTAGTGATGTTTTCACTTTATTACTCTGTGTGTGTACAAATACTTTACACATTGCTTCTGAGGTAATCCTGACTGCTCATGCCAAGCTGCCAAACCGGTGAGAAGGGGTTATCTTAGGTGAGTGACTCCCTTACCGTGACTAGAGTGAGGGTTTCTACTTGGACAGGGTGCTAACCGCTGCCAACTAGGGACCCCGTTTCTAACATTATCATGGAACAAAAAGGGTGTACACTTGAATGTACAAAGGATGCTACAGGGTTCAATGCGAAAAGGTGTGTCAGAGGACTGCTGTGCATGTGATCAAAGGCATACGTGTCTCACCAGGCTCACATTTACTACTTGTTCCAATTTGCTGCTCATCATAAGAAGTGAGTGACCATTTTTTCATTTTTATTTCCATTTTTAAGTGTGTAATGAATGAATAATTGAGTCACTGTGAGTTCCACATATTTGCTTAAAATAGAAATTTAATTAATACTTTAAAATGTTTGTTTCAGCTTCTGGTTCAATTATTTCTATTAACATTTTGGGCTACGTTTTGGGCTAGGACTGGTTCATTTTGGGCTTACTTTGGGCAGGTAATTCAACAGCTTTGGGCTTTAGAAGGCTATTAAAATCTGGCAACACTAAGACTTCCCAGAAGTGTCTTCAGCTCCAGCGAAGGTGTGCGGTAAGTGGTGAGTGAGACCCCATTGAAGAGTGGCCAGTCGAGTGAGGGACGGAATCAGTCAGGCTACCTTTGGAAGCCAGTGAAGTGAGAGAAACTAGGGAGACTCCACTGAAATGAAGAAGACTATTGATGGGAAATCAGTGAGACTTTGTATGAGACTATTGTAATTGTATTTACAGGGAGTGCAGAATTATTAGGCAAGTTGTATTTTTGAGGATTAATTTTATTATTGAACAACAACCATGTTCTCAATGAACCCAAAAAACTCATTAATATCAAAGCTGAATATTTTTGGAAGTAGTTTTTAGTTTGTTTTTAGTTTTAGCTATGTTAGGGGGATATCTGTGTGTGCAGGTGACTATTACTGTGCATAATTATTAGGCAACTTAACAAAAAAAAATATATACCCATTTCAATTATTTATTATTACCAGTGAAACCAATATAACATCTCAACATTCACAAATATACATTTCTGACATTCAAAAACAAAACAAAAACAAATCAGTGACCAATATAGCCACCTTTCTTTGCAAGGACACTCAAAAGCCTGCCATCCATGGATTCTGTCAGTGTTTTGATCTGTTCACCATCAACATTGCGTGCAGCAGCAACCACAGCCTCCCAGACACTGTTCAGAGAGGTGTACTGTTTTCCCTCCTTGTAAATCTCACATTTGATGATGGACCACAGGTTCTCAATGGGGTTCAGATCAGGTGAACAAGGAGGCCATGTCATTAGATTTCCTTCTTTTATACCCTTTCTTGCCAGCCACGCTGTGGAGTACTTGGACGCGTGTGATGGAGCATTGTCCTGCATGAAAATCATGTTTTTCTTGAAGGATGCAGACTTCTTCCTGTACCACTGCTTGAAGAAGGTGTCTTCCAGGAACTGGCAGTAGGACTGGGAGTTGAGCTTGACTCCATCCTCAACCCGAAAAGGCCCCACAAGCTCATCTTTGATGATACCAGCCCAAACCAGTACTCCACCTCCACCTTGCTGGCGTCTGAGTCGGACTGGAGCTCTCTGCCCTTTACCAATCCAGCCACGGGCCCATCCATCTGGCCCATCAAGACTCACTCTCATTTCATCAGTCCATAAAACCTTATAAAAATCAGTCTTGAGATATTTCTTGGCCCAGTCTTGACGTTTCAGCTTGTGTGTCTTGTTCAGTGGTGGTCGTCTTTCAGCCTTTCTTACCTTGGCCATGTCTCTGAGTATTGCACACCTTGTGCTTTTGGGCACTCCAGTGATGTTGCAGCTCTGAAATATGGCCAAACTGGTGGCAAGTGGCATCGTGGCAGCTGCACGCTTGACTTTTCTCAGTTCATGGGCAGTTATTTTGCGCCTTGGTTTTTCCACACGCTTCTTGCGACCCTGTTGACTATTTTGAATGAAACACTTGATTGTTCGATGATCACGCTTCAGAAGCTTTGCAATTTTAAGAGTGCTGCATCCCTCTGCAAGATATCTCACTATTTTTGACTTTTCTGAGCCTGTCAACTCCTTCTTTTGACCCATTTTGCCAAAGGAAAGGAAGTTGCCTAATAATTATGCACACCTGATATAGGGTGTTGATGTCATTAGACCACACCCCTTCTCATTACAGAGATGCACATCACCTAATATGCTTAATTGGTAGTAGGCTTTCGAGCCTATACAGCTTGGAGTAAGACAACATGCATAAAGAGGATGATGTGGTCAAAATACTCATTTGCCTAATAATTCTGCACTCCCTGTATATAATGCTTGCTACCCCTGACGAGGCGTCAAAGTGATTTTCGCCTAATGTTATGCTACTTTGGAACCCAAGAGGAATTGGTGGGTTAGTATGGGGAAATATGAGTACATTATTGTTATGAGTTAATTTGAGTGAAGGATATGTGAGTTTGTTAGTTGGATTGACTAGAGTAATGGAGGGATAGAGGAGGGAAGAATCCAGAAGTGTTAATTGGGAGTTCATAGTAATAGGATGAGCCTTGGGGTGAGTAAAGGAGAGATGGAGGAGGGAAGAATCTGTGGAAAGGGGTTAGGAAGATCATAGTAGTAGAAGGGGTTTTGGATGAGTCAAAGGTGAGATAAATGAGGGAGAATTTAGTAGAGTTGTTTGGGAGATCATAGTTGTAAACTGAGGTTTGGGGTGAGCTAGATGAGGTAGAGGAGGGAAGAGCTTAGGCGGGGTTATTTTGGAGATCAAAGTAGTAGAATGGGTTTGGGATGAGTCAGGGTGGGGATGGAGGATAAATTGATATAGAGCTAGGGTGATTTTGAGACAGAGTAAAGCTTACGAGAGAGTACATTTTATTTTATTTTTAATTTGTTCCTTTTATTTAATTTGTAAATATTTATTTTTCGCTAGTACAGTAGGACTAGAGTAATAAATAGATATGTAAGTGCATATTAAGGGAATATTTGTGTAAGGAATATAATGAGTATAATAATATGAGCTGTAAAGTTGTACAGTATATACTCAGACTTTCAATATTTGCAGTATTTGATGTTAATTTATAAGTGTACTTTTTAACATTCATTTATCTTTTCTCAATTTTTCAATAGTGAAATGCTTGTTGATAAAATAGTTAGTATAATATTTGCTCTTTGTGAAATAAAAAAGAAAGCAGGGATTTATAAGTATCTAATATAACAACTTATCTAGGAACTATGCAGTGATCTATGAACATATTAAGCATAGACTAGTATACACATATATATGTATATACACGCACATATACACACACACACACACACACACACACACACGAATAAACATTTAACTGTGAGTAAATGGTACATTTGTTAAAGGGGTTTAAAGAGTATGAGTATATTTTATTATTATGAAATAGGTACTATTCATATTTCTTAAAGAACTACACATATCTGGAATATAAACACAATCGGATTATAAATATTTATTAACACAGTCCATTGCTGTTTGGATATAGTGGTTATGAAGGAAAGAGCCAACTCTTGAGTAGTCTTCTGAAGACAAGATAGTTATCCTTGGGTCTTATATTTGGGGGTAATGAATTCCATAGTTTGGCTGCTTGAACAGAGAGGGATGTACCACCTAGTGTCTTTTTCTTGTATGGTGGTGTTTTAAGGCTGGGTGCCAATCTTGAGCTGAGTTTTCTTTGTTGAATGTATTTGGTTATTTTGTTTGAGTGAGACAACACAAGAATCTGAGATGAGCGAGAGAGAATAAGTAAAAAAAAATAGCACAAGACCACTGACACCACTGAAGTATTTGAGCTGAATGACGGAGAATAAGTGAGACTAGCAGCGTAAGAGACCAGTTCTCTGGAGAGTGAGTGAGACTCCCATTTATGGGTATGCAGCTAGTGAAATGAACTCAGCGACACTCCTCTGGACCCAATGAGACCTGTGATAGGAACTGAGAGAGAGTCCATCCAGTCAGAAGAGAGAGGTGGTTTAAGAGGGAGAACACATTCAACCATGAGACTGTGTTTCGGACCGAGTGACACTCTATGGCTGCCTTTGCTGTCAGTAATGGAGTGAAAGTCCATTGAACCACAGGAGGTGTGTGATGGAGACAGAGAGAGCTGCCATACTGTCGGAGGTACGGTATGGCGTGCAACAGTGATTCCTTTGATGTGAGTGATGTATGAGTGAGCCTCCATTGAATCACGCGGCATGTAACGTAGAATGAAGGAGTGGGCTCCTTAGCAGTCTGAGGTGAGGAATTGAGTATTCTCTGTTGAACCACGAGGTAAATAGAAGAGGACGGACCAGACTCTAATGGTGGGTTTGAGGTGAGCGTTGGCTGAGTGAGTCTCCGTTGCAGCGTAAGAAACGGCTAATTTACTGAGTGACTATGATTTTACCTGAGTGCGTGATACAGTAGCGCCTGACAGTCTCGTGGACGGATATGAGGTCACTGCGAGTGTTTATTCTACCGAGGTCGATAAATAGAGTCGCTGCTCTAATTGTGTGTTAAGAGCGAGTGTCACCTGTTTATAAAGACACTTGCTGTGTCATGAAGGAAATGAAGCGCTTTGTAAGTGCTAAAGGTTAATTACAGCATGTGTCTGCGATTAGTCTAACACAGTGCTGCTGTCATCTTGCATTGATCGGTGACTGCCGTCTGCAACTATTCCGATCGCAGACGTTGATAACACGAGGGCGCGCATCACCGTATTCCGGCCCGTGACACCAGTGACCAGGTGTTCATCCCGCACAAGCAAGGAAGTAAATTCAAGAGCTGGAAATGCAGTTTAGTAGAAACATATAAGAATACTAAATTTGAGACTCCAAGTCCTCAAAGACGTTTTACGAAAAAAAGCAGTATCAGAGAATAAAGTCAAGAAAAAAGATGTGAATCAAACCCTGGGTCTGAAAAGGAGTTAAAATTGTACAATTCACTCAAAAAGTTCGATGATTTCACCAACAAGCATTGACTATGCTTGCTGCCATGTCTTTGCTGTTTTATACCCGACAGTGCAAGTAGACCAATTTGTTTTGCCGGGTGCGAGGATACGATGTCTGTGGGCAGTGACAATCAGGCTCGGCGGAGGAGCGTCGCCCGTCTCCCCCCTCTACCCCCCCCCCCAACCCCCCACCCCACCCTCCTCAGCTGCTGCAAACCTTTTGCTAAAAACGATGATTAAACTAGGTTTAATATCGTTTTTAGTAAAAGGGGCGGGGCCACAGACTGTTACACCCTCCCTCTCACTGTGCATGTATGTTTGGCCGGCCGCCTTGCTCCGGCCAAACTCACATGCGCAGTAGGCTCTCTCCAGCCCAGCAACACAGTTGCCGGGCTGGAGACAGCATGCATAGGCTCCCAGTCTGCCTGGGAGCACCCTGGCTGGGTGCTCCCAGCCAATCCTAATGCTGCTCTGAGCAGCGTCAGGAATGGCCGTAGGGCAGGCTTGGAGTCTGTGCCTGCAGCCTTCCTGCATTAGAGGAGCAGCGCTGTGACGATGAAGGTAATTTTTTTATTTTTTTATTATTAATTTCACCCCCAGGCCCCTCCCTTTTACCACCATGAGCCGCTCCTGGCGACAATCCATGGCAGCTTGAAGTTATTAACAATAGTGGGAAAGGCACACACGTGCACACTCATGCTCTCGCAAGCGCACACATACTTACACCCACTATTCACAAGATCATACACACAAGAACACATCCTGTCGCACGGAAATACACATCCATCCATTCATTCATGCATCCAAAGATAGAAAAATAGGGCCATATTTACAAGCGGCCTACGCTGCTGGTGCGTCACTTTTTATGATGCACTGGTGGCCCAGGCTGTCGGCCCATATTTGCAAGGCCATGCAAAGCCACTTTACTTGGCTTTACGTGGCCTTGTAGATTTGGAGTACGGTAACACTACGCAAGTTGTTGCATTGCCTCACTTTGCATCATAGAGGCGTTCCATGGGTGTTGCGGTGGGTGTTCCAATGCAACACCCTTGGATTCTGACGCATTGCCAGATTTTCAAGATATTGTAACCCAGGGAATGCGTCAAAAGCCTGCGCCCCCCCAGGGGCGGTCTAAGGGAGGCACAATGAGGAGAAATACCTTCATTTATCCTCATTTATTCCTTTTTCTATGTGTGCTGCGTTCTTCAGCACTCATAGAAAAAGGGAAATGCCTTTGGTGATTGTTTTTGTGCAGGAAGGTGTCCATTTGTGCACACAAACAATCATCCCCGCAATGCACACATGTTGGTACATTGTAGCCCATTGTGAGCCAGGCCAGGGGACGAGGACAGGAATGCGCAGTCTCTTGTAGATATGGCACACTCCTGCCATTTTCTTTTGGTGCAGGGCAGTGCAGCAAAAAGGCTTGCAGTGGTGCCCAGCGACAAAAATTGTAGATATGGCCCATAGTATTTACCAGTGTCTGCATGTGCAGGGGGTGGCAGGAGGGCAAGCCAAAAGCACCAGAAGGCAAAAGGAAAACTAGACGATCCCACTGTCTCCTAGACTAGGTCAGCCAATGACAGGAGGACCTTCCCTAACTTATCTCAGAAAGAGATGTTTGTCAAAGAGAGTTGTTGACACTGCCTCATTCTTACGAGACATTGTCAGTGCCACTGAAATTGTGCAGGTGCTGAGTTTTTCGCATAATCAAATATTTGTTGCATTTGACACATAATCCATCACCTGCTGCATACTCTGCAGATTTTAACAAAAAAATATTTCTAGCTTAAACGATTCAAATGCTGCACAGTGGAAGCCTTTTTGCAAAGTTTGACTGGTTACCTTTCTGATGCTTATTGCTATATTTAGGTGTTAAACAGGTTCTAATGAGGTGCAACCAATGCCCAGACAGTGTTAATAAGTGTAAAAAAGCAAAATCATCAAGTAATACTATCACAAAATGTATCTTATTACACAGCATAATTTGCCTGCTCTTGTGATCATAATGTGGCCCTCCCCTGCCGCATAATTGCATTGGCTCTGGGCATCACCATGGAGGGAAGGCTCTCACAAGACTATGCCAGGCTGATGATGTCACTTTATATGGAAAAGCACCCCCCCAATATGGGGGGGTGGAGCATGTCCCCTTAGAGATCGGGGCCGCCGGGGGCCAACCCCCGGCGCTAGTTGTGCATTAGGCTGGCCTTGGCATTTCCAGCCTCACACCTCGTGAGGTGAGAGGCTGGAAATGCCTAAGAGAGAAATACGTTGGAGCTATGATAGCCGATCCGGCTGGAACAGCTGCGCGCCAGTGGGGGGGCTACATAAGCGCCCCCCACCCCCAGAATGGCTCAGCCTTAGTGCAGCACGGCGGGAAATGGCTGCACGGAGCATCATTGTGATCGTGTGGACTCTTGTCGCGTCATCTTACTTCTGGAAAGGAACTCCGGTGATCGTGAGGACTCCAGAGCGGAGAGCTGACCTTCGGAAAGGTTTTTGGGGTACCGCGTAGGCAGCAGGGGAAGCGGTAGAGGCTGGTTAAAGGTTAGAGCCGTTCCCGCTTTCGGTAGGGGTTATATTTTGATGTTTATGCACGGGTACAATTTAATTGCACCGGACGCCCGTCTCCACGCGTATTAAAGGGATAATTTTTGATTCTCTGGTGTTCACTTGTTAAGATAAGGCGCATGCGGTTTTCGGCTGTTAAGATGGACTGTCGTTAAGAAATATTTGATTAATGCGTAAGGCTGTTAATCAAAAACTTTGGGGGTTCAATTTCAGCCATGGAGTGTTGTTGTTGCGAATCCGGGTACATTGCTAATTTAAATTGGTGAATTGCTGCATAGCTAGTTTCTCACTCATTAGGGATTCCTTTGGTTGTAATGAGGGAGCGCAGACGCGCCTCTTTCGGTTTGTTTTGGTTTGTTATCAGTGCCCGTGCGCACAGCAGAATCTTAGTGGCGACGCTCATGATACTATAAAATGATAATAGGTAATTGTGTTCTCTCCTGTACTTGGCAGTAGCGGTTGGCTGTACTTATAAAGTTGCTGATAGAAAAAAAAAAAAAGGAGAAAAAAGGGGAACTTGCATTATGAAGGGCATGCTTGTTTTTAATGTTTATTTAAATTTATTGATCTGAAGATCTGTACTACTGCACCCTCGCCAGGAATACAGTGCGATTTGAGTTGAAGTCGTGACAGTCACACTTTTTGTAATTGTATTGAATTAAGCGATCACAAAATATGGCTCCAAAATGCGCGAGGGCTGGTAAAGGTAAAAAGGGTGACCCTGAATTGTCACAACTATTAAAGCTTGTTTTGGCAAAATTGGGCAGTACTGACTCAGACAGTGAGGACATGTCTTCTGAAGTTGAGGAAAGGAGGCCGGGCTGAGCCATCTATGTAGGTCACATGTAGCCCCACGTGTGGTTTTCCCCCCAGTAAAACGCAGGAATAAAAAACAGGCCCTTGACGGCCAGCCGCCTTTGCCCTCTTTAGCAACTGCTACCTTCCCAGAGCAACCCACAATCCCTGCCCCTTCACTAACTATTGGGGGCCCTGGTCCTGAGCCTCTTGCTTGTGGCGGGGACGCAGTTCCGGCACCAGGGCTAGGCGTGGAAGCTATGTTGAGCGACATTAGAAAGTCATTAGCAACCCTAGTAGCTCTGCCTGTTGTGGTGGTGGTCCAACCCTCCCCCCCCCCCCCCCCCCCCCCCCCCCCCCCCAGGCCCAGATTGCAGCACCAACAGCACCATCTCCAACTGTACAAGCACAGGCTGGTCCTACCTCCCAGCTAACCACGCAGGACCCAACAACACAAGCATTGGGGGCGGTGGTGCAATTATTAGCCAATATTACTACCTCAGCAACACCCCCCCCTTCTATGTCTACTTGGGCGAACGATTCTTTACATAATTCAGTGTTAGAGTTGAAACACCAGGTAGACGTCTTGGCAGCGTGTAGCGTTCCCCCATTACAGACAACAGTCGAGGACCCAGGTGTCACCCTGGCACCGTGTACCTTGCCTCCATCTACCCCACTGGAAAAAAGATAAAGGTAAAATAGCTGATGCAAACAAGGATTCAGCTAAATTTGACACATCAGTGGAAAGAACAGGACAACAGACATTATTGTCTAGACCAGGTAAGCTCGCTGCCCATGTTGGTCCCGAAGTTAAAGAAAACTTTGGAAGGGAGAATTTGTTGACATTTTCACCTTGATCAGGGCAAAAAGAAGGGAAATTGAAACCAAGGAAAAGGAGGTAAAAGCATCTCCTACCAGTGTTGAGACCTACGATAGAAGAAAATATTACAAATTGGTTATTTGGTTTCAATGTATTTATGTCAGTAATTCTGGAGAAAAAGCCAGAGTTGGGTGTTGCTATGATTTGCAATGCCAACAAAATATTAAGAGCCCATCACATGTATGGTGGGAATGCTTAGTTGGAATATGATAGGGATTTCAGGTGGGTAAAGGTGGAGGACTCCTCTATTGGTTGGGATCAGACAGAAGTGAACGTTTGGCTGGAGTGTGTGAATAATAAACTACCCGGGAAGCAGTCCTTTCGTTCCCAATTTTCCAGCGACAAGAAAGGGTGACCTGTTGGACATGTTATAGAAAGATATGCTCACGTGCCCCCGGCTAATGCAAATTCAGGCACACCTGCTCGTTTTGCGGTCAACCATCCCATCCTGAGTTTAAATGCATTAAGAAATCCAGAGAAAAAGTTAAAGAAGGGAGTAAGCCCGGTAATTAGATCAGCTCTGCCTTCACCTGTACAAACTGATGCATTATTTCCATGACTACAGGATTATCCAATCAAAGAATCAGCTGACTTACTAGTCACTGGGTTTTCTCAGGCCTTTAGGATCCCAGCTACCGGCGTCCCCCCTCTGGAACATTGCAGGAGCCTAGTGTCCGCCTCAAGATACCCAGGGGTAGTGGCAAAAAAGATTGATAAGGAGAGGGCCCTGTGGAGGTTAGCCGGCCCTATCCCTTCTCCCCTGACCACAAATTATGTGTGTTCCCCTTTGGGGGTAGTACCCAAAAATGAGCCAGGCCAGTTCAGGTTGATCCATAATCTATCGGCTCCTCGGGGTTCCTCTGTAAATGAGGCTATCGACCCGCAGTTCTGCTCGGTTCGCTATGCGACAGTGGACCAGGCTTTGCTGAAGCTGAGGGGTTTAGGGCACGGGGCTTTGTTGGCAAAAACAGATATTGAATCAGCTTTTTGGCTTCTACCAGTCCACCCTGATGACTACCATCTACTGGGATTCCAATTTAATGGGGCTTACTTCTATGACAAATGCATGCCAATGGGCTGTAGTGTGTCCTGCAGTTATTTTGAACAGTTCAGCTCGGCGCTACAATGGATCCTTACCAGGCATACTGGGCACAAAGAGGTGATACATTACTTTGACGACTTCTTGGTGCTGCCCCCCGCGGTCGGCGAGGTGCTTGTGGGCCCTTCAGGCCTTGACAGCTATGTTCAGGGAGTTTGGGGTACCTTTCGCCCCGGAAAAAACAGAAGGCCCATCTACTTGCATTACCTTCCTAGGAATTGAGATTGATTCAGTGGTTGGTGAGTGCCGCCTCCCTACAGACAAGCTACAGATTATTAAGGAGTCCATAAGGTGTTTGTTGTCACAAAGAAAGGTTACCTTGCACCAATTATAGGTCCTAGTAGGTCAGCTTAATTTTGCTTTGAGGATTTTTCCTATGGCCCGCCCATTCTCCAGGTCCATTTCTAGGTCCATGACTGGTTTCACCAAAAAACATCATCACACCAGACTGTCTCTGGAAGTGAGGGAAGATTTAAGAATCTGGGACGTATTTTTACAAGAATTTAATGGGGCGGTAATCTGGACTCTCCCTCTGGTTTCAAGCCCCACCTTGGGTGTTATTCACAGATGCTGCAGGCAGCGTAGGCATTGGTGCCATCCTGGGTCAGTCTTGGTGCAGAGCTGACTGGCCACCTGAATGGGTCAACAGGGGGATAACTAAGAATATAGCCTTTTTGGAATTGTTCCCCATTATTGTTGCTGTAACCATTTGGGATAAAAAATATAAGGACAGATCAGTGGTCTTTTGGTCGGACAACATGGCTGTGGTGGAGGCGATCAACAGACAAAAAGCTACATGTAGAATGGTTCTCCGCCTCCTTAAACACTTGGTGTTCTCTTGTTTGAAGTTGAATGTTGTCTTTCGTGCGAAGCACGTGCTGGGGGTTCACAACAACGCGGCTGATGCCTTGTCTCGCTCATTGATGCAGGATTTTCAGAGGTTCCACCCCCAGGCAGCGGAGAAGTTGACGGAGTTTCCATCATTTCTGTGGAAGATTGGTGTCCCGCCCTCCCAGCTTTAGTTTTAGTAGCAACATCCCTTGCATCGCATACAAAGGGGGCGTATGAAAGGGCTTTTTACCAACACAGACATTTCTTAAAAATCCCAACATATTTCAGACTGGTTTTCGGAAGGGGCTATTTGTATATTTTTGCAACATTTGAAGGACAGGGGCAGACCTATTTCATGCGCAAAAGCCAACTTGGCCGCTATCCGTTTTTTCGCTCATCTTCAGAATCAAGAGTCCCAGCTAGATACCTTTGTTATTAAAAGGGCAATTGCACGGTGAGCTAGGGTAGAGGGTCCCAAGACAGATCCTAAGCGTCCTATAACAGGACCCTTACTATAGAAACTATTGAGTTCCCTCCCCTCAGTAACTTCCTCTCCTTGTGAGACTGCATTATTCTCAGCATCCTTCTCAGTTGCATATTACGGCGCATTTCACATTGGTGAACTGGTAGTCTCTTCTAAGGGGGACCACTTAGGGGGACTCCAGAGAGAGGGAGTGATTCTCAGCCCTGAATCTGTATTTATACAACTGCGTAAGTCCAAGACGGATCAGCTTTGCAGGGGTACTCGCATTAAACTTAGCACAGCCCCGGGGTCCCCTTTATGCCCGGTGAGTCACTTAAGAACTTACTTATCGGTTTGCCCTGTCACAGGTTCTCCTGCACGTTTTCTGCATGGGGAGTGCCTCTCATGCTACCAATTCTCAGAGGTATTGAAAGTTACTCTAAAGGCAGCTGGGGTTGACCCGCGGGGTTATTCCCCCCATTCATTTAGAATCGGGGCAGCTACAGTAGCAGCTGGAGCTGTATTGTCAGTAGCAGAGGTGAAGTCCATCGGGAGGTGGTCATCAGATGGCTACAAGCATTACATTAGACCTCAATTGATTTGATCGGTGTGCATTCATGAAAGACCACGATTTGGACTTGACGTTTTTTTCTCACTCACTCGTCTTTCATTTACAGTTCAATGGCGCCTCGTGTGGTGTGGGTCTTGGGGCATTCGTTTGTCCGGCAGGCGGCTGTAGGAGGCTGGACTGGCTTGTAGTGAGTATCAAGGGGTACTTGCACCTTGTACCAGGCCCAGTTATCCCTTATTAGTGTATAGGGTGTCTAGCAGCTTAGGCTGATAGATAATGGTAGCTTAGCAAAGCAGCTCAGGCTGAACTAGGAGACGTGTGAAGCTACTACAGTACCACTTAGTGTCATATGCACAATATCATAAGAAAACACAATACACAGTTATACTAAAAATAAAGGTACTTTATTTTTATGACAATATGCCAAAGTATCTTAGAGTGTACCCTCAGTGAGAGGATAGGAAATATACACAAGATATATATACACAATACCAAAAATAAGCAGTATAGTCTTAGAAAACAGTGCATACAGTGTAAAATTACAATAGGATGCAATGGGAGCACATAGGGATAGGGGCAACACAAACCATATACTCCAAAAGTGGAATGTGAATCACAAATGGACCCCAAACCTATGTGACCTTGTAGAGGGTCGCTGGGACTATTAGAAAATAGCAAGGGTTAGAAAAATACCCCACCCCAAGACCCTGAAAAGTGAGTGCAAAGTGCACTGAAGTTCCCCTAAAGACACAGAAGTCGTGATAGAGGGAAAATGCAAGGAAAACACAAATCAGCAGTGCAACAACGATGGATTCCTGACTGAGGGTACCTGTGGAACAAGGGGACCAAGTCCAAAAGTCACAAGCAAGTCGGAGATGGGCAGATGCCCAAGAAATGCCAACTGTTGGTGCAAAGAAGCTCTTACTAGGCTGAAGAACTGTGAATACTGCAGAAACGACAAGGGCTAGAGACTTCCCCTTTGGAGGATGGATCCCACACGCCTTGGAGAGTCGTGCAGAAGTATTTTCCCGCCGGATGGACGCCAACAAGCCTTGCTAGCTGCAAATCGTGCGGTTGGCGTTTTTGGATGCTGCTGTGGCCCAGGATGGACCAGGACGGTGCAAATTGGACCAGGAGGTAGAGGGGTCGTCGAGCAAGACAAGGAGACCTCACAGCAGCAGATAGCACCCGGAGAAGTGCCAGAAACAGGCACTACGAGGATGCGTGAAACGGTGCTTGCCTGAAGTCACACAAAGGAGTCCCACGTCGCCGGAGAACAACTTAGGAAGTCGTGCAATGCAGGTTAGAGTGCCGGGGACCCCAGCTTCCGGGTGCACGAAGGATTTCCGCCGGAAGTGCACGGGAGCTGGAGAAGTTGCAAAAGTCGCGAAAACCAACAATGCAGTCTGGCGTGGGGAGGCAAGGACTTACCTCCACCAAACTTGGACTGAAGAGTCACTGGACCGTGGGGGTCTCTTGGACAGTCTTGCTGGATTCGTGGGACCTCGCTCGTCGTCGTGAGAGGAGACACAAGGGACCGTGATGCAGCTTTTTGGTGCCTGCTTTAGCAGGGGGAAGATTCCGTCGACCCACGGGAGATTTCTTCGCAGCTTCTGATGCAGAGAGGAGGCAGACTACCCCCACAGGATGCACACCAAGAAAAACAGTCGAGAAGGCAGCAGGAGCGGCGTTACAATGTTGCAGTAGTCGTCTTAGCTACTTTGTTGCAGTTTTGCAGGCTTCCAGCGCGGTCAGCAGTCGATTTCTTGGCAGAAGGTGAAGAGAGAGATGCAGAGGAACTCTGATGAGCTCTTACATTCGTTATCTGAAGTTTCCCCAGAGACAGAGACCCTAAATAGCCAGAAAAGAGGGTTTGGCTACCTAGGAGAGAGGAAAGGCTACTAACACCTGAAGGAGCCTATCACAAGGAGTCTCTGACGTCACCTGGTGGCACTGGCCACTCAGAGCAGTCCAGTGTGCCAGCAGCACCTCTGTTTCCAAGATGGCAGAGGTCTGGAGCACACTGGAGGAGCTCTGGACACCTCCCAGGGGAGGTGCAGGTCAGGGGAGTGGTCACTCCCCTTTCCTTTGTCCAGTTTCGCGCCAGAGCAGGGGCTAAGGGGTCCCTGAACCGGTGTAGACTGGCTTATGCAGAATTGGGCACCTCTGTGCCCAACAAAGCATTTCCAGAGGCTGGGGGAGGCTACTCCTCCCCTGCCTTCACACCATTTTCCAAAGGGAGAGGGTGTCACACCCTCTCTCAGAGGAAGTTCTTTGTTCTGCCATCCTGGGCCAGGCCTGGCTGAACCCCAGGAGGGCAGATGCCTGTCTGAGGGGTTGGCAGCAGCAGCAGCTGCAGAGAAACCCCAGGAAGGGCAGTCTGGCAGTACCAGGGTCTGTGCTACAGACCACTGGGATCATGGAATTGTACCAACAATGCTAGGATGGCATAGAGGGGGCAATTCCATGATCATAGACATGTTACATGGCCATATTCGGAGTTACCATGGTGAAGCTACATATAGGTAGTGACCTATATGTAGTGCACGCGTGTAATGGTGTCCCCGCACTCACAAAGTTCAGTGAATTGGCTCTGAACAATGTGGGGGCACCTTGGCTAGTGCCAGGGTGCCCACACACTAAGTAACTTTGCACCTAACCTTTACCAGGTAAAGGTTAGACATATAGGTGACTTATAAGTTACTTAAGTGCAGTGTAAAATGGCTGTGAAATAACGTGGACGTTATTTCACTCAGGCTGCAGTGGCAGGCCTGTGTAAGAATTGTCAGAGCTCCCTATGGGTGGCAAAAGAAATGCTGCAGCCCATAGGGATCTCCTGGAACCCCAATACCCTGGGTACCTCAGTACCATATACTAGGGAATTATAAGGGTGTTCCAGTAAGCCAATGTAAATTGGTAAAATTGGTCACTAGCCTGTTAGTGACAATTTGAAAGTAATGAGAGAGCATAACCACTGAGGTTCTGGTTAGCAGAGCCTCAGTGAGACAGTTAGGCACCACACAGGGAACATATACATGCACACCTATGAGCACTGGGGCCCTGTGTGACAGGGTCCCAGTGACACATACATATAGGCCACAAACCTATGAGCACTGGGGTCCTGACTAGCAGGATCCCAGTGACACATAACAACCATACTGAAAACATGGTGTTTTCACTATGAGCACTGAGGCCTGGCTATCAGGATCCCAGTGAGACAGTGAAAACAGTGACAAACACCCTGACATACACTCACAAACAGGCCAAAAGTGGGGGTAACAAGGCTAGAAAGAGGCTACCTTCTCACACAACCCCCCCCCAAACGAAGGACAATAAGGCTAACCTTGGCCAGTTGAGACTTTATTGTCTAAGTGGTGATAAGTAGAGAGTAGCTCTGCAATAGACTGGTTACTCCCTTTATCATCCACTATATGGTTACTTCCCTGTGGGGATGTAAACCACCCTGTTTGAAGTTTTTTAGCTAACCAACAATGTGAAGATGTATTTTCAGAGTTTCTATCAGTAAGTTTTAGTTTAGAGCAGTGGGAATTATCCACTGAACCTATTTGTAATGATGGAAATGCCAGACAGGGATGCTGTCTCAGTAAAGCCATAGCTGGGCAAAAACTTTGTCCATTTGGCTGGAAGAGGGAACAGGGATGCTGTTTCTATTGAGTTGGAGCAGGGCAGGGATGCTGTCCTATGAGCTCCACACTAGGGCAGGGATGCTGTCCTAAGTGTTGTGAGGCAGTACAGGGTTTCTGCACTAAAGTTTCTCTGGGAGGGTTGGAGGGATGCTCCATGTTAACTAAAATGGTGTTCTTTTTGTCACCAATGTTAGTTATCCCACAGAGAGGTACTTCTACCTCAGGGAGTCCAGCTATGCCAGCTGATGATTCCCTTGGAACAGGTGCCACCCCAGGAGAGGTTTCTCCCACCACAGGAATGGTATCCTGAATGGTAGGGTGGTTAGGGGATACTGTGATACCCTTTTTACCTGTTGATGGAGAGGGATCCTGAGTTTTCAGGCCTTCTCTCCTTTGCTTTTTCATTTCAGTAGAAATGAGAGGGAACAATTCCTCAGGGATGCCCAGCATGGCTGCATGGGCATAAAACTCTACATCAGCCCAACCTGAGGCCTCTAGGTCATTACCTAAGAGACAGTCTACAGGTAAGCTAGGTGATACCACCACCTGCTTAGGGCCAGTAACTCCACCCCAACTAAACTGAATTATAGCTAAGGGAAGAAACTTAGTGGAGTTATGGACATCAATAATCTTATACTGTTGTCCAATGATGTGTTGTTCAGGAGGCACTAGGTTTTCAGTCACCAAAGTGAAACTGGCACCTGTGTCCCTGTAGGCCAAGGCCTCAACACCATTTATTGCAACTGTCTGCCTGTACTTATCCATTGTAAGGGGACAAGCAGCCAGTGTGGCAAGGCCAGTGCCACTAGGTGTGACAGAAACTGTCTTGGGACTGATTACATCAGTTTCCACTATGGACCCATAAGTGAACCCAACTACACCCTTTGCTTGACTGTTGCCAGCAGTCCCACCACTAGTACCACTACTGCTAGGGGCACTAGAGCTTGATGTATTAGTGGTGGTAGGCTCAGGGGGTTTACCTGGACAGGACTTATCCCCTGGCCTATGGCCTCTGTTTTTACACACAAAGCACCAAGGCTTTTTAATGTGTGCAGGTTGGGAAGAAGAGGAAGACTTTGTTTTATCCCCACCCTCTGAAGAGTGTTTAAGATTTGAAGTGGGATCTTTGGTTTTACCCTTATCCCCATGCTTATCTTGAGATTTTTCACCATCTTTCTTCTTATTGCCATCTTTGTCACCCCCTGTATGAACTTTTCTGTTCACTCTTGTTCTGACCCATTTGTCTGCCTTCTTTCCCAATTCTTGGGGAGAGGTCAGATCAGAGTCCACCAAGTACTGGTGCAACAAATCAGACACACAATTATTAAGAATATGCTCTCTCAGGATCAAGTTATACAGGCTGTCATAATCAGTAACTTTACTGCCATGTAACCACCCCTCCAAGGCCTTCACTGCCTGGTCAATTAAATCAACCCAGTCTTGTGAAGACTCCTTTTTGGTATCTCTGAACTTTATCCTGTACTGTTCAGTGGTTAAGCCATAACCATCCAGGAGTGCATTCTTAAGAACTTGGAAATTGTTAGCATCATTTTCTTTTACAGTAAGGAGCCTATCCCTACCTTTTCCAGTAAATGATAGCCATAGGATAGCAGACCACTGCTTTTGAGGGACATCCTGTACAACACAGGCCCTCTCAAGTGCAGCAAACCACTTGTTAATGTCATCCCCCTCCTTGTAAGGGGGAACTATCTTATGCAGATTCCTGGAATCATGCTCTTTTGCAGGATGACTATGGGGAATACTGCTGCTGCCACCATGGGTATCTAAACCCATTTTCTGTCTTTCCCTCTCTATTTCTAAAGACTGTCTATCCAAATCCAGCTGTTGCTTCTTGAGCTTCAGTCTGGTTTGCTCCACTCTCAATCTATTGAGCTCCCTTTCTAACAATCTGTCATCAGGGTGGGTGGGAGGGACATTTCTAGATACAGAGGTATGATGGGAATGAACAGAAGGAGACCTGTCCCTTACAGAGGGCACCCTAACAGCTTGGCTACCAGTATAATGTGAGAGCACATCATCAGTATGATGTGATTCAACCTCTGTACCAACTATGCTAGACTGTCTAGTAATGGGCAGGCTGAGAAGTTTCTTTCCTGCACCTTTTCCTGGGGGAGTCCCTGGATCAGATTGAGAACCATTAGCTACTTTTTCTACAGATTGGGCACTTATGGCCTTATCCTGTACTCTAAGCATATTAATTAACAGTTCTAAGGAAGGATTCTTCCCTACACTCAAACCTCTCTCTATGCAGAGACTCCTTGCTCCTTTCCAGCTAAGGTGATCATATGCAAGTTTGGACAGTTCAACTTTTTGGCCTGTGCCAGACATTTTTTAGAGAGAGTTAAAGTGATAGATAAAGAGAAAAAAGTTTTCAGAACTTTTTGGAAAGACAGAAAAAAACTTTTTAAACTTTTAAGAACTTTTTGAAAGTTTAGAAGTACTTTTCAGCACTTAGAAAAGAGTGAAAAGAGGAAATGCAAAACTTTTTGGCTATGTGTATATACACTGACCTTGTTTTGTATATTTTTCTCTTATGAAAAGTACAATGACAAGAGTGGTAAGTAGTCTCAAGCACTTATCCCACCACTGCACAACCAATGTAGGAGGCTGGACTGGCTTGTAGTGAGTATCAAGGGGTACTTGCACCTTGTACCAGGCCCAGTTATCCCTTATTAGTGTATAGGGTGTCTAGCAGCTTAGGCTGATAGATAATGGTAGCTTAGCAAAGCAGCTCAGGCTGAACTAGGAGACGTGTGAAGCTACTACAGTACCACTTAGTGTCATATGCACAATATCATAAGAAAACACAATACACAGTTATACTAAAAATAAAGGTACTTTATTTTTATGACAATATGCCAAAGTATCTTAGAGTGTACCCTCAGTGAGAGGATAGGAAATATACACAAGATATATATACACAATACCAAAAATAAGCAGTATAGTCTTAGAAAACAGTGCATACAGTGTAAAATTACAATAGGATGCAAAGGGAGCACATAGGGATAGGGGCAACACAAACCATATACTCCAAAAGTGGAATGTGAATCACAAATGGACCCCAAACCTATGTGACCTTGTAGAGGGTCGCTGGGACTATTAGAAAATAGCAAGGGTTAGAAAAATACCCCACCCCAAGACCCTGAAAAGTGAGTGCAAAGTGCACTGAAGTTCCCCTAAAGACACAGAAGTCGTGATAGAGGGAAAATGCAAGGAAAACACAAATCAGCAGTGCAACAACGATGGATTCCTGACTGAGGGTACCTGTGGAACAAGGGGACCAAGTCCAAAAGTCACAAGCAAGTCGGAGATGGGCAGATGCCCAAGAAATGCCAACTGTTGGTGCAAAGAAGCTCTTACTAGGCTGAAGAACTGTGAATACTGCAGAAACGACAAGGGCTAGAGACTTCCCCTTTGGAGGATGGATCCCACACGCCTTGGAGAGTCGTGCAGAAGTATTTTCCCGCCGGATGGACGCCAACAAGCCTTGCTAGCTGCAAATCGTGCGGTTGGCGTTTTTGGATGCTGCTGTGGCCCAGGATGGACCAGGACGGTGCAAATTGGACCAGGAGGTAGAGGGGTCGTCGAGCAAGACAAGGAGACCTCACAGCAGCAGATAGCACCCGGAGAAGTGCCAGAAACAGGCACTACGAGGATGCGTGAAACGGTGCTTGCCTGAAGTCACACAAAGGAGTCCCACGTCGCCGGAGAACAACTTAGGAAGTCGTGCAATGCAGGTTAGAGTGCCGGGGACCCCAGCTTCCGGGTGCACGAAGGATTTCCGCCGGAAGTGCACGGGAGCTGGAGAAGTTGCAAAAGTCGCGAAAACCAACAATGCAGTCTGGCGTGGGGAGGCAAGGACTTACCTCCACCAAACTTGGACTGAAGAGTCACTGGACCGTGGGGGTCTCTTGGACAGTCTTGCTGGATTCGTGGGACCTCGCTCGTCGTCGTGAGAGGAGACACAAGGGACCGTGATGCAGCTTTTTGGTGCCTGCTTTAGCAGGGGGAAGATTCCGTCGACCCACGGGAGATTTCTTCGCAGCTTCTGATGCAGAGAGGAGGCAGACTACCCCCACAGGATGCACACCAAGAAAAACAGTCGAGAAGGCAGCAGGAGCGGCGTTACAATGTTGCAGTAGTCGTCTTAGCTACTTTGTTGCAGTTTTGCAGGCTTCCAGCGCGGTCAGCAGTCGATTTCTTGGCAGAAGGTGAAGAGAGAGATGCAGAGGAACTCTGATGAGCTCTTACATTCGTTATCTGAAGTTTCCCCAGAGACAGAGACCCTAAATAGCCAGAAAAGAGGGTTTGGCTACCTAGGAGAGAGGAAAGGCTACTAACACCTGAAGGAGCCTATCACAAGGAGTCTCTGACGTCACCTGGTGGCACTGGCCACTCAGAGCAGTCCAGTGTGCCAGCAGCACCTCTGTTTCCAAGATGGCAGAGGTCTGGAGCACACTGGAGGAGCTCTGGACACCTCCCAGGGGAGGTGCAGGTCAGGGGAGTGGTCACTCCCCTTTCCTTTGTCCAGTTTCGCGCCAGAGCAGGGGCTAAGGGGTCCCTGAACCGGTGTAGACTGGCTTATGCAGAATTGGGCACCTCTGTGCCCAACAAAGCATTTCCAGAGGCTGGGGGAGGCTACTCCTCCCCTGCCTTCACACCATTTTCCAAAGGGAGAGGGTGTCACACCCTCTCTCAGAGGAAGTTCTTTGTTCTGCCATCCTGGGCCAGGCCTGGCTGAACCCCAGGAGGGCAGATGCCTGTCTGAGGGGTTGGCAGCAGCAGCAGCTGCAGAGAAACCCCAGGAAGGGCAGTCTGGCAGTACCAGGGTCTGTGCTACAGACCACTGGGATCATGGAATTGTACCAACAATGCTAGGATGGCATAGAGGGGGCAATTCCATGATCATAGACATGTTACATGGCCATATTCGGAGTTACCATGGTGAAGCTACATATAGGTAGTGACCTATATGTAGTGCACGCGTGTAATGGTGTCCCCGCACTCACAAAGTTCAGTGAATTGGCTCTGAACAATGTGGGGGCACCTTGGCTAGTGCCAGGGTGCCCACACACTAAGTAACTTTGCACCTAACCTTTACCAGGTAAAGGTTAGACATATAGGTGACTTATAAGTTACTTAAGTGCAGTGTAAAATGGCTGTGAAATAACGTGGACGTTATTTCACTCAGGCTGCAGTGGCAGGCCTGTGTAAGAATTGTCAGAGCTCCCTATGGGTGGCAAAAGAAATGCTGCAGCCCATAGGGATCTCCTGGAACCCCAATACCCTGGGTACCTCAGTACCATATACTAGGGAATTATAAGGGTGTTCCAGTAAGCCAATGTAAATTGGTAAAATTGGTCACTAGCCTGTTAGTGACAATTTGAAAGTAATGAGAGAGCATAACCACTGAGGTTCTGGTTAGCAGAGCCTCAGTGAGACAGTTAGGCACCACACAGGGAACATATACATGCACACCTATGAGCACTGGGGCCCTGTGTGACAGGGTCCCAGTGACACATACATATAGGCCACAAACCTATGAGCACTGGGGTCCTGACTAGCAGGATCCCAGTGACACATAACAACCATACTGAAAACATGGTGTTTTCACTATGAGCACTGAGGCCTGGCTATCAGGATCCCAGTGAGACAGTGAAAACAGTGACAAACACCCTGACATACACTCACAAACAGGCCAAAAGTGGGGGTAACAAGGCTAGAAAGAGGCTACCTTCTCACAGCGGCTTACAGGTTGCATCTGCTCCGTGTGCCTAATCTGGCATCAAGCCAAGACGTCTACTTTCGATGGTGTGGGGTTGGCGGAATGGGAATCCCACAGCTGCAGCAACTGGTCGCTTTGGCTAGAGGATACGAGGGACTCCAGTTCCCGGATCTTATTATTATCCACCTCAGAAATAAAGACTTGGTGCACATGGGCAGGAAGACTCTCCAGGAAACATTCTTTCTAGAGATCACCAAGTTGTCTAAACAATTCCCAAACCCAGCCATAGCTTGGTCCCATATGGTGCCCCGTCTGAAATGGGGCCCGGTATTAAATCAAGAACTCTCAACTGTCGGTTAGGAGGCTCAACACTGAGATGGCCAAGTTATGCCCAGGCCCTGGACGATTATGGAACAGTCCACACAAACTTTTGAAGGGCCCGGGGATGTTTCACAGGGATATGGTGCACCTATCAAATGCTGGTACAGACCAATTTATATCCGACATGTGGTTCTTCTCTCGCAGCCTGTTTTCTGGGGGGGAGGGCGAAGGACCTTTGGGGCCCTGGTCACCCGTGTGGCGGGAGAAGAGGTACTAAAGTAACCTGAAGCAACAGAGGGGTCCCTAGAGCTGGGGCCCCGGGATAACACCAGAGATAGGATCCGGAAGTTCTGGACCAACCTGCGGATGTACACACCAGATTAAGGGGTGGGGAGCCCAGATCACTGGGTTGGTCACGGGGCTCCTGCCCCTGGCCGCCCCGTTAGACCCCTTAGCAGATTGGTGTTTAGAGAGGGGGCGGAACCCTGAACGTGTGGGCAAGGAACAGTGAAGTCAGGGGAGCCGCCCCCCCACGGATACAGTTGGTGGACAGTTCACCTGTGTGGTCCAAGGGAGGTCCAGGACAGGAAGGGATCCTGTCACTATGATTTATGGTTACATAATTTGTAAATATGCTTTGAAGTTCTCTTGAAGTGATTTATGCTAGAAATGTGAGTTATTAATTTTACATTGAAAAGTTTAAGAAAATCTTCTTCCAACGAAAGGCAAATTTGTCGGACTGTGAGTGGCCGGTGTTGGGGGAGGGCCTGCTGGCGGTCTCCGGGTTCTATGGAAAAGCACCCCCCCAATATGGGGGGAGCAGATCCCCTTAGAGATCGGGGCCGCCGGGGGCCGACCACCCGCGCTAGTTGTGCATTAGGCTGGCCTTGGCATTTCCGGCCTCACGCCTCGTGAGGTGTGAGGCCGGAAATGCCTAAGAGGGAAATACGTTGGGGCTACGATAGCCGATCCGGCTAGAACCGCCGCGCGCTAGTGGGGGGCTATGTAAGCGCCCCCCCAGAATGGCTTGGCCTAAGTGCAGCGCGGCGGGCAACGGCTGGACGGAGCGTCGTTGTGATTGTGTGGACTCTCGTCGCGTCATCAGTGAAATGTACAGCCAGCAAAAGCTTGACTGAGACTGCCTGACATATTTACAAAAAAGTGGCACAGAGTGGCACTGCAAGCCTGTTTGCTGTGCCATTAGGAAAGTGCAGGGATGTGTCCTATTTAGAGTAATATCACGCATTCCTGTACATTACTCCGCGCTGGCGCCTAATTGGCTGCCTGCACAGCAGGGTAATTGTTTTATGTGCAGGAAGGGAAACCTTCCTGCAAATAAACAATCATTAATGGTATTTTCTTCCTTTTATGTTTGCTGCAGAATACAGCACACATAGAGCTAAAAGTTAGGAAAAATAAAGTTATTGGCCCTCATTGCGCCACTTTTATGCCACCTCTGGGGTTGCGTAGGAATCTGATGCATTCCCAGCCTTTTAAATCTGGGACTGCGTCAGATTCCATGGACTTTGTGTGGGAACACCCACAGCAACACCCATGGAACACCCCTTTCATGCAGTTATACGTGAAAGGGGGGCATATTTACAAGGCCATGAAAAGCCGTGCAAGGTGGCTTTACGTGGCCTTATAAATATGTGCTAGCACACTGCTCCGCCAGGGTGTCACAAAAGTGATGATGCAGTGGCATTATTGTGATGAGGGGCATTGTAAGTATGCCCCTTAGTGCATGTAAAGTGTCTGGCAGCCTGATCTTGACATGATGAGTGTCTGTCAGACTGACTTTAGCTTAGCTTCACACTCATCATGCTTTGCAAAATCTAGGAGGGGGCTGAGCCTCTCCACTCACAATAATGGGCCACCCCTGGCTACTATTGCATGAAGGCAAAGCAACCTACTGAGCCTGCTTTCAGTACTCTCACAAAGTGCTTTTGGAGGTGGCAGATTGCTTCTTGTAGTTTGCGACTGCTACTCTGATAGGTGTGGTAAGTGCTGCCATTGGACCAAGACTGCTATTAAGTACGGGATGTAGGAATACTCCCAGTTATGTTGGGCTGGTACTCTGCAAGGGCTTTGGGGGGTGCTCATGGTAATATGTGTGACTAGTAGTCTTTGAGGTATATGATTTTGATTATGCTGTTTTGTTTACCCACTATAAGGGCTGTAACACTACCCCTCAGGTTCTTGCTGAGGCCATGTCGGAAGACTTACTGAGTACTTATTTAACAATGACCAGGTTATATTCTTGAAACAACACTGCAGCAATCGTTCCTAATCAGTTTCCGCTTCATCCACTTGTGAGGCTTGACAGTCTTGATTTTCTTTGTGAGGTCCCAAAAAATTGAGAGTGCCATTGATGACTGAGGCTGTCCATTTATTTATGTTTGAGAAACCTCTGAACAGTGCCTCCTTGCAGTCCCTCCCTCTGTCCCCACCTCACTGAAGGCTGCCCAGATGATCTGCACAACTGATTAACGGGATAACCATGCATCAGTTACACCAGTGAACAGTCCGGACAATCACTCTCACTCCGCTCTGGAGCTCTGTCTCAGGCCTCACATGAACAGTATTCCTTGTGTTTATTTGCCTTTACATCACCCACCGGCCAACACTTTCCACAATAATAAATTACTACTTTTTAAAATTCTCGCCACACAATATTCCAGGTTTGGAGTTAGAATAGTAAATTTGGAGTATTTTGGGAAGATCTGCACCTTACCCAAATATTCTAATAGTGTAGGTAGTCTAGTACATTTGCCTTCCCAGTGTCTAGAAAACTCTGCATTTCAAGGCAAGAAACAGCTCTGAAGTGGTGTCGAGTAACTGCTCTTGGTGGTGGATTCCAGTATCTATATATATAAAGCCAAAAGCCACTCCAGCCCCCTGCGGACACATTAATAGAGTATGCATGTGCAGCGATGCGATGAGTGACTGGACAGCTTGACTGGGACAGCTGGTTCACTACCAAATGGGATCGCTATACTGCATACGTATTAGGGAGTACATAAAGTTGTGCACATACCAAATAGCACCAGAGCTATTCACTAGATAAAGCTTAGCAGACCACACAACCCAATCACTACTGTCCTCATCCAGTGGGATCGAGGGGTCGTGATACAGGGGGGGAAGTCTGGTAGCTGTCAAAACAATATATCTGAGGGTCCCTGCTGTAGGAGGGACAGGAAGCACAGAACAACAGCAGCCCACAAGGCAACCCAATACACCTTTGCATCATTACATTTTGTGTGGTGGCAGCCAGAGAGCATCATTAGACATTGCAACCACTTTGCTCCTGGTGGCGCGAGGAATTGTTGTTATTGTTGTTTTTATAGCTGTGCCTGACACTGAAGCTGTTGGAGCCTGCTATGCTATCGCAAGAGGTGCTCGAGGTGATGGACCGTAGCAGTGCTAGTGTCTTTTAAGATGGTGGCCAAGAACAAAGCATCTCCGTTGAGGTTCATGTTTGAATGTGGAAATTGGTTTTATGAGATCCAAGGGTAATCAGGAGTTACTGAGTTCCGACTATGAATTTCTAGTCTTTTATCTCTGATGTTCTGGGGCCACCTTACTATTGGATCATTGCTCCCTCTACTGCTTGTGGATACTCCCCCACTGCTCTGGGACGCTTACTCTGAACTCACATTAGGAACTTCACACAGATTTCTAGGACCTATGTTTGACCCTCAGGACATCTAGGCAAAGCAGTCCAAGGCTAACATTCAATAAAACAATGTTCATCCAGGTTTTTTTTTACCTTTATAGAGAAAACGTATGTTCATTCACACACATCTACTTAACTTAAAATTTAAAAGAAAAAATATTTGGTACAACAGACATTGTTACATATGCACACAGTGAAAACCAGATTTCTGTAGCCGTTCCTGAATGAGAAATCTCTGTCAGAATGTTTTAATGTAAAACAGTGTAAACCCTCTTCCTAAAGTGTTTGACTTAAAGTTTCTAATCATTTTGTCAGTTCACAATGTAAGCTACCTTCCTATAGTATTTGTCAGGGTTCACTATATAAAATCCATTCCTTTTGTATTTGTTAAAGATGTGTAATAGCCTGTCTTGCAATTGGCGTAGGGTTACACCATGCTAAGCCCCTTTTCTACTGTTAGTTATCACTTAGGCAGGCTAAAACAACTGCTGACAAATCAAAATGCTGTAAGGTAAAAGTTGAACAAAGGGCAGTACCAGGCCACTTCCTCTAGTCTGCTGTTAAAACTTTCCTGTGATTATATCAGTCCAGACAGACAGTTGTGCTGTCAAGCCTGATCTAAAAAGAGGGTAACTGAAGTATTTGCTGTAAAATGTCATTAAGCTTTCCCCCTCCCCAAATGGGGAAAGCCAACAGTTATGGAGGGCATGACGGGACCGGGTGCTCTGCAGGATGGTGGGTCTGCAAGCGATAGTCCCAAGTTGGGCATGACCCGCCATTGTGCCTATACTTCCGTGCCTGCTCAGAACTGGGGAAGTACTCATGGTGATGGGAGATGACTGTGGGGGTGGCCAACGGACCATGAAAACAAAAGGCGTGGCCGGGTTAAATCTGAACTCATTTGTTACTGCCCTCCTCATTGCAAGCACCGCTGCCTCCTATTGTCGCCAGACTGAAGACCCACAACGGATTTCATGAGCTCTGTGGGTGGGACTGTCTGCTTGCCCTTGACAGTGTGCCTTTACAAGAGGACATAAGGAGTAAGAGGATGGGTTAATTTTGTTATGTTTGTGGTGAGTAATATTGTGTGGAATTTGTTGCCACATTCCACATCAATACTGTGTTTTTCTGTTTTGGAGTATTGAGGATTAAGAAGGTGGCTAATTGCCTTCGTAGGAACTCTGATATAGAGTTGGTAATGCGCCAAATGAATTCCATGGATGAATGACTGGGCACTGGTGCCCGGAACTCTTAGCTACAGAGGGGGGGTTGTAGCTCCGGCACTGGTAGAGGTCCCAGAAAGGCCTAGGAGAACGAAGTACCATCAAGATCTTCTTTTCCCCTAGGACCAATAAAAGCTAGGAAGGGGAGGAGGATTGATCCCAAACGAACTTTAAGCAACCATTAGAGGAAATGCTAATAAACTGGATGAAGGGGTTCATGATTTTCCATACTGTTACGGGAGAGGAGTTCCCTGAGCTAGGACAGCAATTATCATGTTACCAGAACAAGATTGTAAGTGCAGGTGACAAATTCGGGATCACCTCTGGAAAAGGGTGTGATGGGAAATTTAGTAGGAAGAAGGCCTCATGTACAAAATTGTTCTGCTGGGACCAGACAGACAGTGATGCATTGCATGATGCATAAGAAGGTTCTGGGCAGCACCCACCAGCCCATTTGCTCAGTGCAGGTCAGTCGGTAGTGGTGAGAGAAAAGGGGAGCAGTTTAGGCATACCACAAGAAGCCTTGTAACAGGTCACCAGGAGCCTGAAAATTTAAGCACAATTGCTCTTTTTGTGGCATGCTGTCCCAACCAGTAATTAAATGTTTCAAATAGCAAGGAAAGCAAGGGAGAAGGGTCATCAGTAGCAGTGAGGTGAATTTTCCTTGCAAAAAATCTCATACCAGGTGATTTTACAGGTCGTGACTCCTTGGTTGAACAGTTTAAGCAACACACATGTGTAGCACAAATACTCTGTGAGGGTTTCCAGATATGGATTTAGGGTCACTGCAGGGGTTCAGGTAGGAGTACAATTTTACAAGAAGCAGAAGTTCCTCCAGGCACTGCACACAGTGGCCAGGCAAAAGAAAGCAAGTTAGGCAGCATAACATGCACCTTCAGCACTTTTACTATGAAGAAATTTGCTGTTTCACTGCTGGGGTTGGTATCTGGAAAAGACTCTGGGGAATTTCATCTGATCCACAACTCGTCTACCCCTAGCAGTGGTCAAAGCAGTCAGGACTGGAAGGGCATGACATGCCCATACTTTTTCAATTTATGAAAAAACGTTCCCCTACTTTTTATGAAAAGACAACCATCCCAGGATGATAAATTTCAATAGTGCAAATGCCTCAACTTGACTTTCATTCAGAGAGTCTCCTGTGCTATGGAACCGAGGGAGTGGCAGTCAGCTTAACAATAAATAGGCCTTCTTGCCAGGGTATCTGCTTGCCTGAAAGAAGTGCAAATGCGCCCAACTGGTTAATCTGCAAATGTAAAGGTGTCTTGGGAGCTGGTGCTGGTTTAATTGATGAAATCACATGATTTAGGCCCAAATTTAAGAAAAGTTAGTGCCGCCTTTGCAATTTTTTTTTTATGCAAATGCAGCGCTAATCCAGCCCCATATTTAGATAGTGTCGATAGAGCAGTCTACCGACAAGTTTCCTGACTTTGCATAATTTTTTAGGAGCGCCTCCTCACCTTGCATCATTTAACAACAATGATATGCAAGGTAGGTGTTCCCTCCTAAAAAATGACGCTAGCGCCATATCTACAGGCCGACTGAAAAACCATGCATGGCTAGGATTGGGCTAAAAAAAATGACACTAATTACGATTAGCATCAAAAATGTAACGCCTGGTCAGGCAACATGTTAAAAAGAGGCTCAGCCACAACTACATAAGGAAAACACACAGCAGGAATCCTAGCAAGCAACTAGACAACATGGACCTGTTACTCCTGTAGCTTGACACCCGGAGAAGACAATAGCAATGACACCAAGTGCCACCACCCCAAACACCATCACTACAGCCACAAAGGCAGCGCAGAAGGAGCAGACTGTCGCAAGACAGTCACCCAAGCCTTAGACACTAGCATGCTCGACTATGGCAACGCCCTCTACACCAGCACCTCAACTAGGAACATCAAAAAACGTCAACTCATCCAGAACGTTGCCGCCAGACTCGTTCTGGACCTCTCTCGCTGAGGACACATCTCCCAGCACCTGAGGACCCTCCACTGGCTACTAGTTGAGAAGCAAATCACCTTCAAGCTTCTCACCCACACGTACAAGGCCATACACAACGCAGGACAAGCCTACCTGAACCACTGCGTCTCCTTCCACACCCCGCCAGATCCCTCCGCTCCGCCGAGAAGGCCCTGGCCACCGTCCCTCACATCCGCAAAACCACCGCCAGAGGACGATCTTTCACCTACAGTGCAAAAAGAGCTGGAACAACCTGCCACTGCAGTTCAGACAAAGCCCCTCGCTCACCATCTTCAGGAAGAACCTCAAGACGTGGCTCTTCGGATGTGGACAGGGAAACACAGATGTGTGACCAACAGCACATGTGCCACATGCCTCACTACCCGCACTCAATGGATATCACCTTCACATACGCCCATATGTACAAGTTCTTAGCACCACCTGACTGGCATATTGCCTGGTGGAGCAAAGTCCTATTTGTCGTCAAAAGCTGGGGTCAAACCACTACATGAGTCCACATGTTTATTACAAAATACAGAATCTTCACACAGAACACTTAGCATGGAATAGCTCAGCTATGTGTATTGCATACGCCATGCCACAATCAAACAACTCAGATATTGGCACAGCCCCACATTTACCATGCTGTAAAAACATAAGGCAGCACCGACAATTGATGCCATCCTAGTGGTGGTATCACCATCTACATATCAAAAAAATATACCTGATGTACTCATTGTGTTCACCTTTCCCTTGTGTAGTGCATAATTCAGCACACATTGAAACAGAAAATCACCATCATTGATAGATCATGTGTAGGAATGGACACCTCAAAGCACACCAACAAACATACCCGTAAATCCCATATCTCTCTAACATAATACAGTGGTGCCAACAGTGGACTCCAGGAGCAGAACTACTGCCAGTGCATTGGTAGAGGCCAGAAACACACAATAATAAGTGGACATGGGACTTTGCAGGGCTGGATAGGTGATGCAGGGCAGAAAAGCACCTCATGCTCTGTCCTGTCCCGCAGGTGTCTGGAAACTTGTTGCATACATCACAATACATCCCATACAACTGTGCATATGAACCACGTGCACATATGCAAGCTAGTGAACAATTGGCAACAACAACAACACTTTGTGCAAGAGAGGTATTTCAAAGCCAAAAGGGTGGGATTCACATGCAACACACAGGGTGCAACACATGTCTCATGGCACACAACACACAAAATAGGTACAAATTATGCAAACATCACTCTTCTGCAGGTCTAAAGTAATGGGACTATGAGACAACACCATACATATTCTGCATGGATGAACTGTCAGACCAGAAATGAATCAACAATCACCAGGTCCATGAGGCACAATTCATGACTGGAAAATGGACCACACACACACATACAACCATACATTCAAACAGGAACACACACAATACTAGTTGCAAGTCTCAGTCACCACTCTACTGAAAACAAATATGTGCCATAAAATTAACAAATATGCATGTCTGATACATTTTCTGACATTCTTTGCAGCAGATCAAGGTTACGGTATCCTGCCATGAGTCATGACCCCATATGGAAATCAACAAACTCATGCTGAGTGGGCTTACAATGAAGTACACTAAAGGACGAGGAATGTGGTGGAGAGGACATTTGGCCTGCTGAAATCCAGGCTCAGGTGCCTAAGTCTAACAGGAGGAAGTCTGTTAAATACACCACCCCTTGTGTGCAAATGAATACTTGTCTGTGCAATTTTGCACAACATCTGTGTACACACCAATGTCCCCTGAGACGAACAGGTAGATGTCCCCAGTGAGGAGGATGAGGACAATGATGCACAACAGGAAGACAGGGAACAACCAAACTCTGCTGCTGGCGCACGCAGAAGAGACCAAATTGTGAACACCTTTTTCACTTCGAGACTGTACTCCAAGCATCAATAAATAAAAATTCTAAATAAATCACTGGATCTCTGATTTCTCATGGTGTGCTTCTTTTCATTATCACATACCTATTTAACTCGCTCACATCTCTGAGAGCGTGACTAAACCACAACAGATGAAAATAACTTAGGAACTAAAAACAAATTAAAACAATGCACTACCACATGAATGTGCGGGTGAAATGTAGGCATAGGCTATAGTACTAACAATTTACATTGTCACACACAAGTGTTTTGGCTTGACATATGCCTACAGCAATCCTGGAGATACACATGTAGACTGCTGAACAGATGTATGGTCTAGGTAAGAAAAGAGTAGCAATTACCTACAATGGCAGGTTTATGTATGCTATGTAACCAAGCATTGGCTGAACGTCACTATCACAGGTGATAACTGAAAACATACTCCTCAGTGGCACTCACGTTTGACCAAGAGAGAGTGATATACAGGGACCAAAACACCTAAATGTCTAGGTTTCTTACACCCAATCCAGTTTGCCAAATTGTACATGTGATGGACACAGATAGGTTGAATGTTGTATATTCTCTACTCATAACTGTCATGAGTAATCACACAATCCACATACACTCACAGTGACTGTGACAAAGGTTTTAGAACGCAGATGTGAGTGCATGCCCATGTCGAATAAATGATGTGAAAGAACAGCTGAGAGACTCCCTTACGTCACTTTGAGATGCAATATGTGGAGGTCACTCAGACACTACGCAAGTGCTGTGGCTGGTGTTCTGTAATGTGTGGGGGTCAGCCATGTGATCTAGCAAAGCCTGGAAATGCGAGGGCACATATTGCTTAGCCTGTAGTAGAAACTATGTCCGTCTACAAAGTTCACAAGTCTGACTTAGTATGCTGTGCATGAATGAAGGAACAGTGTTGATGACGGAGATGGGTACTAAGGGTAATCTGCAGACGTTATGCCAGCAGTGTTGAACTAGAAGCATACCTGACAAAATATGCAAGCAGTGTGTGTGAAGGAACACTCATAGACTGAAACTCACTATACAACACAACGTTTCCGTGTAACACCAGTAACATACTCACAGAGATTGTGTAGGTCTGTACATATTCCAGTCACATTGGCAACAACTACGTACTTGGCCAGCACAAACAAGTGTGACAGAAGCAAGTGACATATGACAGTATCTGTAGCCTAGGTCTGCAGATATGACCCAGTTCCACAACCTATCAATGACCTAACCAAGCATCATAGGAATAATCTCGCCTATTTATGCCAAGTCATGTCAAACCATAGCAAATGATGAGACATGTCCAACTCAAACAAGCTGTAAGTCCCTAGTAAATAATAGGGCAAGCCTGACATCAACAACCTCAAAGTTAACAAAACATACTTGGCCATGGGACCACAAATGTGAGGGTGTATGTCTGCAGGTGACTGTGCGTTGCAGTGCTGATGAATGATCTTGAGGATGGCAGACCCCCCAATCCCCAGAGGTGACTGCATCGACCCTAGACACAGTCAAGGGCCTGCTGCCTGTCGGGGGTGGCTCAGTGTCGCCCCACGCCAGCAGCAGGAGCTGCAAATCTTCAAAAATAAAACGATAATAGGCGATGTTTATTATCCGTTTATTTTTAAAGGGGCGGAGCCAGGGGGGTGACAAGCACTGAGGGGAGAAAACAGAGCACTCCCCTCAGTGCACACGTATGTTTGGCCAGCTGCCTCAGGTCGGCCAAACACACACGCGCACAAGGCCTCTCTACAACCTGACTCTGTGTTGTCAGGTTGGAGAGAGCAAGCCCAGGCTCCCAGTCTGCATTGGAGCGCACAGCCACGGCGCTCCAGCCAATCATAAAGCTGCTTTGAGCAATGTCATGATTGGCCGCAGGGCAGGCTGGGTGCCTGGAGTCAGAGAGCAACAGTATGACGGCAAGGTCCAGGTAAGTTTTTTTTTTTGTTTTTTTTTTCCACTTTTTTTTTTATTCCCCTTGTCCCGCCACTTTTTCCATTTGCCAGCCGCGACTGCTGCCACAGTGAACTGAGCTGAGGTGACCACAGTCAACCTGTGTCAATACATGCAACAATGGGCCTGTGTGGGCATATAAAGTGCCACTGGAGCACTGATGACTATGGTGTCATCACTGCCTGAGAGCAGCCCTGCCATATAGATGGTATGCTAATAGGGAAATCTGGCTATAAAAAAAAGAGTGAGTCATTGTAAACCATGTGTATGTGCTAATCATATAATTCCTATTTCTTAGCAAACATATCCCACCTAGGTGGACCAGGCTTGGTGCCTTCTATTTGCGTATGGACAAAAGAGAACAATTTACATATGAAAATGTGAAAGTGTCACATATTTACTTACAAACGTATAGGAACAGTACATATGTTTCCACATAGGGAAACACAGTAAACACAGATATGAGTAAACAGCCTTTAGACAATGGGCTATATATATCCATGCTGGAATAGAAAATTGGTAGTTGTCACATCCCTAAACACACCACTGTAGTAAGCCTTACTTTATCATACACGAAACATAGCTTTTCACACACAAACATGTCACATACATACCAACAATGACACATCAGCACACCATCTCCAACAATTTGCATGCATGAGGCACTATATGTTACAGGTGTTGCACTTACATTGTCATGGGTTACCAGATCATAAACCAGCCTTCGTCAACAGCATCCTTTGCTAAACATTTGTCAAGGGTAAAACATGCTTGAACATGTTTTGCACATGGCCCATCCTATCTTATGCCATATTGTGAAACGAACAGTGTGACGTCTGACATAACAATGTGGTAGACCTACAATATGAGTTCCATCACATATGTACACTAACAGTACACACGTTGCACAAGTGTAAAAATGTATGTGGAAAAGAGTCTTCATACACATGCACATTTGAAAACAGTATCAGTCCACTCACGCATTACACAACCTACAAACATATGGAAACACATTCCTATGTTACCAGTACAAAGTGAAATATGTATCGGTATGTTGCCCTCCCATACAAACAACAAAGATGCATAGCACCTGTAACTAGGAATGTTAATCTTGGTGCCCTGTCAACCTTCCCTCTAAAATCTATGCATGCCCGTCATGCATCAAAACAATTTATGCATGCAGTAGTCCTACATATATCGCAAATACCAAAAATTAGATGTTGCACCTGCACATCTAATCTAAATCATCATGCCTTGTCAGCCTTCATATAAAATTTCACGCATGGACGTCATGAGTAAAAAAAAAAAAAAAAACATGAAGTATATCAGAAAACGTGAGGCATACGCCCAGGAAGTGATGCATTAAGTCTTCCTTTCTACACACTTTGAAAAGTGAACTTACTTTCACTTTTACTTTACAGCCTTGTAGTCTGTGCTTGGGAGAGATTGTGTGGTGCTTGTGCTGGGGTGAGGAGTGGAGGATTTTGAGTCTTTTGTGCTGTGTGCTGTCTGTGGCTTTTTCATATAGTAATTATTGTCATTTTATTGTTAATTTTTGTCCTCTTATTGTGTCAGTGATGCAGCCAGTGTTACCTTGTATGTCAGATGTGTAGATTAAGGGTTGTGTATGAGAGAGTATGATGTGTGCAATGCCATGTTAAAATGACATGTGTGTAATTTAGGACACTATTACCTTGGGTATCAACATCATGTCTGATGTTATGTTGAGGATGTGGAATAAGAAAAAATTATGGACAGGTGCCAACTTGTGCTGCAATGGATTTGTGAGTCTTTGGAAAAGATAAATATGTGCACAAACACGGTTATGTCAGTCAGGATATATGTCAGAGGTGCTGGGTTTCAGAAATGTATGGATGTTGGCAACATATTTATCACAGCACGTTACTGCACTGTGTGCCACATGTTGCACAAATTACTTTAGACATGGTACAAGTTATATCCGTGTGTCAAGGTCTCCAAGGGGCTTAGCAATGAGACACTTGCACCCCCAGTTCTTCACTATTCTTCAGAAATGAAGTGATGCACTGGCGACACAAGGAGCTATTTGAGAAGGCCATCAGTTAGCTGAGTACACATTGAGAATTCAGCTCTCCTTCTGATGATTGTGGTCCATGTCTATGGATTGTAGTAAATAAGATGTGTGAAGATGAAGCTACATGAGCTACCCATCATGTTGAGTGCGAGGGAGCATGGTAACATCATGTGTGTATGAGATAGCATGGTGAGTGTTCACCTGGTATGTAGATGTTTCAAGCTTGTGCACAGATAGTGTGCAACATTGGATAGCCGTTATCCCTGCAACATGAACAGCATATCGTAGATGCTTAGGTGGCAGATTGATATAGACTTTGGGCTTGAAATTGTTTTATGAGGTCTGGTGGACTACATGTGTCATCTGAAGGTGCTGTTTTCATTGCTTGCTTGTTCTTCCTCTACACTACGCAGTTTCTGATGACATGTTCCCCTCATGTTTTAGTGACCTCAATTACTCCAGCACAGAAGTATGTCTTTGAGAAGAGGGCTGAGAGATTCCAGCACATCTGTGAGGTCCGGAGAGGGTGTCGCAGGATGGCCAAGTGTTATAGACGTTAGAAATCATCAGGATCTTGGCAGGCATTTCCTCATGGAGGACCAGCCAAACAGCCTGCTACAAGCACAAAAATGAGTGGAGCCTCAACACAGAGTGTCAGGGGTGGGTCTGCAGGTTCTGCCCCCTCAACATCAAAGGCCCCTACCACAACAGCATCCCAGCCACAGCCACCATCAGCTTCCACTACCTCCAGATTTGAAGACGAAATGTGTACGGACATGGCCAAGATCAAGTTGACATTGGCCAAACTGGAGGAGGCAAATGAGCGGGAATATAAACTTTAAAAGTTCATCAAAAAGAAGCTGAACAAGCACTGACTTTGAACGCTTTCCTCTTCCTAGTACCTTCCCTTCCCCTAGTTTTTATTGTAAATAGGTTTAGTTGGTTTTAGATGGGCAGGCATAGGTAAGGTAACATAGAGTAGCTTCGTTTAAGGACATAGTTGGGATAAGTAGGGGGTGAGATTTAGGAATATATTTGGGGGGGGGGGTTGGGGGTTATGTATAGGGGTATATGTTAAAAAAAAAAAGAAAAATATATATTTGTTTAAGCAATAGGTTTAGGTAGCCTATATTTAGCTTTAGTTTATACTGTCCTTCTGGTCTATTGCCTCTTAATGGGCCTGAAGGGGGCCAATGTTTACTGTGTGGCATTACACGTACAAAATAAGTTAGGTAAGGATAGTTAGCTATAGGGATAAGTTAAGATTAGTTAGTATAGGTTAGGTTAGTGGAGGTTAGTGTGTAGTTTGGGCTTTTTGTTAGTTAGTGATTAGTAGTATTAATAAATCTTGTTAGTTTCCTACAATATGGTGTCCGTGATGTTTGACCGTCTGGGTGTTATCATGTCTGCAGTTGTCAATTTAGACAAATGCCTTTGGATGTGCATTCAGTATTGATTTACATGTGTAACTGAGTGTATCCCTATGATCAAGGACCTATCTGATTGGCAGTGTTATGACATCAGCTACTCAGTACACTAGCCAGTGCAGTTCCTGACACTGCGCGTGGATACAAATTCTAAGACAGGTAATCTGGCAACATCTATTGTTTGTGGTAAATTATGTAAAATTAATTGTTGGAAAGTTTTGAACATTCTACTCTACTTCATTTGGGGAATGGATACTGACACACTAACTGCTGCCCCTCACAGTCTTACATATGCCTGTTTTGTTGATCACATCAATGTTGTACTGGTACAATCATCAAGGATACTTCCAGACACTTGTGTTTTGAACCACACATGCCATATGTGAACTTGCATGGTACCTGTTTTATACATGCCTGGAAGACTCAGAAAGTTTGTTGTAGTCCACAATGCTATCAGTCACCTTAATTATGTTTGGGTCTATGTGTGTGGCTTTGTGTCTGACAGAGTGCCATACATGTACTTTTTTCTGTAGTCATTGTCCTAGCTTCACACAATGCATACATTTGAAACAGTTGATGGATCACTGAAAAAAGAAGAACATATGTGATTATGGTAATTTATTACATGTGCAAGTTTTGTTTCAAACAATGTACAGTGTACAGTTCACTGACCCCATGAGAGATCCCAAGCTAGGGTGAGGGACATCTCATGAGACCCGAGTAGGAGAGGTGAGTATCAATGAGGAGGTGTCCAAATTGACAATAGGTAGGAATTGAGACTAAGGCAGTCCAGGCATGATGAGTCAACTGTGGTAAAGTGAAGGGGGCACATTGGCAGCTGTCAGTACACTGGCATGATCTTAAGCACAGAACTAAAGAGATACTGTCAATGTAGCCCAGACTGTAGCTATCCTGTGGGTTTTCTGGTGAATGTTGTTCCTTCCACATCTTCATCCTCTGATGTGTGTGGTGCCTCCTGTGCCATGGGTTGTGCTGTTGATGAAGTTGAGGGGGGCATACACAAATCAGGGGATAAAGATGTGAAATCAAAGGTCCTGGCAGCCGCCATTTGTGGGAAAGCGTAAGGTATCACTGCAGCAAGGAGAAACTGCTGGTTTCACAACACAGCAGCTACATCAATGAGGGAGGCCATTCCGCTGCATGGACTCCAGGACATTTTGGATAGCCCTCAGCCTGTTGTCAATCATGCTGCTGCCACTTTGGGAGGGCAATTGTCCAGCCTCTGCATCAGGACAGCAGCTATGCTGGCCAGGTAATGCTGGAGTCCACGTAGCAGAGAGTGGGTGCCTCTGATGGCAAAAGAGTTGTCCTTATTTGGACTGAGGCACCTCTGCACTCCCTCTAGGCTGCCCACATAGTCTCCATCCCCACCCACACCTGCTGTGCCAGCTCCCGCTGGACTCCTACCACTGTCTTCTGAAAGGTGATGTTTGGGTCCTCAGAGTCCAGGACTGTGGCTGGACTGGTCAGGTCTGTGTGCTGGTTGTTGGGTGGTTCATGTGTAGACCCCGCAATGCTGTGCATCCTCCATGTGACTGGAGATGGTGTCTGGAAGGAACCCAGCAGAATGTCAGCATTGCTGGTCGTCAGCTGGTCATCCAGATCATCTGAAAAATCCAGGACAGGCAGCTCCGCAGGCGGTAAGGCTTCATCCTCTGCAATTGGATAGGGAAAGGTTAATCTTGGACTGTAGTGGCTGATGACATAGAGTCATCATTTACTTGCTAGTGGGGCTTTGTGACATGGTACTGACCCACACATTGAGGCACACATTTATGGACCCCTATTGGCACACTGTGCCACTTGAACATCATTTCTATTGGAGTCACCTTTGGCACAATCTGCCAGTCCACATTTCCCAGTGTGTTACCCCCACCTTGATTGACTTATCATGGTCTGCTGCATATGTACCCCTTTCATTGATTTGACTGTATTACATATGCAAGCCATGGGCGTTTTTAGGTATGTATGCACACACCACAAAATGGAGCTGTACAGAATAAATTGCATTTGGTTTTAAAGATATTTGATTAAGTAACTGATTCCTCTGCCACCCTACATGTGTTGTTCGAGTGATGGAAGGTTGTGAGCCGCCCACATGCATTCTCCTAGCCACTTTGCGTGGTTTGTCCAGCACCCCGCACCAACCATTGTGAGATCCAACCATCTCATGTATGTGTGCAAACAGGAATTTCTTCCTTCTTGCAGAACAGCACTCATCTGTGCATCGCAGGTTTCCTTGCTGCAGAGCTGCAAGGATGCCTGCATTTCTGGGTGGAGTATTGTTTTCCTGTAAGGTAGACCTTTCGGTTTCCACACATACACACGAGGTGGTTCATCATTACGCTGTGCAGTGCAGGATGCTGAACACATGACTCAAAGTGGCTAGGGGATGCATGAGGAAAGCCCACCCACTTCCATCACTCTGACACACATGTGTAGGGCATGATGACCTGACACATTTTGAGGATTGTTGATGTGTGGATGCATCATGTTGGGATACCACATCAGGGGTGGCATTGTAGTTGTAGTACTAAGGACTGACATTGTTGTAATCCTATCGTGGACTACTTTCAATGTATGTTGCAATCAGCATCAATCATTTTAAGTGACAGACAGCATTCCTGTTAGTTGAATTTGCAGGATGTGTACCTACCTGCACATGTGCATTAGGAATGGCAAGAGGGACACCCCTACACCATTCAGTTTGTGTGCCAAAGTTGGTATTGTCCTTCATATGTTTTGCCATAACCAATGTTGATAGAGGGATGCATTGACTGTCTGTGACAACTACACATCCCTGCACATTTGAAATGATGCTGCACAGCAAGCTGAGTTGTTGCACGGCTTCTTTCTTCATAAATGGGTAAATATATGCCGCATTATCCAGACACAGATGACATAGTGCTCTATCAATGCGTATTTGTTTACCTTACACTCCAGCGGTGGATACTAGTAGCTCATAATTAACATGCCAAGGTAAGGCCCCTTGCATACCTTATCCTGTCCTAAATCTCATGTGCCCCTCTCACACCTTACAATGCATGCAGTAGGCATTCCATGTGTATAGTTGTGATCCTCCCGTGCCACACATGTGTGAGCCACCCAGGCTTCTGATGCCTTTATAAATATTGGACATCTGTATTTGGTTGAGTGTAGTTCAGGAACTCAAGGCTGGTGTGGGAGTGAGAAGTGCAAGTGTGACAATTTTGTATTTCCAAAGAATGTAGTTGTTCATTATGTGTTACATTGTGCATCACACATAGGGCATTCTTTCTGTGTATTTGGTGCAGTGATCCCAAACCACCATTTTCCTTGCAGCCCCCTTACCCCAGCCACCAGCACCATGGGAGCACCTTATTTACATTACTGGTCACCATTGTGGACATTTTCAGAGTAGCCTCATGATTCTTGTCACTATAGTGGTGCTTTACTGCATTGGCACCATAAATGATGGCACTAGTGCAGCAAAGTATAGGGAGGTCCATTGCTTACAATGCTTGAGTCACTTTCACATCTGCCTTTGGCAGGCCTCACAAATGAGGTTAACAGATAGAAAGGTGCAATTTGTATGGAATGTCTGCCCCATTTGTTCTTCCCTCCCTGCATAAGAAATATTTCCTTGTATACATCATATCTGGCACAGTCATATTGTGGTGCAAGGGTGTACAAAGTGGACCTATGCATGCATTGTGTGACTTTGTTAATGTAGCACAAGGGGAATGAGCGTCTTGAGTCCATATTGGCATCAATCAATATGATTCTAATGTTGCAGTAAGGGCTTGTAAAAATGGACCCCTAGTGAGGCAGTGAGACCACTTGAAGCTGATGTTATGCATGAAGGTGTCCCTTTGGCACAACATCAACGATTCCCACTACACAGGCAACCTTGCTACATGGTTACATGGAAGCTACTTGTACAGCAGCACAGATGTTGATCACAGACATGCCCCATATGTTGAGTATGATCACTTTTGTGTCCATTTCCAATGGTGCATGGAGGCGTCTCGCAGTTCTTGTTGGCCCACCCTGTGCAATAAGCGTAATACATGTTGCCCAATGAGTGTTACACATGGGCAGGTGGTTAAGTTGCAACAGTGAAGGGATTGATGTGGGGGTTGGGAAATGGTCTGTGCATATAGTGGGGAAGGTGTGAGCGCATTAGAAGTGTTTGGCCATTACTGTGTCCCCATGCAACCCTTTTGAATGCATCCAATGTGTCCTATGTGCCTCCCCCTTCTGCCATTTGTTATTTTATGATTGCCCCCACTGCAACTTACCCTGCATTTGTGGTAAGTTTTGGAAATCTGCACTGTACTTTCCTGAAACTCCGGTAACCAGCTCCTCTGGGATGACCGCAGCCACCATCTCATCCAGGTCCTCCTGGGGTGCTGGACTTCCACCTCCAGTCTACAGTGCTTCCTTTCAGTTCCTGGCCAATTTTTCTTTGGTTCTGTGCTAGCAATTGTGCCATCGCTTCCTACAATCGGTGACAGTCCTCTTCACCTCTGCCACACTGTTTACTTTATTGACAATTGAATGCCATTCGGCATCCTTCCTACCTATTGGCAATTTGGCGGATACAAAGAGCTGGTGTTGGTGCTCCGTTACCTCTCTGTCCAAGATGTTATTCTCCTCCTCACTGAAGCAACACTTCCTCTTCCTTTTCCCCTTCTCCTGTGGTTTAGTTTGGGCTGATTGGGGTCTCTATGGGGTCTCTCCTGACTTGTACTGTCTATCTTGGGCCCTTGTAGCTTGTTTGGCATTGTTGCAGGCTTTTTTTTATGCTTTTGAGGCAAAAATAGCACTAGCACTATTAGCGTAAAAAACTTCGCTAATCATGCTAATGCCACTTTTGAAGCATTAACATAATTTTTCTTTAGATGTGTCGCAATTTTGTTTTACACTAACCTTTCCTTAGTGCGTGGTGCATCGTTTTCTAAATACAGCGCATGGATGGCACAAGGAATTGTGCATAATTTTTCTTAAATTTGGGCCTTATTCTTTTCCAGTGGTAGTGCAAAGAAGTTAGCAGTTGAGCTGTGAAGTGTGTACTTTTCAGAGCGTTTTTATAAAAGTAAATCATTACATACAGTCTGGGTATCACTAAAATCTAAATTTAGAATCACCATTTTATCTGAAACCTTTTTGCACATTTGGTAGCAGTATATCTTATATTATGTGTAATGCAATTTTAACAAACTGACTTACATATTCTCAGTGCTGTCAATGCCTGGGCCCTCGTAGCACGAACAATGCAAAAGCCACTATTCGCCACTGCACTAACCAAGATTTTATTCTGTGGCTTTCTGGATAGACAGAGATCTCTGCAGTGCATTAACTAGTAGAGGTTTTATAACGTATAATAGTGTGCTTGCCACTCATTAACTTAACTTTTTTAAAATGTATTTTTCATTTAAGCTTTGAGTTATTTTAAATGTAGCTACCTGAAGGTGAAAGACCAAAAAACTTTCAGAATCTTTTGTTTTTTTAGCCACACTTTTGACCCCGCCTCTACATTCACTGACCCCACCACCAATGCATGCCATACCACAGTTCCCATACTTTTCTTAATGCACTTAAGCCCCTAGAAGGAACTCAGTGAGTGATGCAACTGATGAAGCCCTGTTCTCTGTGAAGTGCCCCTCCCTGGACTAGGCTATGACCATGCTACAGGAATTAGACCGAGACACTCTCATGGCAAAAGCTGACATTGAATCAATGTTGAGGCTTTTGCCTATACACCTAGATTATTTCCACCTGCTAGGTTTCCAATTTGAAGACTCATTCTACTTTGACAAATGTAAGCCAATGGGATGCTATGTTGCTTCTGCACACTTTGAGAAATTCAGCTGGTTCCTGGAATGGGCATTTATGAAAGCATCATCCCCCCCGGGTATTACACTACCTGGTTAGTTTCCTGTATTTGCCCTACCAACACCAAAATGCCCCTTCCCTCCCTCAGCATGCTACCATTGCAAGGGAGACCTTGGGACGTTTTTGAGTTTGCTTGGCAAGTTTGGGGTCCCATTTGCACAAGGCAAGACATGTGCCTGCTCACCAGTCATACCTTCCTTGGCATTGAACTGGATTCGGTTCTCGGTGTGTATAAGCTTCCTAAGGAGAAGGTGCTGTTTAAAGGTGCACACAGGAATGTTTGTCCACTCGGAAAGTTACTCTGCATCAGCACCAGGTCCAGATGAGTCAGCTGAACTTTGCACTTCACTTAAGTTTCATGGGGTGCCCATCCTCCAGGTCTATTTCACAGACTATGGCTAAACATTTTATTCTGCTTCCTTGGAGTTCCAGGTGACCTGAATTCCAAACTAAAGGTGCAATGGATTTCATAGTGCTCTGGGAAGAGACAGAGATCACAGATGCTGTAGAGATTGGCTCAGGGGCATTTTCTGCTGCACTGTTGGCATCCATTCCTTCCCTCTCCACACCTTTTCTTTCTCTCCAGTTGGTAAGAAATTTGAGAGGTCTCCAGAGGCAGAGCACCCCATGGGTCAGTACCTAGGTCTTCAATCTGGAGCACATTGAAGGAGAAGAGGGATGAGACACCCAGTGAAGCAGAAATCTATGCGGCGATGGGAATGAAAAGAAAGAAGCCCTGGGGCAATGATCATTCATCATTGGACGTGTCGATTTAAGAAGCAATGTCAAAACACATCCAAAGTCAATGGGGGAGAAAAACAACCTAACAATGGAACTAGTGCCCATGTGCATTGCTAACTATGGGAGGAGCCACACCATACCTCGTGACTCGAAAGACTTCTTCAAAGAAAGACAAGTTCTAAACGTCCAAGACCCACAGTAGAATTCAAGTGTAAGCATGTGAATCTACAGGACTACACGCAATGAACAGATGTTTACAGGGTAACAAATTTGTCATATAGTACTTAGTGCTGGTGAGGCACTGATGCACTTGATGACAAGTAGCACACCACTTCTCGGAACTCAAGGTTAGTGGTTAGTCCAGTGATTATGGCTGGGTATGATGATTAGTCATGTACTGTCAGGGAAAAATCCTATTCCAGCCGTGTACTCGTTTCTTTGAGGTAGATTACATTAATAGGAGTTACTTTTGATTATCTGCAGGGACTATTTGGATTTATGCAAACGTTTGGTGAGATAAATAGGTTGGTGAGATTAGGTATTGTTAGGTTGCATGAATAGGGCTTTTAAAGAATAAGAGATTGTTATCTATGAAGTGAGGTCAGAGACTTTTTCAAAAAAACAGTAATAGAGATTAAGACAAACAGGCATGTGACACAGAAGGCTATACTTAGAAAGAGAAGGCATGCAAAAGATGGAAGATAAGATGGGGGGGGTCACTCTGAGGTTTATGTACAAGGGCGATTGCTTAAACATGTGAGTCTGAGTATACAGATCATTTAAACATTATGAGCCCAGGTCTGCGGTTTACCAAGCCTAGGACATCCATTTAAATACAGTCTGGAATATCCCTAACTTGGTAAACTTTTTATCAAAGGAATACCTTCCATCAACCATAACACCCCAGCAACCTCCCTAATCAACCCACCTCACTTGGTTCCAACTCTCCCTCCCATTTTCCATAACTTCTCTTAATAACTGTCCAACTTTTCTGGGCCTCGTGGCCCTCGTTTGTCGTTGCACCATTCCTTCGTGAATTTTTTTAGACCTAGCAGTCTCCAGGCCAGCCTCCCTGCACCTGAACCAGAGCTGATGCACTACCTCTTTTTAGCTTAAGTCCATCACTGTCTCCAGACATGAAACTTATTTATACTGCTCTCCTCCCACTCGAACCTGTCTCCACAACCAGCTGCCCCCAAACCGTCTAACGTGGTGTGCATTTCGTGTCACGAGAAAGAATGATAGTCCCTCTATGCCTACGAAGCGGGTCCTGAGCCTTTCTTCCACTACCAGAAAAACCCTCTCTGAGTTATTCTTTCAGACCCCTAAACTTTTCTTCAAATCTCACTACCCATACCGCAACCACTACTGCCAATTTCATGACATGTGTTCAGTTCCACCATAGTCACAAGAGACCCCAACTGCTGGAACCACACTGAAAGTCAGTGAGTGATATCAATGTGTCACACCAAGCACACCCACTTGGCCAGTGTGTCCAAAAAAGCTTTGTCCTCTGCTCAGAAAAATCCTGATCCTTAAGTGGACACAATCTCAGCTTTACCGGTCAAGCAACTTCAGCCTTGGACATAGCAAACCCTTCTAGCTCAAAAACGTGGGCATCAATTGTCCCTCCCTTCCTCTCTCACTCTACAAACAGATGTCAGGAAATCTTCTTATGAAGACAGTCCACACGGCTGGGAATGCGTTTATTTGTTGGGATGTGTATACCTGCTTAAGACATAGTAGGAGGCAGCTCTCCCACTTCCGGTGTCCCCACATATGACAAGAAGCTGGTATTAATGTAAACAACATGAAACTTGAACACTCCATCACTGTGCATAAATTCCTAGAACCAATCTGACATTCATCCGATTAGAGCATGCTTAGAACTCTTAATACACACTAAGCACCAGCAAGTCTTCAAAAACGTTCATATCTCTAGATTTTGGCATGCAGTCGAGTGACGTGCTAAGTCTAAGTTTCCCTATGATGGGCATGTTGTGAGGCACTAGGTGTGTCTGTTAAGGCCTCTAACTGCTCGCAGACAGGAAATAACGTGGAACCAGGGAATCAGTTCGGACTTTGGAATGCTCTTGGGTGTCCTTGTGACCCAAGCTGTAGCCCAGAGTCACCAGAAACGTTGGCTTGATGACCCAAAGTGACAATTTCCAAGTTAAGAAGTTGTATTCAGTTCTATTCCTTCAGCTCATGTGTAGGACGATCTTGAATTACTGGTGGTGTCAGTTTTAATTATCACACCGTAGAGGTTATGACCCCTTTAAGTTGTCTCCCTCACATGCACACACGCAGGCATTCAAACCACTGTCACTGGGCCTGGCTAAGAAAAGGCAAGTCGTGCGCTCAAGCGGACATTTACTGATGGAGTGCGCCTCTGTGAACGCCCCCTATGATGTGTCACCGAACAGGCGCATTGTCTGAGCAGGAAGGGTGGTGGGGGGAAGGGGGGTGGGGGGTGCTGATCTCTCTGAATTGGTGCCACCTTTATCATGACAGTCTCCTCTCCCCTTTTATTTCTGGGCGCTGTCTCATCCCTCCAGGCAGGTGGCTGACTCCCGGGACTGAAACATTCTGTTGCGTCAGTGGGGCAGCAGTAGCGAGGAGTCCCTTTCTTTGTCACTTTCCTATGTCTAACTCTTTTATTTTTCTTTCTGTCCCTTTTTAGGTCATGTGTAAGCGCTCTGACCTGTTGTTGGCTTCTAATCACTCCCACTGCATGCCCATCACTATCACTTGTTCATGGGCTTGCCTTTCAAAAATCCTTTATCATCATTGGTAAATGCTTTACGTTTGTCCCTCCTTGGGGCAGTTTTGTTACTCCTTGGCCATCGACCGTCTTACATGGATAATTGCACGATTGCATACAAGTTTGACTGCGAGCGAACTTCTTTTTCCTTTTGCGTCTCTCCTTTGCGCTCACGCTGACTGTGTCGCTTTGAATTGGTTCGCTTATGTCAACTGTTTTCCTTTTCATTTTCAATTTTATGTGGCAAGATAAGTCCAGTTAGCAAACGCGAGACCACCTCAGTGCAAATGCTTGTTTATTATTATTCTTCGTGTTCGGTGGTGCGTTGTTGTAATACTGTTCATCTTTACACTGGCCTGGGAGTCACGCATTATAGTCAACTTTAGGTGGCTTCTTGGCCTTGGGAGGAGCGATGCTGCGTGTCGATTGAAAGCAACGTGGCTGCTGAGAGACTGCAGTAAGGTACATGATGTGTCTTACCGCTGCACAGGGTCGGCCTGGCCTCCAAAGTCAGAGGTCGTGGCACCGCACAGTGCTGACTCACTCTTCTCTATTGTTTTCTCATGCGCAGGGGAGAAGCCATTAAAAATACTCCCCACTTTGATCCACTTCCAGAATACATGTGAGAGAGCGAGTTTGAATCCTGCGAGTCGGCGATTCCACAACTTCCCACCCACATCTATTTTTCATGGGGTCGACCACGTGGTGCATTTACTCAGCCTGTATTGCTTCAGGAACTAGAATTATTTTCGCAAATTCTTCCACCAAAGACAGTCCCAGAATTGTGATTGTAACGCAGCTATTTCCTACCTTATTGGTCATAGACAGCACTGTTTTTGGATACCCTGATGTCCATACCTGTGCATTCAGCAAGTCTTAGGGGTTGATACTGGTAAGATGGTTCAGGCGGTCAACTGCACTTACTTCCGATATCTGTGTGTAATCTTTTGTCAATGGTTTAAATGAGTGCTTTAAATGAGAAAAACGAAGTGCAGGTACTGGCCAAGTTGAGTCTGGGAATGGGGGCTAGCGGCAGGGCCAGTGTCCCGGGGTATACTTAGGGTGACCAGATGTCCCGGATTTCCCCGGACAGTCCCGGTTTTTAGAGGACTGTCCCAGTGTCCAGACGCTTCTCTTAATTTTAAATAAGTGTCACGGTTTTTGGGACAAAGGTCAGATTAGTAAATAAATGTCCCGGTTTTTGAGACATCATGTAGGGAAGCATAAGTTAAAGGTATGCTCTCCTTTAACAGGGGCCTACAAAGTATGAAGTAATTAAAGTAATTTATCTGTTTGGGAGGTCAACCATGGGGGGGGGGGGGAGGGGGGAGAGAAAGAGAGAGATTTTTTTTTCTCACAAAGATACGCAAAAAAAACAAAAAACGGGATAGGCCATATATAAAAGTGAGAGTAACGCCTTTAGTCTTTCTTTTATGTCTGACCTGTCCCGGTTTTTGCTCCTCGAAATCTAGTCACCCTAGGTATACTGTACTAGTGCTGAGTAATACTGGACCTGCGCTGTATGATATTACACCAGCACGGTGCAGTCTTGGCCACTGCTATTAGGTGTGCCTGGAGCAGGTCAGCAGAGTACACCTGAGGTAGTTAGTTCTGATATTATTACCTAGAAATGACCATTCACTCCCATCAGGTATTCCAATGCTGAAGAGAGTTGATAATCTGATTATGTTTACAGTGGTTCTTAACCTGTGGTCTGGGGACTCCTGGGGGTCTGTGAACTCAATGTAAGGGGTATGTGACTTTTTAGAAAATTAAATTTTAATCGATTAATAAAATGTATATGCATAAAAAGTAAAATGTACAATTGAAAGTTTCAAAATGGTCTGTAGGTGTAAAGGAATTTGAATTTGTTTAAAAAATAAGTCAGTACCCTCAGATTGTATTGTGGGAGCAGTGCAAGTGCATCAAACAAAAAACAGTATGGACAATGACTGGTCTCAATTGACTATAGAAAATCTTTGCATTAAAAAGACAATTTTAATTTTATTTTTTATATTTCTTCGTGAATTACATAAAATATTTAATCATTTCTGTATTTGTTTGACGAATGCTTGTTTTGTATTTTTTGTGTACAGGTCAATGATTTAAATAATTTATATATGAATTAAAATTATACAGAACTAACTCTGGCTGATTTACTTGCAGGTTCTTGTAAATGTTAAAATTAAAGACACTGATTTACATTTACATCAGTTTGTTTACCCAGATGCAAAGGGGGCTGTTTACTACGTTTTGGCACTGTGTTTGCACAAAAGTGACACAAAACAATGTTTAATCTTTTTTTCACTAATTTACTTCCCAGTGCTAAACTTGTTTAGCGCTGGAAATTAACTCAAAAGTAGTGCAAAGCAGCGCATAGCCCTGTTTTGCATTACTTAGCGCCAAGGGAGCATACCATGGATGGTGCATGGGCTTTCCAATGCAACCACCAAAGGTTTTTGACGCTAAGCACTATTTATTTAAAGAAAAGCAGGCAAGGTTTAGCATCAGAAAATAGCGCCCATTTCAGGTAGGCATTATGAAGGGGAACTGCTTTTGTTGTCTTTTATTTTCTGATTTTGCATGTGTGCTGGACTGTACAGCAAACACACAAAGTGGGAAAAGGTTTAAAGTTAGTCTCGGCATCGTATTTTGTGCTAGAGGGGTATCCTTCCAGTACAAAACCTTCGCTAGACTCATGTAGACAACCTCGCACTATGGTGCAAAGGTGTGTGAGTGGGGCACAGCAGCAGATTTCTGCACTGGCATTAGAGAGAGGGGAGGAGAGTGCAATATTTTTGTAAATATGACCCTCTCCTTCTCACGCAGCTCAGTGCAGCATTTGCAGCTGATGCACTGTGCAGTGTGACAGACTGGTAAATCTGGCCCTAAGTTTCACCTAGTGCGGAAGCTGGGATTTGAGACCTGGTATCTGGTTACACAGAGCCTGATTCACACAGGTATATTTACACTTTGTGTAGGTTTGCTGTTTCTTTGCTATTCACAAACTCCATTTTATTAGTACGTTCACAACTGCAGAGAACTCCTCACAACTCTGGAGGTAAAATGATAGGCCTAAGTACCTGAAATGATTGAGTGTGTTTAAATAACAAATGCTAGCATTACTAACCAAATACATTTTACAATTATCATGAAGGTCTCCCGAACTTGTGTAAAACACAACACAGGCCATATTCAGAGATCTAGCAGGACTTGGCCTGCACACAGGGTCACAGATCAGAATGAGAAAATGAGAAAGCACCGACTTGGGAAGGTACCTGCAAGGATTCCATTTTGGAAAACTGGGAACATATTGATGAAACTGTATATTAAAGTCCTTTTGGTTAACAAATTGAAGACTGAGGTGCATTGGTGAACCCACGAGGGACCTCTTTGTAATAAGAGAAGTTTGCACCCATAAAGTTCACTGGCACAGGGCTAGGGGATTCTCATCTGTAGAAAGACAGAAATAATAAACCTAATTATTTAAGTGCCTTTGGAGAGCCATTTGAGGTTTCACTGGTGTGAGGATTACAGTAGGTTCTGTGATTCAGTACTGTGAGTTGGTGGAGCTATGTGGGTCCAAGTGTTTAAATATCAGGGAGCCTCAAGACATAGTTGAGATGCATTGGCAGAACTGGTTTTAGGCCCCAAAATTGTAACCACAGGCTGTGCTGTGCGTTGGGATGATATAAATGTAAAGTTTTGAAACGCTTTGAGAGGCTCCATGGTTGTTTTAGAAGCCATTTCTTAAGTCTAGATTGAGGCATATTTGCAAAGCCGCTCATATACAGATACTGACCTAGTTGGGAGTACATAGATCGGCACTGAACTGGTATTGTCAAGTAAGTGGAACTCCACTGCTGTAGAAGCGTTTGTGATTTGGTCGTTGTAGAGATACATCAAAATAGCTGTGCTGTACCACAGAAGTCTCAGATTAGGCCAGGCAGGGTACTGGGGTTCTATGAAGAGTTGTGCCCAGGCCATCATGCATCACATTGGGCAGAATTGAGGCGGTTTGGCAGAGCTATTCACAGAGGCCCTGATTTACACTAACAGCAAGTGAGCTAGTTGTGAGGTTCTTTGGTAGAGCACTGCCTAAGTGTATAAACTAGAACATACCAACTGAATGTGCCACCAGATTGTTGTACAGCCAAGTGAAATCTGTATTTTCTCTTCTTCTACAATGGGACCCTTCGTATCTATCTCACCACCTCCCCATTTTACAAGTTTCGAATATCTTAGCCCAAGTTATTTCAAGACTTTACAACTGGAAGGGACAGTCTAAAAAACGAGACTGCTCTGTTGTTCTGATGAAAACAGCAGTTTTACCAATTATGGGCCTGATTTAGATCTCGGTGGACGGGTTACTCTGGCACAACGGGGACGGGTATATGGTCAGCCGAAATATAAATCCCATAGAATATAATGGGATTTATATTTAGGCGGACAGGAAATGCATTTGCTGTCTCAGGCCTTCAAGAGTGGAACAGGTCCCGGCACAGATCTTACCAAGAGGGCCCTCATGTGCCCAAGAGCTCTGCCATGTACGACCCAAGCTCTTGGGGCTCAGTTCCTTCTGGGGCTGACAGGCTTTCTCCCTGAGGAGAGGGGAACTGATCTGACATCTGTTTGGAAGCTGGTTTCCCTTACTTCTTGTTCTTTCTCCGGGTAGGTTGGGAAATTATTCCTGACTCTAACTCTACTTTTTCACCCTGGACTTTTCTTTGTGCTCTGGTTTTGATACAGCCCCATTCAGGCATACCCAGCATAGCCTCATGGGTCTTTCCTTTGACCTCAGCACATGCAGAGGACTCCAGAACATTGCCTAGCAACATTGTGCAGGGATTTCAGGAGACACCACCACCTTCCTCTGGGCCAGTATTCCCTCCTCATTCCAAGGATACCATTGACATGGATGCACCTTAGCCTGATTATCAGCACTGAGGATTGCATATGTCTCACCAGTCAAGTATTGATCTGAGGACACCAGTTGCTCAGTCACCACAGTGACACTGGCACAGGTGTCTCTCAGTGCTTCCACCCGAATCCTATTAATATGTGGCTTTTGTCTCTATCTCTCCAGATTACTGGTCCAGACGGCCAGGACAGATACATCTACCCCACGCTCTGAGACTAGAGTTGCCTCAGTAGGCTCACTGAATGGTTAGGTCCCACCTGAATCCAATTTGGTGACGTACCACTGCATTTCCTGCTGGTGCACTAGAGACATTCTTTTAGTGGGGACAAGTAGAGTCTCGAACTTAGTGCCCAAGAGCCTTGCAGTCATGGTACAAAACCTTTTTGGAACCCCAGTTTTTCCCTTTGTACCTACCCTTGGATTGTGAAGTCTCTGGGCCTACCCTCCTGAGCAGGATTTTGGGGGCCTTTAGAAGACTCTTTGCTTTTATCCTTGTTCTGGTTACCCTCTTTCCCTTGGGGGTGGGCAGGGACTTGTGGCCTCATCTTTGTGGTCTCCCCCACCAGTGGAAGCTTGGTCACCCCTGTATTGACCCAATGGTCTGCCTTCTTCCCCGATTCTTGAGGTGAACGTGGGCTTAGGTCTACTAGGTACCAAAATAACTTCTATTGAACACAATTACTCAACATATGGTCTTTCCTCAATAAATTATAAAGCCCCTCAAATCATGCACATTGTTATCTTTTACCCAGCCACATAATGCCTTTAATGAAAAGTCTACAAAAACTACCCAGGACTGACTCTGGGGTTTTTGAGTCTCCCTGAACTTGACTCTGTACTCTTCAGGAGTGAGTCCAAAGACCTCAATCAGGTGTTCGTCATGAAGTCATCAGACCTAGCTTCTGCCTAATTCCGTGTCAGGATTCCATCCCTGAACTTTCCCGTGAACATTTCCCAAAGGAGAGAGTCCCAGTGCTTTTTGCTAAGCTCTCTGAAAATACAGGTCCTTTCAAAGGCTGTGAACAACCTGGTGATATCATCAGCATCCTCATACTTGTGGACAATCCCTTTGCTGATTTTAGGGTCAGAGATCACTACTCTGTCCCTATGTATAAAGTTGCTGCCACCATTCATGGATGCTTAGCACATCTCTGCACTTTTCCTTTCTATGCCAAGTATCCTGTCCTCCAGGCAATTCTTCAAGCTAATCTCTCTAAAATAATCTCATCTTCAGGGAGTTCTTCTCCGGAACTTGAAGGACCAGAGCCATCCTCACTAGAGGGAGGTACTCTAGGCACCTGGGATTGTCTGTGGGGTGCAGGTTGCTCCCTTTCAAGTGGTGGAGGGACCAGATCCTCCGCCTCACTTGAGCTGCCCTGATCCACAGGGTCAGTGGCCCATCAGTAGGATGAGCCTGCTCATACTCTGCCAGTAGCTTCTGGAGCTTTAAAGTGGTAGGGTTTGAGCCTGTTTTAATTGTGTACCCTTTGCAGTTGGTTCTCAACTGCTTATGAGAAAGCTGGAGGTAAGCGGTAAAGTCAAGCTCTTTATCCATACCCTCTGAGGCACTCATTATTGTACTAAAGTTGGGACCTTTTTGAGTTAGACAAAAATCCGAACACAGATTTTACAGTCCCAACTAAAGTAAATTTTAAAGATTTTTAAACTGCTAAGCTACAGAGACCTCACCAGGGCCCTAACAGTTACATTTAAAGAATTTGAGAAAAAATACCCAATTCAAAATTGCAATTTATCTAAAGGCAATTTCTGGATTTAGCTATTGACCAAGTAATATCAGCAAATGCAAAATTGCAGACCCCACTGCTGTTCCACTAATGTAGGAAGTAGTGGGCTCTCTATATGGTGCACTAAAAAAGAAGTACACCGTGCAGAGAGTCCAGTGGAACCACAGTTAGTTTGCAGAGGCAAAAGTATATAGGCCCAATGCTCTATTTAATGGTAGTGTGGGCATTCAGTTATGCTTATCAGAGAGCAGTGCTAAGCATTTGTTGTACTCACAGAGGCAATACATGCAACACACACTCAAAGAATAAATCATAGACCAATTTAGAAAAATATCACTTCTTTTTATATATATTTTAAACCCAATAACTTTGTTATAAGGTAAGTACGTTTTTAAGCATGAATTCTTTTCACTTGCAAAAATCGACACTTAGTGCAATTTCAGAGTTCTTCAATGTGAACCTATGGAAGGAAAACACATTCAGCAAACAAGCATATCTGAAAGAGTCTTCTAGTTGCTGATTCCTTACCTCAGAATTTCCCCAAGCGTCAGTCTGGATCCAGAGATTTTCAAGCAGTACCTCTGCACGCCATCAGGTGGCGTCGGTCAACACCACGTTCGTTAATGGTGTTGTGGTCACTGGATATGACGCTGCGGGTCCTATATAGGCGCTACCCCGGTGCGCTGATGTCAGTTCCTTTCTTTCCACGCCACCCTACGTGCAGATTTAGAGAAGAACAAGCTCTACAGTTGCTTTTTGACTGGATTTCTGATTTTTTTGTTGCAGTTTTTTGTCTTGTGGTGTATTGATATGTTGTCATGGAAGACCAGCTTAAAGCCGTGCGACTCCTGTCATCAGGTGATGTCCGTACCTCTATGGAACACGGTTGCGCAGGTGCTGCCATAGTTCCCGGAGGAGACCCGGGCCATTCTCACTCAAGCTGTTGCTGACTAGCAAGAAGCAGTTCACAATACGTTGTGGGTTGGATACAATCAACTCACTAGGGAGATCAGTTGTGTCGATGGTGGCCTTGAGGCACCACACTTGGTTGAGAACATCTGCCTTTTTAGGGGATGTCCAATCCACTCTTATGGACATGCCCCTTGATGGCACCTGTCCCTTGGGAGACAAAGCAGACTTGGTGCTTGAGAGCGCTTTAAGGAGTCTCGGAGTATGACCTGGTCCCTAGGCCTCACGGCTGCCCTTCTCCCCTTTCGTGGCTACAGAATGGGCACCCAGCCACATCCGTTCCCTTCTAGCCACTGTGCTGTGCATGCTGCCCAGCCTCTGCATGACTGAGGAAGTCGTATCCAGCCTCCTTTTTACAGCAGCCTCCAAACCTTCCTAGTCTGATACAATCCCATCAGGGAGCGGTTCAAGGCAGGATCCACCATCACTTGCCCCACTGCCAAACCATCACTTAAGACAGGTAGGTTTTGCAAAGCTTCCAAAGGGTCTACTCCCTCCCCTTTGAGGCAACCCCTCTGCCAAGCCACTATCCTACGATCGCATGATGGAGGATCGTCTGGCACTTCTCTGCGAGGAAGTTTCAGCTCTCTTTGCCAAAGGTGCCATTGAGTGGGTCCCTGTGCCAGAAGTAGGTCATGGTTGCTATTCCTGCTTCATTCTGGTACCCAAAAAAGGACAAGGGCCTCTGCCCTATCCTAGACCTCCGGTCCCTCAGTCTCTTGCTCAGAAAGGAGAAGTTCAAGATGCTCACTTTGGCTGATGTGTTAACTGCTCTGGACCCAGGAGACTGGATGGTGGCATTGGACTTGCAGGATGCTTATTTCCACATTCCCGTCCTGCCTGCCCAAAGGCGCTACTTGCGGTTCACGATAGGCCACAAGCACTTTCAGTTCACCATGTTCCCCTTTGGCCATACCAGTGCCCCTCGGGTGTTCACCAAGGTGATGGGGGTGTTCGCAGCTCAGATGCCCAGGTCAGGGGTCTCAGTCTACCCCTAACTCGAAGACTGGCTATTGATGGTGGGCTCGCCCCAGGCTGTCGTCTTCCACTTCCAGACTACGGCAGACCTCCTGCATTCACTGCGGTTCATTATAGACATGCCAAAGTCACACCTGAGCCCCTCTCAGATATTCCCTTTCATCAGAGCTGTTCTGGACACAGTGCCTATCCTCTAGAGTGGCGAGTCCAGGATATCCGGGCTATGATACCAATGTTTGAGTATTCTGGATTTCGGAGAGAATGACTGGGAGGGTGCTGGGCCTCATGGTGTGTCAAGCCAGATGGCATATGTGGGCACAGCATCATGGGAATCTCTCAGATTTGGTCCAGATCTTTGAGGGAACTATGCAAGTTCTGCAGTGGTGGATGACGAACCGCAATTGGATCAGAGGCAGATCCCTTCCCCAACCACATCTGACAGTAGGGACAGATGCGTCACTCCTGAGATGGGGCGGCCACATGGGAGAGGTGGAGATTAGAGGCTTCAGGTCTCCAGCGGAGTCTGGGCTCCACATCAATCTCTTGGACCTCCAGGCTATCAGACTGGCACTCAAAGCATTCCTTCCTACTCTCAAAGGGAAAGAGGTGCAGGTGTTCATAGACAATGCCACCATCATGTAGTACAGCTACAAGCATGGCGGGGTGGGGTCTTGGACACTTTGTCAGGAGGATCTGCGCATCTGGACATGGCTGGAACAGCAGGGCATATCGCTGGTGGTTCAACATCTAGCAGGCTCTCTGAATGCCAGAGCCGACAAGCTCCGCCGACAGTGCCTGGGTGATCACAAATGGCGTCTCCATCCGGAGGAGGCACAAGGCTTCTTACAGCAGTGGGGAGTGCCTTAGTTAGATCTGTTCGCCCCGATAGAGAACATGCAATGTCAGCAGTTTTGTACGTTGGAGTTTCCAAGGTGGCACTCGCTCGGCGACGCTTTTCATCTCGAGTAGAGCTCAGGCCTCTTGTATGCCTTACCGCCCATACCACTTCTGCCCAGAGTGCTCAAGAAGATCAAGAATGACCGGGCACACGTAATCCTTGTGGCTTCAGACTGGGCACAAAGAGTCTGATATTCCGAGCTATTGAGCATGGCTATTCATCCTCCGATCAGACTGCCCCTTCGGGAGGACCTTCTGTTGCAGCAGCAGAGGGAGCTTTCTCCACCCGAACCTCTCCAGTCTCCACCTTTTTGCATGGATATTTAGCAGTGGCTGTTGACAGCTTTCGAACTTCCGCCCGACGTCTGTGATGTTATTTTGACAGCCAGACGTCCCACCACCAAAAGGTATAAGCCTGTAGATGGAACAAATTTGTGGCATGGTGCACAGATAAATCAGTTGTGACCTCTTCTCTGTCCCTCTTTCAGAGGTCCTTTGTTTATACTTTCTGTTGCCCAGCAGGGCTCTGGTCTGGGCACCCTTAAGGGTTATTTGTCTGCCATCTCAGCCTTCCTGAGATTTCCTAATCAACCCTCTTTATTTAAGTCTCCTATTGTTAGTAGGTTCCTTAAAGGTCTTACTCATATGTTTCCTCCTTCTCCTTTTATAATGCCCCAGTAGGACCTGAATCTGGTTCTTACTTTCCTTGTGTGTGCTCCTTTTGCATCACTTCCAGTAGGATCTGTCCTATCAGGCTTCTGATACTCAAGAGGGCCTTCCTTCTGGCCATTACCTCTGCCTGTATGGTGAGCGAGCTACATGCTTTGTCATCTAAGCTGCCCTACCTTACCATCTACCCTGACAAAGTGGTGCTTCGCACACAGGCCTCCTTTCTTCCGAAAGTGGTTATTCCCTTCCATGTAGGTCAATCCATCACCTTGCCTACTTTTTATGCACCCCCACATCCTTCCAAGGAAGAGGAAAGGCTGCACTGCCTGGGCCCAAAAAGAGTGTTGGCATTCTATCTTCATCGTACGGAAGAGTTCTGGGTGAGTGATCAACTTTTTGTTGGCTATGTGGGTGCAAAGAAAGGTCGGGCAGTGCAGAAGAGAATCATCTCTAGATGGGTTGTTCACTGCATTAAAATGAGCTACTCATTGACTAAGAAGCAACCCCGTGAGGGCTTGTGCGCTCTTTCTACCAGAACGACAACTGCAACCACTGTGTTAGCACGCAAAGTTCCAGTCCTGGCCATCTGTCAGGCAGCAACTTGGGCATCTTTACATACATTCACCAAACACTGCTGCCTGGCCCGTCAGGTCTGCAGGAATGGGTGCTTTGCCTGTTTGGTCCTGCAGGACTACCTAGTGTGATCTTGGTTCACAGACCCATCTCTGGGGATGGTATTGCTTGGGTATCTATTCTAAGGTAAGGATTCAGCAATTAAAAGTCTCTATCAGATGAACAAGTTACTTACCTTCAATAATTAATTATCTGGTAGAGACCTATTCTAGTTGCAGATTCCTTACCGACCCACCCATCCTCCTTGCTCTGTGAACTGATTTCTAGGGATAAGGGCTTCCCTTTTATGGCCCTAGTTCTGGTGCATCAGTATGAGTGTCCTTCATGTCTCTCCGCTTCTGGCTTAGAAAGTTGTGAAAAGAACTGACATCAACGCACCCGGATGGTGCTTATATAGGACCTGCAGCATCCAACCAGTGCTGCCCAGAGTGACCTGTTGATGTGTTCCTGACGCTTGCACAGGTGTAGTACGGCATCAGATGCCCAACGTATTTCAATGGGATTTGGCCTCCATGGATTTAGGCTGCAGGCTCTGGCTTAGGGACTAGTTGGGGACAGCCAAAAGGTAGGTTGCAAACGTGGGATGCTCGGGACATAGGTGCAGCTTTGGTCCTCTTCACCAGGGCCTAGAGGTGACAGGTGCAGCCATGTCCTTTGGCGTCAGGTTTCTTTGTCCAGGAACACTTGCTGTTGGGGGGGTCCTGTGGTCTGAGGCAGCAGGCATCATTATGAAGTCCAGGAAGAGTGCAACCACAGTGGACTTGAGCTCAGGAGAGCTAGCGGATGTCGTCGACATCAGGGGCCTACTTCAGCTCAGGCTGCAGGTGACAGGTGCAATAGTTGCTAGAGGTGTCGGGTTTCTCTCACCTCAGAGGCTGCGGGAGAGGGGGCCTGTGTGCAGAGGCTGCAGGCAACTCTGGGGAGTCCAGTAGGGGTGAAACCACAATGGACTCAAACAGCTGGGGAACCTTGTTGGCACCAGTGGTGTGCTTCACCTCGGGTCAGGGACAGCGGGTGCAATGGTGACTTCAGGTGTCAGGTCTTTGCGAATCCGGGGGCTGCAGAGTCTTCTCTTTGGAGTTAATTGGGAAGCAGATCCACTGCTCACAGGAGCCTTGAGTCTTTGTCGAAGCCGGGTGGTCCTCCTGGGTTTCTGGAGGCTTAGCTGCAGGACGAGCCATCTTTTGGTGCAGAGTCCGTAGAGGGTTGCAGACAGACCGGCGTGGTTGGTACCAGGTCATCTGCTTCTTTTTTCCTTTTCTGTGGGTGTGACTCTTCTTTGTCCTTGGTCTTCTTAGTTCATCAGGATCTGAGTTCTGGGGTTCGGGTGCCACCAAAATATTCAATTTAGGGGCGTTATAGGGAGTGTCAGGTGGCAGCCAATGGGTTGCATACCTTCATGAAGCCACATTGCATTACGTTTCATGCCCTGGGACGAGCCTCATGCCTTATTTCGGAATTACTTTTAAAATTATTTTCCTTTTTGTTCTTTTTGACCCTCATGCCATGCTTGCTTTCTTCTTTAATAAAATACACACTTTCTATTACCCTTTCTGTGATATAACTCACCTAATCCCATCCAAACCAAGATGGAGGAATTTAAAAAGTGTTGTCCACTTCATTTTGTCCTCCTAGGGGTTGGACTTGCATGAAGTGGGCACACCTCCTAATCTGTCTAATTTTCCCACCTGTCTCGCAGCCATGAAGTGGAGTTAGGTCATGGGGGTTGGTCATCACCCTCCGTTTGGAGACAACTGTGTTGCATTACAAAGTGGCCAGGCTTTTGAAGCTTCCCGCCCACGAATGTCTATATTGGTTGGAGGAGGTGTCAAAAACCCCCAACCAGTGCAGGCTTTTATCTCTGGCCTCTGAAAGCGCTGGCTCTAATCTTGGGGGGGGGGCGGGTCAGAAATGTGGCTAGGGTGGCTAAACTGGTCAGGACCAGTCAGTTAACACACTAGTAGTTGGTAGGTTTTCAGGGGACACCTCTAAGGTGCCCTCTGGGTGGATGTATTGGTAAATCCAACACTTACATCAGTGTGAATTCACCAATGCGATATGTTTGATACCAAACATCTCTATCTTCAGTGAAACCATCATGTAGCTGGGAAACTCATATTGACCAGTGTCTAGCACATGTGTTTAAAATGGCTTCCCTGGTCACTTACTATGTCTGAGAAACAACAAAGACATAGCAGGGGCATATCTACTTGATATGCCCTCACGTGTAGTATAATGTACTCTGCCTTAGGGCTGTAAGGCTTACTAGAGGGGTGACTTACATATATTGCGTGCAGTGTTAGGGGACACGGCAAAAAGGCTGTGTGCCATGTCATGTTTCCACTTTGCGCTGCACCAAAACATGCAGCCTGTCATGTGCTTGGTGAGGGGTCCCTTAGAGTGGCACAATTCGTGCGGCAGTCCTTAGGGACCCTCTTTAGTACCCTAGGCCCTAGGTACCAGGGGTACCATTTACTAGGGTCTTACCGAGGGTGCTAAAGGTTTTGCCAATTGGGGAACCGACTGTGCAGTTTTGAGGCAAGAGATCTTGCACTGGGGACCTGGTTAGAAGGAATCCAGTGCACTTTCAGTCGCAATTACATCAAATATCAGGAAAAAATTGGGGGCTAACCATGCCGTAATGGTGCTCTTCTACTTTTGGACTCTACTGGTGTCATGGTCTTAATCCTACTGGATTTCTCGCCTGCATTCAACACCATCCATCATTCCATTATTTTCTCCATACTCCATGAGATGACTTTCTGTTAGGCCTGTCCCAGGCAGTGCCTCACTCCAACCCCTTTCCCATTCATTTTTTTTTATTCTTCCCTTTTCTGCCGCACATGACTCCTCTTTAACTGATATTTTTTTTAATTTGTGGTACTTTGCTTGTATTTCCCCTCTGTCCCTTTGGATTTTCCTTCTTTGCTTATGCCAGCAATACTCAAATTATTATCTCGCTTATTAGCGAACCCGAAGAGACTAGTACTCAGTTCAAAGAGTGTCTGATCTCAGATGGCCACCAGTAGTATCAAGATCAACACATATACAGATGTACTCATTATCCCCAAACAATATTGAGTTAGTCCCGTTGGCTTCCCAAACATTGTTTACCCAACCATTATTCTGGTTTTTATACTGTGACTCAACCTTACTCCCCGAGCTCAGACATCTCGAGACATTTTATGAAGCACCCTTGGCTTCCAGTGACTAAGCATAACTTCATGAAGCCTCGTGCCATCTTTTGGAATCCCTTTTAAACTTATTTTCCTTTTTGTTTCTCTGACTCTCGTGCCACGATTTCTTTCTTTACTGAAATATTCATATGCTTGCCTTGGTAAAATGGCTTTCTTCTCACCTCCTTGCCAAACAGTGGATTACCATTCCTCTTGCACTCTGTGCTCAGGAACCTTCTCTTTCATAAACACCTCAGAACCAGAGGCTTGGTGTACAATATATGTTTGCACTCACAAAGCACCAAGGTGCAATATGCTCATTATAATGTAATGAGTCTGAAATGGATTTGTCATCTCAATGTCCACATGCTGAATCCTTGTGACTCATATGGAAAACGGTGACCCCCAATGTCGCTTCGCCTCATGCCATTTATAGGTCTCGCTTGAGACAGCATATGTCTCTGTGTTCTGAGGCATTTTGTTTACATACAAGGGACTAAAGACCACCTGTTGCTTACCATTCAGTGGCTTCATTGTCAGTCTTATTTGGTGGAACCTGTTTGGTCAGCACATGCTGACTTCACTTTCGCTTAACTTTCTGTTAATGTGTTTCCCCCATCTCTGGAGTGTGGCTCAAGTAATTCTTCCTTTTTGGGAGTGTCCTGCTGCTCAAAATTTCCGTCTCTGCCTATTTGATTCTTCTGTGTGCAGTGCTCTGTAGAAATGTATGGGTTTTTAGGTTGTTATGTTCCTGGTTTTGCTCTGTGCTGTTACTTTCACTGCTTGTTTCCTGTGTTTGTACCATTTTACTTTTTATCCTCTCCTCGTCTACTATCTAGTGCCGCATAAAAACAGCATGCCACGGGTGGTTCATTTCACTTTTAACAAAGATTTTAAAATACATGAATGGCTTCACGTTATCGCTATTAAGTAATCACCTGTTTAATTGGTAACAAAGTGTTTTGGTACGTATTTCTTGGGCATGATTACAATGGTTTTGGCAAAAACAGGGTGTATTTTAAATTGGTTTATGTTTGCACAATTACGGGTTGGATAGATCATTTTAGCATGAAAATAACATTATATTGTAAAGCACTTTTTTGCTTGTTTGGCCACTTGTATTGTTCATTGTCACAAAGATTACCACACCATGCTATATTATGGCATACCATATCATACCATACTATATATTGACAGGCCACATCATACCATTCTATATGTTGACAAGTCATACCATGCAATTATATATAATGACAGGTCATACTATACTATACTATACCACACTATTCAATGACAAGCCATACCATACCATATCATGCTATAAAATAACAGGGCATATCATTTCAAACCATGACATACCATACCATCCAATGACAGGCCATACAATACCATACCATACCAATCCTATACAATGATAGATCATGCCTTACCATAACTTACTATCCAATGGCAGGCAATACCTTAACATACCATATAATACAATGACAGGCCATAACATGCAATACAATAAAATGACAGACCATACTACACCATCCAATGACAGGCGATACTATTCCATAGTATACAACAATACCATACCATATGACAGGCTATATCATACCATACTGTACAATTAAAGACCATACCAAACCATACTATATGACAACAGACCATACCATACAATGCATACCATATTGTACAGCGACAGGCCATATCAAACAACACAGTATTAATAATGACGGGACATACCAAGCTATACCATACTATACAGTAACAGCCCATATTTTTATAGCATACTATGTTAGACCACACTATACTATACAAGGGCATTCCATACCATGCCATACTAAACTATACAATAACAGGCCATAGTGTACCATACCAAACCATATCATACAATGACAGGGCATACCATACGATACAATGACAGGCCATTCTATATCATACCATACAATACAGTGACAGACCATACAATACTGCACAATGACATGCCAAATCAGAATACGCCATAGTACATTGTACTATACTATACAATGGCATACCATGAAAACAGGCCACAGTATACTATGTTATATGCAGTGACAAGCCATACCATACAATACAACACCATGACATCCATACCATTCCTTATAAAACAATAACATACCATACCATATAATGACAAGCCACACCATACTATGCTATACAATGACAGTCCATATCATATGATACCATAGTATACAATTACCATACCAAGTGCCACTGGCATTATGAAATTGTGTGGCATTTTTTGCATAATTATTGATTTTCCGCATTTGCCCCATAATCCATCATCTACTGCATAGTCTGCAGAGTTTAACAAAAAAAGCGTGTTTCTAGCTAAAAACGGTTCAAAAGTTACGAAAAAAACACAGCGACACGTGCTTACTCGCATGTATGTTTCTGTTTCTTTCTGCCATATTTGGGTGTTAAACTAGTACTAATGAGTTGCAACCAATGCTCAGACAGTATTAATGAGTGGAAAAATTGCAAGTTAATGAAGTAATACTATCACAAAATGTGCAGCATGATAAGGCATATTTTGCCTTTTCTTGCCGTATAATTTACTCAACCCTGCCATACAATTTGGCCATCTCCTGCTGCGTAATTGCAGTGGTCTTGACCATACCATGCTAAATAATGACAGGCTATACCATACTATACAGTGACAGGTCGTACCGTACCGTACCATCCATGACTGCATGTACCATATCATATCATTCCATATCGTACAATACTAAGACAAGCCGTACCATACTGAAGAATGACAGGCCATACAATACCGTTCTATAACATATGAAAATTATAATACAATCATATTCTATTCTATATTATATAGTACATTGTCACGTATTATAATAATCCTTTCATACAATAGTTCTACAACATGCTTAGAAAACACTAACAAAGCCACTTGATCTTGCATAGGCACAACCTATTTGCTTTGCCAACGCTTGGTTTTGAATATTGCAGCTAAAGAAATAGGGGCTATGTCGTGGTTCGCAAAGGGAATCTCACCTCATTCATTTACCTGAGGAAGGATTTATGTTATTCTTGTGAGTAACTCCTCAGTGCTGTTGCTGATTGGTACATGTGTTACAGCCCTGCACAAAACAGAGAATTCTTTATGACTCCTTCCTTAGTACACCAGGCCCTCGACTGTTTAGTGCAGCAACCTCGTTCCTCCTTTTCCTTACCTTTTGCAAAGTGGCACCTGGTCAGCTATTATGTTGTTTGGTTCAGCCCACCTGGCGCTCCTCGACAGGGGGATTATTGCAGAGTGCCCCGCCTCGTCTGGACATGATGGTAATATCTGTGTGGCAAAAGGCGGCAGTGACCTGTGACTGTTTGTTTCTGCTGTCCAAAGCAGGGATTTCCTCAAACCGTCATGTTCCTCCTGTTTCACTGTCACAGTAGACGAGTGATTTTCATCAGAGGAGGTGAGGCTGTGTGTTTTCCCCTAGTCTACCAGCACCACATCTTATTGCATGTGCCATCAAAACCCATACATTAACATGGCCTCCATAAAAGTGTAGCACCTGTTTCTTACAGATGCTGAGGAAAAGACATTATACTGGCACAAAAGGGGAGGAGACAACGGGAGGCCTCCTGCATGACTCCAACTGTGTCAAGTGTCAAAAAACATTTTATGGAGTCACCCCGTCGCCTTCATCAGTACCTGTGGGATGGCCCCCAGGAGTTTAGTCAACTAGCAGGCCCAGGACTGTGAAAACTGACACCCAGCCACCACTGCATATTTTCCCTTCCATCTGCTTCTGCACTCCAACCCCAAAATGGCATCCATTCCCGCCCTTGAGCCCTTCGTCGTAGAGGGTCCTCCATCAGTGCAGACGGCTCGATAGAAGGAGTGGGTGGAGAGGCTGGAGAACTATTTTGCAGCTGTGGCATTGGAAAATGAGAGGCATCGTCCTATGCTCCTACACCTAGGGTGTGCAACCATTCAAAAGCTAGCAAAGTCAGTGGTAGAGGAAGGCCCACCTTTCACCTACCAGTCCCTAAAAAAGGCACTAACAGCGCATTTCAAACCGCTTGCAAACCCGGACTACAAAAGGTTCCTCCTAAGGCAAGCGAGGCAACTCCCAGAAGAGTCTGTAGACACTTCCTATGCCAAATTGAAAGAACTTTACAGTACATGCACACTGCTGGATGTGAATGATGAAATTTGTGTGCAGTTTACACAGGAATGCACCTCAGTCAAGCTCAGAGAAAACATCCTACAGGTACCAGGAATGTTCACGTACAATATTCCTACAATGAGGCAATCAAAAGAATTTTCAAGTGTGCCCGCTGCGCACATGGAGACGGCCTTACAGTGTCAGATCAAAACGGAGCCAGTCAATGCAGTGACGCATGCAGCTGCAGAAAAAAAAGACTTGTCAAAAGCCCACCACAAGCACCAAGAACATGCAACATGTGCAAAGGGTCATGCCCTCACCAAGGGCCATGCCCTGCCCAGGGCTCGAAGTGCTCTCATTGCAACAAACTAAACCATTTTACCAAGATATGCTGGTCGTTGGCTCGTCAAAGACAACAGAAGCCCAAACAAGTCAATCTAGTACAACTACTGGTGGGCATGCGAGAGGAGGATGACAAGATGATAACGACATCAAATGAACTGTTCACATTGTGCATGCCATGCAACCAGGCGGACATCTGCGAAGACGCATCCCGAAGTGTACCATACTACTCTCGGGTCACCAAATACCTGCTCTGATTGACATGGGGCATCAATAAACATCCTGGCACAATCCGTATTATGAACCCTCCCAATACAGCCACAACTACTAGAGTATACGCTTTTGGATCGTCTGCACCGTTGCCGCTGGATGGGGTGTTCACTGCTGACATTGCTCATGAGGAACACTCAACACGCACTAAAGTGTATATGACCAGGACATGGTTTGGGATGCTGCTGAGCTGCAAGATGGCGGAGCAACTTCAATCTCATCTCCTTTGCATTCAGTGTCCACCTTGGCAACATAGACAACCTGCTAGCTGACTTCACATCCCTATTTGAGGGCATTGGCTGTCTGAGGGGTCCCTTGATACATCTCCATATCGATGAGTCAGTCCAGCCAGTCACCCTAAAACATTGTTGTGTGGCATTTCACTTATGTCCAAAGGTAGAAGCTGAGCTGAAGAAACTGGAGCAGGCAGACATCATCGAACAGGTGGATGGTCCAACACTGTGGGTATCTCCGATCGTCATTGCTTGCAAACCAAAGCAAAATAGTGAAGTCAGGATATATGTTGACATCTGCCTACCCAACCTGGCATCAAACGCCAGCGACACCTATCACCCACTGTGGAGGACATTGTTGCCGAAGTAAGTGGATCAAAATGGTTCTCGAAAATGGATCTGCGAGCTAGGTATCATCAGTTGCTATTAGCTCCGGAATCAATACATCACTACTTTCTCCACTCATGTCTGCCTAAAAAGGTACAAACACCTCAGTTTTAGCATATCAAGTACAGCTGAAGTGTTCCAGGACACCATTTGTGGGGTGCTAACGGGACTACAAGGAGTCATCAATGTCAGCGATGACATCCTGGTACACACACCCACTATTGCGTCACACCTTGAATGGTAGAGAGCGATTTTCACCACCTATTTGCTTCCTACCAACATATCAGGTATACACAGTTTGACCTACTGTGGATGTTATATCAAAAATCTCACCGCTTTAACTGCCCCATTAAGAGAACTGACAAACCAATTCCATGTGGGAATGGGGCAAGGATCAGGAAGCTGCTTTCCAAGCCACCAAGATGTCAGTGTCCAAAGACACCACATGGGTCTCCTTCACCCCAAACAAGGAGTCAGAGTTGGCGGTGGACACCAGTCCCACCGGCCTAGGGGCTGTCCTGTCTCAGAAGCACGATGATGGGAAGTGGGCCCCTGTGGCCTATCCAAGCCGGCCACTAACCGACGCTGAACAGCGATACTCATATATCGAGAAAGATGCCATTGCGGTAGAATGGGGCTGCCGCCACTTTCATCTGTATCTCTACAGCCAGTCATTCCTTATCCACACAGACCACAAGCCACTCATACCACTCTTTAACGGCTCCTCTTCTAAATCACCCCCCAGGATCGAAAAGTGGATCTTACAACTTCAGGACTATCGATTTTCAGTGGTATATCGATCAGGGTCTCAAAATCCTGCCTACTATCTATCCTGGCATGAAAGACCTGCCACCCCTCGTGAAGCTTCTGAAGCTGAAGATGTGGAGGAATATGTGCGTTTTGTGGTTCAAAGATCTAGGCCTCTCCCCACCTCAGTAGATGATCTCAAGGCAGCAACGGCTGCTGATGAGTGTCTCCAGTTAGCAGTCTCCGCCATTGCTTCTGGGAATTGGCACCTGCTCCTCAACAGTGTGGCGCAAAATTTGGAAGAAGCAAAATTTACACTATCATCACTACAAGATATCCGATGAGTTATCTATCTCTCCAGAGGGATGCCTTCTACGGGGTCCACCACTAGTAATTCCAATTTTACTGCAGCAGCGAGTTGTGGAGTTGGCCCATTCGTCACACCTAGGGCTGGTCAAAACAAAGTCCAACTCCGAAGTGAAGTGTGGTTCCCCGGACTGGATGATAAAGTTGAACGTGCAGTGCGGCAGTGTTGGATGTGCCAAGGTGTTGGTCCAGCAGAGCCACCTGCGCCAATCATTACGGAGACAATCCCTTCAGTACCCTGGTTTAGAGCCTGTGCCAATTTTGGAATTTTGCCGAATGGTCGACATATGCTCCGAGTGATTGGTGACTTTTCAAAATATCCAGAAGTGGGGATTATGGATTCTATCACCTACGTTCAAACTATTCCTTGTCTGGAGAATGTAATGGCCGCTTGTGGGCTACTTAACAAGCTCAGAACGGACAATGGACCTGCCTTTTCAAGTAAAGAATTGGATGAATATCTGAAATCCAGAGGCGTCACTCATGGGAGGATCACCCTTCAATGGCCCCAGGCAAACGGCGAAGCAGAACGTTTCATGAGAACCCTAAACAAAGTTCTACGAATGGTGGTGGCCAACAATTAGGGAGTGGAGTGCGCCATCTATGGTTTCTTCAGTGAATACTGCATGACTCCTCATTCCTCGACCTGCATCCCACAGAGAACCTTAGAGAGATCTCCACTGGCTCCCCGTCAACAAGAGGATCACCTTCAAGCTCCTCATTCACGCTCACAAAGTGCTCCACAACGCCAGCCCTGCTTACCTCAACGAGAGACTCACCTTCTACATTCCCAACCGTCTACTCTGCTCTGCCAACCTCGCCCTTGCCATCGTTCCTCGCATCCACCGAACTACAGCTGGCTGCAGATCGTTCTCCCACCTTGCCACAAAGACCTGGAACTCCCTCCCCGTCCACCTACGACAGACCCAGGACCTGCTGACCTCAAGACCTTGCTATTCAAGCAGTAGCACCTCCCTCGACCCTCCCACCCACCCTCATCGCCTTGATACCCCAGCAGGTGAGTAGCTCTACAAATGACTGATTGATGCATGAACCGATTCATGGGAGACACGATTCCTCATGTGAAGATATCTTCCAAAGTGGTTGATCATGCAGCTGAGACATCATTGAGGAGTAGAGGCCTGTAGAGGCCTACATGACAGTGTGTCAAAAGAATAGATGTGCCAAGCAGTGGGAGATCCACGTTGGTGATCTGGTCCTGCTAAGGAATCAATGTTCCAGTAGCAAATTCTTGCTGCCTTTCAAAAATCATCCGTGGACAGTGAGTGTATCAAAGGTACAATGATCACGGCCCAGAAGGGCGGGGAATCCGTTAGGAGAAACTTCTAATTTCTCAAAATGTACCGACAACTTGAAAGCGTCCAAGACCACCAGCATCCAAGACAGGGTATGGAGCGATACAACCTGCGGCCTCATTCAGTGACGTCCATCCGACACAGGGAGTTTGTACTAACTTGAGCCAACATGAGCTGATATGAAGACGAAACAATATTAGGACTCTGTTGCCGCTCATTAGGGCTCTGTTGCCGCTCATACCGCACTGGGAGACCCTCCCTAGAGATCCTCCTATGTGTCCACGTGAACAGACACGAAGATCTGTGTTATTGTGTGTTCTGTTTTTCACCTGGGTATAGGAGGAATGTTATGTTGTTTGGTTCAGCCCACCTGGTGCTCCACGACAAGGGGATTATTGCAGAGTACCCCGCCTCGTCTTGACATGATGGTAATGTCCTTGACGTGGGCAAGGGAAATAATAATTGGCCGCGTGGCCAGAAACAGTAATGAATGTGCCCGTGTCTTCTTTACGCTCAGCGTTCCACAGTAACTTCACGCTGCGCGACCTAATAGGCATCAGTTTTAGGGAAACATGTGCTTTGCAAGTGTGAAATTATTTTTTTATTTGGTTCATGGGCTCATTTACAATAAGAGACTCGTGCCGCACCTGCCATAGCGAGGGAAACGAATTACGCTTGAAGGGATCTTACAAATTGCCTCATTGGTTGCCATCACTGGGTGATAGGAGAATTCGCCAGTTGATGAGACAATATTTTATCGATAAATGCTGCTGCCTTTGTATTCGACGCTTTAATCCTCCTGGCTTGTCCTCGAACGAAAACAAACATATAAGGATTGTTGGCCCAAATAAAAACCATGTACCTTAGTCCAACCTCTCTAGCCCCCGCCGCACCCCGTCCCTCCAGGAGGTCAACAGTCCTTGAAAGCCCACCGCCCCCTATTTCGCCATTCCTCAACTGTTTTTCTCAACAGTGAACTTTGGCTGGTGTGTTACGTGCACGTCTGCCTGTTTTTGTCTTGCGCACGTCGCACAGTGGTTTGGGTGCATTTTGGGCGTTCACTGTCACTTTAGGACTGAGCCTCCAATTAAGGTAAAGGGTTGTTAGGTGCTGCGGTCATAACTTGGCTTTTGGGCCCTAGTTAACCCCAGCTAGCCTTCATGAAGAAGGGGCAGCCAGAGTTTGCTCACGTTTAAAGGCGGATTACTCAGCATATAAACATGGCGACGGAGGTGGAGGTAAGGTGGGAATGACTGGTGACGTGGTCTTTAGAGAGCTCTAAGTGCCACGGGAAGCTTTCAGTTGGATATTTCCAATGAGCATAATTTTTATTTTTAGTTGGAAATGGAAATTACCGAGAGCTGAAAAACTAGCGGAGTCAGAAGGGGCTCAGTGACAACCAGTTTATGACCTTGCATGACGTGAAATACTTAACAAACGTGCAAATAGGTTGACAGCAAAGAGAAATGCCCTGATAAAGCTGTTTTGGCTTGATATCATTGTTATAAACTGAACACATTTTACAAAGCCTACTGCATTTTGTCACTTCACTTAATACAAATGTCCGAAAGTGGTGAAAACAAGGGCTACATTAGGGGGCTTATTTACAAGCCGTTTGCCCCACCGGTGCCTCGGTTTTTCCCATATAAAAAGTTACGCACTGGCAGCGTAAGGGGCTTGTAAATAAGACCCTTAGGCCCTGATTTATACTTTTTGGTAAAAAACTGCACCAATGCAGTTTTTCACCAAAATGCTTAGCACTGGCTGCATCATTTCTTAGCACTAGCCGGGCACCATACTTATGGAATGGTGCAATCTGGTGCATAGGTAGGCTAGCATAAAAAAATATGATGTTAGCCGGGTGGGGCTGGCGGTATGGAAGAAGGGGATTTTGCACCAAAAAATGACATTAGGCAGGTTAGAGTAAAAAAAAAGTGACTCTAACCAGCCTAGTGTCATTTTCTGATGCAAAACCATCCTTACCACATGACTGACAGGAGTCATGCCCACCACCCCAATGGCCTGCACAGGGAACCACGGTCCCCTGGGCATGGCCATTCCACCCAATGCCATGTAGGGGGGGCACTTCAGGGCCCCCAATGGCACTTAAAAACAAAAAAATACTTACCTATACTTACCTGGGATGGGGTCCCCCATCGTCTGCTGCCCCTCTGGTGTGGGTGGGGGTGTCCCTGGGGCCTGGGGAGGGCTCCTGTGGGCTTATTCCATAGTGTTGCACCATGGAAATATGCCCACAGGTCCCCATATCCTGCCCTGACCCAGGTGTTAAATAATGGTGCAAAGCAAGCTTTGCACTATTATTTGACCCCTCCCCCCGTGCGTGATTTTAGCACGGGGATAAATATGGCGCTAAGGCCATAGAGTCATTTTTTGCACAGGAACACCTACTTTGCATCTCTTTAAGGCAAAGTAGGTTTCCACATCCACAAAAAGACTAACTCCATAAATTTGGCACTAAGTGGATCTAGCGCCAAAGTATAAATTTGGAGTTAGTTTTGCACCGGATTTGCGTAAAAAATGATGCAAATTCGACCTAAACAAGTATAAATATGCCCCTCAGAGTTTGACAGTAACGGGGCTTCTACCAACCCCTTACTTCATCCGCCTCATTTGGAGATCGTGGATGTGTTTTGTTTCTGATGGCGGGGGCACAACAGACGTTTTAAGCCATGGGCAATGTGGGCAATTGCCCAAGATCTCTGCCTTTCCAGGGTCAAGTAACCATTCTCTGCATCCAACTCACCTCTCTCTTCAGACTCAGACTCTTTCTTCTCTGCCTAGTGTCTAGTATCTCTCTTTGCCCAGGGGCATCAGAGGATTTTTGGGGAACCTAGAAAGACATATTTCAGCTTTTTTTGGGTGATGCCCATTTCTGAAACCTTGTTTGACATTATGTGGGCTTCAGTAAGTAGAAAATGGGCAAAGTAAAAGCACTTCTCAAGGATAGCCAGGGCCTATGTACATGTGGCTTACAACATAAATATACCATGCAACACTTACTTTTGGATTGTCAATGGTTCTTAGGAGTGCGCAAGACGTTTTTAAAACCTATTTTTAAAGAATATCATATTACTAATCGGGACCAAGCGCTTAGGTTACTTATTGATATGAGATTTTTAAATGTAACCTGTGCACTGGGCCTATTTTTAAATGACTTAAGAAGGGAAATATCCAGACTTACAGGGGCTGATATAAGGTAGGAAATAATGAGGATTGTAGAGTTTTGAATATTATAATTGATTATTATTATATTACATTGGTTGATGGTATTTTAGAAAAGTTTGCCACGTCAGGAGAAGGCAAGAAATAAAATGTAGAGCACTTTATATTGAAAATAGCACTTTAAGAGAAAGTAAGGAATGGAGCCCATTCAGAACGGTATATGGGATAAATTGGCTGGCATGTTGCACCTTATGAAACTGTAAGAACTTGAATTATGTAGGAAGTAAAAGGAAAGAAGAGCCCTAAAGCTCATAATCGATTATCTTAAAATTGCATTGGTTGATGGTACTCTAGATAATCTTGCCACACTATAACAAGACATGAAATTAAACGCAGAGCACTCTATATTGGAAATTGCACATGATGAGATCGTAAGGACCAGAGTCTAATCAGAACTGTATGTGGGATAATCTAGTTGGTACGTTGCACTTTAAGAAATTGTAAGAACTTGAATTTTAATCTAATAAATTATGTAACTAGAGTTGGTTAACTAGAATTAGTATGATCTAAGAACTTTGCATGTTAATGTAATATGTAATAGAATAGTTTTAAATGAACTTGTATATTTTATTGTTTTGACACTTTTAAGGCTTATGCCAAATAAAATAATTTTTTGAACTGAACAAGGCAGTAAAATTATGGACGGGGCCCCCAAAATATGTCTTGCCACCCGGGCCCCAAGACTCCTTACGACGATACTGAGGGACACAGCCAGTTCTACCACAAAAAAAATTCTCAGGTGCTGGATTGCCATCTTACACTACTTCATAAGGGCCACCCTATTTAAGGCAGTTTCATCAATGCCATTTCAGACTTGTTTTTTCCACTCATAACATGGCACTCCTGAGTAGTAAAATTGCCTGCTTTAGGAGAAAGCTCCATTTGTATCTTACCACGTCCGTTGCTACTATGTTACTGCTACTACATCCCATTTACTGTATCCTCTGACAAACTCTCCCAGTGTGGAGCAACAGACACAGGGCAAGATGATAAAGATACAGGCAAGCTTTAATAAGTACATGACAGCCACAGTCTGCTTAGGCCCACACACATGCTCATGAATGTGTACATCATTGTGCTTTTTCTTAGACAATACTGATAGCTGCCATTTTTTCTTTTTTGCCAGTGTTGAGGAACATCAGCATTAGCAAATCCAACAGCCCTGTCCTGGTGAAGTCAAAAGGTTTTGCCAATGCTTGTTTTCTTTGCTTTCAGACGGGAAACATCCTTTTTTACGACTTTTTTATTACGAAAGTCGTGGTTAACGAAAGCGTAACAACGCTTTTTTTAACCACGACTTCGTATTTTTGTGCCTTAACTACGTATGTTCTGAACAACGAACATGCGTGGTTAAGGTACAAAGAAGGGAGTTGGCTAAGGTAAGTGGTGGGTTTAGGTTTTGGGGTGGGGGTGGGGGGTCAGGGGGTTTTAGGTTTTGGGGTGGGGTTGGGGGGGTGGGGCGTTTTTGGTTTTGGGATGGGGGTGGGGGGTCAGGGTTTTTTAGGTTTTGGGGTGGGGTTGGGGGGTGGGGCGTTTTTGGTTTAGGGGAGTGGGTGGGGGATCAGGGGGTTTTAGGTTTTGGGGTGGGGTTGGGGGGTGGGGCGTTTTTGGTTTTGGGGAGTGGGTGGGGGGTCAGGGGGTTTTAGGTTTTAGGGTGGGGTTGGGGGGTGGGGCGTTTTTGGTTTTGGGGAGTGGGTGGGGGGTCAGCGGGTTTTAGGTTTTGGGGTGGGGTTGGGGGGGTGGGATGAGGGATGTAGGGTGAATGGCGCCTATTGCTAATGATTTTATCAGGAATGCCTTTACAACGAAATATCGTTGTTAAGGCATTCGTGGTAAAATCATTAGTAGTAAGGACGAGGTCGGTGTTCCGACCTCGTTGTTAAGGTTAGTAGTTGTTTTTAATTCGGTGTTCCGTCATATAATCCTTTCAGACATATACCCAGTTGCCTTTCCTCTTTGTTTTGTGATTGCAAAGCAATTGTCAGCCCCCTTCTCTTATACTGAGGTTGAGGCCCATATTTACAAGCGTCCATCACTGCCAATGTGTCAGGTTTTGTAATGCATCAGTAGTGCAGGTTGCACACCCATATTTACAAGGCCACGCAAAGCCACTTTCCGTGGCTTTACATGGTCTTGTAGATATGGAGCAAGGCAACGCCTGCAGTGCAAGTCACTGCTTTTCCTTACTTTGCATCACAGAGGCATTTCCATGTGTGTTGCATGGGTGTTCCCACGCAACACCCATGGATTTTTACATATTCCAAGATTTACAAGGTTAACGCATTCCCAGTTTTACAAGGTTTTGTAAACCCGGGAATGCGTCAAAAGCGTACGCCTCCCCAGTGGTGGCGTAAGAGTGACACAAAGGGGAGAAATATTTTTATTTGTCCTTGTTTTTCCTCTTTCTATGTGTGCTGCATTTTACAGTTTACAGAGAAAGAAGAAATCGCCTCCATTGATTGTTTTCGTGCAGGAAGGTGTCCTTTCCTGCACAAAACAATCATCACCACAATGCAGGCACCCCTGTACCATGATGCAAGGATACGTGCATTTGTGCCTGGCAGCAATTTGTGCACCAGGTCAGGCTGAGAGGGCAGAAATGCGCTATCTTGTAGATACAGTGTATTTCTGTCCTTTCCTGGTGGCGTTGGACGGCGCAGTGCCTCCATGGGCCTTGTAAATATGGTCCCCAGTTTTTTTGTTTGTGAATTCCGACAATGTTTTCCAGTGTTTGCACATTCCATTGCAACATGCTGTTAGGGGTGACCAACTCCTTCCAGCATTTTGGTGGTTTGGCACCAATTTGCATTTTCCCAGTATTGGCAATGCGTTTTGTTTACATATCCTTTACCAAAATTCCACGATTTGTAAAGAATAAATTAGTGCACCTAAAAACTCACATCTGGCACACATCCTGCCCTCACCTACCCACCAATACTGCATTATGCATGGTGTATAGGCTATCCACCAAAGGCTGAGCATCACCTGGTGTTCTGCTGTACTTCAATGCAATTTAAGTTGAAATTCATTGCAAAGAGGCTTGGATTCTCTCCCTTCTGGTGTGCACAGGCTTTGTTTTGGTGTCAGGCACAAGAAAGTGAGAATTCTCAATCAATCTAGCTCAGCGTCTGAGATATTCTTTATTGTATCTTTATTCAATGTCGTTTGCATTGTTCTGACCATACATTCATGTACCTGTTAATACAAATAACTAAAGTTTAGATTTTTGTCACATGTATCCTCCTTCGAATGCCTTTGTGAAGAAAATGTATATCGTTTTGGGAAACAAGGGGAGGAACTAGCGTTAGATGCTCAACTGCAGGGGAGACGAAACGCAGTCTCTCTGTGCTACAATATTGCTATTTTTGCTTGTTCTTGTAACAAGCCTGTTTCTTCCTCCCTGGTAGGTATCTACCTAGATCCAGCAGAATGCTTGATTATTATCTGGTGCACTTCCAACCCCAAAACACAGTCCTGTATCTGCCGTCTTGTCCTCCCCCACCCCAAACACAGTCCTGTTCCTGGACTCCTGTGAGCCACTGCACAAAGCCCCATACCTGGAAGGCTGGCATCTTCAGCACCCCATCATTACACAAACACAGCCATGCCTACTGTGCTTTCATCTCCTCATTTGCTAATCAACTCTCCATACCAAGCCCAAGCCCTTCTGAGAGAAACTGGTACTGTTCACATTTAAGGCAGGACAGGTCTGCCAAGAAGTGCCGCCCATGCCAAGTATGGAATCCCTGCTGAAAACCACGTGTGTGGTTTTAGAGCTGTTCCTCCAAAGTAGGAAAGCCCTTGCCGGAATCTCTGGTAAAGGGTGGTCCAAAACTCATTTTTGGGTGTCAGGAGAGTTTTGGTGTGACCTTGCCTCTGACCCACACCTCCCTTGCATATTTTGTTAAAGTATTGGAAGTGTGAACAAAGTCTGTATGATCACCATGCACAGAAGCTTCACAGGCTGGTACTGTTCTGCAGAAATAAATGCATTAATGCCCTGCTCTTGGGAGGGTGATGTGCCCCTTGCCTCCAAGGTGGCATTGTGGTGGGCTGGTGATAAAGAGATCATATGGAGCCACCCTGCCCCTGCCATTGTCCCTTTGGCATATAGTGTGTGTTCGGCAGAGGGCAGGGGCATAAGATGTCAATTGGAAAGACCAGGGTGTGAGGGTGACTGCCATGCCTTCTTTCTTGAAATACTTTTTTTGTGAACTGGGAGAAGAAAAGACAAGTGATTGCCAAGGTTCATAAAGTTCCTGCCCTGATGGGTACATTTCAAGCAACCAGGATATGTGTCAAACCTGCTGTGGGAAGGGGGTGCTGTTAAACAAGCGCATGTCATTAAAAGCAGATGTGATTCCCTCATTTACCTTATCTCAGTCATTCAGATGCTTACAATGCAGCGTTGTAGAATGAATTGTTGTAGATTAGAGTGGTGCATAGTAGAGTGCAGTGGTGCAGAGTGGAGTGGGGCAGAGTAGAGTTGTGTAGAGTGTTATAGAGTGCAGTGGTGTAGACTGCAGTAGCATAGAATAGAGTGGCGTTGAGTGGTGGAGAGGTGAGGCATAGAGTTGAATGATGCAGAGGGTAGTGGCGCTGAGTACAGTTGAGTGGCATAGAGTGCAGTGGTGTATAGTGCAGAGTAAAGTCCAGTGACAAAGTGCAGTGGTTTAGAGTGGTGCAGAGTAGGTGCAGAATACAGTATAGTGTCATAGAGTGGAGTAGTGCAGAGTTGAGTTGAGTGGAGTAGAGTTCAGTGGCAAAGAGTGCAGTGTTGTTGAGCAGAGTATCAGAGTACAGTGGGATAGAGTGGATTAGAAGTACAGTGATGCAGAGTAGAGTGCAGTGACAGAGTGCAGTTGTGCAGAGTGCAGTGTGTAAGAGTAGAGTGGTGTAGACTGCAGTGGCATAGAGTGGAGTAAAGTGGCACAGAGTGCAGTGCATGCAGTAGATTGTTTCTGACTAGAGTGAAGTGGCATAGAGTGGAGTGGTGCAGAGTAGAGTGCAGTTGTATAGAGTGGCAATGACACATGGATTGTAATGGTGTAGAGTAGAGTGGTGTAGAGTGCAGTGGTGCAGAGTAGATTGGTGCAAAGTAGATTGGAGTGGCATACAGTGGATTGGCATAGAGTGCAGAGGCATAGACTTGAGTGTTACAGAGCAAAATGCATTGGTATAGAGTGTATTGGCGTAGAGTACAGTGGCATAGGTTGGAGCAGTGCAGAGTAGATTGGTGTTGCCTAGACTAGAGTGGTGTACAGTGCAGTAATGTAGAGTAGAGTGGTAAAGAGTGCATTGGCAAAGAGTAGAGTGATACAGGGTAGAGTAGAGAGGTGAGGCGTGAAGTGACGTATAGTGCAGTGGCGTGGTGCAGAGTGCAGTGGCTTGGAGTGGTGTAAAGTGGAGTGATGCAGAGAAGAGAACAGTGGTGTGTAGTAGAGTAGAATGGAATATTCGTGGTGTGGTGGCACACTGCCATTACAACACATTTCCATTTGAAAAAAACATTATCTTTGCCCAGTCAAAGTTTTTCTAATGATACTATACAGTGCACAGATGGAAATGTGTGGAAAATGTATCACTTACTGTAATGATTTGTTTTGGTCACATTAAAGTATTGGTTTCCAACACACTACAGAAATAACAAAAATGTTCTTCATTTGTGTTCCTAATTCTGATATATTCGGAAATACTTACAAAGGTCATTTAAATGTTGTTGTGTGCTGGAAAAAGACTTTCCTACCCTCAGTATCCAGCAAGATTGTCACATAAATCCTCTCACTTTGAAGTCAGGGAAAGAAAAGTAAACATGCGTCCTCAGAAGATAGTGTCTGACATTTTACCTCGGTCTTTGAATGCACTGCCCATGTGAAGAGAAAAGAAAAAGATTTACAGGCCTATTTACAGAAAAGTACACACTCAAAAGGATATCGGAAATAAGGTTTGGGCAAGGGAAGATGCGAACTCAAGCTGGACAGCCTAAAACAAATAAAGCTGGCAGGTGTAAAGCAAGAAAATGTGAGTTATAAACCACACAGCCAATTGCAAGCAACAGGCAGAATGCATTCCTAGATAAAAAGGCAACAGGCAGAATGCATCCTAGGTTTCTGAATGTCTCAAGACGTTTTTATCAATCCAGACAGCAGTGCTGTGTGTTAGGATGCAAACTAAAGATGACTCCCCATTGCCATAGTTTGACTTTTTAAATTAGCTTTATCTGAGCATAACTATTAGAGTTAGCCAAATAGAACATTAAACAGTCTGCATTGAGTTTGATCTATCAGACCTGGTAATCTACCCACAAAGACTTCTGTGTTATACATGTCAAGACGATGAGACTGTTTAACATCACAAATGGGCAGCCTATTGCGAGCCTCAATCATATATAAAGTTTACCCATGAGTTGGTTAGGCTTGCTACCATGTTTTAGCAGGAGTGTTACATGTGTTTGCACCACCCCTTTCACCAAAATAAATACGTAAGTAAATATATCCCAGGATCCTTTCCACTTTACAGTTGCTCATGAATTGGTTCATTTACAGTGTAAGTGTGAGGAACTGGGTTGTTGGTTGACTGGGGTGTGAGCCCTGGTCAGTCAATAGCCGCATTCCCTTGCATGGTGAACCACTAAGTCACTAATTTAACTTGTGCTTAACCCAGGTAGCTTGGCACAAAAAGCCGCCAGGCTAAGCTTAAAGGCAAGAGTTGCTCTTCTCTTTCTGGGCCTGTCTATTCATATTTTTAAATTGGACCCAGATTTTTGAGTAAAGACTCATGGCTTTTAACAGTGTCACATTGATTCCACATTTGTTTAGTTTTGCCAACAAACCACTTTATATTCAACACAACAGTCATATAATATGATAGGCTAGGTTTTAGAAGGGATAAAGTATGTCCTGCCATAAATTATAAGGATATTGCTAGTCACTAAGGAGTTCCATATACCATATAGATGAATGGGGCATTTAAAAGGTTATGGAACTCCGAGGAGACTTGCAATTTCCTTATTGTGTATGGCATGGAGTACTTTATCCCATATAATACAGGGTCACATCATCATCTTTCCCACAGACAATTTAAAACCTTGATGTGTAGCTTTTTCAGAAAGGGAGGGCGTCTTTTCAAACATGAAGAATAAAAATAAAACCTCTAGTGCAGTTTTAAACACATCAAAAACCTGTTCGATATTTGTTGCAAAATAATATTAGGAACAGTTGAATACAAGTCAGTTTATTTTTTTTAAAGCTGCAGTAACACAGAATGTGTAGAAATGTGCAGGAAGATTCTAACATTTCTATAATTATCTAAGGAATGGAAAAAATAATCATATCTTTCTGCTAGTCACTGTAAGCTAGAAAACTAGAGTAGCAGAATATAAAGCATTATTTCATTTCATAAACATCTTCTCTGTGACCTGACCTGGCTTACACATTTGCTGCTGGTTCTGGCAGCAGGTATTATGATATCTGAACTCAACTGCAGCAACTTACTACAGTTGAGTTCTACCATCTTTTTTATGATCAGCGACTTAAGATGTCATCATGCAGAGATAATATAGAAATTTCAGCTGCCCGTTTGTACAGGGATTGCAGAATCCCATGCATTATATAAGGACCTCCCCTCCCTTACTCTATGAGAGTTCCATAGGACCATGAAAACCTGACTCTTCGACTGTGACCCTGATAGCACCTGGATACCTTCATGGGTGACAAGGGACACTCTACAAGTCGAATAATTGATTGATTGCAGGGATAAAGTACCTCCTGCCATACATTATAAGAATACTGCAAGTTACTGAGGAGTTCCATAACAATATAGAGGAAAGAGGCCGAAGGCAGAGTTCGTTTATAAGACTATGGAACTCTGAGGCCACTTGCACTCCTTAGAGAGAGAAAAGCTAGAATCTTTTTGCATGTTTCAACATGTTCGGAGCTACTGCAGCTTTTTTTGTTTTAAAAACGGACTGGTGTTGAACTGTTTCTAATATCTGTTTGCAACAAATATCTAACAGTTTTTTAATGTATTTAATTTTGCACTAGTGGTTTTATTTTCATTCTTCAAGTTTGGCAAACATGCCCGCTCTTTCATATGAAAGAGCTACGCACCAAGGCCTTAAGTGGTTTGTGGCAAAAGTACTCATGCGCCTGCCATGCACAGTTTTATCATCAATACATTTTCAGTAAATGTTGTAGAGATATTATAAATTATGTCATACAAGATGTCATTTGTGTTGTAATATGTGGGGTAATTAGCAGTGCAAAGCTAGGGCACGAGTTATAGTTACATTAGGGCACAAGGTATAGTTACTTGAAATAACTCTAACTATAACAGCTACATTTCTATGGTTTTGTATCTGCAAATTCTGAACCTAACTATAATGTCCCTGTAGCCTTTGTTTTTATTTTTTTAGTAAATTTCTAAGTTTTTTTATATGCTAATTGCTAGTTATAATGTCCCTGTAACCTTTGTTTTTTAAGTGATTTTCTATGTTTTTTTAATGCAGCAGGGGGATGGGCATAGGGCCTGGGCCAGGCTCTGTGCCCAACTCCCACTGTGCAGCCTGCTCCCGCTGCACACAGCCTTTGGCTGTAGGGCCTAATCCCCTGCGTAACCCCACGCAGGGTTGGTGAGTGATTGTGTGTGTGAGTGAATGTATTTCTTTTTTAATTAGTCTCCAGATCTGAGGTTCTGTCATGAATGTACACTAGGGGGCCATGTTGAGGCCCCGTGGATCCGATGATAGGCTAAGAAAGACATTTTAGGCAGTTTTGTGCCCATGAGGGGTACCTCGGGGAACCCTCCATCTGTCCTGTGAGGCCAGGATACATCTATCCTGACTCCTTATGTCCCTTTTTAGTTTTATTCCCCCCCGCACCTAGCCAATATTCAAAATGGCGGTTGCAACTTTTCTGTCATGTTGTAGCTAGCCAATCAAGGCCTTGCTTTGGTGTGTGAATCCACATATCTTCCCTACATATACACATTTATTTTGCCTTTATTCACTCCAAAACCACTCAATGGATTTGCCAAGTTTAAGTGAAGAGCAGCTTCTCTATAGAGCACCCTACAAACCAACGACAATCTGAATCTTCTGATCTCAAATGTCTTTTTTTCTAACAAACGTTTGAAGCATAGGAAAAGAACATTGCCATCCATGCCGATCTAGAAAGTTACAAAGTATTTTGTCATTTCTACAGCACAGTCTCTAACCCCTTGGGTGCCTTGAACACAATGGTTACGTCCTGGGCAGCACTGCTCGGGTGCCCAGGACGTAACCGTTACGTCCAAGTATGGGCCCTCAGGGGAAGCGCTAGAGCTCCCCCCGGGGGCCTCGCACCCCCCTTCCCTGGGCAGGGATGGAAGGGGAATCGCTTCCCTTTTCACCCTCACCACCCCTTGCCCCCCGTGGTGTCTGAGGACGTCAGCGCACAATCGCTCGCTGACTTCATCAGAGGCCTGCCCCTCCGCGCTGGAATCTCAGCTTCCAGCGCCGATTGGAGGAGAAATGCTTTTGCATTTCTCCTCCTATCACGTGGAGGGGCCGAGAAAGGCATCAAAGGAAAAGAAAGGCCTTTCCTTTCCTTTGATGTCTTTCTCAGCATTTCTGCTGCCCGATCGCGATCGGGCAGCAGAAATGCCCACTAGACACCAGGGATTTTCTTTTTTCTGTAATTGAATAAGGGGAGTATGGCAAGGGCCGCTCCCTAGGGGGGGCAAATTATTTTTAGGCCATTTCTGTCCCCGTCTGGGGCGGATCGGCCCAATATAATTAGGCTGATCTGCCCCCCTGGTGTATGGGGGGGCAGAAACCACTAGACACCAGGGATAATTTTTGTAAATTTTTACATTTTTTTTAAATTTTATTTTTTTAAATGTGGGGAGCGACTACTTAGGCAAGGGTCACTCCCCTGGGGGAAGGGGGAAATTATTTTAGGCCATTTCTGCTCCCCTTGGGGGCAGACCAGCCTTTTTCTATAAGGCCGATCTTCCCCCGAGGGGGGCAGAAACCACTTAGGCACCAGGGATTGGTGTGTGTGTTAGTGTGTGTTTTGTTTGGGGGGGCAGCCCCTTGGGCAAGGGTCGCTCCCCATGGGGGTACATTACTGTTGGCCATATCTGCCCCCCCTAGGGGGCAGATTGGCCTATTTTTGGAAGGCCCATCTGCCCCCAAGGGACCAGGGAAGAGTTTATTTCAAAATAAGAGGGTGGGGGCATGGCCATAACCCCACCCCAAATAAATGGGGCCAAAGTTGTTCTGCCTACCAGTGGCCAGATGCGGTAATTACCACCGAACCACATCCCGGGGTGGGGGGGCAGAAAGTCTACGGGATGCCAGGGAATAAAAAAAAAAATAGTGGTGGTGGCTTCCAACCAGTATCAGCATGGTTATGCCCCCACCCCAACTGAAAGGGGTGACAGTCTTTCAATTCTCCCCCCACACACTAAACATCTCATCCCATGGCAAGCAAGGGGACATTTGATTATTTTGGGTTTTGGTTGTACATTTGGCCCATGAAAGCTTGGCTAACTCTCAAAATCGTCCCACTTGGAATGATGAGGGCTGCACTCTTTGGACTTTGGGACGCTGCCATGTCGAAAAATCCACAAGACCTAGACACATCTGAAAACTAAACATCTGGGCGAGTCCAGGGTGGTGTGCTTCACATGCGCCCAGCACCATTTTCTTACCCACAATGCCCTACAAACCTCCACCTTTGCTGGAAATCACACATTTTTTCCACATTTTTGTGATGGAACCTTCCGGAATCTGCAGGAATCCACAAACATTCCTACCACCCAGCATTGTCTCATCTATACCAATAAAAATTCTGCCTCACTTGTCTTTTTTCAAACTGCCCTTTTGGACCCGGTTTGGTTCCCCCTCAATTTTGACAGGTTTTTGGCTCTTCCCTCTCACAGGCACTTGGCCCACCTACACACGTGAGGTCTCATTTTTACCGGGAGACTGAGGGGAACGTTGGGTGGTAGGAAATTTGTCCCGGTGAGGTGATCCCACACAGAAATGTGGGAAAAATTAGTTTTTTCAGCCAAATTTGAGGTTTGCTGAGGGTTCTGGGTAAGAAAACATTGTGGGATCTACACAAGTCACACTCCCTGGGCTCCCTCGGGTGTCTAGTTTTCAGAAATGTCTGGGTTTGGTAGGCTTCTCTGTATGGCTGCTGAGCCCAGGACCAAAAACGCAGGTGCCCTAACCCCCCCTGAAAAAACAGGTAGTTTTGTATTTGATGATTTTGATGTGTCCACATAGTGTTTTGGGACATTTCCTTTCGCTGGCAATAGGCCTACCCACACAAGTGAGGTACCATTTTTATCGGGAGACTTGGGGGAATGCTGGGTGGAAGGAAATTTGTGGTTGTGAGGAACAAGTTTTTGGGCCAAATTTTGAGGTTTGCAAAGGATTCTGGGTAACAGAACCTGGTGTGAGCCCCACAACTCACCGTATTTTGGATTCCCCTAGGTGTCTAGTTTTAAAAAATGCACAGGTTTGGTAGGTTTCTCTAGGTGTGGGCTGAGCTAGAGGCCAAAATCCACAGATTGTCACTTTGCTAAAAACAGCTCTGTTTTCTTTGGGAAAATGTGCCGTGTCTATATTGTGTTTTGGGGCATTTCCTGTCGCGAGCACTAGGCCTAACCACACCTGTGAGGTATCATTTTTATCGGAAGACTTGGGGGAACGCTGGGTGGAAGGAAATTTGTGGTTTCTCTCAGATTTCAGGACTTTCTGACACCAAAATGTAAGGAAAAAGTGTTTTTGGCCACATTTTGAGCTTTGCAAAAGATTCTGGGTAACAGGACCTGGTGAGAGCTCCACAAGTCACCCCATCTTGGATTCCCCTAGGTGTCTAGTTTTAAAAAATGTACAGGTTTGGTAGGTTTGCCTAGGTGTGGGCTGAGCTAGAGGCCAAAATCCACAGCTTGGCACTTTGCAAAAAACAGCTCTGTTTTCTTTGGGAAAATGTGATATATCTATGTTGTGTTTTGGGGCATTTCCTGTCGTGAGCACTAGGCCTACCCACGCAAGTGAGGTACATTTTTATAGGGAGACTTGGGGGAACGCAGAACAAGTGTTATTGCCCTTTATCTTTCTCTACATTTCTTCCTTCCAAATGTAAGACAGTGTGTAAAAAAGACATCTATTTGAGAAATGCCCTGTAATTCACATGCTAGAATGGGCACCCTGGAATTCAGAGATGTGCAAATAACCACTGCTTCTCAACACCTTATCTTGTGCATATTATGGAAATACAAAGGTTTTTTTGATACCTATTTTTCACTCTTTATATTTCAGCAAATGAATATCTGTATACCGGGTATAGAATGAAAACCCATTGCAAAGTGCTGCTCATTTATTGGCTCTGGGTACCTAGGGTTCTTTTTTTTTTTTTTTTCATCCTCATCCCACAACCCTCGCTTTGGTAAGAGGAAAAAAAAAACCTTTGATCTTTGCGTACAAGAGTAGACCCCACAATGCCAATGGGCCACACCACTTGTCGTGCACGTACCAAATTTTCCCACATATGCCATTGGCCACACCTTGCCGTTCTATTCAGGCTGTGGTCATTCCAAAGCGACACCCATTAGGTAGAGGGAGTTTTAATCATTGGACTTAATTTTTAGAAAAAGAAAAAAAAAGAGAAATAACAGTTAAAACACTCCATCCGTATTCAACACTGGTAAACATTTTCACAAACCTCCCAAAAATCGTGTCTTCTACTTAGAGGACCAGATTGTTCCATATTACATAACCGTATTACTGATGATTGCCAATCCTGAGCAATAGGAGGAAGTGAATTCACCCATTTACGACATATTTCCCGTCTAGCCAAAAGCATTAATACAAACAAGTACTCTTGCTGCATTTACACTTTCTGACCTATAAGTTCTGGATCACATACCCCAAACATTACCATCAGAAGATTTATTCTTAATTTATTACCAAAAATTATCTTAAGGGTACTTCCTATATCCTCCCAGTACTTAATCAGAGTTGGACATTGCCAAAACATATGAATATCATCCGCATTGACATCCCCACATCGTGGTCAATTTTTGTTAGATTTCCCATTGGCCGTTAATCTAGCTGGTGACCAATATACCCTATGCAAAGTGAACAAATGATTTTTCCTCAATGCCTTCGATTTAATAATAAACCATAACCTAGAACATAACTTTTGCCATAAGGAAGTAATATCTAAAGTAGGGAAAATCTTCCCCCATTTCAACACCGAGAGAGACAAAACTTCTTCTGCTGCATCCAGCAACGCATGATACCAAAAAGCAACCTCCTTCTTAATGGATGTCTGATTTAATTTTTCCTCCCAAGAACTCCTCCCAATTTCTCCTACCTGACGGAACTTGACCCAGCTAGATAGTTGGTAATATTTAAACTTGAAAATTGTCTTGCCTATACTTCCCTGAAATGCAGACCAAGATATTAATTTGGAGTCTTCTATGATCTGCCCCCATCTTACCACTCCATTAACTTTCAGTGGGATAGATAGCTTATCCGTAAGACATTCAGGAATACCTGGTGAATCCCAGTTGGGGGCAGAGCCACAATAATAAGCTATCCCTAGTGCCTTGCGAAATTGCAACCAGACCTTACAAGCATGTCTAGGAATCTTCAAGCGAACCTTCTTAAAGAACTTTGGGTGCCCAAATTTATACAGAAAATTATCAGCTCCTTCCGCAAGGTGCGGCTTCAAAGCTCTCCAAACTGGAGAGTACTTTATCTTCTTATTCAGTAGGACTCTAATATTCTTTAGTTGGAATGCCAGATAGTACCTATAAAAGTCTGGGGATGCTATGCCGCCCCACTCCTTCTTTCTACAAAGCTTCATCCACGCTATCCTTACTCACTTGGATGCCCAAACAAATGTAGATAATTCACCCTGTAGTTTTTTAAACCAACATGACTTAAACTCCAAGGGGATGGTATTAAATAGGAAAGTAAACTTTGGGAGAATACACATCTTTAAAGTATTAGATCTTCCGATTATAGAGAGAGGAAGAGTGGCCCATGCCTTAAGAAGTTTCTTGGTTTCCATAAAGGCCCTTTCAAAATTTACCCTTGCCACATCACTAAATTTAGCTGTAAGCTGAATTCCCAAATATTTACTCTCCTGTTTAACTAACGGAGAAACATAGGCTGTATTCCAACACATAATTTCCGTCTTCTCAATATTAATACTATAACCTGACATTCCACCAAACTGCTCCATCAATGTGTTAATGCTAGGTAGGGAACTCACCACATCACTAGTGTAAATCATCAGATCGTCTGCATATAATGCTACTTTCTTTTCCCACTCCCCACTCCGAAAGGGGAGACTATCCCTGCAAGCCCGTAGCAAAATTGCCAAAGGCTCAATATACAAATCAAAGAGCAAAGGTGATAAAGGACAGCCCTGTCGAGTACCCAGTCCTATCCTGAGTTCTTGAGACAGCATACCATTAACCAGAATCCTCGCAGTCGGGGATCTATACAATTCCCTAATAGCTTTAATAAAGGAGTTTCCCAGTCCGCCTAATTCTATCACAACCTGCAAAAAAAGCCAATTAACCCGATCAAATGCTTTGGCTGCATCAAAAGTCAAAACTACCAAGGGAACCTTCTCCTGTAAAGACAAATCTACAGCAGCAAGTAAATCATGCGTTAGCTCATAGAGTTGTCTACCCTTTATAAAACCCTTCTGATCTGGATGAACCAGATTACCTACAACTTTGCCCAATATTCTGGAAAGAATCCCTGTATACAGCTTATAGTCTGAATTTAGTAGTGAAATAGATCTATACGATGAACACAACATTGGATCTTTACCTGGTTTTAACAATAAACAAATTGTAGCCTCATTCCATGATTTAGGTACTTGTACCCCCTCTAAGAGCATATGATTAAATAATTCCAATAGAATTGGTATAAGTTCCTCCCCCAGCACCTTATAAAACACATTCGGTAGACTATCAGGCTCGAATGCCTTCCCTTTCTTCAGAGCCTTTATAACTTCGGCTAGCTCTTCCCCCCTTATCTCACTCCCTAGCAACAGCCTCGCTGAATCATCCAAAACAGGAAGATGAATTTCTTTCAAAAAAGCTCTGATCTGCTCCACTGAGTTCTCAAGGTTCTCTGTATATATTGCTTGAAAGAAGGACACAAAGGCCTTCTCTATTTCTGATTGCTCCTTACAGAGCTGACTAGCAGTATCCAACTTAATCGATGAAATGTACCTCTTTGAGTAATCTGACTTAACCTTCCAAGCTAGAAGTTTACTGCACCCTTCGCCATATTCGTAATGCGCATACCGGCTACTTTCCCATTTTAATCTATTACGATTTTCCCAAAGAAAGTCTAACTCCAAATGCACTTTTTCCTCTTGACGTTCCAATTTCTCTAATTGACCTTCCTTCCCTTCTCTTTGTGCTTTATATATAAATACCTGTAAGGCATTAATAGATGCTTCAATACTTCTCAACTTCTCTTTCTCTACTCGACGCCTATAGGCCGCCAAACTAAGAAGTCTCCCTCTAATAAGCCTTATGAGCATCCCATACACACCATAAACTAGCTGATCCATAATTTAAAGCAAAATACTCTCTTGTATCTTTCTTTAGCACCTCCACTATTGAATCATCTAAAAATAAAGAACGGTTTATTGTCCACCTAAGATCGGGACCCCGTACCCTAAGACTCAGATGTAACTTTATGGCTGAGTGATCCGAAAGGTGTGCTGGTGCATGAACTACCCTTGTCACATCTCCACACAGGCTCTTATGTATTAGAAAGAAATCTATTCTAGATTTATGACCATATTTCCTATTATAAAATGTATATCTGGAACCTTCACCCCCTTTCCAATGCCAAATATCTACCAGTCCTAAGTCTAACATAGCCTGCTTCACCTGTGACCGAGTTCTGGGCGTGTTAACAGTACCCCGAGGGGTAGATTTAGCTAGAGCAAGATCCAGCAATAAATTAAAATCACCTCCTAACACCACTGGATACCTAGCTAAGAGTAGAATATTAAATAGTTCTTGAAACTGTGTCGGGTCATCTATATTAGGGCTGTAGTAACCTGCCACTGTAATCTAGTAACCATATAAACATGCTTCCACCACTACCCATCTACCCCTAGAGTCTACTTGTACATTGCCCACCTTTATCCCAATAGACTTTTTAAACAGGATTGCCACTCCCTTAGCTACAGCAGATTGAGTAGAACACACACTATAAATCACCCATTTCATTCGCTTGAGCCAACTCTCCCACTCTTCTTGCCGCAAATAAGTTTCTTGCAGAATAACAATCTACTCCTCAACCAATCTTAAATATTCAAAAATCTTCCTCCTTCTTCGCATCACCCTTAAACCATTAACATTCCATGAGAGAATCTTCAACTATAAACTCCAGTGATTAACCATTTTCAAAAAAGAAGAACTGAGCACCACCCTCCTCCCTCCTACCTAGACATATTGTGAGGACCCTCTTATTTTTATCTTTTTGTATCCACATGGTCCCACACCCTGTGAAAAACCACCCCTTCACCCAACAACCAACCACCCAACCACCCAACCAAACCCCCACCCAAGGGGAACCCTCCCTACTTTCTTTAGGATAACCATCATGTTACCCCTGTTTGAGATATCCAACGGGCAAAACTTCTCATTTCCTACTGTGATGCCTTAATCTGTTCTATGAAGGCCCGAACCTCCCCCGGATCTCTCATATTATGCATTTTATTTTTCCACATAATGCGTAAAGCAGCCGGGAACCTTAACTGTACTGTAGCCCTGAGGGATCGCAGCTCTTGCATAAAATTCCCAAGTTCCCACTGTCTATCCAACGTTGCTCTAGACACGTCTGATCTTACACGAAGAGACCAATCTCCTTTGGGAAAACTTCCAACTTTAAGGGCTTCAGCCAAAATTTTCTCCTTAATTGTGTATGTAGCAAAGTTTATCAAAATCCTCCTGGGAGTTTTCCTTCCGAGGCTCCTCCGAAACGGATCCCGATGAACTCTTTGGATATCCTCCTCCAGGTTCAAGTAGGCTAAACTCGGAATAGCATCCCTAATCAGTGAGACCGCATACCCTTTAAAATCTTCCCCCTCCAAACCCTCAGGGACTCCCAACAGCCTAATGTTGTTCCTCCTCATATTGTTCTCCAACAACTCCAATTTATCCTGCAGCATTTTCTCTCCAAGTTTTAGCTGTGAGATATCCCTAGTGTGTACCAACAGTCGCTCCTCCTGACCCTCCACCGCAGCTTCCAATTTGCCCAGCCTATCCGCCAACAAGTTAATTTTACTCTCCAATACCTCACAAGTTTCCTGAATTTTGGCTTGATTGTTCTCTGAGATCTCAAACTTTTCCCTAATCTCTTTAGTAAGAGAGATTAGCAACTCCTGTACTACTGGGCTGTGAGATACAGGGTAGACTGGAGGGGTAGACTCAGTTACAGCCAAGGTTGATATGGCAGAAGGGGCCTCCATTTGTCCCACCGAGTCCTCGATTGTTTGATCTAGCATGTTACTATCCGGATCCGCAAACTGTTGTATTGACCCTAGACCGCCTAAGGGAGGTCGAATGTCTGCTGCGCCCTGCGGGGGAAGGGTAGTGTTCTGAAAGTATCTAGTAATCGGAGCTCACTAACATTTTTCACCAAAGGACCCACCAGACCTCTCTTTGAAACAGTTTGAGGACCCTCTATAGGTAGGTCCTTAGGCCCAACCTTCCTCCTCTCACCGCCCCCGCTACAAATCCTGGCTCCAATTTCACCCCTACTCTTGTTAGCGGCCATTGCGGGTGAAAAAGAGATAGTGTTAGACCCCAGGGGCCAAGGCTTACCTCTCCTCGTATGCCCTGTCTCACCAACCTCAGTCCGAGCGCCCCTGGGGCAGCGCTTAACTGGCGACATGCACTGTGAGACACTTGTGCAGTCGCCAACTCCTCTCCTCCAGCTTCTATATAACTCCTTCCTGAGAGGAAGCCCAGGACTTTCCAGAAATGCCCCACGAAGAGAACAGCGAGAGGTGTAGCGTCTCCCACGATGCACACCCCTCACAGCCTCTGTCCAAACACTGGAGTCAGACGCGCGCTTCCAGCTCTGCTCCTCAGCCACCTTTGCCGGAGCGCGCGCCTTCCCCAGCTCGTCCACCTCACCCGCTGTCTTTCGGCAATCTGTCCAAGGATACGCGGCTCCTCAATTCTGCTCCACTCTCACTCCAGTGCCTCAGTTCCGGGTTCTGCTTCCTGACGCCACAGCGTCACAGTGCACCGCCTCACGCCCGTCTTAGAGCTTGCGGACCAGCTCTCTGACTGGCCGCCATGCTCCCGAATCCTGATCTCCCTTTTCTGAGTCACCTTGGGTTCTTGATGTACCTACAAGCCCTATATATCCCCGCAACCAGAAGAGTCCAGCAGACGAAACAGTATATTGCTTTCAAAAATTTGACATCGCAGGAAAAAGTTATAGAGTAAAACGTGAGAAAAATTGCTGTTTTTTTTCACCTCAATTTTAATATTTTTTCAGCTGTTATTTTCTGTAGGAAACCCTAGTAGGATCTGCACAGATTACCCCTTGCTGAATTCAAAATTTTGTCTACTTTTCAGAAATGTTTAGCTTTCTGGGATCCAGCATTGGTTTCACACCCATTTCTGTCACTAACTGGAAGGCGGTGAAAGCACAAAAAAGAGTAAAAATGGGGTATGTCCCAGTAAAATGCCAAAATTGTGTTGAAAATGTGGCTTTCTGATTCAAGTCTGCCTCTTCCTGAAAGCTGGGAAGAATGTGATTTTAGCACTGCAAATCCTTTGTTGATGCCATTTTCAAGGGAAAAACCACAAGCCTACTTCAGCAGCTCTTTTTTCCATTAAAAAAAATTAATAAAATGAAATTTTCGCTGTATTTTGGCTAATCTCTTGGTCTCCTTCTGGGGAACCCACAAACTCTGGGTACCTCTAGAATCACTAGGATGTTGGGAAAAAAAAGGACACAAATTGTGGCGTGGGTAGCTTATGTGGACAAAAAGTTATGAGGGCCTAAGTGCAAACTGTCCCAAATAGCCAAAAAAAGGCCTGGCACCTGAGGGAAAGGGCCTGGCAGCAAGGGGTTAAGCATTGGATTAGCACAGTGCCGTCCAAGGTGAGCTGTAAAATCACAAAATCTCTTTACCACTCCAGACACAGTATTAAAGTTTTGGACTAGTAAAATACCATCCAAGCCAACCTGGAATTAACAAAAGCACCCTCTAACACGTGTTTCACTATCAGAATAGATCTTCAGCTAGATATAGCTTAGTGTCTGTAGGGGTTGTGGCCAAGGAACTGAACATGGTGGTTGGCTCTAGTGCAGTCCGCAGCATGGCGCCAAAATCCCGCAGTGGCTGCCGGCTCCCCAGGGCGATCTGCTCTGGTGGAGGATATAGAGGCAGTCAACATCGAGGGCTGCCGGCTCAGACTTCCCCTCCCCGAGATACTGTAGCGCAGTACTGGTGCCATTATCCTGCGCTGCGGTGAAGGTGAAGAGATGCGGTCGAGTGTCCTGGGATGACCTCCCCACACAGCGGCCCATGGGCCCCATCCGTTGTGAGTGTGGAGGCTGGGGGTGGCCCATCCTGACATCATGAGTGATTGGAGGCCCCTTGCCATGGAGTTATCCGGCACTGGTCTGCAGTGAGATCGCGCGGGACGCCAGAGGCTGGAGCTACTAGTTCTGAAGTGGTGAGCACTCTGGGGAGCCCGTAAAGTATGGGCCCTGTGGGATTCTCCTGCTGGCTATGCCTGATGGCCGAGGACCTGCCAAACAGGCCCGCTTCAGAATAGTGTGGTGAGGGACTCACAGAGGCCTGAAAGCGCTGGAGTGGGACTGGGCTAGGCGGACATGGCTGTGGGGCCAGAAGCTTGCCCCCTGGCTATGAACCGTAGTTAAGGGACGATGGTGGCTAAGGGCCCTCAGGAGATGGACCACCTCCCTTAGTCACTGGAGGTAAGATGTAGAGTGGGAAGCACTCTGAAGAGAGTGCCTGGGGATGCTGTAGGGAGCACGATGTGGCCATGGGGAAGCGGATCCCAGGTTGCATGGGTGTGTTGTTACCTAGGGATGAGATAGTGGGGTGTTCGCCCTCGGAGATCCCCCTGAACTTCAGCGGCATTCTTGCGGTGGAACTTGGAGCGCAACTGCAGAGACACAAGTCGTACAGAGGAGGGGCCTTTTGCGCTTCACCACATTCTGTGGCACAATCGAGCGACATAATGATCTGCGATTCATAGGGTGCGGGGATTGCAGCGTTGCTGGGAACCCAGGCGGATCCATGTACAGGGTGGGCCCCGTGGTGCCATGAGATCACAGACCCTATACCATTATTGGGGGTGGATGAGAGCAGCGCAGTGGAGAGTGGGAGCTGAGAGCACACTGAATTGAGCTTCCCCCCTTTGTCTTTTCTTGCACACCCTCTGCTCTGTGGTGCTGTGGTGGCTTGCTGGGCGGTCCCCTGGGTTGCTGGTCCCCTGGGCATTATGGCAAGAGACAAGTCCTTGTCCTCACAAATGAAGATCATTAAGTTTGGCAAGCAGACACCCCCCCCCACACACACCCACACTCCCCCGGCAGCAGAGACTTTTGGGCTGATGGAGGGTCCCCAAATGAAGAGGTGCTCCAAAACTCTGTCGTTCCAAATGAAATTAAAGAACTCACACATATCCTGGAAGGGATGAAATTAAGGTAGACCATGTCCTCAGACAAGACTTGCAAAATATGACCCAGAGGGTCACCGAGGTCGAGAGCATAGTTTCTGAAACCGAGGACACTGTTAAAGAGCACGATACTCGTGGCCCTGCAGCACCAGGTGAACCTGTAGAGTCCCACTTTGATAATGCAGAGGGTAGGTCGAGGTGTAACATCCTTTGCATTGTGGGCATTCCCGAAGGGGTTGAGGGGATCTCGTCCACCACTTTTGTTTCTAATTGACTTAAGAGCTGGGTGTGGGAGGAGGGTTTGTCGAACTGTTTCCTTGTGGTGCAATCGTGCCCTGACAGCCAAGCCAGTAGTGGGGGGGCCCTCCTTGACCCTTTATTGCTTGGGTCCGTAACTTTGCATACTGCAATGTGGTCATCCAGGTAGCGTGAAATGAGGAGTCTCTGTCTTGCCACTTCTCTCCCGTAATGACATTTCCGGACTGTACCCAAAAGGTCAACAACAACGAAGTTCGGTCCAGGAGGCTAAGCAAAAACTCAGGGCAATGGGTGTCAAGTACATGCTGCTCTTCCCTGCCCACCTAAAGATTATTTTCCAGGACAAAACATTGTTCTTTGACAGTCCAGAAGCCTCATGGGACTGATTGAGGAGAGACCTAGTCTTCGTGATAGGGACCTGTCTCTCCCGGAAGGGGGCTGGTGGGGAGAGAGGAGTGGCATAGGGGTCCTCAGGTGGGTGGCGTTTGCCTGCTGAGAAGTTCCCATGGCACAGAGACCAGAGAGCCTGGTCTCTAGGGCTGGAGAGAGTCCTTGAGAGACAGGATGCCTTCACGGCAACAGAAGGCACATCCCCTCTCTGTTCGAATACAGATCTCACATCCAGCTCTCCAGATATCCTGTAGTCTCACCGGGGTTACGGAAAAGTACAGCACTGACATATACATAAACATGGAGCGTGTAAACACACTAGGTGCTTGTTTGGCTACATCACATCCAATCTGTCCTATCGCTTCTGATCCTCAGGAGGTTTTTCCTTACTTAATTTCCTTACCTAATTGAGGGGTTAGGTTTTTGGGATTGGGTAGGGTGTTAATTCTCTAAGGGTGACAGGGACATTGGTTAACCTGGTTGGCTTTGCCTGTATGGACACACAACAGGTACTTCTAGTTTGCAAAGTATGGGGAGGGCCCGATGGTGGGGTGGGGGTTAGGGTGCAGGTTTTTGGTTGAATGTTTCCACCCAGATTTAGACTTGTGCAGTGAAGGGATACGAAAACTTAACGAGCTGTTCACATTATACCTGCTGAGTTTTCATTACAACATTATTCAGACTAGAGCACATGGGGGAGAGAAGACCTGATTTGAAGTCACATCAGGGACTGTTGTTCTTTTCATGGAACGTAAATGGACTCCTAGGTAGATTCTAATGTTGAGAGGTGTTTAAGGCAGCTCACCACTAAGGTGCTATAACCTTTTGTTTGAAGAGAGACACCTTGTGGGAAACAATTGCCTCTTTCTGGCCCGTAGGGGCTACACCCGGGTCTATTACTCAGGCTTTCACCAGGGGTAGAGGGGGTGGCAATTTTGTTGCACAGGAGGGCCCCTATGATGGTGTCACAGACATGGCATGATAGTTTGGGCAGATAAATTGCAATCACTGGCACATTGGGGGGTTTCCTGGTCTCCATTGTCAGAATTTATGCTGCTCCTCCTTTGACCATGGCTTTTCTGCACAAACTTGGGGCTCTTCCCTGGAACCTACCTGACGTGCCGTGGTTTGAGGGAGGAGTTTGTGACCCTGGACTAGATCAGTCCGGCATCAACCTCTGGTCAACTGGAGGGTGAGGGGCCTAAGCCGTTGGCAGACTTCCTGCATAACATGTCGCTGGTAGACTCCACCTGCCAAAAAGGGTTGTACCTTCTACTCCGGAGCTCATCGCTCCTTCTCTCATATGATGCATCGTGATCCCTTGCAGAGAGGGTCGCCAAATCAGGAGCATAATGGTGAGAGGCCTGTCCGACCACTGTCCCTTGAGAATTTAGGTTATGTGGGGGCCCACCAGGCCCACAACGGGTTGCAATTAAATGGGTGACTTCTACAGGAGGAGGAATTTGGGGAGGCCTGTGAACAGATGTGCAAGAGGATCTCCGAGGAGAACCACAAATTGGTTGACTCCCCCAGGATAATGTGGCAGGGATTATAGCCTTCATGAGGATATAATCAGTTTGTGTATGAGCCAGCAGTCTCACACCTGCCATAGAGTGGAAAATCTTGAGACAAGTGTTCCCAACCTGCAGAGGTAATATCTGGACATGATGAAAGGGGAGTTCCTCCAGGACTCTCTCCACGCCCAACTTCTCTTAAAAAAGGAGTTCACTCAGGAGACTCAGAAGCTTTGGATGGCCACTCCTCGTCGTATTACCCAAGAAGGAGACGAAGCAGGAAAGACTCTACATTGGCTGAGCACACCCCAAGAGTCCTTTTCCCTGGTTGCGTATAAATATAAATGGTAGCAAGGATTTTGCAGATGAGTTTGCATTGTACTATGGCAGGCTGTAAGGGGTGGACCCCTTGGGACTCCCTGAAGACCAAGCACAATTTGTAGCAGATGTGCCTTTTCCCAGCCTGACATCTGATGCGCGGGAGGTTTTGGATCAGAAGTCACCTCTGAGGATCTTCGGGCAGCGCTGGGACAAGTCCATGCAGGGAGGTCGCCGGCTCCCAACGGGTTCCCAGATGAGTTTTGGTGCCTACTGTTGTTTCAAATGTTTCATGAAACCTTGGACTGAGGGAAGCTGCTCTGAGATTTACAGGCAGTGGAGATTGTTGTAATCCTGAACAATATATGTGAAGCGTATAGGCCAATCTCCTTACTCAACACCAAGGTAAAGATTGGGGCTAAGGTGCTGGCTGATGGGCGGGCTCTCTCAGTTGCTTTATCCCGATAATTTAGAATTTATGCCCCATGGGCTACCAGGCACGATATTCACAGGATCTATAACGCACTAGAACTGAACCAGAAACTACAGACATGTATTTCATTATCATTATAGCTTTTCAGAGAGGTTTAGCTTTGTCCAGACATTATGCTTAACCTCTCTGAAGAGTTATACTGATAGCGAAAGACGTCATGGGTTGCTTTTATTCATTTTAGGTTGGCTTAGATGTTTTTTTACCAGTCCAAAGTTGTAAAAATGTGCCTGGAGTGGTAAATGGATTTTTGTTATTTTACAGCTCAGCGTATTTGAGGTGAGCATATTCAGAGTGTCGCTGGTGCTGTAGGCTGCTCTATAGAGGTGCTGCTATCCACTTAAACTTGGGAACTACCCAGAGTTCTGTGCTTCTTTTTTTGCATAATTTATGCAGCACTCTAAGCCTGAAAGTGTATTGTTTTGATATGCATTACCTAGTGGCGGTCGTCACTAGGTAGTTATCGCTAGGACCTAGTTTCCATAGAAAAATCGTTTTTTGATTTGCCTATAACTTTGGCACTGTTTGACAAATCTTCACAAAATGTTCCAAAATACTTTTACACACTTACTTCAGCTGCCGTCTAGAGAGTTTCGGGTGATCTGTCAAGTGGGGGCCAAGAAGAGGGGGTGGTCCCAAAACTTGTTTTCCTCATTCATTTTTTCATGGGGATTTTTAACAGCAATGGTGCCTAAACCACAGGACAGAATTACACAACATGTGGCAGAATGGTAGCTCTTTGTCTAAAAAGAGGCCTTTTTGTTACTTGGTGTAAATCTGTTCAGTAGTTTTAGAGAAATTAGTGGAAATCCAAATTTGTATATTTAGGGACATAAAGGATTCCCGAACCCTACTGATTTTGTGCTGAGTTCTGATTGGCTGGCAACACTTCAACAGGAAAGTGTTGGCAGCCATGTTGGGAATTGGTTTCAGCTGAGTACCAGAAAATAACATTAAAAAACCAAAAGGGGCCCTTCGCTCTGGTACTGGGGTCCCAGGTACTCCCCAGAGCTGAAAAGCACTTTAAAAAAATATTTTGCTGCGGAATCGTGACGAGGTGCAAACCCATGGCAAAACTTTTTTTAAAAAAAGAAGCGCAGGCTCCTGCGCTTCCTAATACCTAGGCCCCTGGGTGGGCCAAGTCCGGGGGGCATTGATATTTGTAATGCGGGGGACCACCCAGTACCCCTGGAGCCCTGGGGACCACCACCTTCCCGGGGCATTGTTTATTGTAGTGCCAGGTGGCTGCCCAGCTCCCCCGCAGCTCCGGGGACCTCAACCTCACCGGGGCTTTAAATTATTATGACGTGGGCGTGGGAGGGGGACATGTGCGCCCGCCCCCTGCAGCGCCAGGGGCCCACCACCTCTCCTGGGGAATTCAGTAAATATGGTGCAGGGGGGGCAAGCGCATACCCCCCCCAACAGCCTCGGGGACCACCACCTCTCCAGGGCAAACTGTATAGAAAGGGGTTCCATTTCAGACTCCCCCCGCAGCTCCAGAGACCACAACCTCCCTGGGGCTGTGCTAGTTGCAGCTAGCTGCAAGACCCCCACAAGGAGCCACTGTTGGCCTTGGGGACCGCCTCCCTCAAGGGCTGGCACATGCTAGATCCCAGGGTGCCCACTGCTTGGACATAGGTGTTTGCTACCTCAACATGCTCTGCTAATTACCCCACAAATTACGGCACTCACGACATCTTTGCTAACATCATTAATGATATCAATGTAATATCTGCAATAAAATGTTTGAAAACAAAACTGTGTGTGGCAGGGGCACGAGTTATAGTTACCTCATGGCACAAGTTATAGTAACATGCGATAACTCCAACTATAAGCAGTGAATGTCTATGATTTTGTATGTTTAAAATGTGCCCCTAACTATAACGTCCATGTAACCTTTGTTTTTTAAGGGAATTTGTAAGTTTTTTTAAATTCTATTTCCTAATGATGACATCCCTGTAACCTTGTTTTTTTCAGTGAATATACATATATATATATATATTAATAATGTGATACATCCGATTGGAGTACTTTTAGTAACTATAGCCTAAGACCAGTAAAAGTAAGGGCAAGGCGTCTGCTAGAGTGCGTCTTAAGTGGGTGCACAGCTACAAACTTTGCACCTGCGCAGTGGGCCTTTGGTTAAAGTGTCTCATAAAGGATGAGGCCCCTTCAGTAAAAACAAATCACATGGATGATGCTAAAAAGTGTGGAAATGCCTCTTATGTTCTTCCTTGGACACTCCTGATGTGGCTCATGGGCTGACTTTAAACTAGTAACTGACTATGGTGGTCATTAAAACCCTGGCTGACGGTGTTAAAGTGGCGGTAAGACCGGCAACAGGCCGGCGGTAAAAAATTTTGAATTACGACCGTGGCGGAAACCGCCAACAAAGACAGCCACTTTAACACTCCGACCACCACGACGGTACAAACAAACACCGCGGCGGTAACCGCCAACAGACAGGCGGAGGACAAAGTACCGCCCACAGTATTACAACAGTCCAATCCGCCACCTTTACCGGCGGAAACAGGCATTTCGAATGAAAAACGCTCACCTCTACACACTCCACGAGGAAGGAGGACACCATGGAGCCGGAACTCCATATTCTTCCTGCGATAGTCTTCCTGCTCCTGTACCAGGAGCACCAACGCCAGCGGCGAAGACCACGGTGAGTACTGCACCTACGACACAGGGGAGGGGGAGGAAAAAAACAGGAACACACACACGCAACACCCCACCCCCCCCACACCCACTACAACACACACACCAATGCATATCTATACATTACAGTTACACCCCAACCCCCTCCCGGAAGAATGCAAAGACTAAAGGAAATGAGTGTAACCATTGTAATATATCAAAATTCAGTAAGCAAAAATATACATATATTCACTATTAACAAAATATACACCACGATTAATAGTTCAGGTATTGCACCATTTATAGTCCGTGGACCACTGGGCCCAAAATGCATGGGGGAGGCCCACACACGATACCAGATCAAAACAGAGAGAACACTGCTGGGGCATCAGATAGAAATACAACAGGCACCTCAGGGGGAAAGGAAGGGGGGGCACCTCAGCCGGATGAGTGCACGACGCCAGCTCCAGGAGGGGGCTCCATGCCCATTGATGTATCCTGGTGAGTGCAAAGCCCCAGTCTCTCAAGTCTCTACAGTGGGTGGTTTGCCCACTGTTCAATCCTGGGGAGTGCAAAGCCACAGTCTCTCAAGTCTCTACAGTGGGTGGGTTGCCCACTGTTCAATCCTGGGGAGTGCAAAGCCACAGTCTCTCAAGTCTCTACAGTGGGTGGTTTGCCCACTGTACCATCCTGGGGAGTGCAAAGCCACAGTCTCTCAAATCTCTACAGTGGGTGGGTTGCCCACTGGACCATCCTGGGGAGTGCAAAGCCACAGTATCTCAAGTGGATAACAGTCTCCACTGGTTCTGGAGGGGGACTGGTGCCCAGAGTGCTTCATCCTGTGCAGGACAGAGGTAGTGGATGCCTGTCTCCACTGGTTCTGGAGGGGGACTGGTGCCCAGAGTGCTTCATCCTGTGCAGGACAGAGGTAGGGGATGCATGTCTCCACTGGTTCTGGAGGGGGACTGGTGCCCAGAGTGCTTCATCCTGTGAATGACAGACGGAGTGGATGCATGTCTCCACTTGTTCTGGAGGGGGACTGGTGCCCAGAGTGCATCACTCACCCCGTGACGGTCCCTGTTGCGTCAGTGCCCCTGCCGCTCATTGGCTTGTGGTGCTTGAGTTGGCGGTCCTTGCCCTGTTCAGCGGTGCTTTCCCTGTTCAGCGGTGCTTGACTTGGCGGTGCTTGCCCTGTTCAGCTGTGCTTGACTTGGCGGTGCTTGCCCTGTTCAGTGGTGCTTGCCCTGTTCAGCGGTGCTTGACTTGGCGGTCCTTGCCCTGTTCAGCGGTGCTCGACTTGGCAGTCTTTGCCCTGTTCAGCTGTGCTTGCCCTGTTTAGCGGTGCTTGACTTGGCGGTTCTTGCCCTGTTCAGCGGTGCTTGACTTGGCGGTCCTTGCCCTGTTCAGCGGTGCATGACTTGGCGGTCCTTGCTCTGTTCAGCGGTGCTTGACTTGGCGGTCCTTGCCCTGTTCAGCGGTGCTTGCCCTGTTCAGCGGTGCTTGACTTGGCGGTCCTTGCCCTGTTCAGCGGTGCTTGACTTGGAGGTCCTTGCCCTGTTCAGCGGTGCTTGATTTGGTGGTCCTTGCCCTGTTCAGCGGTGCTTGCCCTGTTCAGCTTGATTTGGCGGTCCTTGCCCTGTTCAGCGGTGCTTGACTTGGCGGTCCTTGCCCTGTTCAGCGGTGCTTGCCCTGTTCAGCGGTGCTTGACTTGGCGGTCCTTGCCCTGTTCAGCGGGGCTTGACTTGGCGGTCCTTCATTGCCCAGCTGGGCTGGGGCTGGCGGTCCTTCATTGGTCAGCTGGGCTGTGGCTGGCTGGGCCCTCCTGGGCAGCTGAGCTGTGGCTGGCGGGGTCCTCCTGGGCAGCTGGGCTGTGGCTGGCGGTGGCCTCCTGGGCAGCTGGGCTGTGGCTGGCGGGGTCCTCCTGGGCAGCTGGGCTGTGGCTGGCGGGGTCCTCCTGGGCAGCTGGGCTTTGGCTGGCGGTGGCCTCCTGGCCAGTGACGATGGGGCTGGCGGTGGCCTCCTGGCCAGTGGGGATGATGACGGTCTTCTCCGCCGTGCTGCTCCTCCCAGACTCTCCGGGTTTCTTCTGCTCCTTCCCCACCTTGAGAGGAGTCACAGCTGAGTCCACACTCCCCCTGGGAGCCCTGTGAGCGGCTTGGCTGGCTGGAGTCTTCCCCCTCTCCCGCCGGGCACTGGCTAACTTCCAGTGCTTCACAGGGGGGGAACTGGCTGTGCTGTGGCTCAGTGATACACTGGCTGGCCTGGTGGCAGGTGAACTCCACATACCTGTGACAACAGGCACCACTGGTCCCGGAGATTTTGTGGCTGAGGTGCTAGTTCGGGACCTATGAGTTGGACGGGGGGGGTTGTGGGAAATAGGTTAAGGGTGGACAGGAAAAGTTGTTTGGACACACTGGGATGGGTAGCTGGAGGGGGCTTGGGAGTGGAGGAAGAGGTGGTGGTTGTAGGAGGTGTAAGTTTTGTGGCTTTGGGTGAAGGTGCATGCGCTGGAGGCTGTTGTGAGGTGGATGTATGTTGGGTGGGTGTGTGCCTTCGTTTGTGTATCTTGGGAGGGGCGTAACAGACACACTGGGAGAGGACACAGGGGATGTGTGAATGGTAGTGGGGGTGGTGAGTGCACGTGAGCGGGGTGTGGTGGTGGATGTGCTGATGCGGGACGTAGTGGCTGTAGTGGTAGTGCATGCAGGTGTGAGTGTAGACGAGACTGGGAGGGAGGAGGGAGACGAGGAGGAGGGGGACACAGTGGAGGCAGTGGATGTTGGTGTGTCTGTATGTGTGTGATGCTTGAGTGAGTGCCTGTGGGATGTGTGGTGCTTATGTTTGCTTGAGCTTCCCTTATGTGGTGAGGTGTGTGCAGGCTGGTCTGATGGTGTGCTTGGGATAGACAGAGGTACAGGGGATTGGGTCTGGGTGGAGGAAGTTGGAGGGGGGAGGCTAGACACGGACAGCGGCTGCCATCAGTGCTGAGGCCAGAGTTTGAAAGGTTCGATGAAGGGCCGCCTGACCCGAATGAATGCCCTCCAGGAATGCATTGGTTTGTTGCAACTCCCCTTCTACACCCTGGATGGCATTCAAAATGGTAGACTGCCCAACAGTGAGGGACCTGAGGAGGTCAATGGCCTCCTCACTGAGGGCAGCAGAGGTGACAGGGGCAGGGGCTGAGGTGCCTGAGGCGAAGGTGATGCCCACCCTCCTGGGTGAGCGGGCACGGGCAAAGACTGAGGGGCTGCTGGGAGGGCGGTGCTGGTAGGGGGGGTGGCGGCTGTACCTGTAGTAGTCGTGGGCACAGATGTTGCCGCCACCACAAGGGAGCTCCCATCGGAGGACGAGTCCGTGTCGCTAGCTGCAGCTCCTGTCCCCGCCGTGGTGCTCCCTTCGCCCTCCGTCCCACTGGTGTATTCAGAGTCCGTAGTGTGGCCCTCCATGGCCATGTGGGATGCAGCTTCCTCGTGCTCCGGTGCCATTGCTCCTCCGCCAGATGATGCTAATGCACCCAAGAACAGGGAGACCACAAAAAGGGTGGGGGGGAAACAGAATAAAGACATGTTGAGTGCATGGCTTACCGCTACCGTTGGCTGACAAGACAGACACAGCAGCCCCCTGCACTACGCCACGCTCTACAGTGCAATTCCTGGGAAATGGCCTACAAGACTATGGACGACATCTGCACACATAGATGACACAGGTGCATGAATAGCTGTACTTGGCACTCTACAGAGGTGGGGTGGGGGGCCACAGGGCCATGCCTTTACAAAGGGGCCTAGCCCACGGAACTCACCCTGGCCTAGGGAAACCCACAGCACTCCTCCCCCACCCAGACAGCTCCACTGCACGCAAAGTAATCTGAATGAGAGTGTACTCACTCCCTTGTGTCTGCTGTGATGCCCTCAAGCGCCCATCCAACTCCGGGTAGGCCACTGCCAGGATCCGGAACATCAGGGGGGTCATGGTTCGACGGGCACCCCATCCACGTTGGGAGGCCATCCTCAGCTGAGCCTCCGCCATCTAATTGCTCCAGCGGCGAATGTCCTCCCATCTTTTACGGCAGTGGGTGCTCCGTCTATGGTGGACCCCCAGGGTCCGGACATCCTTGGCGATGGCACGCCAAATATCCTTCTTCTGGTGGGCGCTGACCTACATGAAATGTACAGGGGTAGAAGAGAAGTCATTACCAACTGCGCCGTCAAAGTGAGTGGCCCCACCCCTACCCTTGCCATGTGGCACATGCACCCACCGTCTTTCATGCACTCATAACTCTGCCCCCTTCCTTCTTACAACCAGCCCTCTCCGCACAGGCATAGCCCATACTGCATGCTCCCTGTGTACTTACCTGTTGGTCTGGAGGACCGTAGAGTAGCGTGTACTGGGGAGGACCCCATCGACAAGCTTCTCCAACTCCTCCGATGTGAAGGCAGGGGCCCTTTCCCCATACGCACGGGCCTTGTCTCTTCCAGACCGAGGTCGCAGCAGCACTTGCAGTGTAGGTCCTCTCCTGTCGAAGATCAGGCATCGAGTGATTCAACAGATAGAAAATGGCGGTCACGTCCGCGGCAGTGCGTACCATCACCGCCGGCGTACATCGTCATTGGCTCCTGGGACCCATAGGGTCCAATGTTAACCAATGCAGCATTGCGCCGCGGTCTTCGACCGCCTACTGCGATGGTGTACAACGCCAGTGCAGTTACCTCACATCCCATTGTCCCACTTTACAGGTCAGGCAGCCGCCATTTCAGGGGCCCACATGACCTAATTACCAACTGCGTCACACATACCTAGGCCTACTCTCAACACACATACAGGCCAGATTTTGTGTATGAATGGTGTTCTGTGTAGACTGTGGGTACATACTGCTGAGTTGTTTGACTCTGTGCTCGCTCTTGTCTTTCATAGGCACCGTCCGCTGGGACATGTGAGGAGATGGCGGAATCCTCCGGTGTACCGACCGCTGGTGGACCTGTCGACAATGGAGGAGCGACATTTGATAATCACCTACAGGTTTGACCGTGCCACAATCCCGGAACTGTGTACCCAGTTGGAGCCAGACCTGATGTCAGCAATCCGCCATCCCACAGGAATCCCCCCTCAAGTGCAGGTGCTGTCAGTGCTCCATTTCCTTGAAGTGGGTCATTTCAAACAACTGTGGCCATGGCATCAGGGATGGCCCAGCGTATGTTTTCCAACGTATTGTCCAGAGTGTTGTCTGCCCTGCTGAAATACATGCAGAGCTACATCGTTTTCCCTCAGGTGGAGGACTTGCCTACAATGAAAGGTGACTTCTATGCCCTTGGACATATCCCCAACAACATAGGTGCCATTGATGGGACCCATGTGGCTTTGGTCTCCCCCCACAGGAGTGGACAGGTGTACAGGAACCGGAAGAGTTATCATTCCATGAATGTACAGATGGTATGTTTGGCCGACCAGAACATCTCCCATGTGAATGCCATGTTCCCTGGGTCAGTGCATGACGCCTACATCATGCGGAATAGCAGCATCCCTTATGTAATGGGTCAACTCCAGAGGCACCGTGTGTGGCTAATAGGTGACTCTGGTTACCCCAACCTGTCATGGCTTCTGATCCCAGTGAGGAATCCCAGGACAAGGGCAGAGGAACGCTACAATGAGGCCCATGGGCGGACTAGGAGGGTGATCGAACGCACCTTCGGCCTCCTGAAGGCCAGGTTCCGGTGCCTCCCCATGACAGGTGGATCCCTATTCTACTCACCAAAGAAGGTGTGCCAGATCATTGTGGCCTGCTGTATGCTTCATAACTTGGCTTTGCGACGACAGGTGCCTTTTCTGCAGGAGGATGGTCCAGATGGCGGTGTTGTGGCAGCTGTGGAGCCTGTGGACAGTGAGGAGGAGGAAGCAGAGGAAGAAGCCATGGACAATAGGGACTCAGTCATCCAGCAATATTTCCAGTGAAACACAGGTGAGAATATATTCCTGCCTACTACATGTACTTTTACACTTCTACCTCTGTCCTATTTGTCGATTTCACCCAGTGTATGGTCACTGAGTTGTCACTTTACCTTACGGTTTCACAGGTTTGGGTCCCAACGTGTGTCATCTGCTGAGATTCCTCATGGACTAGAGCTGTGTGACATAGGTATGTTGACATTACTATTTCCTGAGAATTTTGTCACTGTAATTGCAAATACACTATTTCGAAATCACAGACAGACTCCAGATCTTTTGGTGCTTTAGGTGTGTTTATTTACATACAAAATATTGGAGGGGGAAGTTAAATGGTGAGGGGTGATGGCGGAGGAGTGTCCATGGCAGAGTCCAGTCTATTAGTCTCACAGGTGCATTGCCCATATGGGCATAGGAAGTGGAGCTGGGGCAGTTTCAATATGGACAGGGTGACAAAGTGGGACAGTGGGATGACAATCAGGGTGGTCTCATTTCTTGGCGGGGGTCTTGGCATCGTGCTCTGTCTTGTTCCTGGATCTCAGGGACCGTTTGCGGGTGGTTCTCCGTCTGCAGGGGGTGGGGTGCTGGTGTGGTGGTCCTGTGGCAGTGCCTCCTGTCCACTAGCGCCGGCGGAGGTGGTGGGCAGTTCATCGTCCATGCTAGTTTCAGGGGCCCCTTGTAGTGCCACAGTGTCCCTCCTGGTGTTGAGTATTTCCTTCAGCACCCCTACGATGGTGCCCAGGGCGGAGCTGATGGTTCTGAGTTCCTCCCTGAACCCCAAATACTGTTCCTCCTGCATGCGCTGGGTCTCCTGAAACTTGGCCAGGACCATTGCCATCGTCTCCTGGGAGTGGTGGTATGCACCCATGATGTAGGGGAGGGCCTCGTGGAGAGTGGGTTTCCTTGGCCTGTCCGCCCCCTGTCGCACTGCAGCCCTCCCATTTCCCCTGTGTTCCTGGGCCTCCGTCCCCTTGACCGTGTGCCCACTGCCACTGCCCCCAGGTCCCTGTTGTTGTTGGGGTGGTGGGTTATCCTGGGTTCCCTGTAGTGGTGGTCACACAGCTGATTGACGTGTCCTGGGGACGGAGGTATGGGCCCGCTGGGTGGGTGCTGTGTTTGTGTTTCCAGAGGGGGAAGGTCTGTGGTGGCCTGTGCCTTAGTGAGGGGAACCGACTGTCCCGAGGCCCACGATGGTCCGGGCTGGTCATCTAGATCCAGTTGGACAGAGCTGCTGTCATCTCTGTGGGCCTCTTCTGTGGGTGGAGTGGAGATGTCTGGACCCTCCTGTCTGGTGACGTTGGGTAGTGGTCCTGCAGGGGTGTAAAGGCATGATTATTGCATCTGTGTGTGTCATGGTGTGCAATGGGTGGGTGAGCGTGTACCCCAGTGCTTCCATTCCTGTGTGGGAGCTTGTGTGATGATGGTTTAGGGGGGTGTATGGGTATGTGCAGTGGGCATGCTTTAGTGATGGGTGTCCATGCGTTGGTGTTTCATGCAGGGCTTGGTGTTGGGATGGGTGGTTTGTGATATTGGTACATTTGTGAGGAGTTGGAGTGATAGGGGTGGGGGTGAGGGTGGGGGTATGTGATAGCATGCAGGTAGGGTGGGGGATATGGTAGTTAAAGGTTTGACTTACCAGAGTCCATTCCTCCACCGACTCCTGCGAGTCCCTCAAGATGCAGAATCGCCAAGACCTGCTCCTCCCATGTTGTTAGTTGTGGGTGAGGAGGTGGGGGTCCGCCGCCAGTCTGTTGAACCGCCTGGTAGTGTCTTGAGACCACGGAACGCACCTTCCCCCATAGGTCGTTCCACCTCTTCCTGATGTCGTCCCGATTTCTTGGGTGTTGTCCCACTGCATTGACCCTGTCGACTATTCTTCGCCATAGCTCCATCTTCCTTGCAATTGAGGTGTGCTGCACCTGTGATCCAAATAGCTGTTGCTCTACCCAGACGATTTCCTCCACCATGACCCTGAGCTCCTCCTCCGAAAACCTGGGGTGTCTTTGCCGTGCCATGGGGTGGTGTAGGTGATGTGCGTGGTGGTGTGTGTGGTGTTAAGTGTGGTGATATGTAGTGGTGTGTGGTGTTTTGTGCGTGGAAGTTGTGTGGGTGATGGTGTTGTGTGCCTGTGGATGCTAGTTTGTGGATGGTGGTGTCTCTCTCTGGCCTTCTCTCTGTAATATCGGTCGTAGGGGTTTGTGGGTGATGTGGGTGTGTGTTTTATATTGTAATGGGTGTGTGGGAGTGGTGTGTGTATGTGTATCTGGTGTGTGTATTTTGAATTGTCCAATGTGGCGGTGTTTTGTAGAAGTGTGTGTATTTTGAGCGCGGCGGTGTGTACCGCCAATGGAATACCGCGGTTGAAAGACCGCCGCGTGGATTCGTGTGTCGTGATAGTGTGGGCGTATTTCTGTTGGCATGACGGTGGAGGTTTTGTTTTCGCCAGTTTATCACTGACCTTTGGTGTGGCGGACTTTTGTGGGTGTCTGAATTTTGTCGGATTCCGAGATGTGGGTCATAATAGCTGTGGCGGTTTTCCGCGGCTGTGGCGGTGTGTTGGCGGTCTTCTGCACGGCGGTAAGCGGTTTTTACCGCCAATGTTGTAATGAGGGCCTATGCAAGGAGAGGTAAATCTGTACTGCGCAAATCTGGCTGGGAAGCGACGAAGCCTAGAGGTACGACTGAGTTCTGATTTATGGTAAGGCTGGTGACAGATGAGTTCCTGTCAAGTGTGTGGACAGTTTTACTTGAAAAGGTGACTCTTCTCCTGGTGCAAGAAAGTCTACATAAGCATCCAAATGTAAACCGCTGCATTTTTTAGGCTCCTTTTTAAATTTTCACAAACGTAAAGTAAATATCCATATGAAACCTCAAAATTGTCGAGGTGTTATTAAACAAGGCAGAAATGAGGCCAGGACCCGGTCATTATCACGAACAACTTTAGCAACAAGGCATCCGACTCTCTCTCTCAGTGTCCCTTCCTGGGTTCGTTGTCCTTCTCCCCTCCAGTGCACAGGACATGCTGAAGCCATATATTTTTTCAATATACTCTAGGTGGGATGCGAAGGCAGGTCACAGCTGCGCTGTAAAGTTAGACCGTAGAGGGGTCACTACACGAGCAACAAGTCAGCAGAAGAGCATGTTTTTTTACACAATCTTTGCAAACAGTTATGTGCTTGTTAGTTGTGACATTCAAATAATTGATGTCTGCAAACAGACATGTGAGATGTGTGGACTACACAAGACACTGTCTCGCAAGGGTAATCAGATACTTGCAAGTGAGCATTGTTCAATTACCCCGCTGACTGCAGAACTCAGATTATAGATGCACAATAAAAATAATTTGAAAAAAACAAGTAACGAAGTCGGTGGGTGAAAAAAAAAATACTTCAATCCGAGCAGCAGCAGTTGAAGGACACTATTAAGGACATTAATCGGGACTTGGTCCATACTCCAATGAAGAGACAGAACCATGAAGAGAAAGTGAAACTTGTGGGTGCTGACCAATGAGAAGTAAGGAAATGAGAGGGACCCTGAAGCCAACAGTGATAAATAATGAGGATGCTCATGAATTGAGTTCATGTAGAATCTCCATTTTGCAGCACTCACAACAGGATTGGCACTTACCAATAGCCATTAGCTGCAGGTTTCAACTGAAACACCACTCAGTGGAGGTTATAGTGCATTCTGGTCAATGTGGTCTATCTTTTGCGAAGTTGCAGTCCCTCCAGTGAAGCACATTTCTGAAACCATTTAGAAATTAATAGTTAAAAGTGGCCAGGACTGTTTTGAGTGCTGTCAAATCGATATTTTTGAGTTTTGCATAAAGTCCAGCCCGCATATTTCAGGTTACGGCGACAATTGTTTCATGAAAGATTCAGGTATTCATGGCGATTAAAAACAAAAAAATCAGTTACTATGAATAAAACCATAACTATAATAATAGACATAAATGCATCTGACAGAAGCTGTTTCTTCATACACAAGTTAAAAAATCTGTTAGTCACAGATTCATCTATTAGAGTTACCTGTAATACAGGACAGTATGGATATCCATAGTTTTTTTACACCCTCCCTCTAGAAAGAGTAGGTGTAGTGACATCTTTTTAAACCAGGTGTAGTGACATCTTTTTAAACCAGGCAGTTACATATTCCAATTAAATATTCAACATATTCTTCCACCTTAGAGCACACTCTCTTTGGTGCTTATTTAGATAGAACCATGCCCCTTCCGTCTGCTAAATCAGTAAGTGTAATACCTTAGATTTAAAAAATCAGTTTTAATTCTAGCGTGGATAGTGTAACCTAATAATTGCCTCTTCATAGGAAAGGCATGTTGAATATAGTTGGAGTTTTATATAAAAAAGGCTGTGTTTTATTCTTCAACAGAAAGAACCTTTATATTTGTTTTCAATAGATTTTTCACTGTAGGTTACTCCTACTCAACAGGGTTTCCAAGCAGGGCAAATTATACACAGTGAGGATTTTACTATCACATTAACACATGCAATGCTGCAGATGATGTAAACACTGCGGGCCAGATGTAAGAAAGAATTTAGCATCTCTTATTGGACCGAATTGCAATTTTGGTCTGTTAAGAAAAGCCAAATTGCCTTTTCAGATGTACGAATGCAAATAGGGAATCACAAAATGCGATTTCTACCCAGATGTCCTATTTGCGATTTCCTAAGCACATATACAAAGCATTTCCTAAATACAAAAAGGCCAATTAGGAAATGCTATTACCATCAACTTCAAGTCAATGGTAACCATGTGCAAGTTAAAAAAAATGCATTCAAAATGCATTTTTTAAAGTGCCATGTAGTGGGCAAATGTTCTTAGGGCACTTTTTTGGTGCTGTATCATGTGGGGCATAAGCCCCAAGGCACACTTGGGTTTGCATTTCGTAATTTGCGATTTCCTAGTAGATCGCAAATTTGGAAATGCAAAATCCTTTTTTCCTAATAGTGATTCCTATTCTGTAAGAATCGCTATTAGGAAATCTGTATTTTTGTACATTTCATTATGCATTTCCTAAATAGCAATTTATTAGGATTCCTATTTAGGAAATACAAAATAGGAATTTCGTACATCTGGCCCTAAGTTCCAACACAAGTCATTCCTATGTATCAGTGCTTTCAAAGTATTATCCTTTGCCCTTGTGTAAGCTCACACGGCATTAACAAATTGGATCATGGCTAATGCTATAAGTAAAACGAGGCCCATCTCAAGTTGAATGCGACAGTGGGAGTTAAGGATGGTAAATTAAATAAGGAATGAAAACAACTAATAATATTTTAACAAGAAGTAATATTAATTTAGATGGGGAAGTTATTGCATGATTCAACAGAATGGGGGTAAGTCTAGTATTTGTCGCTGTGATAGCAGTGCCGATGTACATCCATGGAAGGTTGTGGAAAAATCTCTAATAGCATTTCTAATACCATTGCACCTGGCGGCTAAACCACTAACATAGCTTCCAATTTAGTTTGTCAATTTTAAGTCCCAAGAAAGAGTAGTTAGAAACATGTTCAATAGAGGATGAGACAATAATCTATTTGAATTCAAGTTTGGAACATCTAAATAACATAGTTTTCATTTTTTTAGAAGTTAATCTTAAATCTCTTGATCTTATTATATTACTTCAATTGATTTTAACTGTTTTTGAAGGCCCACTTGAATTACGGAGAAAATGGTCAAGTCATCCATGGAAGCCAAATTACTGACCCTTTTATTGTTTTTTCATAGATAGCCCTTTAGGGGTTTATCCAATCAAAATAACAAGGGTGCTAGAATCCACCCTTGTTTTAGGCCAGTGCTTTAAATGGAAAAAAAATAAGTGCAGGTACTCATTCAAATGAGTTATGGGTGTGGCTGGTGGGTGGGGCCAGAGGCGGGCTAAGGGTGAGACATGATGATACATCTATCCAGTATTCATATTGCTTTTGCATTGCCCATGACAGTGGTCCTAAACACACTATGGGGGTCATTCTGACCCTGGCGGCCGGTGACCGCCAGGGTCACCGACCACGGGAGCACCGCCAACAGGCTGGCGGTGCTCCCGAGGGCATTCTGACCGCGGCGGTTCAGCCGCGGCCAGAAAGGGTAAACCGGCGGTCTCCCGCCGGTTTACCACTGCCCTTGTGAATCCTCCATGGCTGCGGAGCGCGCTCTGCAGCCATGGGGATTCTGACACCCCCTACCGCCATCCTGTTCCTGGCGGGTCTCCCGCCAGGAACAGGATGGCGGTAGGGGGTGCCGCGGGGCCCCTGGGGGCCCCTGCAGTGCCCATGCCCTTGGCATGGGCACTGCAGGGGCCCCCATAAGAGGGCCCCGCAAAGTATTTCAGTGTCTGCTAAGCAGACACTGAAATACGCGACGGGTGCAACTGCAACCGTCTCACCCCTGCAACTACGCCGGCTCAATTCTGAGCCGGCGTCCTCGTTGCAGGGGCATTTCCTCTGGGCCGGCGGGCGCTCTTTTGGAGAGCGCCCGCCGGCCCAGAGGAAATGTCTGAATGGCCGCCGCGGTCTTTTGACCGCGGTGCGGTCATTCAGCGGCGGTACCTTGGCGGACGGCCCCCGCCGTCCGCCAAGGTCAAAATGACCCCCTATATGTGCAGATTCCCTCTGCACATGTGGCACACTACATAAATATTAATTAACAGCATAGCCCTCAGAAATATGTATACAATCCATTGCATTTAAAGGGAAAGGTTAGGTTGAATGACCATGGCAAAGGATCCTTGGAACAAATTTAACAGATCTTGAACGGTGCACTCTCAACATCACTGTGTGTGATATTAGACATGGACAGTGTTCTAGGCCAGTATTATGTGATCCCAGTACTGTGGTATATTGGGCATTTACAAAACAGTATGCAAATTTATGCCGTTGCTATATATTGGACAAGCGCTGTCATATTGTGTGTGGGTGCTTTGTGATAATGGGGCAATTTTTGTGCTAATGCCACAATGTTGAGTGATCTTGCGTACCAATTTTTATTTAGCTGGACTGGGCCAGCACTGTGTATTGAGATAAGTGCTACTAATGCACCAACATTATGTACAGGGAATTGGCCATGCATCTTATTAAGTGAACCTGATGTAGAGGCAGGTGTATCCTCAACACAACACAGAAAATATGTTCACTGTTAGCCAGATGTAGTGATTGTACTAGTGATTGGCATGACGTTGCAGTGCAACTGATATAATACTGAGTTAATTTATCAAATAAATTAACTGAAAGTTCCCCTAGTTCTCTTCCTAGTTGCTGAATTTGAAAATGCCCAGCAAGGGTGGACCAAAACACCTCAAGAGGCCACTGGCGCAACAAAGGCCCCTGCACACCTGGCAGTGCACGTGGGGGCTGAGCTCCAGGAGGCCCCCTCAGCACACCACTTGTCATGGGTTAGTCTGGAGGGGGCCCCTCCATGTCCTTTGCAGGGAGGCGCCCTCCACTTTTTGCACCACTGCAAGAGGCCCAGACTGGGTGTGAATGCACACTGTAAATAAGGTGTGATAGGAGTGCCTTTCGGGGGCAGCCTTTCTTTAGAAGGTGAAATGGGGAAGGCCTTTTACCTTTATGTTTGTTAATAGTGAGTGGCGTGAAGACCTGCTGGGAATAGGCACTAAATCAAAATGTAAGAATCCCTAAACCAGGAATGCATCCAAGCCATCAATAGCAGCACTATTGGCCCCAGCAAGTTAATAATCGGTGTGCCCCTGGAAACTGACTGGAATAGCAGCATTAATAATTACTTCTATACGAGTTGCAGCACACACCAAACCATGTGAGAAATGTATTAATAGAAAAGGTTAACTCGTCACACAAAATGTAGGTCAAACATGATGATATTCCTTGTTTTGTAATATTTTCAGCTTGTTAATGGCCTACTTTATGCTTGCATTTGGCACAATACCTAAATATTCTTGAGTGCATGTACACCCAGAAATAAACAAGCAGACATGAACACACACAGCATTCCACATATTTTTTTTAAAATATATCCTGCGTGTCCCGATTCTCTCCCTCCTTCCGTCGCTTTTCTCTTACACAAACCAGGCACACACAAGCAAGCCAACACACAGACACTCATGCAAGAAACTCGGGTGGGATGAAAGCCATTTTAAACTCCTTACCTTTGTGGCTTGTGGCTTTCTTAATTGTGCCTGTTATTGGGCTTCCTGAATTCAGTGTGTTAACAAATTCATAAGATAGTGTGAACGAGATTGACAGTGCAGGGCCTTAATGGGCCATGCTCCATCCTCCAACACAGTGTGTGATCCTGGGCAACCGGACATTATGCAAATGAGACTATGCTGAATAGTTCAGCAGTGGCTCAGCTGGGGGCTACAAAGGCAGTTTGGCTGTCACAGTGTCGTCCAGGCAGGCTCCACTTTCACAGACTCGAGCTCAGAAGCACGAGCAGCAACGAGCCTTTTATGAGTACCGGTACTCTCATTGCAGGCAGAGAAGTGCCGGTACTCAGAGCGGTAAAAATAAAAAGTGCTGGTACTCAGTACCTATGAGTACCGGCCCATTTAAAGCACTGTTTTATGCCATCAACAGTATACTTTCTCAGTGTAAGATCTCTTACAACTCAATTTAAGTTGAACCCTAGTATTAGGTGAAACTGAACCAAACAGACATAATCAATCCCAAGAATGTAATTCAGCCCAGATACAATTTCTACCTATTTTATCAGAAGTTATAGATTATTCTATAAAAAAAATATGTTTAAGGCAAAGATATTATAAAATGTTCAGCATTTGCCCAAAAACTAGTTTGTCTAAAGTTAAGTAAACCATAGTGAGAGTATTTGTAATACGACTTCAGTGAATATCTTCCAATCTGAGTTCAAAATTGCAATTAGGTGATAGCTTTTAGTGCCCAACACAGGATGGCATTTTAAAAGTGGCTGTAAAATGGACCCTCGCCAGGATGGTGGAATAGTCTTGGAGTTATAAATAAAACTCACAATCAGGCTCCACTTAAAGGCCAGGTGCACAACCATTTTGTTTTACAACTGGCAATTTGTGATTTTTTGCGACTCACAAAACAAAATGTAAAAACAGTATCAGGCACACTGTTTGCTATTCGCAAATGGGTAGCAACGGACCTGCCTCATCAATACTCATGAGGTAGGTCGCAAATTGCAACCCATTTGTTAATGGCTGCACTCACAGGGATTGTGGCCTGCTGAAATTAGCAGACCACAATGTCTGTGACTGCGTTTTAAATAAACCAGTTTTTTTTTAATGCAACCCATTTTCCTTAGAGGAAAACAGGATGCATTTCATAAGTAAAAATGAAATGTTTCAGTTTCATTTTTCACAGTAGGCAGTGGTCTGTAGGACTACTGCCTACTCTGAAAAAATGTTGGCACCCCATTCACAAAGGGGAAGGAATCTCTTGGGGACCCCTTCCTGTTTGCAAATGAGTTACGACCAATTTCAAATTGGTGGTAGCTGCAACTGTTTCGCGACTGCATTCATGGCCACAAAACAATCATACGTGGGTCTGTGAGTTGCAATGAGGAAGGGACGCCCTTGGGACGCCCCTTTCTAATTGCTAGTCACAAATCCCTATTTTGTGAGTCTGTAACTGTATACCGATTCGTAAAATAAGGATAGTACATCCTACAAGGCCATTTTACAGCTGCAAAAAGGCGATTTTTGCATTTTGTTACTGTTAGAAATGGGGTAGTCAGTCAGAGTAAGTCACACACATTACAAACTATCCTTTGCCCACCCTGTGCGTTGGAAGAAGTCCACGGCATTACATCGATCTGGTAGGGTGATGTGTTGAATTTTCTGTCGCACGACAGGTGTTGCGTTGCTTTTCCACTTGGGAAATCGACTGTGTCGTTCGGGTTCAGCTGTACGCTGATCCGGTAGGGCTGTATTTCAAATGCTCTGTTGGAAGGCATGCGCTGCATGGAATCTTCACTCTGGAAGGCAGGCTGCGTCATTCCGGTTCGGCTGTGCGGCAATTTCTCTGTTGTAAAATGTCTGTGTGTCATTTCCGGCAGGCTGTGCATCGATTTTTGACACACACTGACAGAATCCATGGATGGCAGGCTTTTGAGTGTCCTTGCAAAGAAAGGTGGCTATATTGGTCACTGATTTGTTTTTGTTTTGTTTTTGAATGTCAGAAATTTATATTTGTGAATGTTGAGATGTTATATTGGTTTCACTGGTAATAATAAATAATTGAAATGGGTATATATTTTTTTTTGTTAAGTTGCCTAATAATTATGCACAGTGATAGTCACCTGCACACACAGATATCCCCCTAACATAGCTAAAACTAAAATCAAACTAAAAACTACTTCCAAAAATATTCAGCTTTGATATTAATGAGTTTTTTGGGTTCATTGAGAACATGGTTGTTGTTCAATAATAAAATTAATCCTCAAAAATACAACTTGCCTAATAATTCTGCACTCCCTGTAGTTGGCACGCCAAATTTACAAAGTGGCGCAATGCATGCATTGCACCTCTTTGTAAGCCATGCGCCACACTGAGGAGATGAAGTCTTTTTGGCCCTGATACTTCAGAAAACAGGAGGCAAGCTCAATCCAAGCCCTTGGAGAGCACTTTTTAACAAAGTCAGAGGGCAGCAGGGCAGCAGGGCAACAGCAGGGCAGCAGTCCTTCTCAGCAAAGCAGTCCAGATGAGTCCTTTGGGCAGCCAGGCAGTCACTCTTGACAGGTTGCCGGTTCAGGTCTACAAGTGTCTGAGTTGGTGGGGTCAGGGACCCAGTTTATATACCCAAAAATGCCTTTGAAGTGGTTCAAAGAGTGGTTTTGAAGTGCACAAGTTCCCCTTTCAGTACAGGTCTGTCTGCCAGGGTCCCAGCAGGGGGTTAGGCAGTCTATTGTGCGAGGGCAGGCCACTAGCCTTTGAACTGTAAGTGTCAGACCCTCCACCCTTCCAGCCCAGGAAGACCCATTCAGTATGCAGATGAGTGCAGGTGTGACTGAGTGTCCTGTGTTTGTGGTTGTCTGGGTGAAAGGCACAAGGTAGCTGTCAACCAGCCCAGTCATTGATTGGAAATAGGCTGAAAGGCACAGATTAATTTGTAAGTGCAGAGAAATGCTCACTTTCTAAAAGTGACATTTCTAAAATACGAATATAAAATCCAACCTCGCCAATAAGCAGGATTTTCTATTACTGTTCTGGCCATGCTAAATATGGCCTGGTTACCCCTTTCTGTTCAGAATCTACCACTCAAACAATATTTGAGGGTAGCCCTAATGCTATTCTATGAAAGGATCAAGCCTCACAGTAGTGGAAAACAAATTTAGGAGTTTTCCATTACCAGGACATATAAAACACACATGTACATGTTCTGCCTTTTACCTACATAGCACCCTGACCTATGGGTTAGCTTAGGGGTGACTTATATGTAGAAAAAGGGGAGTTTAAGGCTTGTCAAATACTTTTAAATGCCAAGTTGAAGAAGCAGTGAAACTGCACACACAGGCCTTGCAATGGCAGGCCTGAGACATGGGTATGGGGCTACTTATGTGGGTGGCACAATCAGTTATGCAGGCCCAATAGTAGCATTTAATTTACAGGCCCTGGTCACATGTAGTGCACTTTACTGGGGACTTACAAGTAAATGAATTATGCCAATTGGGTATAAGCCAATGTTACCATGTTTTTAGGGAGAGAGCACATGCACGTTAGCACTGGTTAGCAGTGGTAAAGTGTCCAGAGTCCCAAAGCCAGCAGAAATGAGGTCAGAAAAGGAAGAGGAGGAAGGCAAAAAGTTTTGGGGTGACCCTTCAGAGAGGCCATTTCCAACAGTGACCGCAAAGTAGCTTTGTACATCAGGCTCTTAGACTTTAAAACTGTCACTCATACACCATTCGGACCCAGAGAACGAGATGTATGGCATCCTTTGATTAACTCCAGAACCTTTTCTGTGTTAATCACATTAACATTACTTTCATATTTCAAACCCCTTAATAAGACACTCCTAAGCTCCATACAGTTCTATAGTAAAAAAATGGAGTATTTCATATGTTATGTCAGTTACATTATGTGTTATACAATACACACAAAGCCCTACTTAATTCCAGAATCTACAGGGCAGATTTAAGAAAAGTGGTGCTGCCCCAATGCAGCCCTACTTTTCCTGTGCCCCTTAGCGCCCCACTACCGCCACCATGAGTGCGTCTTATTCAAATACGGCACACCATGGCCCAGGGTAGGGGTAATAGCTTCCGAATTTTTGACAATATTAATGTACTGGTCAGAGTTGGTGCCAAAATGTTGGCGCTAACTCTGAACAGTATATGGGGACCCTTTGTAACCTATGGTGTGCCCCCTTTTAACACTTGCTCTGATCAGGTATTAAAAATGCCAAAAAAATGACACAAATAAATCTTTTATATTTTTTGTGCCATTTTTGTCGCCCCCCCTAACAGTGGAAGGCACCCCTTGCATACATTACACCTTGCACAGGCATAATGTGGCGCATGGCTTACAAAGAGGTGCAATGCATGCATTGCGCCACTTTGTAAATTTGGCGTGCCAACTACTGTATAGCCTCGTTGGGCCACATTAGCGTAAAAAAAAAATATCCTAATGTGGCGCATGGAGGCACTACGCCCTCTCAAATCTGGGCCTACAGATTTGGTGGAATCTGCTAATTGCCACCAGGCCTCTTCCTGATTGCCTTTAACATTATTTCAATGTCTGTTTCAGTTGCCTGATTGAAGAGGTGATTACCACATCCTGAGTTTTTAACAGTTGTCTTAGATTTGTTTTTAACAGCCTTTTCACGGATAAGATCACATCATCAAATTTATTATAAGATTGACTACATGAGTTGACTAGCATGACCTTCTTTTTAGAAGAATTATGTGTTATCTTATGTCAGACGTAACTGGTTAGTGAAGATTTTAAATCTGCAATAAACCCCAAAGACTGCAATGAGTCCAATTCGGTTTAGTCATTAAATCAGTGATCCACTAGGATTTTTCTGTTGCTAATTATAGTACAGAGACATCGGGTGGAGGGAAGTTATTCTCAAACACCATATATTCCTATCCTAAAGTAATTGACTAAGGGTTGTGGTCACTTTCAAGTGTAGCGAGTATGTAGAAATCCTTTAACAGATAAAAGTTCATAAAATGTAGAAATGTATAGTCCAGCACTGAAGAAAAATGTGTATATTGTGTTTGACAGTCTTGCTCCAGTATCCCGTTCTAAGAACATGAAGGCAATTCACCAAAAAGGAGGTTACAACTTTATCACCAGAATGTTAAGACTGGCCTTGGAATTTAACAGGGCAAGTGTTTAAATGAGAGTCCGGAAATCATGCAGACAGGAAGAATTTACTTTATGAAACAAATTAGCATTAACATCGCCAGTGAATAATCTAAGAGTTTAGGGAAACTATTCCAGGTGTATTTGATTTTCAGTTAAAATTTATTTTAGGTTGCACTGTTCTCTGAGTTCGAGGGTGGTAATTAAACTTTACTTATCAATATCTGATTTATTCTAAATGTTTTGTTGTTAAACCTAACTTTGATTATCAATATCTGATTTGTTCTAAATGTTTTGTTGTTAAAACTAATCAAAACTGCAATATTAATTTTAGAGTTAAGTAAAAGTTTTTTGCCTACAAATCCTCAGATACTTACAAAATCGAGTTGTATACTAAATTGGACAAAATGGCCACAGCACACAGAAAGTATAGTCCAATAGTATGGCAGGGATAGGTATCCCTGGTAGTATGTTGCTGAGGTGCAAAGTTGAATGGAGTCTCAAGTCCTGTTTGTAGATGGTGTCTTTTATTCGTAGATACTAGAAATCATTGTGCCATCAGCGAGATACAGCCAACACGTGTTTCGTCACACCAGTGACTTTATCAAGGCTGGGCCGTCCGGCTAGGATGGTGCGTAACGAAGGTGAGTAATGAGGGAGTCTTGTGACCAATTGAATGGGCTTTGGAACGTCAGTGGTAACTTCTTGGAGTAGACCTATCAATAGTGTGGTTGAAGAAAAATGACAAGTATGAAAAGGCAGGTTGGCAGGCCCTGATAAGCCTGTGGTCGGAACCTGAAAAGGCGAAGGGACGTGTGGCACCAAGTTGTCTGAGCGACCTGGCCTGCCAACCTGCCTTTTCATACTTGCCATTTTTCTTACTCAACCACACTATTGATAGGTCTACTGCCATACTATTGGACTATACTTTCTGTGTGCTGTGGCCATTTTGTCCAGTTTTGTCTTTGGGTATTCTGATACCCGTTTTGGTGCCTACCGGGTAGTAAGGCACTGGGCCAGGTTGCACCAGACTCTGCGGTTACTTTGATACTTGTCTAAAATTATTGTTTTACTGCCTAGATGTGCGGCGCCTTTCACCCTTACTACCCTATTGTGCTTTGCCCGAGTTGTATACTACGTGGCCTACCCATGGAACTTTTCGAAGCAACCAAGAAATACACTACTTTTAAACTTTATCTCCCCGAGCATGTGATTTGGCCTACAGTTGTCACGTAGCCACCAGAGTGTGTATGTCCACTTACATATGCATTTCAGATCCCTTTATCTGTAACAACAAATATTTGGAAACCTCGAAGGAGTAGCCAGAAAATTAAAGCACCCCAACTGTGACCTTACAACTAATGACCTGAACGGTGTTACTGTTGAGAGTGTGTTCTTCTCCTAAGAAAATATTTTTGAAAAAAATATCCAAATAGCACCTGCTATAACACTATTTTTAAAGAGTTTGGATAAAAAAGCAAAATGTTGTTTAGGAGGTTCTGCCACAAAGTAAAGTGCTTACGTGAGGGCTCACACTGACCTAACCGGAAAGTTTTATGAAGGCCCTGCCTTCATTCTTTCTTCCCCTCTTTTATTTTTTTCTCATCTCCATGCTTTTTTCCTCTCCCTACATGCGTGATATCTCTATTTCTCTATCCCTCTCCTGCTTTCTCTCTCTCCCTGTCTTCCAAACTTCCACATATCTCTTTCTCTGTCACTATCATTGTAGATCTTTTTCCAGACCTTCACCCTCACCTCTTAGAGCTGTCATGGAATTCTGCTGGAATTTTATTTATGAGCTTCTGCATTAATAACAGAAGGGACCGATAAAGTACTAATATACCTTTACTGTGACCCAGCCTGTGGGGTTATCATGCCCCACAAGAAGCCCCAGCTGTAGGTGTTCAAGTGTTGGTTGCCTACGCCCAGCAGTAACACGGTGTTATGTCGTTTAGGGCATGCCCCCACCAGGGGTGTAGCTTCTATTGGTACAGTGGCCCCAGAGCCTCCTGAACAATGATTATTGCTGTATTTTAAAATTCAAACAGCCAGTATGGGTTATTCACTTTCATGCACTAGGGCACTGGATCCCATGGGACGCTGGCTGCAATATCTGCCCCAACATTCCCCCTCTCACCTTAGCAGGACTCGGTCTGTTAGCCCTCTTCTGTTGTACAAGCAGGTCCATGACAAAGAAATACATTGCCATACAAGATGAGCAGCACATTGTGGTGGGTGCCATATATGGGGAAAAAGGAGCTACATACCATTACAAGTGTGTCTGTCTGTGTCTCTAACTTCCACAAAGGCTTGAAACTGATGGCCTAACCAGCAAACAGTTCTTTCACATGCCGTTTTGCCTAACCAGAGTGAGATATCTTGTGCAGGTAACATTTTCCAACTGCACATGCTTCTGATGTTGATTCAGTTTGAGTTTGGGACCAAGATATGATACTGAAGCTTAGCTTCAAGAGGCAATTCAGGGACAGATTTATCAAAATGCCACACAATGCAGTGCAACAAGACATCCTGTGCACTGCGTTGCGTGACAGGGAGAGAGCAGGAATGCACCATATTTAACATTATATGGCACGTTCCTGTCCTCTCCTTGCTCTGCCGCATTCTGTGCTGCCTTGTGCCAATGCGGACACCTTTGTTCCATGGTGCACGGGGGTCGCTGTTACAGGCAGGATTGTTTTTGTGTAGGAAGGGGCACCGTCCTACAAAAAAACAATCCTCTGAGGGGTTTTACTCTTTCTGTGTGTGCCACAAAATGCAGCACATATAGAAAGAGGAAAATGAGGAGAAATAAACATATTTCACCTAGTTATGCCTCCCTTATGAAGCTGTAGCATATTGATGGTTTCTCAGGTCTACAACTTATGGTAAATCTGGAAATGCATCAAAAACCATGAGTGGATACATCGGAACACCTGTGCTCCACCCATGGAACGCCTTCTTGGGGCAGAGTAACACAAGGCTACAACTTGCTCTGCTTTGTGTTACTCCATATTTACCAAGCCACTCAGGACCATGCAAGGTGGCCTTGATTGGCTTGGTAAATCTCATTCTAGGTTTTGCGTCACTTTTTGTCCCCTTGAGTGAAGCAAGGGCGACACAAAACCTTTGATAAATATGCCCCTCAGTCTGTGGTGTGCTCCACAAGAAGGCAATTTATTCATGCTTCATGATGGATTTTATTTGGTGCTAAACCTGCTTCCATGAAGCCATTTTGAAGTGCTAAGAAGTGAGAGGTAGAATCTTAAATCATATTTAGGAGCCCCTTGCACTGCTGGAGTGTCACTTTTTGTCAAGCTCTGGCGGCAGATACTATAAAATTATACTTATTAGGCAACATAAAGCCACTTTGTGTGGCTTTGAATGGCCTCATTCTGCAGCACATGTAGTAAGAGGAAAATGCCTCTCAGGATTGTTTTCATGCTTTCTGCCCAAAAACAATCCTGCCGACAACACAGGCACCCTTCCACCATGGTGCAAGTGCACCTGCGTTTGTGCTAGGCTGCCGAAATGGTGCCAGCACAGGGGGAAGGGACAGAAATGGACTGTATTGCATAAACAATGGGCATTCCTGCCCTTTCACTTTGAAATAAAGCAGCGCTGCAAGGTGACTAACCGAAACACCTGTAAATGAGGGCCAGATTAAGAACATCCCAAGAAACTCTGCAACAGTATGGTAATACAGGAAGAAAGTTGGTCCTGGCATTGGGGCCCAGATGTATAATTTTTTTAATATCAATTACCTAGTTGTGATTTTCTGCGAATCACAATTAGGTAATCGCTATTTGAATATATGAAACTCCAGGAGTTTCATTTAGCGTTTCCCAGTGGGTCTCAAATCAACCTACCCCATTAATATTCATGAGGTAGGTCGCAATTTTCGACCCATTAGGAAACTCTAAAATCACAGGGATTGTGCCCTGCTTGGCTCAGCAGACCACCATGTCTGTGATTACTTTTAAATAAAGCCATCTTTTCTTTTTAAATGCAGCCCATTTTCCTCAAAGGTAAACAGGATTCGTTCGAAAAAGAAAAATGAAAATTTTTCTTTTCATTTTTTAAGAGTAGGCAGTGGTCCATGGGACCACTGCCAGCTCTTAAAAAAACGTTTTGGCATGCATTCACAAAGGGGAAGGGGTCCCTTGAAGACCCCTTTCCGTTTGTGAATGGGTTACCATTTGCTTGAAGTAGGTGGTAAAATGCAAATGTTTTGTGACCGCATTTCGGTCACAAAACATTCCTACATACCGCTGCGATTCGGTATCAGGACGAGACGTCCTTCACACACCCCTTCCTAATATCGAATCAGTATGTAGTTGCAAGTCCAAAATGCGAATGGGTAACATGTTACCAAATCGCAAATTGGAATTCATACATACCAAAATGCTTTTTTGCACTTGCAAATTGCCTGATCGCAAAAATGCATGATACATCTGGCCCTTGGTCCCTTTGACCCTGAGATAGTAGAGAAAGGCACCTTTAATTGCATTTCTGAGAGTCGTTTGAGAAGATCAGGTGCAACATATTAAAACTTAAGCATTGCATTTACATATGCATTTTGCACGTCAATTATAGACCTGATGGGCTTGGAACATTCTTATATACAAATTTTAAGAATTAATAATATTAAGCAGAGTGCCTGCTAGCCAGAATGGCAGCCTCTATTTAGCTGTAGGTGGCCTTTTTTTGCCCCTCCCCTAATCTCAGGTATGAAATCTTCGAACGTTGCCATGCTCACGCCAAGAAAACCGTGTCTGGAAAAAACAACATAGGCCCAACCCCCAGTGGAATCCAGCCACGCCTGGGTTGCAGCAGTGCCAGAAGGGCTAGGCTTCTGAGAAACCTCAGCGCCAGAATATTTCAGAGCCTCACCTGCTGTAGTCAATGCTGCATGGCCAAAAATAGCTAGGATTTGTGAAATTTTGTCTCAGTGAAAGTACATTTGAGCGTCAGAGGCCAGGGAGTATTAGTTTCAGCTGCAGAGATAATTGAGTGATTTGTTCTATCTATCGACCAGGGGAAATGCTTTCAAACTTAGGGTGATTTTGATTCAGGATAATTTAATGACGGTGGTGGTGGTGGAGGGAAGGGTGGAGCTTTGTAGTTCTCAGATTTCCAAACTAACAAAGCAGTGGGCTGCAGAGTGTAGGGGTGAGATTACCAAGGGTGGGGTGGACTGTTTCCACAAGGAACAGGGTCAGGTACTGATTTGTATTAGGTGGGCCTCTGGCCAGTATAGCGCAGTTGGTGAAAAATTATGGTTTGGAATGCTACCCTGAGCATTTGTAACTGGTCTGACTATTTGCAAACATCCCTCACATCACCTTTTGGGTGTTTAATTGACAGGTGTATGCCTGGAAACCTGAGATTGACATAGCTTTCCAGGCCTAATCCTGCCAATGTTTGTGAATTCTAAAAAGTAGTACATTTGCATCCATTCAAGGACTACTTCTATACATGCAGATTAACTACTTTTTTGGTAAACCAGTCTCTATATATATTTGAGATCCCTACCTTTTGCTGAAATGAGAATGGAGAGAAAACTTGACACATATAGCAGACCGAGCTCAGGGCCCCCAGACCCAAAAGCCAATCCTAGAATGCACTTGAGTGGTGTCACACCTCAAAACACACAGCTGAAGCTATGTCCCTGCCCGTGCCACCTGGGTCTAGTAGTCCTCCATGAGAACTCATGACTACTATCACATACAACACTACAGCCTTAAATCCATGCTCTGGCATCACTTATAAGTCTATTCTCACTGCCTGCACTCTACTCCGTCTATGCTACAAGACGTCTTGAGGGTCGAGCTATCAAACAGATGTATGTGGGCAAGGTTCCATGTTTCTAGTCCTCACCCTTTACAAATCATTTGCTCAAGAGACTAATGGCCCCAGGTACTAAGCCTGAGTTGCAATAGAAAAGGGAACTTAGGACATTATTAGGACGAACTGAGCAAGAGCCGAGGGACAGATATGGCTTGACTGTAAGAGTTGGTGCACAAGCTGAGCCATTTAAATGTTTGACATGTATATCTTGCAACAAACCTAATGTATAAATTAAATACAATCTCTTCAAAATTCATAAAGGTGTATTTCTTTACCATGCTGCAGCGTTTCACTGGGGTACATCAGGGTATATAACTTCATAGGCATTCATTAAAAGTGATCGTTTATAGAAACATCCATTGTTTCCCCACCCCCTAGTGACAATGCCATTAGTGAACTAAGAAGGAAGTCAGTAGTCATGTAAACTCTGTGGCCCATAGTTATCATTTACTTATATCACACTTGTACCACACACAGGGTGCAAGCATGATGCAACCAATAAGTGTGGTTTATCAAGCCACGCAAGGCCCCTTTGTGTGGCCCTGCATCTCTTGATAAATCTGGAGTAGCGCAAACACAGTACAAATCCCTGCATTGCTTTACTCCGCTCCAGAGAGACGTTCCATGGGTCGTGTGTGGGTGTTCCCACGCAACACCCACGGATTTTGACACATTCACAGATTTACCATAAGTGGTAGACATGGGAATGTGCCAAAACTACTATGTCTCCCAAGTTGAGGTGTAACGAGGAGAAATACTGTATGTTTATTTCTCCTCATTGTTTCCTCTTTCGATGTGTGCTTCGTTTTGCACCACACATAGACAGAGAAAAATGCCTCAGGGGACTATTTTGTTCAGGAAGGTATCCCAGGAAGGACACTTTCTGATGACCAGACCTGCAGACACCTTCATGCTCAGCCCGTCACTCTCATTGATTCATTGATGAGAGAGACAAATAGGGCAAGTTTCATCATCCCCCCGAAGTAGGGAAGGATGAGGATATGGCAGGTATCTGGCCAGGAACTAATGTGACAATCTGGGGGAACCTACTATTTTTTTCTAAGCTGAAGCATGTTTGTGAGAAAGAGAGCAATTTGTGCTCACAAAACACAGTTTTGGGAGTTCGGCAGACAAAAAAAGACATAGAGGCTTTCTAGTGTCCCCAAGCACTTTGTGACCCTTGCCTGTTGAACCGTTCCCGTTGAGTTCTATTTTCGCAGTACGCCTTCTGTTAGTGGTCAGTCTTATATGATATGATATGAGCCTGCTGTACAAAACTTATTAACAATTGCAAACCTCCGATTTGTAAAATCAGAGGATTTGCAAATTTAAAAATAGCATTTTTGTATTTACCAAAGGCATTTTCCTATTGAGCAAAGCGCTTTTGAATCATTAAATGGTATTACAAATGGATTACGAATCTCCATTTAAAAGGGATTTTTGGGGGGCACCCTTTTAAATAGTGACTCAGACCCTGAGGAATCAATGGTTTTCGACCACAATTTTTACCACAAACCATTGATCAATTAGTGACTCCCAAGTTGGAGTGATAACTGATATGCAAAGAGGAAAGAGTCCCCATTGGATCCCTTCCCCTGTGGGAATGCTGAAAAAAGTTTCATAGAGAGTAGAGGGTGGCACACCGGACCAGGGTCAACTATCAGTGAAACATTTTAACAACCCAACCTTTTTTTTCTTAAAAAAAAACAACTAGTTCCGTTTTCGTAAAAAAATCACAAATATTGTCCTCTGCTGACCCTTGCAGGCCTTCTTCTCTGTGAATGTTACCACAGGCATTTGCAACTTTCGACCTGTCTATTGAATATTAATTACACCTATTTGTACACAGGTCAATTCTCAAAATCCTATACCATTTTCCAAAGGTCTGTGGGCAATTTGCTACCACTTTTTATGAATGGAATATTAGTGCAATAGGGCCAGGAGGGTTCTGCTGTACAGATTTAGAGAAAACTTCGAGAATTATTGTACATAGTGAATTGAGGCTCCATAAACTCAGGAACTTTCAGAGGCAAAGTGGTCTTTCTTGCAACTTATTGCACCGTTGCTATTTGTGCCGGAATATGTGTGTGGAACAAAGTTCTTAAGCCAAACTTCAGTGTAGCAAACCTGATTTCACTCCTTTGAAGAGTATAGTGGCCTCCATTTTTTTACTGTCACAAAGTTTATTTGATTTTCGATCCATTGATACATACCTGTCCAGGTTACCACCTGCCTCGGATTGCTGCAATCAGTTTTTGTAAGGGCTGACCTGTTCGGGTCAGAGAGAACACTTACTCCATTGGTGCCTGAGGTGCATTCAGGTCTTGAGAAAGTTTAATATAGATAGCATTGTTCTCTTCTGACTTAAACAAAGTGGGCAAGCCCACCTGCAAGCCACCTCCTGGGCCTTATCGTGCACAGTTTTGTCTTGGGAACATGTTGGTCTATTCAGTCCTACCAAGTTATCGAAGGAAAATAGCATTTTGATAGCCATGTCCATTTACATGGCCAGCACCTGGTGGTTCTGTGCACCGCAACGCACTCTTACAGAACAGGAGCATTATTTGAGGTGGTACATAGCTCATGGTAGCAGCTTGCCAACATCCTATTCATTGCACAAGGCAAATATTGACAATTTCCTTGCCTTTTGCGTGCACTAGATCAGCCCGTGATAGTCTCCATTTCCATTTACTTTGGAAGCAACTCAAGGCGGTGTTCTCATGGGCTCTCACAGGTACATGGTGGTGTGAATGGAAGAGGGCCAATGATTCTGGACACGCCTGCAGTGCCCTCACTTTCTCCCATCGCTATTCTTCTAACGCTTTTGCAAGGATATGGAAGGCCATTTTGTAGGAAGGCTTTGTTTTTAAGCCTGGCTTAGAGATAGCCTTAACTGCTTCCCAGCCTCTAGTTACATGTATATTTACATTCCTACAAGGGTCTTCGGTCGGCCCTCTTCATGCCTTCATCAGTTCAACTGTTATTCATATTTTCCTTCCATCCATAGTAGCATACACAATGGGGATAGTCTGATAAGGTGCACAGCCACCTCAAAAAGAAAGCATATCAGTTCTGGGCTTGGTGTGCCTGTGTCGCTCGACCACTCTATTATTGTTATAATTTGTCAATGGTTGCCATTTATTTTGCATAGCCATACGTTTGCAAAAAAAAAAAAAAAATTGCACGCTTGTGAAGACTAGACCTAGAGGCTTTGTCAGTGTTTGTTCAATATTGTGTGTGACAGGAAGTGATAGACAGGGCCGGCTTTGGCCATGGGCGATCTGCAATTTTAAGAGAGGCACACGGAGCTGTTTGCCTTAAAGTCCTGCAGACAGCAGCGTCCCTCTTACTTGACTCCAATGATTAAGACTAAACTGCTTTTAATCCTTTCTACTTGCTGCAGGTGCCGTTTGCACCCCATTAACCCTCTTTCTTCCCCTCCCATCTCCCTCTCTTCCCCTCTGCTGGCACATACCAACAGCACCAGTCGCACCACCAACAACTTGTACCAATAGCGTGATCCGGCTATACTGAGTGAATCTGAATATTTGGAGGAGGTGTCGAGAGGTTTGTGATCAGAGGTCAGCAACAGCTTCCATGTGTGAAGGACCTGCAAACACAAAGTGAACCACAGCTACCTTATGTTATTCACCAGCTGCCCTGAGGGAGCTAAGTGTCTTTCCGCCCAGGGCACTACCTGAGTAAGGGCCGGCTGTGGTGATAGAAACATTTAAGAGCAGCACAAGATTAATTTATAAGGGAAAGGAGTTATTTTCCAACAGGCCGAAAGGTATGTAGGTTTGGTGCATGTGGTCAGCACTTCGTTTCTCAATCTGTCTGAGGCACTGACCTGTATGAAAGTCCATTGTTTTTCTTCTAGGCCAGTCCATCTTTGCAAGTAGCAAGGCCTCCAAAAGCCTCAAAAGGACATCTTTTTAACCTTTTGGACGGACCAATTGAAATCTGGGCTTACTTTTCCAAGAGTATTAAACAACATCGCAAATTCCAAGCAATAGTTTGAGCTTGGAGTCTCTCAACTTATTCCTGTTGTCTTTCTTCCTAGAAGGGTTAAACTTTTCAAAAGATCCATAGTTTACATTGTAATACGAGAGTTGGATGGCACGCTTGAGTGCCTAGAGTCAAGTTCTCATAGACCAGTTGAATGTCAAGAAGAAAGCAAATATGACATTGTATGGTAAATATTTAAAAGGGGTTTAGGTGTTTTTAGAGTCAACTGATGTGCTCGTGTGGATGAAAATGTTCCTAGAAGGATTGCATGTCTGAAGAAATCTCATGCAGAATTTTGGGGTTAGGATTTATAAAAAGCATTTGTGGTCCGTCGATTTTGACCATGTGACCTTGCGAACTCAAAGCTAGAAGAGTGGGATGTGCCAGCGGTAGAAAACATGATATAGTGTGTGAAGTATTCAATGATTGATTGGCTGTTAGTGGAGTTGTCTCTTAGAGCCTTGCGGATTAAGGTATTCCTGGAAGAACATGGGCTTGCCGACAAAAGCCTACGTGTTGTTGTCTGAAGGGAGTTCAACTGAGGTCTAAGGTGATCTTGCACCCTCCCTTTGTGGTCTTGTATACACAGAGCCTCCTAGAAAGGTTGGATGCTATGGAGATACCACAAGCATCATTGTTTGGCAAGGGTTTCATGGAAATACTACGTGTTCCTAGAATGGTACCTGCCCAGGATGCTGGCTTAGGTATGTACCTGTCAAGGTCTTTCCAGTCGCTTATGATTGGATTACCTTTGTTGGTCTCTTGGCAGTGGGACAGTGGCTTGGATGGGCTTATTTGCAGCTATAATTAACTGCATGGATGCAGATGAGAGACGTGCCGTTTTGTTACTTTGATTCGACTGCCATCGCCTTAGGAGGTTTCCTGGAGCGTGAACAGCTTATGTTGTCATCAGCAAGCAGGCCTGTTGGGACCTGCATGGAGCTTCGTGCTGCACACCCAAGCCACACCTGTGCTTACAGAATGGAAAATACCTTTAAACAAACCAGAGAGGAGACCTTAATTAAACAAGAGGCCTAGACACCATACCAACATTTTGTTCTGTTGGCACCATATGCATGATACCTTATGTCCTCCCTTTCATCAAGGACATTTAAGAAGCTGCAGACATAGATGGGCTACGAATTGTCTGATTGCACCAAATTTGTCCAATATGGTGGTGTGCTTACTCTGCTGAGCTTGTTACTGGTTTAGCTCTTCCCGTCTTTACTTTCCACCGAAACAGACACCCACTCAGTCACCCTTCTCTACTACTAGTTCTCCATTCTGAAAGCACACACCATAGAGAACAGGTCCCCCCACCACCTGAGTCAAAGCTGAGATATGCCCTTTGGTTCACCTATCTGCCTCCTTGTGACCAAAGACAGTGAAGGGACATTGCACAGAGCTAGCTCACACATGGAAGTTTAAAATTCCAGCCCTTCTAAAGCCTCTGCTACCAAATTGCTGCATTCTCACCAGTGTCCCCACACAGGGGAGGCTCCTCCGCTTGTGCAGAGGAGCTTACCCCCCCTTTCCAGCAGCAGTCGCAACAAACCTTTTACAATGGTGACGATAAAGTGAGGAAGGCTTTTAATTTATAAAAATATATAATTTAATGTTTATCCTCAGACCCCCCACCCCTCCCCATGAGTGTGCTGCCCTGCCTCTTTACAGCCAGCGAGCTGAGACTGTCCCCACACCTGTCAGTCACTCACATAGGGGGTCATTCTGACCTCGGCGGTAAAAGCCGCTTACCGCCGGTCAGAAGGCCGCCACAATACCGCCGCGGCCGCGGTCAGCCGCCACGGACATTCTGACCCACAACTGCAAAACCTCCAAAAATCCGCCCTCCACTGCAGTCCGCCACATCAGTGGCCAGCGGTAAACTGGACAAGACCAAACCTCCACCGCCACGCCAACAGAAATACGCCCATCCCATTATGACCCGCAAATCCACGCGGCGGTCATTCAACCGCGGTATTCCATTGGCGGTACACACCGCCGCGGTCAAAATACACACACCTTTACAAACCCCTACCACATTGGACAATTTGAAAGGCACACACCTGAAACACATACACACACCACTCCCACACATCCAATACCATATAAAACAGACACCCACATCACCCACAAACCCCTACCAACAAAAACCAGAGACGAAGGAGAGAGAGACACATCAGAGAATAGATAGCCAGACACACAGAGGCACACCACAACATCACACACACCACATAGAAGCACAAAGCACCACACACCAACACACACATCATCACATACACCACCCCACACCTCATACACACCACCCCATGGCACCACAAAAGGCACCCACGCTTTTCGGACCAAGAACTCCGGGTCATGGTGGAGGAAATCATAAGAGTGGAACCCCAGCTCTTCGGCTCACAGGTTCAGCACACCACCATAGCAAGGAAGGCGGAGCTCTGGCAGCGGATCGTGGACAGGGTCAACGCGGTGGGACAGCATCCCAGAAATCGAGAGGACATCCGCAAACGATGGAACGACCTACGGGGGAAGGTGCGCTCGATGGTCTCGCGACACAACATCGCAGTGCAGAAGACTGGCGGGGGACCCCCACCCACTCCACCCGAATTCACAACATGGGAGCAAGAGGTACTAAACATCCTGCATCCTGATGGCCTCGCTGGAGTACACGGAGGAATGGACTCTGGTAAGTACAAGGCCAACCACTTCACCCCCCCCCCCCCCCAGCATGCTAACCCCCACCAACCCCCCAGCACACATCCTCCCTGAGAATGTCTCTCCAGCACAACCCACCCAACACCAACCCCTGCATGCCATCCCCAAACTATGGACACCCATCACCTAAGCATGACCACTGCACATACCCATCCCCCCCCCCCCACAAAACACCCTCACAACACCTCCCCCAAGGGAATGCCAGCACTGGTGGACAAGGGCACCCATAAAACGCAAGCTAATGCACACACAGAAACAATAACCATACCCTCTTACCCCATGCAGGACCCGAACGACAACACACCGGTCAGGAGGGACCAGAAATGTCCATCCCACCCCCGGAACAGGCCCCTAGTGATGACGGCAGCTCTGTCGACCTGGAACCTGACGACCAGCCCGGACCATCGGGGACCTCTGGGCAGTCGGTTCCCCTCACCCAGACACAGGCCACTGCAGACCCAACCCCCTCTGGGAACAACAGCACAGCTCCCACCCAGCGGGCCCTTGCCTCTGTCTCTAGGACAGGTCAAGCAGCGGTGTGTCTACCACTACAGGGCCCCCAGGGTAACCCACCAACCCAACAACAACAGGGACCTGGGGGCAGTGGGAGTGGGCACACCGTCCAGGGGACAGAGGCCCAGGGAAACAGGGCAACTCGGAGGGCTGCTGTGCGACAGGGGGGGGAGGAGAGGCCCAGGGAACCCGCTCTCCAAGAGGCCCTCACCACCATCATGGCAGCCTACCACCACTCACAAGAGACGATGGCGACGGTACTGGCCAGGTTCCAGGAGATCCAGGCACAGCAGGAGCCACGCTACATGGGGTTCAGCGACCAACTCACGAACATCTCAACCGCTATGGGGAGCATAGTCCAGGCCCTGAACCGTATAGAGGACACGTTTCGGGACCATGTGGCATCACACAGGGCCCCTGTCACTAGCCAGGAACAGGAACAGCCTACCACCTCCGCCGGCGCTAGTGGACAGGAGGCCCCACCACAACGACAGCCCACCAGAACCCCACCTCCTGCTGAACAACAACCACCCCGCAAAAGGAGCCTGAGATACAAAAAACCGACAGAGTAGGATGTCAAGACCCCCGCCAGCATCACATACCCCCTGAAGTCCTCCCACTGTTCCACATTGCCACCCTGTCAAACCTTGAACTGCCCCTGCTCCATCCTGCCACAGGCATATGGACAATGCACCTGTGAGACTGAGAACTGGACTCTGCCATGGACATTACTCCACCCCCACCCATCACTGTTTCACTATCATGTACCAATATCTATGCACTAATAATAAATCACACATTGCACTGAAATCAATCAGGACTCAGCCTGTCTTATTTACAAATGTATGACACATTACATATCAATTACGTATTTTTAACATTGTGAATTACACATACCGAGGTAACTTAGCATTAGTCCATGGGCCAACCAAGCCGAGGTCACGCAGTGGCTCATACAGCACAGAAAAGGGAAGGGAAAATCAAACATCATGTTTATAGTTCTGGGGGGAAATCGACAAAGTTGAGATGCAGGAGGCTTTCAGGAAATGTAAAATGGCATGGGTGATTATTACCTTGTGCTACTGGAAATACTGTTCTATTACTCTGTCCCTGTTGTCTGTGTCGTCCTCTGAGTCTTCCTCCTCTTCACTCTCCGCAGGCTCCACAGCTGCTTCAACACCACCATCTGCACCATCCTCCTGCAGGAAAGGAACCTGACGTCGCAATGCCAGATTGTGAAGCATACAGCAGGCCACGATGATGTGGCACACCTTCTTTGGTGAGTACATCAGGGATCCCCCTGTCATATGCAGGCACCTAAACCTGGCCTTCAGGAGGCCAAACGTCCTTTCGATGATCCTCCTAGTTCGCCCATGGGCCTCAATGTACCGTTCCTCTGCCCTGGTCCGGGGATTCCTCACTGGGGTCAGTAGCCAAGGCAGGTTGGAGTAACCAGAGTCACCTATTAGCCACACACGTTGTCTCTGTAGCTGCTCCATCACATAGGGGATGCTGCTATTTCGCATAACATACGCGTCATGCACTGACCCTGGGAACTTGGCATTTACATGGGAGATGTACTGGTCAGCCAAACAGACCACCTGGACATTCATCGAATGATAACTTTTTCTGTTTCTGTACACCTGCTCATCGTCTTTTGGGGGTACCAAAGCCACATGGGTCCCATCAATGGCACCAATGATGTTGGGGATATGTCCAAGGGCATAGAAATCACCCTTCACTGTAGGCAAGTCACCCTCCTCTGGGAAAATGATGTAGCTCCGCATGAGTTTCATCAGGGCAGACAACACTCTGCTCAAAATCTTTGAAAACATAGGCTGAGACATTCCAGATGACATGGCCACTGTTGTCTGGAATGACCCAGTTGCCAAAAAATGGAGGACTGACAAAACCTGCACCAGAGGGGGAATCCCTGTGGGTTGGCGGATGGGGGACATCAGGGCTGGCTCCAGCTGGGCACACAGTTCATGGATAGTGGCACGGTCAAGTCTGTATCGAAGTATTATATGGCGTTCTTCCATTGTCGACAGGTCCACCAGCGGTCGGTACACGCGAGGATTCGTCCTTCTCCTCGCAAGTCCCAGCGGACGGTGCCTAGGAAGGACAACATGGAGCACAGAGTCAGGCAAACCACAGGTACGTACAGACAGCTTGCACAGTTAAAGAATGGCAATGGGTTGAAAGGCGTGTATGTGTGGCAATGCAAGGCCTAGGCCTGTGTGTCGCAGTCAAAATTAAGCCATGTAGGCCCTTGAAATGGCGGCTGCCTGACCTGTGAAGTGGGACAATGGGATGTGAGGTCAATGCGCTGGCGGGGCACACCGTGGCGGTAAACGGTCGAAGACCGCGGCGCAAAGCCGCATTGGTTAACATTGAACCCTATGGGTTTCAGGAGCCAATGACGATGTGCGCCGGCGGTCGCGGTACGCACCGCCGCGGTACGCACCGCCGCGGGCGTGACCGCCATTTCCTAGCTGATTGATCACTCGAGACCTGATCATCCACACGTCTGAAGAGTTGGAGAAGCTCGTGGATGGGGTCCTCCCCCAGTATGCGCTACTCTATGGTCCTCCAGACCAACAAGTGAGTACACCGGGTGCACATGGAATGGGCTATGCCTGTGTGGATTGGGGTGGATGTAAGTTGGTGGGGTGGGGGCGAATGAGGAGTGCAACACACGACAGATGAGAGCATGTGCCATATGGCAAAGTTGGTGGGGGGGGGGCAATCACATCTAACATGCAGGTCATTGATGATTTCCTCCTTTCCACCCTGTACATGTCAAATAGGTCAGCGCCCATCAGAAGATCGAGATTTGGCATGCCATCGCCAAGGAAGTCCGGAACTTGGGGGTCCACAACAGACGGGGCACCCACTGCCGCAAGAGGTGGGAGGACATCCGCCGCGGAACAAGGAAGACTGCAGAAACACTGCTGGGGATGGCCTCCCAACCTAGGAGGGGTGCCAGTCGCACCATGACCCCCCTGAAGTCCCGGATCCTGGCGGTGGCATACCCTGAATTGGATGGGCGCTTTAAGACATCACAGCAGACACAAGGGGGTGAGTATCAGCACATTCTCCTATCTTTCTGCGCAGTGGAGGCGTCTGGGTGGGGGAGGAGGGCTGTGGGTGACATTAGGCCAGGGCGCTTTCTGTAGTGTAGTCCTCTCCCTTAGGCATGGCCCTGTGCCCCCGGCCCCCACCTCTGTAGGGTGACAAGTACAGCCATTGATGGTCCAGCATCACCCATGTGCGCGTTTGACGTCTCTTGGCCTGTTGTCCTAGTCAGTAGTACTGAGTAGTGTACCCCGAATGCGCGGCTTAGTGCATGAGGCTCCTGTGTCTGTCCTCTCCGCCAACGGTGTTGACATTACATGCACTCAACCTGGTCTTCTTTTTTCTCCCCCCACCCTTTCTCTTCATCTTTTTGTGCATGTGTGCATTAGCATCATCAGGCGGAGGAGATTTGGCATCGGAGCACGAGGGAGCTGCAGGACACAAGGCCCCGGTGGGCCCAGGAACAGACACCGAGGGCACCAGTGATCCGGAGGGCGAGGGGAGCACCACGACGGGGACCGCTGGTGAGAGCAGCGACAGCGACACGTCCTCGGATGGGAGCTCCCTAGCGGTAGCGGCAACATCCGGGCCCCCCGCCTCTACAGGTACAGCCGCCACCCAGCGCACCAGCACCGCCCTCCCAGCAGCCCCTCAGCCTACGCTCCGTGCCCACTCGCCCAGGAAGGCGCGCGTCTCCTTCGCCCCAGGCACCTCAGCCCCTGCCCCTGTTGCCCCTGCTGCCCTCAGTGCGGAGCACATTGACCTGGTGAGGACGCTCATTGTTGGGCAGACGACCCTTTTGAATGCCATCCAGGGTGTGCAAAGGGAGGTGCAACAGAGCAATGCGTACCTGGAGGGCATTCATTCGGGTCAGGCTGCCCATCAACGAGCGTTCACTGCTCTGACCTCAGCACTGACGGCAGCCATTGTCCCTGTTTCCAGCCTCCCTCTTCTTACTGCCTCCAGCCTGTCTCTGTCTCCTGTTCCTCAGCCTATCCCATCCACACCATCAGACCAGCCTGCACACACCTCAACACCCAAGAGCAGCTCATCCAGACACAAGCACCACAGATCCCACAAACACTCACCCAAGCAACACCCAGATGCAGACATTCCAACAGTCACAACCACCTCTGTGTCCCCCTCCTCCTCGTCTCCCTCCTCCCTCCCTGTGACGTCTACACTCACACCTGCATGCACCCCAACATCAGCCAGTGCTTCCATCACCACCTCACCCTCCAGTACAGTCCACACTCGTGCAGTCACCACCCCCACTGCCATTTACACGTCCCCTGTGTCCTCTCCCACTGTGTCTGTCACCCCCTCTTCCAAGACACACAAACGCAGGCAGACACCCACCCAACAGCCATCCACCTCACGTCAGCCTACAGCACCAGCACCTTCACCCAATGACAGCACACCTGACTCTCCTACAACCACATCCTCTTCCTCCACTCCCATCACCACTTCTCCTACCCTTTGCCTTGGACCTAAAAAGCTTTTCCTGGCTAGTCTTGACCTCTTTCCCTCCGATGAGCTCCCCCCTCCATCTGCAAAGAGTCCCAAGAGCACCGCAGCCACCACCAGCCCAGCTTCGAGTGTCACTGTTGTGCATGGGATCTGGAGTCCACCCTTTGCCAGCAGTGACACATCGATCAGCAGCAAGGACACGTCCAGCCCCCCCCCCGGCAAGAGGACCCGCAAAAACAAGGGCCGCTGTGCGAGGACTGACAGGGCTGCCCCCAAGGAGCAATGTGCGGCCACTTCACCAGCCACACCATCTAGGGGAGGCAAGGGCCCGAGAGCCCCATCAAAGGAGCGGAAGGGCAGCAGGAGCGCGGAGAAGGTGGACCCCACATGTCACATCCCAGCTGGGAAGGAGGACACTAAAGAGGCCAGGAGTCCGTCCCCGAAGGGTCCAGAAATGTCACGGTCCGAGGGCGACTGAGCAGGGAGTCCAGGCCAGGTCTGGCTCCCTTGACCTGCTGGATGAGCACCGCTGAACAGGGCCCGCCGTGGAGAAGAGCACCGCTGAACAGGGCCCGCGGTGCAGAAGAGCACCGCTGAATAGGGCCCGCCGTGGAGAAGAGCACCGCTGAACGGGGCCCCGCCGTGAAGATAGGCACCGCTGAAGAGGGCCCCGCCGTGAAGATAGGCACCGCTGAACAGGGCCCGCCGTGGAGAAGAGCACCGCTGAACAGGGCCCGCCGTGGAGAAGAGCACCGCTGAACAGGGCCCGCGGTGCAGAAGAGCACCGCTGAACAGGGCCCGCCGTGGAGAAGAGCACCGCTGAAGAGGGCCCCGCCGTGAAGATAGGCACCGCTGAAGAGGGCCCCGCCGTGAAGATAGGCACCGCTGAACAGGGCCCCGCCGTGAAGATAGGCACCGCTGAAGAGGGCCCCGCCATCTCAAGCACCGCTCCGCTGGGCCCTTCATCTCAAGCACCGCTCCGCTGGGCCCTTCATCTCAAGCCCTGCTCCGCTGGGCACCGCCGTCTCAAGCACCGCTCCGCTGGGCCCTTCTTCTCAAGCACCGCTCCGCTGGGCCCTTCATCTCAAGCACCGCTCCGCTGGGCCCTTCATCTCAAGCACCGCTCCGCTGGGCCCTTCATCTCAAGCACCGCTCCGCTGGGCACCGCCGTCTCAAGCACCGCTCCGCTGGGCCCTTCTTCTCAAGCACCGCTCCGCTGGGCCCTTCATCTCAAGCACCGCTCCGCTGGGCCCCGCCGTCTCAAGCACCGCTCTGCTGGGCCCTTCATCTCAAGCACCGCTCCGCTGGGCACCGCCGTCTCAAACACCGCTCCGCTGGGCCCTTCTTCTCAAGCACCGCTCCGCTGGGCCCTTCTTCTCAAGCACCGCTCCGCTGGGCACCGCCGTCTCAAGCACTGTTTATGGTTCACTGTGCCCACCATGCCTCCTCCTTGACCAGTGGAGACTGTCATCCACCTGATGGACTGTGGCTTTGCACTCCCCAGGATGGTACAGTGGGCAGCCCACCCACTGTAGAGACATTGAGAGACTGTGGCTTTGCACTCCCCAGGATGGTACAGTGGGCAGCCCACCCACTGTAGAGACATTGAGAGACTGTGGCTTTGCACTCCCCAGGATGGTACAGTGGGCATGGTGGCTCCTCGTGGATCTGGCGTCGTGGACTCATGTGGCTGTGGTGCCCCCCCCTTCCCTTCCCCCTGAGGTGCCTGTAATTTTTACATCTGATGCCCCTGCAGTGTTCTCTCCAAAGGACTCAGGCCTCCTGTGTGGGCTTTGCCCTTGTTTCTCAAAACTTTGGCCCACAGACATGATGAATTCGTAGGATGTGCAGGACTTGTTACTTCAGTTATACACTGATGTGTATATCATTTGTTTTCTTGTAAATATCTTTCATGGTTGTACGATAATTTTCAGGAGCTTTTTGGTACATAAATATTTATCCCAAATTTGATTATGTCATAGCATTTTTCAGGGGTGTTTGGGTGGTGTCACTGTGACTTGTTGCTCTGCATTGGTGTGTACATAGTTGGGGGGGGGGGGTCGCATATGTGTGTGCCCGTAACCTTTCGTCCTCCCCCCTCCCGTGTGTCGTAGGTGCAGTACTCACCGTTGTCGTCTGCGCCGGACTTCGTACTCGTGGTAGATGAGAAGGTAGACGAGAGCAGGTAGGATGTTTAATTCGGGTTCCATGCTGTCCTCCTTCCTCCTGGAGTGCGTAGTGGTGTGCGTTTTCCCGTTCGTAGTCTGTTTCCACCGTGTTTTTATCGGCGGTGCTCCCGCCCCGGAAAAGGTGGCGGATTGGTGAGTTGTGATAGTGTGGGCGGTACATTGTCTGCCGCCTGGCTGTTGCCGGTGACCGCCGCGCTGTTTGTTTGTACCGCCGTGGCGGTCGGAGTGTTAAAGTGGCTGTCTGTGTTGGCGGTTCCCACCAGGGTCAGAATTCCATTGTTTTGACCGCCAGCCTGTTGGCGGGTTGGCCGCCGCTTTAACACCGACCGCCAGGGTTAGAATCACCCCCATAGTCTCCTGTTCAAATTCTGGTGCATGTAAGGCATAACGTGGGAAGGTTTAAAGAATCCATATCTTAGTTAAGACAATGCCTCAGGCAGTTACCAAATGAAGCCCAGGATTGAAATGCGCAGTTTTGTACCAGGCATCATTCATGCTTCCCGAACTCATACTTCAGCCCTTATGGGGCTGCACCCCTTTCAGAGCTCAGGGTTTTCAGTGGACCAGGCTGTAATGCAACTTAAGATGAGGCTTTACCACTGAAATCTAGTCTAGGCTACACCAGGCTAGGCGAGTGTTCGGGACAAGCCTAGAGCAGTCTCTAGTGTTGTGATCTTTATCTAACAGTGATGGCTGACCTCCTATAAACCAAGGGCCAAATGTATCAATATTTCACACAACTTGGTGTGCTGCGTGAAAGGGAGAGGGCAAAAATGCGCTACATTTACCAACATATGCCGCATTCCTCCTAGCTGCCTGAGCTGGCACACAATCTGCTACCCAGTGCTAAGATAGGCACCCTTGTGCAGTGCTGCGTGCGTTGCAGGCAGGATTGCTTTTGCGAAAGAAGGGACACCTTCCTGCATAAAAACAATCCTCTTTGGCATTTTCCTCTTTCTATGTGTGCTGCAGAACGGGCACACAGCACACAGATGAACAGGAAAAAACAAGGAGAAATGGAGAAATGTCTCCTCATTGTGCCTCGCCTGGGAAGGCGTGTCATTTTGACGCATTCCCAGGTTTACTAGTCTTGATAAGTCTGGAAATGCACCACAATCTGTGGGTGGAGGTGTGAGAACACCCACACTCTACCCATGAAAGGCAAAGTTACTCAAGACAGCACCTTGCACTGCCTTGTGTTACTCCAGGTTTGCAAAGCAATGCAGAGCCATGCAAGGTGGTTTTGAGTTGCTTTGTAAGTCAGACTTAAGTAGTGCGTTGCCCTTGTAACTCCATGTGTGATGCAAGGACAACACAATACAATGTTAAATCTGGCATCAAGCTTCTAAGGAATGCTTCCCCTTCTCCACTTTATTATGCAGGAGCTGGCCCACTGAAAAATGTATCATTATCTGAGGCCTACATGACAGAAAGGGCAGTTTCCTGCCTTTCTCTAGCTCACTCTGCTGTGCCCTAATGTATTTTCAATAGTGTACTTGACCCTTCTCACTGCCACTCCTCAGCACTTCCTCCCAAGATCTGCCCCCTTTGTTCACTTGTTTCTACCTCACCAATCTCATGCCCCACCCCCACTTTATCTCCTACTTTTTCCTTATCCGCCAGTCAATGAGGTAAGGATGGCTACCATCCAGCCATGATTGAGCCATCAATGATATGCTAGTGCTGTGTGTAGGCCAATGCATCCCCAAGACCCCTTCCTCTTTCCTCCCACCTTATCCCCCTACTTTGTTTGCATCTTGGTCCATCTTTTCTGTCCCTGCTCAGCATTTTGGGAGATCCTAAGGTGGCACCATGTGCTAAACACCATATCACTCATCATTCAAGATCATTTCACACCTGCCTCTTTATGCATACCTGTCTCTATGCACATTAAATGGTGCACTCCTTAAATCCCTCGGAAAATATGTACATAATTTAGATGCAGTTGCAATCGACTAAAGTGGATAACCTTTGCTCCCTCCAGGCAGTCCTATATTTATAATTATTTTTCCACATTAGTGTTTTTCCATCTGAATTCCTGCCATGACCACTTCTACTCCATTCTTCTTTCTGAACCTCTAGTCACCACCAAGAGCTTTCTGTACCTTCTATTCCCCCTTTTTATCATCAGAATAAACCGAAAGATTGTGAGAGGTTGTGTGAGGCCCTTAGTTCACACACAGATCTCAAGTTTTCCCATGATGTATGTGAGCAGCTGTTGTGCATGTTCACAAACTACTGCTGGCACTGGAAAACGATAACTTGAAGTTTATTTCAGCAGAGTAAAACCCTGGGCCATTTTATACTTTTTGACGCAAAACTGCGCCAGTGCAGTTTTGTGTCAAACATATTACCGCCAGCTAACGCCATTTTGGTGTGCTGTGCGGGCGTCAAATTTATACTTTGACACACAGCGGCGCAAACCACAGGTGGGAGTCATTATTTTTGACGCACACCACAGCGTCAAGTCGTAAAGCAAAACGATGTTAATGCGGCGGAAATGACTGTGGGTCGATTTACGACTCCGCAAACCGGATATGTGTTGTTTTTTGACGCAATAGCGTCAAAAAAACCTGCAAACACTGCCATTTCACCAAAGGAGAGCCAAAATGGATCCCAGATGCCACTACAGACCCCAGGAAGATGACAACAGACCAGGAACCAGCCAGGAAGACCCACACAAGAACCAGGACACTTTTAAGAAGAAAATAAAGTGTCGCTTCAGTGCAGAGGAGCAGGAAATTCTGGTTAAAGAGGTGACGGAACACCAGAACCAACTGTTTGTCACCTCAAAGATGCCAATCAGTAGGAGAGAGGCTATATGGCAACACATTGTTGACCAGATTAGCAGTGTGGCTGAAGTACGCAGAACAGTCATCGAGTGCAAGAAACGCTGGCATGACTGCAAGCGCAGGACAAAGGAAAAGATGGCCAGGAACAGGATGGCAGCACTGCAGACTGGAGGGGGGAGTCCAGCACACCAGGAGGCCCTGGACCACATGGAGGAGATGGTCGCAGCCGTCATCCCTGAGGAGATTGTCACAGGGATTCAAGGACAGGACAGCGCAGACTACCAGGAGACAACGCACATGAAGGGTAAGTCGCATGGGGAATCAAAATGCACTAATGTAAACTGTAAGCAGGGGGGATACCGACCACAAAATGCATGGAAGTCATCATATACATGGAGTGGCATGGGGAAAGGGGCACGGCATGGGGGCATAACCTGCACAAACAGAAGCTGGGGCACACCATTACACTACACCAACAACAGTCCCATGGGGGCATGCGTCATGCCAACGATGGAGCAAAGGGAAATCCACGCAGGAGGGAAGGCCACAATGTCAAACTGACATCCCGGCACACGTCAGCCACCATACCCCATACATTAACTAGGGCCCTCTTAACAACCTCTAGCCATACCGACAACTGGAATGTAACTGCGACAACAGTTACCACTACCACCTCCGCTCTGTGTGCAGCTCAAGTAGCCAATGGCAGTAACCTCCCCATGGATCATACACACCTAAATTAGGGGGTTGAGGATGACAACTTCAACAATCCCCTGAAAAAAGACAAAGGCCCCAGTACTGTCAAGTGTCAATGCCCATAGTTGTTGCAAACATCAGCCAATGTAAACAACAATAGGAGCTACACAGCACTAAGGACATACCCATGCTGCATATGTCAGGGTCCATCCTGTGCCTGGGTCACAGTGTAACATCCCAAATGTCATACTGCTCAGACAACAGCATTGAGGGGGGAACACATGTAACTGGTCACTGAAATACACCTGCACAGTCAGAGGAGGAAATAAGACACTGATACGATTATCAGGGCAATCCAATGTACTACGCATTCCCCAACATCAGCAGTACACATTACCAATGCCAACATCCATATCGTGTCATAACATTGCTATGCATAGGATATGCCACATGTCAAATACATTTAAGTGGATGTGAAAGATCAGAGACTGGGGCAGGTCCAGATTGTTAAGTGTGCTGCCAGGGCCATGAGAACACCCACAGCCAGTGAAAGGTCTCACCATGAGAATGGATGTAGACCGAGGGTTGAGTAGGACAAGAAGGTGGCAATTCTCTATTTGGCCTAAACCAACACCTAGAAGAGATGATGCTGACAAGTCTAATAACTCAATAACATACATGTGACATGCAGCTGGGCCATAGGCCTGGGAGAATGCCCATCTGAAGGACTGGAGCAATGAACATGAAACAAGATCACAATGCGAATTCATCACAAGGCAAGCATGTCACATCTCTCATGCCACAACACAGACACACTAATTGTACCCTGTTTCATTGCAGCGGAAGATGGATCTCCTGCGGATATGCCTGTCCCAGATTACCCTGATGACATGGATGACGATCCGATAAACATTCCCCAGGAGACTATCCAAAAGGTCCTTGAAACCCTCCAGACCCCACCTTCAGTCACAAGGAGGAGCACAGAACAAGCAGCCATCGCAGAGGATCCACCCACCACCCCAATTGTAAGACCTGCCAGCTCCAATACAGCTGAGGACTCCGACGATACTGGCACCAGCTTTGAGAGAACTGTAGTTGGAGTACAGCGGGAGCTGGCTAAGGAGGTGCAGGTTGGGATGCAAACTATGGCAGCCAGCCTTGAGGGGGTGCGTTCGTGCATGATGTCATCTTGTCAGCCTGCCCAGTGATTGTTTCTCTCCTACTCATTGGCAAATCCTGTCCCTCTGCACTGTCTGAAACATCAACCCCAGCGTGTCAAAAGCATTTCCGTAACCCCTTGTGTAGGATCACAGGCACCTCCATTTTGTGTTCCTCTGTACATCTCTCCTGTGTCCTGATACAGCCCAGTGTTCAAGGATTGCAAAGAGACCTAGGTAAGGAGCCCAAAGATATTTTCTAGTCAAATAGTATTAATTGTTCAAAAAGTGTTTGTTTTACTGTGGACTCTCTGTGTTTTCAGGCAGCCTGGCCTCTTTTAAAGTGGTGTTTTGTTTCAAAATCGTTTTTGCTGTGACTGTGTGAATTCCCTTGCTAGTTTGTGGCTCCCCCCCCCCCCTTTATCCCCCCCCCTGCCCCTCTTTTTTTTCACCCCTATTCTTAGTAAAAAAGACTACATAAATCTTTCAGAGTGTGGTTTTAGGAGACTGTTTTTAATCTGTTTGTGTGAATTAAATTGTGCTTAAAAGCTGTCTGCCCCCCTGTATTTTTTGCCTTAAAAAGCCCGATTTTAGAGTGTGCGCCCAGAACTATTGCAGTGTTTGTCTCTTAAACAATCTCCCCCTCACCTGAAAAGTAGACTCTGCTAGCTTGGAAGTGTGGATTCAGCCTGTCTGTATCCAAGGAGATACTGAATAGAGCAGCAATAGCCTCCCCCCAGGCCCCAGGGACTGGACTTAGCTGATTGGCTCCCTGAGTCTCTGCTGCACCTGAAACCCGCCCCCCCCCACCTGCTCTGGCTCCTTAAGTTTGTGGAGGGAAGGCCAAAGACAGGCACCTCCATTTTGTGTTCCTCTGTACATCTCTCCTGTGTCCTTATACAGCCCAGTGTTCAAGGATTGCAAAGAGACCTAGGTAAGGAGCCCAAAGATATTTTCTAGTCAAATAGTATTAATTGTTCAAAAAGTGTTTGTTTTACTGTGGACTCTCTGTGTTTTCAGGCAGCCTGGCCTCTTTTAAAGTGGTGTTTTGTTTCAAAATCGTTTTTGCTGTGACTGTGTGAATTCCCTTGCTAGTTTGTGGCTCCCCCCCCCCCTTTTCCCCCCCCTGCCCCCCTTTTTTTCACCCCTATTCTTAGTAAAAAGACTACATAAATCTTTCAGAGTGTGGTTTTAGGAGACTGTTTTTAATCTGTTTGTGTGAATTAAATTGTGCTTAAAAGCTGTCTGCCCCCCTGTATTTTTTGCCTTAAAAAAGCCCGATTTTAGAGTGTGCGCCCAGAACTATTGCAGTGTTTGTCTCTTAAACAATCTCCCCCTCACCTGAAAAGTAGACTCTGCTAGCTTGGAAGTGTGGATTCAGCCTGTCTGTATCCAAGGAGATACTGAATAGAGCAGCAATAGCCTCCCCCCAGGCCCCAGGGACTGGACTTAGCTGATTGGCTCCCTGAGTCACTGCTGCACCTGAAACCCGCCCCCCCCACCTGCTCTGGCTTCTTAAGTTTGTGGAGGGAAGGCCAAAGACAGGCACCTCCATTTTGTGTTCCTCTGTACATCTCTCCTGTGTCCTTATACAGCCCAGTGTTCAAGGATTGCAAAGAGACCTAGGTAAGGAGCCCAAAGATATTTTCTAGTCAAATAGTATTAATTGTTCAAAAAGTGTTTGTTTTACTGTGGACTCTCTGTGTTTTCAGGCAGCCTGGCCTCTTTTAAAGTGGTGTTTTGTTTCAAAATCGTTTTTGCTGTGACTGTGTGAATTCCCTTGCTAGTTTGTGGCTCCCCCCCCCCCCTGCCCCCCTTTTTTTCACCCCTATTCTTAGTAAAAAGACTACATAAATCTTTCAGAGTGTGGTTTTAGGAGACTGTTTTTAATCTGTTTGTGTGAATTAAATTGTGCTTAAAAGCTGTCTGCCCCCCCTGTATTTTTTGCCTTAAAAAAGCCCGATTTTAGAGTGTGCGCCCAGAACTATTGCAGTGTTTGTCTCTTAAACAATCTCCCCCTCACCTGAAAAGTAGACTGCTAGCTTGGAAGTGTGGATTCATCCTGTCTGTATCCAAGGAGATACTGAATAGAGCAGCAATAGCCTCCCCCCAGGCCCCAGGGACTGGACTTTAGATAACTTGCTCCTTATATAGGTTCCTCGTGGTTGTTGCATATGCTGTTGTGATTGGTTTTTGGGAGATGGTGTTTTATTGGTTGCTAGCTCCAGAGATGCATTTTATGATTGGTGGATAGGGCTGGGATTCTGATTGGCTGTTGGTTCTAGGGCTGTGATTGGTGGATAGGGCTGGGATTCTGATTGGCTGTTGGTTCTAGGGTTGTGATTGGTGGATAGGGCTAGGATTCTGATTGGCTGTTGGTTCTAGGGCTGTGATTGGTGGATAGGGCTGGGATTCTGATTGGCTGTTGGTTCTAGGGTTGTGATTGGTGGATAGGGCTAGGATTCTGATTGGCTGTTGGTTCTAGGGCTGTGATTGGTGGATAGGGCTAGGATTCTGATTGGCTGTTGGTTCTAGGGCTGTGATTGGTGGATAGGGCTGGGATTCTGATTGGCTGTTGGTTCTAGGGCTGTGATTGGTGGATAGGGCTGGGATTCTGATTGGCTGTTGGTTCTAGGGTTGTGATTGGTGGATAGGGCTAGGATTCTGATTGGCTGTTGGTTCTAGGGCTGTGATTGGTGGATAGGGCTAGGATTCTGATTGGCTGTTGGTACTAGGGCTGTGATTGGTGGATAGGGCTGGGATTCTGATTGGCTGTTGGTTCTAGGGTTGTGATTGGTGGATAGGGCTAGGATTCTGATTGGCTGTTGGTTCTAGGGCTGTGATTGGTGGATAGGGCTAGGATTCTGATTGGCTGTTGGTACTAGGGCTGTGATTGGTGGATAGGGCTAGGATTCTGATTGGCTGTTGGTTCTAGGGCTGTGATTGGTGGATAGGGCTAGGATTCTGATTGGCTGTTGGTTCTAGGGCTGTGATTGGTGGATAGGGCTAGGATTCTGATTGGCTGTTGGTTTTAGGGCTGGGGCTGTGATTGGGGGTCAGGAAATAGGGCTGTGACTGGTGATTAGGGCTGGGCCTCCCATTAATTGGCTAAATCAGGGTTTAAAATTGGATTGGCTAGGGTTAGGACCAGCTTCTTATTGGCCAGTAGGGCTATAAAAGGCTACGATTCAGGGCGTCTCAGCCCGGGCGTCGAGGCAAAGGGCGGAGAGGACAAGGGCAGCTGTCTGTTTGGGTCTGTTCGGGACAGGTAGGGACTAGGGCCAGAAATGCTGCCCAATTCCCATTCCACCAGGAATGGTTTCTGCCCCAACACATCCCTCAACATGCAAACACATTATCTGCAAAGATATCCAACTCATGCATCACAAACTGACCATAGACATATTGCATTGCCCCACCACCCAACACAATACCATACATACAACACATATACACATACACCCCATAACTACTACAGTCAAACACCTTCATACTCACAGCAAACACTACTCTGTCCCCTCCCACTAACACTACCTGCCACCGCCCACACAATACAAAACTACAACATACAATTCTCTCAGTTTCAGTCTCCCAGATACACACTCTCTACACATACTAACCAAAAACACTATCCACTGTTCGCTTCACACAGACCGCCTGAACTCATAACAATGCCAAAACCCTGCCTTCAAACACATCTTCTACACACACTCTTCCCCTCTGCTCACCAATTACACACAACCATACAATCCCCATATTTCACTCCACCACACATATTACCTCTTCCAGTCATCTCAACTAATACTTATCTCCCTGACACACATCCATCACCTCATATACACCTCATACATTCATCTCCAAAACACATCAACACCCCATCTAACACTCAAATTCCACCTAACAGCACTAACTCACATACAAGTCCCTCACCAAAAACAACTACACCAATAGCCCCTCTCATTATTCCACAAAAACAATACCAACCACAAACATCAGCACATCAAAGCAACACAAACTTACATTACACTCATCATCATACCCACTCTCACCCCCAAGACTACACAAAGGATACAAATTCCATCCTATCTCCACCCCTACCCCCCCACTCTTCACAAACACCTACCACAAGCACCCCATCCCAGCAACCTTCATTCAGTCGCCTCTCCTCCATTGCACAATTTAGAGCCTTACATCATGATCCACATGCTCCGCCACCACCCCTAACCCATACTCCATCCACACTAAACAAACGCAAACAAAATAAAAAACAGGCCACTCATAGCAACCTCGCATCCCCTTGTTTGTTTCATAATAAAACTACCCTACAAAAAACACTACACTCCTCATGGCTCTCTCAGCTCACAGACCCAACAAAATGCCTCCTTAACCTGCTGGAAGAGGAACACTATGTTGAAAAGCAAGACTATTGTGAGCCTCAAACAGTTAACACAACTAGCAACTCTCCTGCTTCAAGCTCACATTATACTACTTACCCTTCTACTAAACAAAACAACACTACCACAAACACACCCTATCTAAACTGCCAGCTCATAAATGCTCGATCACTCTAAAAAAACAAGCACCACATCTACGACCTTCTCACAGACACACAACCTGACTTACTATTCATTACGGAAACCTGGTTGGAAGATGACATGGCACCAGTATTGCACGAAGCCCTTCCTCCAGGCTATCAAACCATCACACAAAACCGAATAGGCAAGAGAGGAGGTGGACTAGCTATTATATTCAAACAGGCAATAATCCTCAGTAAAACAGACAACATCTCCATACAAGGTTGTGAAGCCCTCCTTACCAGATGCCACCCTACTCCAACTTCCACCTGTAACTTTCTCCTCCTTTACAGACCTCCACCTAACAACTCCACTTTCCCAGATGCCTTTCTTGACATAGTCTCAAACCTTATTACACTATACTCCAATCTATGCATTCTTGGGGATCTAAACATTTGGTTTGACAAACCCAATATGCCCCATCCAAAAGCTATCACCACTGGCCTACTCGCATTGAATCTACATCAGATTGTACACAATCCCACACACATCGCTGGTCACATCCTAGATGTAATTTTTGCTAAGCCTGAACTTGTTACTATTCATAGCATCACACCAACCACCTGGTCAGACCACCATCTGATAACTTTCCGACAGACAACTCCACAAATCAACACACCCCACAACCACTTACATACATACACCTATCGGCCATGGAGAAAACTCAATTTGGATCACTTAGAAACACAACTAACAGCAAACACAGATCTAGATACAATCAATTCTGTACCTAAACTTTATGAGTGGCTACAGGAAGCTTTTGATGTCCTAATACCACTCAGAAAAACTAAACATGACAAAAGAAAACCAACACCTTGGAGAAACACAGAACTTAAAAAGATAAAGAAACAAATCAGAAAGTTGCAGCGGACCTGGCTCAAAACAAACAACAGTCAAGACAAACTGCAGCTACACAAACTTAACAGGATATACAAATCATCAATCAAAAAAGCTAAAAAAAGATACTACTCAGACAGAATTCTAAATGCTCAATCTACAACCAAGGAATTTTACAAAATTCTCAATGAATTTCGAAAACCCACATGCATGGAAGGAACTCATCCCACCACTCAAGATTTCACAAACAAATTGGCAACGCACTACACAACCAAGGCAGAGACATTAGACTCCTATTTAAAACAGAAGAAAACCATCAGCACCAACCCCTTTACTAAAATACCCTTTAAGAATAAACCATCCCAATCTCTACAGTCCTTCAAACAAATATCCCAGGATGAATTTATGGATTTGGTCAAAGCAAGCAGACCTTCTGGTTGCCCTTCTGACCCTTGCCCACCACAGATCTTCAAGAACATCCTGCTATCTACTTCCACTGCCACACCTGTAAGAAGAATCATCAACAACTCTTTAACTTCAGGAACTTTTCCTACAGACCTGAAAAAGGGATACATACGACCATTATTAAAGAAAACAAATCTAGACCCGCAAGACCCCAACAACTACAGACCTATCACAAATGGACCTTTCCTGGGCAAATTGATAGAAAGAGCAGCATTCGCCCAGATGTCACAATTCATTGAAGACAATTCTATACTTTCATACTTCCAAACTGGATTCCGCCCAGGAAGAAGCACTGAATCGGCACTCATGGCAATCTGGGACGATCTTAAAAACACAGTTGACCGAAATGGAGTTGCTGCACTACTTCTCTTGGACCTCTCAGCTGCCTTTGATACGGTTGACCATGACACCCTAACTCAAAGACTCCACGAAGCCGGCATACAAGGGATTGCACTCGACTGGATTACTTCCTATCTCCAAAAAAGAGCAAATATCATCCACTCACCCCCCTTCTCATCCGAACCCTACCTCACAAAAAAAGGGGTCCCCCAAGGGTCAATCATCTCACTTTTGCTTTTTAACATCTACATGATATCTTTACCAGAACTGATCAATGATTTCCATCTCACATGCTACAACTATGCAGATGACACACAAATACTACTTAAATTAGAAGACCCCAAAAACATTGAAAACTCTCAAATCTTCAGTTGCCTCAGAGCTGTTGATCAGTGGATGACCTGGAGCCATCTCAAACTAAATACCTCCAAAACTGAAATACTCATATGTGGTGACTGGAAACATTATGACCCTCTGTGCGTCTGGCCTGACGATCTCGGACCACCTCCTCAGTTATCCAAGGAAGTGAAAAACCTAGGAATCACCATGGATTCCAAACTAACTATGAATGCCCAAGTAGACAAATTAGCACGCACAAGCTTCATCACCTTAAAGACTTTACGACGCATTTTCCCTCACCTCGGATTTCCACACAAGGTGCAAGCTACTATCTCACTTGTATTATCCAAACTGGATTATGCCAATAGCCTCTACCATGGATCATCTCTATCTGTTATGAAAAAACTACAACGTATCCAGAATTCCGCAGCCAGGCTACTACTACATATAAAGCCGCAAGCCCACATCTCCCCTGCCTTGAGAGCACTACACTGGTTACCCGTTGCCAGAAGATGCACTTTCAAGCTGCTTTGTATCACCCACAAAGCTATACATGGAACAGGACCGCTTTTCATCAGAAAGAAAATTACCAAATACATCCAACAAAGAACCCTCCGCTCAAGACTGGCACCCCGCCTTAGAACACCACCATACAAGAAAAAGACTGTAGGTGGTACATCCTTCTCCGTCCAAGCAGCCAAACTATGGAATTCATTACCCCCAACTATAAGAGCCACAGATAACTTTCTTGTTTTCAGGAAACTACTCAAGAGTTGTCTCTTTCCTTCATAACCACCTTTTTCAAACAACTATGAACTGCATATGCCTATGTGGATAATTTTTTTTCTTCAGATTATATGTATATTTCTATTTATTTATAGTTTCTTTGGAAACTAAAGCAAGGCTGTGCGCTCAGAGATCCCATAGCAGAAAAGATCTAGAATCCATCCTGGAGGTGAACTGATGATGTACTGGAGCGTAATCTGTATCTGACTGAGACGCGCGGGTTCTATCTTCCTCTGCTGGAGACACAGAGTAGAAGGTTCTCCCTTTATAAAGCACCTGTAAGCTCCGCCCGCTGAGCCACGCCCCGTCCACCCTCGAAGTAGGTAAAGGAATTCCCGCCTTTTACCACGATGATGGACAGCTTTCCAAAACGACCCCAATGCGTTTACCGCCGATTCCGGTGGTGCGTTTGTTTGATGCTCAGAAGCACAAGGACATCTCCTCAAAGACGCACTAGTAACAATCACATTGCCAAAAGCACACAAGGTTGCTGGAGACGTTTACCCCGTGGCCCATCACGTACCCTTAGTGTACAATATAAACGGGGCGTATAAAACATGCTAGGTAACGCTTACTGACATACTCGTAGAAAATACTCCGGTTGGGTAGGCCACGATACTCATTTTACAGAAACTAAACCTCAAAGGAAGCACTTCCAAATATAAACGTAGCAGGTGCCGCAGTTAAAGCTCAGCTTCTGGAAAGGACAAGCCACCCTAACTCTTGGGCTTGGCAAAGATAAAGCAAGGCTGTGCGCTCAGAGATCCCATAGCAGGAAAAGATCTAGAATCCATACTGGAGGTGAACTGATAATGTACTGGAGCGTAATCTGTATCTGACTGTGACGCGCGGCTTTCTATCTTCCTCTGCTGGAGACACAGAGTAGAAGGTTCTCCCTTTATAAAGCACCTGTAAGCTCCGCCCGCTGAGCCACGCCCCGTCCACCCTCGAAGTAGGTAAAGGAATTCCCGCCTTTTACCAGGATGATGGACAGCTTTCCAAAACGACTCCACTGCGTTTTACTGCCGATTTCCGGTGGTGCGTTGTTGATGCTCAGAAGCACTAGGACATCTCCACAAAGACGCACTAGTAACAATCACATTGCCAAAGGAACACAAGGTTGCTGGAGACGTTTTTACCCCGTGGCCCATCACGTACCCTTAGTGCACAATATAAACGGGGCGTATAAAACATGCTAGGTTATGCTTACTGACATACTCGTAGAAAATACTCCGGTTGGGTAGGCCACGATGCTCATTTTACAGAAACTAATTGCCGTATTTATACTTTTTTTGGGCCGCATTTGCGTCGTTTTTTGACGCAAAAATGGCGCAAACTTGCAAAATACCTTTGTATTTTGTAGGTTTGCACCGTTTTGCGTCAAAAAGCGGCGCAAATGTGGCGCTAAAAAAAGTATAAATACGGGCCTAAACCTCAAAGGAAGCACTTACAAATATAATCGTAGCAGGTGCCGCAGTTGAAGCTCTGCTTCTGGAAAGGACAAGCCACCCTAACTCTCGGACTTGGCAAAGATAAAGCAAGGCTGTGCGCTCCCGCCATTTACCAGGATGATGGACAGCTTTCCAAAATGACCCCACTGCGTTTACCGCTGATTCACGTGGTGCGTTGTTGATGCGCGGAAGCACGAGGACATCTCCACAAAGACGCACTAGTAACAATAACATTGCCAAAGGCACACAAGGTTGCTGGAGACGTTTACCCCGTGGCCCATCACGAACCCCTAGTGTACAATATAATCGTAGCAGGTGCCGCAGTTGAAGCTCAGCTTCTGGAAAGGACAAGCCACCCTAACTCTTGGGCTTGGCAAAGATAAAGCACGGCTGTGCGCTCAGAGATCCCATAGCAGAAAAGAACTAGAATCCTTCCTGGAGGTGAACTGATGATGCACTGGAGCGTAATCTGTATCTGACTGTGACGCGCGGTTTCTATCTTCCTCTCCTGGAGACACAGAGTAGAAGGTTTCTCCCTTCATAAAGCACCTGTAAGCTCCGCCCGCTGAGCCACGCCCCGTCCACCCTCGAAATAGGTAAAGGAATTCCCGCCTTTTTACCAGGATGATGGACAGCTTTCCAAAACGACCCCACTGCGTTTTACCGCCGATTCAGGTGGTGCGTTGTTGATGCGCAGAAGCACGAGGACATCTCCACAAAGACGCACTAGTAACAATAACATTGCCAAAGGCACACAAGGTTGCTGGAGACGTTTACCCCGTGGCCCATCTCGTACCCCTAGTGTACAATATAAACAGGGCGTGTAAAACATGATAGGTAACGCTTACTGACATACTCGTAGAAAATACTCCGGTTGGGTAGGCCACGATGCTCATTTTACAGAAACTAAACCTCAACAGAAAGCACTTAGAAATATAAACGTAGCAGGTGCCGCAGTTGAAGCTCAGCTTTTCTGGAATAGGACAAGCCACCCTAACTCTTGGGTTTGGCAAAGATAAAGCAAGGCTGTGCGCTCAGAGATCCCATAGCAGAAAAGATCTAGAATCCTACCTGGAGGTGAACTGATGATGTACTGGAGCGTAATCTGTATCTGACTGTGACGCGCGGGTTCTATCTTCCTCTGCTGGAGACACAGAGTAGAAGGTTCTCCCTTTATAAAGCACCTGTAAGCTCCGCCCGCTGAACCACGCCCCGTCCACCCTCGAAGTAGGTAAATGAATTCCCGCCTTTTACCAGGATGATGGACAGCTTTCCAAAATGACCCCAATGCATTTTACCGCCGATTCCGGTGGTGCGTTGTTGATACTCAGAAACACGAGGACATCTCCACAAAGACGCACTAGTAACAAACATATTGCCAAAGGAACACAAGGTTGCTGGAGACGTTTCCCCGAGGCCCATCACGTACCCTTAGTGTACAATATAAACGGGGCGTATAAAAACATGCTAGGTTACGTTTACTGACATACTCGTAGAAAATACTCCGGTTGGGTAAGCCACGATGCTCATTTTACAGAAACTAAACCTCAAAGGAAGCACTTACAAATATAATCGTAGCAGGTGCCGCAGTTGAAGCTTAGCTTCTGGAAAGGACAAGCCACCCTAACTCTTGGGCTTGGCAAAGATAAAGCAAGGCTGTGCGCTCAGAGATCCCATAGCAGAAAAGATCTAGAATCCATCCTGGAGGTGAACTGATGATGTACTGGAGCGTAATCTGTATCTGACTGTGACGCGCGGGTTCTATCTTCCTCTGCTGGAGACACAGAGTAGAAGGTTCTCACTTTATAAAGCACCTGTAAGCTCCGCCCGCTGAGCCACGCCCCGTCCACCCTCGAAGTAGGTAAAGGAATTCCTGCCTTTTACCACGATGATGGACAGCTTTCCAAAACGACCCCACTGCGTTTACCGCCGATTTCCGGTGGTGCGTTGTTGATGCTCAGAAGCACGAGGACATCTCCACAAAGACGCACTAGTAACAATCACATTGCCAAAGGCACACAAGGTTGCTGGAGACGTTTACCCTGTGGCCCATCAAGTACCCTTAGTGTACAATATAAACGGGGCGTATAAAAACATGCTAGGTTACGCTTACTTACATACTCGTAGAAAATACTCCGGTTGGGTAGGCCACGATGCTCATTTTACAGAAACTAAACCTCAAAGGAAACACTTACAAATATAATCGTAGCAGGTGCCGCAGTTGAAGCTCAGCTTCTGGAAAGGACAAGCCACCCTAACTCTTGGGCTTGGCAAAGATAAAGCAAGGCTGTGCGCTCAGAGATCCCATAGCAGAAAAGATCTAGAATCCATCCTGGAGGTGAACTGATGATGTACTGGAGCGTAATCTGTATCTGACTGTGACGCGCGGGTTCTATCTTCCTCTGCTGGAGACACAGAGTAGAAGGTTCTCCCTTTATAAAGCACCTGTAAGCTCCGCCCGCTGAGCCACGCCCCGTCCACCCTCGAAGTAGGTAAAGGAATTCCCGCCTTTACCACGATGATGGACAGCTTTCCTAAAACGACCCCACTGCGTTTACCGCCGATTTCCGGTGGTGCGTTGTTGATGCTCAGAAGCACGAGGACATCTCCACAAAGACGCACTAGTAACAATCACATAGCCAAAGGCACACAAGGTTGCTGGAGACGTTTACCCCGTGGCCCATCACGTACCCTTAGTGTACAATATAAACGGGGCGTATAAAACATGCTAGGTAACGCCTACTGACATACTCGTAGAAAATACTCCGGTTGGGTAGGCCACGATGCTCATTTTACAGAAACTAAACCTCAAAGGAAGCACTTAGAAATATAAACGTAGCAGATGCCGCAGTTGAAGCTCAGCTTCTGGAAAGGACAAGCCACCCTAACTCTTGGGCTTGGCAAAGATAAAGCAAGGCTGTGCGCTCAGAGATCCCATAGCAGAAAAAGATCTAGAATCCTTCCTGGAGGTGAACTAATGATGTACTGGAGCGTAATCTGTATCTGACTGCGACGCGCGGTTTCTATCTTCCTCTCCTGGAGACACAGAGTAGAAGGTTCTCCCTTTATAAAGCACCTGTAAGCTCCGCCCGCTGAGCCACGCCCCGTCCACCCTCGAAGTAGGTAAAGGAATTCCCGCCTTTTTACCAGGATGATGGACAGCTTTCCAAAACGACCCCAATGCGTTTACCGCCGACTCCGGTGGTGCGTTGTTGATGCTCAGAAGCACGAGGACATCTCCACAAAGACGCACTAGTAACAATAACATTGCCAAAGGCACACAAGGTTGCTGGAGACGTTTACCCCGTGGCCCATCACGTACCCCTAGTGTACAATATAAACAGGGCGTATAAAACATGATAGGTAACGATTACTGACATACTCGTAGAAAATACTCTGGTTGGGTAGACCACGATGCTCATTTTACAGAAACTAAACCTCAACAGGAAGCACTTAGAAATATAAACGTAGCAGGTGCCGCAGTTGAAGCTCAGCCTCTGGAAAGGACAAGCCACCCTAACTCTTGGGCTTGGCAAAGATAAAGCAAGGCTGTACGCTCAGAGATCCCATAGCAGAAAAGATCTAGAATCCTTCCTGGAGGTGAACTGATGATGTACTGGAGCGTAATCTGTATCTGACTGTGACGCTCGGGTTCTATCTTCCTCTGCTGGAGACACAGAGTAGAAGGTTCTCCCTTTATAAAGCATCTGTAAGCTCCGCCCGCTGAGCCACGCCCCGTCCACCCTCGAAGTAGGTAAAGGAATTCCCGCCTTTTACCAGGATGATGGGCAGCTTTCCAAAACGACCCCAATGCGTTTACCGCCGATTCCGGTGGTGCGTTGTTGATGCTCAGAAGCACAAGGACATCTCCACAAAGACGCACTAGTAACAATCACATTGCCAAAGGCACACAAGGTTGCTGGAGACGCTTACCCCGTGGCCCATCCCGTACCCTTAGTGTACAATATAAACGGGGCATATAAAACATGCTAGGTAACGCTCACTGACATACTCGTAGAAAACACTCCGGTTGAGTAGGCCACGATGCTCATTTTACAGAAACTAAACCAATAACAATAAAATACACACACACTCTTTTTAAACCTGTCTGACTAAGTATTTTTTACCCATGATTCTAATTATGTATTGTATGTGCATATGTGTGTGTATTCATGTGTGTGTGTGTATAAATATATATATATATGTGTGTATGTATGTGTATATGTTGTTTCTGTGCCTGGCATGTTTGTGGATCATTGCATGGGTTGTTATACTAGATATCTATGAATTTCTGCTCTCTGTTTATCACTCTTATCTACTCATCACTCTTATGTCATGTCTCTATCAAACTATCCTCCATTCTCACTCGGACTCATCCCAAATCCCTTCGACCACTTTCATCTCCTAAATATCTCTGCCTAAGCTCTTCCCTCCACCTCCACATCTAACTCACCAAACCTCACTCTACCTCTGTGACCTCCCACACAACCCTACTAAATTCTCCTGCATTCATCTCACCCTGCTACTATGCTCTCCCTAACCCTTCCACATCCTCTTTCTCCTCCGCTCCCCTTTTATTCATCTCAAGCCTTTGGATTGAGTAAATGAAGGATAAACTCCCAACTAACACTTCTGGATTTCTTTCCTCCTCCACCCCTCCATTACTCCAGTCAATCTAACTAACAAACTCTCATATCCGCAGCTCAAATTAACTCATAATAATACTAAAACTGTACTCCTTATTTAAATTATACTAATCCATCACTAATTCTTGTTGGGTACCGGAGTAGCATGCTACTCATCGAAAAGCGCTTCGAAGCCTCGTCAGGGGTAGTAAGCGCTATATAAATACGATTACAATTACAATTACAATTACAATGTAAGATGTCACTATATGGACTTACAATCATGGACAATTTATAGATACAGTACTTTTCAATAAATAGCACTTACACAACAAATCTGTCTCTGGGTAAGGTGACATATAAACTGTGCAGTAGATAACTGAAATGTGCCTACTGTCAAATTACGTAGCTTGTCAATACAACTGTCCTGATATTATGTTGTTAGATAAATCTGCACAGTGCCCATGATTGCATCATACTCTGCCCATCCTGAGGGACATATCTGATGAAGTGAGAAACCATACACCATCATGCTGTGTTGGACAGAAGAATGCTTCCTCAAGGGATATCTAAGTCATCAAATAGTGGCCGCAAAATGTTGTCACCATGCAATACTAACACATATAACAGTGCACACTAATCTAAGCAAACACTACAAAAACTGCATAAATGAAGGTGTCTGAGTTTACATACAAATAGGTAATCATGCTGAACTGTGTCACAAATGACATATGAGAGTTATGAAGACAAGAATACAAGAGTGCCTATGAGAACTCATCTTATAAGGGTGTCCTTGATCATCACTCAGCAGTCAGACCTAAAACTGTTCCCCCAATACCAAGTCTGGAAGCACTGTTTGTGACGTAGGAAACACACTTATCAACAGAAACACATTTTCATCCATATTAACTGTGATTGGTGGTTTAAACAAAGGGTGGAAACCTTGCAAGGTAGCTCTGGGGTAGCTGCCAACGTACAGCTCAGTTGGGATTTGTTTGTAGCATAGGACACAAATATAATAGTACAAAGTTCATGTACACTGATTCCAAACCCAGGATCAAGTACCATTTAACACATACTGTTAAGGGTTAACCAAATATTTATTAAAGGCTAATCACAGAAGAGGAAACTGAGAGAAAAATCTTACCTACCCTAATCTACCCTGACTACTCATTACCCACAACTGTCCCTAACTAACCTAAGCTACACTTACTTATCACATGTAACGAAACGTTCTAAACATCCACCCCGCTTATGAGACGGGACACATGGAGGACAACACATACTAACCTAAACACATACTATACTATTCTAAACAAATATATATATATATATATATATATATATATATATATATATATATATATATATATTTTTAAACATACAAGAACCCCAACATAGACCCCCACCCACCCACACACTTCATAAGTAAAAATAGAAAGAATAAGGACCCCCCCACCCGCTAACACTAACTAAACTAACAGCCTATACTAACCTAACACCAAGCCCCCTAAGCCCACTAACTATAAGAACAAGGAAAGAGGAGGGAGGGGAGCGAATCATGTCCATTTCAAAAACAGTCTAGAGGTTGGCCCTGCAGAGGGTCCTCTTGATTGACTTCACACGCCGGTTAATGTGGCGCACATCTTGGCTCAGGTGGCTTAACTTGCGCAGCACACGGTCCATCTTCCGTTCCATGTTGTGGAAGGCTGCAGGGTCAACAGATGGAGCTGGGGCAGTCTGGGTACCGGTGGAGGAGGTCTGTGTGTGTGTGGAGCCAAGGCCAGTGGGCTGTCCTGCACCTGTAGCAATGCTGGGGCCTGGAAGTCCAGCAGATGTAACAACAACAGTCCCGCTGTGGGTGGGCCCACCTGGCTTGAAGTGGTGGTTGTGCTGGTGGTGGCTGTGGTGGGCAAAGTAGGCCCATCCTTTGGGAAGGCCCTCCATGCCCCGGAGGCCCGTTCATGGCGATATCGACGGGCCATCCTCCTGAACCCCGACTCCACCAGCAGGATGTGCTGGTATCTCATGGCCCAGCGCTGGAATTCACGGACCTGGTCTGGAGTCATGTTTGCAGCTGTGAAGACAAATGCAAATATTCTACATTAGTAACTGCATTGTGTGAAATGGCACAAGAAGTTAATCAGACAATACATCTACTGTATTTTTAACAGCTCACATCACAATACAGATCATTGAATGTCCCTGAGGAAGTACATGGCAGGCCAGCCTACAAAGGTCACATCACACATAGCACATCCATAACCTACAAGATGGGTATCAACTGGCTTTGACACACACCACAGGTAAGGTCTATCAACAATTAGGAGTCAGCAAACCCTAGACCAATCATAGGGCCACACATGTCAGGAAATGCAGAACTTGGTACACAACATATACTTCCAGTAAGGCTTGACTTACATCAGACACAGAGTTGCAAGAACACCCATGACCATGATTAGCATGCACACCTAGGGCATTGCACTCGAGCTCCACATACTTGTAGCACTACATGTGGAAGTACATGCTGCTAGGAGGTTCTACCTACAGTTTAATAAGTACCTTGGTAAATGGGGAAGAAGAAGTCTATTGGAAAGCAATTTGCTGTACCAATCTTGGAGGATGTGGGTCTGACAGGCTGACTAAATCTGAGCTGACTTCCAGTGCGACTCTTGATACAAGTGTCATACACATGACTCACCCCAGTACTCACTGTGGGGCCTACAGGAATGGCCTACAATCTCTAGATAATACCGTTGGATACGCATTGGCCAACTCTAAACATTTGAGAAACTGAAATCCCACTCCTGGAACAAGAGAAATGATTGCCCAACGCATCACACCTTGCTATGCGTTCAACACACACGAGTCCATAACCAGCAAACACAACACATAACAGACATATCAACACTTACTGGAGTGGTCGGGGTCCTCAAATGTTGCCACCTCTCCCACAGTGTAAGGTGCCGGTCCACCTGTAAGGCATGGAAGGAAGAAATGTGCTCAAAATCTGTGCACAGAGCAACAATTTCATTAACATATACAATGTGTAGACTGAATAAGGAAATGGTAGCCATTCAGATATGATGATACTGCATCTGATATATCATGACCAACTTGTACATAGCATGGGTCTCCTGTGACAGTTACACACATATCTGCACACATACATTGGCCCTAACTATCATGTGGTGACAAACGTGCCCCGTCATTGGTAACCTGAAAAAAATATGGAGTGTAATCGTCTCATCATGTGCATCCAAGAGAGACATCCAAAGCCTGGTTACTTGAGGACTGCATTACCAGTCAAACATGCTAAGTGGCCATGACACATTAATGACACATAGGTACAATCTACAGAGGGAGGGGCAGGGACTTTTGTAAGCCCTCCTGTTGTTACAGTTTTTTCAATTGATGTGGCCCAGCTATGGTGATTTGCACCAACCATGGAGATGTGAACCCATGTGCATACCTTTGGACTGCAATCCCTAACTGGAATGTGGCACAACTAACTCCAACAAACATTCTAAGATGTTAGCTGAGGGCACCTCACACCTTTTCACGAGGTTTCCAAATCCAGATCTGGCATGTATCCAAAAAGATAAAGGACCACAATAATCCCAAACATTCATAGTACTTCCGTGAACGCTTTCCTTCCACATTCACCAGACTCACATGAGACATATGTCTGAGCCACTTTGCTATAATCAATTGACGTGAAGCCAGCACTCGTTTTCTTGTAGTGATTCTAAAGTCAGTCTAGCTATTGCGTCAACAAAGTTAGCCAATATGTTGGTACATCTTTACTTCTGTGGCAAAAATGCCCTATATAGACATGATTGGCTCCTATTTTGTTTAGTTGTCTGACACAAAGGCCGCACCAATTTACTTCACGGAAAAGTATCCTGTAAGTTTGCTGAGCACTTTCTACCTGACAGCTAGCAATTGTGATCCTTACCATAGTGCATCAATTATCCCTGTATGTTTCCCCAGCATTACACACAATCAGAAAGTTAGCTGGCAGACATAGTACAAATCATCTGATGTCACTACAGAGCATTTAATCGTGCACATTTACATGATTAGTACTCACCAACAGAGCCACCAATCACGATTCCCAGGTGGTCCAATTGATCCTGCTCCCTGGTGATGAGGTCAGCCCTGGTGATGAGGTCAGCCCACCGGTGCTTCAGCTGGTGGTCACTCCTCTGGCTGGCATACACACGCTGCAGGTGATGTAGCACCTTTCCCCACCGGATTCTGCGCGCCTCTGTGTGATACCCCTGTATCACCCTGCCCCCTGCCTCAATCATCAGTGGCAAGAAATGGCACACAAGCCATATGGAGCCCCCCAACTCCTCTTCACCCATCCTGCCAAGACGTGGCCTACCAAACATTGTGGAAATGTGAAAGGGAATAGGGGTTAAAGAAATAGAAAGGGGAAAAGGGGGAAATTAGGGGTACAAATACAGAAGAAAAGTAAACCTAACCACTAAAAGAGCCCAACTATCCCCAAACTACCACTACCCACAACAGACTCCCACAAACAACAGAAACACTAGGTAACTGGACAAATGTACACAAAACACAGTAGGAAAGTATACACCAACAATATTTATTTTACAAATTGACAATAGAGACAGCACACAGGACAAAAAAGCACAAAATCTTAGGACACCACTCTCTACACATCCACACAGTCTAGAAGAATCATAGACTGCAAAGTGAAAGTGAAAGTACACCAACTGTACATGACCCGTAAACAGGATATCCTATTACATCACTTCCTGCATGAAATATCCGCCCTTTTTCGCGTTATGCGTCATTTTTTGTCCACCAATACTGTATTTGCGTCATTTTTGTTGACGCACAGGAGTGAAAATTAGCTTGCATCCAAATAATAGTACATGGCCTGTACAAATATCTGGATGCGGCCTAATGTTCACTCCTGTGCGTCAAAAAAAATTACGCAAATACAGTATTGGTGGACAAAAAATGACGCATAACGCTAGGAACGTCAAAATTTCAGTGCATGAACTGGTTTTGGGCATTTTTTGAGTTTTTAAGTAATGTTACATTTGGGACACATCAGATATAGGCTGATTGCACCTACTATGGTGTATATGGTGTATGTTCACATGTGTGACATCATATTGCAGCGGACCATGATCCTCTACTTCCTTCACAGTATTTTTACGGTTGGCTGACGCACTAGATGGCCATATGTGTGGCCTACATATAAGTGTTGCACAAATTGGGCACGTTTGGCATAAGGAGAGGATAGCAATGTGACGCACATATGTACAATACCTAAATGCCTTTGGCTCAATGTGTGTGCTTTGGCAAGTAATGTATTTGTTGGCCAAGTGTGTGTGTATCACAAGAAGCATTATTGCACAAATGCTTGTATGAATGTGACGTCCATGTGTCCAATCCTTAGATGCAAGTCATTGTGGAAATGAGAGAGGACATGTGTTAGTCATACATGTAGCAACATCCGTAATGTGGACTTCCAAGATTTAGGGTAACGTAGACACCACATGTGACAAAGCATGCACCAGATAGATGGCAGACGCTTGTTCATGTCAATGGTCCACATTTTCAACATCCTATGTCCTAGAGTTTTGGTAACAGCTTCCTAGGCACTAGTTGGTGAATCCCACAGTGAGTCATACACATGCATTGAGGAAGTGGGTACCATGTTATTTGCCCAGACAGACAAAGGTGAATCACAAATGTATGATGACACCACAGTTGAGGTCATAGAAGTGAGCCACAACTCTCAAGTGGCTGAGGTGGACCAGCAGACGAGGCAGCACATGTCCACATATTTCCAGTGAGCAATTGCACATAGTGTGTCTTGTTCATGTGTGTGGTCCAATGATGATCCTGTATATTTTTTGGAGTGTAATTTATCACAGTTTGGTCCAGGACTCATCATGAGTCAGTGGCAGCTATTCCTGTATCTACTGAGTATCCTTGGTTGATCAATGTGAGTAAAGTGGATGTGGACATAAGAACCTACATGGGGATGGTCCCACCCTGTCACTGAAGACGTGTAATGAGACAGTCAACAGGGCAACCTTGGTGTACTGAGTGAGATAATGTCTCAGGTGTCATGTACCGGCAGGTGTCATTACAACATTTGTACACATGTTAGACTCTGCAATTCCCACTGCATCTGGGAACATCATAGCCTCTGTGCTGATTATTCTCGCAGCTATTCACCACACATGGCCCATCAAAATGTTGTGAGCAATGTCATTCTGTGTGTGAACTGTCAGGGTCCTGACGTGTTGATTTTTCATGTACATTATCAGAGGTTGCTGGTTCTGCTGAAGGCCCCGTACCCAATCCCTGCATACGGTCCTGGGACACTGTCATACTTTGTCATTCATGCATAAATGAGACCCAGACAAGGGATGGGCCATGAATTTTGGTATTCACAGGGGATTGAACTCATATGGTACAATTAAAAGGCAGATGATGCTATACAATGTATTTGGGTATGCATTGATGAAGCACATGCCCAAATACCCTCTGAGGCATGAGAGGTTTGCTAACGTAAGTGTGGTACATATGTAGCCACAGGGAAAGTTTAGGGTGACGCACAGACAGATGCCAGTCAGGCTGACAGGATGCAGGGTGAATCAGGATCCAGCAATTTAACAAGTTACATAATCATTGGTCTGAGTAAGACTGTTTGGAGGACGAACTAGACAGTTGACATGTAAAACTGTGTATGTCCTGTGTTTTTTGAAGGTGACAAATGAACCCAAGGGCTGTTACATGGCTTAGTTAGTAGCAATGCTTAACGGTGTATTTGACAAAATGGCAACTTCTATGCTGTTCCAGGCATCAGCAGGGGCAGTGCTTGTTGAAATGGGTGGTGTGCATGGAGGTGATCACAGGTGTGGGCTGCATCTGTTTCTCACAAGTCCTGTAGGTGAGATTTGCCTTCTAATGGCCAACAGACTTTTTCACATGGGAAGCAATCTACAGGTGCTACAGGGCTTGGAAACTAGAAGCCAGTGTATTAATTGACCTGACGCCCATGCAGTCAGATGCTCCATGACAATGGCATACCATAGGAAAGGGTGTAGCACACTGGATTGCTATTGTTAGTCTGTGTGTGTAGAGGAGGGAATATCAGGGTACACATCGTACTATTCCAGGGACCTCTTCAGACAGGTGGGTTGTGACCAGGTGCATGGGTGTGTCAGGAGTTAGGAAATGGGCTGACATGTACATGGAATGTCATGTGCACAATGCTGCTCATATGTGTGGCACTTGTGCTGTCTATGTTCTGCTTCTATGGAACTCTGGTCACAGATAGTCCTTGCAAAGATTGGATGCAGTTGGACTTACTGCTGTCAAGGGTCTGGTCAGACATTCCTGTTACTGATGCAAAAGCACATCAACTGCCTCATGTATGAGGCTTGTTTTCCCCTTATTGAGTGATGGTGTCTTAGTTGTGAGCCATATGCTGCGAAAAACCATGTTTTCGACATGTATGTGTGAAATAGGTGTGGTCCTCTGCTATTGGCCTTCAAAGGAGAAATGTACATGATATATGTCATTTACAGTGTGTGAGTATGTGACCATTGTATGTTACGCATCACATTTGCTCTGGGATTTTCAGTGTCCTAATCGGTATTTCAGCAATGCTTCATGAGGCAACACTCTTAATCTGATAGTTAGAGGTGAAGGTGTGCAAAAATGATTAGCCAAATGATGATATGGTGATTATTATAGGTGTTTATTTAAATTAGTTCATAAAGTGGTGATGGTGATTATATTTAAAATAAATTGTTCACGATATGTTGCCACCTACGTAAACCAGCGGCCGTGTTTTGTTGTTCCCCCTCATGTTGCAGGCTACCATCAACCTCTTCCTCCTCTTCAGGCATGTGTGGCTCGGGTTCCACCTTTTTATGCAAATGTTGTGCAGAATAGCACATGTTAGGATAATCTTACAGACCATTTCCAGGGAATATAGGAGGCTACCACCAGTGATGTCGAGGCACCGGAACCTTGACTTGAGGATGCCGAAGGTCCTCTCGATTATGGTGCGTGTCCTCCTATGTGCGTCGTTGTAGGCATGCTCTGCTGCAGGACTCTGGTTGCCAATAGGTGTCATTATCCATAGCTGGATGCCATACCCCTGAGCAGCTGCAAGAGAAAATGAATGGGATCATGTTGATGTAGCTAGCCCCATTGAAATCACCTTTCAAGGCAGTAGTTGTCTTGTGTTGTCTGTGACTCTTTTGTGTTATTATATTGCATCCTAGGCTAGTAGGATGTGCCATCTACATTGTGTTGTTTCCTTGTGTTTGGCTGCTAACCAATTGTCAGCAGTATGTTTTGGGATTTGCAGTACAGTGTGCCCTCCCTAGCATTGTGACTTGTGATACAGGTGTCCCTCTGTCTTCACTGGGGGTGAGATGATAGTTCCATACACAGGTTAAAATTGACAGTGGTGGTAACACGTTCATATCAATGTACCCTGGACATCACATACCTTTAGACTTATGCAATGGATTAATGTAAACATAATTGACACACAATTTGCAAGGTGACATTTATGCAACCCACTCCAAACGTTGTGATCATTGACGTCTTAACATTAGGCTGTACAGTAATTTCAGATGTGTGACAGGTTCAATGGTGACCTAAGAAACATGGTTAATGATGTCACGACCTCAGTGTGTTCCTGTCGACATGTTGCTCTTGTGATGTATGTGTTGTGTGTCCTAGAGGGTTGCTGTGCAGTGTGTATTTAAGTAGGTTTTTGTACTTACCAACAAGTAGTCCATTGCCATACTGTCCATCCTGGAAGTGTTCATTGATGGTGCTGTGACGGAAGATGAATGAGTCATGGACACTCCCAGGATATTTTGCCACGATGTTGGTGATCAGTCCTTGGTGATCGACAATGGCCTGCACATTGATTCAGTTGCAGCAGGTGGCACAAGACGTACATGTGTGCAGTCAATTGCACCAAGGACGTGTGGGAAGCCACTAATGAGGTAGAACCCCTGTTTTGTTTCCTGCTGATTCTGCAGTGTGTTAGGGAAGCAGATGTGGCGGGGTGTGAGTCCAATGATGGCATCCAGTACTTTGGGCAAAAAGGCAGAGAATGATGGCTGTAATATTCCGGCAACCAGGGCACCAGTTGTTTGAAAAGAACCACTTGCCAGCATGTGAAGTACGGCAAGCAGCTTGGTTTCTGTTGGGATGGTGCAGGGTGTCAGCAAAGTGGGTGCCAACTGTGGCTCAATGTTGCGCAGCAGCTGCTGAATGGCCTGCCAGTTCAACCTGTACCTCTGGATGATGTCATGTTCCCTGAGGCAATGAAGGGTTGTTCTGGGGCGGAATATCCTCTCCTGCCTTCTGCGCTGCCTTTGGGGTCCCTGCTGGTGTTGTGGTAGCTGCTGTTGTTGCTACTGGGCTCTGCGTCTGCGTGCACGCTGGATGAGAAGCACCTCCATGTCTCCCTTTTGCTGCTCTGCTGCTCTGCTGTTGCTTCTGTGTGTTCTGATTAAACACAGGTGTGTTTACCCCATTTTAACGCCTACCCTGACCCAGGCGTTAAATTTGGCGCAAATCGGGCTGTGCATCATTTTCCTGCTCCGCCTCCCGGCCCAGCGTAATTTTTGCCCAAAAGCATAAATACGACGCATGGCCGTTTAAGTCATTTTTTGGACGGGAATGCCTACCTTGCATATATTTAACGCAATGCGGGTTGCCGCATCCAAAAAATGACGCACACTGTGGAATTTTGTCGTCCGTGGGCTCGGGCGTCAAAGTTTAAATATGGGGCAAGGTTTGCGCTGAATGTGCGTCAAAATACGGCGCAGACGGAGTATAAATATGCCCCAGAAAGTTTCCCACACTACACTAAACTTAGTGACCGAGTCTGTATTTAAACAGAACAACTCCTCTTAATTCTGTGCAAGGTCCTTTTTAAAGACCACATCCAGCCAGAAGTAAATCAGGAAGCACAATATATAGGGAGCTATCCTGTTTTTATTGGTCTCTAATGCCAGTAGAATTGGTGAAATGTCAGAGTATGTCCTGGGGAATATTTTGCAGTGTGTTATAGGAGACACCAGAATCCTAGCATCCAACTAGTAATTTATACATGTATGCAAGTTATGCACTGTAGAGTAATGAGTGTATCCACCCTATGTTGGGAGCACATACCTCAAAACATCTACAAGGTTGGTATTAGCGGCAATATCAGACACCGTGCCGGCTGCTGCAGAGGGACGCCTAGGGGGGCCTGCATGGAGGTCTACTGTCGGATTTAGCACACAGTTAAAATCACCGCCCCATATTTGCTGTGTGTCCTCCCAGCTACATAGCGTGGAGCTCAAGTCACAATAAAACTGTGAGTTATCATAGTTGGGCCTGTAGAGTTAGATAAGTAGAAACATTAAATAATCTAAACACAATGCAACACAGTATCTACCACTTGGGTCTTTAACAAGCTCCTGGATCTGTACCTTCTCTGTGCTACTGGTCCATATCAGTACCCCACATGCATGTGAAGTGTACCTGCTGCCACAAATTGACCCTGGAGCCTGTGCGAAGTCAACATTGTGCTGCTCAGGGCTAAGTGAGTTTCCTGAATTATCGCTATGTCTATGTGGTGCCGTTTCAAATATGAATCTCAACCCACTTAGTTACTGAATTGTATTTGCTGAGTTTATTGATGTTTAACAGGTGCCTTAACATGGGGACACATTGCCTTATGAAATTGAGGTTTAACCCTGTCTCCGATCCAGTGAAATGTGGGAACACTGTTTGGAGTAAATTTTGGGGTGTTCAGATTTTGGGGTACAGTGTTTGCTCTCCCAGTATAGGTAGCAGATGATTGCTGCATGTTAAAGAGCACCTCCTCTCTGCTTTTAAAATTCTATTTTTGCCTAGCCTTATTGATAGAGGGAAATCCATTTCCATTTTCCACCTTGGATTATCCTTGTGGGTTTTGTGGGTTTTGCTCAGAAACCTGACCTGCTGACCTGCTGTGCTGTTCCTGAGCAATTTGGATAGTAAGTAGGAGAAGGGTAGGATGATTCTGGTACTTTATGAGTGCATTTGGTGTATTTTAATATGCAGTTGAGGTTTTGAATCTTGTGCTGAGAGATGTCTAGTTATGCTGCATGTGAAATGGTTTGTTATGGGATGCTGATTCTGGGTTTAGTTGGTGGCTTTATCGCTGTTGTTTCGATGTATTATTCTTATTTGTGATTGAGATCCTGATTTAGAGTTTGGCAAATGGGTTTCTCAGTCACAAACATGACTGATATCCTGTCCGCCATATTAAAAGTGCAATTGGATATAATACACTTGTAATGCAGCAGACGTGATATTGGTCAAGTGTGTGACGGAGTAACCTGTCTGCTGAACTCTACTTCTCACCCTTATATTGAAGAGGTTTCATTTTATTATTGGTTAGATTTGGTTATCCGATTCGTCGATATCAAAGATCTCAAGATATTATAGTTTTACCTATCTACATAGGATTTGCGAGGTGCCACAAGCACACAGATAGTATTTTCTGAATTAACGAGTTTTCCTTTCCAGTAGATTGTGTGTCTAATTAGGATTGGTGTCCTTATTCCTAAATGCACGAGAGTAGGTTCATCAATCAGGGTGGATTACCGCTGCATGGGTCTGCCTGGTGTGAATTGTAGTATAAACAGTGCTGCAAAGGTGCTGTTCTTGTTTCTATTGTTTGTGATGTCGTAGTTGGACTCTTGCTTCTAAGCGAGTCTGCTGGTTTAGTGTTGACAGCACTTTTGTTTGTAGGCAACCAAGCAACTCCTACAGCAAGTCACTACTGTCGGCCCAAACCTCCTGGCTCACAAGCAGTACCTCATCAAAAACCCAAACTTTAAAAGGTGATTTCTGGCAGCCTTACGCCTGGATTCTAGATTGCGATATCTCAGGGAAGTTGTGGTGGTACAAAAGTTACTCTTTTCTCCCATTAGCAATAAGTCTCAGTCACACACTGGCTATATAGGAGATGCAGGAGAGTTTTCAATAGGTTTATTGAAAAGACAGCAGTCTACGGTAAAATGCATGAGCTGCAATGATTAGGATTAGGACCAATTAAAGAAGCATAACTGTGAAGATGAGAGTCTTGAATACAAAGACTCCCACCATCTGAAATGTAAAATCCCTAGCACAGAGAATCGAATCTATAACCTAATGAGAGCTAGGTATGATAAATCTAATCTGCCAGTACCATTACCATGAGAAGCACCCCAACCGTAGTTACCTTGGAATGAGGTCTCTATGTCAGAATCTGTGTTGACACAAAGGCTGAGTTCTGCAGCAAGGTGACGTGCAGCGTAGATGGCGTCTGGCAGGAATCCTTCTAATGACCTTGTCCATGTGAGATGTATCTATAAAGATCATGTAGAACCCCTGAGTAAAGTATGTTCCCAAACAACTGGTAAGGAGGCAGACTTGTGGCGGCAATTATATAAAGTGTACATCAGGTTCCTATCACACGTAAGTGAGACAGGGACATGATGTTAATACCCAAGTACATCACTGATCATGACTCTGATAGTGACACCTTCTCAGAGTGGCACTGATACGCAAATCAAATTGTCTTTATAAAATATAAACAATGGCAGCCATCTTAAAAGAAATAATAAAATAAGTAGATTAAAACAGAGCAAGCTCAGTAGGTTAAAAATCAGTAGGTGACAAGGGGCACAGGCTTCCGTTTGAGAAAGCTTCCATATTTCATAGTATATGGCATATAGGAATCATTTAGAGCGTGGTTTTCTTGGACCTAGCAAGAAATCATGCAAGTCTATTTCCTCTGATAGGAGACTTAGATGTTCTTTAACTGCTGCTAAGGTGTTAGTGCATAACCATTGTTGGCACAGTTTATTAACACTGTATGTGATAACTATACCTGAGTGTTGACCGGAGACATAGCGAGGGTCAACACCGGCTAATCTTGAAACCCCCTGAGGATTCACAAAACACGCCTGACACCGTTTTGTGTCTATTGGCCACAATAACCACCCACCGGGACTTGAAAGTGTGATATTATAGGTACCATATAGAACCCAAGCATTCAGTTCTTCCTCTGTGACATTTAGGAAAATTTGCCAATTGGTGAATTTGGCTGGTGTGGGGATACTGGGCGCTATAATTAATTTTATTCTTGCTAACCTGAGGCAGGATGTTTGTTGAAGATGTCATTTAAAAAATATAATCGGACAGGAATAAGGCATGCTATAAACACAGCTTCTCTACCCTGAATTTGCCAATCTTGTATTCCCCACACACCTCTCACATTAGTAGTACTCTTACAGTATTCATAACCTTCAACGGCAAGTCAGGAAACAAAGGAATCTGAACAGATTAATTTGGTGTCAGTTAGCAAAATCGTTCTCATTTTAGAAGGTTGTAATTTGAAGTAATATGACTCTGCATTTGTAATGTAATGCCCAGAAAAATATGCACATTTGTCTACATATGTTTTGGGACTCCCCACAGGTGGAGTTGAACAATGTTCCCACTGTGTGTAGTTAAATACTGATCTATGTCTAGTTGCTTGGTGCAGAAAGTAATGTCCCCAATGATTATAACAGAACATTTCCCCATAATTCACTGTGTTCATGTATACATCATCACTTTCAAATACAGTGTAATCTTGCAGTTTAGCAAGCATTAAATCAACTGTTTTAATATCCCAGTCACCAGAAACAACACCAGGTGTAAATACATCAATCATTAAAATTTTGAATACATATGGAATTTGGATAACCTCAGAAGGCCTGTAAATATCGAAGGGAACTTTATCCCAAACAATCCCATCTGGAATTGGTACTGCTGAAATTTTCGCAAGGGGCAAGTCTCTTCGGACCTTAAGTGAGGAAAGGTATGGTGTTAAAACTGCATCCACTGGCTCGACATCAGAGCGTTCAGGAAAATAATGACAATTTATAATGAGAAAGACAACAGTCACAAAACCAATCCATAACAGAAAGGCAAGCAATATTAGTAGTATCCACAAATAATTCCATGGATAAACCAAATAGTTATTTTATAGCTATATGTACAGCTCACATGTCTTTGAAACAGTTTCAGTTATGTATGAAGTTGTAGAAAGGTCATCAAGGTTGATGGAGTAACTAGAAGCAGTCTCTGCAAATATAGGAACCAGTACATTACTGGTGGGTGGATCCACTTCGCTTGGAGGTTTATAGTAGACAGTGTCATCAGTTTGTGTTGCATTGGAGTAGAAGACAGTCACATCTTGGACAGTTCTTGTCAGTGAAGTGGTAACTGGAATCAGCAAAAGCTCATTCTCCGCCCTCCCCATGCTCAAGGAGACGTTTGTAGCAATATTGTACTTGCTTATATATTCAGAAGTGTTGTTGTTGCTTCTTTGAAGAGGTATGTCCTGTTGGGTAGTGAGAGAAGTCCGGGGACTACCCAATGGACCTCTAGGTCCACTGTGCAGGATTGGCTGCAAGATGCGATTTGATGTTGTCGATGGAGACAACTCTGTTCCCTTTGAAACCTGGAAGCGGTGGTAGGATGAGAGTTCTGGTGCCTTTGTGAAAGGTGAATTAATTACTAATGCATTTACAATGATAAATGGGATAAGAATTTACATGAATTAGGTTAACTTAGAAAATAACGTGTACCTTGGAAAATGTACCCACTTGAGTGGCCAGCATAATGCGTATGAAGATTAATAATGAATTCACATTTATGATAAATAATGTGCACATGTAGAATAAAATGTATTAATGGGTTATACTAACATGTTAATGTTACGTATTTACTTAAATAATGTTGAGCTTTTGATTAATTACGAGGTTTGGGCCTAGTTTACAAATATGGCCTAATAAGTGTTCGTAAATGTCTTGTAAAAGCAGAAAATTATTTTTATTCATTGTTCACACTGCGCTGACCAATCGATTTGACAATGTCTTAAACTTTCTCAAGAGAACTGCTTGTGGAGACATTCTGTATTAGAAATTGTTACTTTGTAGGTTTGATGCGTGAGCCGGAGATGTTCCCAGGCTTTGACAATGGATGAACAGCAGAAAAGGAGCCAATCATCGACGTGTGAAAGACTGTCTAGTAATATTTTAAATTTAGAATTGAGCTTTTATTGGTCTTACTGTAAAAGTACGATTTTCTGACCAATGACGGCATGAGAAGATTCTGTAGGGAGTTTTAACTTAGCCTGACTACACCTAGGAGCTGGAGCTCATTGTATTCCATCCTCTATCCGTAGTGGTCCTGTTTGAGGAGCTGAGTATTTCCCGATGTTCATTTCCCTCATAACCATCCTCATAGAGTAATTGCGTTAATGCTGATTCTTTAGCTTGATGCTCTTTAAGTGGTTCAGTAAGCTTAGAGCCCAAACGTGGCTGAGCAAGTCCTTTCACTGTCCCGTTGCTGATGCTGACCAGACGGATGTCCAACTGACAAAGAAAAATCGCAGCTTGCTGATCCATTGAGGAGAGGTCTAATGAAATGCTGATTGTTTCTTTTGTAGATTTTTGTTCTTCCTTTTAGATTCCAACCGCTATTTTGTTAGAGAGCCCTAGTTCAGATGTTATTCAAATTAACATTTGACTAAATTGTTTTGCATGAAGCCCAAACATGCTATTCTAATTGGAGGGTTAGTTAGCTTGCCCAAATGTGTTGTCAAATGTAATTAACAAAGAGTTGATTTTGTTCACCTGTTGAATCTAGATGTATGGTATTTCTATTGTCCAGTTATTGATGTTACTATTTTGCACTGTAACTCTTGAATGCTTAATTATAAATGCTCTAGCTAAATTGAGATTCTTTTAACACTTTGGTCAGCTGGTGTTTTATATTAGCATTGTTAATATAGGAAAATAAACTTTCTAAATTTCACGAAAAGGCGTGGTTATTCATGGCCACATGGGTCATGGTAGGTAAAGATTATTGACTCAAAATTTTGATAATCAGGTTGTTGATCATGTTATGTTGTTGTTGGTCAGATTATGAGTAAAGATTGTGTACATTGTGGAGTCACTCTAAGAATAGTTAAAAGGTCCATCGAACCTCTAAAGCGTCCCCTTATAAATAAATAATAAAAGACCAAATAAGGTCAGACACACTCACAGATCTTGGTGGCAGAGTCGGAGGGTTAGTCTCCTTAAGAAGCCACCATAATTTATTGTAATTGATAGAAGAATTGAATGGTTAACCTCGTTAAGAGGCCAGCGCGAGGGTTTTACAAATTGTGGTAGCAGGAACAGAGTGTTGCGTTTCTCTAAGAGATTGCTATGATTTCCCAGATAAAACAGCCGTAATAGTCCCGATTTCGGTAGTACAAACAAAAGATTATGGCCCTCATTATGAGATTGGCATTCTTTTCCAAAGAAGGCCATGGTGATGGCCACCAGAAGACCGCCGTGGATGCGGGAATTCACCCGCCAGATAATGATACACAAAACCGACAGAAAACAGCCACAACAACAATTCCGTCAGACCCAACAGAGGCAAAAAACTGTCGGACCCACCACCCTCCCCGCTACGCCAGCAACACACGTCCTCCAAATAATGGACCACAAATCACCACAGCAGACACTCAACGGCGGTCACCCATTGGCGGTGCAGACCGCCATGGTTGAATTGGGCACCCAACAGAAGCCAACATTGGCCAGATTAAAACCCACACCTGACACATATACACACATCATACATACCCACCAACAGCACTATAAAACACACACCAGCACATCCCACAATCCTTTGCAAACACAAAAATGAACCACACCTTGCCAGCAAAAGACAGTACAATAACTGCACACAAACCACAGCCACCTATTCACCTTTCACACATCAAACACCACACACCATACCCCAACACCCATCACACTCTGCACAACACATACACTATTCCCACCACACAATAGGCATGTCCCCACAGAAGAATCCCAGTTCCACAGATGAGGAGTTGCAAGTGACGGTGGAGGAAATTGTCAGGGTAGAGCCACAGCTTTTCGCTGCACAGGTTCAGCAGATAACCATTGGCAGGAAGGTGGAGCTATGGCCGAGAATCATGGACAGGATGAACTCCGTGGGAACATATCCACACACAAGGGACGACATTCTCAAGAGGTGAAATGACCTACGGGGTAAGGTATGTTCCATTGCAGTCCAGTTGCCATCATGAGGAGTGGTGGTGGACCCCTACCTTCTCCCCCACAGTTAGCTGCATGGGAGGAGCAAGTCTTGACAATCCTGCATCCTGAGGGCCTCACTGGAGTCACTAGAGGGCTGGACACTGGTAAGTCACCATTACTGCCCAACCAGCACCAATAGCTGCTTGGCATGTCACCCCTCACCCAGACTGCCTACACCCCACTCCATCCCATACAGTCCCCCACCCCCAAAACCACCATCAATTGTTTACCCCTGCATGCCCTACCCACTGCAAGCTTACCCTTCCCAGCTCTGCATGCACACACAAAGGGAATGCATGGGCAGCATGTAGCACTACCAATCCCACAATCCATCACCATACACTAACCAAAGGTGGGAGGACAACACCCAGCCCATACGGAAAGACAGAAATGCTGAATATGTGACAGACTATGACTGTAACAAATCACTTGCATGTCCACAGGTTCCCCAGCCAATGTGAGCATGAGCATCTGCCACAGCAACCCATTCCTCCATCAGAAGATGCCCTCAGTGATGACAGCAACTCTGGATTTCCCGATCTGGATGATCTCCCTAGCCCATCTGGGACCACTGGTCAGTCGACTTCCACATCCCACACCCAATCCACCACAGGACCCCCCTTCCGACTCCAATACTACAGCATACACCCAGTGTTCACAAACCTCTATCCCCAGGGCACGTCGATCAATAGTGTGCCCACCTGTACAGGGACCCGAGTCAACACCACAGAGGCAAGACGATGAAGGTCCTGGTGTAAGTGGGAGTGGGCACACTGTTCAGGGGACAGAGGCACAGGGGGCCAGGGCCAGTGGGAGGTCAGTAGTGCACCAGTGGGAGGGCAGATTCAGGGAACCGACTGCCCAGGAGGTACTCACACATGTACTGGGGGCCTACCAACAATCCCAGGACAGGATGGGGCAGGTGATTACCATCTTGCAGGAGAACCAGCTGCTGTAGGGGGTACACCACCAGGAGGTCATGCACCAGTTGCAGGGCCTAAATTCCAACATGTCCTCCATTGCAGGGGTGCTGGGTGACATGGCCAACACTATGGCCCTCATTACAACTTTGACGGGCGGCGGAGGCCGCCCGCCAAAGTTTCGCCGCAGGAATACCGCACCGCGGTCTGAAGACCGCGGCCGGCATTCTGAGTTTCCCGCTGGGCAGGCGGGCGGCCGCCTTAAGGCCGCCCGCCAGCCCAGCGGGAAACAACCTTCCCACGAGGACGCCGGCTCGGAATCGAGCCGGCGGAGTGGGAAGGTGCGACGGGTGCTACTGCACCCGTCGCGTATTTCACTGTCTGCTATGCAGACAGTGAAATACAAGCGGGGCCCTCTTACGGGGGCCCCTGCAGTGCCCATGCCATTGGCATGGGCACTGCAGGGGCCCCCAGGGGCCCCGCGACACCCCCTACCGCCATCCTGTTCCTGGCGGGCGAACCGCCAGGAACAGGATGGCGGTAGGGGGTGTCAGAATCCCCAAGGCGGCGCAGCATGCTGCGCCGCCTTGGAGGATTCTGACGGGCAGCGGAAAACCGGCGGGAGACCGCCGGTTTTCCTGCACTGACCGCGGCCAAAGCGCCGCGGTCAGAATGCCCTAAGGGGCACCGCCAGGCTGTCGGCGGTGCTCCCGCCAACCGCGAGCCTGGCGGTCACAGACCGCCAGGCTCGTAATGAGGGCCTATGTGTGAGAATAGAGCACGCCAACGGGCCCCTTCCACTAGCCAGTCTACTCACCAGCCAACAACATTTGCTGCAGCTAGTGGACAGGACCTGCCACACCACTCACAGGCCACCAGCACCATTCCCCCCTGCAGAAGGTGAACTACACCCGCAAACATTCCTTGCGAGCCAGGCAGACACCAGAGATTGCTGCCAAGACCAAAATCACTGCCAGAAAATGAGCCCCTCCAGAATGTCTCCCTTGCGTGCCACTGAGTCACCTTGTTCACTTTGGACTGCCATTGCTCCTTTTCCTATAGCCCCATGGATAATGGACCTGCGCAACAAACGTACTGGTCCACTACACTGACATTTTTGTCCACCATCACCCCACTCTCTTGCATTATCCCATCCTTTTTGTAACTTCAATAAACACCCTTGAACACAACTGAAGTATTTGTGCTTTATCATACAACAATTTGCAAAGTATTGAACTGCATTATCCAGTGCAAATGTCCTGTAAGGTGTGAATCCATCCAACAAATGTTTTTAAGCAGTCTGTAATCATCACATCAGTACACAGTTGTGACCACACCAACATCTGCAAAAAGGGAAAGCATAAGTGACAGTCAGTTGAAAAGTAAAGGTAGTGCTTAGCACAACACAGCAGGCACACACACTTAACTGTAGTGGAGATATGACCAGAAGTACAGTCTTACCTGAGTGTCAGTGGAAGTACTGCTGTATTATATGTGTCCTGTTGTCCACATCCTCCTACTCCTCCTCACTGTCTACAGTGTGCTCTGCTGCCACAGGTGCATTGTCTCCTCCCTCCTCATGCAGGTAGGGCAGATGGTGTCTGAGGGCCAAATTGTGCAGCATGCAGCAAGCCACCACTATCTGGCTGACCATTTTAGGGGTGTAGCATAGGGATTCAACGGTTAGATAGAGGCACTGGAACCTGGCTTTTAGTAGACCAAATGTGCATTCAATAACCCTCCTGGTCCGCCCATGTGCTTCATTGTACTGATTTTCTGGCCCTGTCCTCGGATTCCTCACTGGGTCAACAGCCAAAACAGTTTTGGGTAGCCGTAGTCAACTGAAAGTAGTTAAGGACACACATTACTCATGTACAGTGGCATGGAGTACAACTTCAGTTGGGATACACTGACTTACATTGGGTGAAGACTCAAGCTCATCTATGAGCCACACTCTCTGCCTCTGTAGTCGTGCCATCACCTGTGGGATGCTGCTATTCCTCAACACATAGGCATCATGCACAGATCCAGGAAACTTGGCAGTGGCCTGGAAGATGTATTGATCAGCAAGACACACCATCTGGACAGTTAGAGAGTGGTAACTCTTCCTATTCCTGTAGACCTGCTCATTTGCCCTGGGAGGGACCAAGGCAATATGGGTCCCACCAATGGCCCCAATCACATGTGGTGTGTGTCCCATGACATAGAATGCTGCCTTCACATTGGGCAAATCTTCACTCTGGGGAAATGATATGTAGCTGCTTATGTGTTAGAGCAAGGCAGCCAAAACCCTTCCAAGCACAATCGAAAACATTGTCTGTGACATTCCTGCAGCCAGGCCCACAGTCACCTGGAAAGAACCACTTGCCAGGAAATGGAGCACTGACAGTACCTGTACTGCAGGGGGTATTGCTGTAGTGCTACTGATAGCAGGAATCAGATCTGGCTCCAATTGTTGACTCAGCTCAGTAACTGTGGCCCTGTCCAGACGATAGGTGATCATGATGTGCCGTTCCTCCAGTGTAGCCAAGTCCACTAGGGGTCTGTACACGGGTGCTTGCCTCCTCCTCCAAAGTGGTAGGTAACTAAGTAAACCAAACATGAGATGTGTGTGACTACAGGAACTATGGACACACAATATCACAGTACACAGCGCATGTATGTATGTAGCAGACTGGAATTGTCTTGGTGTGTACCATTGATACCTATGACGTACATTAAATTGTCCACCATGAGTACCTGTGTTAGGAGTTGACAACTGCCTGTCCTGTATGCAGGAACAGGTGGAAGTGACCTCACTCCGCTGTGTTTGGCGTCACGGCGGAAGGCGGCTGCACCGCCGTGCAACTCCTCATTGGTTAACAAGGAGCTCTATAGAGCACAGGAACCATTGATGATCAACGACAGCGGTGATGGTGTTCACCGCAGCAGACATGAACGCCATTTTCTCTGTACCACTTCACTTGAGTCCTGACTCTCTACTGATCAACACCTCCACTTTGTGTGCTGCTGTGTCCTGTGTCTGGAACCCACGATGGCCCATGCTACAGGGGAAAGAGCCCCAGCAATCACATCAGAGTTGTGGGAGAAGCTTGTGGATGGAGTCCTACCCATGTATGGGCAGTTGTATGGGCCTCCAGACCAACAGGTGAGTACCTCATGGATACGTTGGTTGTGACATGGCTTCATGAAGAAGTATGTGTGTGCTGGCAGTGTGTCATTTGGGAGGTGTGTTATTGCTGCATGCAATGTGTATGCAGAGGTATGGGTTATGTGTGGGCTTAATGTGGGATCTATGAAGTATGTAAGGCATTTATGGTGTGCCATCGTCAAGGAAGTGCGGACGCTGGGGGTCCATAGCCAGCAGAGCACCCACTGCAGGAAATGGTGGGAGGACCTGAGACGCTGGGCCTATATCGTGAGTTGGATGGGCGCTTGAGGGCAGCACAGCAGCCACAAGGGGGTGAGTACAGTCTGTGTAGTATATTTTTGTTGTTGCCTGCCATGGGGTTTGGTTGCACGGTTCTAGTCAGTGGATGCCCCAATATGCTGGTTTAGCTAATCTTGTGGAGTCCTGCTTAGCAATGGAGGGTGGTATGTATATTTGGTATTGGTAAGTAGCTGGCGTACCATGGCAGACATGGCTTAGTTAGTCCTAATAGGCGTGCAGATGGTAGTGTTTGGGTTTATTTCTGCTGTTGTTCTCAGGTAATGGTTTGTCATTGTGGTTCATACTGCACAGTGTTAGTCCCAGTGAGTGATTGTGATGTGTATGCATATGTGCTGCTGTTGCTGTAATTGACCCTATGCTCTCTTTATTTCTCCCCCACCCTCTCTCCTTTTCTCATACTGTCCTTGTGTGCATTAGCATCATCTGGCGAAGGGGTAGGGGCTCCGGCGAGTGAGGGAGCTGCAGCCCACGGGACCCAGGTAGCAGAGTCCACCAACGCCGAGGGGACCAGTGGGTTGGAGGGCAAGGAGAGCACCATGGGGGAGACTGGAGCTACAACTACAGACTCTTGATTCCTCCTCTGATGGAAGCGCCCTGGTGGTAGTGGACCCCTCTGGGACATCCCTAGCTACTACATCTTCCGCCACCCCCGTACTAGCACCGCCCTCCCAGTAGCCCCCCACCCAGTTGCCCATGCCCGCTCACCAAGAAGGGTGTGTGTCTCCTTCACCCCAGGAACCTCAGGCTCTGCCCCAGTCAGCCCTGCTGCCTTCACTGAGGAGGCTATTTACATCCTGAGATCCATCTCTGTAGGGCAGTCAACCATAGAGAATGCCATCCAGGGGCTGGCATCCCAGATGCAGCAATGGAATGCCTACCTGGAGGGCATTCGCAGTGACATGGCTGTCCTACAGAGATCGCGTCAGGCTCTGGCCTCATCTTTGACTGCAGCCAGTGTCCCTGGTTCTTCGGCACCCCTTCCAACTACCTGTTCCCAGTCCCAAAGCCCTCTCCCCCAACACATCCCACACACACAATCAGACAAGCATGCACCCAAGACATGTCTCGCACAGACAAGGAAAGGCACCACACTTCCCTCCACAAGCACCCACACAGCCAACACACAGAAGCACACACAACAACAGCCACTTCCTCCAATCTCTCCCACTCCTCCTCCTCCCTCACAGTCACATTAACAGTTACACCTGCAAGCACTGCATCATCAGTCCCAGATCCTGCCACCTGTACAGCCTTTCCCACAGTCACCACAACAGCAGACATGCAGACTAGCACCCCATTCACCACAGGCGCAGTCACCACCACCACTATCACAACCTCATGCAGCACACCCACCTTCCTTGCAGACACCACAACAACATACATACACACATCCTGTTTGTCCTCTCCCACCCTGTCAGCCCACCCCCTCATAAAAAACTCATAAACGCTCCATCTCAGACACTCAACAGCCAGCCACCTCACACATGCACACTGTACATGCACTTGCAACCAGGTCCAGCACACCTGCTCCTCCTACAACCACACCCTCTACCTCTACTCCAAACCTCCTCCCACAGCCCACCACATGGGACCTAAGAAACTTTTCCTTTCCCACCTTGATCTCTTTCGTCCTCCCCCCTTCCTGCCCGTAAGAGGAAGATCCGTCTCGCCCAGACCAGTACCTCCAGCTCCCAGTCCACACCTGTTCTTCCCTTTGCAACTACACTTGCCATTAAGGGGCACAAGAGTGGCACTCCATCCCCCTGCTCCAAACAAGCCACTCTGCCCCCTAAGCAACGGAGCAAGGACCCGCCCCCTCCCAAACCCAAGTCCAAGGACCCCTCTTCCAGAAACAAAAACACTCCAAACCCCCTGAGGTGCCTGCTTAGAATCACCATGATGCCCCTGCCCAGTGGAGTGACCTGGGCTGCCACTAGTCAAGTGGGGCCTTAGATGTTACCCTGTAGTGTTTAGCTAGTATTGGACTGGCCAATGGCCCTTTGTATATTGTTGCCTCATTTGTTTTGGGCGCAGGTCCTCCCACAGGCTCTGGCAGCGAATCACATTGAGCGATTGTTTCTCGGGGATCCTACTGATCACCTGGGAGCCCTCGCTCTGCTAACCAGCAAAAGTGACTGCAGGGTGCCCCTTGCCAGCCATGCAAGTACTGTTCCTGTGTCCAGTGACTTCACAGTCCATCAAGGTGTGCACTCACGGCACTGTAGTGCTTCCTAGGGCTGTTGTCACTAACCCAGGTTCTCCATTAGCGTCCCGCTGGTTGCTACCTCACTGGGTCCATGCCACTTCCAGTAGGGTCTTTGAACCTCACTCCTGCTGTTTGCCAGTGGTGTGCCAGGGTCTACTCCTCGCTGGCTTCAACAATTGCCCACTTGTGTGGCTCTCAGCAGGCAGGAGGGCCACCCGCAGGGAGTCAACCAGCCATCAAGCTCCCAACGCAGCCAATCCGTGGTCCGATCCCTGGGAGCTCCATGCACTCCCAGCGATCTTTCATGGGAACAGTGCACCCTGCTGCACCAGGGAGGAGCGAGGTGGATAGCAGGAGGCCACCTGCCTCCAGCTGCGATTCAAGCAGCAGCCTTCCCCTGGCACACTCCGCTTCTGCTGCACAAGGGAGTGTGAGGAGGTGACTGGAAGCTGCTCAGCTCCAGCTGCAATCCCAGGCAGAGTAGTGCCTCCCCGTTGGCCAATGCTGTTGTCTGCACCGCCCTCTTCACCTTCCGTCCTTGGTGCATTGGTCGACATCTGACATCACAGGGCCTCTGAGAGGGCCCTTCCTCCGTCCCAAGGAGCGCATACTGCTGGGCATACACTATCCATTGTGTAGCAGTCCTGTGACACCTCTCTGCATGGGAATCCCAGCCCAGTCACCGCAGAGTGTCCCAAGGGCACCCCACTCCTCCAATTGCCAGCCAGCTCCAAGCCACAGGACCGGCAGCCATACAGCCGTCCGGATCACTGCGTTGCACCCAGGCCCGGCAGCTGGCATGGCCCGTGCCAGCTTGGAGAGCAATGGTGACTCCAACTCCGTCACTGCTCTATGCCACTTCTCCTCCTCCGAGTCAGCATAAGGTGTCCAAAACGGCTCCAGCTGTACCCCGCGATGTGGCCACTCAACTATGGGTCCTTAAGGCCAGTTTGTCATTTGCTATATGGCAGGATTATTCTGGATTACCATGAGTCGGTCAGGATCTTGGAGGTTCACGTCTTGTCGCCTATGTTGCTTGACCACACCCCAATGTCCTGAGCTTAGGTCTCATTTTTAACAGTGTGTGATGTGCTGGTGGACAGTGAGCATAAATGACATTTTACAATTTGCAAAATACAGCAGTCACTGGTGTGATGCAAAGCAGTAAAGAAAAGCAAAAGCTGATGGTTGCCCAGAAAAAGCAATTTGAGAGGAATAGTTGAAATCACTTGAGGGTTTCTGATTTGGGTTATGCACAGCCTGACATTGATGAAGTGGATGCAAGTCTTCAATGCAAGGTGTGAATATTGGAGATGGAATGATGCAAATGCAAGGTAGTGGAAGATGGATTGCGAACAATCCTGGAATGAATGCAATTGTAGACATGTTGAAAAAGAGCACTGCTTGTCACTTCTGTGGTACAATTGGGCCTTGGAAACGGGAATGTTGAGAGAATCCTGGTTGAATCAAAAATGATTTTGTTCCTCAGAGGGAGAGAAATGTGAATCAAACCCAGACACAGTCAGTAACCCCAGCCCACCTAGCTTCTGTGCAGAGCATGCAGGATCATAGACAGCTTCACATGAATATGTCTACAGCCCCAGGGTTGCAGAAAATTATGAACAATAAATGCCAATTCACTCCAGGGTCCCAACAGAATACATTGATTCTGAATAATTAGTTTTCTTTGTTTTCCCTACAAAATAACTCCCAACGACGGGGCCTGAGGGGGGAGAAGCATTGCTTACATTGAGCAGTCCTGGAGGTAGATCGGAGTGGCCCATAGATTGATAGTCAAGTCAACAGCCACCCATTTATCTTAATAGATACACAAGATACCCACTCTACAGTATGTACTGTGAAGGTCCCGAACCTACCCCTTTCGGGAAGAGAAGTTCAAGTTCTAGGGGGTCAGCAATAAATTAATTAATCAAGTCACAGCAGGTGTCTCTCTTAAAATAGAGTTCATTCTACATAATTTGAGCCCAGTAAACCTATAGGAGCCTTGTTTTGTGAGATGAACTGTGTGATTTTTTGTACATAGGATGGAGTTGAAATTGAAACACCAGATGAGGATTCATTGTTTAAAATTAAAACCCATGACTTAAGAGTCCAACTTTTCTCAGTTCTCACCAAAAATGATTTATCTTTGGATTTAAGACATGCTGTCAAATAAGAGATGTGGGATTTCTCTGGTAAGGAGATAAGATTAATAAAAAATGCCAAGCCCATAAACATTAATACTAAAGCTACTGCTATCTTCACAGAGTTAAACAATACAATCTTTCAAGAGAAACAGAAGATGGAATAAAGGCTATATTTGGAGAAATGATTGAACAGGGAATTGTTTAGGAAATGCTTGCTAGTCCTTGCAACTCTCCTGTGATGGGAATTAAGAAACTGAGTGGTAAATGGAGAATCGTGAATGAGTTTAGAAATATAAATAAAATAGTGGTTCCATGTTGTCAGGTGGTACTGAATCTAGCAGTAGTCCTGTTCCAAATTCTATCAGACATAGAATGGTATACAATCATTGTCTTATGGCAAGCGTTTTTCCCCATTCCTCTCAACGAGGTCAGTCGATTTTTATTTGCATTTCAATTTCAGCGTAAACTTCCTTTTTGGTGTCAAATTCCACAGCAGTGTACTGAAGGTCTTTCAATTTTCAGTGAAATCTTGAAGAAAAATCAAGAAAATTTAGGTTGCCCTGTAACTTAGTCTTGGTGCAGTACATTGAAGACCTACTGCTCGTATCAACCTGGTAAGTGCAACTACTTGTCAGCCCTAATCTATCCTTTTTAATACACGTACGTCACCCCTGAGGTAGGCCCTAATTAACCCCAAGGGCAGGTCACAGTGTATTTAAAGAGTAGGACATGTACTTTTAAGTTTAACATGTACAGGTAGTGAAAAACTGCTAAATTTGTTTTTCACTATTACAAGGCCTTTCTCCCATAGGATAACATTGGGGTTACCTTAAAACATATTTTAAGTTTAAATCCCAATTGGGAAAAGATGGAAATGTGGAGTTTGGTGTCTCTGGACTTACAGTTTAAAATCACAACTTATGCTGAAGTCAGAATTTAAATTGTAAGTCTAAAAATGCCACTTTTAGAAAGTTGGCATTTTCTTACTTTAACCATTCTGTGCCTCTGCTGGCCCTCTGCCTTTGAATACACGTCTTGGTTGGGCTACAGCTGGGCTCTGTGCATTCCCTCTAGAAAATCCTTGAAACCAAGAATCTCCAAGGGTTTGTTGGCTTTCCCCCTGTTCTTCTGCAGTCTCAGGGACATCAAAGACTGTCGCAACTCACCTGCAACAACACCTAGGCTCAGCCATCAGTGTGTCTACCCTGCCAAGTGGTGCCACCCCAGTACTGGATTCTTGGAAGCAGGCACAGGGTGCTCTGCCTTCTGTGGTTTTCATCAGAACTGCAGTGAAGCACCGCAGAGCCTCGCTGCTGAGCTTCTTGGAACCAATGCCAGACAATGCAAAGGTTAGGACATTTCAGCACATACTCACAGAGCTCTGCCTGCTTTGTTCGGGGTGGATATGGGAGAGGAGGACCCAGTGCTGGGATTTTCCACCTCCTAGATGCCTCTTAGACTGCTTCAACACTACAGGATGATGGCTGGAAAGGGACATGGCCTTCTCTACTTTCATAAGGGGCACTCACCACTGCATACCTCTCTATTATTGTTGAATATGAATTTTTTTAGTACCTTTTCAATGGTAGGGCACACATTTTTTGATTAATTGGAATTTCCTCCCATAAACTTAAGATTCCCCATTAAAAGGCATTACCAGAACCAAAATGTGAGGTTAGGAGATCAGAGAGAAGGGACAAGGGCCTAGATTTATAGTCCTTCAGACAATGGAGCACTCTGTGGAAAAAAATCACTCCACTGTATTACACAGAGAGCAGAAAATAGTGCAACATCAGATTTAGCAACAATTGCATGCTCACTATACCTTTGGTGGTGCTCGCACTAAGAGCCTCATTTACAAGCCCTTTGGGCCACCACTGTATCATTTTATTTTGCAGCAGCAGTGGTGCTAGCAGTGCACTTCACTGCTTTGTATTTACACGCTGAAGCATTGGGCACAATGCATTAGTTTATAAAGCCCTGGGTCACTTTATACCTGCTCCAGGTATAATGTATTCAGGGTAGGCGTTCCCATGGAAAAAGTCATGCTGAACTGATGCAGTGAATGTTAAATTTCACTGTATCATTCTGCAACTTAACTGTTTCAAAATGTTACCGCCTGCTCAGAACAGGCTTAAAATTGACGCAGGGCTTTGTCCTATAGGAGACTCTTTGCATTGCTGGAGCTGTGTCATTTTAACGACACTACCCCAGCAGTGCGTGAGTTTAGCGCCAACAAATGCATCAGAATTTCTGACACATCTGTGAAAACGTGCGCCATGGAGCGTGTGTATTACAAATACAGCACATCTATGGCGTTGTTAGGGGATATGCAGGAAGCGCAAGAAATCTGAAGCATCGATGGCGATGAGTCAGATTCTTGTAAATGAGACCCAAAATCTGGGTGTTCTGTATGACACTCAGACTTGTGCATCAATGGAGAGCCATCAGTGTCTAACCTCAGATTTTTACTCAAGGTACACTCTTATGAAAGAAAACAGGCTCTCAGGAAAACTCATGAAATTCTAACACTCGTTTAATGCAAACATATCTGGCAAGCATCAAAAATATTCTAAGAGCAGTTTGCATGTCAATGGACCAGTGCTCTGCTGTCTGATTAGTTGGAGCGTGAAATGTTAAATTCTATACATGTTCACGCCACCTTTATGCAATTTTTCACGACGCAATAAGCAGAGGGCAGTCCACATGACAAACTGAACTTCATATAGACACCAACTACCCGATGCTGACTCTTTGCGTAGGAAGAATGTGAAAAGACCTTGAACAAAGATATAACAAGCTATGGTACAAATTCTGACGTCACTAAGGGCCTGATTTATGAAAAGTTAGCGTCATCTTTACGTCATATTTGATGCAAAAGTGGCACAAACTTACAAAATATATTTTGTACGTTTGCGCCACTTTGCATCAAAAAATGACGTTAAGGCGGCTCTAACTTTTCCTAAACCAGGCCCTAAATGTGCAGTCCTGATTTGGTTATGCCAGTTTCAGAATGAGGCTACATATACTTGAACAGTCAAGCTAAATGTACAATGTGCAACAGGGTATAGCAAGGGGGCAGTGCATTAACAATATATGTGAATATTCAATAATGCTATGGCTTTAGAAGTCCGCTTATGCTAGTCTTGATCAGCGGTGGCTCCTCCCCTATGCCGGATGAGCGTAACCCCCACTCCTCCACATCCAGCAGCAGTTGCAAAACTTTTAAAAATAACACAATAATAAATTATGTTTATTATGGTTTTATTTTTAAAGGGTGGGCCATGGTGATGATGAGCATGAAGGTGCGCATTTATGTTTGGCCGGCCAAACACTCATGCCCACTGTACTGTCTCCAACCTGGCACTGTGTTGCTGGGTTGGAGAGAGCAGGCAGAGGCTCCCAGTCTGCCTGGAAGCACCAAGCCAGGGCGCTCCGGACAATCCTAATGCTGCTTTCATGCTGCCAGCAGCATGAGAGGAGCGTTCGGATTGGCTGCAGGCCAGGCTGGGAGCCTGTGCCTGCAGTGGAGCCAGAACAGCAGCACAGCGGTGGGAGTCAGGTGCGTTTTTTTTTTTTTAAATTAAATTTTTCTGTTTGCCGTTGTCCAACGCCACATGTGCCCCTTTTCCTCGCTGAGAGCTACAACTGGTCTTGATGTGCCTTTTCTGTTCATACATACTGACAGAGGTGATACAGTTGTGAGTGCAATATTTTGATCTTACTATGGAGAAAACACTTGTTGTCCTCTGATGGGGTACCTATCCCCAAAGTTGGGAAATATAATGGAGGAGAATCTGTTTGTTTCAGACACCTCACAGCGCCTCTGCCTTTGTTGGAGGGGATGTTGTGCACAGTGTCTGATGGCAGGGACTACATAACCGGCGTAAACTCAGTCAAATTTCCAGGCAGCCAGGGATAAGCTTTCTCGCCACAGGTGAAAGGTGCACATTCCTTTCCATAACGACGTTTATTAAAAAACATACGGGAAACGGCGTCCATAGGAGGTTGCATCTTCATGAACAGTCTCTACTACCGTCTCATATTCTCTTTGGCCACAAATATGATCCAGTTAGTAGCCTCTGTGTTCACAACACTGCCCCGTTCCGAGTAAGCAAGATGTTTAATGTCAGACCGATAGTAATTTCTGGGATTGCTAAAGATCTCTAGACTGTTAGTCAGTGGCATGGTAGAACAGATGAAGGGAAGTTTCATTTTTGCTGAGGGGAAATACAATCAAAGGCATGCCCGACACCCCCAAGGCATCGGTAAGCAAGTGAGTACAAATTCAGCATGAAGAAAGATTTATTTGATTAATGGCAGCAGGAAAGAGCGTGGGCCAAATTCACAGAGGGATCCACTATCCGAGAATTGTTCTTTCACCTCAGGCGAAGGTGGTAACAACGACAAGCGATGGATGCATAATTGCGCTGAGGTAGAGTAGCAAGGCAGGTGGGCTGGATCCTTACAGGAACATGCGGGGTTGGCTAGCCTCAGGTGTATGGTCCAATTGCAGGAGAGAAGGTACGAGCAGGAATAATGCTGTCAGGCGACACTACCCTAGGGCCCAATGTAAACCTAAAGATGGGCACTGGCAGGCACACATCTTGCTCAGGTCCAACATGTTTTCAGTGGGAGGAATGGACCACGATTACATTCTACAATACTTCACCACTCTTTTGGTGATGAGTAGCACAAGATACTGGCCTCTCCAGTGGGGTTGCAAAGTGGACTTTCTCTGGTGTACCTTCAATAATACCCAAGTACTGGGCTGGATGGCGAGGCAGGCCCCAGACGAGCAGTCAGGTAAGGACGTTTTAACCTTAGAATGGAGACAGCAAATTAATTTATTCTACAGTACTGGAGAACTGTATCATCATTTATTTGCATGTCTAAATTAGCAGCTGAGACATGTAGGTTAGAAAGCAATATCACAGGCCAACCCATACTTCTTTTTTTGGAGCTCAGTCTGGTTCTTCGGGCTGGTATGGCCCTAATGGACCATAGTGCTAAAGACAAGACATATGGCTATTTCATTTGGGTCTCAAAGCAGATCTTTGCTATCTTGTTCTTAAGCGTGATGTTATATTGTTTCCTTCTTTCCTGCTGATTTGGGGTGATTGGCACAATGGAAATGGTGATTGAAACATAGGGCCTTATTTACAAGGCAATGACGCAGCGTAGCACTGCAAGCCAGCTTGCTGCACTGCTTGATTTTGAAAGTGTAGGGATGCGTCGTATTTACAGAAATACGATGCATCCCTGTACTTTCCTCAGTGCTAGCACACAAACTGCTGCCTAGCGCTAACGCAGACACTTTTGCACTATGGTGCTAGGGGGCCTGTGTTGCAGGGATGATTGTGCAGCAATGGACACATTCCTGCACATAAACAATCATTAATAGCATTTTCCTAATTCTTTGTGTGCCGCAGAATGTATCATATGTAAAAAGAGGACAAAGGGAGAAATAATGTTATTTCTTCCTATTGTGCCACTTCAACACCCCCCTTGAGGTGGTGTAGGAATCTGATGCATTCCCAGCCTTGTAAATCTGGGAATGCGTCAGATTCTGTCAAGTTCCATGAGTTTTGGTGGGAACACCGAGAGCAACACCCATGGAATTCCCATTTTACTCAGTTTTGCGTGGAAGGGGGCCATAGTTAGAAGGCCATAAAAAGACACGCAAATTGGCTTTGTGTGGCCTTGAAACTATGGGCCAGCACACTGCGTCAAAGGAGCATAAAAAAATGATGCTACTGTGCCACAGTGTGCAACTAGGGCCTTGTAAATGAGGCACCTAGAGCCTTGCAAATCACCTGTACTGCCACTCAAATGAACTGCATTCCTCGGCCGCTCTAAAAGAGACTCAAGATTCTAAATTATGGATGAAGTCTCTAAGGGGCATATTTATACTCAGTTTGTGCCGAATCTGCGTAGTTTTTTTCGACGCAAATTCGACGCAAAACTAACTCCATATTTATACTTTGGCGTTAGACGCGTCTAGCGCCAAAGTTCATGGAGTTAGCGTCATTTTTTGGCGTGAACACCTTCCTTGCGTTAATGAGATGCAAGGTAGGCGTTCCCGTCTTAAAAAATGACTCCGATGCATATGCGTCGGATTTATACTCCCGGGCAAAAATGACGCCCGGGAGTGGGCGGGGCAAAAACCCCCGCATTTGCGCCTCTTTTTAACGCCTGGGTCAGGGCAGGCGTTAAGGGACCTGTGGGCTCAGAATGAGCCCAGAGGTGCCCTCCCATGCCCCCAGGGACACCCCCTGCCACCCTTGCCCACCTCAGGAGGACACCCAAGGATGGAAGGACCCATCCCAGGGAAGAAAAGGTAAGTTGTGGTAAGTATTTTTTTTTATTTTTTTTTGTGGCATAGGGGGGCCTGATTTGTGCCCCCCTACATGCCACTATGCCCAATGACCATGCCCAGGGGACAGAAGTCCCCTGGGCATGGCCATTGGGCAAGGGGGCATGACTCCTGTCTTTGCTAAGACAGGAGTCATTTCAATGGGGGTTGGGAGTGAAAAAAAAATGACGCAAATCGGGTTGAGGTGATTTTTTTGCCTCAGCCTGACTTGCACCATTTTTGGACGCCCATACTCCATTTTCCCCCTACGCCGGCGCTGCCTGGTGTACGTCGTTTTTGTTAACGCACACCAGACGGCGCCGGCGGCTAACGCCGGCTAACGTCATTCAATAAATACGGCGCCCGCATGGCGCTTCAGAATGGCGTTAGCCGGCGCTAATTTTTTTGACGCAAAACTGCGTTAGCGCAGTTTTGCGTCAAAAAGTATAAATATGGGCCTAAGTGTTTAGCTACAGTTATGGCATCTTTTCTTGCACATGGATATGTTTCCATCCAACCCAAGAACATACAAACAATCCCAAGTATATAAGAATACGAGGCACATTTGGGTATTGGTGTAAAGTCGATTTGGAGGTGGAGAAAAGGGCCTCAAGGAGTCAGGTGTGCAGCTGGGGTGGTCTTGGTTCCCTTATCAATATTATGACTGACAGATGACACACGAGTGGCCATAGTTCTAGGCAATGGATGGAAAAAAGGTGCACACCAGTGTGTTGCTGCAGTATGTACTATACAATCGGCCCAACACGGGCAACTCCTTGATACAAATGGGTGAGATTGCGAAGCAAACATTTTGGTGAGACCACACGTGCAGAACTCTCTCTCCATATCCCCTCTAGTCCCCGTGTGCAATTTTGTGTGGTCTATTATTGCTTCTTAATTTCAGAGGCGTGTTCCTGTAACAAAGACAAATCTTCTAGCAAAGGTGCAGGAAATTGATTTGTTTGTACAAAAGACAGATCAGCAGCAGCATTGCTTCGAGACACAGCACCCTTTTCTAGCTGCAAAATCTATGAGTGCATTCTTTCCGGAAACTTAATTAGTGAGAACTCTGACGGTCAGCACATTTAACAGCTGCATTCCTCTGAGTTAAAAGCGAAGTGGTCAGCAGATATTGCACGTACAACCTATTTTTAATCGAGGTCTCAAATACCACTCTGCATCTAGAGGAGTCCGAAATCTTGCGTGACACATACCTTGAGTCTGTGAACATGGTTACACTCTTTCTCAGCAAGGATACAAGCTCTGGCGGTAGCAACAAATTCAGCATCATAGGAAGATCTCACATTAGGCAGGCAACAGCTTTCAACAATTGTATATACAGTTCATACAGCATCCTTCAACCAGCTCATGTTAATCATTTATAAGGCATGATCTATCGACAAAATGCATCAATTCACAGTTAGGTGTTGGCGCATCTGTAAGATCGATACAGGGCTTTGTTACATGTCCAGTTGCCACAAAACAATCTTAGGACTATCCTTCCTCAATGGTGGGCACCAGACATGGGGCAGTTCAAAGTGGGATAATGGATAATGTTGATGTGAGAGGCCGACAATAATAGATCTTATATCTGGATTTCCTTTCAGTGGAGAAGTATTAGGTTTTGGTGGTGAGGAGGAAAGCAACAACAGAGTGAGAGGCAGCCACAAACGAAACAGAACTCAATACATAGTTTTCAGAGGCTTCAACAAGGTAGGTAGCAGTGGCTACAGAATGGAAACATGGACGGAGCCCAGGCACTACAAGGTCCAGAGTGGAGAAGCAGTATGTTATGGGCTTTTTCTGATCATCATGATCCTGTACAGTATCACAAAAAGTCAATCCATCACATTCATGAAAACACAATGTAAATGCTTTTGCATGGTGAGGGACCCCTGAGGCAGGCGTAGAGGCAACAGCTTGGTTTGTTTGTAGAAATGCATGTTTGGCTTCTTTCAATCACTGAAAAGGTGACGTGTATTCTTTTTAGTATAATTTTGTAGGGACTTTGCCAAAATGGCATAGCAATAGATCCATTGTCTACAGTACCCACCTTGCCAAAAAAGTAAGTTTGTACCTGGGAGATTGTTTCTGGTTATGTTAATGTACGATTGGCTTCAATTTGTTCTGTCTACAATTGTCATTTTCCTTCAGGGACTTCATGTCCAAGATAGCACACGGGGGGTTGGGGAGATGGGGCACAGTTTTTCATTTGAAGCCTTATGCTCTTTCTGAGCCATTCTGTGAGGAGGTAACTGGAGTCTTGTTTACAGTAGTCTAAGGTAAGAGGCAAGCAAAAGGTCATCAATGTACTGTATAATTACAGTGAAAGACCAAGGTGTCCAAATCTTTCTTTAGAGGTTTGGGAAAGTTTGAAGGAGACTTGTTTATCTTTGAAGGAGTCTCCACCACGCAAGCTGAGGTCTGCGGAATGACAATGCGAATAGAAACTGACTCTCTTCTTGGATGGCTAGGGAGAAGAAGTGTAAACACAAATATTCCTCTGTACATCATCGGGCATTTGAGGGAGTCCAGGAAAGGATGGTAGCATTGTTAGGAACCACATGGGAGGTTGTGGTAACTCCATTAATTATTCCCCTCAGGACTTAGATGAACCTATACACATGGATCTTTCTGGTTGTCTTGGTAGGACTTTTCAGAGTATTAAATCTAGCAATTGGTACCAAAACACCTTGCTTAATTAGACACTAGGGTCTCATTTACAAGCCTCTAGCGGCACACTGCACCACTGGAGCGCCATTTTTTTTTAACGTTCCAGTAGTGCAGTGTGCCCGCTCATATTTACAAGACCACACAAAGCCACCTTGCATGGCTTTTCATGGCCTGTTAAATATGGCCTCTCTTTATGCATAACTCTGTGTGAAAGGGGAATTCCATGGGTGTTGCTCTGGGTGTTCCCACACAACACCCACGGAATCTGATGCATTCTCAGATTTACAAGGCTGGGAATTCTTCAGATTCCTATGCTACCTCAGGGGAGGCGTTAAAGAGGCACAACGGGGAGAAATAACATTATTTCTCCCCGTTGTTTCCTCCTACCAAGACAACACGTATGTGCACGTTTAACACATCACACTCATCAAGAGACAATACATGCAAAGCAAGCCAAGGCAATGATTTCACTTCACCTTAATTTATTTCACTGTGCTTACACTATCCTGTCGAATCTCTGGCTCCAGTGCTGGGCTGTGCTCCACCCTAGCATCCCTGTAGAAGTCTCTCCCTTACCTCTTGGGTCTGTGGTTGTGGGTGAAGTCTGGTACAGAGCTTGACCTATCAATCTCTCAGAGGTGCTATTTCCCAGCACCCAATGCATGAGATTGAGTGGAATAAAAGAGACACTTGGGAAGATTCATGGAAGCCTATCAGAGATTTAATGCAAAAATATTCTAAGTGCAATTCCCCATTTCAATAGACTAGCACTCAGTTGGAACATGTAATATTAAGTTCTATACTTTTCACACCCCTTTAGCCAATTATCTCAATGCAATAAGCGAAGGGTGTGAACAAAGATACAACGAGCTACAAAAAAAGGGTTGATTTAAAAAAATCTGCTGTTCTCGTTTGCTGATGCCAATTTCAGAATGAGACTATGGTTACTTGAACAGTCAAGTCAGTGTGCAATGTTCCACATGTGCCAACAAAGAGGCGCTTCATATGAAATATGTGGAATAATGCTAAGGCTGTAGCAGTGCTTTAAATACATATATACACAATTTAAAGCAGAAATGTTGCTGCGAAGAGACAGGTCTCTCTCTCTGCAGTACGTATTTCAACGTGTCGACCACCCCACATGCTCAAATGCGTAAGTGCTTGCTTTTGTGCAAACATACATTTTACATGTTAGTATGTATTCCACTGTATCCCTTTCTTGCACCTGTTCCATACATGTCAACATTTAAGAGCAGGCAAGTGGGAGATTTAAAAAAATAACAGAAGGTCAGGAGTATGTATTTTCTCCACTGACTTATATTGAATCACAGGCAATCTGCCTGAATCAGCTCTATTGGTATGTATGATGACAGACAACCAGCATTTCATTATTTACACTTAAATAACATAGCACAAACAAAAACCGAGTTCTAAACTCTGATTTTGTTTCCACTATGTAGAACTGTAAAAATTAAAACGTTGAAGCCTGTCACATATTCTAATCCCTCCATCCAAAAGTTAAAGACAAAGCATTAACCTTTCATGTCAGAGGTAATTCTTGGAGGGGTGACTGGAGTTGGCATTCCAGGTATCAACATTTTATTGTTGTCCTTGTCATAATACTTTGAATTGGGTTTCTGCATTCAGGAATCTGGAGGCAGGAGACTAGTCTTGAATTCAATGGTCTCCCGCCTGAATCGGAAGGGTTGGCATGTATGCTGTTTCCACGAGGTGTAAGGATTGGGATTTGGGACAAAGCCAGATCACACCACTTCAATAGATCTGGCTTTAACCAAATCCTATGGTTTTAGACTCATCTGGCCCCTCTCCTTTCAAACATTAACAGGAGGGTGGTGCAAAGAGGCTGAGGTCAATGCAAAGGTCAACTTTCAGTGCAAAATATCTTGTGTGCTAGAGAGTTGGGGCCAGATTTATACTTTTTGACGCAAAACTGCACAAAGGCAGTTTTGCATCAAAAAGATTAGCGCTGGCTAGCGCCGTTTTTTAACGCCACCTCGGCGTCATATTTATATCATGACGCTGGGTGGTGCTAAAAATAGGTTAGAGTCAACATTTTTTACGTTAACGGTTGCGCCTTGTCGTAAGGCAAAATGACGTTAATGCCGGAAAAATGACTCTAACCTGTTTTCCAACACGTAAACATGTCGCAAAATGGAAATGTACCATTTTTTACAGCGTTAGCGCCAACTTTAGACGCTAATGCAGAAAACAGTGCAAAGGTGAGGCAAAATTGAGCCAGAAAGCCAGTAGCCAGCCAGGAGGACACAAACAAGACCCAGGGGAGGGAGAAGAAAAATACCTGCATGTACATATGCAGCACATGGGATGTATGGCATGTGCCTCTGGTTGTGTCATCACAACATCCCTCGCATATAGTCAAATTAACCCTACCAACACAACCAAGACATCAGAGACTAGGAAGTCACTCAATACCATCCCTGGGTTATGGCATTGTGGTGTCCCTTGCAGTAACACCTTGCAACTGCCTTGCCTCATTGCCCAAACACATGTGTGCTGCATCCTACAGCACACAGTTCATTGCAACCAGACATGTGCCCGTAGCACCACCACCCTGCACATTAGCAACACAGCCACCACTCCATTGTGCAGTGAGGATGCCCCCTAGGTGCAGGGGAAAATAAGCAGAGCAGGCGCTGGGGAATAGCAGGGTGGTCCTGTATCACAGGAAACATGCCACTACCCAGAGCAACTAAACTGGTGTAGTGTGGAACCACACATCTTGATGCTGAACAGAAATGTGTCACCACAGAAAATATATACCACAGATAGCAAACTGTAGGTCACAACATATACAGGCTGAGCCCACAACTACTCTCACACAACCATGTGATACACATAGGAATGGGGAAATAAACACACACATACAACACATGGTGTATGACTGTGAACATAATGGTGCATAATGCTACATTGACGGGCGGGGGTGGTGCATGGGCAAGTCTGGTGTTGGTAAGACTGCCAGTGCAGTGCACCCTTTGCGGTTGGCAGTATGAGTCACAGGATGGGATGGCGGGTGGAAATCTGTCTGCTCATGGTAGCTCTGTGGGGCATTTAGCACAACATTGTTGATGGATCAAATAGTCAGTGCCAGTCTTGGGGTGCTTTGGGTGTGACAGGACAGTGAAAAGGGCAAAGGGGCAGGGCATGGGACTCCCTGTACTACCTATGCCAGGTGCATGGGCTGTGCAGGGGCACCCAGGAGCACACCACACCACACCACCACCAACTCCTGCAAAGGCAGGTGAAAAAGTTGGAACATACCTGGAGGGTAGCGTTGATCGTAATACTGGTCTGGTGTCACAAGACAGGTGGCATTGCCAGTCTGGAAGCTGCTGGAAACCTGCCAATGCCAGGCCATCGGCCCAGGGAGCATTCCCCATTGACAACATGTGCCACTACCACCTGTGCTATTGGGGGTGGTAATGTAGACATTGGCAGGCAGTTGGTCATAGGACTGCCTCACTTGTAATGACGGACCAGTATGACTACCTGCATAATCACAATCAAACTAGCTCAAGGCCCGGACATAAGTTCAAATCCAGTTAACTGACTATGTTCATAAACTCATTTACCATCGAGCACTGTCACATACAAAAAGTTGTACACAGCAAAAAATTATACCCATGCTGTCCATCCATGGGTCTACCACTGTGCCTGTGTCATTTTAGCTGCACTGCCACCATGCTGCATCTCTTGCATCATAGTGCAAGGATGGCTGCATTGAGGGGGAGATCATACTTGTGTAGGAAGGTACACCTACCAGCACAGAAGGAAGATGAAATGGAAATCTTCTAGGTTCATGTGTGCTGTGCAATGCAGCAAAGGAAACAACAGCATAGTGTCTTGGCCATGCCATCCCGCATGTGTGTATGTGAAACATGTAAGACTGGGACAGGGGTATATTGCCACATGTGGTGCTGTGGCTTGACCAATGCAACACCCATTGCAAGGCCCTACCACGCAAATGGATGCATAGGGAGGGTTGACAATGACAAGATGGTGTCAAGCCACAAAAAGGATATACATCACACCTAGTAGATACGTTGCAGCCAATTGTGCCACCTGAGCTTCCCTTCATGTTACACTCAGGTGGGGCAATGGCTGATAGACTGCAACCATGATGTACAGGAACAATGTTTGGGAAGTAAGATGCCAATGATCCTCCAATAGCAAGTCAGTGACGTGTCAACTGCCATGACACAGAAAGATTGATTTTACACCATCTCATTGCAGAGGATGATGGCTCTCCTGCTGATCTGCCTGTCCTGCAATACCCCGATGACCTGGATGACCAGATGACAACTATCAGCCAAGTGACCCTCCAAGAAGTCTGCGTATCCCTCCAGACACCACCTCCAGTCGCAAAGAGGACAAGAGGATAATGTGGCAGCCATCCCAGATTTCCCACCCAACACCCCAATAGTACAACCTGCCAGCGCTAACACAGCTGAGGACTCCAAGCACCCAGGGACATGCTTAGAGAGGACAGTGGTAGGAGTCCAGCGGAAGCTGGCCAAGGAGGTGCGGGTGGGGATGGAGACTGTGGCAGCCATCCTAGAGGGTATGTGCACGAGCCTCGTTACGGCTAATGAACATACTGCAGCCAAATAAGGCACACAATTCTCACTGAATGGAGTCCAGCAGTGTCTAAGGGACATAACTGCCCTCCCAAACTGGCAGCAGCGTAATTGAGAACAAGCTGGACTCCATGCACCGGGAAGTGGCCTCCCTCAGGGCAGACATGGCTGCCTACCAAAGGGATGTTGCTGCTATCCTCAAAAATCGTCAGCTCCTCCTTGCTGCAGTGATGCCATATGTTGTTCCACAGATGGCAGCTGCCGGAAATTGGGAGTCTACATCTCCAACCACTGAAGTGTGTGTGGCCCCCTCTACCTCCCCACCACCACCATTAATGGCAGAGGAGACACCACACACATCGGAGAATGAAGATGTGGAACAGATCATCTTCACCCGTAAGAGTTCCTGGTAGCACCAGCCCATGCCACGTGGTCACGTGGGCAGTGTTTTCCTTTGTCCTGTGCTTGAGATCATGCCAGTGTTAGTACAGTTGGGTATGTGCACTCTTCACCGGCTCACTGTTGACCGGTCTGCTATGGACTATCATTGTCTCTCACTTTCTAATTGGCAATTCATGTTCCTCCGCACTTAACGACACCCAAGCATGTCCTATGACATGTCCCTCAACCTTGGACTTGGTTGTGTCAGTATTGCATGGATTTCACAAATGGCATCACTGACCTGAAAATTATATATATTGCACTACAACACTTGTAAATAAACACCTCCCTACACAAACAGCTTGTCTTTGTGTATTGTGACACATCTACTACGCTTAGGAATTGTGATGTGTATAACCATGTCATTAGTCACAGAGTGTCAGTACAAGAGTGCAGGAATATGGGGGCACATACCTACACACAAGGCTCCAACATGATAAATGTCAAAGCTGGTCTAATCCCCTACAAGCAATTCACTGAGTATGTAAAAAATTAAGAACACATGTATGCATCACCCACTACATATGGCAGGAATGGCTGTGAAACAGTTCTCAAGCAATATTGTCAGTTGGGAGTACGAGTAGAACACATAGGTGTGATACAGAGGTACCTAACCTCATCAGTGATTGCCACCGGTTACATTTGCAGGATAGAGTTCAAATATAGGCTGTTGTCAGATGTGCCACAGTCCCCAACATTCACACACAGGACCCCAACACTGACAGCTGAATTTCCACACCTACCTGTCCAATACAAAGTTAACATAGTCACCTTGAGTGGTGGATACACTGGATGGCAGATGCATGGGCAAGTAGATGTGTTGTTGCTGCCAATGTGACAGCTCAGTTGTCAATAGGTGATGCACATGTCAAGAGAGAGATTCGGAGGCCGGACAGAATCCCTAGGCCAATACACAATTTGCACTGTGTACCCATGGGAAGGCCCACATTAGCATATAACACAAAAAGTATAGGAGTATACAAAACGTTTTTTATTAAGTATTAAACTGTACAAAAAAAATAATAAAACCTACTATATCCTAAACTAAACTATTATAACTATACTTATCCAACAACTAAAGCTAACTACCCTATGCTAAACTTAACTTACACATTTAACACCACACTCTAAACATTGGCCCCCTACCCTCCTTAAGTTACAGGACACATGCAGGACAACACATACTAATACTACACATATACTAACCAAACTAAGCAAATATGTATATGTATATATATATATATATATATATATATATATATATATATATATATATATATATATATATATATATATATATATATATATATATTGTGTCTGCTGTGCCTTCTTTGCCACTGTAGGGACCCCTTTTGGGAATGCCAGCCATTCCCCCGTTGCCCTCTCAGCACAGTAGCGGCGAGCCTTTCTATGGAAGCCAGATTCCACTGCCAGGATATGGTGGTACCTCACCACCCTGTTTTGGAAAGCCCGTAGCTCATCATTGCTCATTGATCAGTGTCAGCATTGTGTGGAGTTTGTACAGATTTGTAGCTTACACTGCTACATCTAATTACACATGCACTCCAACTCACATTCCCTAAAAGACAATGGCCCTGATAAATGTAACAACAATGCTGCCTTAGCATAATTTTATTGCCACTAAGGCGACGCAAAACGCAAAAATGAACCAGACACATGGAAGTGTGCATCACTTTTGTATTATAAACAATAATGCAAAGGCAGTGCAAACTTGATATAGATCAGGCCCAATATTCTTTATCATCTGTGTCTATTTACAGCTATACATCACTAGGAACTTGGACATGTTAATGGGAGGATGGGATGATGTTGGTAACCATAAGGCATCAGAGCTGATAGGTACACATGCAAGCCTGATCAATATGACTGTCACCTACAGAGTGAGCATCAGATCTACCTACAAATTTGGTATTCAACTCCCCCTGGGCCTAATGGGGGATGGCCATGCAATCCATCATCTCAACTGTCCTGGTCATCCACTAGGGCATGCCCACTCATATATGGAGTCAAGAAGTGGACCATATGTTAGGAGGGCTGACAACTAGGAAGCTGGTATCCATATGACTATCACATCTACATTCATGTGTCCAGGTGTTGACACCCATCAATAACTGATCTGCCACTACTATTCCTTACACACCCATTTCCATGCCAGCACAAGTTTGGCCTTGACCTGCATGCTAGCTAATTACTTACCACATAAGTGTAACAGGCATGGAGTGCAATGCTGGGGGACAATTGCCAGCCCAGTCCTCCAACTTTATGACAATACAGGAATGCACCAAATTGAGTTAAATATGATGCATCCCTGTGTTGTGAGAATGATGGAGTGCGCCACTACCAATATTCTCACAGCGTTGCACTCTGTCATTCGTAGTCACATATGGCCCTAGATGTGGCTTGTCATCACCTTGTGCACCAGATGCCTCACAAGATTTGACCCACTGGTGGTGCATGGGGGTCCTTTAAAAGGGCCATAATGTCAGCATCCAGCCTACTTTGATATCTGATCATTGGACAGGTTATCACATCTGGCATTGTATTCAACACGCAGAACTCACTCACACAAAACCCTGGATTACTTCACAGGACGCACATTATCACACTTACTGGATACATCTGGGTCCTCAAATAGTGGCACTTCACTGATTGTGTAGGGGGCAGGTCCACCTGTAGGACATAAATGGAAAACCATGCTTAATGTTGTATCACAGTCACTGCAAGTGGACAACAAATTTCAGTGTGAACTAGTTGAGAGAAGTGAGCTAATTTTCCTAGTGGAAAACTGTGCAACAGATATATCACTATGATCACACAATGACACAGACACTCAGGTGAGTAAGAGCCACACATCTGAACACTAACACTGGGCCAGGGACTCATGTAGTGCGTCACCCTGCAACAACCATATCTGGGCCATCTATTGAAGATGGAACAACATGGTATAAGGGGGAGTTGTGTAAACCAACAAACATGACACTACCCTGGTGCTTTGCAAGACATATGACTCAGGTACTCAAGCCTGTCCTGCAAGGCACCTAGAGACGCTTTATGATAGACATGCGGCTCAATTTAAAGGCTGCAATGATCATGCGTTGAATAGCCATTGACTGATGTGGCAAAGTTGTCTATGCCCCAATCAAATGCCCCATATACATTGCCTTCTAAGCTGGGTAAGACCCCTTTGCTAACATAATGGCAGGGGTCATGTGCGTTAAATGATAACAAAGTTGCACTATACATGCATTTTCCAACTTTGCTGACACAATCCAGGGAAAATGTGGTAGGCTGGCAGTGCCTTGCCGTTTCATACATGACACTTTGCCGGGGCACAGGTGTCGCCATGGCCTCTGAAATGTGTGCCTACATGATGGTTGTGCAGGACTCAGCAGACATCTGACCTGCATAGGTATCATGGTTGGACATGTGAACTCCAGGCCTAGAATGGCGCAGATACACTTTATTCTGGTTGCACACAACCTGTCCACAAGCATTGCATGCAGCACCCCAACTCCTCTGCTACTGTCATTTAAGAGCAGTGAACAGTAAATAATATGCCAATGGGAGACTCCCCAACAGGTCCACCAATCTTGACACCAGGGTGATCAAGAAGATCCTGCTCCCTGGCCACCAGATCTGCACAGCAAAGCTTGAGCTGGTGCTCATTCCTGCCACTCCTGTAGACTCTCTTCAGGTGGTGGAGCACCTTGCCCCACCGCAGCCACCTGGCCTCCATCCGGTACCCTTGGATGATACGGCCACCCATCTCGAGCATCATGGTAAGGTAGTGGCATACCAGCCACACAAATCCACCTAACTTCTCCTCTGACATCCTCGTCAGCCTCCCCCTGCCAGACATGTTGTGAATGGTCAAAGTTGACCACAAATACCAAGATAATAAAGAAAACATACACAGAAACTTAACCCCACTAACTAATCCCAACTATCCCAAATACTAAACTGCCCTGGACAGACACACCACAGTACAAATAAAAATGTAGACAATAAACACACAAAATCACAACAACTGCGACAATATGCACACAATTAATGACAAGCCACAACAGGAGGGATACCACAAACTGCAATCAACAACCAAAACACAACCACCAGCTCCAAAACACAACCACACAGTCAGAAAGGCACAGACTGTAAAGAGACAGTGAAACTACACCCACTGTACCATGCTTGTATACAGGATTTCCTATTACATCACTTCCTGTCCCCGTGGGTCACGTTTTTCAGTTGTGCGTGTATTTAGTTGACGCATTTGACATTTGCATTGTTTTTTTTAGACGCATAACACATCTGCGTTGTTTCTATAGATGCATGACGGTTATGCGTGGATTTCACTGAAGGCAGCATTGAGAGGTGTGCGAAGGTGAAATTCACGTTAAGGGCCCATGTGACATTTACTTTGCATTTGCGGATGTTTTGGACACAATTCCTGATTGCATGTTTTTTTTCATTGTACTTAGATGCCCCCTGAATCAACATACATATGACATGGGCTGTGCTGCAGTGTGGCATTTTGGGTATGGACACATGTGGTAGTCCATGCAACAATGTGACAAGGGTGTGATTGGTCTGTTCCATCAATGTGTGTGTCACAGGCTCAACAGCATGCAAATTGCTGCACATTATGCATATATATGCATGTGTGACAACAGTGGATCCACATATGTTTGGCATTCAGTTCAATGCAATAGTTCTGATTTGTGATTGTGTATTGCGTTTTTGTCTGTGATGTGTGATGTTGTCATACAAAGCACAATATTTAAAGCTACATACACAGGTTAGGCATTGTTGATGATGGGTGAACTATTGCTACCTAGGAATTATTACCCGACAACTCTCTCTGTATGTAGATTTCAAGTTTATGGAGACTTGTGTAAAGCCTGCATATTTGTCTGACGTGTACATCTTTGGTACATAGTGTGTATAACACATTCTGCCTACATTCCTACCAGAATATTTTTTGATCACAAAAGTTTGATTGAACTTGTTGCAATTACCAATGGTTGTTGGTTGTGTGTGGTGGACCTGCAGCCCTTGATGCATATGGTCTCATCCATGAAGATGTGCATTCCACCGTCATGTCCGTTCAATGTGTGAGGTCATGTGTACCCTGTGTCAGGATTGTGCCCCATGGCAGTGGCAGGACAGATTACCATAGATATACTGTGCAGGCCCAACTTCTACCATTGGTTTGTGTACCTGGGCAAATCATGATGACCATTGTTACTAATGATGCCCCCCTTGTCACACATGTTCCATGCAGCCATTGCAACTCTCACACTGAGTTGTGACCGTGTTCACTTCCAACATGACTTAATTTCTATTTATTGACATCCACTATCTAATGTGTGGGCCCCTTGCATACATCCTATTTGGACATGATGTAGTTGTGTCTGATGGTCCATTGACTTACAAGTTGGCAACATGGATGTACAAAATATGTAGTGGTCCATAGATTGTGTCCTTCAGTTGTCACATACCAGTGTTTAGGCTGTTAGTGATGTGTATGATGGTGGCAGTACAATCTTGCACATCACATGTGATATTGCAACTGTAGTTGTCAGATTCCTATTTGTAACATGATCCCTGACCTTTGAGTCACATCCCTATGCTATGTGTAGTGGAGACTGAAAAGGCCAAAGCAGAATTGGTTCTATTAGTGAAGTGTTTATTTACAAAATTGACAAGGTGAATTCAGTGGTTCTTAACAGTAAAAGTTGTCAAATATGTGATGCATCCGGCTTACCCCAGCAGCTGTGTTGTGCTATTCCCCGTCCATATCATCACCACCATCCTCCTCCTCCTCCTCAGGCAGGTCATCTATCTGGTCATACATCAGGACGTTCATCTGCACACATATGTTGTGCAGGATAGCAAGTCAGGATTATTTTGCACACAATGTGTGGGACATATAGAAGGCTGTCTCCTGTGAGGTCCAGGCACCTGAATCTTGTTTTCAGTATGCCAAATGTCCTTTCCATGATCTTACAGTGTCCCTCATTGTATGCATGCTCTGCTGCTGTGCTTGGGTTTGCAGATGTGGTCATCATCCACGGCTGTATGCCATAACCCTGATCCTCTTCAAGGGATAAAAGGTGTAAGTTGTTGTTTAGGCTTGCAGCAGGTTTATCATGTTGCATGGCAGTTGTTATTTTGATTTGTTTGTGTCTTATACATGTTTGTGGTATGATGCGAGTTCCTGGCCTTGTACAAAGTTTCTTAGCACTGTGTTGTTGAACATGACAATCTTTGGTATTGGCTCAAGGACTTGGGACATATATTTTGGAATCCTAACTGATGCTCAGTATGTATGTACCATGTGTTTTGTAGTGCAACTTTGTATCAGTTTGCTATCGCTAGGTGGGACATGACATATCCTCACAACACAATGGGGTCAGATGTGGTGGCAACGTGGTAGCCCTACAGAGCCTGGACATCATGTGTGATTACAGATGAAGTGCAACACTTAGGCCCATTTTAATGAGTAAGTGACAGTGCACAACAAAGCTCCAACATTGGCAGCACTGTGCTGCATCACTTTGACTATGCAGGAATGCACCATGTGTGACATGTCACTAGGCAACTCTTTGTTGTCTCTTGCGCTGGCGCCTTATATGCAGCCATGCACCAAGACTACCAACCTTGCAACAGGGTGCTTAGCTAGCTGCCTTGTGGAGGTGGATGTATCTACCCAGGTAGGGACACCTTCCTATACATATACATATTTGATGGCCAATTATCTCTTTCTGTGTGTGCAGCAGTATGCAGCATGCATAGGTGGCACGTTCATGAGGTCAAATCACAATCTATTTCCTTATTGCAACCTGCAAACGGCACCCCTGGGGTGGTTTTTGATGCTGGCAATGCCTCAGGTTCTAGGTGACACCTACATTTGTGGCAGCATCATATTGCTATGTATCCTGTGGTGACTGACCTGCAGCTACACACATTGCAAACCCCTTCCACACTAAGTGGCTTCTAGTCACAAAAGACTGGTCATCCGCCAACCTCTGCATACAGTGCAGGCCATGACAATGGCACTGGGAGCTCTTACATAGGCCCCTTAGTGATCCTGAGTGGCAGCTGATGTTTGTGGCAGCCATCAGGTGTCCAAGGGTGTGTATCCCATTTTTTCAGAATGGTCAACATCACTATCAGTGTCTCTCCTATCTTCCAAAACGTGAATCAGCATTTATACTGTCCACACATGCACAGTGCAGACTATTGGATAGAGCTCAGCTACTTAGCAAATGGGTCCTTTAGCACAGTGCTTTAAGGTCATTGATGTCTTAATTACTCCGATAGGGTCCCACTATGACATCCATGATCTGCACTGTCTAACACTGACTCTGCCCCATGGTGGGCCATTTAGGCCCTTATTTATACTTTTTTAGTGCCGCATTTATGCTGCTTTTTGACGCAACCACGGTGCACGCTTACAAAATACAATTGGATTTTGTAAGTTTGCGCCGATATTGCGACAAAAAGCAGCGCTAATGCGGCGCTAAAAAAGCATAAATATGGGCCTTATTGTTTACAGTACAGACATGATGGTGTTGTGGGTCAGTAAGCGATGCATGTGAAGTGGCACTACAGTAGGTGTGGTGCCACTTCTCACAAATCTGGCACATGGTATGTGATGGCCATTGATGTTGTATTCCTATGTGTGTGACCTAATGCATCAGACAGTTGTTTACCCACGCTACAGGTAAGTCAGATTTGTGTTGATGAGATGTAGTTGGTATTGGCACCAGTTGTCTGGAATGTGATGTTTGTTCTGGCAGAGACTTGCACAGCATGATTTGAGTGATCTGTGCCTATGCGTGACTTATGTTACATGAGCACGGTGTATGCCATTGACATTGCGGTGATATTCTTTGTTTGGTGTCCGGTGTGTGTGAAGTGTACGTAGTGGGAAACATGTGGGCACTTGTAGAGGTTTGTGTACATCTTCTGTTTGCAAAGGGTACATATCTGCACTTGTCCTTCACGTGGTGTGCCTGTCAAGTTGTGGGTGTGTTACGTACATGTGGGCGTATGTGTTTGTGGTGTGCACTGATTGTGCTATACTGCAGCATGGTGCATATGTGTTGTTACCTTCACATCTGTGTTACCCTGGCCATGTGTTTTTGGAGTGGTGTATGTCTTGTGTGTCCTACAAGGTTGGTGTGTTATGTGTAAATTGCTGGGTTTGTTGACTGATCCACAAGTAGGACATTTCCATAATGTCCATCCTGGAAATGTTCGTTGATCCTGCTGTGCTGTAATATGTAGGTGTCATGGACACTCCCAGGATATTTGGCCAAAATTTTTGAAAATAGTCCCAGGTGGTCCACTATGGCCTGCACATTTATGGAATGCATGTGTTTGCGATTCCTGTATAGATGCTCTGTTGCTGCAGGTGGAACAAGTCTGACATGGGTGCAGTCAATTGCACTGAGCACATGCGGGAAGTTATCAAATTGATAGAACCCCTGTTTTATCTCATGCCGCTTTTGCTGGGTTTTGGGGAAGCTGATATTCGAGGTGTCAGAGAGATAACTGCCTCTAACACCTTTGGCAGGAACACCGAGAATGACGGCTGAGACACACCAGCAGTCAGGGCATCCATTGTTTGAAATGAGCCACTTGCCAGCATGTGCAGGAAAGCTACCAGCTTTGTCACAGGTGGCTTATTGTGTGGGGTCTGCAGGCTGGCTGTGATCTGTGGCTCAATGTGGTGCAGCAGGTGTGGTATGGCTTGCCGGTTGAGTCTGTGGCCCATATTTATACTTTTTAGCACTGCATTTGCGTAATTTTTTGACGCAAAAATGGTGCAAACTTGCAAAATACAATTGTATACAATTTTATTTTGCAAGTATGCACCGTTTTTGCATCAAAAAATTACACAAGTGCGGTGCTAAAAAAGTATACATATGGGCCTGTATGTCCTTATTATGTCTTGTTCCCTGAGGCCAAGGAGGGTTGTCCTGTTTTGGAATATCCTTTTCTGCCTTCTGTGTTGCCTTTGTGGGACGCGTTGTAGTGGTGGTGGTTGCTGTTGTTGTTGCTGTCCTCTGCGTCATCTCGTAAGATGGAGCAGTAGCACTCCCATCCTGTCCTGTGGGTTAGTGATATTGCTTCTGTGAGTTTTCCTTAAGTAGTAGTATGTGGGCCTCATTTTAACGCCTGGTGTGACCCAGGCGTTAAAATTTGACGCAAATCGGAGTTAACGTCATTTTTTGGGTCCACCGCCCACCCATGCGTAATTTCTGCCCGGGTGGATAAATATGGCGCTAGGGGCTTTGAGTCATTTTTTGGACTGGAATGCCTACCTTGCATCTCATTGATGCAAGGAGGTTTCAAGCAACCACGAAATGACGTTAACGCCAATATGTTGACGCTAGACAGGTCTGGCGTTAAAATATAAATATGGAGTTAAGTTTGCGCTAAATTAGCTTAAAAATAAATGATGCTAATTCAGCGCAAACCTATAAATCTGGGCCTAGGTACAATACTATTGTTTTTGCTGCTTTGCATAATTTTGTACTGCTCGAGCCACAGAATAAACCTTTAGTAAATCTGGGCCTTTGTGTTGAAGTTAACAAAGGCTTTTAGAGATATGGAAGGCCTGATTTAGATTTTTATCATGATGGAACATTGTTTAATTTTTAATGAAAATCTAAATCTGGAGGAGAAGTTGCAAACCTAAATAATAGCATTTAAGAATAGTATTGCATTGCATTATTTATAAAGCACTTACTACCCCTATGTGGGGTACTAAAGCTTTTGCCTACATGGGTAGCACACTACACTTTGTAGGGTGGTGGTTGGAAGTGTGTTGTCTTTGCTTTGGTCCTGTTTGTTTAGTGTTCCATGTCATTCAAGAGGCCCACTGAGGTGATTTTATTGTGTTATGGGACAAAGAGCTTAGCAGTGTAATGGATGAAGAAGTGTTAGTGACAGACCTGCAGTTTATGGTTTTCAGTAAGCTGACAATGGTATAGTGGACAAAATTCAGCCAATGAAGTCTTCTCTTGATTTAGTATTTTCCTTCAGAAACTGGAGAAAATTCAATTATTGGCCTAAATCAGGCCCAAGATTTAATAAGCGTGGCAGTCCGTACCTGGCAGGATGAATAACATGACAAGACCTTCTGAAACAGCAATTTACATTAGTTTATTTATTTAGTTTTATGGTTAAGTATTAGCAGGGGCGAGACCCATGAGTAGGTAAGTCTGGATGATAAGGTTAATTACAAAGGCAGCAGTTTGAACCATCTGTGCATTCCTGCTGATATCAAATATATTTTAATAGACCAGTGCTGGCTTTAGAAACACACATAATTCTGATTGTATGTCACTTGTTTAATGTTAAAATTCCTAAATGGTATCTAGTGGTCCCATGCATCATTGCCATTATCATAGCAGGGGCGTGTCATTTGAATACCCATCGGTCTGTGAATGAGAATGCAATTCGCTACGTGACCTATGTACTAATAAGACGTATTGCAAATTGTCTGTTCGCAATGGGTCACAATACGACCTGCCTAATGAATATTAATCAATTTGTAACCCTCTATGAGTTGCTGCCTATGCAGGGATGGTGACCTGCAAGACCTTGTCTTCAGAACGGAAAACATATTTTTAAAATGAGACTGTGTCAATTAAAGGCAGTGGTACTGCTTTAAAAAAACAGTTTGCATGTGGGAAAACAAAGGATGGTGCAGGAAAAGGTTGCTGATATGCACAGGGGACTACTCGTAATACTGTGGTATTACTGCTCACCAGTATTGTGCAGTGGTGCTGGAAAGATACCAGGGGTCCTACTGCAAGCAAGCAAAATAGTGCCACCAACGTCTGCTTTAATAATACCATCATTGGTTTGCCGAGGGTCCCCCCAAACTCCTGGGTTCTAGTGTCACTGCACCTGCTGCGCTTTTGATATCTACTCCTCTGTTACGAACACCTGCAGAAGTCATGGCTCTCGGAGCACGGAAAGGGTGGGGCGGCGCACCGGGGTAGAATAAACATTTAATTAATCATTAAAAAAACACACTTACCTCGATTGCCGCCGCTGCTGCTCCGCTCAATCCGCTCCTCTGCTGCAGGCACAGGTTCCCAGCCTGCCCTGCACCAATCCTGATGCTGCTCAGAGCAGCTTTAGGATTGGCTGGCAGCGCCCAACCAGGGCACTCCCATGCAGATTGGGAGCCTGTACATGCTGTCTTCAGCCCGGCAACTGTGTTGCTGGGCTGGAGAGAGCCTACTGCGCATGTGTGTTTGGCAGGCCCGAAACGGCCAGCCAAACATACATGCAAAGTGAGGGAGAATGGTGTGCACTACCGCTCACTGCTCATCACCCCGTGGCACCGCCCCTCTACCAGAAAACGACAATAAACTCAGTTTCTTATCTTTTTCTGGTAAAGGTGTTGCAGCTGCAGGTGGGGGGGCGATGATCCTCCACCCTAAAGGACCTGCAGTGTCGGTATAACTGTGTGCATTGTTACCATACCGGTATTAACTCTGCAGATGTAACATAAGACTTAGGCCCATATTTATACTTTATTAGCGCCACATTTGTGTCATATTTTTTCGCAAAAGTGGCGCAAAATTACAAAATACAATTATATTTTGTACATTTGCACCGCTTTTGTGTCAAAAAATGACGCAAATGCAGTGCTAAAAATGAATAAATATGGGCTTTAGTCTTAAATCATTCTCCTACTGTAGAGTTTGTGAAATGGCCTACGATTCAGGATTTGAATTGTGAAGACTGGAAACCACAACATAATGCCTAGGACTGACCTTTCTACACTGGAAACAAATGTTATGATATCATCTGCATGTACAACAACCTGGTAGGAATTAACAGTCACCGAAAATCCTGAAAACTACTTACTAGGGATTAAGGAAAAGCAGGTGAAATATTCTGCCACATTGTCTGGGTTCCTACATTTTAGTGAAAGAATATTAGAAAAGGGCAGCAGTTCTTCGCCTTTTAGGCGCTGTAGACCTCAATGAATCATTACTGGAATCCAAAGACCCCTACTGAGACATTATTGGAAGCGAGGGACCCCCAGCCTAAGCAATAAATATGATTTGAACTTCAAAACAATATATAACAAAATACAAAAAACAGGTACATACCAAAGCAATGGCCAAATACTTGAATATATAATTTAATTAACAATTTTCATTTTTTATTCAGATATACTTAATTATTGTTTTAGTTTTAATGATTGTAATATTAATCCATTTTGTAGAACAGTTGCGGACCCCTTGAAGAGGTCCTGCAGACCGCCAGTTGTCACTGTACCACTGGTTAAGAACTACTGGGATTTAGCATATGCTCAAACTATTGCATTAATTTTCTTTTACGAGGGGAAGGACAACTTAGCAAAAAAGAGTGCCAGACCACATTTTTTCATGACTTCTTCGAGAGACGGCTGTGATACTCTCTCAAATGTCTAGTTGGGATTGTGGGAGAAGGCTGCTGCAGAAGATGAGAAATATTTGGTTCTATGTCAGTAGAAACCTCTTTATTAAGGGTGCTACCTGAAATCTCAGAAGACACCCTTCCTACTCTGGCTCTGGGGTAAGTCTTCTAACTTCCAGCCAGAATACTATACATGCATGCATGGTTTGAGATATAGATTGATTCTGTAAAGGTGAGTCAGATTGAGTCATGATGGCAATCTTTCAGGAGATACTCTGAACTTGTTGGGAAATTGTACCTTTGTCTATCCGAAATGGGACTGAAAACTGTGTAATGCTGCCCCTCCCATAAGGTTAGAGTTGGTAGGAGCTGCTGCTACACAGTTTTCTACCTCCCTCCGTATATCAGAAGTGTCTACATTTGGACTGTATATTTTCATAATGGGCACAAATCAACCACAGATAGAGAAATTGTTTCTTTTTTTGTTTGTTTCCCAGGAAAAAACTCTGACATTAAAATGCTTGACCACGAGAGCCAGATGTGCAGATTTGTTAAGCCTGATATCATGACGCAATCATACACAACAGTCCAATATAGTGTAAAAAGCCATTTATTAGGATAGTATTGCAATTAACTTAACATTTCAACATTTGTAAGAATGAACTTTGCAACATCTTAAACCCCACCCCCTTGTACCTCCTGCATTACACTTTGGCTCCAAAACGTTCACCTCAGTTCTCACTATTTCCTTCTTCCATTCAACTTTTTCTCCATGAGCTCTTTGCATATCCATTTTCATTCTCACTTCTTTTACCCAAGCATACCTCAATGAAAACTCCTCGCCCTGTACCGGGCATCCCACACCCTGTCATCCTTCAACTATGCTTCTCCCTCATACCTGGAGGGGTGGATAGTCCCGCATCTGACTCTCCACCCCCTCAACTAATGCCACCCAGAAAAACCATGTAGGGCGTTTTACTGCTCTACCAGCGAAACCAACTGCAACACAACAATATCGCAATCCTTGCTTCTGTACCAGACTTTCATTCCAAAGGTCCCCTAATATGTCCCTCAGTTCCAGTATGTAATATGCGTTGCCAGTGTCCGAAAGATGTACCCCATCAGAGCGGACGAGCCCCATGTCTTCCTCTTTAATGCCCCCATGTGCCAAAATCTTGATGTCATGAGCCCAGCAAAAAAACCCTCATTGCATAGGTCACTTTCCTCCCGGCTCTGTCGACGCCCCCATGTTTCATTGCTCCCCTCCATTTCCTCTGATTCTTTGATCTGAGCCCAAGTCCAGTAGTGTAGCCACAGTTGCTGCTCCAATTTTGAAGGAATGAGTCCCAAAATTAGCGGCATTCCTGCCCAAAGTCTGCAAGGTCATCCGCAACACTGCTAACAGCTGGAAAGCCGTCATCTTATCCTCATTAGTGTGACATAAAATTGGCGCCTATCTATTCCCTGGTCCATTCAATGGGAATGCATCACTCTTGCACTGGGAATACCTCCTCATCACCTGCAACCACACCAATTTTACCTTTCCCAGCTGATCGTCTTGGATTTCCATAACCAAATTACCAACTGGCCCTTATCCAGCTCCATCTCCTGCTGTAGCACAGCTGTCTCCCTTCCTGAGCCCAACAGCTCAGACACCCGAAACTCCACAAAAAACATCCATATCGTACACAGCCGAAAATCAGCAACCTAATACTTGTCAGTACAACAAACAGGCAACATGCACAAAACCTCCAGGAGTAAGTCAAAAGTAATAGCCTTCCACAACTCCCTGGCCTGCTGCAACTTCTCATTGCCTTACCATTTCACAATACTCTCCAGGATGCCATCACATGCCGGGTCAAAGCCCAAATACAACTTACCATAAAAAGATAAACCTGCCAACTTACCCGCTATTGTTGCGGGCGCCAGGCCTTTATAGATCAAAAACAGCACCAAAAGTATAACCTTCATTTCCATTACACTTTGCTCTGACCTCAAAACCACCCCCCTATCCCACTCAAAGGACTGAAATTCGGATCATGTCAGGTGATAGCTCCCCCGTGTGAACTCCACTAAGGACTTCTCAACCAGCCTAACGACTGTCATGCCACCCACTCCCATATTTCTGCAGGAACGGGTGTCTTGTGTTCTTCCACTCCTGGTGCCAGGCTGTGAAAACTGTGCCATTATTAATGAGACAGCAAATCTGCTATGGAATTGTTGTCCCCTGGCACATGTGTCGCCTTAAACACTACATTCATCCTAAGACAGAGTAACATGAAGCATCACAGAAGTTGTAGAACCCGAAGATCCCTGGTCCAGTGTCTGTTTACCAGCTCCACCACCATCATTTTATCCACATTCCAACATCACTGTTATGTTTGCAAACTCATTGCCCCAGACTGCCAGAGCCATCAGCAGTTGAAAATAATCTAAAAAGGCTATGCTTCTGCCTTCCTTCAGCCACTGCTTAGGCCAACCTTCTGCACACCACCTGCCATCCCAGAAAAGACCAAAACCTAAGGCCCCTACTGCATCTGAAAAGATCTGTACTTGCCACACATTGGCCTCCTCCTGAAAAGCCATGGAGACCCCATTGAAATCCTCCAGAAAGGACTCCCACACCCTAATGTCAGCCCTCATTCCCATGGAGACCTGAACCTCATGATGAGGCAAAGACCCCCCAGATATGGCCAAGCACAGTCTCCTGCAAAACGTCCACCCTCCACATATCATTCTGCATGCAAAATTCAGAAAGCCCAACAGTTGCTGCACCACCCTGAGCTCCAGCTCCTGCATGCTAAAACCACTTGACATAGGAAAACCAAAACCTCATCTACCTTTTCTCTGGGCAGTCTCGCCACCAAATTATCTGTGTCCAATTCAATACCTGGAAATGTGAAAACTGTGCTTGGACCTTCAGTCTTTTCTGGAGCCAGGCGGACTCCCAAGTATCTTGACAAGTCCTCAAACTACCTCAGGGCCCTTCCACATTCACTCGACCCAGCCTTGCCTACAAAAATAAAATTGTTCAGGTAGTGTGACACTACACATGTCCACTGCAAAAAGATACTGATAGACTCAAACAAGTCACAGGAAATGTCTCAACCCATCAGTAGCACCCTGTCAACATAAGTGGATCCATCCATCTAAATCCCCAATAACAGAAAATCAGACGGGTGTATAGGTGGCAGCCAAAAGGCCGATTTGATGTAACACTTCGTCAATTCCGCTTCCTGACCATACACACATAGCAAGCAAATAGCATCATCCTCTGAAGCATTACTCTTGTGTCCTCCGGTGTAATTAAATCATTCACGGACACCCCCTCTGGCCGAGGCAATTGGTGTATTAGGTGAAACTATCCCTCCCTTTTTTTTGGGAACAATGCCTAGAGGAGAAATCATGTAATCCTCCAATGGGCAGTCGCAGAAAGGGCCCATGATCCTCCCTTCATCAACCTCTTTATTCAGCTTCTCTGCAACCACTCCGGGTGCCTCCCTGGTTGACTGCAAATTGTCAACCCACCTTCCCCTGATACCCAACCCTGAAACACTCCTTGAAACCCCACTCCAACCTCAAAGCCATCTCTTTGTCAAGGTAGAGAGCCTGCCAGGGCAGTAAACCCTCAAGCCTAATTGTCATTTGAACCTTTTGGCCCAGCAGTGCCTTGAGCTCCCCTTCCGTTGGGCACCCTCCATTGCTCAGCCGGACCAGCCAAGGTGAAGCACTGGGTAACCGGGTGTCTACCTCCGCATTTGGAACACTCATGCTTGACCTTGCATGGGTGTCACAAACAAAAACCTTTACTGAAGTTCCTGCATGCCCTCGTGTTAGTGTATGAAGCTCTTAGTATGCCGCCCGCTCCTGGCTGGGCGGTACATGGCTGAAGGGGCTAGTAAATAACAGGAAGGCCACTTGTCATGTGCATCAAGGCTACAGATTGGGATGACGACATCCACTGCATCCACAGATCAGAATCTACATCCCCGATGGTTTGTTGGGATTTACATTTACCCTGGCCCTGAACTCTTCATCATGACTGAGCCATGCTTCTCCCCCAAAGTGTACCTGAGCTTTCGTGATGATGTCCACATATTTGAATAGTGCTATAGCTTTCTCGAAGTAAATGCTAGCAGACGTCCAGTTCTCCATCGTAATGGGTATTCTGGGCCACTGCACTAATTCCCACTCCTCCTCTTTAGACCTCTCCTTAGCCTGTATGTCCCTATGTAAGATCTTGAATATATTCATGTACTCATATTCCCAAATTCTGGACTTAGTTTTCTCTGAAACATGCGACCCCAAAGGCAATCGCTGAGCCCATGTATTGCAGCCTCTTCTTGTGCCCCTCACCATCTTTACCCTATGTGTCTGCCTCATCCCCACCTTACTTATCCTCCCTTGTGCCCTGACCTACAACTGCGGACTTGTCCGTCCGTGGCACCCCCCTCCTCAATCACCCCATCACCCACTCCCATTGATTTGCACTGCACCTTCTCTGTGCTTCTCTGTAGAGTCTCCCACACTGACCACCACTCCCCCTTACCCTGTGGCAACTGTCTGGTTTCCCGATTCATTTTGCAACTCCCTCTATTCTCTTTCTGTCTCCCAGCTGTGTCACGAGGGTCAGCACTTGATGTCTGAAAAACACCAACTGAGGAGACCGTTGCACTGCTGCTGCGCCCCTTCTGCTCCATCAATAAACTCTCTCCATGGTGTCACGCACTTCACCGTCCTCTCATTCATCACTTTCTTCCCCATAATCCAGTTACACCTCATCCTCGCATTCTTTCACCTCAGGCATCATTTGCCCACTCACGCTCACATTTCCCTCATGGTGCACATCACCGCCACCAACATCGTAAGGTGTGACCTCTCCTGCACAGGAATGATCCCTCGATGTAGGGAAGGCTGCCACTGACCCCTGGTTTTTCAGACCAACGTCCAGAGGCCGTCTTGTGACCCGTTAGTGTCTCCACATGTCTGTGAGCCTCCAACACTGGCCTTGTTGCTCCTTTCGCCACACGGCCACCATGACCCTGCGTGCTTCTCATGCTGCCAGACCTACCAACCGCACCTGCCTTCTTATCACCTCCACAACCATCCTCAGGTACCCAGGTCAAGCATCCACCACTGACTGCGTGACCAGAGGGGTCACCACACTCCCAAGAACCAGCCACCACTTTCACTCTCTTTGACTGCTTCTAACGGATCGCGGCACTTAACCTCCTCTTACAAAGTCTTTCCCATCTGCTAGAAATGGGTTTCTGGTTGGCTGGGGTATGCACCTACGCCAGGCAGAACTCACCCACTCTAGTCAGGACAAGGGAGTTACACACCCAAGATAACCCCTACTCACCAACTTGGTAGCCTGGCACAGCAGTCAGGCTTATCTCAGAGGTCATGTGGAAAGCGTTTGCACAACACACATAGCACACGCAACATAATAAATACACAACAAAGGAAACAAAACACCCAGTTACATAAAAGTAAACTGTATTGCATAAAACATCATTAGAGCAAACAGGACATGTATCAGTATTACATAAGCATTTGTCAGAACATCACACAAGTTACTAGTAATCTGCAGAAGCAAGCAGTAGTCAGGTAAACATTTTGGTTATTGGTATTCTGCAACACCATCAGTAGTCAGGTGGCCATTATCACTAAAAATCCACAAGTCAAAATAAACACATTATCATGAATGCCCATAAAAGAGAAATATTCTCCCTTGCATATACCATGGGTTCTGAGATCATTAACATACCCCAAAGTAGAGTAAGCACGCCATATATCAGTCCATCAGGTCAGAAATAAATGCACCATACATGAGAGAAATATTGGGGTGAAAAGCAATTACAGAAAGAATCGCCAGCAACCCCTTCGATATGAGGTTCTCAGCGCTCCTGCGCGTCTTCTATGAAGATTGCTGTGACTGAGGCACACGCTGGTCCCACAGGAGCTCCTACGCTCCTATTACAATAATTAAGGTAAATGCGGTAATCCAAGGTTGGCTGGGCAGGCACAGGACCTCTGTCGAGGTGTTCTTCCCCATCTTGCAGCCGTCACAGGCTTCTGCCCAAAGGAAAAAAGAGGGGCTTATCCCCAGCAAGGAATGGAGGAGGGGAACCCACCCTGGGCTCCCCCGTACACCATCTGAAAGCAAGCGGGCTGCCCAGAAGCACGCGGCACCGCTGATATTCACCGTGGCTTTCTTGTTCCCCCCCTCAACACCCCTGAGGGAAAAGGAGGCATCTCTCCTTGGCGACACTGGGAAAGCTCCGTCCGAGCAGGGGAAGGCAGTTGGCAGAACCAGCTGGTGGGGCCCCTCTGAAGGGGGCTTCAGAGATGATGAAGCGGTCCTCCCGTGCCAGGGCTCTGTTGGTTTCCCCCTGCGTCGTCCCAGGGGCCACCCTGAGGGGTATCACGACAGCCGGCAATGAGGCTCAGTGCTCACTATGAAGAGCCGGAGCCACCAACATGCAGGGGCATGGGACAAGCAACGTGCTACAAACCAGCTAATGCAGGGTGTAGAGAAGCACCCCTCACGTGCTGATTTCAAAGGTAAAGCGCTCCTGACGCACTTTGCCAAACAAAAGAGATAAAGCACCCTTCACGTGTTGAAGCTCCAGGACATAGAGCTTCCCTCCTGCTGGGTAAAGTTTATGATAAAGCACCCTCCCTGTGATTTAGTGAGGGGAACTGCAGGAGAAAGGGGGGATACCACCCAGCCTCCTGGAGACAGCAGTGGGGGGCACAGGGCTGCAGGGCCCCAACAAGCAGGCCAGCACAAGGATCCAAAGTCAGTGGCAGTCGTCACAGGTCAGCGCAACAGCAGAGTAGGCCCAAGGCGGTCGCTGGCGAGTCCTTCCAGCAGCAGCAGCCAGTGTCCAGTTCATTCGCCCATCAGTGTCTTAAAATGTGGGGGAAGACCCCCTGTACTTATACTCATTTTGCGCAGCCTCCACAAAAGGGGGAGAAGGGGTTCCAACCAGTACTAACCGGTTCCAGGAGTGTCCCCTTTCTCCTCCAGCACTTGCTCCAGACATCAGTGGGGGGTAAACAAGCCCTTTGTTTGAGGCCATGGCACAGCCCTTACACATGCAGGTGTGACCCTCCTCCCCCTCTCCCAGCCCAGGAAGACCATTCTGTATGCAGATGCACCTATATGACACCTCCTCCCTCCCGGTGTACAGGCTGTCTGAAAGGTATGCACAAAGCCCAGCTTTCAATCTGCCCCAGACGTGGGTTGGAGGTCAGCTGCAAAACGCTAGAGTCATAAGCACAGGGAAATGCCCACTTTCTAATAGTGGCATTTCAATAATGGAAATAAAAAAATCAACCTACACCAGTAAGCAGCATTTCTCACTACCAATACAACCATACCAAACATGCCTAAGCTACCCCTCATAGATCAGACAATACCACTTAGACATATTTTAGGGCATTACCAATGCAGTCCTATGAGAGAGGCAGCACCCACAGTAGTGAGGAACCAAATAGGCTGTTTTTCACTACCAGGACATATAGTAAAAAAAGACATATGTCCTACTTTTTACATACACAGCACCCTACCCATAGGGCTAGCTAAGGCCTACCTTAGGAATGACTTATATGTAGTAAAAGGTGAGTTCTAGGCCTGGCAAGTAAATTTAGATGCCAGGTCCCAGTGGCAGTAAACTGCACACACAGCGCCTGCGATAGTAGGCCTGAGACAGGTTTAAAAGGCTACTGCTATGGGTGGCGCAAGCTGCGCTGAAGGCCCACTGGTATCGTTTAATATACATGCCCTGGGTATAGGTATGCCACTGTACATGCGACTTACAGGTAAATTAAATGTACCAATCAGGTGTAGGCCAATCATACCAAGTTTAGAAGGGATAGCACATGCACTTTAGTACCGATTAGCAGTGGTAAAGCACTCAGAGTCCTAACATCAACAAAAAGGGGTCAGAAATAATAAGAGGAAGAAGGCAAAACTCTTGGGGATGAGCCTTTGAGAAAAGCCAGGTCTAACACCATCTCTTCTCTGTCACAGTTATCAGCCTTCGCTGCTGTTGGATCCCGGCCTCCAAGTCAACACCTAGCAACTCAGTGGCTTTGACTACACCCTGGCCCTGCCAGCCCCTCTTCTGTCCCCACCATGCTGTGGCCCTGCACTTGTGCAGACAAGGGCCCCAAAACTGCCTCACCTAAGGACCACATGTACTGTGAGGAACCCCCAGCACTTGGCTTCACCTCCAAAGACCTATCAACTTTGGCCTTCTTTTTCCACCTCAGGCACTTGGCCTGCCACAGCACCCGCCCCTTTTGTGGCCCTTACTGAAAAATCCATGGGCCCCTTTGCAAGCAGAGGCTCACTCGTCCCCGAGGCCCCTGCAGAAAAAGAAACAGCATCCCCTACACCTCCCCATGTTCAGGTCCTGCCCCTTGGGAAACAGTATCAACATGTGGACCTCCTTCGAATGCAGCCCTCCACGGGGATGCTGTAAGACTCCGACTCTGTCCAGCATGCTTGTAGGAAGCCGCTGTGGAGGAAGCACTGCGGCCCCACCCGGCCCTACCCCATTTTGTGGACTCCTCACTGTGCGGGAATTTACAAGCGGCCCGCCACGGTCACCCCACCCAACACAGCCCTCGTTGGGCAGACTACCCCCACCTAGGCAATGTCGAGGAGGCCGGGCCTGAGGACATCAGCCTTTCCTAAAGTGTGGAGCACACCGCATACACCCATGCTTCCGCCTGCTCACCGCCAGCCATCACAACCGTAACAAAGGTAATGGGGACACTAACTGGTTCTATGCCGCTACACACCCTCTGCCCAAACTTTCTTGCAGCGTGAGAAGGGGCCCTCGTCCTGGGGCTCCTTTATGCCCCTCTGCAAACCCCTCCCCACCTACCTAGTACCTATCCTTTCCTGCCACGTGTTTCCCCACCACAAAGAATCCAGTGGGAAAACTAGGCTGCACCGGCCACTTCCCACGAGACCCTCCAACTTCCAACTACAGTTTTTTTTTCTAAAACGCCTCAAGCTACACAGCATCTGCAGTATTAAAGAAGAAGGGGCTGCTCAGTGCAACAAAGGGGTTGGCCCTGGTAAGCAACGGTCCATTCTGTACCCTGCTTTGATCCTCCCTTCCTTCCCCCACACAAATAAATCTGGCAACCCTAAGTGACTTCCCCAAAAGCAATCCAAATTGTTTTACGGACTGCTTGATGATCACCTGCTCCAGCTGCAGGACATCAATAAAAAGAAAGTTTGCACAACAGCCTCAAACTTGCACCCTCACAAAGGACACTGGCAGGAACACAGGTTGGATGAACGAAGGAGCCAGGACAATTGTAACTATCCATTGCGTAGTTGGAGGAAAAACAGGAAATTCTGCCTCTGCTGATATTTCTCAATTTACTTTGACTATGGATGTATAATTAAAGGTCTGAACACTTCAAGTATGTGCCAATTTTTAAGTTAATGCATCTGAACAAAGTAAGATAATAATCTGAAAAAAGCACAATAGCAACCCTCCCTTGATGTAGTTTTCTGCATTCCTCACATTCATTCTGGTGTGTGTAACAGGACCATGTAGTTCTTAGGGGAGTTGCAGAAAACCACTGCGGTTCTCTGTTTGCAAGGGTGGTACGTACCTTGGCCCATATTTATGAGCCCAGTTCTGTCGCACTTGCACCACGCAATTTGGTACATGCGTAATGCAACGCAGCAATGAGATTTATGAAGCCACACAAGGCCACCTTGTGTGGCCCTGAGTGTCTTGATGAATCCGGAGTGCAGTGCAAATCGCTGTGTTGCGTTACTCTGCCCTGCGGAGGCATTCCATAGGTGTTGCATTGGTGTTCCCAAGCAATAGCCATGGATTTTGATGCATTCCCAGATATACCAGAAGTGGTAGACCTGGGAACTCACCAAAATGCTACACCTTCCCAGATAAGGTGTAACACAGAGAAATATCTTTATTTCTCCCCGTAACTTCTTTTTTCTATGTGTGCTGCATATTGCAGCACACATAGAAAGAGGAATATGTTTAAAGGAAGGGTCAGGTAGCTTTGCACAGAGCAGCAAGCTTAACTTAAGAGGCAACGTGTAAAGTATTTTTGCAACACTTCAAACAGTAAAAAAGGGAAAACACCACACCAAAAAGATACCACACCCGATTAGAAAAATAGAGCTTAATAAATAAAACAGGCCCAAAATAACAAAAAGCCAGTAAGTAGAGCTTGAGATATGAATTTTTAAAGAATACACTGTAAAATAGCATGTAGAAGCAATAAGTGCCTATTTTGGATGTCTGGTTGTGCTGGACCAGGGAAAATTCACAAGTTCAGGCCGACAGCGATGGAGGGTGGGCCATACACAGGAACCTTCTTAGGCCAGCTGAACAAAAGTACCTTGATCCTGGTTGCATCAATATCGAGGAAGATGTTGGGTGCAGCTGAGGCGATGCGTTGGTTCCGATTCTGCAGTCGGTTCAATAGGTGATGCATTGGTTCTGAATGCAACACACTACTTCTGCTTCTTCAGCAGAGGATGCATCAATTCTGAGTGCGATGTGCTGGTTCCGTATGTGATGGGCCAGGCTCAGTCCCCACAAAGGCGAATATGCGCCAGTTCTGACCCTCACAATAGTGAAGATGCACCGGTTCTAATGAGGATGCGTAGATTTGGTTGAAACAAGCATGCCAGACCTCATTTCCAAGGGTCCAGGGCTAGGGTGGCACCACTTGGCAGGGTAGACTCATAGATGTCAGAGTCCAGGTAGCAGAAGGGTTGAAAGTCTTTTATATCCCTGAGACTTCAGGAAAAAAGGAGACCAACAGCTGGCTCTTGGAGTCGGTCTGGGCTCTGGGTTGTTGAGATGCAGGTCCAGTCCTCATAACTTTGAGGCAACAGAGCAGCAGGCAGAAGGTCAGCACAGCAAAGCAGGAGTTCAACAAAGTAGCAGTCCAGCACAGTGGCAGTCCATGTAGCAGCACAGCAGTTCTTCCTGGCAGAATATCCACAAGTCCAGAAGTATACCGAGTTTGAGGTGTCAGAGGTCCAGTACTTACAATTCAGACACCATTCAGGAGGGTAAGCAACACCATCCTGAATTGAAGGATGGGGAGATCCCTTAACCACGGGGTGAGGGGATACGTCCTCCCTACACTATATAGTTACCAACAAAAGAGTATCCCCTAGATATAAGGCACTCAGAGGGATAAAAGGGAAGGTAGCTTGCTACACCTGTACTTCACACCTCTAGGTATGGGAAAGGAAGAAAACCTTTTTTATATATTTATAACCCTCGCCCCCTCTAATAGTGGCATGCTTCATCATCGGGTTCACCCTGACTTTTAAAGGTCAGGGTGGATTCAACCATCTTCCAGGGAGCTCATGCCAGATATTCAGACAGGGGGAGTAACCTTAAGATAAAAATTATTTATCCAAACCCCAGGTATCCTTTTATTAATAGGGTGGATAGGAACAGTTAAAATATACTACGAACAGGTGTTAAGGATATAATTGTCCTATTACCCTAAATTAACTAACGTGTTTCAGCCCTACACTATTGACCTTCGTGAGTATCGGGCTTTTGTCAGGGTGGTGTATGTAGCTATTCATGCTTCCCCCGTGACGTGTTATTCACAACTCAAGTGTGGCATGAAAAAAATACTTCAACCATGCACAGGCAGTGAAGTACTTTCCCCTTGCCTGGAAAGAGCTCCCTGGAAGGAAGGAGGAAGGAAATGTATTGTACGCTCAGACTTAAAGACGCTCTTGCATTATGTTCTTCTTCTGTTATGCACCCGGAGGAGCTAGTAAACAGGCTGGTGTGGCTGGATCAGAGAACCTCATGTTCACACACGTTCATCCGTCAGTGGTTTGCGATTTTTGACGCAACCACGGTGCACGCTTACAAAATACAATTGGATTTTGTAAGTTTGCGCCGATATTGCGACAAAAAGCAGCGCTAATGCGGCGCTAAAAAAGCATAAATATGGGCCTTATTGTTTACAGTACAGACATGATGGTGTTGTGGGTCAGTAAGCGATGCATGTGAAGTGGCACTACAGTAGGTGTGGTGCCACTTCTCACAAATCTGGCACATGGTATGTGATGGCCATTGATGTTGTATTCCTATGTGTGTGACCTAATGCATCAGACAGTTGTTTACCCACGCTACAGGTAAGTCAGATTTGTGTTGATGAGATGTAGTTGGTATTGGCACCAGTTGTCTGGAATGTGATGTTTGTTCTGGCAGAGACTTGCACAGCATGATTTGAGTGATCTGTGCCTATGCGTGACTTATGTTACATGAGCACGGTGTATGCCATTGACATTGCGGTGATATTCTTTGTTTGGTGTCCGGTGTGTGTGAAGTGTACGTAGTGGGAAACATGTGGGCACTTGTAGAGGTTTGTGTACATCTTCTGTTTGCAAAGGGTACATATCTGCACTTGTCCTTCACGTGGTGTGCCTGTCAAGTTGTGGGTGTGTTACGTACATGTGGGCGTATGTGTTTGTGGTGTGCACTGATTGTGCTATACTGCAGCATGGTGCATATGTGTTGTTACCTTCACATCTGTGTTACCCTGGCCATGTGTTTTTGGAGTGGTGTATGTCTTGTGTGTCCTACAAGGTTGGTGTGTTATGTGTAAATTGCTGGGTTTGTTGACTGATCCACAAGTAGGACATTTCCATAATGTCCATCCTGGAAATGTTCGTTGATCCTGCTGTGCTGTAATATGTAGGTGTCATGGACACTCCCAGGATATTTGGCCAAAATGTTTGAAAATAGTCCCAGGTGGTCCACTATGGCCTGCACATTTATGGAATGCATGTGTTTGCGATTCCTGTATAGATGCTCTGTTGCTGCAGGTGGAACAAGTCTGACATGGGTGCAGTCAATTGCACTGAGCACATGCGGGAAGTTATCAAATTGATAGAACCCCTGTTTTATCTCATGCCGCTTTTGCTGGGTTTTGGGGAAGCTGATATTCGAGGTGTCAGAGAGATAACTGCCTCTAACACCTTTGGCAGGAACACCGAGAATGACGGCTGAGACACACCAGCAGTCAGGGCATCCATTGTTTGAAATGAGCCACTTGCCAGCATGTGCAGGAAAGCTACCAGCTTTGTCACAGGTGGCTTATTGTGTGGGGTCTGCAGGCTGGCTGTGATCTGTGGCTCAATGTGGTGCAGCAGGTGTGGTATGGCTTGCCGGTTGAGTCTGTGGCCCATATTTATACTTTTTAGCACTGCATTTGCGTAATTTTTTGACGCAAAAATGGTGCAAACTTGCAAAATACAATTGTATACAATTTTATTTTGCAAGTATGCACCGTTTTTGCATCAAAAAATTACACAAGTGCGGTGCTAAAAAAGTATACATATGGGCCTGTATGTCCTTATTATGTCTTGTTCCCTGAGGCCAAGGAGGGTTGTCCTGTTTTGGAATATCCTTTTCTGCCTTCTGCGTTGCCTTTGTGGGACGCGTTGTAGTGGTGGTGGTTGCTGTTGTTGTTGCTGTCCTCTGCGTCATCTCGTAAGATGGAGCAGTAGCACTCCCATCCTGTCCTGTGGGTTAGTGATATTGCTTCTGTGAGTTTTCCTTAAGTAGTAGTATGTGGGCCTCATTTTAACGCCTGGTGTGACCCAGGCGTTAAAATTTGACGCAAATCGGAGTTAACGTCATTTTTTGGGTCCACCGCCCACCCATGCGTAATTTCTGCCCGGGTGGATAAATATGGCGCTAGGGGCTTTGAGTCATTTTTTGGACTGGAATGCCTACCTTGCATCTCATTGATGCAAGGAGGTTTCAAGCAACCACGAAATGACGTTAACGCCAATATGTTGACGCTAGACAGGTCTGGCGTTAAAATATAAATATGGAGTTAAGTTTGCGCTAAATTAGCTTAAAAATAAATGATGCTAATTCAGCGCAAACCTATAAATCTGGGCCTAGGTACAATACTATTGTTTTTGCTGCTTTGCATAATTTTGTACTGCTCGAGCCACAGAATAAACCTTTAGTAAATCTGGGCCTTTGTGTTGAAGTTAACAAAGGCTTTTAGAGATATGGAAGGCCTGATTTAGATTTTTATCATGATGGAACATTGTTTAATTTTTAATGAAAATCTAAATCTGGAGGAGAAGTTGCAAACCTAAATAATAGCATTTAAGAATAGTATTGCATTGCATTATTTATAAAGCACTTACTACCCCTATGTGGGGTACTAAAGCTTTTGCCTACATGGGTAGCACACTACACTTTGTAGGGTGGTGGTTGGAAGTGTGTTGTCTTTGCTTTGGTCCTGTTTGTTTAGTGTTCCATGTCATTCAAGAGGCCCACTGAGGTGTGTTTATTGTGTTATGGGACAAAGAGCTTAGCAGTGTAATGGATGAAGAAGTGTTAGTGACAGACCTGCAGTTTATGGTTTTCAGTAAGCTGACAATGGTATAGTGGACAAAATTCAGCCAATGAAGTCTTCTCTTGATTTAGTATTTTCCTTCAGAAACTGGAGAAAATTCAATTATTGGCCTAAATCAGGCCCAAGATTTAATAAGCGTGGCAGTCCGTACCTGGCAGGATGAATAACATGACAAGACCTTCTGAAACAGCAATTTACATTAGTTTATTTATTTAGTTTTATGGTTAAGTATTAGCAGGGGCGAGACCCATGAGAAGGTAAGTCTGGATGATAAGGTTAATTACAAAGGCAGCAGTTTGAACCATCTGTGCATTCCTGCTGATATCAAATATATTTTAATAGACCAGTGCTGGCTTTAGAAACACACATAATTCTGATTGTATGTCACTTGTTTAATGTTAAAATTCCTAAATGGTATCTAGTGGTCCCATGCATCATTGCCATTATCATAGCAGGGGCGTGTCATTTGAATACCCATCGGTCTGTGAATGAGAATGCAATTCGCTACGTGACCTATGTACTAATAAGACGTATTGCAAATTGTCTGTTCGCAATGGGACAACAATACGACCTGCCTAATGAATATTAATCAATTTGTAACCCTCTATGAGTTGCTGCCTATGCAGGGATGGTGACCTGCAAGACCTTGTCTTCAGAACGGAAAACATATTTTTAAAATGAGACTGTGTCAATTAAAGGCAGTGGTACTGCTTTAAAAAAACAGTTTGCATGTGGGAAAACAAAGGATGGTGCAGGAAAAGGTTGCTGATATGCACAGGGGACTACTCGTAATACTGTGGTATTACTGCTCACCAGTATTGTGCAGTGGTGCTGGAAAGATACCAGGGGTCCTACTGCAAGCAAGCAAAATAGTGCCACCAACGTCTGCTTTAATAATACCATCATTGGTTTGCCGAGGGTCCCCCCAAACTCCTGGGTTCTAGTGTCACTGCACCTGCTGCGCTTTTGATATCTACTCCTCTGTTACGAACACCTGCAGAAGTCATGGCTCTCGGAGCACGGAAAGGGTGGGGCGGCGCACCGGGGTAGAATAAACATTTAATTAATCATTAAAAAAACACACTTACCTCGATTGCCGCCGCTGCTGCTCCGCTCAATCCGCTCCTCTGCTGCAGGCACAGGTTCCCAGCCTGCCCTGCACCAATCCTGATGCTGCTCAGAGCAGCTTTAGGATTGGCTGGCAGCGCCCAACCAGGGCACTCCCATGCAGATTGGGAGCCTGTACATGCTGTCTTCAGCCCGGCAACTGTGTTGCTGGGCTGGAGAGAGCCTACTGCGCATGTGTGTTTGGCAGGCCCGAAACGGCCAGCCAAACATACATGCAAAGTGAGGGAGAATGGTGTGCACTACCGCTCACTGCTCATCACCCCGTGGCACCGCCCCTCTACCAGAAAACGACAATAAACTCAGTTTCTTATCTTTTTCTGGTAAAGGTGTTGCAGCTGCAGGTGGGGGGGCGATGATCCTCCACCCTAAAGGACCTGCAGTGTCGGTATAACTGTGTGCATTGTTACCATACCGGTATTAACTCTGCAGATGTAACATAAGACTTAGGCCCATATTTATACTTTATTAGCGCCACATTTGTGTCATATTTTTTCGCAAAAGTGGCGCAAAATTACAAAATACAATTATATTTTGTACATTTGCACCGCTTTTGTGTCAAAAAATGACGCAAATGCAGTGCTAAAAATGAATAAATATGGGCTTTAGTCTTAAATCATTCTCCTACTGTAGAGTTTGTGAAATGGCCTACGATTCAGGATTTGAATTGTGAAGACTGGAAACTACAACATAATGCCTAGGACTGACCTTTCTACACTGGAAACAAATGTTATGATATCATCTGCATGTACAACAACCTGGTAGGAATTAACAGTCACCGAAAATCCTGAAAACTACTTACTAGGGATCAAGGAAAAGCAGGAGAAATATTCTGCCACATTGTCTGGGTTCCTACATTTTAGTGAAAGAATATTAGAAAAGGGCAGCAGTTCTTCGCCTTTTAGGTGCTGTAGACCTCAATGAATCATTACTGGAATCCAAAGACCCCTACTGAGACATTATTGGAAGCGAGGGACCCCCAGCCTAAGCAATAAATATGATTTGAACTTCAAAACAATATATAACAAAATACAAAAAACAGGTACATACCAAAGCAATGGCCAAATACTTGAATATATAATTTAATTAACAATTTTCATTTTTTATTCAGATATACTTAATTATTGTTTTAGTTTTAATGATTGTAATATTAATCCATTTTGTAGAACAGTTGCGGACCCCTTGAAGAGGTCCTGCAGACCGCCAGTTGTCACTGTACCACTGGTTAAGAACTACTAGGATTTAGCATATGCTCAAACTATTGCATTAATTTTCTTTTACGAGGGGAAGGACAACTTAGCAAAAAAGAGTGCCAGACCACATTTGTTCATGACTTCTTCGAGAGACGGCTGTGATACTCTCTCAAATGTCTAGTTGGGATTGTGGGAGAAGGCTGCTGCAGAAGATGAGAAATTTTTGGTTCTATGTCAGTAGAAACCTCTTTATTAAGGGTGCTACCTGAAATCTCAGAAGACACCCTTCCTACTCTGGCTCTGAGGTAAGTCTTCTAACTTCCAGCCAGAATACTATACATGCATGCATGGTTTGAGATATAGATTGATTCTGTAAAGGTGAGTCAGATTGAGTCATGATGGCAATCTTTCAGGAGATACTCTGAACTTGTTGGGAAATTGTACCTTTGTCTATCCGAAATGGGACTGAAAACTGTGTAATGCTGCCCCTCCCATAAGGTTAGAGTTGGTAGGAGCTGCTGCTACACAGTTTTCTACCTCCCTCCGTATATCAGAAGTGTCTACATTTGGACTGTATATTTTCATAATGGGCACAAATCAACCACAGATAGAGAAATTGTTTCCTTCTTTGTTTGTTTCCCAGGAAAAAACTCTGACATTAAAATGCTTGACCACGAGAGCCAGATGTGCAGATTTGTTAAGCCTGATATCATGACGCAATCATACACAACAGTCCAATATAGTGTAAACAGCCATTTATTAGGATAGTATTGCAATTAACTTAACATTTCAACATTTGTAAGAATGAACTTTGCAACATCTTAAACCCCACCCCCTTGTACCTCCTGCATTACACTTTGGCTCCAAAACGTTCACCTCAGTTCTCACTATTTCCTTCTTCCATTCAACTTTTTCTCCATGAGCTCTTTGCATATCCATTTTCATTCTCACTTCTTTTACCCAAGCATACCTCAATGAAAACTCCTCGCCCTGTACCGGGCATCCCACACCCTGTCATCCTTCAACTATGCTTCTCCCTCATACCTGGAGGGGTGGATAGTCCCGCATCTGACTCTCCACCCCCTCAACTAATGCCACCCAGAAAAACCATGTAGGGCGTTTTACTGCTCTACCAGCGAAACCAACTGCAACACAACAATATCGCATTCCTTGCTTCTGTACCAGACTTTCATTCCAAAGGTCCCCTAATATGTCCCTCAGTTCCAGTATGTAATATGCATTGCCAGTGTCCGAAAGATGTACCCCATCAGAGCGGACGAGCCCCATGTCTTCCTCTTTAATGCCCCCATGTGCCAAAATCTTGATGTCATGAGCCCAGCAAAAAAACCCTCATTGCATAGGTCACTTTCCTCCCGGCTCTGTCGACGGCCCCATGTTTCATTGCTCCCCTCCATTTCCTCTGATTCTTTGATCTGAGCCCAAGTCCAGTAGTGTAGCCACAGTTGCTGCTCCAATTTTGAAGGAATGAGTCCCAAAATTAGCGGCATTCCTGCCCAAAGTCTGCAAGGTCATCCACAACACTGCTAACAGCTGGAAAGCCGTCATCTTATCCTCATTAGTGTGACATAAAATTGGCGCCTATCTATTGCCTGGTACATTCAATGGGAATGCATCACTCTTGCACTGGGAATACCTCCTCATCACCTGCAACCACACCAATTTTACCTTTCCCAGCTGATCGTCTTGGATTTCCATAACCAAATTACCAACTGGCCCTTATCCAGCTCCATCTCCTGCTGTAGCACAGCTGTCTCCCTTCCTGAGCCCAACAGCTCAGACACCCGAAACTCCACAAAAAACATCCATATCGTACACAGCCGAAAATCAGCAACCTAATACTTGTCAGTACAACAAACAGGCAACATGCACAAAACCTCCAGGAGTAAGTCAAAAGTAATAGCCTTCCACAACTCCCTGGCCTGCTGCAACTTCTCATTGCCTTACCATTTCACAATACTCTCCAGGATGCCATCACATGCCGGGTCAAAGCCCAAATACAACTTACCATAAAAAGATAAACCTGCCAACTTACCCGCTATTGTTGCGGGTGCCAGGCCTTTATAGATCAAAAACAGCACCAAAAGTATAACCTTCATTTCCATTACACTTTGCTCTGACCTCAAAACTACCCCCCTGTCCCACTCAAAGGACTGAAATTCGGATCATGTCAGGTGATAGCTCCCCAGTGTGAACTCCACTAAGGACTTCTCAACCAGCCTAACGACTGTCATGCCACCCACTCCCATATTTCTGCAGGAACGGGTGTCTTGTGTTCTTCCACTCCTGGTGCCAGGCTGTGAAAACTGTGCCATTATTAATGAGACAGCAAATCTGCTATGGAATTGTTGTCGCCTGGCACATGTGTCGCCTTAAACACTACATTCATCCTAAGACAGAGTAACATGAAGCATCACAGAAGTTGTAGAACCCGAAGATCCCTGGTCCAGTGTCTGTTTACCAGCTCCACCACCATCATTTTATCCACATTCCAACATCACTGTTATGTTTGCAAACTCATTGCCCCAGACTGCCAGAGCCATCAGCAGTTGAAAATAATCTAAAAAGGCTAAGCTTCTGCCTTCCTTCAGCCACTGCTTAGGCCAACCTTCTGCACACCACCTGCCATCCCAGAAAAGACCAAAACCTAAGGCCCCTACTGCATCTGAAAAGATCTGTACTTGCCACACATTGGCCTCCTCCTGAAAAGCCATGGAGACCCCATTGAAATCCTCCAGAAAGGACTCCCACACCCTAATGTCAGCCCTCATTCCCATGGAGACCTGAACCTCATGATGAGGCAAAGACCCCCCAGATATGGCCAAGCACAGTCTCCTGCAAAACGTCCACCCTCCACATATCATTCTGCATGCAAAATTCAGAAAGCCCAACAGTTGCTGCACCACCCTGAGCTCCAGCTCCAGCATGCTAAAACCACTTGACATAGGAAAACCAAAACCTCATCTACCTTTTCTCTGGGCAGTCTCGCCACCAAATTATCTGTGTCCAATTCAATACCTGGAAATGTGAAAACTGTGCTTGGACCTTCAGTCTTTTCTGGAGCCAGGCGGACTCCCAAGTATCTTGACAAGTCCTCAAACTACCTCAGGGCCCTTCCACATTCACTCGACCCAGCCTTGCCTACAAAAATAAAATTGTTCAGGTAGTGTGACACTACACATGTCCACTGCAAAAAGATACTGATAGACTCAAACAAGTCACAGGAAATGTCTCAACCCATCAGTAGCACCCTGTCAACATAAGTGGATCCATCCATCTAAATCCCCAATAACAGAAAATCAGACGGGTGTATAGGTGGCAGCCAAAAGGCCGATTTGATGTAACACTTCGTCAATTCCGCTTCCTGACCATACACACATAGCAAGCAAATAGCATCATTCTCTGAAGCATTACTCTTGTGTCCTCCGGTGTAATTAAATCATTCACGGACACCCCCTCTGGCCGAGGCAATTGGTGTATTAGGTGAAACTATCCCTCCCTTTTTTTTGGGAACAATGCCTAGAGGAGAAATCATTTAATCCTCCAATGGGCAGTCGCAGAAAGGGCCCATGATCCTCCCTTCATCAACCTCTTTATTCAGCTTCTCTGCAACCACTCCGGGTGCCTCCCTGGTTGACTGCAAATTGTCAACCCACCTTCCCCTGATACCCAACCCTGAAACACTCCTTGAAACCCCACTCCAACCTCAAAGCCATCTCTTTGTCAAGGTAGAGAGCCTGCCAGGGCAGTAAACCCTCAAGCCTAATTGTCATTTGAACCTTTTGGCCCAGCAGTGCCTTGAGCTCCCCTTCCGTTGGGCACCCTCCATTGCTCAGCCGGACCAGCCAAGGTGAAGCACTGGGTAACCGGGTGTCTACCTCCGCATTTGGAACACTCATGCTTGACCTTGCATGGGTGTCACAAACAAAAACCTTTACTGAAGTTCCTGCATGCCCTCGTGTTAGTGTATGAAGCTCTTAGTATGCCGCCCGCTCCTGGCTGGGCGGTACATGGCTGAAGGGGCTAGTAAATAACAGGAAGGCCACTTGTCATGTGCATCAAGGCTACAGATTGGGATGACGACATCCACTGCATCCACAGATCAGAATCTACATCCCCCGATGGTTTGTTGGGATTTACATTTACCCTGGCCCTGAACTCTTCATCATGACTGAGCCATGCTTCTCCCCCAAAGTGTACCTGAGCTTTCGTGATGATGTCCACATATTTGAATAGTGCTATAGCTTTCTCGAAGTAAATGCTAGCAGACGTCCAGTTCTCCATCGTAATGGGTATTCTGGGCCACTGCACTAATTCCCACTCCTCCTCTTTAGACCTCTCCTTAGCCTGTATGTCCCTATGTAAGATCTTGAATATATTCATGTACTCATATTCCCAAATTCTGGACTTAGTTTTCTCTGAAACATGCGACCCCAAAGGCAATCGCTGAGCCCATGTATTGCAGCCTCTTCTTGTGCCCCTCACCATCTTTACCCTATGTGTCTGCCTCGTCCCCACCTTACTTATCCTCCCTTGTGCCCTGACCTACAACTGCGGACTTGTCCGTCCGTGGCACCCCCCTCCTCAATCACCCCATCACCCACTCCCATTGATTTGCACTGCACCTTCTCTGTGCTTCTCTGTAGAGTCTCCCACACTGACCACCACTCCCCCTTACCCTGTGGCAACTGTCTGGTTTCCCGATTCATTTTGCAACTCCCTCTATTCTCTTTCTGTCTCCCAGCTGTGTCACGAGGGTCAGCACTTGATGTCTGAAAAACACCAACTGAGGAGACCGTTGCACTGCTGCTGCGCCCCTTCTGCTCCATCAATAAACTCTCTCCATGGTGTCACGCACTTCACCGTCCTCTCATTCATCACTTTCTTCCCCATAATCCAGTTACACCTCATCCTCGCATTCTTTCACCTCAGGCATCATTTGCCCACTCACGCTCACATTTCCCTCATGGTGCACATCACCGCCACCAACATCGTAAGGTGTGACCTCTCCTGCACAGGAATGATCCCTCGATGTAGGGAAGGCTGCCACTGACCCCTGGTTTTTCAGACCAACGTCCAGAGGCCGTCTTGTGACCCGTTAGTGTCTCCACATGTCTGTGAGCCTCCAACACTGGCCTTGTTGCTCCTTTCGCCACACGGCCACCATGACCCTGCGTGCTTCTCATGCTGCCAGACCTACCAACCGCACCTGCCTTCTTATCTCCTCCACAACCATCCTCAGGTACCCAGGTCAAGCATCCACCACTGACTGCGTGACCAGAGGGGCCACCACACTCCCAAGAACCAGCCACCACTTTCACTCTCTTTGACTGCTTCTAACGGATCGCGGCACTTAACCTCCTCTTACAAAGTCTTTCCCATCTGCTAGAAATGGGTTTCTGGTTGGCTGGGGTATGCACCTACGCCAGGCAGAACTCACCCACTCTAGTCAGGACAAGGGAGTTACACACCCAAGATAACCCCTACTCACCAACTTGGTAGCCTGGCACAGCAGTCAGGCTTATCTCAGAGGTCATGTGGAAAGCGTTTGCACAACACACATAGCACACGCAACATAATAAATACACAACAAAGGAAACAAAACACCCAGTTACATAAAAGTAAACTGTATTGCATAAAACATCATTAGAGCAAACAGGACATGTATCAGTATTACATAAGCATTTGTCAGAACATCACACAAGTTACTAGTAATCTGCAGAAGCAAGCAGTAGTCAGGTAAACATTTTGGTTATTGGTATTCTGCAACACCATCAGTAGTCAGGTGGCCATTATCACTAAAAATCCACAAGTCAAAATAAACACATTATCATGAATGCCCATAAAAGAGAAATATTCTCCCTTGCATATACCATGGGTTCTGAGATCATTAACATACCCCAAAGTAGAGTAAGCACGCCATATATCAGTCCATCAGGTCAGAAATAAATGCACCATACATGAGAGAAATATTGGGGTGAAAAGCAATTACAGAAAGAATCGCCAGCAACCCCTTCAATATGAGGTTCTCAGCGCTCCTGCGCGTCTTCTATGAAGATTGCTGTGACTGAGGCACACGCTGGTCCCACAGGAGCACCTACGCTCCTATTACAATAATTAAGGTAAATGCGGTAATCCAAGGATGGCTGGGCAGGCACAGGACCTCTGTCGAGGTGTTCTTCCCCATCTTGCAGCCGTCACAGGCTTCTGCCCAAAGGAAAAAAGAGGGGCTTATCCCCAGCAAGGAATGGAGGAGGGGAACCCACCCTGGGCTCCCCCGTACATCATCTGAAAGCAAGCGGGCTGCCCAGAAGCACGCGGCACCGCTGGTATTCACCGTGGCTTTCTTGTTGCCCCCCTCAACACCCCTGAGGGAAAAGGAGGCATCTCTCCTTGGCGACACTGGGAAAGCTCCGTCCGAGCAGGGGAAGGCAGTTGGCAGAACCAGCTGGTGGGGCCCCTCTGAAGGGGGCTTCAGAGATGATGAAGCGGTCCTCCCGTGCCAGGGCTCTGTTGGTTTCCCCCTGCGTCGTCCCAGGGGCCACCCTGAGGGGTATCACGACAGCCGGCAATGAGGCTCAGTGCTCACTATGAAGAGCCGGAGCCACCAACATGCAGGGGCATGGGACAAGCAACGTGCTACAAACCAGCTAATGCAGGGTGTAGAGAAGCACCCCTCACGTGCTGATTTCAAAGGTAAAGCGCTCCTGACGCACTTTGCCAAACAAAAGAGATAAAGCACCCTTCACGTGTTGAAGCTCCAGGACATAGAGCTTCCCTCCTGCTGGGTAAAGTTTATGATAAAGCACCCTCCCTGTGATGTAGTGAGGGGAACTGCAGGAGAAAGGGGGGATACCACCCAGCCTCCTGGAGACAGCAGTGGGGGGCACAGGGCTGCAGGGCCCCAACAAGCAGGCCAGCACAAGGATCCAAAGTCATCGGCAGTCGTCACAGGTCAGCGCAACAGCAGAGTAGGCCCAAGGCGGTCGCTGGCGAGTCCTTCCAGCAGCAGCAGCCAGTGTCCAGTTCATTCGCCCATCAGTGTCTTAAAATGTGGGGGAAGACCCCCTGTACTTATACTCATTTTGCGCAGCCTCCACAAAAGGGGGAGAAGGGGTTCCAACCAGTACTAACCGGTTCCAGGAGTGTCCCATTTCTCCTCCAGCACTTGCTCCAGACATCATTGGGGGGTAAACAAGCCCTTTGTTTGAGGCCATGGCACAGCCCTTACACATGCAGGTGTGACCCTCCTCCCCCTCTCCCAGCCCAGGAAGACCATTCTGTATGCAGATGCACCTATATGACACCTCCTCCCTCCCGGTGTACAGGCTGTCTGAAAGGTATGCACAAAGCCCAGCTTTCAATCTGCCCCAGACGTGGGTTGGAGGTCAGCTGCAAAACGCTAGAGTCATAAGCACAGGGAAATGCCCACTTTCTAATAGTGGCATTTCAATAATGGAAATAAAAAAATCAACCTACACCAGTAAGCAGCATTTCTCACTACCAATACAACCATACCAAACATGCCTAAGCTACCCCTCATAGATCACACAATACCACTTAGACATATTTTAGGGCATTACCAATGCAGTCCTATGAGAGAGGCAGCACCCACAGTAGTGAGGAACCAAATAGGCTGTTTTTCACTACCAGGACATATAGTAAAAAAAGACATATGTCCTACTTTTTACATACACAGCACCCTACCCATAGGGCTAGCTAAGGCCTACCTTAGGAATGACTTATATGTAGTAAAAGGTGAGTTCTAGGCCTGACAAGTAAATTTAGATGCCAGGTCCCAGTGGCAGTAAACTGCACACACAGCGCCTGCGATAGTAGGCCTGAGACAGGTTTAAAAGGCTACTGCTATGGGTGGCGCAAGCTGCGCTGAAGGCCCACTGGTATCGTTTAATATACATGCCCTGGGTATAGGTATGCCACTGTACATGCGACTTACAGGTAAATTAAATGTACCAATCAGGTGTAGGCCAATCATACCAAGTTTAGAAGGGATAGCACATGCACTTTAGTACCGATTAGCAGTGGTAAAGCACTCAGAATCCTAACATCAACAAAAAGGGGTCAGAAATAATAAGAGGAAGAAGGCAAAACTCTTGGGGATGAGCCTTTGAAAAAAGCCAGGTCTAACACCATCTCTTCTCTGTCACAGTTATCAGCCTTCGCTGCTGTTGGATCCCGGCCTCCAAGTCAACACCTAGCAACTCAGTGGCTTTGACTACACCCTGGCCCTGCCAGCCCCTCTTCTGTCCCCACCATGCTGTGGCCCTGCACTTGTGCAGACAAGGGCCCCAAAACTGCCTCACCTAAGGACCACATGTACTGTGAGGAACCCCCAGCACTTGGCTTCACCTCCAAAGACCTATCAACTTTGGCCTTCTTTTTCCACCTCAGGCACTTGGCCTGCCACAGCACCCGCCCCTTTTGTGGCCCTTACTGAAAAATCCATGGGCCCCTTTGCAAGCAGAGGCTCACTCGTCCCCGAGGCCCCTGCAGAAAAAGAAACAGCATCCCCTACACCTCCCCATGTTCAGGTCCTGCCCCTTGGGAAACAGTATCAACATGTGGACCTCCTTCGAATGCAGCCCTCCACGGGGATGCTGTAAGACTCCGACTCTGTCCAGCATGCTTGTAGGAAGCCGCTGTGGAGGAAGCACTGCGGCCCCACCCGGCCCTACCCCATTTTGTGGACTCCTCACTGTGCGGGAATTTACAAGCGGCCCCGCCACGGTCACCCCACCCGACACAGCCCTCGTTGGGCAGACTACCCCCACCTAGGCAATGTCGAGGAGGCCGGGCCTGAGGACATCAGCCTTTCCTAAAGTGTGGAGCACACCGCATACACCCATGCTTCCGCCTGCTCACCGCCAGCCATCACAACCGTAACAAAGGTAATGGGGACACTAACTGGTTCTATGCCGCTACACACCCTCTGCCCAAACTTTCTTGCAGCGTGAGAAGCGGCCCTCGTCCTGGGGCTCCTTTATGCCCCTCTGCAAACCCCTCCCCACCTACCTAGTACCTATCCTTTCCTGCCACGTGTTTCCCCACCACAAAGAATCCAGTGGGAAAACTAGGCTGCACCGGCCACTTCCCACGAGACCCTCCAACTTCCAACTACAGTTTTTTTTTCTAAAACGCCTCAAGCTACACAGCATCTGCAGTATTAAAGAAGAAGGGGCTGCTCAGTGCAACAAAGGGGTTGGCCCTGGTAAGCAACGGTCCATTCTGTACCCTGCTTTGATCCTCCCTTCCTTCCCCCACACAAATAAATCTGGCAACCCTAAGTGACTTCCCCAAAAGCAATCCAAATTGTTTTACGGACTGCTTGATGATCACCTGCTCCAGCTGCAGGACATCAATGAAAAGAAAGTTTGCACAACAGCCTCAAACTTGCACCCTCACAAAGGACACTGGCAGGAACACAGGTTGGATGAACGAAGGAGCCAGGACAATTTTAACTATCCATTGCGTAGTTGGAGGAAAAACAGGAAATTCTGCCTCTGCTGATATTTCTCAATTTACTTTGACTATGGATGTATAATTAAAGGTCTGAACACTTCAAGTATGTGCCAATTTTTAAGTTAATGCATCTGAACAAAGTAAGATAATAATCTGAAAAAAGCACAATAGCAACCCTCCCTTGATGTAGTTTTCTGCATTCCTCACATTCATTCTGGTGTGTGTAACAGGACCATGTAGTTCTTAGGGGAGTTGCAGAAAACCACTGCGGTTCTCTGTTTGCAAGGGTGGTACGTACCTTGGCCCATATTTATGAGCCCAGTTCTGTCGCACTTGCACCACGCAATTTGGTACATGCGTAATGCAACGCAGCAATGAGATTTATGAAGCCACACAAGGCCACCTTGTGTGGCCCTGAGTGTCTTGATGAATCCGGAGTGCAGTGCAAATCGCTGTGTTGCGTTACTCTGCCCTGCGGAGGCATTCCATAGGTGTTGCATTGGTGTTCCCAAGCAATAGCCATGGATTTTGATGCATTCCCAGATATACCAGAAGTGGTAGACCTGGGAACTCACCAAAATGCTACACCTTCCCAGATAAGGTGTAACACAGAGAAATATCTTTATTTCTCCCCGTAACTTCTTTTTTCTATGTGTGCTGCATATTGCAGCACACATAGAAAGAGGAATATGTTTAAAGGAAGGGTCAGGTAGCTTTGCACAGAGCAGCAAGCTTAACTTAAGAGGCAACGTGTAAAGTATTTTTGCAACACTTCAAACAGTAAAAAAGGGAAAACACCACACCAAAAAGATACCACACCGATTAGAAAAATAGAGCTTAATAAATAGAACAGGCCCAAAATAACAAAAAAGCCAGTAAGTAGAGCTTGAGATATGAATTTTTAAAGAATACACTGTAAAATAGCACGTAGAAGCAATAAGTGCCTATTTTGGATGTCTGGTTGTGCTGGACCAGGGAAAATTCACAAGTTCAGGCCGACAGCGATGGAGGGTGGGCCATACACAGGAACCTTCTTAGGCCAGCTGAACAAAAGTACCTTGATCCTGGTTGCATCAATATCGAGGAAGATGTTGGGTGCAGCTGAGGCGATGCGTTGGTTCCGATTCTGCAGTCGGTTCAATAGGTGATGCATTGGTTCTGAATGCAACACACTACTTCTGCTTCTTCCGCAGAGGATGCATCAATTCTGAGTGCGATGTGCTGATTCCGTATGTGATGGGCCAGGCTCAGTCCCCACAAAGGCGAATATGCGCCAGTTCTGACCCTCACAATAGTGAAGATGCACCGGTTCTAATGAGGATGCGTAGATTTTGTTGAAACAAGCATGTCAGACCTCATTTCCAAGGGTCCAGGGCTAGGGTGGCACCACTTGGCAGGGTAGACTCATAGATGTCAGAGTCCAGGTAGCAGAAGGGTTGAAAGTCTTTTATATCCCTGAGACTTCAGGAAAAAAGGAGACCAACAGCTGGCTCTTGGAGTCGGTCTGGGCTCTGGGTTGTTGAGATGCAGGTCCAGTCCTCATAACTTTGAGGCAACAGAGCAGCAGGCAGAAGGTCAGCACAGCAAAGCAGGAGTTCAACAAAGTAGCAGTCCAGCACAGTGGCAGTCCATGTAGCAGCACAGCAGTTCTTCCTGGCAGAATATCCACAAGTCCAGAAGTATACCGAGTTTGAGGTGTCAGAGGTCCAGTACTTACAATTCAGACACCATTCAGGAGGGTAAGCAACACCATCCTGAATTGAAGGATGGGGAGATCCCTTAACCACGGGGTGAGGGGATACGTCCTCCCTACACTATATAGTTACCAACAAAAGAGTATCCCCTAGATATAAGGCACTCAGAGGGATAAAAGGGAAGGTAGCTTGCTACACCTGTACTTCACACCTCTAGGTATGGGAAAGGAAGAAAACCTTTTTTATATATTTATAACCCTCGCCCCCTCTAATAGTGGCATGCTTCATCATCGGGTTCACCCTGACTTTTAAAGGTCAGGGTGGATTCAACCATCTTCCAGGGAGCTCATGCCAGATATTCAGACAGGGGGAGTAACCTTAAGATAAAAATTATTTATCCAAACCCCAGGTATCCTTTTATTAATAGGGTGGATAGGAACAGTTAAAATATACTACGAACAGGTGTTAAGGATATAATTGTCCTATTACCCTAAATTAACTAACGTGTTTCAGCCCTACACTATTGACCTTCGTGAGTATCGGGCTTTTGTCAGGGTGGTGTATGTAGCTATTCATGCTTCCCCCGTGACGTGTTATTCACAACTCAAGTGTGGCATGAAAAAAATACTTCAACCATGCACAGGCAGTGAAGTACTTTCCCCTTGCCTGGAAAGAGCTCCCTGGAAGGAAGGAGGAAGGAAATGTATTGTACGCTCAGACTTAAAGACGCTCTTGCATTATGTTCTTCTTCTGTTATGCACCCGGAGGAGCTAGTAAACAGGCTGGTGTGGCTGGATCAGAGAACCTCATGTTCACACACGTTCATCCGTCAGTGGTTTGTGTTTCAGGTCGTGGCAAACCTGTCTATCTTGCTCATTCCCACACTGTTCACTACTGGCTACTAGCTCTGTACCGTGGATTGCATGCACACACATGCACACACACACACACACACACACACACACACTTCTTTACTATAGGAATCCTCCAATTCCTATCTACCCAACCAATTTTCTATCTCATTGTCTCCTACCAAGACAACACTTCTGTGAACTTTTAACACATTACATTCATAATGAGACAATAAATGGAAAGCAAGCCAAAGCAACGGTTAGAGTTTAACTTAAATTAGTTCACACTGTCCAGTCGAATCACCGGGTCCAGTGCTGGGCTGTGCTCCACCCTAGACCCCCAGGAGAAATCTCTCCTTTTTGTTGTTGTGTGAAGTCTGGCACAGAGTTTGCCCTCTTCAACCTCTGAGTGAAGACAGCTCCCGCCACACAATGCACCACCTTCTGTGACAGACAATAGACACTCAGGAAACTTCATGGAAACCTATCACATATTCAGTGCAAATATATTCTAAGTGCAATTCCCCATTTCAATAGACCAGCGCTCAGTTGGAACCTATGCTAAATTCTGTACATTTTCATTAATTTATCTTAATGCAATAATCGGAGGTTAGACACTAATGAGCAGCTGTGAACAAAGATTCAACGACCTACGAAAAAAGGTCGGTTTCACTGAATCTCCACTTCTTGCTTGCTGATGCCAATTCCAGAATGAGGCTATGCTTACTTGAACAGTCAAGTGAATGTGCAGTGTACAACATGTGCTAACAAAGTGGCAGTGCATTTGAAATATGTGCAAAAATTAGAAGGCTCTAGCAGTGCTTTAAATACGTATATAAACAAATTACCAAATGTAGTTGCAAAGAGACAAGTCTACATAAAAATGGCATTCTTTCTCCAGTACTTGTGGACCACCCCACAGGGTCAGAGGCGTAAGATTATGCTTTTCTGAAAACGCACACATTTTACATGTTAGTGAGTATTGTCCCTTGCTCTCACCTGTTTCATACATGCCAGCATGTTAGAACATGCAAATGGGAGAGTTAAAATAAAAGGTCAGAAGAATGTATTTTGCCCACTGACATATACTAAAGCAGAGGCGATCTGCTTGAATCGTTTCTATTGGTATGTATGGTGACAGACAACTAGCATTTCATTTCGGCAGTTTAATATCGTAGCACAAACAAAATCAGAGTTCTAAACTCTGATTTTTGTTTGCGCTATGTAAAACTGCCAAAAATAAAATGTTGAAACCTGTCACATCCTCTCATCTCCCTCTTAAAGAATTAAGGACAAAGTTTGAACTTTTGATGTCAGAGGTAATTCTTGGAATGGTAGATAGGAGTGTGCATGCCTGGCATCAACATGTTATTTGTGGCAGTTTTACAATACTATGAATCGGGTTTCTGCGTATAGGAATCAGAAGGTGGGAGACTAGCCTTGAAATTAGTGGTATCATGCCTGAATTGGGAAGGTTGGCATGTGTGGTGTTTCCACTAGGTGTTAGGGTTTGGGGAAAAGCCAGATCACACTGCTTCAATAGATATGGCTTTGGCCAAAACTATGTTTTTATGCTAATTTGTCCCCCTCTCCTTACATACATTAACAGGAGGGGGGGTGCAAAGAGGCTTGAGCTCAATGCAAAGGCCAACTTTCAGTGCAACGTATCTTGAGCTAGAAAGTTGATACATTGCTATTGTGTTGGCTGCTTTCCATCATTATGTATTGCTTGAGCTCCAGCACAAACCTTTAGTAAATCTGGGCCTAGGAATTTGAGTTAACAAAGGCTTCTGGAGAGATGTAAGCTTTTGATCATAATGGAAAATTGTTAAAATTTTGACAAAAATCCAAATCCGGAGAATTCACAAATTTTTATTTCTCACAAATACCAAATGTATTGTAATGCATTGCAATATTTATAAAGCACTTAGGTCCTGATTTATAATTTTTGGTGCAAAACTACACTAATGCAGTTTTGCACCAAAACGTTTAGCACCAGCTTGCACCATTTCTGTGCAACATCCGGGCACCATATTTATGGAATGGTGCAAGCCGGTGCAAAGGGTAGGCTAGCGTAAAAAAAAAATTATGTTAGTTGGGTGGGGCTGGCGTTATGGAAGAAGGAGGTATTGCACCAAAAATGACGTTAGGCAGGTTAGATTAAAAAAGTGAATCTAACCTGCCTAGAGTCAATTTCTGAAGTAAAACTATCCATACCACATGACTCCTGTCTTAGAAAAGACAAGTCTCATGCCCACCACCCCAATGGGCAGCACAGAGGACCAGGGTCCCCTGGGCATGGCTATTGCACCCAGTGCCATGTAGGGGGCCTTTCAGGGCCCTCAATGGCACTTAAAAAAAAAAAAAAAAAAACTTACCTGTACTTACCCATACTTACCAGCAATGGGGCCACCCATCCTCCGCTGTCCCTCTGATGTGGGTAGCGGTATCCCTGGGGCATGGGGAGGGCACCTGTTGGCTTATAAAATGGTGTTCAACCATGGAAATAGGCCCACAGGTCCCCTAATGCCTGCCCTGACCCAGGCATTAAAAAATGGTGCAAAGCAAGCTTTGCACCATTTTGTGACCCCTTTCTCTAGCTCCTGTGCGTGATTTGAGCACGGGGGATAAATAAAGGCCATAGAGTCATTTTTTGCACAGGAACGTCTACTTTGCATCTCATTGGCGCAAAGTAGGTTTCAACATCCAAAGAATAACTTCAACTCCATTGCCAAAATATAAATATGGAGTTAGTTTTGCACTGAATGTGCGTAAAAAAAAAAATGCAAATTCTGCGCAAAACAAGTATAAATATGCCCCTTACTACCCCTATTTTCGGTACTGAAGTACTTGCCTACATGGGTAGCACACTAACCTTGTAGGGTGGTCATTAGAAGTGTGTTGTCTTTGCTTTGATCCTGTGTGTTAAGTGTTAAGTGTTCCATGTCGTGCATAAGGACCACTGAGGTGTGGTAATCGTGTTATGGGACATAGTGCTTAGCAGTGTAATGGATAAAGAAGTGTGAGAGACAGACCCGCAGTTTATGGTCTTGGGTAAGCTGACAATGGTACAGTGGGGAAAATGTAGCCAATTGGGTCTTCTTTGGATTTAGGGGCATATTTACAATCTTTTGATGCAAGGCCGCGAGCCTTCTTGCTGTGCTGCCTTGCAACAAAAGGGTAGGAATATGCTATATCTACATGATAAGAGCATTCCAGTCCTTTTCCCCTATGCTGATGCACAATTGGCTGCCATGCACCAACGCCAACAACCTTGTGCCATGGTGCAATGGAGTCTGTGTTGCAGGGATGATTGTTTTTATCCAGGATGGGAACAATCATGAGAGGCATTTTCCTCTTTCTATGTGCACTGCAATCCTTGTAAATATGGGAATGCATCAAAATCTATTGGTGGTGCATGGGAACACCCACCCCAACACGCGTGGAATGTCTCTTTGACACAGGGTAAGGCAACACAGCGATTTGCGCTGCGTTGCCTCACTCTGTATCTACAAGGCCATGTAAAGTCATGCAAAGTGGCTTTGTGTGGGTTTGTAGATATGTGCTTGCAGCCTGCACTGTTGGTGCATCTAAAAAAAATAATGCACCAGCTACGCAAGACGGTTGTAAATATGGCCCTTAGTATTGATGGAGTGTTTGGGCCAGCTTTTCTAAATCTTTAGATGATGACTCTCATTTCATCTAAAGGAAAGATGTAAGGAGTTAGATCTCAACCAAATTAACATTAATTTGCAATGTAATCAATATGCCATATAACAAGGACCCAAGTCGGAAATAAAGTTGAGGATTTTATTAAAAGTTAACAGGCAGGTTGATATAAACAAATCTCAAAAGCATGCAATAGAGATACAGAATAATAACAGGATTACCAACCATCCTGAGGAAGTTTAAGCGAATTAGCATAAGGCAAATCAAAAGTTCAGTCACCTCAAAACACATTACCGGCAATGACATTTGATGTTAAAGGGAAGTCTTTGGTCTTCTTTCCTATATATAAGTACAATCTAGGATCATCTACCTAAATTAATCTTTAAATTGTTAGGGAAAAAGTCTCAAGGACTCAAGAAATTATGACACAAAGGGAAAAAATATATGGCTAGGCATATAAGAAAAAGTAGAAGGTGTCAACTATTCAGAAGCTCAGGCAAGAGTCTTTCAAAGAGAGGTAAATGTTAGCATAAGCCACACTCAGAAAAACATAGGGACAAGGGGAAAGTCAGAGGTCTGTACTTGTCAAAATCTAAAGCAATAATGTCTGAAATCAATCTGTGAGAACATTAGTTAACACAAACCAGTTAGGTAACATCCATCATCACTCCAGCAAGAGATTTAGGGGGTTATTCCAACTTTGGAGGAGGTGTTAATCCGTCCTAAAAGTGACAGATATACCACCAGCCGTATTACGAGTTCCATAGGATATAATGGACTCGTAATACGGCTGGTGGTATATCCGTCACTTTACCGTCACTTTTAGGACGGATTAACACCTCCTCCAAAGTTGGAATAACCCCCTTAATGTCTCCTCCAGTCTCGTATTGTAAACTGTTGCCTTTGCTCGTCTGGACATCGCTGGTAACAATTTTAATAAGGGACTGTCAGCTCACACTTGGTTTCTCCATGTTCTTCCATCAAGGTCTCTTTCCCAAACTCTCTATTGCTAACCCAATAGTACATCTATTCCCAAACTAACATTTCATGTGAATGCACCTTCAAAGAAAAGACATGCCAGCAGAAATGGAAAACAGTTTCTAACGTTGAAAGAAATATAGGCCTAGATAGGCCAACTTTAGAGTATTATTCACTAATGCACATTTATTTTTGTGTTACTTATGTACATTTTTAATTCAAATAAATGCAATTGTCAGCTACACGCTCTCAAATAGACATCATGTTACAGTTATAACAAAGGCAATACATATGCATCAGAATATATGAAGAAAATGTGAATGAGAACTACATTCTTGCATTGAACTGTAAAACATTAGTGTAGACATCTCCAGAAATTCCTCTTGTTTCTAAGGTAAATGCTCTTCAGTTTATGTGAAATGTTATGTGTTTTCTAACCTTATTAATGTAATGTTGCACTCAAATTCGGCAATAAAGTGCATTCAGTGTAGAACTAGGGAATCATATGCATTGTGTGCCTTAATCTTATGAAAAGAAATGTAACAATTTGAAGTGAATTAGAAACCATCATTGCATTAGTTAAGTGTGTGTGTGTATATATATATATATATATATATATATATATATATATATATATATATATATGTTTAAGTTGTGACGTCTGGAATGGGGCACAAATGTATGCTGCACCAGTACTTTCCTCCAGAAACTGAACTGTAGGAAATTCAAACCCATGATTCTTTGACAAAATCAATACGTGCGGCTGTAAGCACTGACCAAGGTGAATAACATGACAAGGCCTTCTGAAACAACAATTTATATTCGTTTATTTACTTAATTCTATGGTTAAGTATTAGCAGGGGCGAGACCCATACGTAGATAGGTCTGGATGATATGGTTAATTACAAAGACAGCAGTTTGAACAAGGCCGATTTCAAACTAATTTTGATAAACAAGTGCTGGCTTTAGACAACACACATAATTCGGATTATATATCAGTGCTTAATTTGAGCCAGTGGTTTCCGGTGCGGGGCACCGGCACTTATTCGCCTGCCTCAAGCATTTACTGAGAGCAAAAGACACATGGTAAAGAGGAACAGAAAATCGAAAAAGCGTCACAAAGGGAGAAAGCAGAAAGCTGCAGGGGTGAGGAAAAGGGGCAGAGTGCGCCTCTAAATGGATTAAATTGGCTGGTTTCAGGGTTATGCTGCCTGAGTATTCTGTGCTGCCGCATTTAATTGCAACAGTCACATGTTTCAGAGTAGAGCTTTGGGCACCGGCACGTTTCATTTACAAATTAAGCACTGTTGCATATCACTTTTTTATTGTTGTAGTCCCTAAATGGTAATCACACTGGTGTTTAGTGGTCCGAGCATCATTATCATACCACGGATGTGTCATTTGAAAACCCACTGGTCTGTGAATGAGAATGCAATTTGCTATGCAACCTATGTACTGATCAGCTGTGTTGCAAATTATCTGTTCGCAGTGGGTAGCAAAACGATCTGCCTAATGAATACTAATTAAGGAGGTCGCAATTCGTGACCCTCTGTGGATTGCTGCCAATGCAGGGATAGTGGCCTGCAAGTCCTTGTCTTTGGGACAGAAAGTGTATTTTTTAAAAGCAACCTGTATCAATTGAAGGCAGAGCTACTACTTTAAAAAATATGTTTCCCATTTGGGATGGTGCAGGAAAATGTCGCTGATATGCACATAGTATTCCACATGCCACAAAGGGGTGTATAGGGGATTACTCGTAATCCTGTGGTATCACTGCTCACCAGTACTACAAAGTGGTGCAGGAAAGATGCCAACGGTCCTACTGCAAGCAAGCAAAAATGCCCCACCAACCTTTGCTTTAATAATCCCATCATTGGTTTGCAGAGGTTCCCTACAACTCCTGGGTCCTGGTGTCACTGCACCTGCTACAGTTTTGATATCTACTCCTCTGGCACTACGAACACCTGCAGTATTGGTACAAATGGGTACATTGTTACAATGCCAGCATTAAACCCACATATGTAACATAGGCCTTAATCTTTTATCAGCCTTGTACTATAGTTTTTGAGAAATGGCCTAAAATTCAGAATTTGAATTGTGAAGACTGGAAACCACAACATAATGCCTAGGACTGACCTTTCTACACTGGAAACACAAATGATTATATTGTCTGCGTAAACAGCAACCTCATAGGCATTCTCAGTCACTGAAAATCCTGTAAACTACATACTTGGCATCATGGAAAAGGAGGAGGGATAATCTGCCACCTTGGATGGGTTCCAACCTTTTTTGCAAAAACAGTGCCAGATCGCAGTTGTTAGTGACTGCTTCAAGCGACGGCCAGGATACTTCCTCAAACGCCTTTTTGGCATTGTGGGAGAAGGCTGCTACAGAAGATTAGGAATTTTTAGTTCTATGTTACCTCTTTATTAAAAGTGCTACCTGAAATCTCAGACGTCATCCTTCCTAATCTGGCTCTGGGCTAAATCTTCTAATTTCCAACCAGAATCCAGTTCATGTATGGCTCGAGATACAGATTGACCCTGTAAAGGGGAGTCAAATTGTCCACCATTATGCCAGGCTTTCAGGAGACAGTCTGAACTTGTTGTGATATTGCACATTTGTCTGTTGGATAAGGGATCGAAAACAAGGAAACGCTGCACATCCCATAAGGTTGCAGATGGTGGGAGCCGATGCTAAACATTTTTTATATCCCTCAATAAATCTGGAGAATCTGCATTTGGTCCGTAGATTTTCATAATAGTCATGAATCACCCGCAATCACAGAAATCATTTTCTTGTTTGTCTGTTTCCCAGGAAAAAAACTTTGACATTAGAATGCTTGACCACGAGAGTTAGATGTGTGCAGTGGCGTAGCGTGGGTTGTCAGCACCCGGGGCAAGGCAAGTAATTTGCGCCCCCTAAGAGCTGCGAGTGCGGGGCAAGGCAAGTAATTTGCGCCCCCTAAGAGCTGCGAGTGCGAGCGCGCCCCCCCCCCCAGATGTTGCGCCCGGTGCGGCCGGCCCCCCCTGCACCCCCCACGCTACGCCACTGGATGTGTGGATCCGCGAAGCCTAACAAGTTGCAATGGTGCTTATGTGTGCTAAAACGCCGCGTTCTACACAGTGTCTGAAGTATTAAAGAAGAAGGGGCTGCTCAGTGCAAGGAAGGGGCTGGCCCTGGTAAGCAACCGTCCAATTCTGCACCCTGCTTTCACCCTCCCTTACTTCCCGCACACAAATGAATCTGGCAGCCCGCAACCCTAAGTAACTGCCCCATAACCAGTGCTTGAGCTGTGCTTGTTGCTTCCGGTGCTGAGCACCGTCACTTATTTTTGAGGACCGGGGCTTATTCTTCTGCCTCAAGCATTTGCTGCAAGCAAAAGACACATATGGGAAAGACGGAGGAAGGGAAAACGAAAAAGCGTCACAAAGGGAGAAAGATAAAAGCTGCAACAGTGAGCTGAAGGGACAGGCAGTGGCTTTATATGGATTGAAGAGACCCGAGATGGCTTCAGGATTACGCAGTATTCCGTGTTCACACATTTAATTGCAGCAGCCAGGAGTTTCAGAGGAGTGCTTTGGGCACCAGCACCCTTTTATTGACAAATTAAGCACTGCCCATAACCCACCCAAGGTGGTTTCCTCACTGCTTGATGATGATGTGCTCCTGCCGCAGGCATCAATGAGAAGAAAACAGGCATGACAGCCTCAGGTTTGCACCCTCCCAAAAGACACTGGTAGGAACACAGGTTGGATGAAGGGAGGAGCCAGCCAATTTTAACTATCCATTGCGTAATTGGAGGAAAAACAGGAAATTCCACCTCTGAAAGCATTCCGTGGCTATGGATGCATAATTTAAAGTTTAAACACCTCAGGAATGTGCCCATTTTTATGCAAATGCATCTGAAAAAAAGCAAGTTAATAATCTGAAATCTAGAATGTAGTTCTAAAGGCAGTTGACGAAAACCACTGTGGTTCCCTGTTTGACAGGGCGGTTAAGGACAGTGTGTCTAGTCATCAAGTAAGTGGTTTTCCTGAGTTATGAAATAAGAGGACTTGCTCTGAAGGGATTGTTTTACTAACAACTGGAAAGCACCTATTTCCCCAGAGGGACATTATGCCAACAGCATTCCTCAAAAGACATGAGCATACAAAAATTGAAAATGAGATAATTGTAAATAAAAGCACAGGGGTGTAATCATGTCGATGAACAAAAAACGAATTTACTCATTACCATGGCCCAGTGCTTAATTTGAGCTGGAGTTTACTGGTGAGACCCACATCACTCATTTTTGAGGACTGACACTTAGGCCCATATTTATACTTTTTTAGCACCGCATTTGTGCCGCTTTTTGACGTAAATTGTATTTTGTAAGTTTGCGCCGCTTTCGCGTAAAGAAATTACGCAAATGTTGTGCTAAAAATGTATAAATATGGGCCTTATCTTTCTGCATCAGACATTTACCAAGAGCAATAGAGGGGGGAACATGTAAACTGGTAAGATAAAGGAAAACAAAGACAGAAAAATGTTACAAAAGGAGAAATCAGGAACCTGCAAAAGTGAGATAGAGGAGCAGGGAATGTAGCGAGGGTCTGCTAGTTGATTAAAGAGGCATGAGGTGGATTCACAACTAATCAGCCTTAATATTTGGTGTGTTGACATGTCCTAGCTTGTACTAGCACCGGCCACAGGCTTTTGAACATAAACACTTATTGTTTTACAATTTAAGCACTGCCCCAGCCCTCATCCATCTTGTTCAAATCTTGTGAGGCTTTGCAGCATTCAAACTAGACCCTGTTAGATGAATTACCCACCCCGACCTCACCAACAAAGCATTCCTGGACTTATCCTGAAAAATGAGTATTTCCCAAGAAAATCGCAACAATCCATACCAAAACCTTCAGGGAAACAAATCTCTTAAGTATCATGAGAAGACCAGAATCATGATATAAGCGATAACGTACCCCCTGCTGTCCAATATAAGGATATTGCAAGTCATCAAGGAGTTCCATAACCATATAGAGGAACGAGGCTGAAATGATAAGGCTTTGGAACTCAGAGATGACTTGCAATGTCCTTAGCAGGTACGTTAGGAGATACTGTATGCCATAACATATTGGTGTGTAGCTCAGTCATATGAAAGAGTGAGCATGTTTGCAAGCATGAAGAATAAAAATAAAACCTCTAGTGAAAAATTAAACACATCAAAAACCTGTTAGTTATTCGTTGCAAACAGATATTAGAAACAGTTCAATGCAAGTCAATTTTTACAAAAAAAGCTACATTAGCTTGAATGTGTACAAACATGCAGAAACATTCTAACTTTTCTCTCCCTGAGGAGTACAAAACATAAACATGTCCCCTGTATTTATCATTGTAAGCTTCAAACTAGAGCAGCAGAAAGAAAAGCAACTACTTTAAATAGCTGCTTTAATTATGCCCTTGTGACCTGACCTGCCTTTCACCTTGTGGCTAGCAGCAGGCATTGTGACATCAGATCTCAACTGTAATAATGTATACTAGTCGAGTTATGACATCTTTTTTTTTATAATCTGTGACTGCATGTGTCACAAATTGCTGATTATAAATAAGTTAGAGACTGGTGTTTATACAAAGATTACAGAATCTCATGTATTATAACACCCTATGAATAGGTTACTATGGGGATATGCGCATTGGAATACTATATGCTGCTCCTTTCTCCCATCATAGAAAGATTCTGACAATTTGAAGGTGGGGGCACCATGTCTGAGCCCTTGGGATTGTGTTGCTCAAAATATAAGTGGAGAGACTTCTGGGGACGCTATTTTTAAATTAGAAAAATAATACTGAATATTGATGATAGATTCAAGTTGGAAATGGTGAGCTATATGCAATTGAAATGAGTTTCTTAAACAATTTAGATGTATGTCTTAATGTGGTGTAGTTAGGCCACATTTTAACGAAAACATTCATATTAGATAAAAGCAGGGCACGAGTCGGGGGTAAACAGCGTCTACCTACTTTTTTCACAGGGTGGATGCCATCTACCCTGTGATTAGTTTGGGACCCACAGAAAAATGCTAAAATTGTCAAGGTGTCATTTTCAGACACAGGGACACATTCAGCAGCGCCTGAACGCTGTTTGCTGTTGATGCGAGCATAAACGTGGAGGTGGTGAGCAGGCTTATCGGATTCCAGCTGGGATCAAAATGAAGGCCGATGTTAAGGGGCCATCAGGGCTCCTTTTGTTGGAGTATGTTGACTTTGAGCTATCAGAAGCCTCACACCTAAATGCAATGGAGGGAAAAGCAAGGCACACAGCTTATTTCTTCACAGGGACTTAAGAAAAGCATGCTTTTGACTTTGTTCAGTCCCTGTATAAAAGAGATATGCATGCACTGTAAGAATGCCAGATGTGCTGGTCTGTACAAGTATTTATACAAATAATAATTTAAATACCACTATTTTGTTTCCTTCTTTCGTAGTGCTATAGTGCTACTCATCCCAATGCAGGATGTCATAGCGCTTTATACCACAGGCACATACTATACATTGACAGTGAGTTATATATGTGTCAGCAATGCACATAGATGTGTTACATAAGACAGTGACAAGGTGCAGGGGTCACATGTCCTTTATAGCTCACCGCGACTTACAATTTATGAACTACACATAAAAAAAAAAGATCTTTGCATTAAAAGCAGTACCCCACTTACCCATTTACATAAAATAAAAATATGTTATCTGCATGTTACATAATGTGCTTTGCAGGAGACATATTAACCCCCTATGCTACTTTGGTTCAAAACTGGGACTACACAAAACACAGATCTGTCCAGCAAATATGTTAGCCTCCACAATTATCTTACTATTATCCCTGAGATTTAATTGGCACACAAAGATCTCTGCAGCAGGTAACTTAACCCCATGAGATATTGTAAAGTGTAGACTTTGCAACCAATTAGGCAGAACAGAATTACTGCCACGTTTCTCCTGTTGGCAATTTCTTGTTAGCCGAGTTTTAAAAAATAAATATAAAAGTTTAGACCTAGATTATGCATTGGGGTTGCGTCACTTTTTTTGGCACAAGCCAGACACAAAATCTCATTTGTTAAATATTGTAATGCGCTCTAATGTACTCATTATAGACCTGCTAAATATATATGTGTAGTCTAGCTCTGATGTCAATACTTGTGATGTCAGTTCCTGAGAGGTCATGGGCTGTGATGCCACTCATGCGATATCACGCACAGTGATGTCACGTGCCATGATGTCACTTGCATACTGCCTAACTTGGTCAGTCCCACCCACTTCTTTTTTTAGGATGTGTGCCCTGGATAGAAGAATGTCACTTTTCCTTCTCTGTCTTTGCTCCTGATCTACCCTTCCCATTAGAATTGCTCTCTACAACTCTTTTTTCTCACCTCACAGACTTCCCATAGCAGGAAAAAAATGATTTATTTTGTGTTTTCCATTTTTGCATGTAACATGAATGTTTTCTGGTGTTCAAGTATTGGAGCAAAAGAGTTGCATGAACTTCCACGGTTTCTTCCACTGTGCCGCACTTGGGATATATAGTACACAGGATCTTGTGTATGGCCCACTGCATCTGAATGTTGCATTTTAGATGAGCTTCTTATGATGTATTGCTGAGGCTGCACAAAGGTTTCTTAGAAATGGGATAGTGTTGGTATTAGCTGAATGTCACTGAAGTTTCTGATTTGTCAAACGTTGATCGTACCATGTAGAACCTGTGCCTTAGCTAACTGAATACCCAAAAACGTATATAAAAGCCCTTACTTTTGATGGTGAGACAGAGGGGGTCATTACAACCCTGGCGGTCCAAGACCGCCAGGGCTGTTTCGACGGAAGCACCGCCAACAGGCTGGCGGTGCTTCCTGGCATATTACGACCGCGGCGGTAGCGCCACGGTCGCACCGCCGGGGCCGGCGGTTTTCTGCCACAATGGCCCCGGCGGTTGTAATCCGCCAGGGCAGCGCTGCTAGCAGCGCTGCCCAGGGGATTACGAGTCTCTGACCGCCAGCCTTTTTCTGGCGGTCTGAACCGCCAGGAAAATTCTGGCGGTACGGGGAGTTGTGGAGCCCCTGGGGGCCCCTGCAATGCCCATGCCACTGGCATGGGCAGTGCAGGGGCCCCCTGACATGGCCCCATGCGGCTTTTCACTGTCTGCTATGCAGACAGTGAAAAGCGCGACGGGTGCAACTGCACCCGTCGCATGGCCGCAACACCGCCGGCTCCATTTGGAGCCGGCTCCCATGTTGCGGCCCACATCCCCGCTGGGCCGGCGGGCAGAAACTTGGTTTCCGGCCGCCGGTCCAGCGGGGATGTCCAAATGGGCACCGTGGGAGTGCGGCTGCATTGGCGGCCGCACGGCGGTTACAGCTTGGCCAATGTTGTAATGACCCCCAGAGTTTTTAGAGATTTTCTTTATGCAGCAAGTTAGGGATGCTATCCAACCTTTATAGATTTTGCAGCACACTTGAGAGTTAATGATTTATGATTCATGATTTGCACTCTGTATGATACTTGCTTACTTGTCTTTATGACTTTTTTCCTCTACCACTGATTTCTAAAGATTTTGTAATAAATCCTTTAAAATGTTTACTCTATCTAGAACTCAATTATAGAATGGTCTTCCGCAATGGTGTTTCCTTCCTGCCAACATAGTGGTCCACCCACCGATATAAAGATGGGTGGTCCAATGGTTTCATTGCGACTGAGACTACTCCATCTTTGCCGTCATTAAACCCCTCGAAAGGCCCTGTGGAGTAATAGCTATTGGAAACAGACCTGTAATTGCACCCACCTGATTTAAATGGGTGTCATTAGAGGTCAGTTTTCACTGGCCATCACCACCAGGAAAACCCTGGTGGTAAGGGTCAGTTAAAACTTCTAAATTCTCCCCTTGCCAGGACTCCCATGGCAAGGGGAACATTGTCTTTTTAATTTTCAAAAAGATAACACTGCTTCTGATTTTTTTTTTAAATATAAAAGAAAACAGTTGTATCATGTTGCACCAAACTTTGAAAAGCTTTGACATAAACCGCTGTGATGACGGTTCCTGCAAAGCATTAGAAATGACAGCTAGTTTGGCAGTCATTTCTAAAGTAGGCAGACAGCATCTCTGTCAGGGCGACAGAGTAATTTACATTTGAACTAGGCCCTAATTCTGTTACTTTGCTAAACTGATGGTGGTAGGTTATTCTCTTATGTAAGATCAGATCTGGCGTGGAACCAATTGAAGTAAATGGTGCCATTTTTAGGGTTATTGTGCGAGACTCCCTTTCTTGATTAAAAAAAAAATCAATAATTGCCCAGCCGATATCTATCCCTGGTTTTGCAAACCCTCAGTGCAGAAGCAGGAGGTGTACTCGTGCCAAGTATCTCAGGTCAGTCGGTGGTTCGAGTTATGGGCCATTTCAGGACTGGCACGTTGTGCTTAAGGCTCATCTGCAACCAGATAGTACGCAAGCATAAAACACATTATCAAAGTGTGAGACACAATGTTAAACATCTTGTGGAAAAGAAGATATTGCTGTATAAATATATGGGAGATAGTAATCTCCCTATAGTGCGTTGTCTGTTTTCTTATCACAGGTGCGGTCTGACTCAGAACGCTCCTGTACTAAGAAACTGAAGAACCCCGTTAATATTACAAGCGACCTGTGACGACACAGTGCTCAAGAGGCCTCCCATCATCCTAGAAGGAGTTGCTGCACTTGTGCCAAAACTATCAGTGTACCAGCAGGAGTTTGTAAAATAAACTGTTACTTCCCAGAGACGGTCTAGGGAGCCTCCGTTCCAACTTCCCTCATTATTTCTTAGAAAGAATGCAAGCTGTCCTTGGCAGCCTACAGGAATGATAAGAGCAGGTATGACCGAGAAATAACTACATTTCTTTCACGGGTGAAAGATAAAAGACAAAACAAACGCGAGCCCCTCAGACAAATGCTTTTTGTTGTTGAATGAGCTGGGCTGCTGGCCCCATGTCATTTTGGGACATGTAGTTTTGTTTCAACATTGCGGACCCCAACAGCATAGAAATTCTGCACAATAAAAAGGCAAGATCAGCAGCAGGTGTCCCACGTACGATGAGGCCACTTGTAAGCTATGTAATGTATTATGAGAAGGGGAGTTCCATACTATATCGGATAACGTATATTTTTTCTGTCCATTGTGAAGAAGGCTGCAAGTCACCTAGGAGCACGGTGACCAATGAAGTTTCTTGACCTGTGGCCTTGTGCTACTAGATGGTCACACAACTCCTCAGTGACTTACAATATCCTTAACAGGTACAAAAGGGGGTACTTTATCTCATATATAATCAGATATTAAAATGACCTGATTCTGGGGTAAAGGGCTTACACTTCTGTGTTATTGTGATAACATTACTGTTGGGGAATACTGCAAGGAGAAAAGCAGGAAACTGGATACATGGGCTCAAGGTTTGACTCCTGTCCGCATCAGGAGTTGTTACACCTGACAGCCTTAATATGGTCACCCCCAAACTTTTGCCTGCCTGCCTCCCTCCATTTTACTGACCCTGTTCTGCTGTTTTTAGGACTCTGCAAACTTTACCACTGCTGACCAGTGCTAAAGCCAATGTTCTCCCACCCCTAAACATGGTAACATTTGCTCCTACCCAATTGGAATATTTAATTTACCTATATGTAAAGTGCACAAGTTATGCCCAGGGCCTGTAAATGAAATGCTACTAATGAGACTGGAGCACAGATTGTGCCACCCACATAAGTGGCCCCTTAACCACATCTCAGGCCTGCCATTGCAAGGCCTGTGTGTGCAGTTTCTCTGCCACTTTGACTTGGCATTTAAAACTACTTGCCAAGCCTTAAACTCCCCTTTTCAGGCTGAACGTGCAAGCGCTTTGACCTGTTGTATCTGTGGGCTTTTAATCACGCCCACTGCACACCCAACACTATCACTATCACTATCACTCATTTGTGGGCTTACCTTTTAAAAATCCTTTGTTATTATTGGTAAATGCTTTACGTTTGTCCCTCCCTGGGACGGTTTGGTTACCGCCTTGGACATCAACCCTGTTACATGGATAATTGCACAATTGCTGATACGTTTGACTGTGAGCGAACTTCTTTTTCCTTTTGTGTCCCTCCTTTGCGCTCATGGCGGCCATGGTGCTTTGAATCGGCTCGCTTATGTCAGCTGTTTTACTTTTCATTTAGAATTTAAGTGGCAAGAAAAGTCCAGATGGGAATTTATAACAGTAACTACTCTAACTCGAGCAAACGCGAGCCCCATTGCATTGCAAATGCTTGTTCTACATATGTCACCCGTAAGGTAGGCCCTATGTAACCCATTGGACAGGGTGGTATGTAAGTAAAAGGCAGGACATGTGCTTATTAGTTTTAGATGTCCTGGTAGTGAAAAACTCACAAATTTGTTTCTCACTACTGTGAGGCCTGCTCCTCTCATAGGCCAGCATTAGAATTGCCCTTATATACTTTTAAGTGATAGGTTGTGACCTGAAAGAAGTAGCCCTGTCACGTTTAGTATGCCCAGAATGGTAATAGAAAATCTTGCTTACTCGTAAAGTTGGATTTAATATTACTATTTTGATAGGCCATATTTAGAAAGTGGGCATTTCTCTGCACTTACTGCCCTCTGTGCCTTACAGCCTGTCTCCAATCCACATCTGGTCTGTGCTGGTTGACAGCTCCCCTTGTACATTCCACCCAGACAGCCATAAACACAGGACACTCAGTCACATCTGCATTCATCTGCATACTGAATGGTTCTCCCTGGGAAGGAAGGGTGGGGGGGTGGGGCTCTGTATTACACCTTAAAGGCCAGAGAACTGCCCTCACACAAAGGACTGATAACCCCTACAGGTATCCTGGCAGACAGGGCTGGGTTGAAAAGGGAATATGTGCACTTCAAAACCACTCTTTGAAGTTTCCCCCACTTCAAAGGCATCTTTGGGTATGTATATATACTGGGTCTGTGACCCTCCAAAATCAGACACGTCTGGGCCTACACCTGTACTCTGTCAGAGGGACTGCTTGGCTGAAAAGGAATGCTGCCCTTCTTGTTGCCCTGCTGGCTGCTGACCCCTGACTCTGCTGGAAGGACTCTGCCTTCCCAACAAGTGCTCTTCAAGTGCTAGGATTGAGCTTGCCTTCTGTTCTGAAGTCTCAGGGCCACATAGACTTTACCAAAGAGCAGAAAATCCCAGTGCATTTGAAAATCGATGCAAAAGCCTGCACAAATCGAAGCAGCGCCTGCCTCACAGCTGAAAAATCACTGCATCCTACCAGATCGATACAGCGCCTGCTCCTCCTTGCCAGCCTGTCAAGGATTTTCAATGCATCATCCATAGGGGTCAAAATATCCTTGCATCGCAGTGAGGCACCAAGGCTGCGCTCCTGGAAAGTGACGCATCCCCTTTGCAGCCTGGAAAGAAAAGGAGCTTTGTCCGTGCTGTGCCAGAAAAACCGATGCAGTGCCTTATTTTTCAACCCATCTTCTCGGGACCAAGGCTGCACTCCTGTAAATCAATGCATCACCTTCCCGTGTGGAAAGAAACAATGCATCCTCTGTGCTGCGTCGGAAAATCCAACTCAGCACCTTATTTTTTGACACATCGCCTCCTCTGCGACCCCTTGCATCATTATTTTTGATGCATCCCAGATACTGTGATTTACAAGGATACAACCACTGATTCTTAAGGATTGAGACTCATGTAAACCATCCATAGTTAATATCTTGACTTGTGCATATTGGATTTTTGACATTTTAGTCTTATTTTATTCAGATAAATATTATCTATTTTCCTAAACTGTGGTGTTTTCACTGTGTTAATGTATGAGTTATTGCACAAATACTTTACACATTGTCTTCTATTTTAAGCCTGTCTGCTCTGTGCCAAGCCACCAGAGGGTGAGCACAGGATAATTTAGATAGTGTTGTGACTTACCCTGATTAGGACTGTGGTCCCTACTTGGACAAGGGTGTATACCACTGCCAGCTAGCGACCCAATTTCTAACAGGAGCTGTAGGTTGTTTCTACACCAGGTTAACACCATCAGATGACACAGTTGATTAGTGGGTCTGACCCGACCATCATATTGGTTATCAAGGATAAGTGTAAGTATTTAAGCAGACACCATAATTCTTGAAGCTTTCTTAAGGGTTCAGGTCTTTGTCCTCCTGGTGGCTCGGATATGTTTTTGAGTGTAGCAGGTTAATAAAAGCAATGACTCTTCCCTGCAAGTCTAATTCAAAGTCTTTCTGTGCTAATGAATTCAAATCTGAAATTAAATGTTCTATTTGTAACTCTCAGTTGAAGAACCGTTTCCATTCCCTGCCCAGTGTCTTGCACAATCATCTTGGAACTAAATTATTTTATTCCTTAGTGTTTTAACAAATGAATTTTCTCAGCTCATGGATAGTTTGTGTGAAGATATAGTGGTTGTCTGGATGCCACTGCTCTATGACTTTAATGTCTGTGGGCACTCGGTGTGCTCCCTCTATGTTGAAATCATGTGTTAGAATTGCGCCTGCCCAGTTGCTGGCAGCATTTTTGCTGTCCTCATGCTTTATCAAACAAGTGTTATTATAGAGGTACAGGGGTGGAATAAACTCCACAGTAGGTTTCTTGCAGCCCACCATGGATGAGCGACATGGGCCTTTCCCCATCCTAGATGGGAGTGTTCCTATGATGAAGCATGCCACATTATGTGGGTGAGGACTTTACACTTTCTCTATTACACATCACCACTAACACAGGTGTAAACCCTATATTTAAAAAGTTAGGGACATCCAGCAGTGATTTTACTCAGGCAAGGTGCCCTACTCCGTTGTGGTTGAGATTTGACTAGACTGCCATGTGACAGCTGCTGAAGTTTTCTCTCGCTCCCTCTTTGTGATTTGATGCTGGTTTATGGAGACACTGACAATCACAAGACCCAAACACACTCGCTCTAGGAAGATATTGTTCACCCAAGAATTCAGTGTCCTTCAACTACATATTGATCCTTGTGGCCCGCACTACCTTAAACGTGCTGAGAATTTCATGGGACAAAGGTCTGATATGAGTATAGGGAAGCTAAAGCACACACTGAGGTGTATACACGCGTCCCATTCACCACAATCGAAAGGTTAGACGACTCACTTCTGAACTCACAGCCAAGTTCTCGGATGGCCTTCACCTTCAACCCCAGGCCTCAATCTTTCTTCTAGAGTTCAGGAAGGCGACTCAAGACCCGGTTGTCCAAGTTATCCACCCAGAGAGGCAGCTCTCAACACCTGGATACCCTCGCGGGTAACTAGCTGTGCGCTACAAATCCTGTTTGATTGATAGGTCAGAACCATTTTCTTGGGTGGTTCAACATTGTTTCTCATGTCTCGCCTATCCACTAAACGGTTATTTTTTTCCTCCTTGGGAGATCAGAGCCATTTGGGCAGCAGCATGCCACTCACCCTGATTTTCTTTGTTTTTGGTGAAAAATGGAACTCTAGCCAAAATTACTAACTCGTCCTAACTCTCTCGATAGAGATGACACATAGCACTGGACTACCAAAAGCCAGGCAATCCTTTTAGGCTCAGCTCAGCTTTCATTGGCCATTTCATTTTGTAATAAAGAGTTGCCAGGTAGGCCGAGGTTCGAGGACAGCAGTATTAGTAGGCCTTTAACAAATTACTTAAATCCAAGAGTGATGATGCTCAATTTTTTTTTTTTCTTTAAATTAAGGTACGTTTAGTCGTTTTAATACCATTATAAAACAGGACTACAAGTCCAAGAATTCAAAGATAAAAAAAATTGACTAAAGTAGCACATTATGCATGGACCTGGTAAACTTGGCAGCTACCCATCTCTGTACCTAAACGTTTTAGAAAAATGTGCCCTTCATGCACCCGTTTGTAGCCATCTTATAACACAAACGAACACACTTTAGAAACTTCAGGTTGCCTCTGACGTTCATGACTGTCTCATGACAACCAGACATGCAACTGACTCTGTACCATCAGCACACGCTTCAGAAAAACTGGCTTCCTACCCAGTTTACCAAAAAGCCGGTCTGTCTCTGACTACCACCGTATGTAACTAGGCAATTTTTCATACTACCCTTACAGCCCGCACTTGCTCCACACTAAAAGAAAATAAAGCCCTAGGAGGGTGTGCGCTCACACCTTGACAAACTGCGGATGATGGATTGCTGACACCGAGGAGTACTGCAACTGGTTCCGGCTTTGCGCAGTCTTTCCGCCAAGAACCCGGATCCCGCTGCTTCTCCGCTGTTTGCTTTGGTCATGGGCCGTTTGAACCTGTGGTAAAGGCAGCATTGCTCTGTGCGTGTGCACGCGAGCTCTGCTTATCCAGAAATAAACGCGCCTGCCTTTTTCCACAGAAAAATTGCTGTTGTTGGAAAGTTTAATTACGGGAATAGTTTTGATTAATCAGTCACCGTCAACAATTACAGGTGTCTGAATAGGTGGCAGAGGTCTGGGAGTCCTAATCGCACACAGACACACGCACCTCCAGGAAATGGTGACTAGATTTTGAGGAGCAAAAACCGGGAAACAGGTGAGACATAAAAGAAGGACTAAAGACTTTACTCTCACTTTTATATCTGGCATGTCCCGTTTTATTGCGTAGCTTTGTGAATATATATATATATATATATATATATATATATATATATATATATATATATATATATAAACACGTACACATACATAACACATTTACAAGACTACATATATAAAATTAGCTATGGCTTGACCCCCCACCCTGCAGCCCGAACCCGCTCCCAACAACCTCTCCCTGCTTTTTTTAAATTTTTTTTTATTCTCTCTCTCTCTCTCTGTTGCCTTACAGTAACAGATACATTACTTTAATTATTTCATACTTTGTAGCCCTCTTTCACTTAAACTTCCCGAAATGATCTGACCTTTGACCCCAAAACGGGGACATTTATTTAATAATCTGGCCTTTGTCCCAAAAACCGGGACATTTATTTAAACCTAAGAGAAGCGTTGGGACACCGGGACAGTCCTCTAAAAACCGGGACTGTCCTGGGAAATCCGGGACGTCTGGTCACCCTACTCCAGGGCAGTCAGAATGACCCGTAGAAGCGCAAGGAGAGCAGCGTTTCCTAGCAGTTAGGATTATAGTGGCTATTCGTTGTCTGTGTATGGTTGCAGGCCCATCACTTCTCAGTGGTTCTGGTGGAGTTCTTCGATCGAGTACCCCCAGCCCTTCTCTCCCGTTCTAGAATCCATGCATGAACTGGGTTTCAGCTTGTTTTGCTGCGGCTGGCATCCTTGAATAGAAAGGACTCCAGCCATTCTTCAAATTGTCAGCGCCCTCATTAGAATGACTAGGACTCTAGGTACCCTTATGGGTGCCAGCATCTTTGAATAGACTGGGCTTCAACTCTCCTCATTGGCACTGGCAGCATAAGAACAGTGGCGTAACAAACTTGAGAGGTCCTCCTGCAAAATACAAGGAGGGGCCACCCCACGCTACAGACAGCCTCTCCCACCCCCGCACTATTGGGGCTGCGGTGGCTATTGTTACACCACTGCATAAGGTAGACTCGACCATGGTCTTCTTACTGGTGCTTGCATCCTTGGCTATACCTTTTTTCATACAGAAGTCCTTGGATGGACTGGACTACAGGAATTCTGCTGTGCTCCAGAATCCTTAGCCGGACTGGGATGCAGCCTTGTTCATTAGTGCTTCTGCCAATGGAAAGACTATACTCCAGACCTTCTAACTGATGTTGCTTTCTTTGGTTAGATGTGGCTCCATGGCTTCTCACTGGTATTGGCTTCTTTGGCTACGCTTCGGGTCAGTGATTTTCGCACTGGTTGCATATCCTTGGATGAACTGGGTAGTCATTTTGTTAGTGCCGGCATCATTGAATGGACTGGGCTCTATCCTTCTCATTGGTGTTGACTTCCTTGAATAGGCTAGGCTCCAGTCTTTCCCATTGGTGTCAGCTTCCTTGAATAGAAGGGGCTCTAGCCCATCTCACTGGTTTGACTTCTTTGGTTAGGCTAGACTCCAGCACTTATGAATGGTGGCTGGTTCCAGAATACATGGTGTCAGGTTCCAATGCTCGACTGGGCTCCAGCCCTTCTCATTGGTGTCAGCTTTCTTGGGTAGACTGGCATCCAGCTCTTCTCATTGGTGTCGGTTTCCTAGGATAGACTGGGCTCTAGCCCTTTTTCTTATTCCATAGACTGAGCTGCATTTGGTGAGGGATATTGGGGATCTGGAATTTCTGCTTCTGAACAGTATATCTGCACCAAAAGTCCAATAAGTTTTTATAACCAAAATCGGGAAAGAGCACATTGACCCAGGACGACAGGGCATTTGTCGTGCGTGTTCCCAATTTCAGGGATAAAGCTGTCAATTTCTGCCTGCGCAGCGTAGGCGGAAGATGTCAGCAGCCTTGCCAGTGCAGGCCGAGGTGTGGGGATGGTGTGCTAGGTGGGCAAGGCATGGGTGGTAAGGCAGAGAAGAGCATTGTCTGTTCCTCCTCATGTTGTGCTGCTCTTGGTGAGTTCACACAACCCTCACACAACCCTCAGCTCACCCATTAGCATGAGCTGTCCTTCTTCAGGGTGGAAGGAAGAAGGGAAGAAGGACGGGAAATGTGACAGTGTATTATGATGCTGTTGATAGAATGTAGTTAAGTAGTAGCAAAGATAACAGGAAAAAGAGAATGTTACGGTTGATAGAAAGCTTGGTGCTATGGAATTCAGTTATTCTGGTACAGATGAAGAGTACGTCACTCTTGTGATATGCTGTAGATCATTGTTTCTTAACCTTTTGACTTCTCTGGCTCCCCCGAATGGATAATTATTGAAATATGTAACCCCTACTAAGCCAATTTTGAAACTTGGGGACTCTCAGCCTCAGAAATTTCTATGATTTGAACCTCAAAACAATACACAAAAATACAAAAACAAGGATACATCAGACACGTACTCAAATATTGAACACTTTTTTAATTATCAAATAAAGAAAAACCTATCAATTTTGTTTCTTCATTGTTGATACTTTGATTTAGATTTATTCATGTTAATATTATTTAATTTTGTAAAACAGTTGTGGACTCCCTGAGTAGGCTTCGTAAACCCAAGGTTAAGAACCACAGTTGTAGATATAAGAAATAAATCATAATACAAATTGGCTTCAAGGTTTTACACTCACCTTACAGTGTCACATCACATGGCGGTCTGGTGGAAGCAGGTCAGGGCCCAGTATGCCCTAGGCAACACCCTCGGGCCAGGGACAATACATATCTCTAGCTGTACAGTCACACCCATTCTTGCTGCTTGGGGGTAGAGGGATGGGAGCAGAAGGCCTGGGGCTAACTGGTGGGAGTACTGTGTGCTCTCCCCTTGGTGTGGCAGGGTTCGGGCTGTGCTTCTGCCTTTACCCCTGCCCTTGTTCTTAGAGTAGTTTCACAGAGTGTGAATCCAAGTCTGGCGAACCCACATTTGTTGCCTCCAGCCCTGGAATTATCTGGTCTGGAGTTTGCAGATAAGGGTTATGGGGTTTAGAATTTACAAACCTGGTAATTCCAGGCTCGGAGACAGCAGGCCACCTATATTGGCGAGTGGTGGAATTCGACATGAAACGACACACTTGGTAGAATGCCACCACTTCTGATGAGGCTCATTGAGGCCTATTTCTCTTGAGCTAAAAATATTTTCAGCAGGGAGAAACAAAATCAAGGTAAAAGGGCTCATGTGGATTTGTGCCAGATCTACACGTGAAGATTCTTGAAATGAGGCGAATGTCCTGCCTTCTTATATTACTATTTGGAAGAAATCTGGAAAATGTCTGACAGTCGCACAATTTATAGAGGGTGTCTCACTCAGGCCCTCATTTACGGGGCTTTGGCGTAGGGGAGGCAGCAAGGCAGCTTGCTGCGTTGCGCTACTCCAAAGTGAAAGGGCAGGAATGCAACGTATTTCTGAAATATGTTGCACTTCTGTCCTTTCCCCCTGCGCTGATGTTGTTTCTGCACCCTAGCGCCAATGCAGGCACCCTTGCCCCATGGTGCAAGGATGCCTGTGATGTCAACAGGATTGTTCTTGTGCAGGAAGAGACGTTTTCCTCTTTCTATGGGTGCTGCCGAATGCAGCACGCACAGAAAGAGGGAAAAAAAAAAACTTAGGAGAAATAAAAATATTTCTCCATGTTACGCCTCAGGAGGTGTATGGTTTTGGCGCATTCCCAGGTTTACATGGTTTTGTAAATCTAGGGAAGCGTCAAAATCCATGGGTGTTGTGTGGGAACACCCACCACAATGCCCATGGGGCCAGATTTATGCTGGCCATGCGCAGTTCCAACGTCACATTAGCGTAATTATTTTTCGCTAATGTGGCATTGGAAGGGAACAAATGCTGCGCCATGTTTACAAAGTGGCGCAATGCTTGCAGTGTGGCACTTTGTAACACCTTGCGCCACATTATGCCTGCGCCAGGTATAATGAATAGAAGGGGGTGTTCCAGCGCTAAGGGGGGGCCGTAAAAATGGCACAAAGGAATCTATGAGATTCCTTTGCACCATTTTCATCTTCATTTTTCAATGCCTGCTAAATGCAGGCATTAAAAATAGACCCCCATTGATTACAATGGGCCTCTGAGTGCCTTGCACGATTAGCGTCGTCATTTTTTACACTAATCCTGCAAAGCTCCAGACTAGGGTAAAAAATTATGACACTAGTCACCCTAACTACCTCCATGGTGCTCCGTATTTTAAATACGGCGCTTCCATGGTAGTGCTAAGAGGCACTAGAAAATCGGCGCTGCACTAGGTGCAGTGCCACTTTTCATAAATCTGCCTCATGGAGCGCCTCTTGAGCGCAGAGTAAGGCAACACAGCGATTTGCGCTGCCTTGGCTTAATCCATATCTATGAGGCCACTGAAAGCCATGCAAGGTGGCTTTATGTGGCCTCATAGATATGATTTTATAGTCTATGCCACCGGAACATCACAAAAAGTGACAGGCGGCGCAACGGGCTCATAAATATGCCCCTTGATGTAAAAATATTTTGCCAAGCCCCTGAAAGTCTTAAATTTGCTCCAAAAGTATGAGTAACCTTACAGGAGTAAATCTACAACGGTTCATTGTTTGGCTTTGTGAATCAGTCCAAATTGATCACTGTTTGCAAAATCTGCCCATTGCAGGAATTAACATGCTTCTCGCCGCACAGCACTTGTATTTTTTGTCATTACATAAATATGTGATTTGACATTTAAAAGACACCTGGGCTCTTGGTTTGTTTGAAACAATAGAACAGCAGTATTCACGCAAAGAAAATGTGCATTGGGCTGACAGCAGAGCTGGTTCCCACCTGAAAAAGGCACTCCCACTGCTTCTGAAAACAACCTTTTCCGTCAGCTCTCACCTTTAGGAAAGACACCCTGCCTTTGTTGAGTGCTCCCATTCTGCTCTTTTATACACCAATATGTTTGGCTTGGTGCCTTCCCAGGGCACCCACACTGCCAAATGAGTACAAAGGTGATGAATGAAATTCTTGATTTAATCTCAGCCACAGGCAATTGGTTGGGCCGCATTCCAGTCCACCATTTTTCACTCACCATGCCACTCTAGCCAGAAGATGACCTCATGCAAATCAGTACTGACCCTGCTCCTTATGGTAACAGTCCATCCATCCCAACATACCAGATGAGGCCCACTCCAGAAGGAAACACAGGCAACCCCAGACTGGTTTGGACTGTTTGGGCCTCATAAAGAGAGTCGAAGGTCGGGCATACACGTCACACTTATGATGTCAACTGCAACAAACAGGGTGATAAATGGCAACCCTATGGGCTGCATTTCAGTCCACCATTTTTTGCCATTACGTCATTCTACGTAGACAGAGGTCTGCCTTACGAAAATCACTCCCAATCTACTCCTAATGGCAACCTTCCATATCAAGCTGCCATGCAAGATCCCCTTCAAAAGGGAACACAAGCAATGCCACACTGGTTTCAGCGTATTTGAGTCTCGTCAGTAGGATGTAGCTTGTCTGGGTAACCTGTAACACGTACGGCATCACCTACAAAAAACAAGGGGATGGATGCACTGCTCAAAATATTCTCAACCACTGGTGATCACTCAGATATGCATTCAATTCCATCATTTTTCACCCATCATGTCACTCACAACAGGTCCCACCTTATGCAACTCAGAACTGACCCATGGGAACAACCCATCCTAAACGGAGTGCTTGTATTCCCTTCTGGAGGGGGCCTCCTCTCTTACTTTGGGATGTGATTCATCTAATTGTTTTTTGCAGTTGACAACCAAAGTGACACAGGTATTCCAAGGTGTAGGCCCTGCCGTCACTATGTCATGGGTTTCAAGCTGCACCCACATTTTTGGGACATTAAGGATTGTTCCGTTTTAAAAGATTGAGGGACGAATTTAAGAAAAGTGGCGCTGCATCCAATTCAGTGTCACTTTTCGTGCGCTCCCCCTGCGACCCCTAATGCCACTAAGTCGGTAGTTAGAACAATAGCATCAACATTTTTTACGCTATTATGGTGCTTTGCTACACTAGCGTCAAAAAATGTGATGCTAGTGTAGCAAAGTCTAAGAAGGACCATTGTTTAAATGGGTGCATACATTTTAACGCCTACTCTGAGCAGGCGTTAAAAATGATGTGCCATATTTTGGGCCTCCTAACAGGAAAACACCCCCCCTACATACATTATCCCTGGCAGAGGCATAATGAGGTGCGAGGGGTCACAAAGTGGTGCAATGCATGCAGTGCGCCTCTTTTTAAATATGGCATGGGCAAATGTCCAACTTAGCAGCAGCTTAGCATAAGAAAAATGACTTACACATGGTCAATGGGCATATCATGGCCCATTAAATCATAACTTTGGATGTGTTGTTTTTTTGATGGCAGAGATTTTTGGATTTGCTTTTGAGAAACAATTGGTTCTACGTATATGTTGACATACAGGGGAGCTACAGTACAGAAGGGAACATATGATAATTGCATTCTGACTGAATGCTGCCTTGAGAAAGTCACTGGGTGACGAAATACATGTTGGTTGTTGAGCAATAAACTGAAACGAAGAATTGTAATGGAATATGAATGAGAGTGACAATTCGCGATAAAAAAGAATTTGGAGTACAAGAAGGATTGGTCTGGGACTCATATGACCCTAGAAATGTCAGTTGTCTCGTTGAACTGAGTGCTGCAGTTGTATTGTAAAAAACACAAAAAAACAAAAAAAGATGCTAAGGCAATGCTAAAGTAGCACAATAGGCTCTTAAATCTGCCCCCGCGTTCTTAGCTTTAGTGGTAGGTAATCTACAGCATACTCTTCAACTTCCCTTCTGAACCTGAGACTTATTTAGGAGGAGCTGATGTTTCTGCTTTTGCAGACACATTCCCTTCCACTGATAAGCATAATTGTGGGGTTCTTGGCCTCTTCCACTGAGTTTTTTTTTAAAATCAGGCCTATTACAATACCGGGCTTTGCAGCATTTGAAGATCTAGCATCTTAGAAAGAGTCTTACCCACAAAGAGCTGAACAATAAAATGAAGGACAGTGTGGTGTGGCTATTCATAAATGGGAAATGGCAAGACACAGACAAGGGTACTACCTGCTCGGACCTGTTAGGGCTAGGAAGAACCTAGGGCCAGAACTGCTGCCCCTCTGCAACCTCAGCAAACACCGACCAGGTAAAATCTCATCAAGTGCCTTGCCCTTCATGCCTCAATGTCCATCATGCCTAGCTACCTGTCTCCCAAATCACATTGAGAACTCACAAACACACCAGATCCTCACAATACATAGACCCAATCTCATACACATCACTCTAATCATCATACATCCTCAAACTAATAAACACACACACTCCAACGTATGCTCAGTAATGCACACTTTGCAGTACTGCATGCTTCTGACATTGCAGACCTCATCATTGATAAACCTAATGCACTCTCCATCATACAAATGTTGCTCACTCACATCAAAATTGCCCTCGTTCCCCCAGGCTACAATATCAAGAGTGTTGACAGCACAAATAAGAAGTGAAAAGCCCTCACTGTCATTCATAAGTCTTCCAGGTCCTTCACCCTAGCCACGCAAACAACATTCAACTCTGTGGAGCTCCTGACATCCAACATTTCACTCTATGCAACTCAGTCTGCTAAATCTTATGTCATCTACAGACCTCCTGACGAGAACAAGAACTTCTTAAATGAATCTATGGACCTCCTTACCACCTCATCCATCCAGCTTGCCCACGCCATCCGCCTCTGTGACTTCACCCTCTCAGAGAACTCAAACATGAAAAAAAATAGACAACTTCAGTAACCTCTTTTTCATGCTCAGCATGTCACAGCATGTTACCCAACTAACACCCTCCAACGGCTAAATCCTCACTTTTGTTACACCACCAACCATCCACGCAAACCATCCATATAACTGGACTCTACCGACCACTTTACAATCCAGGTCACCCAAAAGGGGATAATAAAACCTTCAGATCCATCAAAGGCCTCCCCTTGAACAACCTATGTTTCAAACTTGTCCCTCATCCTGACATCGCCACATCTTATGTCTGCATCCTCCTAAAACAGAGGTCTCCAAACTGTGGGTCATCCACCTGGCAGGTTGTGGATGCATCCCCAGAGGGATGTGAAGTTCCTCATCATCATGGGCCATAAAGTCAGGGAGGAGGCTGCAGAATGAGCTGAGAGGACAATAGCTGGTTCTTTGGTTTCCAGTACTTCAAAACCCTCTGCATTCTTTTTTACCTTGATAGTTCTGTCTCTGTTCAGTTTTATAATAATTTAAGAATATATCTGACAGCTCAGTTAGCCCTCAAATGGTGGTTTCTTTCGCTTTCTTTTTATACTCACATTGACATAGTGAAAAACACGTGTCTTTTAACCTGTTTTGACAAGAAAATATCAGCCATGCCAGTCAAATGCTGGCCCTGTAGTAACTCCGTCTGTCAGCAGAGCAGGTGGGTGTGTGGAAGTTGCTCTTCTTTACTTCATAATGCATTTGCATCCTGAGACTATGCTAATCAAACCTCTGCTTACACTATCCGCCATCTTTGGACCACATCACTATGCATCACATAATGATAATCGCAGTCTTCTTGTTCTAAATAAAGCATTATACTAATCCCACGAGCAACCGAGAAAGTGTTCTCAGAGATCGTTTTTCACTGTACTAGACCAAGGCCACTCTAGCGGTCTCGGGCTACCGTAAAACAGTGCATCAGATAGACTGCTTGAGTCAGCTGTGAGAATGTGTGGTCTTAATGTGTTGCTATTGCCAGAAGGACTTTGCATGTATTCTGTTGTAAAATGTTTATTTCCACTCATTTTCTATTGGTGCATACCTTGAGAATCATGCATTCTTGTAGACTGTAGGAGCACCTTTGTTAGGAGTCCTATAAAAGAAGGTGTAGATTTCTATGAGGAGGAGATCCTTTCCCCACTCTAAGAACGCGAATCTATGCCAGATTTCATTTAGAATTGTACTGAGTTCTTTATAATTATGATTTAGATGCCTTGTTACTAAACTTTGCTTGTGGCATAATCTATATCATTTGCCTTTAAACAATTATCTAAAGCATTGAAAACTACTATCCTTGTTTGTAATTTTTACCAGAAATGTATGCTTCCTGCTAGCGAGCTTTGGAGCGTATTAATCAAAAATTTGTGTCACCCTTGTGCCACGCAACGGGGTGCAAGAGTGACACAGCTCTTAAGTTAGATTTATCAAGCCATGTATGGCCACCTTGAGTGACCTTGTGTGGCTTGATAAATCTAGAGTACAGCAACACAATACAATACAAATTGCTGAGTTGCGTTACTCTGCCATAGGAAGGCATTCAATGGGTGGAACATGGGTTTCCCAAGCATTCATCCATGGATTTTGTATCATGCCCAGATTTACCATTACTGGTAAACTTGGGAATGCATCAAAATGCTACTCCTCCCCAGGTGAGGCATAACGAGGAGAAATATATATTTATTTCTCCTCTTTAATTCCTCTTTCTATGTGTGCTGCATTACACAGCACACATAGAAAGAGGAAAATGCCTCTCAGGATTGTTTCTGTAAAGAGAATGTGCTCCTTCCTGCACAAAAACAATCCTTCTTACAACAGAGGCATTCTTGCACCATAGTGCAAGGGTGCCTGTGTTGGTGCTAGGCAGCACATTGATTGCTAGCGCAGGGTAAAGACAGGAATGTGTCTCTCAGTAGCGCATTGCTGCCCTTTTCACACAGCACAATAAGGTGACTTACGGCACTGGGTGATTTTGTAATAAAAATGCCCCTGAATCTTTAATGTGACATCTCCAGTCAGTGAGCACCAAAGTCTGTATAGGGACTATACCGCTCCTGGTCCTTAATGTTGGAGCAACATAGATACTGGGGTGTATATTTATCATTATATCACGCAGCACGGAGCATAAAGTCACCTTGCTGGGCTGCATGATTGGGAAAGGACAGGAATGTGCCGAACTTAACAATGCATGAGCATTCTTGGCTTTTCCCAGCGCTGGCATACAATGTGCTGCCTAGCCCCAGTACAGGCACCTTTGTACCACACCATGGTGCAAGGGTGCCTTTGTGGTGAACAGGATTGTTTCTGTCCAGAAAGGGACACCTTCTTGCACAAAATCAGTCCTCCAAGGTAGATTAAGAATGCAACATATGTAGAGTGCGGAAATAACAAGGATAATAATCCTATTTCTCCTTGTTACAACTCTATTAGGACAGCATAGCATTTTGATGCAATCTCAGGTTTACTACCCCTAGTAAATCTGGGATTGCACCAAAATACATAGGTGGATGCGTGGGAACGCCCACAATCCACCCATGGAATGCTTTCTTAACGTAGAGTAACCCAAGACAGTGATCAGCCCTTGTCTCACACCTTGTCCCCCCTTCTAGACCATAAAAATTTGGATGAGGGCCTGACTTGGGTCTTGAAAATGTTTGCACATTGGGGGGTTGAGCTTGTCAGAGAAAATGGTGAAGTCCTCTGTGCTAAAAGACTATGGGTCAGATGTATCACAATTCCATTTTGCATTTCGTTAATAGGGAATTTCAGGTAATCGCTATTTAGGTAATACAAAATGGAATTTAACACAATAGTGATTACCTAATAGCGATTTCTTAAAATTCGCAATCGCTATTAGGGAATGAGACTCCATTCGTTCCTATGGGCCTCAAGCCTCATAGGTCCGAAGGGTTTTGCATGTCCTAATTTGCAAATTAAGAAATGCAAAACCAAGGGTGCTAAGTGCCTAAGACCCCCTTTGATGCAATCCCCCCCCTAAAAAAAATTGTGCACAAGTAAAGCATGGCACTTTCAAAAATGCATTATTAATGCAGTATTATTTCTAGACTATTTATATAAAACATCTAAAAATGTATCTTTTAATTTAAGTTAAATGAATTATGCTTTAATGTAGTTTCAGATTACCCATCATTTTTACCTTAAAGCACCTTAGTAACCCTAAAGTCTATACACATCTCTCCACCCTAAAACCCCTTACTACTACTAAGCACTCCCATCACCGGATTCTAAAAACTCCTTACTACCCCTAAGCATTACTCATCTCTGAACCATAAAACCTCATTACTAACCCTAAACATTGCCAACCCTAGAACTCTAAAAAGCACTTACCATCACTAAAGGCTACCCATTCCTGAAAACCTCTTACTACCCCCAAAATAACTCAACCCACTTACACTATCATTTTTTTAGAAAAATAAATCATCCCTTAATCTTACAAAACTAAGGGCCCGATTTATGAAAAGTGGCACATCATGTCATGATGCGCCACTTTCCCTGTGCCCCATTGCGCCCCCCTAACTCCACCAGGCTTGCTTCGTATTTATGATACAGCACACCATGACACACATTAGGGAACTATTGTCAAAAATGTTAACGCTAGTTTGGCGCTTTGCAGGATTAGCGTACAAAATGTTGACAATAATCCTGTAAAGTGAAAGGAGGCCCATTGAAAACAATGGGAGTGTCATTTTTAACATCTGCCTTAGGCAAGTGTTAAAAATGACACCAAAAATAGCATCGTGGAATCTCACAGATTCCACAACGCCATTTTTATGACCTCCTAACTCCAGAACGCTCCCCTTCATACATTATGCCTGGCACAGCCATAATGTGGCACAAGGGTTTACAAAGTGGCGCAAAGCGTGCATTGCGGCACATTGTAAATATGGCGCAGCGTTTTTGCCAAGTTAACACCACATTAGCGTAACAAAATTATGCTAATGTGGCACAAGGGGCTCAAAAATATGCCCCTAAAACCATATACCTATATTCTAAAATAAATATTTGTAAATATTAAAGTTAAATCATATTTAAAATTAATATTATTTTCTCTTTCAATCTACTTTAAATGTGAATTACTTTACATTTTATTATAAAAAGCTAATGTTATTGTATAGATTAATTACATTTCATTTCAAATAAATTACACATATATATATTTATAAAGTTAAAATAAGATAACATTAAACATTTAAGACTCATCTGTTCAGTAAAAATCGTAAAAAATACATGCAATGTAATGATGCCCGATGTGGTTCCAAAGGTGTATCGATTCCTGAATTACATCTTGCGAACTAAGAGCAACACACGCTCAGCGACCACAGCGTCATCAGGACATTGACTCTGATGGCCACTAGTCTCAGGTGTCCAGTTCTACCTTGACATAAGGAAATTACATTTGAAAGGTTAAAGAGCACACATATGCAAACAACTGTTATGATGCCTGCAGAAAGTGACCTTGCGAGAGAGGCCACAAAAACGGAAAAAGCACGAAAACGTACCCAAGGAACGTCAAAGACTGAAGCCTCATAGCTAAGCTATGATAGCCCATCCTGCACTTGTAACCAAACCTGCGAAAGGGTCTATATGGCCACAGCCATCAGGAAAGATGAATGTGACACTGCATACAGACCTCTCGGATTACAACTAGAACTCCTAGAAAGGAAAAGACTTACCGATCCTCAAACTGAGGCCCGCAAGAGCGATGCAAACCGTGCCATAAATATGGCCCTGAGGTATTATTGACTTGAGCAACCAGAAGATTGCAAAATCGAAATGTGGCATTGCCTCGAGGAGGGGTCCACCGCCAAAAACTGTGCATATATTGTAGCATTCTGACTGCGAATATTGACCTTCAAGGCCAAGAAAATACTGCTTACTCCTAAAAAAAAAAACATGATCAGTTATACAAAGTCCCAAAGATCACTACCAATGCATGTTTTCAAATCAGAACATAACGGGGAAGAACCATGAGTCAGAGGTCTGAAAACAATGTTGAATATGTGAAGATGACTGACTTGAAAAAAACACAATGATATCTTAACTTCGCACTCTCAGGTTACTTGAAAGAGGAGAAATGAAGCTCAGAAGCACTGATGGGCAGAAGCCTGATACCATGATGCTATCCAGCTCTAGGGATAGAGGGAATGAATCACCCCTTCAGCAGAACCACCAGCATCTTACAAAATGATTCAAGGAAGAATTTTCTTTGAAAGTAACTCTTAACAGTCCCAATAATTGCAAATTCTCAGCGAGAATTAGCTGGACCACATAAAGGCTTCTAATGAAAAATGAACCAAGCAAGACTACCCCAGGTTTACAGCGTGTAATGTTGTTTTTAACTTCACATTATGATATGATGCTATAGATTTTATGAAATCTTAAATGAGTGCCTAGAGCATTACCTCTACGTCCCTCGTCCTTGACCCAGTCCTGACGTCATGAGTTTAGCTTATATACAGACGGGAAACAAACAAGAAACACTCCCCAATGCCATCCCTCCAGGTCAGGCATATAACCAGCAACCAGTAGGAAGACTTCCTGTTTTGTTTCCTGTCTGGAAACTTCCAGGTGACACTGTAGTGACTGCTGAGCTTTTGTCTCCATCTTGTTGCAGGGGTTTCCCCTTTGTGGGGTTCTGGGGGATCCTGTGACCTTCTTGGGAGCGGCCCGGATGACAGAACCTCATGGGTCCTGCAAGTATGTCTGGATGCTGAATAGGCAGCACTGTAGGGTCCCTGCTGTGGGTATTTTTATAGTGGCTCCACATGGTATTGCGCTCCGGCAGTCTTGCTGCTTGCTTTTCAGTTGCTGGCTCGTCTCTCCTTGCGGTGATGGCTGGTGCCCACCAGTGCCTGGGCGCCCCCGCTTTGCTGATGTGTGCTGGCACACCCCGTATGGAGTGTGGCAGTGTGTGGTACTTGGCTCCCTCCCTTCCGTATAGCCGGCTGGTTCTGCTGGCTTCTCTAAGTTGAGGGGACGGGGTTGGAGCCTCCTTTTCCTTGGGCGGGGCGGTGTCAGTTAGAGGGGCAGGCCCTCGAGCTGGATGTTTGGCCCCTCATGGGGTTGTTGGTACCCATAAATGTCCTCAGCTTTTCTCTCTTGTTGGTCCATTTGTCCTATTTAAGGTGCTTGTGCTTGGGGCTGTTTTTTTCACGTTCCTGTCTGTTGTTGGGCCCGTGTGGCTCCTAGTTGTGAAGGGGCAATACGCACAGTCAATCCCTCAGTCTGGTGGCATGCGCTATTGCCCAGTGGGTGGAGCATCATCTTCAGTCCCTTCGTGCTCAGCACATCAGGGGGTTGGACAATGTGGTGGCGGACTCTCTGAGTCAGAAGTCCGCTCTTCCCTGGACCTGTGACTCTCTCCTTGGGTGTTTCGCATGAACTGCAGATGGTTCAGGAGTCCCCATCTGGATCTGTCGGCCTCCAGATGGAATTCACTTGTATCCCTGTTCTGCTCCAAGAGCCTCGAGGAAGGTGCCTGCAGGGTAGATGCATTGTCAATTCCTTGACCTTGGGGTCTACTGTATGCTTTTTCTTCCTTTCCTCTTGTCCAGTCCTTTCTGCTGAAGGTCCTTCTGAATGGTGCTCGGGTGGTGGATGTCCTTCCTTATTGGTCCCACAGGTCCTGGTTTCCGTTGCTGCAGAGCCTGGTGGTTCTTCCTCCATGGGTTCTTCCACTGGCCCCCTCCAACTTGCGGCTTCTGGGTCCCCTCTCCCGGCATCCCCGACGCTTGCAGTCTGGATGTTGAATGGGGAGCCTTGCTGAGAGATGGCTTGTCTGCTCATTTAGGGCCAGATTCACAAGGCCCTTGTGCCACTGCAGCGTCTCTTTTTGTAATTCTCCGATGGCTCTGTGCAGTGCGCCACATTTACAAGGCGGCGCTAAGCCACTTTTTGTGGTTTAATGCCATCTTGTAAATATGGGCCAGCCAACGCAGTTTTCTACATCAGAGGGGCATGCAATGGGTGTTGCTGGGGGCATTCCACTGCAACACCCATTGCTTTTGGCGCTGCCCGGGATTTACAAGAAGTCACAAGTCTGTAGCAGTGCCAGAAACTGATAACCACCCCAGGGTGGCATTAGTATGACATAATAAGAGGGATCATTTTACTAGCTATTGTGAATTGTTTATGTGCAGGAAGGGACAACTTCCTGCACATATACAATCATTCCCTTCAACGCAACTATGCTGCAAGGATGCCTGCATTGGCGTTGGCAGCTAAATTTAGTGCCGGCATAGGGGGAAACACAGGGGTGTGCTGTATTTTAGTAAATACAGAGCTTCCCTGCGTTTCTAAAGTGACACAGCGCAGCGCTGCAAATTTTGTCAAAGCACCGCACTGCGCCACTTTGTAGTGAATCTGGCCCTTAGTTTCTTTGGTGCAGGTTTCTAGGAGGCGGTCTACTCTTTCTTCCTACTCTAAGCAATGGGCTTACTTTGATTTTTGGTGTCCTGTCTCCTGTCCGGCCCTTTCGGGAACCTTCATTATGGTCCTCGCATGCTTTTTCTTTGGTTTCTGGGTTTCATAGCTTTTTCCTTTCTACACCTATAGTGAGGTCATCTGTTTCTCCTTGGCACCTTCCTGTCATTCTCCTTGCCCTTCAGCCTGCTCCTTTTGATCCTCTGTTGATTTGAAGTTTCTGTTGTGTAAGGTCACCTTTCTGGGGGCAATTACCTCTGCGAGGCTGTTGGGGGAGTTAACTGCTCTGCACTGTTCCCCTTATTTTCTGAGATTCCTGGAGGATGCTGTGGTCCTCTGTCTGGATCCGGCGTTCCTTCCTAAGTTTGCCTCCCAGTTTCATTCCACTCAGGACCAGATTCTTCCTGCCTTTAATCCTTCTCCTTCTTCTTTGGAGGAGGTTCTTCTCCACAGTTTGGATGTGAAACATGTCCTTTCTGTCTATGTAGAACACACTGCTCCTTTAAAGTCCTCCGACAGTCTGATGTGACTTTTGGGGTTGCAGGTCGAGGTAACTTAGCCTCCAAATTGACCCTCTGCCACTGGCTTAAGGAGATGATTTCCCTGGCTTATCAAAGTGCAGGGTTGCCTTGCCCCATGTCAGTCCACGTGCGGTCCACTAGGCATCTCTTGGCCTCCTGGGCTGTTCTTCAGGGTGTCTCAGTGGCAGAGATTTGTAGGGCGGGGACCTGGGCTTCGGACTCTATGTTTATTAGACATTATCGTCTGAACTGTGCCCAGCAGGCTGCATCTTCAATAAACTTACTGCATTCACTTGGCTGTGTGGTGTGTGCTTCTTTCCTTTCGGGCCTACACAAAGACTTTCTTCTGGTGTTTGCTTCGGTGGGCCTCTTGACATCAGGGCTGGGATGAGGACGAGGGACATAGAGGTAATGCTCTGCTTACTTACCAGTAATCCCCATTACTCTTAGTCCTTCTCATCTTATGCCCAGTTCTGGTTCTTCCCCACCCCAGGTACAAGCCTTTGTGGTCTTGGTATTTCAGTAAGTCCTCCTATTGGTTGCTGGTTATATGCCATTCATGGATGGTGGATGGGGGCTGGGTAGCGTTTCCTGTTTGTTTTCTCTCTGGATAGGGGATAACATCATGACGTCAGGACTGGGTCAAGGACAAGTAAGACTTAAAGTAATGGGGCTTACCAGTAAGTAATCAGTGCAATACTATTTAGTGTCATTTCCTTGGTGTATTATATAAAACCTTCTTTTAGCAGAGACCCCTTTCCAAGCTGGGATTTATTGATTTTTTTAACCAGTGTGATTGCAGCTTCTTGGACAGAGGTACAAGGGCTTCCCATTGCAGAGACATGCACCAGTTCGTACATTTTTACAATATTAGATTAAGGACTCATGGGTTCACTAGTTTCCAGAATCAAATACTTCGGACAAATTTTAACCCACCTTTTTGTGTGCTAAATGTTCATTGGGGTTGCATCAACCTTTGGCCCAGATTTGATTGCCTAGTGACACTTTAGAGCTGCCTTAGTGTAATTTTTTTTACGCTAAGGTTTCCTTTTACCTGCACCATATTTACAAAGTGACGCAATGCATGGCGCCATATTTACAAAGTGACGCAATGCATGCATTGCGCCACTTTGTAACCTTTTTCACTACATTATGCATGGGCCAGGCTTAATGTTTGCAAAGGGGGCGTTCCCCGTAAAGGAGGGGGCAAAACAATGGCTTTTAACTGCTCAGAGTAGGGTCAAAAGGAGTCTTCCGTTGGTTTCAAAGGGCTTCTGGGTATTTTTCAGGATTAGCGTCAACATTTTTGATGCTAATCCTGCAAAAAATGATGACGCTAGTTCCCTAACTACCGTCATGGTGTGCCGTATCTCAAATATGGCGCACACATGGTGCACTTTTGGGGGGGGGGGGTGCTAATGGGCGCAAGAAAAGTGGCACTGTACCCAGTGCAGCACCGCTTTTCAGAAATCTGCCCCTTTGTTGTCCGTGTGGCCCTTTTCTAGGTTTACCTCATTCATTGTCCTTACTCTGCCCTAATTTGCCTCATTCCACACCATCCACTCTTTCTCTTCACACTTCTTAACCTCTCTACTGGGTACATTGCCAGAGCTCCAGCCCAGTGGAAGGATGGTCACTTTAAGGAGGATACTGGGGGTGATAGCCCTGTAGTGGTGCCCATCTTGAGCGAACAAAGATAGCAACTGAAGAAAGAAACGAGCAATAGGTATGCTTGTCTGGGGGTTGGGATCCACATCATCAGTAATAAGTGACTAGGAAGAGCTGCACAAGGGGCAATAAGGCTTACCTGTAGGAAATCTATATAGTATTTTGGAAGATGAAGTTGGTGAATTGAGAGTAGCTATAAGTGTAGCTTGGGGTGAAAAAATACAAGAACATCAATTCAGGATGCGAGTATTAAGAAGAGAAGACGGAGGATGAAAGGACTTGTATCCAAATAAATTATAGAATGCTTTCAAGAACACCACAATAGGATTTAATATGCATTAATACATTCCCTATTCCCTATTCATTTTCAGTTCGGTTGATAAAGAGAATGTGTATCCAATTCGGACTGCAAGCCAGGCTGTGGCAAAAGGGAGGTCTAACAGAGCCAAATACCTGAGCTAAGAAATGTGCTTCTGATGTGTGAATCCTTAAAATTGTTTCTTGGGTCTCAAGCAGGTGTCGCTCTCCAGGCACTGGAGGGTCGAGGCTCATGTTCTGCAGAGAGTGGGGATAACTTGAGAGCTGCCTCTACAGGGGGTGAAGGAAAGATATCTTCATGCCACCCTCCCAATGCAAAGGAATAAGGTTTGGGGCACAGTGCAGTAGGTATGCTTAGATAGTAGATACGTGTAAACAAGAGCAAGGATTACCACCATGTTCAACATCTCACCAAACAAGCTGAAAACAGAAATTGTGAGAGGCAGAACTGCTGAAATCCAGCACTGACCCTTGTGGGGGGAATGGCCACTTGGGACAAAGCGTTAGGTGGTTTGCACTTATCGTCCTTCGTTGAAACATTAATAGTGGTCATGTCTGTAACCTGAGTATTGAAACGTCAGCAGCTAGGTAGAGCTAAACAGATAGATTATCAGCTAGTCACTTACCAGACAACGTTAATAACAGTTGGAGAAAATCATATGCAGAATCAAATACCAGATTCCCCCGTTCAAACTACAGTCTTAAAGCACAGAACTCAATATTATTACATAGTTCAACATATGCCAAATACTCCTAGAAAACTAGTAAGCATTGGCAAAATCAACAGGTCTCGCCTATACACGACCTATTGACTTGGCAATGTGTTTCGCCGTGTTGTGCACAAGTGTGGCTGCTTTTCAGCACGCCTAAAAGTTAGTGGTGGTGTGGAGTGTCAGAGTGAAGTGGGGAGCAGTGTTGTAGAGTGGATTTTTTGGAGTAAAGTGATGTAGAGTAGAGTAGGAGGAGTAGAGTGCCATAGAGATGAGTAGAGGGGAGTAGAGTTCAGTGGTTCAGTAGCAAAGAGTTGTAGAGTGCAGTGTCAGAGTGGAGTTGGGTGGAATGGGTGGAGCAGGTTGGAGTGAATGAAGATAGTCTGGTGGATTGGGTAGATGTAGAGTTTGGTGGATTGGAAGTGGGTAGAGTACGGTGGATTAAGGTGGGAGGACTGGATGGGGTGGATTGGAGTGGAGTGCATTGAAATGGGTTGAGGTGGATTGGATTGGTCTGGATTAGAGTGGGGTATATTAGATTGAATTGCAGTGGGTTGATTGAATTGGAGTGGTAGGACAGGGGTGGATTGGACTGAGGTGGGGTGGATTGGATTGGAACTGGGTGGTTTACAGTGGGGGAACTGGAGTGGAGTGGATTAAATTGGAGTGGGGTGTATTAGATTGAATTTTGAATGGGATGGATTGGATTGGACTGGAGTGAGTTCGAGTAAGGTGGATTGGATCCATTGGATTGGAGTGGGGGGGACTGGGCTAGAGTGGGGTGGACTGGACTAGAGTAGGGTGGATTGGGCTACAGTAGGGTGGATTAAAGTGGGGTGGATTGGATTGAAGTGGGATGTGCTGCACGGACTGGAATGGAGAGGGGTGGACTAAACTAGGGTGGGGTGGATTAGATTGGGGAGAGTGGAGTGGATTGGAGTGAGGTGGAATGGATGGGGTGGATTGGATTGGAATAGAATTGGGTGGATTGAAGTGGGGTGGATTGGATTGGGGTGGACTGGATTGGAGTGGGATGGATTGCGGTAGGGTAGGGTGGGATGGGGTGAATTGGGGTGGGCTGTGGTGAGTTTGATTGGGGTGTATTGGAGTGGAATTGATTAGATGGGGTAGGGTGAACTAGAGTGGGGTAGAATGGTGTTCAGCGGATTGAATTGGAGTGGGGTGTGGTAGATTGGAGTCGAGTGGATTGCACTTGGGTAGGTAGGACTAGAGTGAGGTGTATTGGATTGAGTGAGGTGGATTGGGGTACACTGGATTAGGGTGGGGTGGACTGGATGTGGGTGAGGTGAATTGGGTGGTGGGAAGGGCTGGACTATGGCGGGGCTACTTGGAGTGGGGTGGGCTGCTGTGGGGTGCATTGTATTGGGGTAAGTTGGGTTGGAGTGGAGTGGATTTGAGTTGACTAGGGTAGAGTGAGGTTGATTGTGGTAGATTGGATGGGGTGGGGTGGATTTGAGTGGGGTGGGGTAGGGTAGGGTGGACTGGAGTGTGGTGAGGATAAATGGATTATTGTGAGGTGGATTGGGGTAGATCAGACTGGAGATTGGTGGATTTTTCAGAATTGGGTGGATTGTTGGAGTGGCATGGATTGGTGTGGGGTTGATTAGAGTGGGGTGAATTGGATTGGAATGGAATGGATGAGTGTGGGGTGGATTGTGATGTGGTGGATTGGAGTAGATTGGCCTGGAAAAGGGTGGAATGGATTTGAGTTGGGTAGATTGGAATGGGTGGGTTTGACTGGTGTGGGGTGGACTGGACTGAATTGGAGTGGGTTGGATTGGTGTGGAGTGGGTTGGAATGGAGATGGGTCGATTTGTTCGAGTGGGGTGAATTTTGGAGTGGCATTGATTGGCGTTTGGTTGATTGGAGTGGGGTGAATTGAACTGGTGTGGTGTGGATTGGAGTGGGGTGGATTGGGCTGGAGTGGATTGGATTGGTGTGGGGGCGGATTGGAGTGGGTGACTGACTGGAGTGGGGTGGATTAAGGTGAATTGGATTGGAGTGGGATGGACTGGAGTGGGGTGGATTGGGTTGCAGTGGATTGGATTTGAGTGACCTGGATTGGACTGGTTTGGGGAGGATTGGACTGGATTGGAGTGGGGTGGATTGGTGTGGAGTGGGGTAGGGTGATGTGGAGTGGATTGGAATGGAGATGGGTCGATTGTTTGGAGTGGGGTCGATTTTGGAGTGGCCTGGATTGGTGTGGAGTTGATTGGAGTGGGGTGAATTGGACTGTTGTGGGGTGGATGGGAGTGGGGTGGATTGGAGTGGGTGGACTGGACTGGAGTGGGGTGGGTGGATTAAGGTGAATTGGATTGGAGTGGGATGGGTTGAAGTGGGATGGATTGGAGTGGGGTGGATTGGGTTGCAGTGGATTGGATTGGAGTGAGGTGGATTGGATTGAATTGGAAAAAGGTGGAATGGATTAGATTGGGTTAGGTTGGACTGGTGTGAGGTAGATCATCTAGATTGGAATGGGTTGGGTTGGATTGGTGTGGAATGGATTGGATTGGATTGGAATGGAGTGGAGTGGAGTGGAGTGGACTGGAGTGGGGTAGATTGGACTGGAGTGGGGTAGGTTTGAGTGGGTAGGATTTGGGCAGAGTGGGGTGGATTGGTGTGGGGTGAATTGGACTAGAGTGGGGTAGATTGGATTGGGCTGTATTTGATTGGCGGGGTGAAATGGGATGAAGTGGGCACATTTGATTGGGATGAGGTGGATTGGATTGGAGTGGGGCAGATAGGAGGTCAGATAGTTTTGAATTACAATGGGGCAGATTGGAGCGGGGTAGCTTGTTTTGGATTGGAGTGGGGCAGATTGGTGTGGGGCAGATTCCTCTGGTTTGGAGTGGGGCAGATGGGAGTGAGACAGATGGTTTTGGTTTGGAATGTGGCAGATTGGAGTGAGACATATTGGAGTGGGACAGATTGTTTTGGATTGGAGTGGGGCACATTCTTTTGGATTAGAGTGGGGCAGATTGTAGTGGGGTAGACTTTTTTTTAATTGGCGTGGGGCAGATTGTTTTGGATTGGAGTGGGGCAGATTGGATTTGCCGCAAAACTGCACAAACTGAGTTTTGCAGCAAAAAGTATAGATCTGGCTTGCGCCATTCCACAACACCAGCCAGGTGCCATATTAAAGGAATGGCGCAAGTCGGCCCTAAACTTGGGCTAGCGTCTTTAAAAAAGACGCAAGCCGGGTGGGGGTGGTGGTAGGCCAGGAAGGGGTTGTGCGTCAAAAAATGAAGCTAGCCTGGTTAGAGGCAAAAAAAATGCCTCCAACCAGACTAGCACCATTTCCTGACACACAACTGCTAAAAACATGACTCCTGTCTTATGAAAGACATGAGTCATGCCCACCACCCCAATGGCCAGCACAGGAGACAAGTGTCCCCTGAGCACGGCCATTGACCCTGTACCATACAGGGTCCCCAAGTTAGGTCCCTTGATGGCACTTTAAAAAAAAAAAAAAATACCTACCTATATTTACCCTACTCACCTGGGATGGGGTCCCCCATCCTCGGGTGTCCCTCTGGTGGGGGTGTTCCTGGGGCTTGGGGAGGGCACCTGTGGACCCATTTCATGGTATTTATCCATGGAAATTGATCCACAGGTCCCCTAACGCCTGGTCTGACCCAGGTATTAAATAATGGTGCTAAGCAAGCTTAGCACCATTATTTAGCCTCTCTTCCCACCCGTGCATCATTTTAGCACCGAGGCAAAATATGGGGCTATGGAGACGGCACCCTTTTTTAGATGGGATCGTCAACCTTGCGTCTCATTGACGCAAGATTGACGATCCCATCTAAAAAATGCATCTGATCATTGACGCAAGGTAGGTAGCCGCATCCAAAAAGTGGTGTAAACTCCTTAAAGATTGATGCTAGATATAAATAGAGTTAGGTTTCGCCGAACTTGCGTGAAAAAAATGATGCAAATTTGGCGCAATTGAAGTATAAATATGGGCCAGAATGTTTTGGATTGGATTGGGGCAGATTCTTTTGGATTGTAGTGGGGCTGATTGGAGTGGGACATATTGGACTGGAGTGGGGCAGGTTGTTTTAAATTGAAATGGAGCAGATTGGAGTTGGGCGGACAGCTTTAGATTGGCTGGGGCACATTGTATGGGATTGAAGTGGGGCAGATTGTTTGGATTGGAGTGAGGCAGATTGTTTTGGATTGGAGTGCGGCAGATTGTTTTGGATTGGAGTGCGGCAGATTGTTTTGGATTGGGGTGGGGAAGATTGTTGTAGATTGGAGTGGCACAGATTGTTTGGGATTAGAGTGGAGCATATTGTTTTTTCTTAGAACGGGGCAGATTTTTTTTAATGAGATTGGGCAGATTGTTGTGTATTGGAGTGGAGTGAATTGGATTGAGTGGGGTGGATTGGATTGAGTGGGGCAGGTTGGTGTGGCGGGAGATTGGCATAGATTGGAAGGGGGATTGAGGTGTACTGCACAAGCATATGTTCGGAAATTACAGATGAGAAAGAAAAATGCAATATTTACAACAATAATATTCAACCTTTGAGAACCCCGTCCACAAGCAAAAACAAAACAAAATATGAGTGCAAAGTGAGAAAAGACTTGGGAAAAGAAAAGAATTGCCTATATAAAATAAAACTTTGGAGTTTTGTTAGTCCTTCTGGGCATGTTTTTTGCCAGTCACCGCCTTCTGTTTGCAGGCCCTAGAAGTTAAATGTACCTTGATCATTTTGGGGGCAGGGGATGGGCACTGATTAGGTTGAATCAATCAGTGCTTCGTCCATGCTCCACAGACAGGAACGGAAATGATGCTAGGCCTGCAGTGATGAATCACAAGGCTTTATAGCAGAGTGCCAGGCAAGCCAACAAATGGAAAACAAGGGACTGGCTTCAAGCCCTTTTTAGTTAACAACAGAGTCTTGCTAGGGCATGCTCTCGCAGGTTTGACACTAAAAACGTTTACTACAAAGCCCTTGCTCTTCGGAGTCAAGAAAGCTATTGTGTATTACACAGCACTACAGTCTTTACCATCTTATTTTGGTTTTGCTTTTGTGCAATGGCTTGTACTGAGACTACAGGGAATTTATTGCATTATTATGGACCCTTCCTCAGGTAAGGACAGATTGCATACAATAACTTTACTTCTTTCCCTGCGCTCTGCAAAGAGAAATTATTTGCTGTGCATAATGCTGCATTGCATGTTGTTGTAAGCATTGAGTAGTGATTCTGTTTTAATGAGCATGATGGCATGGCAAACTAAAGAAGGAGGTACTTGCTCCTTCTAACGAGAGCTTAAAAGAATTCCCTTTTTCACTATTCGTATGTGCCACGGGTGATGGAGAAGGGTCACGTGCCAGGGTGCGAGGTGGGGAGAAATGCTTTGATAATTCCTCGATCTGTGTGAGTTTGTTATTTGCTGAGATGCTTTCCTGTTTACAAGTATTATTGACATTTGCGGTGCCTCCTGCTCCTGCGTTTTTTAACTTTCCATTTCTGGTCTATTTGTGACCCAACTTTGAAATCAATTTTATGCCATTTCATCCGGCATCTGTATTGGCTCTGTTACCTGTCGCGTTTCACCTATTGAGAAGGGGTTGTCTCTTCTGGCATAAGCATGGCTGACCTACAAGGACAGACACCCATTGTCTTATAACATTGAATGCTGGCATTCTAAATCCACAATGCCAGATCTTTGCATGGAATGACAGCATCGGCAGGTTCTCCCACCTTTGAAGTAATTTGCCTGTGACGAGTACATGTAACTCCTTTTAATACAAAACTGAGGGCCTCATTTACAAGGCCTTTGCGCCACTGTCACGTCATTTCTTTTTGCTGCAGCGGTTGTCCTAGCAGTGCTGTACGCTTCTCCAGATTTACAAACTGACACATTGGACCCAATGCGTCACTTTGCAAACTCTTTCTTCACATTATACCTGTGCCAAGTATAATAGATGCAGGGTAGGTGTTCTCACAGGTAAAGCCATGCAGAACTGATACAGTGAAATTAACAACATTTCACTGCGTCATTCTGCCGCTCTACTGCATCAGAATTTTACTGCCTGCTCGGAGAAGCCGTGAAATTGACACAGGACTTTTCTCTATGGCGGCCTCGTTGCATTGCTGGAGTATCGTCATTTTTGTGATGCTAGTCCAGCAATGCGTGAGTTTAGCGCCTACAGATGCGTCTGAATTTCTGACACATCTGTGAAAATGTGCGCCAAAGAGCTCTGTAGTGTAAATACAGTGCATCCATGGTGTTGTTAGGGCAGAGGTCTTCAAACTGGGGGGCGGGCCCCCCTAAGGGGGCCTCAAGTGATCCCAGGGGGGGCGCCAAACTGTGGCCAAAAGAAATATTATACAAATAACATGCCTTTGTTTTAAGAAGAAGCATGTTATTGCAGTTTTAAAAAGGTAACAGTACTTAACTGCAATGTTTAAATAGGTTTAGACCTATTTAAATATTGCCATATTTCTAAACTATTTGTGAAAAATTCCGAGGGGGGGCCCAATGATTTTTATTTTTCAACTTGGGGGGCGTGTCATTAAAAAGTTTGAAGACCACTGTGTTAGGGGATTGTAGGGCAGCACGAGCAATCCAAAACATCTGGCTGATTCTCAGATTCGTGTAAATGAGGTCCACAATGTCTACAAATGTATGTGAATCTGTAGCAGATACCACTAAGGGCGCTCTCCACTACTCATCCTTCTAACAGATGCCCCAGGAAAGGAAACAACCCACCAACGTTATCTAATCAACACATTTTTTGTGCACTACATTCCCATTTTTCTGGTGCACCGAGGATACTACTATAGTAGAGGTTGCAGGCATTTGTCGCTTTTGCTCACCCTGAGGGGCAGTATGCTTTACAATGTTGTTTAGCTTGCAGTTGACGCCCATATCTCTAACTTCTACATTGCTCCATTAATTAGGTGTTTAATAACAATATGGCAACAACGATAAAACAGACAAAGGGCAAACATTTTGTTGCATATTTAAGAAAGCCCACGTGTGCAGGGTGTTATTTTCTTAACAATAAACTTACTCGATAACAGCAAAATAAAAGGTAATCCTTAAGGGTTATTAGTAAAAGAACACTGGGTCTTAATTATGAGGCCCTAGCGGCACACTGCGCCACAGGAGCGTCTTTTTTTATGCTCCTGTGGTGCAATGTGCTGGCTCATATTTACAAGGCCACCTTGTGTGTCTTTTCATGGCCTTGTAAATATGGACCCCTTTCACGCATAACACTGCGTGAAAGGGGCATTCTGTGGGTGTTGCTGTGGGTGTTCCCAGCAATAGCCATGGAATCTGACTGAATTTGACGCATTCCCAGATTTACAAGTCTGGGAATGCGTCAGATTGCTATGCCACCTCAGGGTTGGCATTAAAGTGGTGCAACAGGGAGAAATACCATTAATTATTGTTTATGTGCAGGAAGGTGTCCCTGTCTGCACATAAACAATCATAACTACGACGCAGACACCCTTGCACCATAGTCAGCAATTTGTGAACCAGTACAGGGTAAAAAGACAGGAATACCCCGTAGTTTATAGAGAGAGCACATTCCTGCCCTTTTGTTTGACACAAGGTGTCGCAGCAAAAAGGCTTGCAGTGGTGCACCACACCAAAACTTAATAAATGAGGCCCACTGCCTTTATTACAGTTAATGGCTTACACACAGCACCCACTTTCTAAGCAAAACAGACATCGATCATCAAGTCCAGCCTATAAATACATCAGTCTCTCATCCTGTTAAACGTGTAGGCCATTTTTTCTCACATAATTCCGAAATCCTCCATCTACATTTCGCACAGTTCATCTCCTTCCCCTTCAGCACTTCTTTCACTTGTTCCAGCACATACTTCCTTTCATCTCCTCCACTTCAGAATCCTCCCAAACACAAGACCCACTCACTTATATTCAATGCATTTCTTTGCCTTTGATGCTGTCTATATTTCAACAGATATGCACCTCCATCACACACTTTTGCACAAGTACAACTGGTACATAAGTAATCATGGTTCTGTGAACTCTGCAGAGAGGCCAAGGACTGGATGTGGTTGTAGTCCATCTCTGCCTCAAAATCCACTGACCTACCCCTAGATGCAACCCATTCAACACAATGTACTACGCAACAATCATATGTTGATTGAAAAATAACTGGAGAAAGAATATCTGCAAAAGTGAATAATCTTAGGGAGTGCAAGAGGAAGTAAAACGTGAAACATCAATAGGAACTACATTGCTGACATGGAAAACGTTAAGAGTGTTTACAGCCATTGTTAGGCCAAAGAACAGTGTTTTGCCTATGAAGTAACGAGTGCAAATATATGGACTGGTAGTGACCCATTTCAAAGTCAGGTTTTAATTACTTCAGGAGCCAGCCCACTTAAAGCCCTGGTGTTTGATAACAATATGGAAACAGCAGTGAAACATAGACAAAAGACAAGTATTCCTGTTGCATATGTAAGGAAGTGTGTGTGCATGCCCTTATTTTATGAACAAAAAACAAAATCAACGACAGCAAAGTAAAATGGAATCCCCAAGGGTGATCAGTAAATAATATTGGGTCTTTATGATAGGCTACGGCTTACACACAGCACAAACTTCGCAAGCAAAACACCCATTGATCATCAATTAACATGTCCAGCTTATAAATACAGAAAGAGAACACATAGTAGCTTTCAGTTACAAGCTATAAGCCATGTCGCATCTGCAGTCACTAAAAAGTGTAAATATGGGCCGAAGGGTCTGATTTATGAAATGTTTGCACCGCTTTAGCGTCAAAAAATGACGCTAAGGCGGCACTAACGTTTCATAAATCATGCCGTAAATGCAGTATATTAAAGTGGCTGACTCCCACTTTCTCTGTACCTTTTAATTTATCTTTATGTGGAATTGAAAAAAGGTGTGCTTTTTGCAGCCAGACATAAAAACAAGAGACTTTATATTCCGACCACACTGTCTGTATATACATTTATTCAGTTGCCAGTCACCTTTAACTTGTTACTACTGAAGTTATGTTTGGGAAATGGCCAGTTTTTCACGTCTGACTTGATTTGCAACTTAGGGGCATAGTTATGCTTTTTGGAGCAAAACTGCACTAACGCAGTTTTGCACTAAAATGTTTAGCACCGGCTTGCAGCATTATGGAATGGTGCACGCCGGTGCAAAGGGTAGGCTAGCATAAAAACCAATTACATTAGTTGGGTGGGGCTGGCAGTATGGGAGGTGGGGGGTTTGCGCCAAAAAATGACGTTAGGCAGGTTTAAGTAACAAAAAATTACTCTAACCATCCGAGAGTAATTTTCTGACGTAAAACCATCCATACCACATGACTCCTGTCTTAAAAAAGACAGGCTTCATGCCCACCATCCCAATGTCCAGCATGTAGGGGGGGCCGTTTCAGAGCCCCCAATGGCACTTAAAAAAAAATAAAAATATATATATATATATATATACATATATATATATATATATATTACCTGTACTTACCTGGGATCATGTTCCCCATCCTCCGCTGTCACTCTGTTGTGGGTGTGGGTGTCCCTGGGCACTCGGGAGGGCACCTGTGGGCTTATTCCATGGTGTTCCACCATGGAAATAAGCCCACAGGTCCCCTGATGCCTGCCCTTACCCAGGCATTAAATAATGGTGCAAAGCAGGCTTTGCCCCATTAATTGACCCCTCTCCTCCACCCCGTGCATGATTTTAGCACGGCGCTAAAGCCATAGTCATTTTTTGCACGGGGATGCCTACCTTGCATCTCATTAACGCAAGGTAGGTTTCCACGTCCAAAAAATGACTTCAACTCCATACATTTTTTTATAAACATGGAGTTAGTTTTGCACCGAGTTTGCGTTCTTATAAAGTATTTGAGGCTTGCGCGGCACAATAAATCCCATGAACTTGAAATCCAATCATAGGTACTCTTCTACGTTTCTCCCTCTTTTGGGGTCAGGCCAAAAACATACTTTGTTTCTTTGCTTATACAAATTAGACATTTCTTCCTGGCACTAGTACAACAGAAAATGCGTGCAATGCTTTGTACAGTGGCAACACAGTACATATTTAGTCATGTGTTGCAATGTGTGTACTTTGCGCTTATTTTCATGCATGCTGCTAAACTGTCCCCCTCAGATGCCAGCATTCGTTCCACATGTAATGAACTTCACTGCAGTGAACCTAATTTTATGCTTGACTTTACAATATAGAATCTTTATGTGGGCTGTTGTGGCTATTTAGACCCAGACTGACTAACCATTTGTGTCATGGGTGTGCCACTTTCTTTGGCTCAGCCGTGATGCAAAATTCATTTCAGGATTTACAAAGCCATACAAAGCCCAATTTGGGAAAAAATGGAACGCAGCACCTTTTGCTGCCTTGCGCTGCTTTGTATTGGGGTAGGCGTTCAATGGGTCGTGCGTGGGCATTCTAATGACGAGAAATATCTGTATTTCTCCTTTTTACCTTCTTTTTGCATGTATGCTGCGCTCTGCAGTACACAAAGAAAAGAATTAAGCCTCTAAGGCTAGTTTTTGTGCAGCAAGGCCTCCCCCAGTGGCGGCCTGCAGAAGAAATGTGGTGGGACGTGATGGCGCCAAACTCACCAAATTTGAGGCTCCCCCAGTATGACATTTCTCCCCGACGTCCACAAGCAGGAATGGAAGGACTTCCTTCCTGCTCAGTTTTAACACACATCAATCCAATCCTTGAGCCGCTCTCATGCTGTTATTAGCATGAGAGCATCTCCAGGATTGATGGGAACAGGCTAACCCAGAGCTCATTTTGTGGCTCGCGCCTATGCCAGAAATCCCCAGGCTGTTTAACAGCCCAGGAATTGCTGGGTCTATAGTGCGTACATCGGGCTGGTTTAGCTAGACAGCCGGCCACCCGACATGCACACTGGACGGGGCAGCATTGTTCATGCAGTTGCAGGATTCAGCCTCTCCCCATTCCCTCAAGCTTGCGCTGTACACAACATGAGCATGACGGCAAAATATTGCCATTTCATTTATGTTTGCTGCTGCACCCGCAGCAGGTAGGGAAATGCTCCTCCACTCCCTGACCTTCCAACAACACAGACACCTTTGCACCATGGCACAAGAGTGCCATCATTGGCACAAGCTAGCCACAAGTTTACCAGTGCAGGGAGAGAGATGAACAGTACCCCATCTTTGTAAATATGGTGCAGTTCAGCTTTCTCCTGTTCACTTAGCACAGCAACTTGCCTTGGTACCCAGCTTTGCATAAACAGTTGGTAAATCTGAACCTTATTTTTCTTTCCTAGAAGGTGCCATTTCTTTCAAGCCTTCATGCAACTGTCTCTGGGCGTGGCGTAACAGAAATGTTTGTCCGATTGAGATCACCTAATTTAAAAAATAGATATTTACCCCTGCATGTGTTCCTGTCCTGTATTATACTGCTAGTAAAGTCATAATAGGACTTTGCAGGTTTTCTGATTTTTGCATCAGTACGACAATCCCGTCTTCTCTGAGGTCCTTTAGGAAAATGTCTTTAGAATCTAGAAAGTTGCTGTACGGTCAAAAGAGACACCCATTTTACACTTTCCTTTTGGAGCGTGACATCTTTCCTCTTACTGGCCAACCTGTCATGAACTATGTTTCAAGAACCCTAATTTTATGCTGGATCGTGGTAGACAGAATCATTGAATGTACTATTAGGATATCTAGGGGCGAATTTATGAGATCCTATTGCAATTCCAACACCACATTAGTGTATTTTTTTTTTACATTAATGAGGCATTAGAAAGCCAAAAACACTGCGCCATATTTACAAAGTGGGGCAATGCATGCACTGCACTACTGTGTAACCCTTTGCGTTACATTGTGCCTGTGCCAGGCATAATGTATGCAAAAAAGGCGTTTGTTCCCCTATTAAGGGGGGCCAAACAAATGGTACAAAGAAATCTAAGAGATTTCCTTGTGCCACTTTGTATGGCACATTTAATGCCTGCTCAGAGCAGGCATTAAAAGGAGGCTTCTATTGATTACAATGGGCCTCTGGGCGCTCTGCAGGATTAGGGTCAAACTTTTTTTTACACAAATCCTGCAGTACCGGACTAACGTAAAAAATTCTTATGATAGTCACCCAACTACTTCCATGGTGTTCAGTATTCAAAATATGGCACGCACATGATGGCATTAGGGGGGAGCTAAAGGGTGCAAGAAAAGTGGCACGGCACTTTTCTTAAATATGCCCCTTAATTGCTCTTCCAGATGTTGTAGGGTCTTTCCAGAATTCATACCACTGTTCGTTTTAGGTCTGATGCAACAGCAATGGCTGACTGCTAGAGATCAGTAATGTAAAGAACATATAGGGTGTGTAAGAAATTCGATTAATATTTGGGGTGGGTGAATGAGTGCCCACCTCAATGAATAATTGCAATTTTTGTCTGAGTGAAAAATCAAATCACTAAATTAATCTGATCTCAGCCCCCTGGCGCCTACTGCATAGAACAAACAAGCATAATTTAGTACAATGTGTAAAGTTTTTATGTAGTACAAGAACAGTAATAAAGTGAAAATTCAAAACAATAAACATATCAAATCAAATTAGGAAAAGTAAAATTTAATTAACAAAAAAATCCACAGTAAAAGGTCTCTTGCAGCTTTGTCTCCCTGTAGTCAGCCAACTAATCCTTGGAGCACACGTCTTTTCCCTAGGTGTAAGAGGGAGCAATTCCAGTCTTTCAGTGCTCCTCTTAGGTCACTGACAGCAGGTTCAATCCTCTTCTTATCCTCCAGAGGTCCAGAAAGTGTTCTGAAGTGGGTGTCTGAAGATGACACATTTATGCCTGGCAACAGCCTGCAGGTCGTAGAAACTCCAAGCCCCCTCTAACCAATGGGTTAAAAGTTCCCAGGCTCTGACTGATCAGTAGTTCGTGTTTTCCTTAGTGTAAACAGGCCCACAATGCCATGTGCCTGGGCATTTTCAAGATGGTGAAAGTCTTTGGCCACACTAAACTTGGGCTCTGAGGCTAGGTGAGTGTGTTTGGGGAGAGTACTGTGGTAATCATATTGTTGTCCCACATCTAACACTCAAGTCCAGTTTGAGGCAGGCACTGTACCTGCAACAGTGACAGAAGTCAGGTAGGACAAAAGCAGGGTTCTCTAGCAACCTGATATTGTCAACTTGTTCTCTTCTAGTCAAGGGTGCCCAAAGCATTATATGTAGCTCAACTGACCTGTCAAGCAGGATTTGACACTGTAGTGTCAAAATTAATGCCCATCCAGAGGAGTAATATCTGCACAGTCAGGTCAGTCTATTGTTTTTTTTTCTGGGAGGCAGTTCACACCTATTCAAAGATGAGCACAGGCTAAGATCTGATAGAGACTTATAATTAGTATGCTGACAGTTCAGACAGATTAAGGGTAACTTTCTAAAAGTTACTTTTGCTTGATATTTGTTAAAAATCTGGCCATCATTGGGTTGGATCTTTTAAATATGTAATAGCAATTAGTTATTTAATTATTTAACTATCTGGTCCCTTTCTAGAGAGGAATTAAAAGTATCTTAATCTTCACTCTGGTTTCTGGTTTTCTACATAGGAAAGCTAGACCTACCTCACTGAAACTAGCTCCAGGGGCTTATTATAGTGACATGGTAATATAAATTTTCCAAATGCCCCACTTTTAAGTATCATGCACTCTACCTTGTGGGCTACAAGGCTCAAATAGGGGTGACTCACTAATAGATAAAAGTGAAAATTTGCCTTTGAAAAGGATTTATTTTGGCAGGTTTCGGTGCATGTTTTGCACTGTTACAGTCAGGCTACACTGCTAGGCCCCAAGCCATATTTGCACTGCCACTATAGCAGATGGCATAATGGGTACTGCAGTTCAGTATTGGCATTTATATTCCATGCCTAAGTACATTTTCTACTACATACAAGGCACTTATAGACAAGTTAGATGTACCAATTAGGAATAGGCCAATTCAACCATGTTTAAAGAGGGAGCACAGGCACTTCACTTCTGGTTCACAGGGGCAAAGTGCACAGAGTTCTAAATCCAGCAAACAGAGTCCAGCAAAATGTGAAAAACCTGAGGTGACAACAGAAAAGGAAGATTTCTTAAAGGGTCTTTAAATATAAATGCCCTGTACAGCAGTGGTTCTTAACCTGTGGCTCAGGGATGCATAAGTGTCCACAATTGGTTATAAAATCAAATAATAGCAGATTGATAAAGTGTATATAAAGAGATAAAATTGAAAAACCCGAAATGTGAAGAAGTCCTCAGATTGATTTGTAGGAGCAGTGCAAGTACATGAAACAGAATATAATATGGACGATGCTTGGCCTCGATTGAATTTAGACAAGCTTTAACCTTCCAATATATATATTTTTTTAATTAAATTGGTTTGTAAATTTAAAAAATGGTTGTTTTAATTTTTTGTATATTGTTTTCCAATTCAAGTCATTGAGAAAAAAAAAAAACTTTGGCCAAGGTCTCCAGTTTCCATTGAAGACTCAGTTGGGGGCCCCAGTAATGATTAAATGGGATCCGCAGAAGCCATTGCTGTAGAGGACTTGAGTGTGTCTCTGCCCTTTGCTAGCCTGCCACGTTTCTGCATGTTTCTGCATCAGTGAACACAACTTCGGTATAATGGTCTGAAGCCCCAGTCTGTTGCTAGTAGGTCAGAGAGCACCTACAGTGCATCCCACTGATGGAGACTACAGACCTCCCTGCGGGAGGGAAGGCTGCCAGTGGCGGAGGCAGCATTCATTCTTACTAGAAGGGTTAGATTTGGGTTTGGAACTGTGGTGTATGGGCAGCAGGGATCCTGACAAGGCCTGATTTACAAAGATGTTCTGCAACGTTCCAAGCTTCCTCTTTAAAGTGAGCTGTGCACCAGCGAAAGGCGAGTGGTGGGAAAGACAGCCCCGTGAAGTGCATCTTCAGGTTTCCATTACTCCCAGTGGTTCCCACAGGCAGTTTTGTGTAGCTGCTAGGGGTCGCTTCTCCCTCTTTACCCCTTCATTTCAGTTCGACTTGTCAGGGAGCAGAATATGGCTGGGACAACTTGTATGTAATACACCAACACCCCAAAGACCGCTTGTGTATTCTCCCCACATTCTCCTGCAAGTTCACGCATGGAAGCATGAGCCCTTCTCGCCAGCTCAAATATAGTCTGCACAATCACCTTATGTCTGATGAAAGATAAATATGATTCTGTAAGCAGTAATGTACAGTGTGCTCAGCAGAAGCTACATTGTCGCCACGCACCAGCACTTCCCCGCCACGTGAATAAATGGCTGAAACCTCTCACTACTGGCAGCTTTTAAATGTGCCTTTGAGTCAGTGTCTTGGGGTTAATGCAGGACTAGAGCACTTACCTGGAGCAGGTAGCAGCCCCAGGCCCAGTGAGCCGCAGTGCCAGCGGATCGTTTGAGTATTGCAGTGTCTCATTAATTTGCATTCATACTAAAGTAGTACCACAGGCAGGTTCAGCTGCCCACAACCTGAAGTATCATAAAACACACAGGCATGTGACAATAGAGCCTTCAAAGAATTGTACTATACACGCACAGCAGCACTGGAAGAAGATGCCCTAGTCAGTGTTAAATCAGACTCCCCAGTGCCTCCCTTTTTAGGTCAAGCAAGTGCTCTGGCCTATTGTAATCTGTCTGTGGGCTTTTAACCACACCCACTGCACGCCCATCACTATCACTTGTTCATGGGCTTGCCTTTCAAAAACCTTTTGTTATCATCGGGACAGACTCCGACACCCTTATTTAGTGTAAAAGGCCATTTATTAGGACAGGCTTGCTCATCATAATAACACATCAAAATAACCATAAGTTGAATGTCAACTTCAGCTTTAACCTTGTAATTACCCTTTTTACATCCTCACTTCAATCCACCACTTATCCTTTGCTCACCCAATTTCAACTTCCATTCCCACACATCCCTTTTTCTTAGTATCCCCTGCCTGACTCGGGCCTCCCCCAGTCTGTCCTCCTTCACCTGCTTCTTTTTCCCCTTGGAAGGGTGGACAAGCCCGCACCTGACTCTCCACCCTCCCGATCTACTGCCACGCAGCACAAACCCAATTGCCATTTTGTTGTCTCACCAGCAAGCCCATTGCAACACCTCATGCCATGCCATGCCATCCGTCTCACCATGCCAAAATCTTTCCATCCACAAATTGGTCAACAAGAAAACACAACTCCAGCATGTAATGCGCATTCCCCATTTCCGAGAGGTGCACACCGTCATCCCGGAAAAGCACCTGCTCCTCCTCTTTTAACCCCTTGTGTGTTAGAACCTTGATATCCTGTGCCCTGCAGAAAACCCGCATCGCCCTATTGACCTTCCTCCGAGCCCTTTCGATAGCCCCATGTTTTTGCACTCCACACCATTTCCTTCTTGGCACCAGTTCTGTCCATACCAGGCAAGTCCCATGCATGTTGCATTTCCTCAGTACCAAGTCACGTTGCAATAGGGTGAGCCCAGAGAGACGTACCAGGTCATTCTCCCCCAGGTGTAACACCAATACATCAGGGCATCCCAATGTCGGCAACAATGATGTAATGAAAGGAAGCAAATTGCCCCACCTCATGTTACTCTTCCCCCACCATAGCACCTCGTGCCTGCTACTCGGGAGTCCCAAAGATCGTCCATACACCTGTCGCTCTGCAAACTTCGCTGTCCAATGAATAAACGAGTGCCAGGCCACCCATGTGATCGCTTTCTGCTACTCTGGGCCACTCACGCAACCTGAAAAAGCAACAAAAGTCAGAAGGAAAAACCACCAGCTCCCCCCCATGTGCAACCAAAGATACTGCCAAGCCCCACCTACTCACAAAAAACCCTGTCTACCTGCTCCCATAACCCCTCAAACCCTTACATATCGCTCACAGCATTTTAATCGCCCATGACTAATACGCCTGATTCTATCCCAATCCCACCCCAACCTGGCCGCTTTAGTTGCTGCGCCAATACTAAACGAGTGGGTAGCAAAATTATCCACCTGTCGACCCAGACGTTTTAAAACCATTCTCATACCACACAAAAGCTGGAAAGCTGTGACCTTCGTGCCGTTCTCATGAATAAACACCCATTCCATCAGGCTCGGCCTGCTCAGCTTAAAAGAATCCCATTCTCGTAACGGGCATGCTTCAGCCACTCCTCCTTTCTCCAACCATATCCACTTGCCCTTACCCCAACTGATCTGTCTTTGAACGACTCAACCAAATCCCCAGCCTCTCACCCTGACACTGCACCTCACTGGCTTTGAGTCCCCCCCATCTCTCCCCACCCCCAACAACTCAGACACATGAAACACCCCAAAAAACATCCATATCATACATAAACGAAAAAGGGGGCACCTTGTTGGCATTGAAACAACAATCCGGCAGCACATGCAAGATCTGCAGTAATAGCTCAAATGTAATGGCCTTTCGAACAAAAACTGAACCCCGTCCGTATCCTTCCCCAACCTTTGAACATTTTCCCCAGAATATCATTCCTTGCCGGGTTCCACCTGAAAAACAATTTCCTGTATAAGGACACACTTGCTAACTTGCCCCCAATTGTTTCTGGAGATAAACCCTTCCAAATCAAGAAAACAACAAAACACAACACCCTGGAATCTAACATTCTTTGCTCCTGTGACCAAAAATGCCCCTCTAGGCTTCAAAATCCTGAAATTCCAACCATGCCAGGTGATAACTCCTGAGGGTTGAGTCTGCAAGCGACCTTTCCACCTCTCATGACCATCATGCGCCCTATTCCCAAATGTCTGCAGAGAACGCGGTCCTGAGATCCTCCGCACCAGGTGCCAATTGTTGGAAATGCTGCCACTGCGAACGAGACAGGGAATCTGCAATGGAATTGTTCACCCCAGGAATATGTGCAGCTTTAAAAATGATATTCAACGTTAAGCAACACAAAATAAACCTCCTGAGAAAACGCAGCACCCTAAAATCCCTCGCTCTCTGTTCACCAACTCAACCACCGTCAAGTTGTCCATGTTAAACATCACTGACCTGTTTGCTAACTCATCTCCCCAGACAAACAATGCCACCAGCAGAGGAAAAAATTCCAGAAAGGCAATGCTCCACCCTTGACTCAACCATTGTGCAGGCCACGTCTCCGCGCACCAACGACCATCCCAAAACATTCCAAAACCAGCTGCGCCTGCTGCATCTGAAAACATTTGTACTTGCCAAACAGTGTCTTCTTCCCGGAAAGACAGAGACCCCATTAAACTGTGTCAAAAATATGTCCTATACTCTAATGTCTTCTCACAGACCTATGTTCAGCCTAATCCTGTGATGAGGGAGGGATGCTCCCAACATTGCCAAACCCATGCGCCTACAGAATGTCCTCTCTCTCTCCCCGTACCACTCTACACACAAAATTACGAAGACCAAGGAGCTGTTGAGCCATGCGCAGATCAATTTTCTGCTGTAGTACAATCCCCATCAAAAACAACAGAATCTCCTCTACTTTCAAGGCCGGTAGGCGTGCCATAAATTCCCTCATATCCATTTCAATGCCCAAAGAAGTAAAAACACAACTTGGGCCTTCAGTTTTTTTCTAGGGCTAATGGTACCCCAAAATCTCATGCCAACCGCTCAAACTGCTGCAGTGCTCTGCCACAAGAGTCTGACTGCGCTGTTCCTATGAATAGAAAAGCATCTAAATAGTGTAACACCGTCCGATGTCCACTCACCTGAACAAAAACCCACTGCAGAAAAGTACTGAAGTACTCGAACAATGCACAAGAAATCGCGCAGCCCATGAGAAGAACTCTATCCACATATATAGCACCCCCCAATTGCATTCCTAGCAAGGAAAAATCATCTGGGTGAATGGAGAGCATCCGAAAAGCTGCCTTGATGTCACACTTGGCCAACTCAGCACCTTCACCCCCCCCGGATAAGCTGTATAGCACCATCCACTGTGGCGTATAGCACCCTCGTACCTTCTGGAACGATGAAGTCATTCACCGATGCCCCCTCAGGCCAAGACAAATGATGTATCAGCCGAAAATCCCCACTGCTCTTTTTCGGTACGACCCCTAGAGTTGAGATCATCAAGTTCTCCATGGGCCTTTCAAGGAATGGGCCCCAACTCCTGCCCTCTGACACTTCCTTGCTCAGTTTTGCCACCACCACATCTGGCATAGATGTAGCTGACTGCAAGTTCTCTGCCCATCTCCGACTTCTTGGCCCCTGATAACCTGCCCTAAAACCATCCCTGAAACCCCATTCCAAGTTTAATTCTGTGTCCGGATCCGGGTACACATGCAACCAATACAGTATCCCCTCCAACTTAATTGGAGGAGGCACCCTTTGGCCCAGGACCCTTTGTCCCTGCCCCTGATAGACCTCCACTGTTCCCTGCCCCTGATAGACCTTCACTGTTCAGCCGGGCTGGTGAGTGAAAAACATTGCATGACTCGGTGTTTACCCCCACATTTGGAACATTCTTGCTTAAATTTACAGGGGTGCCTGGAGCAAAAAACCCTTGATGAAGTTCCAACATGCCCATGATGTAGATACCTGTGCCCGCTGAGGCACACCTACCCCTCCTTGAGCGTGACGCTGCTGAAAAGGCTTATATACTACCAGAAGACCACTGGCTGTGTGTGTGGAGGCCGCCGAGTGCGGAGATGCCATCCATTGCATCCATAATTACGTGTCTACATCCCCACAGGGCTTCTCGGGGCTTATGCTAACTCTGGCTCTGAATTCCTCATCGTAATTTAGCCATGCAAACCCCATGCAAATGTAACTGCACTTTACGGATAATATCCATGTATTTAAACATGGCAATGGCCCTGTCAAGATATTTCTCACAGTATATGCTAGCATAAATCAAAAAGGCAGAGGTCCAATTGTCCATAGTGATTGGGATGCGAGGCCTCCTTGCCAACTACCACTCTCCCTCTTTAGAACCATCCTTCGCCTGAATATCCCTGTTTTGGAGTTTGAAAACATCCACATATTCATGTTTCCAAATCCTCGCTTTTGTCCTGTCTGCCACGTGTGACCCCAAAGGCATAGCGAGTCCCATGTAGGGGAGCCTCTTTTTATGTCCAGCCCCCCCATTTGTCATCATCAGCTGTCTCCCCGCTTGCAGATACCTCACCTTCCTCGCCCTGTGCCAGAAGCACCTCGGCTCCCCCTTTTTCTTTAACACCTGCATCTACTGCACCGGTAGCAGGCTGTCAGTGTATTGAATCCTCCACCACACCAATTGATTTGTATTGCGCCACACTGGCCTTGCCCCTCCTTTCTCCCCATGGCGCCCACCATTCCCCTTTACCTTGGATCCCACAACCAGTTGATGCGAACCCCAGTCTTGGTCTGCACCTGCCACCATCCTTGCGAGGGACCTCGGAACCCTGAGCGGTAGACGAAGCCTGTAAAAAAGTAGAAGAGGGTGTTGCGCCGCTACTGCACCCCTGCCCATTTACTTGGCCCGCACTCACCTCCTTTTCGTGGATCTTCCCCTCATCAATGTCCTCATCATAATCCAGATCAAGCATTTCCTCCTCATCCATACCCATTCCGTCATCAGCGCCAGCTGCATCCGCCATCTCATATTCGTCAGTCACCCTGAAACCCTTCTGATGTGGACCAGGCGTGTACTTTGCACGATCCCACAATGTAGAGAAGGCCGCTGAAGACCCCTCTAGTTCTTCCGACCAACGTCCTGAGGCCGTGTTGCACCTCGTTGGCTTTGTCACCTTTCTGCCAGCCTCTGACGCCGCATTGTCTCTCCGCGCTGCCCCTGTCCATGTGCGCCAGGTGCTGCCGTCACGCTGCCTATCCCACTAGCCGCACCAGCTTCCAGCGCTAGCCCTGCTCCTCATGTGGAATCCAGACCCAACTACCCTTCCCCACCCCATGACAATTGTCTTGGCCCCCACTAACCCCCACTGACTTCCTCTTGGCCTTCCTGAACTTCCCCTGTCTCCCCCTTCTTCTTACATAGCTTAGCCCACCTGAATTCTGTCTCTGCAACCAATTTCCTCTGTTCCTGAATCCTAGCTTCTATATCAACTGACGCCCAGTCAGTAGTGAGGGGCTGTCGTGCCTCAGACACCCCTTTCACACTGCTGCTCTCAGCCACCTGCGCCCACTCTCCTTGGGCACCTAAACCCCTCTTGTCATGCTCAGACCCCCCTGGAACACTCACCCCAGCACCACCCTTCTTTCCCCTCCTTATGCTGCACTCCTGCCCCCTCCACTTAGCACCTCAGATGCCTTTGGCTGGGGCCCCAGCCAGCATGAGATCCAAGGGATGCTCCAGCCCCAAACTATCCTCCATGTCCCTGCTTGCCCTGCCTGCAGGTTCTTTCTGCTCCAATCCCTGAGCTAGTGGGCCCACATTGTCCCCCACGGGCCCCTGTCCCCAGATCCTCCCCATCTGACTCCCTGCTCCCTTCAGACCCCCCCCATCATTGAAAACAGGAGGGGGGGTGGACGTGCTGCATCCCGCCTGTTTTTTGCCTTTTTGGCACCCACCTTACCTTTAATATCCCTGCAGGGGGAAATGCAGGTGGCAGTCGCACCTACCCCCTGTGATGCCACGCACATCATCCCTACCCAGGCCTGAGTAGGTCCCCTCAGCCGGCTTTGCCAAGAATGCGAAGTGCAGCCCAAATTGCATCAATATCATGGCCTGTGGCCATGGGATGCAGCATTTACATAATTACTCACCGAACAATGAAAAACCCAACCTTCCCCCACCTCGCTCAGATAAGCCTGACTTCCGCACAGTGTGACCTGCTAGCGCCGAAGAGGCCAATCCCCCCACCCCACCCTCTTTTATACCCCACTCTAAGACCCACCCACACCCACCCACCCCCACCCCACAGCCTATCCTTACCTTGGCCGTCTGCATCCGGCTGAAAGCTCCCGCTAAAGACTGGACTGCATCCAGCTCTCTGCAGGGCCCATATTGGTAAATGCTTTACGTTTGTCCCTCCTTGAGGCAGTTTTGTTACCGCCTTGGCCATCGACCCTGTTACATGGATAATTGCACTTTTGCAATACGTTTGACTGCGAGCTAACTTCTTCCTTTTGTGTCTCTCCTTCGAGCTCATAGTAGCTGTAACACTTTGAATCGGTGTTATATTCTAACGGTTTTGGTTATGTCTGTAATACACGCTCATGAGAGTGCATTGTAATTTGCCCAAGAACGCTCGGCTTCGCATGCGCCTTTCAGATCGTAACCGGTTTTCTGTCGAGCCGGTTGGAGGTCGTGTCCAAGGCTGAGCGTTGGGGGACATTTATCACTGCATTTAATAAAATATATTTCCACATAAACTTACCCCGTTGCAGAAAGCCTACCTTTATTACACCACCACATAAATTGGCGACGAGCAGAGGACCTACGTGAAAGGATACAAGGTGTCCCCCAGATGGTGATCAGCCTTTAGTCGGCCAGATTCAACAGGCATTTCTGCTGTTTTTGGAAGGAGTTTTCAGCGTGTTTTGGTGTATCCCGACGCAATTACACCCTTGTCACACGCGCGAATGGTAACGTCAAGCTGGTGCGTTCATGTCAAGTCGGTGCTGCATTTCTATATTTGGCCAACGTCACAACGCACCTCCTTCCTGAATCACCAGGAATTAAAGGGGCAGGCGCTCACTGCTAAGACTTAAAGGGGCACGTTTATTACTGGGGAACTACTGAACTACGATGCTCCCTGTTCTACAACGCCCCCTGTTTGGTTAACTTACAGAGACACACCCTGCTACTGCTCTGGCGAGGAAAAGTGAAACTGCAAGTTACATTGTGACAGCATTTTGCTCCATGAATGACTGATCGGCTGTATGGACCTTGTTTGGACACGAGGATGCTTCAATGAAGCAGCGGTGACATGCACACCTCTACTTCTGCGTTCACCTTCGCCTATCCGGTGATAGGCACACCTTTTAAAAGCAGACATTTGTGATTGGAAGGATGTGTTATACTTTGACTTGGATAATTTTGAAAATTATAGCATTGAATTACATAGTGTAACACAAGTTTTGCAGGGAAGAACTTATTTAAAAAAATAATAAAGGAAGGGTACCTTTCAAATTATTCAGACATTCAGATGGCAAATTTGCCTAGTGTGTTCTGAAGTGAACCAGGTCTGCCCAAGGCCAGGTGGAGTCAATGGTTCAGGTTCTTCAATAGTTGCTTGATTGCAATTGATGGTGAGAGTTTCCCTGCTGTAAGGAAGAAAGCTGTTATAATATTGCTTGGGTACAGAGAATTTTTGATCATTTACCAGTGGTGGCATCACTATCAACTACAGTTATGCATGAGTACAGTGAGGCAGTCCAAAGGCTTGATAACAATTTTGAGAAAGAAACCAGTATAATTGTGCAGAGACATAAATTTTTTACTCGCAAACAACATGAATGAGACAATTGATAATTTCACTGCTGACTTGAGGGTGTTGGCCTCTTCATGTGAATTTGCTGGGCCGATAGAACAATATTTAAGGGACCAATTGCTGGTGAATTGCTTTGATCATAAGGTTCAGGAAAGATTACTATGCAGCAATAATCCCACATTAGCAGAGAAATTAGACATAGCTAGAGGCATTGAGAGGTCATTGATGGCTTCAAAGGAGTTAAACAAATGCAAGAAGTCTTCAAGTGAGAATATTAACTCCATCTCATGCAAAATGAAATCGTCTAACCAGAATAGAATTGAGGGGAGTAAGTCTGATAAGAGTGGGGTTCGTTATAGGTGTGGATCAAAGAATCATTTGGTGAATACTCGTAATTGCCCAGCAATCGGCAAATCGTGTTCTAAGTGCAGGAAGGTGGGACATTTCGCACAAGTGTGTAAGAGTGCTTCTAAGGTGATGCTGGTTGGAGGGGCGGATGTGCAGGAAGTGTCTTCAGGTGGGATGGAAGAGGAGTTTTCTAAGAAAGTGGTGTTGTCGATTAAGATGATTGATACAGTTCCAGATAAAGTTCTAGGTGGTGGTGGTGAGCCAGTGTGTGAGGTGCAGATGGGCGACTGGTATGTTCATGTCAAAGTTGACTCGGGGTCATCGATAACTATCATTTCAGCCAGATTTCTCTGGGATGATGTGGAGTTGAATCCTCCAGATATACATAAGATTGCTTTTGGAGGTCAAGAAATAGACGTGTGGTTATTTCATGGTGACCTTGCATTATAAGGACAGAACGATTTGTACGAAGGTATATGTAGCCAAACGTGGATACAACATATTAGGGAGGAAGGACCTGGGTAGGTTTGGGATGGTCCTTAGGCCTGGTACCTCACAACCAATCTCTTTAGTTAATGAAGGGGTGAATGATATTGATTCTTTGGATCAAGTCTTGTTGAAACACAAGGAAGTTTTTAAGGATGATTTGGGAGTTGTGAAAGGATATGAACACAAAATAATTTGGAAGCCTAAATTTTGTTCCCGTCACTCACCGGGTTAGGAATATTCCATTGTGCATGAGATAGAAGCTTAAAGACCATTTGAATCAATTGTGTGTGGACGGGGTCATTGAACCTACTGAATCTTCTGAATGGATTTCTCCCATTGTTGTAGCTGTTAAGAAGTCAGGAGATCTGAGACTTTGTGTTGATTTGTGGTCATTAAACAAAAAATATACAGGTCGATTGTTTTCCATTGCCAAGAATTCGTGACCTGCTGGCGCAGCTGGGGGCACGAAATTCTTTTCAACAATCGATTTGAGGGCAGCGTACCATCAAGTTGAACTGGCTAATGAGTCTAAGGATTTAACAACATTTAACACACCATTTCGGCCATTTCAATTTTTGAGCATGCCATTCAGGCTAGCATCTGCAGCTTCTGTTTTCCAGAAATTGATGTACCAGCTCTTCGGATAGGAGAGAGGAGTCTCGACATATCAGGACAATATTTTAATATGCTCCGATACAATGCAATCTCACTAAACTGGATAGAGTATTGGGCATATTGGAGGAGCATGGTAGGACAGTTTCTAAACAAAGGTGCAAGATTATGTTGAGAGAAGTAGAATATTTGGGTCAGACGATAAGTGAAGAAGGAAGATGGATTTGTTAGCGGCAATAAAGAAATGTTCACAGCCTGAAAACAAGGATCAATTGAGATCGTTTCTGGGAATGTGCAATTACTATTCCAGATTTGTTCAGAACTTTGCGTTACAAAGTGAACCTCTCAGGAAACTTTTACGGAAGAATGCGAAATTTACATGGGAAGAACAAGTAGAGGCATTCAATGTCCTGAAGAAGTTGATCATTGAAGCACCTGCCATCCAACCTTTCAATGACAAAGCTCCATCTGTAGTGATTGTCTATGCCAGTAATCTGGGGGTTAGTGGCGTGCTCACTCAGTTGCACGAGGGACTGGAAACCACGGTGGTGTTTGTTTCCCTCCGACTTTGTCAGAGAGAAATTACAGTACTATTGAAAAGGAAGCTTTGGCTTGTGTGTGGGGTGTTCACCATTTTTCAACTTATTTGTGGGGGAGAGAGTTTCTGTTGGTCACAGATCATAAACCTTTAATGTATTTATGGAATGACAAAGGCATGAGCAATGCTAGTCCCAGGTTGGTTCGGTTGTTGTCTAAAATGCATGTCTTTAATTTCAAGATGAAGCATATTCAAGGGGGAGAAAATTGCAGGGCTGATATTTTGTCCTGATGCCCAATAAGGGAGAGTGGAGATCCTTCTGTAAATGGTGAGGAGGAGGAGGAGGAGATGGTGATTGGAATGGTTGATGGTGTTGTTGCATCGGTTGGTGTCATTTCAAGAGAGTTTTTGGAGAGCAAAGTCGTAAATGATTTGGTGCTAACACGCTTGAAGGGTTGTATTGTAAGTGGGTGGCCAAGAGAATTTCAAGTTGTGGATTAACTGAAACAATTCTTCAAAGTCAAAGATGAATTAAGTGTGGAAAGGAATTTGGTTATGAGAGGCACAAAATTGATACCACCATCTGAACTGAGGGGTGGGTTGGTGAAGCTTGCCCATAAGGGGCACGTGGGAATTTCAGGCACGAGGAAGAAATTACAGTTGTATTACTGGTGGCCTGGTATGGATGGGAAAGTGGAAGATATGATTAGAAGTTGTGGTGAGTGTTCTCATGCTGAGAAGACTACAAGTGTACGAAATACTCCTTTGTGCCCTGTGGAATTCCCTACGTGACCATAAGAAAAAATTGGCATTGTCTTTATTGGACACATTGGGGGTTTGAATGAAGGTAAGATTTGTGTTGGTAGTGGTGTACTATCATTCTAAACGGGTGTTGTGAATTTTTAAGGGAACCCAACACCACCAGTGTGATTCTGTTCTTAAGGAAACTGTTTCAGTCAGAAGGTATTCTGGCTTTTGTGGTCCCAGATAATGGAGTGCAGTTTGTCTCACATCGTATGAAATAGTTTCTAAGCAACCTGGGGATTAAACATTTGACAACTGCTCTTTATAGTCCAAGGGAATGGAATGGTGGAAAGGGTGAATCGCATGATGAAGGGGACAATTCAGTTAGCTATTGATGCAGGTGGGTCGGTTCAAGAGGCAGTAGGAGACAGAATTTGGTGTTATCATAACACTCCGCATTTGACGACGGGAGTGACTCCTTTTGCGTTATTGAGAGTTGTCACCTATGTGGTTAACTGAGGAATCTGAGCCAGATAAGAATATTCCCAGTTTGGAGTCTATCAAGGACAAGGTGGGAGGTTCACAAGCGAAGGTCAAGAGTAGATATGAAGAGATTAAAAGAGTAAAAGACATTGTTTTCAGAGTCGGGGGATCATGTGAGGGTAAGAATACCTCACAAACTGAAAGGATCTAAGTATTTTCAGGAGACAAAGGTGGTCCAGGTGTCCAAGCATTCTGTGAAAGTTGAGGATGGGAAGTGGAGTAAAAAGAAGGTAGCCATTGTGGATAAAGGTGTGGACAGGGTTGCTGATATGTTAGGTTTCCAGTCACAGGATAAGGGCTTTATAGACTAGGAGTGGAGGGAGATGTGAGTGAATTGCAGAAAGGAAGGATGTTTTAGGAGCCTGGAGTGTTAGATGGTGAGGATTTGGTTGCCGGGTGTGATACATGTGGAAAGTTGGACCGTCAGGATGAGACTCAAGATTCTGTTCAGGATGGGTCTCTTAATAGATGCCTTTCTAAAAGAGTTAGCATCAAACCCACATATTTGGATGATTATGTGTTAAAATAGTTTGAGTTGTTTTTGTTGTTGAAGAACAGAGATGTGTTATATACTAATGGTTTTGGTTATGTCTAATACACGCTCACAAGAGAGCATTGTAATTTGGCCACAAGCGCTCTGCTTTGAACACAGCTTTCAGATCGTAACCAGTGTTCTGTGGAGCCAGTTGGAGGTCACGTCTGAGGCTAAGCGCTGGGGGACATTTATCACTGCATTTAATAAAATATATTTCCATATAAACTTACCCCATTGCAGAAAGCCTACCTTTATTACACCACCATAATTGGCTTGCTTATGTGAACTATTTTACTTTTCATTTTCAATTTATGTGGCAAAAAAATGTCAATTTAGGAATTGACAACGCTAATAGCTCTAGCTAGTTAATTGAATGGTGTCCCCGTTGACACACACTGGATGGAATGAAAACTGATACCTTTGTAGCACAAATGATCGTTGCTTGCAGCCAGTTATTGCAGGAAGTTCTTTTATAGGCACTACATTAGATCTGTGGTGAATAATTACTCCAGGGTACTGAGACAAACCATAAATAATGGAATGTGTGACCAGTTCCTCTACTGGCATTTCTGCAAAACCCATAGCTTTTAGACAAAATATTGGGGGGGGCGGGGAGGGGGGGAGGGGGGGGGGGGGTTATAAATTGTGCGTGTGTTTTTTTTTATTTTATTTTTTAAAGCAGTTCGGGGGAGGGGGATGGGAACCATTGTGTCTGTCTTGTGCAATACAACGTGGCTCTGGTTATATGTTCTTTTCTCCACAGAGAAGTTTATGTGTCAGTTCAGCACGGTCAACTCTTTACTTTTGAACACTGTTAACATGTTTGAGGAGGTGTTTTGGTAGACAGAGAATGTGATTACATTCTACCCAGATTAGGCACTATGTGCATGCACTACACAATCCTGCTACAGGAGGACACACCTCTTCGACAAACGAAGCAGGATATTCCATGCAGGAGAATGTCTTTTGAAGTTGTACTATTTCTAAGTTTGGGCAATAGCCATTGTAAACTTTACTTAATGTATTGATCTCCGAAGACGGTAAGTCTGATTTGGCCCTGCTGTCCACATGCCAGCAAAAAGATCTTATTTCACAGGAACACATTTCCACCACATACAACTCAATTGTCAATTTATTTACACATTTGTACGTAAGCATTGCAGCCTTCCATATATTAATTGTGTACTGCCACTCAGGAGACAGAGCAGTAGGTATTTACTGCACCATCATCTATTCCTGAGCATACCGCTACAACAAAGTAGTAGCACAAGCATCCATGTATATTTTAGTTGAAGTACAAAATGCAATTACTTGTTTATAGTATAATAAACAAGTTGTGTTTGTGTTGTTACTAGCCAGCAATTTACTTGTCACCTTCTGCCTGGCACAAAATCCTAATTTTACAGCCACACATCCATTGCAAGTTCTGGACAACGGAGGGCACACACCTTCAAAACATTGAGACTGGTGCCACTTAAAAGACTATGGGCCTGGTTTACAGAGGGCTTCTGTACTCATAGGGGAGTCTACGCAATAAAAATTCAAATTGTGGACATTCCGCCACGAGTACGGAGACTCCCCCACAACTGCAGGGAATCAGGCCCTATATTTGGATTAACAAAGAAAATACCAATTCTTTGGTATACCCAAACTCCTATTATGAGCAGGCCCCCGCTTGGCCTTGCAAACAATGAAAAGTGCAAATTAAATGAAAAAGTGAACATCTGAAAGAGCTACGTATCAGTGAAAAAAGTGGTGTGCTAGGTTCATGGATTCCCCCAGCACCCATCATGTTTTCCGTCTTCCACCTGATAAAGATATTGTTCTAAAGTTGTCACTGGGTCTCACATGTAGGCCAGAGTATGCCTGCAGTATCAGATGCTTCGTTCATGCTTTCCAGCCAGCTTTTTAGGCCAAGCGCACAAGCGCTTCTGACCTGTTAGTATTGTGGCCTTCTAACCACGCCCACCACTTTCACACATTCATGGGCTTGCCTTTCAAAAACCTCTTGATGTCATTGGTAAATGCTTTACATTTGTCCCACCTTGAGGCTGCTTTGTTACGGACTTGGGGACTGACCCAGTTACATGGATAATTACACGATCGCCGATGGGCTTTACTGTGAGCAGACTACTTTATTTTGTCTCTCCCCTTCCCGCTCCATGACTCAAGTTTTGCATAGCACAAACTCAGTCGCACTCGGCATCTCAAGCAGATGGCAATTTCTCCATGTCAGGGACCTGAGTTATAAGGTTCCTAACACAGCACGGCCAGGAACCCTGCAGTGGTCGGGATGTGATTTTTTTTTTTTTTTTTTTTTTTAAACCCAACATCTGCCTTCTCCCAAGGCCATTAGTAACTCAGATACCCGCTGTCCTCGTAGAAACCTTTTGTTAAAAAATATGGTGACTTTCTTGTGAAGGTAGAACATCTCTGCATCCATCTCTCTCCCTAAGCACTGTCCTGAATTGACAAAGAGGGGGGTTCTTTCTAGGCTATGGACCCTAGATTAGTTCAGTCCAGAGGCATTTTATTCCTTTAGCCCATACAAGTTCCATATGGGTGATCCCACAATCAGAGGCCCAGCACTTCCAGACTCGTTACTACACATTTACTCCATGTTGCCTGGATTTAAGCAGCATGTTCTTTAGACATCCAGTGCCCAAGAGACTCGCCCAGACATGCAGAGCCAGTTAGCTTCCTCCCCAATCTGTAGGGGAGTCCGGATGTAATGCCTAGTTTCTGGGATGGTGATTTATGTTTAAATGGGCAAAGGGCCAGAGACGTTTACGGTGGTTAAAAAAAAAAAAAAAAAACACGACAGTGTGGGGGCCCGTGTGTTAGGAGAGCTGCAAGGATGTATTGTTTTCTGTTCATCACTTCGTTTCCAAAGCCACCTGCTGCTTATCTGGGCTGTAGTAGTTTCAAGCGGAATCCATCCGATCCTCTGTGCAGACATGTTTTGGAACAGACGGCAGCTAAACCATTCCAAGGATTGGTCTGGTAATGATAGACATAGCAGCACTCCTCCCACTCCATGGGTGGTCTGCTCTTTATATCCAACATCATGCTTTTTCGCCAGCAGCAAGTACACATGCAGTCAGTATTAGCCCACTTTTATGCTTTGGCAGCCAAATAAACAGGCCAGCATTTTTGCCACTTTTTCAAACTTTAAGTTGCCATGGCACCACCCTATGCAAGAGCTGAGCTGCTCCCATCTACTTAACATTGTATACATATCATTTTAATGTTTTGAGATTAAGTTTAAATGTGGCTGGTTTAAACATTTGTTCACAGCAAATCATGGATTTTCAGACAGGTTATTTTATCATATCACTGAAGTCAGATAATTTGCTGGGTTGACAATCTGCATTCTACATAAAACAATGTGACTTTATATACCAAATCAAGATAAGGGATTATATAATGGTTATATCCCTGCCCCTTTTACCACTGTTAAGCGAATCAATTTGAAAGCATCGAATTGTTCTGCCTTTGCAAATGTTAATAGCTTTCTTTCCTTATGGGGGGGTGGGGGGGGGGGGGGGAAGGGAGCCAGTAAATTGAAGTGCTTTAGTTATATGCAGGGCCACTGGAAATATGTGGCAGGCTTCACCAATTTATGTGGCAAGAAAAGTCCAGTTCTGCATTTACAAACGCCAATAGCTGTAACTCAAGCAAATTTGAGACCTATTACATTGCAAATGTTCTTTCTTGCTGTGATTTTTCAATGCATTAACCAGGCATCTAGCACAGCCATTCATACTACAGCAACTATGTGTTGTATGAGAACCCAAACATTTCACCTCAAAAAAGCACTTGTGACTGAATCTACCAACAACATGACAATCTTGCAGGGTTCTGGGTCACATTAAATATTTACTACTAAGGCGGATCATACTGTAGATGTTGATTATACCCTACCACACTGCTCACATTCCCTAGCGCTACAGTAACATACGCTTCTACAGTTTATTGGGTCTCAATTTGTCAAGCGAGTTTGGCACGAGGAGTTAGTCTTCCCAGAATTTAAACCTGTGACCAGTCATTCACTTGCTGCTAATACAGTACATTTAACTGACTGACCTCTTGCCAATTGTTTGAAGGTGGGGACAGCACCAGTTATGTAATGTGTGTAGATTTCTGGAGGATGGTTGGGATGTTAACATGCAACATGCCTCAAAGCGAGGAGTTATCAAAATTGTGCTGCCTGGCCTCTCCCTAAAATGCAGTGCCAACTAATGTCTTTTGCAGCCACCATTGAACTCTTGGTGCGAGCATGCTGGAGTCTGGAACCTGTCATTCAGTGTCCAATACGAAGAGTTCAAGGACTGTCATTTAGTGTCCAAAATAATAATGTTTGTGTAGTCTATTACAAGCTACACAGAAAAGCAAACAGATATTCATCCCCAACAGCCATAGAGGTGTCAGTTTAAGAATGATGCTATTTACCACCAAAATGCATTCTTTCAGCAATGCAGTGTGTTGTAACAGCTCATCCTGTCATTACAAGATTTGCTTGCTGCTCAGCTGTCTAGACTCTGGTCTTGGGCACTCTTAATTTTTTAATTATATAAGCCTGTTCTCAGATGTAAGGAGGCCTAAAAATTCTGTTCAACAGTTTCCACCCACTTTGATTGCTGGGTCCTGCATGTGAAAGTATTGATTAAGACAGACAGCAAGTACCAGGAGAGGGGCAGTAGATTCCCATCCTGCAGCCAACAATGTGCCTTCTGTCTATCAAAAGACCCCCAATGCACGGTTACCTTCACCCGTCATTTGTACGTACCTCCCTCCCTTTATCCTGTAGCTTCACATGTCTTTCTTTCCATCCATCCATCCATCCATCCGCTGGCCCAGACAATCAAGATAGACTACAGTAAGCACAATTGCTCCATCAGGTGAGGTGGAAGCTTTTGGGTGATCAATAGACCATTCCAACACTTCTTTATTCCCTCTGGTGCCCAAGTTTTCCATCTCTTCAGTCCTATTTCCTGTATCCATCTTCAGAACTTTGATGCAGGTTTGAGAATCATTAAGCGCCTCCCAAGAAACCAAGACAAATGACACGGAATCCAAGGTATATAGTTTAAAAGGTATAAAACATTTATATTTAAGAAACACAATAATTTATGCACAATAATCACAGCTTTGTCTTTGTTGTCCAACATGAGTGTCCTGTTAGTTGGTCCGGGATCTTCCACTCTCCCACAAAGAAAAACCCCCACCCATGCAGTAGCAGTCAGAACATTTGACATGGTTTTGTAGTAACATGCACATCAACTGCATTTTCTTTGAGTTTAGGTAGAAAGGGTTTCCAGATTGCTTGAACCAGCATTCGAAAAGTCCCTATAAAGAAGCTAGGGCCAGCATGGCTGGCCAAATAACATTTAGAACTCCTGATATTTTTCATAGACCCATTACAATATTTAGATACTAAAACTAATTTATGCAAATATAGATCTCCCCAATTTCAACTCTTGGGCTTACACTCTAGTTTGACAAGCTCTCAGTCTTCAATTTCACGATTAGGGAAGGGTAAATTACACTTCATTTTTTAAATTGGTTAGTGTAACCAAAAAATGTAAACACTGCTCAAGAAAATTATATATATATATTATTTAAAGTGCATAAACGCTTACCATATTGATTTTAGCAGTGGGTCAAAAATGTTTGCCAGCTTACCATATGTCCCATTGTACACTATTATGTGTAGAGCTGGGGAAAAAAACTTTCAGGAAAGGTTCTTCGCTGCAGGTATACCTATGCTAGATTACTTTTGGGCTGCCTGTTTCCCTTTCAAAAAACATCACTGAAGGCAGTAAAAAGGGACGTTTTTTGGGTTGGTGCACAGTTAGCAGCCAAGGCTACAAGTGCTAGAAAGGAAAGGAGAAAGGGGAAACAGAAGTATGCTGTGTGTAGCCTTCCGTTTTATGGTTGTCTAAAATGTAAAATATTTAAAATACTTCATTACAAAGCGTAAAGTAAAAGCATTAGGCTGATTTTTATTTGCTAATACACTTAAATACAAGCAGGATTTAAAAAAAAAATATATATATATATATGAGGTAGAATGGATTTGAAGCTTAACTTGCAGATTCAGTCCTTTTGTGCGTTTCAGCTGCCCCCTGTTTTGGAAGGTGAAAGAGTTGATGCAAGGCTTTGCCCGCTCTTCAAAGCCTCCAAAAGGAAGACAAGGAAAGGACATAGTGCCCTTTCAAACATTGGCATTTATAAAAAACATTGATAAGAGTCCCCCTTTAAAATAAAGTGCAATAGTTGCCCAGTCTTATTTAAAATATTTATTGATGGGGCTTTCCTATAGATCGGCTCTGCCAGGCTATTTATGCCTTGACATTATACCTCCATCTTTGGGAAAAATCCCCTACAAGGCTACCCCACCCCCCCCCCCACCCCCATAGGGCTTGAGGCTGGGGCATTTGAACATAATTGCAGAGTTGTTAATGTAGAAGGTGAAGCAACCATTTGTAAGCTAGGCTTTGCCTCTTCCAAACCACCATTGACAGTGGAACCTTTACCACAATTACATTGAGAATAGACTATACTTCAAGATGGTTGGGGGAAACCTAGGCGATTCACCACTTCATTCATCACCATTTCAACTTTGAACATATTTTATCATTGAGGTTTCAGTGGGAACCATGGCAACCCCAGACCTCCTGCGCCATAAACATTTCACTGAGTCCCATCACTGGAATCACAATCAATGCAGTGTCTGTCCTACCAGAAGTCACTTGCATAAAATACACTTCAAAAGAGTACCACACGTTCTCCCCTCCATCCTTCTCTCATATTAGGAGTATATCTTCCTGTCCCACTCTACGTGTGCCCATTTGTGACATGCAAGCTCCATTTTTAAATTGGATAGATTTATGATTATTACTGCAGTATGTGCAGGAAATCCGACTGCACACAAATAGACACTGAGGCCATCACTACTCACAATCTTTAAGCTACCTTTTTTTTAAAGCATACTCCAATGGCACCCAAGATCTGTGCCCTGATTAACCAGTCCAAGGATGGTAACAGAGCTCGCTCCGACCCTTGAATCCTAGACCCCCTCTAATCCTCCAAGTATAACAAATGGCCAAGTCTGGAGGTGTTGGGCTGACCTATTGACAGAGCCCTGGGTAGCAGAGGAGGGATACTATCTTGTGACAAGAAATCCAACGTGGGACTCTCACATTACAACTACTCTTCTAGTGGTAGACCCATAAAGCAACTCACAGGGCAGCAAACAGTGCTTGTCCATTTTGACACAGAACAGCCAAGTCTCAGGCACTTTTTGGCATGTCTTGCCTCCGATAAGTCAAATGTTCTGCCCTACCGCTTTGCAATGGGCATCAGGAATACTGCAGTTTTGAAGTAGTTAGAGAGGTGGTCCAAAGGAATGACAGCTCTACGTTGGTGGTTTTAATACTTTTGAAGTCCGAGCTCATGGATTCCATATTTATTGCTGGTTTACTTCTCACAAAGTTATATAGTAAGTCAGTTGGCACAATGTGGCATGTTCTGCATTCACAGAAGATGCAGTGTGTCAGGATTTGCTACATTGCCTTTATGCAAGGTCAGAGGCCCCTTATTCTCATTCTCAGAAAATTGATTAACTGCATAATGTAGGGCCATTTATTCTCGCCAAGTCATAGCAAAACCCCTGTCTGCACAGCTTCTGGTTTTAGGCCATCGCAGTTTAGGAATCTCTGGAGGTCATTGGTTGCTGTGGCAATTTCAGATCCACTTTTGCCACCCACAGAATGTCATGATCCAAGAACTACCCCTTATTCGCCCACTTTGTAGTGTTGTCAGCTGCACATCTGTAGCTGTTGGCAACGTTGGTCTTTTATGATCCAGAACCTCTCATATAATCCACTAGTGACCATGGGTGCCAGAAACATACATGGAGTTGAGTGGATTAGGGGTGGGTACCACGGTTGAAGAGCAGCGCAAGTTCCCAGTCTTCAGTACACATTGGACTGGCCAGAGCAGAATACAGAAGAGGATCAGCAGCATTAAGGCTATTAGGAGGATGCGTTTCCAGTCACTGCAGCGGCAGTAGGACCGCATCCCAGTGCGTTGTTCAGTTGGAGGAACTGCTGCAACCACCTTGGTCATGCCAATGTCCACACAGATGCATGTGTCTGGGCTGTTGGAATCAGAATTTGATGGCTGCTTGTAGCAGAGTTTGGTCCCTTCGATCCAGACTGGCTCCTCGTGCTGCAGATGGGCAGGCAGGATGGACAGGGTCTCCTGGCTGGTCTGCAGGGCTGGGGCCCCCTGCTCCGGGATAGGTGTTGGCTGCCGGCAGAAGGGACATGGCACCAGGGTATCAGACTTTCCCGCAGCCTGGGAGGCTACTAATCGTGCCACACACTCCAGGCAGACTGTATGGGAACACTGCAGCCTCTTGGGAGTCTTGAAGATGTTATCGTAGGAGCTGAAGCAGATTGAGCACTCTAGCATAGACTCTCCACGCTCCACATCCTCAGTTGGAAGCTCTGGCACGTCCACCACCTGTGTGTGCCACACAATCACCGAAGAATCCATGGCTTGGTTCTGAAAAGATAAAATAGGACTGATATTAGAAGCTGAGAGAACAATCTTAACCAACCATAATTATCTTGACAGCCTGGAGAGGTTCAATATTCAAACCCGTGGAGGAAGACAAAACATCCTAAATCTTTAAAGTCAATTGGAGCATCCCAAACTGCTTCATCCATGGGGCAGAAATTGCTCCGTTTGCATTTTTTTTTCGAATTTTTCCCACCATGCACTTGTGACGGACGCAAAATATAGGCAAAGAGAACCGCAGCGCTTTGAGTAGATCCTATTTTATGTGAAGCTAGAATCATTTAACATGGCGATTCGTCATTTTGTCGCTGTGTTTGGGGGTAGACGGTTAGAGGGAATTGGTATTGCACGTTTGCCAGTGCTTTTCAAAAATGTTCAATCTGGCGGGGGTAACAGGGTATGAGAAATGACAGAGCACGAGCAACCGACGGCACGTAGTGAAATGCTCCTCCAAGCACGCCCTCGTCACGCGGGCACGGCTCGAGACCCGTACACCAATATTAATGAAGCGCGTCCGCACCAACACGGCCAGTTTCTGCCGCCGCGGCACACGTCGAGCTGGGGAACTGGTTTTGGGATTCTGGAGACTCACTGGCATGCGTTTTATTAATTAGCTAAACCGACAATAAAAATCAGACTTCGGCAGGCCCAGCTCACGAACCCCGGGCCGATGCACTCCAGTCTGTCTGTTTTCAGCGAAATTGGCGGACCCAAAACGGGCCTCTCCTGGAAGAGCTGCAAATTAGAGTGACTTTTTTTTTTTTTAAACGGGCCATGTCAGATATAAAAGTAAGACTAAAGCCTTTAGTCTCACTTTGAGAGATTGTGTGTGTACACACCGATAAAGGAGCAAGCAGCAGCAGAGGGGCAGAAACCAATAAATTACTTCTTCCATTATGGAAGACTTTAGAGCTGCATGTGAAAGGAAAGCACACCTTTCACTTCTAAGTTGAAGTGACATTTGCCCCTAAAACCGGGACATTTATTTAAAATTAACAAAAGCGTCAGGACACCCAGACGTCCTCTGAAAACCGGGATTGTCTGGGGGAATCCAGGACATCTGGTCACCCTACTGCGTGCGAGTTGGCAATTGTGTTCAAGTGCAGGATAGGTAGAACCCTAATCAAGCGTTAGACTTGGTTCACCACATCATGTAAGAGACCAATATTAAACGAAAATAGGGTGGCTTTAATTCCGAGTTTGTAATTATTAAATGTTCAATTTTGGCTTTCAGGATTGGTGTCTGCTCTTTACTGGAGGTTGTCATCAACACCCTTATCACTTTTTAGTTGACCCGATTTGGGTATTGAGTTAGTTAGTGACACTACTTTCCATAGCAAATACATCCGTCAGTTATGTCACCGTCCAACACGACCATGTTAATTGCGATCCTCTTGAGCTGGGGGGGGGGTGGGGCATAAATCCATTGCTGATTAGATCAGACTGCTGCTCAGTTTTCCATTGGAGCAGGGCACAAGTCGGGGGTACATGCAGGTCGATGGTGTCCACCCACTATTTTCCCAGGGTACCCAGCCAAGAAGAAGCTGGGCCCTCCTGTAAAATGCTGAACGTGTCTCGGTGTAATTTTCAGACACCGGGACATTCAGCAGCCCCTGCACATTGTCTGCTTTCGATCCAAGCAACATGAAGGTGGAGGGTGGCTTTCATTAATTCAAGCTCCAGCTGGGCCCATCACAAAAGCCAAATTTAAGGGGCCTTCAGTACTCTATTTGTTGGAGTACCCAGCCTTGCACCTATCTGGAGCCTAACATCTAGATATAAATGCAGTGGTGAAGAAAAAGGCTCACAGCTTGTTAGCACTTCACAAGTACTTGAGAGGCAAGTTTTGACTTTATGCAGTCCCTGTATACGAGCAATATGCCGGCACTGCTGCAAGAATGTCAAGTGTTGGTCTGTTCCAGTATTTACATAAAAAAACTGATCACTTTTTTATTTCTGTAAAGTGCTACTCATCAAAAGGCGCTTTAAATCAAACTCATTAAACTGACATTCATTCACACAATTTAGTACATCAATGTTCAGGATACTGTACATAAGACAGTGAGGGTTACAAGGTGTAGGAGTCATACATCATCCTTCATAGCTCACTGTGCTATATTAGAAGGAATACAATTTCTGAACTGCAAGTAACAAAAGTATCAGTGTTAAAAGCAGTAACCCACTCGCCCATCTACACTAAATAAAAAGCTGTCCTCTGCATAGTACAGGATAAGCTTTGCAAGAGACATTATCCATCTGTTCTACTCTGAGTTAAAACGGGTACTAGACAAAACACAGGTCTTTTCCAGCAAATGTGTTAACCAGCAAAGTTATCTTACCATTATGATTATTCTTTCAGATTTGCTAGGAACCCAAAGAACTGTGCAGCAGGTGTTTTAACCCCATAAGATATTTTAAAATTCAGGCTTTGCAACCAAGTAGACCAGATTTACTGTTTCTTGTTGTGGCAGAGTTTAAAAACAAATGTACATGTTGAGATGCAGATTTTGCCTTAGGGTAACATTGCATCACTTTTCTGATACCAATCAGGGGCAAAAACTATTTTGGGATTTATAGTGCCACACAAATCCTGGTTGAGTTGATTTGTAAAAAAAAAAAAAAAAACCACACACAATCAAACTCAAAGCAGCACATTGCCCTGCATTGCGTTACCTTGCATCAAGTAGACATTACATGCGAGGAGTTTTTATGTACACTCCTAATGCGCTCAAATGTAGTCATGATCGACCTAATAAATGTGTGAGGTCTTTAGATCTAATGTCACTTCTTATGATGTCACTTACTGTAAAGTCATGGGTTGTGATGCCACTTCCTGTGATGTCACTTACTGTAATGTCACGCACAGTGATGTCACTTGCATACTGCCTAGCTTGGTAGTTCCCCAACCCCCACTTTTTTTTTTTAGGACTTGTCGTGCTTTGGAGGATTCGAACAAAGCCAAGATTTAGGTTTCCAGGTTGACTCCCCATTGGATGCGGCCTTACCTCCTCAACCAGCACCATGTCTCAGTCCTCATTGCACTTCATGCTGGGCATCCTGGCTTACGATAGCGTGGATCCTGGAAGGTAGCGGTCCTGTGATTCTACAGTGGTGACCTCTTGGACACACATTCCCAAGGAGTAGAGCCACACTAGAGATAAATACCCCCAAAGCCCTAAAGTCTTCATATTTAACTCACATTTTCTATTTCTATAACCATTTCGTTCCTCTTCACAGCTTTTCAATGACACTTTAGAACAGACTTAAAGGACTTTATTAAGGTGTTTTACCTCAGTTTTTGGTGCCTTCTTTTCCCTTTTTTTTTTCTCCAACTTTAGCAATTTGTTGTCAGGAACACCTGAGATTTTGCACTCCACTGACCACCTTCCGCATACAACTTAAGACTTGGATGTTTTGGAATAGCTTACCTTGGCAGAACCCAACCTATTCCTAGAAGCGCCAGGAAATCCCGAGTGGGTAGCTGTTGTGCTATATACGCTTTTAACATTTCGTCTTTTTTAGGCGATGCTCATGTATAAAACTTTTTAAAACTATTTTGTCATTTTTTTTTTTTAATCAGGACTGACACATTGGCAAGGTGTATGCTGCCAATAAACTGTAAATGAGCCAGAGGTGTTTGTGGTATGTGTGAGGCCACGAATAGACCGGTGCATGTGATCACCAGATTACAATATGCTGCACACCATTGTGATTACTCATGCCACGCTACTAACGGGCGCGACTCCTATTCAACAGTAGGTTTCTGCTTACCTGAGGGCCATGGGTGTCTATCAGGACGCAGTGTCATGCTTACTAGCAGAGGGAGGTATTTCTTTCTAGGGAAATACCAGCAGATGAATTTCCACTCAGTCATTTCCTGGTTGTTGGGTTTCAGTCTGAAAAATAAGCACTCCGGTCTCTGCTTACACCTGTGCAGGTGAGCTGTCGTGGAGTGATCTCATTAAAGTGCAGATTGTCAAAGCGGCAAGTGGCGGGGAATGTTAAAGGACATCACTGCCCAAATTGTACACATTAACAAGGCTGAAAATCCCTCACTTTTACAGGCCGGGCGGTGCCTCTAGAAGCCCAGCAGGCTAGGCTCAGTTCATTGCAGACAGGGCCCACACGGTGGCGACGATCTCACCATGTCCAGGTGGACTCCTAGAAGGTGCAGGACGAGAAGCCATTCTTGAAGACCTCACATCCCAGACTCAGCCTGCCAAGAGAATCCAGACATTGCAGAAAGCGACCTTCAAGCGGGGATAACCGGGTTTCAGAGTGTTTACAAAATAATTTCTTTGATATTTGCTCAGGGAGCCAAGTACCACACATCGCCATCTAAGGGAGATGCTCTTTGCCCTACATAAGTTGTTCGCTGTTTTTGAAGTGGCCTAACCGCCTGCAGCATAACAGAAACCCACTACGTCACTATAAAAGTTGTACTTTCACACAATGCCTACTCCAAAGCAATTCCAGTGTGAGCTGCGCCTTCAGGAACTAGAAGCAGGCAGTGTGCCCGATGTGCGCTGGGTACCGCTGCAACAGTGACGTCTCTGAAAGGGAATTTTAGAAGGGGGGTCGGCCTATTGGGCTACTGGAGAAAAAACTGGAGGGACCACCTTCAAGGGAGATTTATAGGCGGCCATATAATATATCTCTACACATACATATATATTCTACATCTATAGCCAAACACCAGTTTTGCTCCTTCTTGAGTTCGGACCCAAGGGAGGTGGAGAGCCCAAGACAACAGAGCCACTGGTTGTGATCTCACTATCCGAAAACCCAGTAATGATGCTCACTCAAGTCTCCTGCACAAAATCCATAACACGTTTCCCACGACGTATGGGCTTGAACATAACCATCGTCCGTACTGCAGCCTGGGGGCTCAGCGGAATACTACAAAGGTCAACTAAGATTATTATTAACAAAAACCAATAATAATAAAATTAAAAAAACAGCCTACATACACCTGAAAAACATTATTTTGGAAAGCCGGACAATTATAATAGACCAGCGTCGACGTTGGCTAAAGAAAAGATGTTCAAGGCCTGAGATTCCAAGTCCGTGCAGCGCGATCGGTGTTTATGCAATCACGGCGGCCTTCTGAGATGTGTTTAACGGGACAGTCTCAGCGCACCCAAGCGGGGGAGCTGTGCGACCGCAAGAAAAGTGTAAGCATTTAGTAGGAGTGTTTCGCTGCTGATGGGAGTGTCAGCACACCTTCTAGGACGGTGCCTGTATTTAGTAGAATTCTTGCACTACTAGAGGGACAGTGGCAGCACCTCTCAGAGGGGCGGCTTTACATGCCAGGGCAGCATAAATATTTGTTAGAACTCTTGCACTGGGACAGTACCAGCACCCCAGCAGAGTAGCAGGCCCTGCGAGAGGACAGTACGTGTTTATTAGGACTCCTGTACTTCTAATTGGACAGGGCCCGCGTGTATGAGCAGGACAGTTTAACATGTGAGAAACGGTGTACGCATTTATTAGAGCTCCCCTAATTGAGCCGCCAGCATCTATCAGCAGGAAAGACATGCAACTGCTAGGACAGTGCAAGCATTTACCAGAACTTGAGATTCTAATGGGGCAGTGCAGCATCTCAGCAGGGCAGTTGTACATGTGATAGGGCAGTTCAAGCATTGACTAACTCTTGTGCTTCTAATGGGACATTGCAGCATCTCTCAACCAGGCATCTGCACATTTGAAAGGACAGTGCATGTATGAGAGCTGTGCTGTTTCTTATGGGGCGGTCCCAGCACGTGTGAGCATGGTTAGATGTACATGTCCTAGGACAGTGCAGGCATCTATTAGGGTCACTAGATTCCTAATGGGAAAGAACCAGCACTTTTCAGCCAACCTGATGCGTAATTAACAGGAAAGTATCACACCTCTGAAGGGCAACTGTGCCAGCAGAGGGGCCCTGGCACTTCAGAGTTATTAGTTGTCATCTGACCGCGCCAGGGCGAGTTGCAAAGGACAGTAAAAGCACTCAACGGGGCCGCTGCGTTTTAATGGGAAAGTGCCAGCATTTCTCAGGGCTACCAGATACGAGCAGGACAATATTAACTAACCTTTGCGGGACATCTCTATAATTAGAACAGTCCCTGCAATTAGAAAAGGGCGTTCCAGTGACTGCGAGATTCCGGTGGAAGAGTACCAGCACTTCAACAGAGCTGCCAGAAAGTTAACACGATAGTATCAGCACTTCCCAACAGTGCTTACAAATGAAACTTAAAAGTGCAGACACTCTTAGAGTACCCGTCCGCCTCTGAGAAGTGCTGGTACTCATTTATTGTAATGTATTGCAGCACTGCTGAGAAGTGCAGGTATTCTCATCTTCAACTCGAAGTGCAGGTACTCCGTACCGGACGGCACCTGCCAATTTAAAGCACTGCCAACGGGGCGTATACTGTCGAGAGCACAGCGTCTGCACTTACAAGCGTTGATGTACTTTCAGTGGAACATATCCAGCACTTTAGAGGATCCGCTGCACTTTCAAAGGAACCCTACCAGCACCTCTTAGTGACTCATTTGCCGTTCAATTGACCAGTACCAGCACTTACAAAGGTTGCATTACGCTTTCAACAGAACAGTGTCTCGACTTCAAAGGGAAGTTACTCGTTCAACATAGCAGTATCAGCACTTACGAGTGGGTCAGCTGCACTTTCAAGGGAACAGAACCAGCACTTCGAGAGGTCAGCTGCACTTTCAGTGGAACAGAACCAACACTTGAATGGAACCAGCACTGCAACAGGGCCTGCTCCTCTTAAGTAGCACCATAAAGAAATCATGGGCTTTGTTGCTGCAGACAAACAGCTATTGGTTTTACTACACTCTTCAATAATACTCCGTTTAGCGGCCTGCTATGGATGAAAAGCTGATTCGGGTATTGCAAGCCTATTCTTTATTAAATGAACACGTCTCTGTAACCAGCACCTTAAATTAACCTTGATATCGCACTAGGACTAAAGTATCGTGTGCCAGAACATTTGCATTTTTACGCAACAACTGCATGCTTGGCTGAACGGAGTCCAGGCACTTCTACAGGAAAGGGGTAACTTTCGTACAACAACAGTGCTTCGCTTAAGTAAACAAGCACGAAGGGCATCTTAGGGGCTGCGTGTTGGCAGAGAACCAGTCTCGGCATGGGGGTCAAGCTGGCTCGCGTGTCTTTTCTGAAACACGTTCAGATACTTTAGTTCTTTTTTTAAATGACCCATTCAGGACGATAAACACCAAGCGGCAAATGGGAGGGAAGGAAACAATAAATAAATACAAACAAACATACTGGGTCAGCCCCCACACTTCGCCTGGGACAATGCATTGACCCCAGGACTTTATGGCTTTTAGTGGGATTGAAAAAGGTGGAGGTTCTCTAAAAGGGGGGTGGCCTGGGTAAGCAAGGGTGTGGTTTCAAACAAGAAAACGAAATTTCTGTAGTCTCGTAGCATGCCATTCCGGCAGCTTTCTGTTATTGCATCCATATATGCCTTTATCGCAGGGGTCTTCAAACTGGGAGGGGGGGGGGGGGGTGAAGCTGGGAGTACGTGTCAAAAGTAAAGGGACTCAATACTCTTCAAAACCAACAACCCCAAGTCTAATAATCACATTGTGGATACTTTTACATACTACTAAGGCCAGCCTGACCTGAATAGTATGTTTGGCATCATGTATTTGATTCCATTTTAAAAAACAGAACAGAACAACTGTGACATTTAAATAAGTCTAGACATACTTAAACATTGCCAGTTTAAAAGAATAATTGTGAAAAACTCAAAGGGGGGCCGACACGGACTTCATGCTCAACTCCATTGCTCTCCATCGTGCCCCATAAACACACAAAGACGACTCAGTTTAGATTATGAACTATACAAGAATAACATGCAGTAGGAAAACATACAGAGACACAAAATCCTGGCAATATATAACACTTAGGGAATGCAAGATAAACAGGAACTAAGTTACTAACATGATTTATTTTAACATTTATCATTCAGAAATCAATTCGTATTTTTGCCAGGAAAAGATATTAATATAAGGCTCAATAAGGACTTTTTTCAATGTCTATTTTTAGTTACTATTTGACCTGAGACCCAGCACATACACTCCAACAGATCCATTCAGAAAGTTGATTCCACACTTTTTAATGCCAAAAATTGCTTTATTTTAGTTCGCGCCAGCATAAAATTGCCTCTGCCTCAATAGAAGTCAAAGGGCAAAACACAGTCTCCCGATTCAGCCTTCAAACTTCCCACTTGAGATGTTTGAAATATTGCCAGAGGAACCAGGTCCACCTAAAGCCCTGTAAGACTACATATCCCATAATGCATTCTGCCACACTGTGTGCAAACAGCCCACTGAACCCTTAGCACCAAATGCAAAGCGAAAATCAGTAGTGCATGAAACATTTTTATGAATAACTTAGAAGTGGCGTTAACATGCACCCACCTGTCTGTGGTAGACGTTCTGGGAGTATCACATCCAGAGTCCGCGCGTGCCCAGAGATAGCCCCTTGGTCCACAGGCTCCCAATTCTCGAATCTCAGATGAGCAACAAGTCCTCGCTGCTGCCGGTCACAGGTGCTCTTATAGCCTTCCAGGTGAGTCGCGCGCCACGCCTCCTGTACACTGCCGTGACTTCTGAAGGGAGGGGCACTACTGCAGCCACGCAGCCTACCCGCCCTAGAAGCCCGCCCGGATTCCGGAGAAGTGGCACGTGCACGTGGCTCCTTAAATACGAGCACCCACCTGTGCGGTAGCACTCTAACTATGCGTGCTTGCTGCAGAGATCCAAGTATACCTCGCAGGTGCCAATCTCAGGAACCCACCTGAGTGGATTCATGCACCTGCTGCTGAGATCTGTCTATTTGGGTCCAAGGTGACCGTCTCAGCCTTTCATCCTTGGGATTGCGATTGAAAGCATGACAACGAGCTAGTTAATAGTAAACCACGTTTTTAAAGTGCCAAGTGAATTCAGTTTGCTGTATACTCCAGGGAAACAGTCGTTGTAATAGTTATGCTGAAACCTTCCACTCTATCCAAACGCTTGTGCGCGCGCCTCTTCCGACTTAGATTTGGCACCCAGTGCGCACCTACCCCATGCGTCACTAAACGAGTATAGTCGGCGCGACCAAGCACGTAAAATATATTTCTATACTAGTATGTATGTTTTTGTGTGTTAGATATCGCGATATAGGCCATGCGAGTAGCAATTGACAATATGACAATAAGTCACCATTTCATTTTCAATATTTTGCAGTTTGTTTTTCCTATTTTCTAGCAACAAAACAGGTATAGAGGGTTATTCCGAGTGAACGGCTCCAAGGAGGTTTCTCTTCGGGCAGCTCGTTGTCTCTAGTTTACTATTCTAGGGTAATTAGCATTGCACGAGGCCTTCACCGTCTTAGTGTAAAAACGCAAAGGAAATGTTCACATCAAGAAATTCACATTCTTTTGTTACAAGTAAGCTAACACGAAGGCATACTTTGAGCCCGTCAGGAGAAGTGCATTGTGGTTCATGTAGTCCTAGATAGTTGGAAATGTCATACTCCAGTGTAAGTAGTTAGCTCACCTTTGATGTTTCCTTTCCGTTCTGATAGCTGTACCTCGTTGGGCTAGAGGAGAGATGGTAGTGTGGTGGGGGAGGGCGCATGATATTGCACCGATGGATGCGAGTTTATTCCAGTTCTGGGGCCTGTAACCCGAGCAAGTTCGGGTCTTTATGTGGCAGCCCACTTCCGCACATTGCCCACCTGTGTTTATTCTACGAAGTGTACGATGGAAAAACCACAACTGAATATGAAGCAAACGCAAACTTCGACAAAGGACTGTTTGAGCTATTCTAACTACGCAGGCCTTAAGAGGTCTCGGAAAACACGAGCCTAATCAACTGACTTACCTTTAAGAAAACTAGAAAACAAACTATTATTTGAAAAAAAAGAGAATATGGTCTGGTGCAGGCTGAACCCTAAAATTCCTATGTACGGGACGCGAGGTCGGTATTAAGATACATGACACGTGTAAGCAGCCCGGTGGAAGCCAAGGAAAGGATAAAACAAGCAAACTATGGGCGCAACCCCCGGGAGGCTAGCTCAGCTTTCGCTCTTTCCAAGTTGATAAAATTAGTATGAAATCGTGGCTCTTTAGGGACGTCTGCACTTTAAGCGACCATGGGTGACTCAGGGGTCCAAAGGCGCTATGAATTGTAAATATGATTGCTATTCACCTCAGGCATGGCCATTGAGTGACCTCACTTCATTATTCAAGCGCTGGTGCTTTAGGCTGAGTCACCGCCATGATGCGGTCTCATTTCCCACGTAAAGCTGGCAGTATTTTTTTTTAAATCAGTTTCTGAAGTTGGCTGATGCGAGGAGCTGCAGGGGGCGAGAACCGTAGGCGTTGGAGCTGCGAGCCGTCAACGTCAGACCATCCCGTAAATGCATCGGTGCTGACCTGCAGCGCCTCCTGCACATAGACAGTGCCGGATGTACACAGCACACGGCTGTTTCTCTGCCCCCCCATCACCGACTTGAGCCAACACTTGCAAGTCACGTGGATAAACTGTCAAACCGCCGTGCCTTTGCGCCTTCATTTCTGACCTACATCTAGTACTTTAAGTGGGCCGGGTCCCTCGGGATCTAAAATTGAGTAGTTGTTAAAAACGAACAGTGAAACGGGTCCCTGTGTGACCCTATGTTCATGTCCTTAAGTTTACTGGCAAAAATACTGATCGATTTGTGCCCAAAGACTGTAAAAAACGAAGTAATCCACGCCAGCAATTTACTTCCTGTTTGTATTTCATATGATTTATTTAATCTTCCATTACGTAAGAGTGTTGCGCTATTCCTTGATGATGTGTTTTGTTTAGTGTAGCATATTACTCTTGTACAGGGCATAAATCAAACTGAGTCGCCTCCAGGTATTTACAACTAGCCATCGTTGAATCCAGGATTTGAGTCTGCAGGCAGTGCAAATTTCTCGCTCTGCCTGTTATTGGCTCAAAAGTTGTTGAGATTTCATGGCCCTCCAATCCCTGGCCTCTGTGCAGAGCAATGGTCAAGTATTCCAGTTGAAAACTGTGAAACTGCAAATGTATGTGAAGGAGGTACGCTGACGTCAAAATATTGTCCAGGCAAAAGTAAAAGAAAATGCAGCGCCCAGGTGAGTGGGTGCATTGTGTGTTTGGGGGGTGGTGGAGTGAATGAGATACAATGATCTGCTTGCGGGAGCAAGTGAATAGAGGGTGCTGACGAGGAAAGAGATGAGGTGTGAAATATGCAGATGGAAGACGTGGAGAAAAATAGGCATAGACATCTAACACAGAGTGAAAATAGCGCTCGGAAGAGCCAGAGCCACCGAAGACCCCTAGCCACTGAAGGCCCCTAGCCACTGAAGGCTACCATCCCTTCAACAGTCCTCGGTAACATTTGATTACAGTCTCAGAATTTGAGAATTGAAACATTTCCAATATTAATTATTTACAAAAAAATCATAGTTGTACCTAATCTGTCTCAAAACAGCTAACAAACATTGGTAAAGCCAATAGTCCTGGCTGGTTTTAAGTGTATGTTAATTGGGTTATATATCTGGAGGAAATAACAGAAAGCACAGACAGGATCCAAAAGGCCAGTCGTGGGCAAACTTTGGAAATTGTAGAGATTTAGATTACATGTTGAAGCCACGCCCTTATTTACATTTGCCAACACCCTTTTTAGTGACTTACCCCTTTTTCCATGCCACTTAAAGCCCTGTCTACGTTACCCATTGGTGTTACTGCATCATGAACATCTACAGCTAGTGTTCTTGCTGTACTGGGACTCACACGCAAGTCTGTCAATGCAAATCAACGCTGGCTGGCAGCACCGCAGATGTGCACCTCACACCTACTCCTTATTCTTAACTGCAATGTCCTTCTGTTTACATACTGTGTGTGGCTCACACAGCTCTGGTAGTACACATCTACCCTGAGGTGTGCCCACAGCGGCTCCGTTAATGCACTCACAGCATCTCAGCTGGGGCACCTCATACCTGGACTGTAGCGAGGGTCATAACTCCAGGTGGGAAAGGGGGATGTTACACCCCCTTTAAAAAATGTAGTTTGTAATAAACAGTTGGGTACAAGTGCTTTCTGTCGGGTGATGCAGTGCGTCTGTCGGATTTCACCTGGGACTTTTATGTGGCTGCACTGACAAAAACACACACATTCTTTGTCATCTATGTTTGGAAGGCTTTAAAAATGTTGATTAGTTTGAAAAGTATTGCGTTTTAAGTACCCCTACCAGTCTGCACTGCTTTATCTTTCCACTACTCCTTACCCCCCCCTCATGTCCCAGAGTGATTGTTGGGAAATCTGAATCCCACATCCTCCCCCATCATACTGACCAAGCCACACTCCTGACTGTAGCACTGTTGGCTGTGCCACTACTGGGACACCTCTGCACAGCCACCTCAGTCCAGCTGTTCCCAAAGTGGTCTCATACACATCTCTGCTGGTTGTATGTCGAAATATAAAACTATCATCAATGGAAACATTGTGCTATCAAAATATTATGACCAAAATATTGAGAAGTTGAGTACATATAGGGAAGTATGGATTTACTGTTCTTGTCTCCGCACCTGTGTGTGTGTATGCACATATAAATATGTGTCTCGTACATAAAGAGGAGTTAAGTAATAAAAACCTACACATACCCATATACTTATCTTGTTGATACTGTGGTTCTCTACATTTCGTTCATGATATTCTGGAGACAATACTAAGGTGGAATATCTCATTGCAAATGCACCTCAATCCGGATTGGAGCCAACATTGCTATTGTAGCACCGAGCACCTTGCACATCCCTGCCAATGCACCTCACTCCAAATATGAGCACTCATTGTTATTCCATCACTGAGACCCCCACACATCCCTACCAATGCACCTCACACCAGGCACGAGCACTCATTGTTAATCCACCACTGCACCTTTATGAGCGCAGATATCCTGACACAAATAGTTATCTTTTATGTGATCAAACTGATGTACTAATGTGTGAAATGTCTAAATGTTAAATAATAATGTTGACATAAATTGTGGCTTTAATATTGGCCACCATCAAATGCAAGGCCTACACATGTTTTTATAATAATGCACTAATGTTGTAGTGAAAAACATGTCTCTTTAAGAGCATGTTCTCTGCAAAATTAAATGCTGAAACAATAAAAAGTTTTTTCTTGTGTAGCTGCTGGGCCTCTAGCAGAGCAATGCCACAGCTAATGTTGAATGTCTGCCAATTTTTTAAAGTTGCAACATTAGTAGAATGATTTCATGTCCGCAGTATAACACATTCTTTGTTTGAATCTCAAACTTGTTTAAAACTTTTATTAATGAAATGTATTTCGTTTGAGGAAACGTATCTGCAGAATGTTTCTACATCACTGTAACTGTTGATTTGAAGCACATTGGAAATGTAGTGAACAAAAGGGCCTACTGCTTACAGTCGGAAGGAACTGCAAGATGATACATTTAATGTAGTTTGGCGTTACGCAAAAGGAGAAGACCCAATCATCACATTGCCAATGTTTTGTTGTATCTTTTCTAGTACATTGCCGATATCTGATGTTTTTATAATTGGATGTTCTTTCTTTGCCTCATGCTTCTGATCAATGACAATGTGGAATGATTTTAATTTAACCACATGGCACTTGGAACTTGAAGTCAGTCAGCTCTCTGTCTCTTGGGTCACTCTGTGCCACTGCACAACGTCTCTGTGATGCTAGTCATTTTGACACTCTGTCACTTTGACACTTGTCAGTTAGTCTACTGACATGCTGGTACTTTATTATTTTGAGTTATTTCCCATGCTCCATGCAATGATGCTGGTGCTTACTTTAGCGCTCAATTCTTAGAGTCTGTAGCGCTTTGCTGCCTACCTTAGATAATTAACTTGATGGTTCAGTGAACTTAGAGTCCAAATTTGGAACTGTCACCCCTTTTCCTGCCCCCTGTCCTGATGCTTTTGCTGCTGAACCTCTGATGAAGCTATGCTGTTTTGATGATTCCCCAGGGATAGGTAATATGGATGTTCTGTGCATTGTTGTTTGTCTTTTGTTTTTCAGGTACAAACTGCTGCTGTTTTGATAGCGATTTAAAACTTTTGCATTAAGCCCAACGTGCTGATGCATATCTGAATTTAGTGAGGTGTTTTCCTCTATATCTATAAACTGATATCCTCCTAGTGTTGAACAAATGTACGTTATTTCTCTTTCTCAAATATTGCTGCTATTAATTTGTGTTTTCTCTATCGAAATAATTGCTTTGTTTAACTTGAGATTCTTTAGGCGTTTGAATCAACCTGTGATGTTTCTTTATTTGTATCATTTGATGTTGAGACTCATTTCCGTGACCTTAGCATTGTTAATATAGGGAAACAAACATTTTAATTGATACTAAAGGTGTGGTTATTCATGGCCTAATGGGTCATGGTGCGTTCTTTACTGATTCTCTAATGATTTGTATTGTTTGATACTGTTATGTCGTATAAGTGCTCCTGGTATATATCTGAAACGATTCAAAAGGTTCATCGACCCTAGGGATGCGTCCACTTACTATTATTATAACAAAATAGATAAAGCAAGGGCGCGCTCACACATCCCACACATTCCTGTCAATGCACCTCACTTCTGACTGGGGCACTCATTACTGTACTAACACTGTGGTTCTCTGCATGGCTAGGTCAACGCACCTCACTCCTGACATAGCACTCATTGTTATCCTTTCACTGAGACCCGCGAACTTACCTACCATCGGACCGCACTCTTGACTTGAGCCATCATTGTTACTCCATCACTAGACATCACACACGCACCTACCAATGTACCTCACTCAGGACTGGAGCCATCATTGCTACTCCATCACTGAGACCTCACACGCACCTACCAATGTACCTCACTCAGGACTGGAGCCATCACTGCTACTCCGTCACTGAGACCTCACACATACCTCCCAATGTACCTCACTCAGGACTGGAGCCATCATTGCTACTCCGTCACTGAGACCTCACACATACCTACCAATGTACCTCACTCAGGACTGGAGCCATCACTGCTACTCCGCCACTGAGACCTCACACATACCTACCAATGTACCTCACTCAGGACTGGAGCCATCACTGCTACTCCGCCACTGAGACCTCACACATACCTACCAATGTACCTCACTCAGGACTGGAGCCATCACTGCTACTCCGCCACTGAGACCTCACACATACCTCCCAATGTACTTAACTCCTGACTGAGGCCCTCTTTTTAGTCAAATACCTAGAAGCGAGATGTTACTGACTATTTCTCAGCTGTTCGTGCCTTGGACGTTGGCGAAATCTGCGCGAGCTGTCCACCTCTCCCACAACAATTTCTGATAAAATAAAATCACTGACCTTCTGGACCGTTTGCTCCGGTTGGAACTGGAATTTCAGCCGAGAGTCCCACACGCAGTGAGTCACAGAGAAACACCTGTTTACAACCAGCAGACTTGAGAAACCTCAGAATTTCCTTCTAATATTGTGTACTTCTCTCAGTTAATGGTTAGCGCAGTTTCCTCCTCATTTGTACAACGAGCCCCAGCGACGTCAATTCAGAACTGTGACATTTTCTGATAGCCAGTGGCTCAGCTAGGGTGCCAAGGGTCGAAGTGAGCCCACGCCCCCTTCTTTGAATGTGAATAATAGCGACAATTTGGCTGCTGTGGGCCATTCAGGCCCTTGGGCCATGGGGTCTCTGCACTTGCTGCACTATTGATACCCACTCCCCTGCAGATAGCCAAGTGATAAATAACATAGTTCTCATGCAATAAAATAACAGTGTGGCAGAATTTAGAACATAGATCATGTGGTAATACTAAGGGGCTTATTTACAAGCCCCTCGCGCCGCCGGTGGTCACTTTTCATATGGGGAAAAAAAGTGCTGCGACGCAAGAGGCTTGTTAATGAGCCCCTACGTGTTTGGACTACTGTAGCACATTTTCCTGTGCTGATAAACATGCTTCCGCTGCTACTTTAGTACTTTTCCTGTGGTAATACCATGTGGCTGAAATACTGTGGCCCGTTTTTCATGTGGTAATACCATGTGGTTGAAGTACTGCAGCATGTTTTTCCTGTTGTAATACCATGTGGTTGAAATAAGGCAGCATGTTTTTCCTGTGGTAATCCCATGTGGTGGAAATACTGACGCACATTTTCCCTGTGGTAATACCACGTGGTTGAAATATTGACGCACGTTTTTCCTATGGTAATGCCATGAGGTTGAAGTACTGCAGTATGTTTTCCCTGTGGTAATACCATGTGGTTGAAATACTGCACCATGTTTTTCCTGTGGTAACACCATGTGATTGAAGTACTGCTGCATGTTTTTTCCCGTGGTAATCCCATGTGATTGAAGTACTGCTGTATGTTTTTCCTGTGGTAATAGCATGTGTTTTAAACACCGCAGCATGGGTTTCCTGTGGTAACACCATGTGGTTAATACGCTGAAGAACATGGTTTCCTACAATAATACAATGTGATTGCCAGATTGTACCTTTGCTGTGATGACATAAACTTGTTGTATATATGTTTTTTTAAGAGGTAAAACCATGCATTAAGCCGATAGTAGTGTTCTTCCCCTGAAGTATGTTTTCCTGTGTTGACACTCTGGCCCATATGTATACTCCCTTTGTGCCGAATTGGCATCACTTTTTATGACCTACATTCAGCGCAAACTTAACGCCATATTTGTATTTTGACGTTAGACACGTCTAACATCGAAATATAGGAGTTTGCACCATTTTTTAGATGAGTGAACCTACCTTGCGTCAATGAGATGCAAGGTAGGCGTTCCCATCCAAAAAATGGCTATCCCCATAGCCCCATATTTATCCCCCGTGCTAAAATGACGCACGGGTGGGAGGAGGGGCTAAATAATGGCGGTAAGCTTGCTTAGCACCATTATTTAACGCCTAGGTCAGACCAGGCATTAGGGGACCTGTGGACTCATTTCCATGGTTATAGAACCCAGAGGCCACCAGAAAGCCCCCACCCCAACACCTGCCACACGCAGACTGACAAGACTTATTTGTTGGAAGGAATTTATTTTTATATTTGACCATTATTTTATAAACACACACAGTTAATATTTCACCTGAAAAACAATACAATACATCAAATATCTTTAAACCATTTCAATAAGAAATACTCATCAAACCATAAATCAATGTGACAGGATCCCTTCCTGTCCTGAACTTCTTTTGGACCACAGAGGTGAACCGTACCTCACCTGTATCCCTGGTGGGGTAGCTCCCCCGACTTCATCAACCCTTGTCCTCATGCTCTGGGTTCCGCCCCCTCCCCAAACACCAATCCGCCAAGGGAGTGTAACGGGCGGCCAGGAGCGGGAGTCCCATGGCCACCCCAGCAATCTGGGCTCCCTACCCACTAAGCTGGTGTGTATATCCACAGGTTGGTTCAGGACTTCAGGAACCTACCTCTGGTGTTATCCAGGGGATCCAGCCTTGGGGACCCCTCTGTTGGTTATGGTGACTTTAGTATTTCCTCTCCAAACTTAAAAAACAGGCCATGGGTGGGTCAGATTACGACCTTCCCGGTGCTCCTACCGCAGCAGCATCAAAAATAGCCAAAGCCTTTCTGGGGGGGGACTTAAATAGCACCCCCATCCGATGAGTGGTGGCGGCCGGGCCCAGAAATGGCGCGGCCCCCACGTGTCCCCCAGTGAATCACTTCCGCCCCCACACCTCGCGAGGTGTAGGGGCAGAAATGTTAAGGCCAGCCCGACGCACGACTAGTGCGCGACATTTCGGGCCGTGGCGGGCCAAGCTCTAAGGGGCCGCGCTCCCCTCATTTTGGGAGGGTGCTCTACCTTAGAACCCAGAGGCCACCAGAAAGCCCTCACCCCAACACCTGCCACACGCAGACTGACAAGACGTATTTGTTGGAAGGAATTTATTTTTATATTTGACCATTATTTTATAAACACACAGTGTTAATATTTCACCTGAAAAACAATACATCAAATATCTTTAAACCATTTCAGTAAAAATTACTCATCAAACCATAAATCAATGTGACATCTCCGACCGCCGCATCAATAAAGGCCTAGGCTTTTCTTGGGGAGCACTCAAATAGTCCCCATCCGATGAACGGTGGCGGCAGGCCTGGAAATGACACGGCCCCTGCGAAACCCCCAGTGAATCTCTTCCGCCCCCACACGTCGTGAGGTGTAGGGGCGGAAGTGTTAAGGCCAGCCCGACGCACGACTAGTGCGTGAGGTTTTGGGCCACGGCGGCCCGAGCTCTAAGGGGCCACGCTCTTCCCATTGTAGGAGGGCGCTCTACCAAACACCATGGAATGGGTCCACAGGTGCCGTCCCCAAGCCCCAAGAACACCCCCACGTCCCCACCAGAGGGACACCGGAGAATGGGGGACCCCATCCAAGGTAAGTCCAGGTAAGTATTTTTTTAATACTTGTTTTTTGCCATCGGGGCCCTAACTTGGGGCCCCCTGCATTGCACATGGTGCAATGGCCATGCCTAGGGTACACTTGTCCCCTGTGCTGGAAATTGGGGTGGTGGGCATGACTTCTGTCTTTACTAAGACAAGAGTCATGTTTTTGGTAGTTGTGTGCCAGGAAATAGCACTAGTCTGGTTAGAGGCTTTTTTTTGCCTCTAACCAGGCTAGCGTTGTTTTTTGACGCACAACTCCTCATTCCCTACCACCACCGTCACCCGGCTAGCATCTTTTTTTTAAGACTCTAGCCCAAGTTTAGCGCTGGCTTGCACCATTCTATTAATATGGCACCCGGCTGGCGTTGTACAATGACGCGAGCCCGCACTATACTTTTTGGAGCAAAAATGCATTCCTGCAGTTCTGCACCAAAAAGTATTAATTCGGGCCTCTGTGATTACTTTAGTGTAGTATGTTGTTCCTGTGGTAATACCACATGGTTACCACCATGCACTTGTAAAAACAAAATGTGTGGTCATCAAGTATTGAAACTGAATTTATGATTCTTGTGTGGAATCCAATTAATGATGCATAAAGGGCATCACAATGGGACAAAAAACCTCTGTATACCCAGTGCTTCATTTGAGCTGGAGGTTGCAGGTGGATACACCAGCACTCATTTTTGGGGACTGGCACTTATTCTTTATTAGACTATGACCCAGATTGAGAAAAATACAAAAGAGGTAAGAGGGAGGACTCGAAAGACGAAAAACAATGACAAGGGGATAAAGTAGGGGTGAAAAAGAACCCACAAGAGTGAGATAAAGGGACACTGAGTGTCTGGCGTTGGAGCAAAGAGGCTTGAGGTGGAATCAAGAATATGCGGCCTTGACATTCAACAACCCCAACGTTCGATAATGTTGGCAGTGAGAGGCTGAGGAAAACTTGGGTTCCTGGTACCTATTCTTTTACAAATTAAGCCTCGAGGGGCATATTTTTGACTTTTGTAACGCAGAGCAGCAAGTCACTCTGCTGCGCTGCCCTGCATCACAGGGAAAGGGCAAGCATATGGCGTATTTATCCATACGGTGCATTCCAGTCATTTTCCATTGCGCTGGCTGAGCTTTGGAAGCCTAGTGCCAACGGAGATACACTTGCACCTCTTCCCACACAAAAATAATCCTGAGAGGCTTTTTCCTCTTTCTTTGTGTGCTGCCGAATGTAGCATGCAGAAAGAGTAAAAAGCGAGGAGAAATTCATATATTTCTCCTCATTGTGCCTCTCCTGGGTAGGCGTATCTTTTTGATGCATTCCCAGGTTTAGTAAATCTGGAAATGTGTGTAAAAAAAAAATGAGCGTTCCGTGGGAACACCCACACAAGGCATCCCTTATGCAGAGCAATGCAACACAGCGATTTGGGCTGCGTTGCATTATTCCAGATTTTTAAGCCATTCAAAGCCACACAAAATGGCTTTGTGTGGCTTCAAAAGTCTGGCTTAAGGTTTGCGTCGGTTTTGCACCACATTACGTGGTGCTACAGCGACGCAAACCGGGTCATAAATATGGTCCTGAGTATACCTTTCAACCCAATGTACAGTATGAAAATAATCATTATTCAAAAAGCAAACAAGGGCATGAATTAATTACGGTAAGTAACAGCTGAACATTTTTTTGTTTACGCTTGCTCTATTAGCATTTCTTAAGGCAAAAACACATCTTTAAAAAGGCATTTAGCACACAGCTTCATGATCAGGGTGGCACTTCAAAGGCTCCAATGAAGCATTTTTTGAGGGCAATAGAATCCTTTTTGGTGAGTGCTGCTTGTAGAGCTTTGCGCAGACCGAAACCTAAGCGTGCCCACTAGCTCAGGCGTGCAAATTAGGGGAACCTGTGATCAAGGTCGGTTAGTCCGGTGTCAGCATGTCTTGCCCTTTCTAACCAAGGAATTTCAAAGAGATTGGTGGAAGACCTCAAGGTGTTCGTTGACTGTCGTCAGGGCTACTGGAGTTATGCGATTGGGCAACCGCAGCGTTTCTCTCATACTTATAGATTTGTGGATATTTGCCACACAATCCATCATTTGCTGCATAATCTGCACATTTATAAAAAAAAATTGTAACTCACTCGGTTCAGAAGTTAAAAAAAATGCAGCTACACATGTTGCCTCTCCATGATAGTCCATTTGCAAACATTGACTGGTCACTTTTCTCTTGCTTATTGCTATAGTTTGGTATTAAACAGTACTAATGAGGCGCCACTAATGCCCAGACATTGTTAACAAGTGTAAAAATTACAAAATAATGAAGTAACTCTATCACAAAATGTGCCACATTACACTACATAATTCGCCTTGTCTTGATTCATTGTTTAATCTTTTCTGCCGCATATTTTGGGCCTCCCCTTTGACATAATTCCAGTGGCCCTGGCTGTTGTTTGCAATTTACTCAGGGAAGAGGCCTCCAGGGCAGTTGCGACTGCTGTAAATCTGAAAGTGAGGGGCGATGGTGGACAGAGACGTAGAGGAAAAAAATAAATAAATAAACTTACCTTACCGCCATTTCCTGCCGTTTCCTTCTGCATCGCTCTTGTTCCCTCGATGTGGTGTCCCAGCATTCACTAGGTACCATCACAGACTCCCCGCCAATTGTGGTGCTGCTTTTATGCTAAACCTAGCATGAAAGCCGCACCAGGATTGGTCTGAACGGTTTTGACTCCCGCTCAGACACAGCCCTGGGTTCTGAGCAGTTTTTCCAGAAACCTAAATGCGCATGTGTGTTTGCCCGCCTGAGACGGCTGGCCTAACACACATGCGCACTGAGGTGCACTCTCTCCTCCTCCCCCTCCTCCGCCCAGGCCAGCTGGCTCAGCCAGCAGCAGAAAAATAAAACAACTATGGTTTTATTTTTCTGCTGCTGGCTCTGCCAGGGGGGCGCCACCCCTGATCCAGGGTTACAAACAGGACCTTTTAACACATTATTGCTGCAGTGGAAGCTGTCTGCCAGAGATGCAGGTGAGATGACCATGTAGTCTGATGTAAATTGATGTGTTATCATCAAAGTTTAGGAAGAGGAGTCCAAAGGAAGCATATGATAGCCAGAAAACCTGAAGCATGATTTACTGTTAAAGCGTCACATCTATTGCAAAGAAGGGATTTTCCTGGCTTGACCTGAGGGCACAATGTTTGCTGTTGGGTTTTGAGTTCGATCCAGGCTTGATGTCAATGATCGGATGTCACAGATATTCTTTCTTCTCCTTGTGATGAAGATAACTGTGGGGGTTCTTTTTTCTCTAGAGTGACACCTGGGTTAGTCACATCACTCCTTCAAAGGTGTATAATAGAGTATAAAAGTAGAAATGTGAAGTAGTTTCCTCAGAGGAAAAACTGTTAAGTACAACAAATTCTCTATGGCACCAATTCAAAAGGTGTACAAATAGGCAGGTACCCTGGAACACTGAAGAAATGAAGGCTCTGAGTGGTCAATAGCACAATAAGATCAGTGCTTTGAGAGCACAGTAGCTGATCCGGTTCCTTTTATAGTAAAAAATCCTAAAATGGCTTGAATAGTAAAGAAGAAATGTTGAATTAGGATTCAATCAATGATCAAAATGGTGACACCTTTTTATTTTGGGGAGTATAAAAGGGCGAGAACCACAGTTCCTAATAGTAACAGGCAACAAATGGAAGAGAGATTAATGCAATGTTGGCAAGCATCATGCCCTGAACACAGCATCGAGGACAAATGTTGAGAAGAAACATTTTGCCTGGCAGAAGACATAAGAAGTGCAGATGGTAACCTAGGAGTCCCAAGCCTGAAGGAACCAGTATATAGGTGGCAGGATAAGAGGACGGTTCATGTAACCTATTGAAAGGTGGGTTGGCAGGAAATGGACAAGTGATACTGACCTGATTCAGCCAAACATACTTAAAATAAGAATGCACTGAGCTTATGAATAGTGGAGTATGAAGACTCCAGGTGTTAGTAAGCAAAGTAAAGGAGCTGTGTTCCCTGCATGTTTGTCTCCACTATTTGGGCACAGACGTTAAAACTATCCTTGTTGTCCTGGGCATCTTGAATTAAGGAATGCTGCTTCTGAAAATGGGATGCACCATGTATTATTTAATTGGTAGCAGGAGCTTCCCATCCAGTTTTGAAGGCTGTTGCACGTGTGGAATCAAGCCCCTTTCAGCAATCCTGGACCACTCATCTTTCTTTCCTTCTAGTGGCCATGAACTTGGTGAAGGTATTAGTAGGTGCCGAATTCTTGTGGCTTCATGTATCCTACTCACTAATGATTACTGTAAATACCTAATATCATATACTAGGGACTTACAATTACGTGAAACGAGCATTGGAAGGATTATACTGGGGTGGTATCTCCCACATTGGAGCCTAGAGACACTATCGCCGTCATAACGACCCTGGTGGTCTACAGACCGCAAGGGCCATGGTGACGGTCTGACCGCCGCCAGAGCAGTGGTCCGACCGCTTTGGCAGTGGTCAGACTGCCACATTATGACCGTGGCGGTTCGGCCACAGGCAGACTGCCAGCACCACCAGTTTCCCTCCACTGGAGGGACTGGCGGTGTTGGTGGTGCTGGCGGTTCTAATCTGCCAGGGCAGCGCTGCCCTCGGAATTACGAGCCCCCTCTCCACCAGCTTTTTCATGGTGGTTGCAATGTAACTGTTTCTAACAGGGTGCAGGGGCCACCGTGGACAGCCCTATGCAGACAGTGAAAAGCTCATTGGGTGCTGTTGCACCCTACACACCGCAACATTGTTGCAGGCTCCATTATGAGCCGGCATCAATGTTGTGGGCAGTTCTCTGCTGGGCCAGCAGTCAGAGACCCACCGGGGAACTTGTAATAGGGCCCGCTGGAAGGCGGCTGCACTGGTGGCAACCTGACCCCAGGAGTTTTCCACCCACCAAACTAAAAATGACCCCCTATGTCTCTTATTTAGTTATTTATGTTTGAGGACAGGCACAGGGGAATTCCCCAAGTTAACCAGGGCTGCACCTTACCGTCCTATTTCGTGTTATCCCTTCTAGCGTCAGCATGGGTGCTTTGTTTTAAAGCCTCATTCACAAGAACCTGTTTTGCTACCATAAGACTTTAAGGTGGTGTAAGGTTCCCTACCATTAGCCAAGAAAGTAGGCGAGCTTCCAGCATCCATTGTATTGAAGTACTGGGAGAGGAGGGTATTCACTCCTTAGTGTATTGTGTGAGCTATCCCACAAACATCATATGAAGAACTGATAGGGATTGACTTGAGGAGGAGACACTCCTCCTGTACTGAACTCCGCTGCTGAGTACTCCGTTGAATTGTTTAGGACATTATCATGCACCTGGACCATTTGGTCCTTGGAAAGCCTGTCATGCAGGAATCGTGGTCTTTTGTACAGCGACTGTTATTTATGTGTACTCTGAAGAACAAAACTTTTGGCGTACCACATTATTAATACACAAAAGTTAGTGGAAGAGGGAACCTATTACCCAGTGACATAAAGTAAAGTGAGTGTCAGTAAAGTACCACCATCAGCCTTCCCACAGTGTGTGGATTTAGATTGGAAATAATGGAGGAAATACATAGAAATATACTTAGCAAGCAATAGGAGATGAATGTACCTAAAAACGAAAATTTGATTTAATGCAGCATAGTCTTGTCGGTTGAGTCACTCTAACATCACCCCTGGGGTGGTGTTAGTTTTGGGCGCTGCCTCAGATTTATGATTCCTTGTAAATCCGGGGCAGCGTCAAAAGCAACACCCGTTGCAAGCCCACCTGCCGCAAAAAAGTGGCTTAGCACTGCCTCGTAAATATGGTACAGTGCACAGAGCCAGTTGGCTCTAGGGGCTTGTAAATATGCCCCATAGTGTTTTACCACTCAAGCAGCTAATATAATACAGCTCCTGCCAAGAATTATCCAGTAGTATCACAAGTGTGCAAGAAATATGCCAGAAGCTGAAGACCATTTGTTTGTTTTACTTTTGCAATGAACTCTTTCTGTGAAGAGTGCACCCTACTAACAAATAATTATATTCCTTATTTATGTCCATCAATCAGTCTGGTAAATATGGTAGTAGGTCTTCAGCAACCATCTTTATTCTTTATCGCCATCACTTCATTCATTCTGTACAAGAGCAGTCCTTGGCCAATGGTCGCCATCCTTGCCCCCCATAAGTGTGTTCATTATCAGTTATTCAGGGATTCACCAAAGCCTTGTTTACAAGTGCATCACCAAGGAGTCTGTTGAGAAGCCTCTCATAATGCTTACAGACGAAGGCATGCATAGGCCCCAAAAAACACAAAGCCCTCTATACCGGTAAGGTAATAAACTTATACAAATCCAAGTGCCACAGTCTTAAGATTCTATGTTGCTGTCAATAACAAGAGGCACTATTATCCAACTTAATTGTATTGATCATATTACAAGGTGAATTATGAAATGCTGGCACTCAAAGTGTATTCCACCTCATCCTGCTTTGTCCTTTCATCCCATCCTCTAACTGGCATGGCCACAAGTTCGAACATGTAAGTGCTGGCTACTTCCAATATCCGATTTCTTTTATGCTCTAAAAACAACTGCAATCACTTGATATTCTTCATCCATGCAGACTTTTACAAAGACTAAGGGAAACCCAAGTTATTACCTCGCTATGTGGTACTTCTTCCATTTACTCAAGACAGATTTCCAGCCAACTAATATTTCCATCACATACTCTTCCCTGTGAGTCCATTTGTCGATAGACATTTTCCAGGAACTCATATAGTGCCTCCTCTCACTTACGCGACACCAAGAATAGCAATCAGTCATGTAACCTGAATCTCATCCAGTTTATTCAAGTACAGCCGCGCCTGTTTCCTTTAGTAAGAAGATACCTAAATCCCCAGAAGTGGGCACGGTTTGCTGCCTCTCATTTGGCAGCCTAGTTATTAGAAAACAACAAAGCAGTATATTGCGCAGAAAGTACTTGCTAATCAAGTGAACAAGTTGTTGGAGCAAGAAAAGGGTATTGTGCCAACGCAGGCACCCTTGAGCCATGCTGCAAATTAGGGACAGAAGTTTTATTGTGCAAGAAGGGACGCATCACACATGGAAAGAGGAAGTAACAGGGAGAATTGAAAATATTTCTCCTCATTATGCCTCTGTTAGGTAGGTGCACCATTTTGCCACAAACTTAGGTTTGCAAGTCTTTGTAAATCTGGGTTTGGACCAAAATAGGTTGATGAATGCACAGGAACGCCCATGCTCCATCCATCTAATGCCTACTCGACGTAATGTAACAAAACGTGAATAATCATACTGATTCTAGATCTTCATAGTCTTGAATATGACTGCCCAAGAAGACGTTTTATCTGGCACAGGGTGCTTTGTACCCATTAAAGTAATTTGGCTACATTTTAGCATTTTCAAAGGATAACTTAATTTCTGGTTGATGCAATTTTCTAGCCACCTATGTTTCTAATCAGACATGGCCACAGTGGGCCACGCTCACCTCCATCACAAAACAACTCAATTAAACCTCTGAAAGGAGTCTCCGTCAATGGACTATCAAGTGTCAAACATCTTGGCGAGAGACATGAAATCTTCGATGATGCAATGCAGCAATCTCTTCCCTAGGCCCCTTGTTCCTGTCTTCATATGTGTGCAGAACAATCTGGACTCGGCTCCCCTAGGCCTGTGGCTCCAATAATTCAGTGGCCCAGTGTGAGTAGCCCTCGTGTGAAACAGACATACTATTACTCCAAGTCAGAGGCTTAATTTAGCAGTGATCCCATAGCACAGAAGGCTAGCCTCACCAGATTAACCACCGTGGAAGAGAAGTAAAGGGTGCATGCATGTACATAAGCATGCTTTGATTGGTATTGTTTAATGCAATTAGAAGCAACTGCAAACCTACCAAGACAGCAAGCAGGCTGTGTACATAGTATAATCGTGAGAAATACATAATCAAATGGATGATCACATTAGCAAGGGGTGCAAAGAGACATGGTTGCTGGGAGATTCTGTATTGACGAGATTTGAGATATGTTATTTTAACTGTAGGAAGATGGTCTTCAGTGGACCCAGTATGGAATTGGAGATGCTGATGGCAAGAACACTGCTACTGTCTAAGTGGCAGAAGCCAGGTCCGCAATGCGATGTTGGACCTGAGGTTTGATGCTGGTTTTATTCTGTGCTGGAGAAGAGCTCTTACCCGGCCTTCTGCCTCTTTTTGGCGATGGAGGGATCCGATGTAGAGTCTTGCGCCAACAATTAAACTAAGCAAGTTTTTGTCTGCAGGGAATAAGGTGTGCAGGTTCACGTGGGTGAACCATTCCTGGCCTGTTCTTGACTCGTGTTCTTTATGAGGATCTGAATCTCCTGCAGTATATTGTCCAAAGATATTCATTTGTAGTGGATGTGCTTTTTTAAAGCAGTATAGATGGTCAGCAGGCCAGACAGCGCCCCTTCAAGTCGTTTTTTAATAGAGAATATGTTTGACAAGAGTTACACTTCACATATTTTGTAAAGTTTAAATTGCCAGCTTGCAACTTGTTACATTTTGCACACTTCCGAAATAGAGTACACATTCTCCTTCTTCACTTTAGCAAATACATGTTATATTTTAGCCTACAGGGGAGGGTAGCCGCTTGTAGGTATTTCACCTTTCATTACAGGGGCAGGAGTTCGAAATGTCTTCATGTCGCAGATATTTTGACACAACTATGCCCTGGACACACAGAAACTGGAGAACCACTCGACCCCAGACTTATTACTTCATAATACCCTGTGAAAACTTTCACTTCTGTATTTTGAAATCCCAATGGTGTTTAGGATACACATATTAAAGAGTAAAAGGAGTTTTAAGGCAAACAATCACAATGCAAAGCCAAGCTGCTCATGCAATCTGTGAAACCAATCAATGGTATATTTTAGTAGCTTATTTTATAAACCACAATCGAACTGGTAACAGTGCATTGAGACACTAATTTGTGCCACTGACAGCTGTCAAGGGAGCTAATGTCACGTGTGGCACATTCATTCAGTGCTGGCTTTATGGCCAAGCAGACATTGAATTCTGGGACTTTTAGTTTCACTTTTCAAATTCACAGCAGGAAAATCCCAACATACGAAATGTTGTATTCCAGAAAGCCAGGATTAGCTGAAGTGTTGCAAATGGCAACTAGCTACTAAAACAATAACATTTAAACTAGTATACACCAAGAAATTCTCCATTTCAGACAAGGCCCCTTAAAAACAATCTGCCCCAAACATCATGCAATCCAGCGTTCTTAGCATCATCACAAAATATCACAATCCTTCCATTATATGCATGGGTACACAGTCAGCCCGCTCTAAATATGCTGATTCAGTGTTCAATCACTGATAAATGTCTGCAGAAACAGGGACCGAACGCACGAAAAGCCATGAAACACAAACCCAGACCATTCAGTGCATTTTGCTTTCAAAGCTACCTGCCGCTATATTCTTGGTTTCATCTGTGACTTCCTGTGCGTGTGAGACCCAGTAAACACAGCGCCATGAACGAACACGGACTGGTAGCACAAACAGCGTTCCTGATGTTGCTATGCCTTGAAAAGGAACTAGCCGCTGTCTTCAAATCACACCGGAAAAGGTGCCCAAGCTGCAAAGCCATAGAGAATCGATCAACAAGTTAGAGCTATTAGCGTTGTAAATTCCTAACTGGACTTTTCTTGCCACATAAATTGAAAATGAAAAGACGAAGGAGAGACACAAAAGGAAAACAAGACTCAATAGTTAAAAAAAACCATACCATTGAACACAAAGCATGGCGCTGAGCTGCGTGGAGAGAGGATCTCAGCTCGGATTAAAAGGAAAAGCAAAGCCAGACAGGAGGAGGGAGGCGGGGCTATTACATGCTGGAGGAAGCGTGACCTAGTGTGACGGGCAACAAAAATGTTCTCTTAGTGAATGCTCTCTGGATGGCAACTTACCGCACAAAGGAGGGACACTTAGTACAATGCCCCAATAAAAGTGAAGCATTTAAGTCAAGCACAACAAAGAACAAATGGCAAGAATGGGCATGGCTTAAGCCCCTATCCTGAACACACCATGTCATACCGAGACAGGGCATGACCTAAAGAATGTAATGGATTGTTTTAGGAATTTTTATGCTTAGGAAAGGAATCAGTATCTTTTTCGGGGTCAAATGGCTTTAACAAAATTTGAGATACAGCAGATTCCAGATGACATTGCTACACAATAGGATTAACATGCAACAATTTTCTAACCACTTTGTTGTACTATAGAAAAATCACCACTGTCTATCAAATACATGATATTCCAACATGGAAAACACTGGGGACCCTCACACAGCTCCAAAAAAAGTCTCGATATCAATTTTCTGGAGCAGCGTGATAGTCCCCGGAGTTTGAGGTTGTATTATGACCCACACTACAGATGGGGTAAATGTCTCCTGTGCATGGTGCGCTCAGACAGCAGAAAAAGCAAACTACACTTCTTGGCTGATATGAGAGGGGCTGTGCACTGGAGAGGTCCAACCCTACACCAATAAAAAAGATTGATAGAAAAGCCCCCCTGATTGGGTCAGCTGTCTTCATTGAGGATAAGAGGAGACATAGAGGGATTCCTAGAACAAGCGGCCATCTTAAGGTCAAGCATCCTGGTCTTTGGCCTGAGCTTCCACCTTTCAAGCCAGGCGCTAGAGAGATAGCTTTGCTGGGGAGTGCACTAGAGGAGAGAAGAGTGGTGTCTTCAAACATCAAAAATAAAATCAAGATGCCCGAGATGGACTTCTTTCTCCATTAAAGGGATTAAGCAAAAATAGAAAAAATATGTCAGTCTTTTTAAAACAATGATGCTGATTTGTTACTGGTGGCCCTAGCAGAGAGACGGACTTCTTTCACTCCGAGGGACTCTCAAATCCCAAAATACTGACTGATCGCTTGCAGACACTGAGGGCTTCATTAACAAGAAACTGACTCATCATCATCGATGTGTCAGATTTCTTGGGCTTGCGGTACATCCCACAACGATGACATGGATGCTCTGTATTTACTATACAGAGCTCCATGGCACACGTTTTCACAGATGCGTCCATTCCAACGCATCGGTTGACACTAAAGTGAAGATTGCTGGAGTTAAGTTGTTAAACTGACGCAACCAGTTGCGGCTCGCGGGGGCTAAAAGGGGCAGAGTTGCGCAAGGCAGGGGGGTGGGATAATATTAAACTAAAAAATAAAAACAGTAAAAAAAAAACTTACATGCTTGCTGCGCCACACTGTGCTGCTCCTCTGTCCACTCAGGAGGCACAGGCTCCCAGCCTCGCAGCCTGCCCTGCGGCCAATCTGAACGCTGCCTTTATGCTGCTGGCAGTATGAAATCAACGTTCTGATTGGCTGGAGCGCCCTGGCTAGGCGCTCCGAGGCAGAGTGGAAGTCATGTCTCCAACCCGGTAATACAGTACTGGGTTAGAGAGAGCCCTGTGAGCATGTGTGTTTGGCTGGCCTGAGATGGCCGGCCAAACAGACATGTGCACTCCCCCTCCATCTCCGTCATCTCCCATGGTTCCGCCCCTTTTACAATGAAATCCCAATAAAAATAGTTTATTATGGTTTACAGCTGTTGTTGCTGGAGGGGGGGAGTGGCAGGGGTGATGCTCCTCTGCCATAGCGAAGGAGCTGCCGCTGGATGCACCTCCAGCAAAGCGAGGGGAGTCTTGTTGGGAAAAGGCCTGGGTCAATTTTTCGCCCGGTCTGAGCAGGCAGTAAAATTTTGATGCAGTGAAGTAATTAAGTGACACAGTGAAAAGTTGTAAATTTTACTGTGTCAGTTCTACGTGGCTTTTTCTATGGTAACGCCCACCCTGCATTCATTGTACCTGGTACAGGTATAATGTGATGCAGGGCTCTACAAACTGATTCATTGGGCCCAATGCATCAGTTTGTAAATATGGAGCAGTGTAGTGCACTACTAGCACCACCACTACGTCAAAAAAACATGATGCAGCAGTGGCTCAAAGGGCTTGTAAATGAGGCCCAACGTCTGAGCTTCTCCTGGTAGCCCTAAAATGTTTACAAAAGTCAATGTTCACATTGAAGGTGCAGATGGATGCGCTGAATGAAGGTCATGGTGTTAATAGCAGGACACTCATCTTTCAGCATACTATGGAAGCAGTCTCTACACAACAGGCTAGAAACTTGTCTAAACTTGGCAACCTTGACAAGAATATACTGACGTTCATGAGAGGGAACAGGGCTCTTCCTGTGAAACTGACCATCTGAGGAATACAAATCGAGAAAACCAGATTCGGATATTGGATCATCCGGAAAGTACAAAAGTGAGGATTCTGCCCTTTTCGTAGTTGACTGGATTGAGGATGAGCTGGGGTTGGACAGGGTGAATGCTACAGAATAAAGGTAGATAAGTCCCGGCGCTCTAACTGAGGAGGTATTGGCCCCAGTCAGGCCAGCTAAAGAGAATCTCCAGTAAAATGACCACAGTAATTTATTGTTCCTGGATCTGTACATAGAGACTAAGGTGGTCATTCCGACCTCGGCGGTCTTTTCTCCAGACCGCCGAGGCCGGGGAGACAGAATACCGCCATTGCCGGCGGTATTCATGCCTCCCTATTCTGACATTTCTGCTGGGCCAGCGGAAATGGCACATCAGCATTGCCGCCGGCTCATAATAGAGCCGGCGGCAATGTTGATGTGCAGCGGGTGCAGTAGCACCCGTCGCACATTTCACTGCCCGAAATTCGGGCAGTGAAATGCGCGATGGGGCTATGCCTGGGGGCCCCTGCACTGCCCATGCCAAGTGCATGGGCAGTGCAGGGGCCCCCAGGGGCACCCCCAGTCCCCTTACCACCAGCCTTTCAATGGCGGTGTTTACCGCCATGGACAGGCTGGCGGTCGGGGACTCATAATCCCCTGGGGGTTATGCCCGCCAGGCGGAAGCCTGGCAGGAAAGTGAAGGGGCCGGCAGTATGACCGTGGCTTTTCCGCCACGGTCAGAATTGCTGGCAGGACACCGCCAGCCTGTTGGCGGTGTTACCGCCAACATACCGCCGGCCGCCAGGGTCGGAATGACCCCCTAAGTGAGGAAAAAAAGTTAACTCAAGCTGGAGAAAGGGAGGTTTCTGAAATGCAGGCTGGCACCCACGAGCAAAAGTGCATTTTGCCTACGACAAGAAGACAGATGTCTTTTTGCAGTTCTGAGCGGATGGAAGAGCTCCATATCATTGTTAAAGGGGTGCATGGAGACAGCTGATGAATGACTCCTGGAACATGACCTTCAAATGCCCAAAGCTTGCCTTGTATTTGTTAGGTTTGTTGGGTGTGTAATTGTGCTGTTGCCCTCTGCGAAAATGTATGGTCAGTTGTTCTTACATATTTATAAGTTACATGACTAGGGTAAACATAGTAGAGTATGGAAGTGAACAGTGAACTCCTCCACTGTGTGGGTAACTCATCTTTTCCCCTTTGATTCTGTTCCCATCGGAATATCCACTGATAATTGGAAGGATGTGGAGAGGTTCCCTCTAAGAGGCTAAGCAATATACAAATAAAATAAAGAAGTAAAAATTATGCTGTCACCTTTGGCTCTGATAAACAAGGAAGGACTGGTATTATTCAAGTTAAAAAATGCTATAATGAGTGCAAGGTAAAAAAGTTTTGATATAGTCTGTGGATGCAGCTATGAAAATCCTGTTGCATGTCAACCACGTCCCAAGTACAGACATACTATGTCCAAGTATAGGCTCACATAGTTATTTACTGACCCAATGGCCACTCTGTTTCTCAAAAGCCCAGGGAACACATCACTTGACTGTAAACTGCCTCACAAGTCCAGACACAACCTCTAAGCATAAACATTAATCCTCAGACATAGCTTAATCTGCCCAGACACAGCTTAAAGTGACCTAAACAGCCTCAAAGGCATAGCTCGAAGTAATAAGTGCGTGATTTGCAAAACAATGGAATGCAAAATTACAACCTCAGATGACCATGCACAGCATGACGTGATCAGGCATCTGATCAATCAAGCATCAGTTATTAAACCAGTGTTAATTTTAGAGGACGATAAAGATACATAAATAAATCATTTTTACAGCCTAACAAGGGCTTCCATGCTCATGATGTGCACATTCTTCACCCTGCTGGTTCAACCTAGACTTTACTCAGGGTGTAATTTAGAGTTTGGCAGAAAAGGAAACCAGTCCTACCAAATGCCCATTTCCGTGCTCTCTTTAGACACTTTGGGGCATATTTATAAGCCCCTAGCGCCACCTTGGCCACATTCGCCTCATTCTTTTCATGCTAATGTGGCAAAACGAGGCCAAAATCCTCGTGCCATATTTACAAAGTGGTGGAATGCAGGCATTGCGCCACTTTGTAACCCTTTGCGCTACTTTATGCAAATGTAATGATGTAAGCAAAGTGGGTGTTTCCCTGTTAGGGGGTCGAAAAAACGGCACAAGGAAATCTAACAGATTTCCTTGCGCCAGTTATAACAGCACTTTTAACGCCTGCTCAGAGCAGGCGTTAAAAGGGGACTTCAATAATTTATAATAAGCGCCAATGTACTCTGCAGGAGTAGCACCTATATTTTGGTGCTACTCCTGCAGAGTACATCAATAGCGTCAATTAAAATTACGTTATTGCCCCTTACCCTGTGCCATGGTGCGCCATATCTTAGGTACGGCGCAAACATGGTGATGGTAGGGGGGCACTAAGGGGCACAAACAAAGTGGCGCTGGACTATGTGCAGCGCCACTTTCCTTAAATATGCCCATTTGATCCCACTACATGTGCAGTTTCTGTGCTATCTTTATATACTCCCTTCCCACCAAATCTGCAGTTTCCATGCTACCTTTTATACTCCTTCCCACAAAATATGCGATTTCCGTGCTATTTTTATATACCTCCTTCCCACCAAGTGTGCGGCTTCCATGCTCTCTTTGGAGTCAGGTGAAGTTAACAGAGCCTGAGGCCCTTTCACTAATTTTGGGGTTCGATGAATCTTTGCTTCCCAGTTGCGAGGAGTGAAGAGTAACAGTTATCAAATCCCTTAAATGGTTTCTATACAACCCACTGTCACATAATAACATTTGGCGTCAATTCATAAGGTTTAAAGGGTTTTATTACAGACTCAAAGTCAACTTTACCCGAATGAGTCTCAAAACCAAAGTGTAAATATATAAAATCACCAAAGGAGAATTAAAGTGTTGCAGTATGTTAAACCTGGTTAGCATATACAAGACTAACACTTCCATTGTAACAATGCAAAAGATCAGAAAAAGCATATAATTCTTGGTCACTAGAACCAAATTCTCCGTCCTAACCATTTAAACTAAACCCTAACTATTCTAATACTAAAGGAGTAGTTGAGAATGGTTTGTCTCAGGCTTTCTTATCTCTCACACACATTAAGCTTCTTGTTGACTCCATCTCTGCTCCTAGCACCTACATCTCGAAAGAAACATTTAAGATAAACAACTCCACAGTGAATGTTAACTATAAAAAGGAGATTATATGTTAGGTTTTCACTCCAGCCAAGTTAATAAAAGACAAATATACCTTCAAAGTAAATTAATTCTAAAACTATATGCAAAAATGTACGAGATGAGTATGCAAAATAATACTCATTAAACACTGATTATAAGTCATATGCAAAGATGCACTCCACTCATATGCTTTGCAGTGCATAAATTATATGAATCATATGAAATGTTACACAAAATGTGACCACCAGAAAATTATCACCCTTTCACGTTCTTTTTCCAGCAAGGTCGTGGCACAGCCAAGCTATACTCTTTCAAAGTGCTTCATTTACATTGACAGAACCTCCTGCAGAATAAATCAATAAATTGTCACTCATTCTCTGCTATGAAGGGAGCCTCAGCTGCAGGAGATCCTCCGCCAGGGAAGCTGGTGACACCTTCTGCTGAACTGATGCAACATCCGCTGAAGAATAAGTAGAGCCTTGAGCTTCACTGCTCCATGTGCTCTTTCAATGTGATTAGTCCCTCTGTTCTGAATTTAGTTGCTGGCTTTTCCCCTCCACCCTTGCTATTGGTGTTCACTTTTGAACACAGTATGCCCCTCTAATAGGACTGGCTTCATGGACGTCAGTTCACCAAAATGCCAGGGGTAGCGGAAGTGACATCACACACCATTTGACCTTAATTTACACATACACACATCTTCACACACACACTTTTTCACTAACAAATACACTCTCACCTGCAAACACACACAACATACATTTTAAATCATGTATTTGTACTTTCCTCAGCAGCCAGGGAAAGTCCTATTCCAGCTAAATGTACTCCATTTTTATTACCATAATAGTAAAAAAATGAAATTTTCTTCACTTTTAGTGCGGTAAAAACGTAAGAGAGAAATAGAAGAATGGTGTCCCAACGGACACTCTTAAGGACGAGCTGCTGCTGTATTTCAGGTACTGATCCTGCCCCCCTCCTGGTGCCAGGGGCGCTAGGTGTCATCCATGCCTGGCTCTCAAGATAAATACACAGAGGCTGGTCAGGTGGCATTTACAGCAGACACAGATCTGCACATCTTGAGCTGCATGCTGTATGATGAAATACTGTCTTGTCCCGTGTTACCTATGAAGAAAACTAGAATATTTACAAGTTCATATTTGAGAAACCACAAGCCTACAAAGGACATTTAATACTTACATAAGAGGTGCTAATAATAGTTACATTTGTGGAATTGTGGTTTAGGTCACATCTAGCTGCTATTTTAAAACGCAATAGGTTCAAATAACCATGTGTCTTGTGTATGTAAAGAAATATACGCTTTGAACTTGAACCCTCCCCAAGAGACAGATTTATATCAAAATTACATCTTCAGTGCATTTAACTGTTTTTAATTAAATTGTAGTTAAAAGTGCTTTAAATAATACTGTAAATTCAAATGATTTTGGCATGTTGTAATTTTGAAGTGCTCATTGTCAGTCATGCATATTTTGTGTACTATTATTAATGGGTGTTAATATTACCCAAATGAACGATACTCATGTTATTAACCTTGAAAGGATAAGCAGTTGCGTCATCCCCTTCGCAGATTCAAACGTCTCACCTACAGATTGTACACATACTTCTACAGACACAATATTAACCAACTGAGGAACATTAGGGGCATACGAATGGCCAACATTTATGTTTACCTAAAAAAACCAAGCATTGACATAGCCAATAGGTCTTACCTTTGAAGATACAGCATACTGTAGGCGCACACATGCGATGACGTGTTTACATCCGTGTACTAGCAAATGAATGCCAAAACACTTGAGTCATTAGACATGCACATGCCGACAAAATGACATGGGTGCATTTTATTTATTGACTGACCCGCGATGAATTGATAAATTTAAGACAAATGCATATAAGCAGAGCAAAAGTGTGTCTTTTAAATGCAGCAGGCCAATACCAATGTGGCACCTGGTCCTTACAAAAAGCAAACGCGGAGTGGATGTGGGGGAAGCAATGGGGAATGGATTAGGAAAGGCAGAAGCACTCAAGTAAGAAAGCAACTAGGAGCACGGGACGAGTTTTTCAAGCATACAATAAAGAGCTTGCAACTCGAGGGAGCCAACAGCACGGAGCACAATGTGGCAGAAAAAAACTGGGAAAATCATATATCCTCATGGATGTAGTTCCCTGAAAGTGAGCAGAGGAAGGATACAAGTCAGCCAAGCCTAAGGAGGGTAAAGAGGATATGCTCTAAGGGAGTGACAAATACAGGATGGGCAAAGAAAGTCGCTGAATAAGGAGCAAGCAAATGAGAGTGACAATAAAACCAACCAATGGCAACCAATGGGTGGTCTGTAAGCCCACTATAAATTCTTGGTAAGGCCATACTAGGCTTTTTTCAACCAGGCTCAACATAAACGTGAATTTTCCTGACTGGTTCTGCTATTTTGTGTCTTTTGGACACCACTCTAATGGAAATTGCAGTTCATTATTACTCACCTTAATTTTATTATGTTTATGTCACACGTATTTCCTACTTAAAAATGCAATACATTTTAATAAATATGTATCTTTTGAATTCAGAAAAATATCATGCTCTGTGTTTTGTGCATTTCTGAAGGAGATACATTCCTATAAAAGCTAAAGCTTTAGTGCGCAGAATATGTTACAATCAGGTGAATAGCTGTTTAAATAATATGGCAGGTATGAAACGGTTCTGCTACTGGGCCTTTCTTAAACCCTAAGACACAGTCCTCCACACATGAGGGTTGGCAGCATTCACTCACAAGTGTTTCAGGTATTTGGGAAACTGTTTTCATTTTACATGGGTGGTGAAGTAAACACCGGAAACTAGTGGACTGTCGACGTGATTGGAAACTGGCTGGTGTTGGGCATCTAACCCAGAAGGTCAAGCATAGTGGAAGTGACCTCATTTAACCGCTGCAATCACAGGATTGGAGCATTATCACTATTTAACCCCTGACCAGCTTCCTGCTGGCGGCCACGGTGGGGAGGAACAGCATGGAGTTCAATTTTCAGAAAAGAAATATAGGGGGTCATTCTGACCCTGGCGGTAATTACCGCCATGGCGGAGGTCGGCGGTAGCACCGCCAACAGGCTGACGGTGCTCCGCCGGGCATTCTGACCGCGGCGGTACAGCCGCGGCCAGAAGCGGAAAGCCGGCGGTGTACCGCCGACTTTCTGCTGCCCATGGGAATCCGCCATTGCCGGCGCAGCAAGCTGCGCCGCCATGGGGATTCTGACAGCCCATACCGCCATCCTGTTCCTGGCGGTTCACCCGCCAGGAACAGGATGGCGGTATGGGGTGTCGTGGGGCCCCTGGGGGCCCCTGCAGTGCCCATGCCAATGGCATGGGCACTGCAGGGGCCCCCGTAAGAGGGCCCCACAAAGAATTTCAGTGTCTGCTTTGCAGACACTGAAATTCGCGACGGGTGCAACTGCACCCGTCGCACCTTCCCACTTCGCCGGCTCCATTCTGAGCCGGCTTCCTCGTGGGAAGGGTGTTTCCCGCTGGGCTGGCGGCCGGACTTTCGGCGGTCGCCCGCCAGCCCAGTGGGAAAGCCAGAATGACCGCCGCGGTCTTTTGACCGCGGAGCGGTCTTTCGGCGGGAACCGCTTGGCGGGCGGCGACCGCCGTCCGCCGCGGTCAGAATCACCCCCATAATGTTTAAATCTTTTTTACTGCTTGTTCGCTGTTACTGCCACTATCTTCATAACCCCAAAGACTAGGGGTTAGGAAGGGTATTTCCAGAGGTCGAGAGTGTGGCCAGAAACTTAAAATACCCCCCACTTTTAACTAAACTTTTTGATGGTACTTAGCAAACGAAGCAGGTGAGCCCAACCCTCCCTAGAAGAGCTCCCTTGTCACTTCCATCCAAACATCTATCCATTCTTTCTTTCACTCTCCCATCCACCCGCTGAAATCCACTATTTCGCCTTTACATTCTGTCAGCCATTAATTCTTTCAACCATCATTCAACCTTTTCCTATTCCATCCTTCAATCCCATCTGTCATCCATCCACTATGCCAGACATCAGTCCACCCACCCAGCCACCCAGCCATCCATCCCACCATCCATCCTTCATCTATCCACTCTGCCATCCATTCATCCATCTACTCATCCATCTACTCTGCCATCCATCCATCCCCTCTTCCTGCCTCCCATCTACTTTGCCATCCATCCATCTATCATCTACTCTGGCATCCACTCATCCATCCATCCCTTATGCTATCTATTTTGTCATCCATCCTGCCATCCACCTATCATAAATGTATCCACTCTGCCATCCACCCATCCATTAATCCATTTGTCCATCCACTCTGCCATCCATTCAATTGTCTTTTTACATACTCATCCATCCCTTTACTCTGCCATGCTTTTATCTGTCCATATCCCTTTCCAAAGCAAAAACAACAAGTGATGGACGGAATGCTGAACATTGTCAAACACTCACCCCCAGTCATAGATCTGGGTTTAATCCATCGTTCTTTTGCTCACCATGCCACCCCAGTTTGGACCCAGCCATATGCAAATCAGTCTTGACCCTGTTCCTCATGGGAACAGTCCAGACCGAACTGCCAAGCCAGGTCCTCACTGGACCGAAAACAAGCATCCTGGGACCGGTTTCGGGGTTTCACCCCTCATCAGCCAGGCTAGCTTGAATCCAGTGGCATGGGAAGCACGGGACCCACGTCTGGGCATACCCTTCCCACTTAGGGCGACAAAGCAAAAACAACAAGTGATGGACGGAATGCTGAACATTGTCAAACACTCACCCCCAGTCATAGATCTGGGTTTAATCCATCGTTCTTTTGCTCACCATGCCACCCCAGTTTGGACCCAGCCATATGCAAATCAGTCTTGACCCTGTTCCTCATGGGAACAGTCCAGACCGAACTGCCAAGCCAGGTCCTCACTGGACCGGAAACAAGCATCCTGGGACCGGTTTCGGGGTTTCACCCCTCATCAGCCAGGCTAGCTTGAATCCAGTGGCATGGGAAGCACGGGACCCACGTCTGGGCATACCCTTCCCACTTAGGGCGACAAAGCTTGTTTCCGGTCCAGTGAGGACCTGGCTTGGCAGTTCGGTCTGGTCTGGAGCTAGCCTGGCTGATGAGGGGTGAAACCCCGAAACCGGTCCCAGGATGCTTGTTTTCAGTCCAGGGAAGACCTGGCCTAGCAGTTCGGGCTGGACTGTTCCCATGGGGAACAGGGTCAAGACTGATTTGCATATGGCTGGGTCCAAACTGGAATGGCATGGGCAGCAAAAAAACGATGGATTTAGGCCCAGATCACTGTACTGGGGGTGAATGTTTGACAATGTTCAGCATTCCGTCCATCACTTGTTGTTTTTGCCATATCCCTTTCCACCCATTCCTTAACAATGCCATCCTTTCACCTGTCTATCCACCTATCCTTTCAGTCACTCATCCATCTATCCCTTGACTCTGCTATCCTTTCACCGGTCCATCTACCTATCTATTCACTAATTCTTTCACCCACTCATCCATCTACCAACTTATTCATCTGTCCACTCATTCACGCACTCACCTGTACGTCCTTCCACCCTTGATGTCTGACTAATGCTAACTACAGAAAATTATTCTGTCCTGTGACGTCTAAGCCAAAGGTACAAAGGGCAGTTTCAGGGTTACCAAGGAGCAAGTCAGTGGGCGGCCCATAACTGAACTATAAACTAAATAAGTACACTGTTCCAAAGCTACTAAGAAAGTAAAAAAGATGCAGGGTTGAAATCAGTAGGGGATACCCGTAGTATCAGGAGAGGCCTCAAGCACCCATGATGGTGACAAGTTTCATCACTGGGCTGTCTCCTCATCAGACCGGCGCTGCAATGTCTGGTGGACCATCCTGAGAACCGGGATGGTGCTAAACCGAAGGCAATTTGCCAGGTTAGGGTCTGAAACGAATACTGACTGAAAAAAGGAAAATTATTATAGTGAATAAGTGTAGCAGAGAATGAGGAAGATAAAATTAGCTCTGAACCTTAAACATCACTTTAATGAGTCAGGGAAAAGGTACAGGCTAAAGTTAAAAACAAGACAGAGGCCCTCATTCTGACCCTGGCGGTCTTTGACCGCCAGGGCGGAGGACCGCGGGAGCACCGCCGACAAGCCGGCGGTGCTCCAATGGGGATTCCGACCGCGGCGGTAAAGCCGCGGTCGGACCGGCACCACTGGCGGGGTCCCGCCAGTGTACCGCGGCCCCATTGAATCCTCCGCGGCGGCGCAGCTTGCTGCACCGCCGCGGGGATTCTGACCCCCCCTACCGCCATCCAGATCCCGGCGGTCGGACCGCCGAGATCCGGATGGCGGTAGGGGGGGGTCGCGGGGCCCCTGGGGGCCCCTGCAGTGCCCATGCCACTGGCATGGGCATTGCAGGGGCCCCCGTAAGAGGGCCCCTACATGTATTTCACTGTCTGCTGCGCAGACAGTGAAATACGCGACGGGTGCAACTGCACCCGTCGCACAGCTTCCACTCCGCCGGCTCGATTCCGAGCCGGCTTCATCGTGGAAGCCTCTTTCCCGCTGGGCTGGCTGGCGGTCTGAAGGAGACCGCCCGCCAGCCCAGCGGGAAAGTCAGAATTACCGCCGCGGTCTTTTGACCGCGGAACGGTAACCTGACGGCGGGACTTTGGCGGGCGGCCTCCGCCGCCCGCCAAGGTCAGAATGAGGGCCAGAAGAGTGTCTATGGGAATGATGTTCCACTACACTCTAAGGAGGGAATAAGGTAGTGTACTTAATCCTATCAAAATATGGTCTACATGTTTTGTGTCTTAATGGTCAGCGAGTGATCCTGCGACGCTTCGTCAGAACCCAGAATACTACTTCTCCTATCTCAAAGTTTACAAAAAAGTGCTGAGATGTCACTTACGGAGTGAAGACAAGTTGTCAACGTCAGTTGGTCACACAATCGCCCTGCATATTAGTAAAAATCAAAAATGTATGTTAGTGCACAAGTACAACAACACATACAGTGTAGTGTAGATACAGAAATCAAAACCCAGTGTGTCACAAGCAAGCATCAAGGGAAGGCTTACCATCCCATAGTCGAGAATGAGCTTCCTAGGAACACGCTAGCCACAACCAAAGGAGAATTACTAAACGCCCATAACTGAAGCCATTAGCATGACTGGCTGTGGCCCAAAGTTTCACTTTTGCTACTGCTATTGGGAAAATATAAATTTTCCCAGTGTGTCAGTCAGTCTGTCTTACTGCCCTCTTTATTGTTGTACTGGAAGCCCCTCCGGCCATTGCATCCTTTACCTGGAAAGGCTTGACCAAGCTTCAGCCAGCAGTTAACGCGGAGGCTGGTCACTCATTAATCACATTTTATAGATTATACAGGGCAGACAGCCTGAAATGCTTTGATAGTACATTAAGGGCCTCATTATGACCCTGGCGGGCGGCGGAGGCCGCCCGGCAGGATGCCGCCCTCCAAAATACCGCGCCGCGGTCAAAAGACCGCGGCAGGTATTACAAGTTTTCCCCTGGGCTGGCGGGCGGTTGCTGAAAAACCGCCCGCCAGCCCAGGGGAAAACGACCTTCCCACGAGGATGCCGGCTCGTAATCGAGCCGGCGGAGTGGGAAGGTGCGACGGGTGCAGTGGCACCCGTCGCGTATTTCAGTGTCTGCAAAGCAGACACTGAAATACTTTGCGGGGCCCTCTTACGGGGGCCCCTGCCGTGCCCATGCCATTGGCATGGGCACGGCAGGGGCCCCCAGGGGCCCCGCGACCCCCCCCTACCGCCATCCTGTTCATGGCGGCTTTCCCGCTATGAACAGGATGGCGGTAGGGGGGGGTCAGAATCCTCATGGCTGCGGAGCGTGCTCCGCAGCCATGGAGGATTCACACGAGCAGCGGAAAGTCAGCGGGAGACCGCTGACTTTCCGCTTCTGACCGCGGCTGAACCGCCGCGGTCAGAATGCTCGTTGGAGCACGGCCAGCCTGTTGGCGGTGCTCCCGTGGTCGGTGGCCCTGGCGGCCGTCAGAATGACCCTCTAAGTCTGTGACTCAGGCAAGTCTCAACCGGTAATCATAGAACAGTTTTGATACTGTAAACAAAACATCGGTATTGCTACAATTCACTCAACCAGACGTCAGTAGTCACTAAAGCACTTAGCATATAATCTGATTACTTTGTAATTAAATCACTTCCTCTGAGGGGGAATTCACTACTGCAGAGGACAACTTTTCTACAAAGATATCAATAATGAAATGTGATTTATTTTAATGGACCGAAAAACAGATTGTAGAATAGTGGCTAGGGAATCGCTCCCTGCCCTTTGTGGTTAAGGTAGTCCTGCACTCTGCAGTGACAGCAAGCCAACACTATAGGGCTGAACAAAACATCTCTAAGACATACATATTTGTTGTTTTAGTAATTTGGAAATACCCCCATAAAGATGTTTTTACTGAAAAGCGGTTATAGGGCAAATTTGTTTCCTTTTCATATTGCACATTTGAGCAATAAGGCTCCCTTTGACGCCCACAGCACAGGAAAATGTGTCTATCAGAGAGAGGCTGTATGAGAAGTTTGTCTACACACCTTGTGGAGGAGTAGATACCAAGGGCCCATGCTTCACGGCGCTCTCTCTGATCTGCCCTCGCATCTACGGATCAAGATGTCTTACTGTCAGATTCCTGGTTCCTTTCATTGTCAGCCCTTACTCCTCTTAACCTTAACTTTTACCCCTTCTCTTTCTTGCTCCCACCTGGCGTTGTGTGCTTCCCTTTACCTAGCTAGAGCTGGTGCTAACCCAAGATGAGACAATTCAGTAGCCTTAGGGCGCCACCTAGTGATGGTGGCAAATTATTACAAAATGGCAACAGACTGACTCTTCTTGTGACTTTTGGAGTAACTTGTATCACTTTCAGCCTGCTATTAGTATGGCCTGCAAATTGAGTTTGAGCATCTTCAAGCTTTGTTTTTTGAGGATTTGAACAATGACTGCAGTCTGATTTGAGGATGTATGAGTGATGTCTTCATTGTCTTTCACTGCTTCCAGTAAGTGTGTCGTGATAATCAATATACCTATGAGTTATGGTATTTGATGGCTGTGGCCCATGGTCTGGCTAAATCAAGTTGCTAAAATCCAGGTTATTTGGTGTGTACATCGCTTGCCACTTAGTTTTGTGAGTAAGGTAAATGGAGGTAGTGGGTGCTGTTGGGAGAATCACGATAGCCATCAACGTGTCTGTCTAGCTGTGTTTGAGATGGGCTTTATTAGTTCTTTCTAATCATATGTTCATAAAAAGTGCTTGTTGTTTCTTACAACAATGTTACCCAACTGTGTGGCATGCCTGTGCTGTGTTGCATACTTGTGCATTGTTCTAATGATTTCCATCACATGCTAGAACAACATAGCAATACACCTAACAACAATAACGAGTGCATTATGTAAAGTAGTGAATGGGGAATTGATTTTTACTTAAATAATCAATTAAATACGATCTATTATTTGTAAAATAAGTTTATCATGATCTCCCTCAACAGGACGTGGTGTACATTAAGGCCCTGATAAGGAGTGATCGATAAAGATGGTGCAAACCACTGCACCTGATAAAATCTGACTCCCCGGGGTATGGTATTTAACAGGTGTGATAAATAGCACCTATTCCAAGTTTTTGGGGAATACAATGGCAAGGGTTTGTGCAGGGGTCAAAACAGCTGCTCATAGTGAAGGGCATTTCCTTCAGACTAGCCATTGTTTGACTGTTCTTACTCTCCCAGGATGCCTTTTAGTTAGAGGCCTAACCTTAGTGTGACTTTACTATCTCATAGATGTCTTCAGGGGCATAGCTTTTGGGAGGTGGTGGGGGGCTGCACCCCCCTAATAAATTAATTTTCTGATAAATAGTTGGGCACAGATGCTTCCAGTAGGGTATGGTGAGATGTCTGCCAGATTTCACCAGGATTTGTTTTTACATTAATTCAGACAAAAACGCACACACACTCTCTCACTCTCAGCTTTTAAAGTCATCAAAAGTATTGGTAATTTTTCAAAATATTGTGTTTCTCCTCACTTAGTACCCCTACCAATCCGCATTCCTCTCACTTTTCAATGCCCCTAAGGCCCCTGCCATGCACCCTGCTTGTTATATAATGTATTTAAATGTTATATGCCAGCCTGATTGTCGGAAAATCTGTAATTCACACCTCACCCAATCTTACTGACCAAGCTGCGCCCCTGGATGTCTTGAAACCTGAAAGTCTAGTCTTCAGTTTCCGCAAGCAGTTTTAATTATACAACCCAGGCCTAACATGGGCAGGGCATGAATTAAAGGGTGAATTTATGAGAAAATACATTCATAGGCTATTGAATTAACATGGGTAACTGAAGGTTGGTAGAGAAATGAATAGGGTGGAGCATTAGTCAAGCAGAGAATTGGATGATTGTGGAATTCTGTGGTTTGCAAAATTGGGAAGTAGATGTTAGGGAGGATAGATCCAGTTTTAACTAGTCCTTGAAAGGCAGGTGTGTCCATTAGAGTTCCAGGGGGCCAGGATCTGTGCCAGATTTTCAGGCTAACCACTTTTAATGTAAATATGTTCCATTTAGATTAATAATAGGTGGAATTTATTTTATGTGAATAGCATGAAAATGCAGCATTGATCCGGACTTACACTCAACATGCCTTTTATAATGTATGTGTGGCAAGACCATCGCTAGAAAGAGAGAGAGAGAGATCTTTAGACTGTATGCCTGTTTCAGTACTTGGAATGAAAATAGCTTGGAAAAGCCCACAACCCTTTTTAATTGGGTAAAATAGAGTTTCTGGGAGATCCAGTTTCTTTGATCACCGACAAGTTGGCAATCCTATTGACAGCCCACTAGCCTTTGGTGTTCACTGTAGCGCCCCTATCCTGAAAATAAAACACGTTCCTAAATACCTGAAACACTTGTGGGTGAATGCTGCCAACCATCACGTGCTTGAGGCCTGTATCCTAGTAGCAGCCTCACTGATGCCTTCCCATGCTTCTTACATTGACTCATTGGCCATTCAGTGACCATCTACACTGATGAACTGACCATGCTGTGGACTGATCGGGTTGGTGAACGAACTATTCAGTGATTTCCTATGTGGCAGACTGGCTAGTCGTTTTCCTGGCATTCCACTTTCAAACATACCTTTAATTAACACTTTTTGTTTAGGTTTTAAACAGTGGAAAGCATCAACCACATAAAATAAAAACAGCAGTAATTCTAGTCTTCTGGTCAGCACCTAAAAATGTTTAGCAGAATCAGAAGTATTGTGGGTGAGACATACAGCACCCAATACTACCTCTCCAACTTCACATAGGCTCATCCTCTGATGAAAAACTGGATGTGATGTGTCCCATGTCTGGTCAATGATCGCCTGTGTTGGTAGACAGACCTATGGAGCCATGGCTAAGACACTGGGGCAGATTAAATACAATAGGTACTCTGGCCCCACTGGACACTCACCAGTCCTCCGTAGGGAGGGAAGACGGATGTGGCAGGGGTGTAAGAAAAAGTGACATTTGGACAGAGATGGGCAGAAGAGAGGACTTCTGTGTACTGGTGTAAACTACGATAAAGACAGTGTCTACCAATACCTGTGTCCGTGGTGAACCTTGGGTGAGTATCCTGGACAGCAGCACAAGACCCTTCGATGTGTAAACGAACATTCCTATAGTCCATTCATTGAAAGGCTGACTACTCATGATCATATATATGGCCAACTGCCCCTTACATTGAGAGACCATGTCTCATAAATTGGATGAACTGGCATAATAGCTATAGCCAGCATTGTCAGAACAGCCATGTTGGTGACCTGGATGAATCTTCTATGTTGGCACACTTGCTTTTCCTACATGACCTGTACCATGTTGGAGTGAACGTTCTGTGATTACCGATGTAGGCGCACTGATGGTCTTACCAAACCCTCCATTGGTGAACTCAGTGCTTACTACTGCTCTTTGATAGAAGACAGGTCGTTCCTGTGTGACTTCCACGTTGGTGAAGTGGTTGGTCCAGGACCACCAATGTGTTTGGGCAGACGGTTCTCATATCCTCTGTGTTGCTGATCTCAGTGTTCAACAGTGGCCTACATAAATATTGCTGTTCCCATATCTCATTAATGTGGGTGAGGCTGGCGTTCAATTAGCACCTAGGCAGAGAGATAACTTATTCAGCTCCAAACCCTTATTTGTTCCAAGTGTTTGTGAAGGAATTTATATGTGTTTGTGAAAAGACTTTAAGGAAGAGACTTTAGGCTGTGGAATATATTGGCTTGAAAGAAGGTGAAGGAATGCCTCCATGGGGTTGGCCGACTGCCTTACGCATGTTCAAGTACACACACGTCACTCTTTCCCAATCTGTTGACACTGTACTTGCTGTTGTAAATGTTAGTCCATAGATAGGAAAGGATTTCTCAAGGCCCAGGGAACAGGGACAAAATATGAACTTTAGCCACAATATCCAGAAAGCCCACGCCCTATGCCTACATTGCGAGGTACAAGAGCTTCTTTGTAAAAAAAGGGATTTTAATTCTTAATGTCTGTAATGAGCTGCAGCACGCAGGTTACAGACTGAAATCAACACTAGACTGGCTTAGCTTTTCTGAGTATTGAAGAGTACTACCGAGTTGGGTGATAATTCCACCCATTACAGCCTTGCGACACTGCAAGCCTGTGACACAGTCTTTTACTTAAAAATTATTTATGACTAATGTTGTTATTGCAGCTGTACAAGGTTTAAGAGACGCATCAGATTTGGAGAGAAAAAAAAGTTCTCTTTGACCAGTCCCGTATCTCTACAATCAGCAACAATAAGCGTTCGAGAACGTTGGTTTCCTTGATGACGTACGAGCAGGTTTTGAGATCCATCGAGAGATCAATCACTGTATGGCCCTTTTGGCAGGGTATTAAAGAGTGGAGGCAAAACTACCCACCTCCATCTTGCCGTTCAACATAATTATTAATCACCATCGCGGATCTCTGATCACTACCCAGTCAGGGCAGGAACCCAGTAGCGAACCACCCTCAGTCCTGGCAGACACTGGTCCATTGATTGAATGAATTGTGTCTCTTCGAACATTCTGAGACTCTACTCATTTACCTCATTAGCTCCAACATTCCTTGTCTGGCAAGATTCCACCCTAGCCCACAATAAATCTGTGAGTCAAACTGCTAACTGCACCTCACTCCTTTGGTTTAACCAATGAGAAGATGCAGATCTCCATCCCTTGAATGTAGTACAAACAGCGAGACTCAGCTGGGGCCACCTATTCCAATCATGCTCTAAGTGCTTCATTTAGAGTTTGATAGATAACGAACTCTGCCACAAATGTGGTGGAGTACCCTGTCCGCCAAACTGATGGTCTGCCCGCTCTTCTGAGAGTTGGGTGGACGGTGATGTTTCTGCCAGCAACATGAACTTTATTCTGGGGCCATCAGTGTAAGTGCATCAGACCATCCACCCTGTTTAGAGCAGATGGTCTGATGTCCTTTTCTTTCTATACCTGACTGCCAGGAAAAGACTGTCAGTCCTGAACAGAACTAAAGGAAAATATCCTACACTCCCTGGGAGAAAACTCCCAAGGTGTCAGGGTTCTAAGTATGTTGTGTTACAAAAAACACAACCTCCCACTTTGAGAGCTTGGTTTTGTAATAGAAACAACATTTTGCTGCGTCGCTGCATGAAACATGGGAGCCGCTAAGCACACTTTTAGTGATTTTCAAGGAGCCACTGTCCCGGAGGTTCCTTTGAAGGCACAGAAATCTCCACCCGACTGTCAGCGACCTCTAAATGTGGTAGGCTTTAGTCTGCAAGGGTGGCAGAGGTAATGCCCTCCAATACCCTGGCACCCTGAGAGCCAGTTGCCAAACTCTAAAAAAGGACCTTAGTTTTTAGAGCCACCTGGATTTGTGAATACTGTTAGGGTGCCAATATTGGCTATATTCATTACACGCAGACGTTTTCTAATGAGGAATGTGTTCCTTTTCTCTAAGTTTCAGTCCCTGAGAGGATACAAAGCATGGACGTTTTTTCAAAGACACTGATTTGGGGAAATTGACAATGATATCAATATCAGAACCAAGAACATTGCAGAGCAATCATGTACTGATCAGTGTTTCGTCTTCCTCATGTACTGGGAGATATCGCTTTGACCACGCTACCTAGTGCTTTTTCACCTAGTACAACTAACATTGCCTCTGCTACGGCTGTCATTTCATGGTAGAGGAGACCATCTCAGCAGGATTCAGGACAAATAAAGCCACCATCTTGCAGATTCACTTGTTCTTCAGTGCATTGTGGTGGCACCACTGCTGTGTGATCAACGGAAGGGATACAAATTCACAAAGAGGTGTGGATAAGACGTGCATTGGCACATGCCACTGAATTCTTGAGCCTTTCAGCTTCAGGTCACTAGTTCACACCTGTTCAATATTGAAGGTGATCAAAAATCAATTCCTGTGTATTGGTTGTCATTCTGTTAAGGCAGCTGGTCCCACACCAGCACCCATTGGTTCACTTACTTTAACCAATAGCTGGATTAGAATGCACCGTCTCCGTTATTATCACCATCTACAGATAGCCCCTTATTTAACTACCACATTATAATTTACAACAGTATTAAACAAGCATTTGCAATGCAATGGGTCTGCATTTGCTCGAGTTAGAGCTATTAACATTGTAAACTCCTAACTGGACTTTACTTGCCACATAAACTGATAATGAAAAGTAAAACAGTTTCACAATAGCGAGCCAACGGTCGTCTTGAGGGTGAAGGAGACACACAAAAGGAAACAGAAGTTCGCTCGCTGTCAATCATATTGGCAAAAGTGCAATAATCCATGTAACCAGCAAAAGTTTATCCACGTAACCAGCAAAAGTAGAATTATCCATGTAACAGGGTCGATGTCATGCAAAGCGCTCGACTACAGCCCAGCGAGATCGCGCTGCGCAGGAAATAAATAGAAATAGTGCAGAAGCCATTTGGAAAACTCAGAGCCTCGTATGTTTTCAGTAGTTTACCAGTGCTGTAGGGGAGGGATAAACACTGGAAAAGGCATGACGTGTGCATGCCTTTCACTAATGAAATCAAGCGAATTTTAAAAGGAAATTCCACAAACCAACCAAACTGATCGGAGTGGTTAAAAGCTCACAGAGAGATTACAACAGGGGCCAGAGCGCCTGCGCGCGCTCAACCCTAAAAACTTGCACCATCACTGCTGGCAGCACTTCCGATATGCGACTGACACTTCCCCAGCCTTAAAAACCATCTAAAATCCATCAGGCATTTTCCCCACTGTAGCAGTATGGAATGCATATTTGGTCGTGTTCGTTTTGACTGAGATGCTGAGTACTAGGTCTTAGTGGAAACGGTGGTTCAGTCAAACCTCTCCTGACCCTTTGGGAAAGCTTTGATAAGGAGTGAAGGGTTAACTCATGTGGGTGGTGAAGTTTGAAAGTAGAGACAGTATAACACAGTTATCATAATAAAGATATAATCTTATGCAACAGCTTTTAGTTAATTAAAATAACACAACTTTATTGTCACTGCAAAAATATATACAAGAGTAAAGACAGTAAGAAATTATACAATCCAATTAAACATGCATTAACGATAAATACTAATTAGTAACACAGGACTCCTAAATCTCAACTAAAGCACACAGTGGTTGCTGCTTTGTTTGTAACAAATACCAGCTTCCGTACCAATGTCATCCTATTGGGAGGGGGGGGGGGGGCTATGATTCCATACTCATGCCAAATAGTCTGTCTCCAGAATTGCTGTTCAATACACAAAATGACGATAAAAAACACAACATAATGAAGGCCGCCTGTGGGCAACTTCGCTATGACATTGACATATTAAAGTAAGAATTCTCAGTTATCATGTTTTAGCACAATGATTCGGCTTTATGTCCTGGTTTATAGTTTTCACAGTTTTTTAAAAGTTGGATGTGTTGTGATCCAAAGGCGCTAGCCACTCTGGGTCAAGGGCTATGCATATGGGGAGGACAGATCTTGACATAAATGGGTTTCTCACCAAGTAATAGAAATTGTGGCTGTCTGAAGTCACAGCACCATCATAAAGATCCTTACTTGAGCTCTGGATTAAGCTAGTAACAAGAAGGTATGTTCGGGGGATTTCCAAGTGTGACTCAGGAAAAGTATTTCAGCATCCAGCCTATGGAGAATGGTCATGGCTATGTGCTCTATGCCATAATGGATAAACGGGACAGCTGTATTCCACAGAGGTCAAAAACACAAGTTTGGGCTTGGCGCAGAGATATCCAATGAGTAGCGCCTGAGCCATCAATAGCTCTCCAGTACTGCTGTGTGCAGCCCAGGATACTAAATTTAGAGGCTTTTACTCTGTTGAATTAATATATGTATACTGACATTTAGAGTGTTTACTGAAGACAAAAATGGGTGTATTTTCAGAATTCATACACTGGAAAACATGGATGCATTGTCAAAATATATTTAAAGCTGATATTTAAGTGATAAATCATGTTTCATCAAGGAGAAATATTGCTAAGATTATTGCCTTGGTGCCAGTGGCATTGCAGCTATGGTTGTTATGTGTTACCTTTGTAGAGGCGTACCAAATTGACAAAGCATTTTTGTAATGCTGCTGGCAACCCTGGACTGAGGTGTATAGAGTGATCGCTATTGTAATCTTGTCTGGTGTGATCACAATTACAACATTTATAATATGACTAGCTTGGGATGATTTTCTTAGAACAAAAGTAGCTTTTATGACAAAAAAAGGCTGGAGATCTCTGTCTTAGACAGAGAGACAGAGTGCTTGCCACAGTGACCCACTACACAACTCACCGGTATTAGGCATCTGCAGACATTTTGCCTTGAGATTCTCTCTGAGGCACTCTTTCTACAAGTGACTGTCCAGCAGCGACATCTATTTTCCTGTTACTAGTTATTCTTCCCTCCCCTATTTCTATACGTATCATTCTTATATTTTTGCCGGTCTTCCATGCTGCCCCTGAAGAATGGTTTATTTTGTTTATATTATCATGTTTTTTTTGTTGGCAGGTCACCACTGCCAAAGTCAAGGCTTCGGCAGTCCACTTTTGCTTTCTGTTTACAGGAAGGGGTGTGTTGATGCACGTGCTACTGCTTCTTTTCCTGTTCTTCTTAACTCATTTAGGCCCATACTTATACCTTTTTAGCACCGTATTTGCATCATTTGTTGACGCAAAAGCAGCGCAAACTTCCAAAATACAATTGTATTTTGTACGTTTACACCGATTTTGCGTCAAAAAATGACACATATGTGGCGCTAAAAAAGTATAAATATGGGCCTTAATGTTTGCTAGCCCTATTGTTATTGTGATACAGATACTAATTATCCATGTCCTCAAGTATCCGCTCAGCACTGATCGTTCGGGCAGACAAGTTATAATCTACCCTGTCTCATGGGATGGGGCTAGAAGAGGGCCAGATAGGGCTGGTACCGAATCTGTAAATGCCCTGCCCTCTAGTGCCCCATCACAGGGCTGCAGCTGCCAAAAACAGTGATGTTGTTCCTGTTTACATTTCACTTTTTACTTACTCTTGCATTCCGCAAGAGTAATTTCTTTTTCCAGAATGTTGTGTTTCTGAAGTTATTTCCCTTCATCACATTTCTCATGTATAGTGCATACTGTGAAAAAAAGCACCACTAAGTATCTTTTTGAGATCAGGATGTGGATTGGTGTTTATAATTTGCAACAACTGAGAGCTATGGAGTTCAGGACGAAGGCAGTGCTAATTGCTCACAGTGTCGTTCAGTGGGTTGTAAAGGGCAGGCATGGCTCGTCCTTTATGGCGGAGGGGCCATGCCCCCCCACCTTTTGCCCCTCATGAAGAGTGTCTGTCAGGCTGAACAAAGGTCAGCCTGACAGACACTCTTCATGTTCAGGTCAGGCAGCCAGGAGCAGACATGCACGATTTGCGCAGACTCCTGGCTGCCTGAGCTGAACTTTGCTGGACTGAGGAGGTCACAGCTCCTACGTGCGTGACCTTCTCGGCTCAGCAAAGGTGCCTCAAGGCCCTCCCCTGGGTGACGAGGAAATCATCACCCATTGACTTCGACCAGGGCGCTTCAGGTTTAAGCCCTGAAACGCTCAGGGCGAGTGTCAATCAGTGACACTTCATCACAGAGTGGGGTAGGGTCAGCAGTCTCACTGACCCCATCCCACTCTGTGACGGGACTGGGACTGCTGCCTTCGGTCAGCCAATGAGGGAAGGCAGCAGTCCCAACCCTCCTGGGACCTCCGAGGCTGAAGGTAAGTGTGTGTGTGATCTTTTAAAATGAATGTTTGGTGCGTGCGTGCATGTTTGAATGTTATGAGTGTTAATGAGTGTGTGTGTGCTTCCCGCCCACGCCCCCTCCCTCCTAAAGCTGCCGGCCGCCATTATAAAGGGTTCGGAATACATGATCATTCAATCCTCTGCCTCTCAGCAGGGTGTGTAGCAATTGTTAGGTGTGGCAACTTTAATTGTGATTCTATGAGCAAGTGTCTGAAGGACTTACAGCTTTGGAAATATTAACAGAATTAAAGGTAAGAAAATGCTGTGCTTACAAGTGAGTGCGTGTGTTGTGTGTGTGTGTGTGTGTGTGTGTGTGTTGGAGGTAAAAGGGAGGAGATGGAAGGAAGAACATGCAGGAGGCAGTGACAAGAGGGTGCTGAAGAGGAAAGAAATTAGATGTGAGAAATGCAGATGGATGGTTTCAGAATGATATCAGGAGAAAAAGGACATAGGTGTCTACCTGAGAAACTGCAGAAGACGGTGATGTGAAGAGGACAACAGAAGTGATTGAGGCACTCCGGAGACCTCTAGATCACTACTTGTTCCAACAGACCTTATGGACATTATGTGTATGTGTGTATGTATATATATATATATATATATATATATATATATATATATATATATATATATATTCACTTTAAAAAAACAAAAGGTTAGATGGGCGTTATAATTAAGCTCACATTTTAAACGTAAAAAAACATAGAAATTCACTTCTGTCAAGTAACTATAACTTGTGCCTTAAGGTAATTATATCTCGCACCCCAGCTATGCACAGTTTTTTCATCATAAATGTTACTGCAACTATTACACTGATATTATCAATTATGTTATCAAAGATGTCATGAGTGCCGTAATTTGTGGGGTAATTGTCAGTGCTAGGTGAGGGCACAGGTTATAGTTAGCTTAGGGCACGAGTTTTAGTTCTTGAGATAACGTTAACTGTAAGAGATGAATTTCTATGGTTTTGTACGTTTAAAATGTAAACCTAACTATAATGTCCCTGTAGCCTTTGGATTTTTTAGTGAATTTCTATGTTTAAAAAAAATTATATTTCATAATTATAACGTCACAGTAACCTTTGTTTTTTTCAGTGAATTTATATGTTTGTTTTTAACGTAAAGTAAATTTCATTACTATACGTTAATTCAACCATCGCCATGCTTGGCAAAAGGTCATGCGCAGCAGCGGTTGGCCACAGGGCCTGGTCTGTAGCCAGGCTCTGCCGCCAACCCCCTAAAACCACCCAACCTTGTGCCACATGGACTTTGGCCATGCGTGGTGAGTTTGCCCACAGGTCTTGGCCTGCGGCCAGTCCCTGCAGCCAACTCCCCTAACCACTCCACCCTGAGAGAGAGAGAGAGAGACAGAGAGAAAGAGCTTGAGAGAGAGAGCAATTTAGAGAAAGATTTCACAGAGAGAAATTAAGTGACAGAGAGGGAGACAGAGCGATAGAGTTTTTTTTAGGTTTTGATGAATGATTTACTTAGCCCCTCTGCTGCCAGGCCTTTTCCCCCTCAGGTGCCAGGCCTTTTTTTTGGCTATTTGGGGGAGTTCGCGTTTAGGCCCTCATAACTTTTTGTCCACATAAGCTACCCACACCAAATTTGTGTCCTTTTTTTTCCAACATCCTAGGGATTCTAGAGGTACTCAGAGTTTGTGGGTTCCCCTGGAGGAGACCAAGAAAGTAGCCAAAATACACCGAAAATGTAGTATTTTTTTTTTAATGGGAAAAAGGTCAGCAGAACAAGGCTTCTAGTTTTTTTTACCCTGGAAATGGCATCAACAAACAGATTGCAATGCTAAAATCACCATCTTCTCAGCTTTCAGGTATCAGAAAAACAAATTTTTCAACACAATTTTGGGATTTTACTGGGACATACCCCATTTTTACTAATTTTGTGCTTTCAACCTCCTTCCAATTAGTGACAGAAATGGGTATGAAGCCAATGTTGGATCCTGGACTGCTAAAAACTATAGAATTTTGAATTCAGCAAGGGGTAATTTGTGTAGATCCCTCAAGGCTTTCCCACAGAAAGTACCAGCTAAAATAAAACAAATATTGAAATGGAGGTGAAAAAAAGAGCCATTTCTGTCCACATTTTCATCTAAAACTTTTTCCAGCTATGGCAGATTTTTGCAAGCAATATACCATTATGTCTTCTGGACTCTTCTGGTTGCGGTGATATATAGGGCTGTAGGTTCATCAAGAACCCTAGGTACCCAGAGACAATAAAGGAGCTGCACCTTGCAAAGGGTTTTTATTGTATATTGGGAATACAGCAATTCATTTGTTGAAATATAAAGAGTGAAAAATAGATATCAAGGAAACCTTTGTATTTCCAAAATGGGAACAAGATAAGGTGTTGAGAAGCAGTGGTTACTTGCACATCTCTGAATTCCCGGGTCCCCATACTAGCATGTGGATTACAGGGCATATCTCAAATAGTCGTCATTTGGAAGGAACAAATGTAGAAAAAGACAAGGGGCAATAACACTTGTTCTTCTATTCTGTGTTCCCCCTAGCCTCCCCATAATAATGGTACCTCACTTGCGTGGGTAGGCCTAATGCCAGCGACAGGAAACGCAACATGGACACACCACATTTTTACATTGAAATCTGTTGTGTTTTTTAGAAAGTGTCTAGCTGTGGAATTTTGGCCTCTAGCTCATCCGGCACCTGGAAAAACCTACCAAACCTGTGCATTTTTTTAAAGTAGACACCTAGGGAAATCCAGGATGGAGTGACTTGTGGGCCTCTCACCAGGTTCTGTTACCCAGAATCCTTTACAGACCTCAAAATGTGGCAAAAAAAACACTTTTTCCTCACATTTCTGTGATAGAAAGTTCTGGAATCTGAGAGGATCTACACATTTCCTCCCAGGCAGCATTCCCCCAAGTCTCCCGATAAAAATGGTACCTCAGTTGTGTGGGTAGGCCTAGTGCCCGCAACAGGAAATACCCCAAAACACAACATGGACACATCACATTTTCCCAAGGAAAACTGACCTGTTCTTTGCAAAGTGCCTAGCTGTGGATTTTGGCCTCTAGCTCATCCGGCACCTAGGGAAACCTACCAAAGCTGTGCATTTTTTAAAACTAGATATCTAGGGGAATCTAGGGTGGGGTGACTTGTGGGGCTCTCACCAGGTTCTATTACCCAGAATCCTTTGCAAACCTCAAAATCTGGCAAAAAACACTTTTTCCTCACATTTCAGTGATAGAAAGTTCTGGAATAAAAGAGGAACCACAAATTTCCTTCCACCCAGCATTCCCCGAAGTCTCCTGATAAAAATGGTACCTCAGTTGTGTGGGTAGGCCTAGTGCCCGCGACAGGAAATGCCCCAAAACACAACATGGACACATCACATTTTCCCAAATAAAACTGGCCTGTTTTTTGCAAAGTGCCTAGCTGAGGATTTTGGACTCTAGCTCATCCGGCACCTAGGAAAACCTAGCAAATCTGTGCATTTTTTTAAACTAGATATCTAGGAAAATCTAGGATAGGGTGACTTGTGGGGCTCTCGCCAGGTTCTATTACCCAGGATCCTTTGCAAACCTCAAAATTTGGCCAAAAAAACACTTTTTCCTTATATTTCGGTGATATAAAGTTATGGAATCAGGGAGGAACCACAAATTTCCTTCCACCCAGCATTTTTCAAAGTCTCCCGATAAAAATGGTACCTCAATTGTGTGGGTAGGCCTCGTGCCTGTGACAGGAAATGCCCCAAAACACAACATGGACAAATCACATTTTCTCAAAGAAAACTGACCTTTTTTTTGCAAAGTGCCTCGCTGTGGATTTTGGACTCTAGCGCAGCCGGCACCTAGGGAAACCTACAAAACCTATGCATTTTTCAAAACTAGATACCTAGGGGAATCCAGGATGGGGTGACTTGTTGGGCTCTCACCAGATTCTGCTCCCTAGAATCCTTTGCAAACCTCAAAATATGGCAAAAAAACACACTTTTTTTCTCACATTTCTTTGATATAAAGTTCTGGAATCAGAGAGGAACCACAAATTTCCATCCACCCAGCATTCCCCGAAGTCTCCCGATAAAAATGGTACCTCAGTTGTGTGGGTAGGCCTAGTGCCCGCGACAGGAAATGCCCCAAAACACAACATGGACACATGACATTTTCCCATGGAAAACTGACCTGTTTTTTGCCAAGTGCCTAGCTGTGGATTTTGGCCTCTAGCTCATCCGGTACCAAGGGAAACCTACCAAACCTGTGCATTTTTTAAAACTAGACACCTAGGGGAATCCAGGATGGAGTGACTTGTGGGGCTCTCAGCAGGATCTGTTACCCAGAATCCTTTGCAACCCTCAACATTTGGCAAAAAAACACTTTTTCCTCACATTTCTGTGATAGAAAGTTCTGGAATCTGAGAGGAACCACACATTTCCTTCCACACAGCATTCCCCCAAGTCTCCCGATAAAAATGGTACCTCAGTTGTGTGAGTAGGCCTAGTGCCCGCGACAGGAAATGCCCCAAAACACAACATGGACACATGACATTTTCCTAAGGAAAACTGACCTGTTTTTTGCAAAGTGCTTAGTTGTGGATTTTGGCCTCTAGCTCATCCGGCACCTAGCGAAACCTACCAAAGCTGGGCATTTTTATAAACTAGACACCTAGGGGAATCCAGGATGGAGTGGCTTGTGGGGCTCTCACCAGGATCTGTTACTCTAGATCCCTTGCAAACCTCAAAATGTGGCAGAAAAACACTTTTTCCTCACATTTCGGTGATAGAAAGTTCTGGAATCTGAGAGGAACCACAAATTTCCTTCCACACAGCATTCCCCCAAGTCTCCAGATAAAAATGGTACCTCACTTGTGTGGGTAGGCCTAGAGCCCGTGACAGGAAATGCCCCAAAACACAACATGGACACATCACATTTTCCCAGAGAAAACTGACTTGCTTTTTGCAAAGTGTCTAGCTATGGATTTTGTACTCTAGCTCAGCAGGCACCTAGGGAAACCTACCAAATCTGTGCATTTTTGAAAACTAGACACCTGAGGAATCCAGGATGGGTACAACTTGTGGCGCTCTCACCAGGCTCTGTTACCCAGAATCCTTATCAAACCTCAAAATGTGGCAAAAAAACACTTTCTCCTCATATTTCGGTGCTGCAAAGTTCTGGAATCTGGGGGGGCCACAAACTTCCTTTCCCTTTTTTCTCCCGATAAAAATGGTACCTCACTTGTGTGAGTAGGCCTAGTGCAAGCGACAGGAAATGCCCCAAAACACTATGTGGATGCATCAGAATGATCAAATACAAAACTACCTGTTTTTGCTAAGGGGGGAAGCCTGCGTTTTTGGTCCTGGGCACAGCAGCCATCTAGGGAAACCTACCAAACCCAGACATTTCTGAAAACTAGATACCTGAGGTAGTCCAGGGAGGTGTGACTTGCATGGATCCCCCAGTGTTTTCTTACCCAGAATCCTCAACAAACCTCAAATTTAGCTTAAAAATAAAATGTGTCCCACATTTCTCTGTGGGATCACCGCACCAGCACAAAGTTCCTACCACTAAACTTTCCCCTCAGTCTCCAGATAAAAATGATACCTCACTTGTGCAGGTGGGCCAAGTACCTGTGACAGGAAAAACTCAAAAACATATTGAAAATGAGGGGGAACCAAAGTGGGTCAAAAAGGTGAGTTTGGAAAAAAATGTTTTTAGGCCGACAAATGGTACAGAATTTCAATACACAATATCAGTATACAAGCAACAATGCTGTGTGGTAGGGATTTTGTGTCAAGCAAAGTTGGAGGTTTGCAGGGCATTGTGGGTAAGAAAATGGTGCGGGATGCATGTAAAGCACACCACCCTGGATTCACCCAGATGTTTCGTTTTCAGATGTGTCAAGGTCTCGTAGATATATCTACATGCCTGTGTCCCAAAGTCCAATAAGTGCAGTCCTCAACATTCCAAGTGGGATGATTTTGAGAGTTAGACAAGCTGTCATGGCCCAAATATAAACCAAAACCCAAAATAATCAAATGTCCTCATGCTTGTCGTGGTGAGAGCTGAAAGACTGTTACCCCCTTAAGTTGGGGTGGGGGCATAACCATGCCCATACTGGTTGGTAGCCACCACACCACTTTTTTTTAATTTCCCGGCATCTAGTAGGCTTTCTGCCCCCCTCGGGGAGTGGATCGAGGGTAATTGCCTATCTGCCCACCAGTGGCCAGAACATTTTATCCCCATTTATTGGGGGTGGGGGTATGGCCAATCCACCAACCTCTTTTTTTTTACAAAAGTTCTTACCTGGTGTGTGGTGGGCTTTCTGACCCCCTGGTGGGCAGATGAGCCTCACAGAAATAGGCCGATCTGCCCCCAAGGGGGGCAAAAATGGTCTAAAATAAATTTGGCCCCAGGGGGAGCAACCCTTGCCTAAGGGGTCGCTCCCCTTGTGTGAAATTGGTGCAAAAAAAATCCCTGGTGTTCATTGGTTTCTACCTCCTTTGGGGCAGATTGGCCTAAGAAAAATAGGCCGATCTGCCTCCAAGGTGGGCAGAAATGGCCTAAAAACAATTTGCCCTCCAGGGGAGCAACCCTTGCCTAAAGCGTCACTCCCCACATTTAAAAAATAAAAACAATAACTATCCCTGGTGTCTAGTGGCTTCTGCCCCCCCCCCGGGGGCAGATCGGCCTAATTAATATAGGCCAATCTGCCCCCAGCGGGCAGAAAAGGCCTAATTAAAAAAGTGCCCCCTGTTGAGCGACCTTTGCCTAAGGGGTCGCTCACCATATCAATGTGAAAAAAAACCCTGGTGTTTGGTGGCTTCTGCACCGCCTGGGGGAATATCGGGCTAATTAATATAGGCCGATCCATCCGGGGGGGGGGGAGGCAGAAATGGCCTTATAAAAAATGACCCCCCCTTGGGGAGCGACCCTTGCCAAAGGGGTCACTCCCATCATGCCAATTTCATATAAAAAATAAAATCCCTGGTGTCTAGTGGCATTCCTGCAGCCCGATCATTATGTGATTGGGCTGCAGGAATGTTCAGAGAGACATGAAAAGGAAAGGAAAAGCCTTTTGTTTTCTTTTCATGCCTCCCTGACCTCCCCTGCCCCCGTACCAAGGAGAAACTGATATGTTTCTCCTCAGTCACGCTGGAAGCTTAGCTTCCAGCACGATGGGAGGTGACCTCTGATGAGGTCAGCGCGCGATGGTGCGCTGACGTCATCAGACGTCACTGGGAGGGGCGATTCCCCTTCCATCCCTGGCCTGGGTGGTGGGTCGGAGGCTCATGGGCGGAGCGCTCCCCCCATGAGCCGGTCACAGGACGAAAGAGAGAGAGAGATAGTGACAGGATCGTGGGGGAGCCTCAAGGCCCCCACAATCCTAGCTGTGTCACTGTGTCCTGCGGGAGCTGGCATTGCTCCCACAAGAGGGGAGCTGCTTTAAATAGCAGCTTGCTGCTTGCAGGAGCAATGTGTTCATCTGTTTTCCTGTACACATATTTGCATGCAGGAAAACAGATGAAAACTTCACTTTCTGCAATGAAAGCAGTTTGACAGCTTTTACTAGCAGAAAGTGAAGTGCTTGCTCTGAATTGGCGGGTGATGTCAAAGCACCCATCAAGTCAGAGCAAACAGCCATGTCCAGAGTGTGGACACAGCAGGAGCCGGCCTTGGGGGATGGCTGTCCCCAGGGCCATCATTGGCTCCATGAGGGGGCCCACGTGGTCCCTCTCAAACTTAAATAGCCCCAGGGTGGTCGTGGTTCCCAGGGCCGGTGGGGCTGTAATAGACCCCCTTCATTCTTCAAATTGTGCCCCTGCGAGGTGGCAGTCCCCGGGGCTGAGTGGGGGGTGGGTGGCCCCCGCATTTGTTAATTTGTTGACAATTGTGCCTTGGGGAGGTGGTGGTCCCAAGGGCTGCGGGGGCGGGCAGCCCCCCATATTTATTTTGATTACAGCCCAGGGGAGGAGGTGGTCCCCAGGGCTGATGGGAGGCAGGGCAGCCTCTCAGCATTCTTTTACTTTGAAGCCCCAGGGAGATGGCTGTCCCCGAGGACTGTGGGGGGCCCAATGTGGCCACCCCGCATCTAGTTACTTGAAAGTCCCGGGGAGATGGCGGTCCTTGGGCCGTGGGGTGGTGCAGGCGCCCCCCACATCCAGTTAGCTTAAAGCTCCAGTGAGGTGGCTGTCCCCAGGGCTGCGGGGGGGATGGGCACCCCCACATTGATTTAGTGTGAATCCCTCGGAAGGTAGCAGTCACTGGGGCTGCAGGGGCCCGGTGGCCACCCCGCATTCAAAGCTTAAATGCTCCCAGGACCTGCTCCACCTGGGAGCTTCACTGAAATAAGCACAGGAGACTGTAATTGTTTTTTTTAAAGATTTTCTGTGACTCCGTGGATAAACCACGTCTCCTGCTGAAAATTCAAAACTAATTGCTTTTTTGCTCGGGGGGCATCTGGGCCCCTAGCACCAGAGCTAAAGGGGTCACGGTTTCCCTACCCTGGCCCCTTTTCTTTTTGTTAATCTTTTTTTCTGGGACTCAGCTGAAGCCGAGTCCAAACATGGCTGCCAACACTTCCTTGTTGAAGTGTTGGCTGCCAATCAGATCTCAGCACAGATCAGGAGGGTTTGCGGAGCCTTTGAGTCCCTATATATAATTTTTTTATTTTCTTTAATTTCTCAAAAACTACTGAACAGATTTACACCAAATAACAAAAAGGGCGCTTTCTGCCACATTTGGTGCAATCCTGTCCAGTGGTATGAGCGCTATTGCTGTTCAAAATCCCTATAGAAAAATGCATGTGGAAAAAGCGTTTTGGGACTCCCCTTTTGCTCAGCCCCCACTTCATGGATCACCCTGAAACTTTCCAGACAGATGCTGAAGTTATTAGCAAAACAAAAAACACTTTTTCTATAGAAATTAAATCGTAACTATAACTACCTAGTTGTGACTGCCACACATGCATGTAGCCTTCATGGTTGCCCACTGTAGGTGGCTCCACTGGTTTTATCTGGCCCCTTAAGTGCTCTCCCTAAAAATCACCTGTAGAGACACCACTGCTGTCCGAGAGTACACTATTGTGTCACTGAGAGAACTAGAGCTAGAATCTTGTGAACGAGGGGTCCCTAAAACCAAGCCAAAAAAGTGAAAATACAGGGTAATACCAGATGCAAAGAAAAAACAAAGACAGGTGGTACATAGACAAAGAGGTGCTACGGGCGTCAAGGAAATTCTCCACTTCCTGGTCAACCTGTCCGTCACAGGTGAACAGCGTGAGACACGATCCACATACTGCCAGTCCCATGAAGAGTCACTGACGCAATATTTACAGCCTACGGGCTTGGTAAGGGTCACAGTTACCTCTTAAGTATTATCTGCTCTTGTAAAAATGAACTACGCAGGTAGGCACTAACTTTTTACTGCTACTGCAGTAACTCGGGCCTTCTATGCAGCAGCTGGGATCCGGTTTGGTAGCAGTGTTGCAGGTGTGGCTGACAGAATAAATGTCTTCACTTTGCCACCCAGACGGATCTGAATAACAAAGGAAAATCCACTTACTCCTTGGGTTTTCACTAAGGGACATAGTTATCATTAAATCACCTTGCTGGGCTGCGTGATGGGGAAAGGCCAGGAATGTGCCATAGTTATGCTGGCTTTTCCCAGCACTACCACACAATGGGCTGCCTAGCGCCAACACAGACACCCTTGCACCATGGAAAAAGGGTGTGTGCATTGTAAACAGGATTGTTTTTGTGCAGGAAGGGACATTTTACTGCACAAAAACAATCCTGAGAAGCATTTTCTCTTTCTATGTGTGCTGCAGAATGCAGGATACATAGAAATAGGGAGTGACAAGGAGAAATAAATATATTTCTCCTTGTAACGCCTCACCTGGTGAGACGTACCTTCACTCCCAGGTCTACCAGTAATGGTAAATCTGGGAATGCGCCAAAATCCAGGGGTGGATGCATGGGAACACCCATGCTGCACTCATTGACCGTCTTCCCTGGGCAGACAACACAACGTAGTGATTTGCGATGTGTTACTCTAGATTTATCACGTCAGACGGGGCTATGACGAGACTTGCTAAATCTAACTTAAGAGTTGTGTCACTCTTGCACCACGTTGCGTGGTGCTAGAGATATACAACTCTTTGATAAATATGGCCCATATTTAAGGAGTGCATTTATAAAACATGAGCAGGCAATGCGAAAATTTTATTTACGCCAGCTTCGAGTGCACTCCGATGCTCGTTCGATAGCGAATTTATCACCATGACGCTTGGTGAGACTTATCTGATTGAAATATTTTTTTCTAAAAATGGACAGCAAAAACATAATCATATTAGATTTTATAACAATAAACATACACCCAACGGGACAATATTTTCTCCCATTGTGATATTTTTGTAAACCATATTTATGGCAAGATATTTCTATCAGATAATATTTTTACTGTGTAGGTGTGCACCTTCACCGAAGGGCATTTACAATTTAATTTACCCCACCCAATTACTAAGTTTAATTATTGCTTTTCTGTTACGTTATTGCCCTTTGGGCTCCCAGAGGTGCTGACCGGTGGCCCGTTTCTTCAATGGAATTCCAAATCTTTCCTAGGTTTCCATTACAGACCGGATTCCGATTCTAGTCGACTCCTGGTTACGTATTTCCGGTATTGAGCTCGAGCGAGACTCTGAAGCTGCAGGTTGTGTTGTTTTTAATGAACTGTGAACGCGTGTTTTGCTTTTTGTGGCCTTCCATAGCTGACCATTTTTTAAAGATTGTCTTTATAGCATTGATAAACTGGAAAACAGTTCTTTGGCGCCTTTTCATTGCAGTAAATTATATTTTTTACACTGACTCGCGCATGTCTGATGGTGCAAATAAACCTTTGACTAATGACGTAGGAACCACCCATAAAATTCGTGTTCAAGAGCAGAGTGGGGTGCGGCCGTGTTCAAAGAAGCCCGCTCGAGGCAGTTCTCACCGAACGACAAAAAACGCCCTTCGCCACTGGGTCTTTCGAGCAAGATTCACTAGTTTATCTTCAATCCAGATCCAAGGAAGGCCTCGGTCCTCTTTTACAAGGGGGTGGCCCGGATGGAGACTGTAGACCTACTGAGAGGCCCGTTCATATGAAAGGCTGGGAGAACTACACCAGAATCGGTTGCTTAGTAGGCACCGATTGGTCAGAATATTCTTTCACATAGTGTACAGTTGAAATAGCCAAACAATAAAAATCACTCAAATCTAGTATAGAAACAAAATAACACAGTGGCCCTATTTCAAAACACTATTTCTCTTTCATTTTTTCACAGATATTGGATTGTACACAAAATTATTTTAAAACTAAACTGTGCAATTTATGACAACGAGGAGTGATTCTTGCGATCTGATTGGATGAATGCTCATACTTTTCAGGCTACAACCTTCCAGGATAAAAGTTTGCTTTTCAACCATCTCCATAGCTGCTAAAAACAATGTGAGAACTCGCCATGATATCTCACTACATTTATAGTATTAATATTAAACACACCGTGGAGGCACAGACCTTTGGCTCAAAGTCTCAGGGGTTCAGTCGCACCTTTTTTGGGATGGTAGCAGATAACCAACATTTCAAAAACTGTTGCAAAAAGATGAATCTAAAGTGCACTTTTAGGGTTAACACGTCACAGTAAGTCATTTTTACACTTCACTTACAAATATATTAAGATCGTCTCGTTTTCAATCAATGTTATAGGCAGGGCCACTGGAATTATGTGGTAAAGGAGGACCAAATTATGCGGCTGGGATGACTAAATTATGTGAGAAGAAAAGGTAAATTATGCAGTTTACTGCATCAGATTTTGTAATAGTATTTATTACTTATTTTATCAGTTTACACAGTCCAGCGCTGCCTGGGCAAAGGATTCAACTTATTGGTACCAGTTTAACACCCAAACAAACAACAGAAATGGACAAGTCAACGTTTGCAAAGGGCAATTCACTTCTCAGCAACACGCGTTGCTGCACTTTTAGTAACTTTTGATCCATCTGAGCTAGACACATATTTTTGTTGAAATCTGCTGATTGTGGATTATGTGGCAAATGTGGCATAGCCCTAATTATGCTAAAACGCAGTGGCTTTGAAAGGACATGATTCCCGTGGCCCTAGCTACAGGAGAGTTTGTAATGATCAATTAGATGAAAGTGCACTACAGTGGAAGATGAAACATTAACAAAATTGAAGAAGACACCTTCCAGAAAGTTTCAGGTGACAGTATTAGAGTGCAAATGTCTATAGCTGAATATAGATAATTAAATAAGCTGAGGGAATTCCACAAAATGATGCATTTTCAAAGATTTTAACCTCATAGGTCTGGAGTGAACCAAATGTTTAAAAATCAATCTCTGCAATCCTCGACTCTTGCTCATATGAGATTGAAGTGAAAATGCACGTCTATTCTGTCTTTTCTAGTGCCAGGAAACGTCACTGAACCGCAGAACATTTCAGCACATTTCATTCACAATTCAAATTCTTCTAAACTTATAAATAACCTTTGTCAAATTGAGCTTGATATATGCTTCATTCACAGGTCCTGCAAAAGTCGAGGTCGTGTGTCAAAAAGTCCAAAATAGCCTGGGCTTTAAATAAAGATGACTGTAGATTTCTGTGGGAGGCTTGTTGAAACTATCAGTTTGAAAGACAATGAAATGAAGGAAAACAACATTTTTGACACTTAACACATTTGGCAATCCGTTACAACTTAGATGTGGGACAATTTGCACACAACAAATAAGAATTCTAATTTGCTTATTCTTTCCCCATTGTACTTTCACAATTCCTCTCTCTTTTGCCTCCATCATTGATCAATTTAATTGTTCCAAAACCCCTTATTATAGGCGCTCATTCCCATTGAGGCTTCTTTAAAGGACACCCCCTTGATTGCACTCTAGTCGTTCATCGTATTTCTCTACCTCCTTTTCTTCTGCTTGGACCTTCCTCGGCTCTTCAGATTGTCACCAATTACCTCCATGTTCTTGTTTCACCTCCTACTGCTTTTATGCTGGTCAGTAAGTTAGTTCCCCTACTTGTTCATAGGGGACCCTTTTTTCACCTATGCCCATGCTTGGGGTCCAACAGAGGTGGGCTCTTGGTCATCCTCAGTTTTGTTTTGTAGTCGAAATCCCGACTTAGTATCACAACCAGTTTTTGCACCCAAGGCCGGGCTGAATATGTAAAATAGGTGACGGTGCCCAATGATTTCTCAGAAGCTCGTGGTCGAATTTCAGGTTGCTGAGTACCAAAAAAACGTTAACTTGATTCTTCTCATACCTCTCTCATCCACTCTTTCTTGATTTATTCTTCTCTGATTTCACCCTTTGCTACTGTTTCCGTTTTACTCTTTCTCTATCTTTTTTAAGCTTTTCTCTCTTTTGTCAGGGTCAAAGACTTAGGAGGAAAAATAAATGCTGGTGTCTTTTCTTCCAGTTTCCCTTTCCCTTTTAACCTGTAGGTTATCTCTTTCTGTACATTTTTTTCAGTTTTTTTGCATTCCTGAGTTGTACATTAACGTTGTTTGGATCCATATTACATTCCTCTGACTTTATTCGTGCTCTGCTTTACTCCTGCCTCCCCGTGGGAAGACTTGTTAGAAGACTAATTCCTAAAGGTGAGAAGATGGATGGAGTTGCCATTGCCTATGAGAGCCAGGAGTTGCTTTGTTACATGCTGCATATTTGCAATGATAAGCCCCATGGCTCCATCAAATAGAACATCGAGGACCATTGCAACATTTTCAGAAGAGCTCATTGGCGTGATGGTAAAGTTAGTGAAAACAATTGCCATTGTTGACGTGGACGAAGGGCTCTATGGGGCTGCCAGGTTACATTTAAAAAGCGATAAGAAGCATCTAGAAACACAACAACGTAGGTGCAATTGAGATGTTGTTTGCAAACCTTGTTAGTTGCCATAAAACACAACGGGCAACCACGTTTTAAAATCTTGGGAAACCTATGAGCATGCATCCAGCACCAAGCCAGCTGGGTCAGGCGTTGAGAGGCTCTGGCCAACTTATGGCCATAAAATCTTTTTATGAGATTGTTTGTGACTGGGTTGATGGGCATATAATTGTTGGAATATTTCAAATCCTAAGGGCATGGCCTATAGCAACACGTGAGAACACTTGGTAGGCAGAACCCCAAAACCTCAAAGGATGCTGAATGGCACAAGAAGGCCAACACCCAACATCTCAATTTAGCTCTAAGCTCCTGATGAGATCATAAAAAATGGCAAAAGCATGAACGATTTGTAAACACCAGTTGCTGTTTCGCACATTATTGGCCTATAAAAGTTCTGCCGTGGACACTCAACTCTTTTTACTGATCTCTGACAAGCCTTTGTAGGGCACGAGACATCTGTGCTCGCGTAGTTAGCTTTGTCTGACGTATTTTCTCTGGTGTCCGTGGTGTACGTGTGCTTCTGGTTACATGGCCTGTGTTTCGATAAATAGATGATCATACGTTAAGTCCCATAATGTTCTATAGGTCAGCTGCCATTACAGTATAGTGAACGAAAGGGTCAACTGCAAGGTATGGTGTCATGCAAAAGCAACATTGCATTTGGGAACTGATACATACGCGACAAAGCACCCTCCATACATTAAAAGGGTACTACTCCCAGTGGCGAAGGAGTTCCGTGACCATATTGTGGAACAGGCTGAAGACCAAGTTCCTTTATTTGGTAATGGAACTGTGAGGTGACTAGCTATATCATTTTAAGGCATGGCAGAGAGTATTTTATTCCTTTAAACATATGGTGGCACTATTACAAAAAGTGTACATCCCTGGACTCCTGTTCCTCAAAAGAAATAAGCATAGCTGCAAAAATGTAGAATATGCATAAAATCTGTATTACAAAACTAAACTCACCAATAAACAGCTAGCAGTTCGCTGCAACAATATATTATATGCAGTTCAATGTAGACTTCTTTGAGAAATAGCTATATTTCATGTGTGGTGGAGTGCATGGTTTGTGTAATGCAACATAGTCCTGCAAAAATAGATATGCTGAGATATATGGCTCCATTCTGCGAAGGACTTCACTACATTCTAGGAGAGCATTTCAGATTACCTCAAAAGCACGTTTTTGTTTTCTTTGTTTAAGCAGAAGTTTTAATTCTGCTCCATGGCAGTTCGCTCCAACAACAGGCATTGTGTCACAACTCAACTGTGATAAGCTATGACAGTTGCATGATTTTTCTTATTACAAGTGACTAGTGATGTCACAACTAGACAGTAATAAGGAAATTACAAACATGTTTGTAAACGGGAATTGCAGGCTCCCGTGTGCTATGTTGTGAGTTAGCAAGCTAAGCCATAAACACCTGAACACATTGACACTTTGCACCTGCCCAGTGGTTACTCTGCCTCAATCAACAAGCATTTGCAAGGCAATGGTTCTTGTGTTTGCTCGAGTTAGAGCTATTGGTGTTGTAAATTCCTAAATGCACTTTTCTTGCCACATAAATTGAAAATGAAAAGTAAAACAGTTGACATAAGCAAGCCGATTCAAAGTGCCACAGCTGCATAAGAATGAGCGTGAAGGAAAGACACAAAAGGAAAAATAAGTTCGCTCACAGTCAAACATATCGGCAAATGTGCAATTATCCACGTAACAGGGTCGATGGCCAAGGCAGTAACAAAACTGCCCCAAGGAGGGACAAACGTAAAGCATTTCCCACTGATAACAAAGGATTTTTGAAAGGCAAGCCCATGAATGAGTGATAGTGAAGGGTGTGCAGTGGGCGTGGTTAAAAGCCCACAGATAGATGACAACATATTACAGCACGTATGCGCTCAGCCTAATAATTCAAAAGCTGTGAACCTTATGAGCGAGACACTACTGGCTTTCTCTTGATATCTGTATTTTAATTGTTCTTTCAATCTAAGTATGTATAAATTGTTGTATCTGGTACTAAGTTACACACCATCTCCCTTGAGTTAGGCCCTAACTATTTAGTCACAGTTAACATTGAAAAGTTAAAGAAACTGAAGTGCTGTTTAAGCCCTGTGGTTGTATACGGAGTCCTGTGCCAGTATGGAGAACATGTAGTATAACCTCCTTGAAAATGCTAGGTACCACCTACAATCAACTGCAACTAGAGAAAAGCCAGACGTTTATATATATTTACACATACTACTTATTTCAAGTAGAGTCACCTTCTGGGTCCACAGCCTGAGGTAAAGTAAACCATTACATCTGCAGCCCCAAGAGGGCCATTGTCACCTTCTGACGTTTGGAGGGTTGGGAAACAACCCTGGGAACCTCCATCGAGAGGCAATACCCATGAGGATGGTTGCTATCAGGTATTGTGCCCATCCTTATGGGTACCATCATGTGTAGAGGCGCTCACTCTACACCATCACAGAGCAGCAAGTAAGATTTTAACACTGAAGCTCCCCCTTTCTAGTCCAAAAGAGACACAGGACGTTTTTTCTTTTCACCAAAGGTCTTAAAATACTACCCCTTTGGCTGATATGTGTCACCTTTATTCCCAGTTGGTTTGAACCATCTTTCTAGTAGTTATAGTTCCAGAAACAACATGGTTTTAAAGGAAAACTAGAAGCTATATGTCAGAAATTGGGGGCATCAGTACAAGCCCCTAGCGCGGCTGAAGCGTCACTTTTCTTGACGTTCCGGTGGCACAGTGTGCCGCCCCATATTAACAGGACAACGTAAAGCCACCTTGCATGGTTTTTCATGTCCTCGTAAATATGGCCCCCTTTCACGCATTACTCTGCTCGAAAGGAGCATTTCATAAGTGTTGCTGTGGATGTTCCCACTCAACAACCATGGAATCTGACGCATTCTGGGATTTACAAGGCTGGAAATGCATCAGATTCCTAAGCCACCCCAGGGGTGGCGTAAAAGTGGTGCAACGAAGAGAACTCACTTTATTTCTCCTAGTTTTTCCCTCTTTCTATGTGTGCTGCATCCTGCAGCACACATAGATGGAGGAAAACACCATTAATGATTATTTATGTGCAGGAAGGTGTCCCTTCCTGTACATAAAAAATCATCCCTGCAACACAGACACCATTGCACCGTGGTGCAAGGGTGCCAGCATTGGCGCTAGGCTGCCAAATGTGTGCAGTGCTGAGGAAAGTACAGGGATGTGTCATATTGCTGTAAATACAATGTATCCCTTCACTTTCCTAATGGCGCAGCTCAGCACTGTAAGATGGCTTGCACCGCCGGGCTGCATCGTTATTTTAAATATGCCCCAGGGTCTCTAACTGGCAGAGGTATGCACCCTGTCCAAGTAGGGATCACATTCCTATTCAGGGTAAATCAGTTACACACCATAAATTAACCTGTGCTCACCCTGTGGTAGTTTGCACAGAGTAGGCAGGCTTAATTTAGGAGGCAACGTGTAAAGTATTTGTGCAACACTTAAAACAATAAAACAGTGAAAACACCACACAAAAAAGATCTGCACCAGATTAGAGAAATATATCCTAATTTAACAAAGAAAACAAGACCAAAATGGCATAAATACAATAAATGGAAGTTGAGATATGAATTGATATCTTCTTTTTAGGGAAAGTGCATATGCACCGGTCACCAGTGGTAAAGTGTCCAGAGTCTTAAAGCCAACAAAAACAAATTCAGCAAAAAGGAGAGGAGGAAGGCAAAACATTAGTGGATGACCCTGTACAAAGGGCCAGGTCCAACACTATCTATCTGGTTACAACTGGGAGCCATTTGTAACTAAGGTCAGGGTTAGGGCCCCAGTTCCTGTAGGGGAGCTGCCCCTCAGAAGCTTTGAAATTAAATAATTCGCAAAATAAGGGGGGTCTATACTTTGGAGCCTCTGGGCACCTACTCTGGGTGCTAGCCCATTATCAAGACCAGCAGCCCTCTCTTGCGACTTTTACTTTGTAGCACTAAGTGGACTCCTTTTGAACTGTGTCCAGTGCTTTCTTGCCACTTACCACCATAGGTCGGGAGTCCAGTTAACAGGACAATGCAACTTTTACTTGTAACTGGTAAAAATGGGGTCTCTAGTTGGAAGTAGTTTGAACCCTGTCCAAGTAGGGCCCCTTACTCTAGTCAGGGTAAGGGAGCCACACAGCTAGGATAAACCCTGCTCACCTCCTTGGTAGCTTGGCACGAGCAGTTAGGCTTATCTCAGAGGCAATGGGTAAAGTATTTACGTGCGCACACACACACACAGTAACACAGTGAATACAATACAAAAGGACTCCACACCAGTTTAGAAAAATAGCCAATATTTATCTGAGTAAAACAAGACCAAAACAACAAAAATCCAACACACACAAGAAAATATTCACATTTTTAAACATTACATCTTAGAAAAGCACTTAGAAACACAATAGCTCCAACTGGGGCTATCACGGTGTCTTGATGGAGTCATTCCCAACAGTCAGACGCAACTTGCGAGGGAGTATGGGACGGTCATGGAGTCGCACAGACCCCAGGTACAGTACCTTGGGAAACAATGAGGAAACAAAGATGTTACACAGAGTCAAGGATGTGAGGCGCCGGTTGAGGCAGTGCAGCATTGGTGCCTTACTGCTACCTGGGATGTGAGGCATTGGTTCTTTACTGCTCGGCAGGGGAGGTGAGGCGTTGGTTCCTTATGGTTGCAGGGGAGGAGGTGTGGCATCGGTGGCGAGGCATCATTTCCTTACAACCCGGTGGGGTTGATGAATCCAGCATCAAGATGTGAGGCGTCGACTTTGCGGTGTCCTGTTCATATCACGTGGCCACAGGTGCGGAGGCAGAGTCGGTTGTCACGGGCGTCTGTGACATGGGATTCGGGACTCACGCTGTGGTGGGACTTCGGAGGTGCTGCGGTGACATTGGGCCAGGAGCGTTGGTCGTAGTTGTTGCAGTGAGCAGGGACAATGGCTCCAGTGCAGGTAACGGCATGGAGTCAGACAGGGGTGCCAGTTCCGAAGTCACTCTAGAGTCGATGTGCTTGGTTTCTTCTTGGTTGTACGAGAACTCCCCCTCAAGGGCCCAGGAACTGGATTTGGCACCACTTGGCAAGTCAGGACTCTGAGCAAGAGAGCCTAGGTGCTGGAAGATAAAGTCTTTGATGTCCCTGAGACTTCTGAAAAGGAGGCACGCTCAGTCCAAGCCCTCGGAGCACCTTTGGAAGCAAGATGTAGAATGCAAAGTCCAGTCTTTTACTCCCAGGACAGAAGCAGCAAGCAGCAGGCAAGCAGAGCAAAGCAACAGGCAGAGTGGCAGTCCCTCCTCCAGCATCCAGCTCTTTTTCCTGACGGAATGGCTTCAGTCCTGAAAGATTCTAACTCTGTGGGGTTAGAGGTTGAGTACTTATACCCATTTCTGTCTTTGAAGTAGGCAAACTTCAAAGAGAAGTCTTTGTAGTGCACAATACCTTGCCTTTCCCTGCCCTGGCCCCAGACACACTCCAGGCGGTTGGAGACTGCTTTGTATGAGGACAGGCACAGCCCTATTCAGGTGCAAGTGCCAGCTCCTCCCACCACTCTAGCTCAGGAAGACCCATCAGCCTGGTGATGGGCTATCAAGTTATGCAGGGCACACCTCAGTTCCCTTTGTGTTACTGTCTAGAGTGAATACACAAACAACCCAACTGTCATCCTGACCCAGACGTGTATTCAGCAGAGTGGCACAGGCGCAGAATGATTAAGCAAGAAAATTCCCGCTTTCTAAAAGTGGCATTTTTAAACTTACTATTCAAAAAACAACATCATGAAAAGTTGTATTTTTAAATTGGGAGCTCAGAGACCCCAAACTCAAGATCTCTATCTGCTCCTAATGGGAAATTACACTTAAAAGATATTTCATGGCAATTCCCATGTCACCCTATGGCAGAGATAGGCCTTGCAAAACAAATTTAGCAGTATTTCACTATCAGGACATGTAAAACACACAATTAAATGTCCAACAATTTAAATACCTTTTACCCTGCCCGTTGGGCTACCTTGGGCCTACCTTAGGGGTAACGTATAGGTAATAAAAGGGAAGGACTGGGCCTGGCAAGTGGGTGCACTTGCCAGGTCGAAATGGCAGTTTAAAACTGCATGCACAGACACTGCAATGGCAGACTGAGACTTGTTTGTAAGGCTACTCATGTGGGTGGCACAATCAGTGCTGCAGGCCCACTAATAGCATTTGATTTACAGGCCCTGGGCTCACACCTTGGACTGTACTAGGGACTTACTAGTAAATCAAATATGCCAATCATGGAGAAACCAGTCAACAATTCATTTTAGACAGAGAGCATATGCATGCTAGCACTGGTTGGCAGTAGCAAAGTGCCCAGAGTGCAAAAACCAAGAAAAACAGGTCAGGAAAAAATTGGAGGAAGAAGGCAAAAAGTTTGGGGATAACGCTGCAAAAAGGGCAGGTTCAACAGTGACCAGTTATTTTGCACCCTTCCACCATCATGTTTGTGTGTGATTACTGTTTCCAAGTTCCACACCTAATTCATCCTACTTATGTAAGCCTTGCCTGCTGGACCTTCAGACAATTGGAGAGTCAAGTGTACAAAGTCAGCAATCTGGCTATCCTGCAGAAATGCGATGGTACTTGAGGCTCCGCGATACCACTGATAAGCTTATTGAGTAGTACCCGCCACAAATTCTACCAAACATACTGGGTAGAACCCACAACAAATTCTACCCAATAAGAAATAAGGGCTCACATGTAATGGCCATTTAAGAAATGCAAAGTGTTGAAAATGGGGACAAATCCTATTTAAGGTCTTGTGAGATATTTAAAAATAGCTTTTTAGACTGACGATCCTTAAAACAATACAACAGATGATGAAGAACACCTCTTTACACACAGTTACTAGCCAATATCCTTAACTGCCATTATAACTTCTTTGAACTTAAAAGAGCTTTACTTAGATAATCTAAAAGTGTCTTGACCGTAGCTTTTTCTTCCATTCCTAATAAAAAGCAGCATTGATCATCTCCACTTTTAATGATTTCTTAAATAAACACCTGCTGCAGTGAAGTGATTCTGATTAGATGGTGATAAGGGCAAGTTAAAAAGAAATGGTTAAAGTTACACATAATTGGTAGCCCGCAAATACACAACCCATGGTTTTCCATGATGACAGATCTTTAATGTTCTAAATCAGATCCAGTTGTACCTTGAGTCTTAAAAGTTAATTGCTGGCCACTGGATCGATAACAATTAAGCAGCTGAAATTGTGCAATGTTAAATTGGTAGGCCAGTAACCCAGGCAGATCAAATTCTATTTTAAAGGTCACATAGTTTGAAGGAATTTACGAGGATTTGACTGCATTTAATTATTTTCCCAATACAAAGCTGATTTTTTTCTGATGGAACGTTTCCTAATCTAGGGTGGATGTGAGAAGCTTAGATTCTGCTAGAACATCTAGAGTCATGAGAGACCTTGTATTGTAGCATTTTATAGCACTTAAGACCCCTAAATGGGGTTCTGAAGCACTTAGCAACACAGCTAGCATGCCACACTGGGCAGCATGTGTGTTTGGCAAAGTGACGTCTTCGCTTGGAGCCTATGTGGGAAATGTTTTCGTGTCATGGATGATTGACCAGAGAGGTATGCTAGGTATAAGAGATAGCCACGAAGTTTATAATCATGTTGGATGGTGGCACTGATTGGCTGTGCAGATATTTAGAAGCTGTTTATTTCTATTTGGTCCCTTTCTCTGCTGATTGCAGCAGAGGGTCTCGACTGAAGTGGTGGCACAGCAAGGTAAGACAATTGTAGTAGGAAGGATGGTTGGAGATCAGCCTGGATGACACGAATTACTATAATCGTATATATGATTAGAGGATTAGAGTAGAGGTGGAAGTTCATAATGGATCTAGATCTGCAGCAATGCCCTGGTTACTTACTGGTAATTTTCATTACTCTGAGTCCAGGTCTTTCTTTCCCCAGTAATTGCACTACGAGCTTTAGCTCTCATACAGGACTCCCCAAAGTTAAAGTTAGCCTACTAGCTTCCCATTTCTCCAAGATGGCCGCTGCCCTCTTCCCTTAATATCTGAATAAAAGGTAGGCAGTCCCATCTTCATCGGGTTTCCAAAAGCCACCAGTAACAATGAAGCCAGCCATTCAGGGCTGGAAGGAATGAGAAACTATACTGGAGCGAAGAAGACCTGGCCTCGGATTAATGAAGATTACCTCTAAGTAACCGAGGCATTACCTCCTCGTCTGTCTTCCTCGTCCCAGTAGTTACAGTACGAGCAGATACCCAAGCCAACTGGCTTCATTGAAAATAGTGTAAGGTCACATGAAAAACACATTTACAAGAGCTCAAATGCCACATATATGTTTTAATGTACAAAAACCCATAAGGCAGCTGCACACAACAAAGACATCAGAAACTGGAATTCAACACTGAACTTGCAAAGGACAGAGATGTACCGCCACCCACGTCTAACCTATAATGTTCCATGAAAGTATGCGGGGAAGACCAAGTGGAAGCCCTGCAAATCTCCTCCATTGCGACCCCTTTGAAAGCAGCCCAAGAAGAAGCCATTGCCCCAGTTGATCAGCCCTGAACCCGGTCGACCATGCTTTCCTCCTGTGAGTCATAAGCCAAAAGAATAGCCTGCTTAGTCTATCTACTTAGAGTAGAATTGAAAGGTTTACATCAATATGTACAGACCCATAAGTCACAAACAGGCTGTCCACCTTCCTGAAAGCCTCCGTCCTGGATAGATAAATCAATAATGCCCTCTTAACATCTAATAAGTGTAACAAATGTTCTTCCACAGAAGCAGGTTCCGGGAAAAGTACAAGGAGAACCATTTCTGGGGACTTGTGAAAAAAGAAAATGAACCTTAGGGACGAAGGTAGGTTCAGACCTCAAAACCTCTGTGTCAACACCCTCAAAAATGGCTCAGATCACAAATATGAGCCCAACTCTCTAATCCTTCCAGAAGACACAATATCCACCATAAAAACAACTTTAAGGGTCAGGAATTTCAAATCCACTGACTCAATGGCTCAAGGGGTGCACGCTGCAAGGCCCTCAAGACCACAGGTGCATCCCAAGAGGTGGCCATCACCAGTGGTTTTGGCCATTTCAAGTAAAAGGATCTGAACAGTCTAACAATCAAAGGATCTAGATGATCCAACAAAGGAGATTTAAAGCTCTAAGAGCTGCCCACTGAGCTCTGATAGTTGAGGTTGCTAATCCAAGAGAAAAACCATCAGAAAGAAAATCTAGAACCCTAGTCAACTCCAAATCATCTGGGTTCAATCCCTTTATCCCACACCATTGGACAAAATGTGACCAATGCTGTTCACATGCCCTCAATGTAGAAGCTCTTCTACACTGTTGCAACAACTCTGCCACTAGAAAGGAACAACATTTAGCTGGTAGATTCAGCCTCTCAACAACCAATCCTGAAGGTGCAACCTCTGAAGCACTGAGATCAGAAGTTGGGGCCCCACAAACGGGTATGGATGAGATGGAATCTTCCAAATGGGATGGACTGCCAATTCCAGTACAAGAGGAAACCATGACTGCCTCTCTCACACTGGAATGAGAAGAAGACAAAGGCCCCATCCCTCCAGATCTTCTGCAATTACTTAGGGATTAATGGTATCAGAGGAAATGCATTCAACAGGCCCTCCGGTCATCTGATCGACATGGCATCTATCTGTCAAGCCCCCTGACAGGGAATAATTGTTAAGAAGCAGGGCAACTGGTATTTTCCTTCAAGGCAAACAAATCTATCATCAGATGCCTAAACCTCCTCCTCAACTGCAGGAACACTTCCCCCCATCAATGACAAGAAACCCATGGAGGGGAACATCCGACTCAACCTGTCCACCATCCAATTTTCCTTCCTTGGCAAATAGACCACTGTCAAGGAACTGAGCTCTGCCTATGCCCATCTGCAATTTCCTGACTTAGGCAAGTAAGAGACTGAACTCTGCAGCCCCCCTGGTGATTCTGCTAACTCATGACCACTCTGTTGTCTGTCCTGATTTGTACATGGTGACCCACCAATTGAGGAGCAAATGCAAGGAAACCCAGCTGGACTACCTTCAGCTCCCTGAAATTGGATGAACGGGCAGCCTGGATCTGTGACCACCTCCCCTGGGCTGTCAGACCATTCAAGGTTGTGCCCCAACTGAGCTTGCTGGCATCCGTAGTCACAATCAACGAAGGTATCACCTGAAACAGTCTGCCTTCCAACAGACATTGCTCCATTACCCACCAAGCCAAGTCCCTCCTTACTTAGGGAATCACCGGAATGTTCCGTGCATAGCATAGTCCTGAGAGTTTGGCTCCCAATGAGACAACAAATGAGTTATCAGGGGGTACAAATGCAGTTGTGCCCTGGGCAGCACCGAAAGAGAAGCAGACATCAGACCCTGCAGGTGCAACCACTGCTTGACTGGTGCCACTGAAAGCCGCAACAATGCCTGAGTCTCCGTCATCAAAGTTTGGTGCCTCTCCACTGGAAGAAACACCTTCCCCTCCAATGTCATAAAATGTGCACAAATGAACATCAACTGCTGAGTCCGCAAGAGACAGGACTTCTTCAGATACAACAAGAAACCATGACCCTGTAGTACCTTGAAGACCTCCTGCACATGCATATCCGCCTTAGAAAAAGAAAAAGCAGAAATCAGTAAATCATCAAGGTAGGGAAACACCTGAACCCCCTTGGCATGCAAGAGCCTTATCAGTGAAGCCAGCACTTTAGTAAATACTCTTGGGGATGATGTCAAACCAAAAGGCAATACCACTGATAATGTAGGGCACAGAAATGAAGAAACCTCTGTGAACTTTGATGCACTGGCACATGTAGATATGCATCCTCCAATCCAACGAGGCCAGAAAGTCCCCCAGATTTTCAAGGGGAGAATGTTCTGAAGCGTCACTAATTTGAATTTCACCTGTGGAATGAAACTGTTCAACCGTGTCAGATTCATCACCGGTCAGAACCCTCCCGACTGTCTCTTCACTAGGAAAATAATTGAATACACGCCTTTGCCCAGCTGGGAAGGAGAAACAGTACTGGCTACCCCTTTCTCGAGGAGGCTGCATACCCCTTCAAGTAAAGCTTGCCATTTCACCCCACTCTTGGCAATGACTGAAAAAATATAGAGGAGGAGAAAGAAAACAAATCTGAAAACCTTACTTTACTGCTTGAAGGGCCCATTGATCTGTTACTGTCTGACACCACACATGATAGAACAGTCCCATCCGCCTCCTACTGGCCCCATGGAACCTACCGTATAGTCAGGACTTTGTGTGGTTTGAGAGGAAGAAGGGCCAGACTGCTGAAGCCCGGATTTTTTCTGAGGTAAGGCCCCCCGGCCACACCCCCTACTACGAAAGGACTGATTATTCCTCCACTGTTTTGAAGAATCAAAAACCGTTCTATTTCCAAAAAACTTGCTCCTAGCCCCTTTCTCATGAGCCAAAAATATACGGTTTTCAGCAGGTTTCTTAATCATGTCCTCTAACGGAGGGCCAAACAATTTCACCCCAGAAAAATAAATCTTCATCAACAACGATTTCTGAGAAGCATCAGCCTTCTAAGATCGCAACCATAACTGACGTCTGGCAGCAATAGAGGAGGCTGCAGTGGATGCAGCAGCATCCAATGAATCAAAGGAAATGTCCGACAACAGTCTAACTTGCTGTTCCCTTAATGCCAAGGTAGGGGTAGTTTCTTCCTCCTGGTCCAGTAATTCTGCAAGAGACTGACAATCCTTCATCAAGGACTGAATGACGTACAAAGAATATGCGGATGCCTTAGAATCAAAGTCAGAAGCAGCAAAAGTATGCTTTACTGCTGCATCCTCACTCTTATCCACAAGATCGGATGGTGAAGCATCCTCAAATGAATCTACTTTAACCAATGCCGGAAAACGATCTGCAAAGTCTTACAAAGGGTATCTTCCAGCCAGAAATCTGGGGGAAATGTGTTTATCCACCTCTTTCTACCCTGATTCCAGCACTTTCGTAATAGATGAGTGATGGGGTGAGGATTCAGGTTCCTTCCTCTGATACTGAGAAAAGAAATTCCCCGACTCCTCCAGTAGAACAACGTCAGTAAAGTCTAGAGTGTGCCTGATGTGATGAAGGACCTCCTTCAACTACTGACCATGCACATATTGCCCCTTTATCTTGTTCAACGTATCAGACTCAGCAAGAATCATCTCCAAGTGAGTCATTTTAGGGGAGAATTGCTGCTCCATCTCATAGAAAGCTGCAGACACTGCTGCCTGAATTGTCTGTTGAGTCACTGCTAAGGATGGCTCAGTCTCTGATGGCCCAGCCTCCACAACATTATGGGTCTTACCTGCAGCCTTGCCCTTGGATTCCATGTCACCAAAGAACAAAACGCCCAGTGAGAAAAGACGGGCTTTTATAGTTGTTCCGAGACACCCACTGCACGTCATCATGACCCATCAACTAATTAGAGACTCAACATGCAAAGTGCCCTCTGCCAGGCATCTTAAAATGCCCCAGCGTGCTGCTTGCAATACTCGCCCCTCATACCACGCACCACAGATCACAGGTGCCATGGCAGTAACCAACTAACAAAGCGATTTATGGTCTGAGCGAGTGACAGTAGCGTGAGGGTAGCTGCTGCCTTACCAGAGAAAAAGAATGTGCTCGCTGAGCAGAGCGTCTAAATCTACCTTAAGCCACTCCATGAGCTGCTGACCAAAACTTTGGTCCGCTACAGCAGGACAAATGCACCATGTACCCAGTGGAACACCAAGGTCTGAACAGGTAAATCTGCCCTCTAGAGTATCAGGACCTGCTAAAGCACGCCCTACATACCTATAAATTCACCTGAATGTCCCTTGCACGTCCTACATGCTACCACGCACTGCAGATCTCTTTGAAGAATATCTGATCGTAGAACCAAAAACAGGTTGAGAGTGGGGCCAGCCTCCCTTTTATTAGGATTTTAAGGGAAAAGGGCGACGGCCATCTTAGAGGGATGGTAAAATAGTAGGCTAACTTTAAGTTTGGAGAGTTCTGTGTGGGAGCTAAAGCTCATAGTGTAATTACTGTTGCGAGGAAGACAGATGAGGAGGTAATGGACTAGGATTATAGTCCTTGTTTGATGAGTCAGGAGGTGGCTCTCACGCACTGCAAGGAAAACACATGTAGTTCTTGAGTGTTTTGTAACGTGGACTCTAAGTAGAAGATGTTGGAGAAGCAGTAATCCCAGTGAGCTCCATAGAAGGTAAAACCAAGAGTGATAATCCCTGAAGTCCAGTAGCTGTGTACTCATCCAGAGAAGCTAGTGTTTAGTAGTACCCAGGAATGGTAAAGTCAGTTGGATTACCTGGGAGTAATAAATCCCGGACCTCCAGCGGCAACTGTAGCGACCCCTTGGACCTGGTAGTGGGTTTACACCAGAGTGAAGACCCCAAGAAGCTGTTTTCTGGGTATGGTATGGGTATTTATGTAACACTTACTATTCCTGATGAGGCCCTAACGTGCTTATGGACTGGTAACACATTACTCCATAAGAGCTGCGTATTAGTTATTTAGTAAGACATAAAGAGTATCACTAGTCTAACTGTATTCACTCACTGACATGCAGTTTATTATATTATTTTCATAGCTGTTATTGCAGTATTACGTATTTCCTATATCTCTTGTTGATTTCATTTACTGAGATTAATGAGGTACTTCACAAGATTGGTAATCTCTCGTCATGCATAAAATCCCAGCTGTCATGCTGTCTGTAGCCTGGTCGTCATGTCAGTGCATATTATATTACCATGATTTGTGGGATAGATTTTGTAATAAAGAACAACATAAAGTGAGATTTAGTCTAGTGAGTGTGAACATCTAAAGGTATAGTAAGGGTCTGGATGTGGTTAGCAAGTTACTGACGTATAGGCGGATACAAACGTGTATTTTGTGGTTCATGCACACTCGGTAAAGATCTTATTTACAACGGATATACAAGGATCATGCAGGGTATAAAAATGTGTAATATCAATTCCCTATTTCTCACATGAGGATTGATGATCCATGAAGGCCATGAGTGACTGTGCCTGCCTAGAGGACCTGGTGCAAAGTAATATTCAGGAGTGGTTAATCCGGTGAATCCACTAATTATATCTGTGAGTGATGATCCTTGAAGCCCAGGAACGGCTGTCCTACCCACAGAAGTTGCTGTTGAGTAGCACACAGGATAGGTAATTCTAGTGAAACCAGTGAGAATACCTGTGTGTGATGATCCATGAAGTTCTGGAGTGGCTGGGACACCCAGAGAAGCTGGTGTCGAGCAATACACAGAAGTGGAAATCTCAATGAAGCCAGTGGCAAAAGAGGTCATTGTCATGTGATCTGTGTGTGAGTAGCACAGAAGGGACCACTCACTGTCAGGTCACCAATGCGTGAGTAGCACTGCAGAGGCTGCTCACTGGAATGTTATCAATATGTAAGTAGCAGCAAGAAGTCTGCTCAGAGTACTGAGATTACATTACACAGCGAATTAAATCAAGAATCACGTAGCACCAAAGAGACTGGTCACCGTGATCACCAATATGTGTGTAGCACCGATGAGGCTGCCCACTGGCTTGGAATATTAATTTACAGAGGGAATCCAATCGAAAAGTGAGTAGCCCCAACAACAGCAGTCACTAGCATGACATGAGGATGTGAGTAACGCCTACAATACCGCACACCACCATGGAGTCGGCATGTGAGTAGGGCCAATGAAACCACTGACTGGCATGGGTTCACATCTTAGGTAAAGGATTTACCTTCTAACAAGATGTGAATACACCAATGAGCGCGCTCACTGACATGGGATCTCAATTTACTGATAGAATTATCCTAGCAATGTGAGCAGCTCCCGCAAGGCTGCTCATGGGATGCACTCAAAATAGAAGTAAAATCCTAAGAATGTTTGAGCAGTGCTGATGAGGCAACTCGGTGTCGTGGAATCACGGCACCAAAGGCAGAGGTAACCATCATCATTGGCGTAACAAAGGCCCCCGCAGCTACCCCCCACCCCCTCCGGTGCGGGGGGGCCCCGACTTCCAGGAGGCCCACTCAGCACAGTACACCGGCCTGAGACCTCCTGAGTGTCTGCAGAAGGGGGCTCCTCCATTTACTGTGCAGGGGGGGAGGGGCTTCAAGTGTTGTTAGCCACTGACAGTCATACGATCACAATTTACAGAGAGAACTAAATCGAGGTGTGAGTACTGCCCATGAGCGCACTCACTGGCATGGAGTCAATATGCGAGCGCTGACGAGAGCACTCACTGGCACGAGATCACAGGTTATAGACAGAATTAAAATTTCAGTCGGCCAGACCCTGATCCACTTGAAATCAGGGTAATATTGTAGGCACTTCCTTACCTTGCAGACCCCAAGCTACTTGGAATCACTTAAACACTGCAGGCACTTCCTTTCAGACTCCTAAGCCCTTTAGCGTGACCCAAAGCCTGGAGGTACCGCACTTACTCATGGACTCCAAGCCTTCAGAGTTACCCTGCACTTCAGGCACACCCCTGGAAGCCCAGGCACTCTCGGAAGCCAGCAGAGGGTTTATCAGCCTCCCACCCACATTTGGGGCCTGAGTTATACTTTTTTAGCGCCGCAAACTTACAAAATCTAATTGAATTTTGTAAGTTTGCGCCGCTTTTACGTCAAAAAATGACGCAAATGCGGCGCAAAAAAAGTATAAATCAGGCCCTTGGTTTGCATGATGAGGCTGAAGGGGGAGTGTAAGAGTCAGGTAGGGTGGGAGTTGTGAACAGCACCTCCCCCATACCTGCAGTACCTTCATGCCTTTAACATCTGCATCAAGAGAGGAGTGTGCATTGCTCTTGAGCTGGTGTCCGCCTACGCCCTTACCACCACATTTAAAGTGGTGATAAATGCCGGCCTAGACCGGAATAAATGTTAAGAATTCATACAAAATAGATGCCCATACCTCTGTGCATGTTATTCTCCGTTTTCGAAAGCACGTTGTAATTTGACTGATAAAATACACCCGAAACCCACCCCAAATATTATTTGCACCAAGTTTTTTTTTGCACCCCTTATTACCTCATGTGCCTTAAATGTCCCCGGTAGTGTCATCTATGCTCTAAACTGAGACCCTGCTTTTAGTCTCGATTGTATAGACTGTTGTAAGTGACTCTCATGCAAAGACTGTTCCACCTTTTAGTCCCGTTTGAAAACAAAAATACTCTGTGGTCCGCCATGTCACCAAGGCACGGCGGACTAACTGGTACTGAATATTTTCTGCTTTGTCGGTAGGACCACTTTTGGTGGAAAATCTGCACCTTGTACATTGCGGGTCTACAAATATGGAGGGTCGGTCACTTGGGGGTTAACAGAGATATGTTGTTTGTCCATCAAAGTGGGTTGCCACCTCTAAATGGTGCGCTAAATCCTTACCTTTGCTACTGCTATACTCTTTACTCTCCTCAAGCAAACATGCACCAACTCAAGCCGGCTGGTTATTATCCAACCATAAGCCCTGATGTGCCAATATCTGATGCAAAGTGAAGAAGCAACCAAAGTTTCTGCACTGCGTTGCTAAAGGAAGAGAGAATGTGTCATAACTACCGAGACATGGCATATTTTTTCTTACCCCTAGGTGCTGGGGCACTTTTGGATCTCATGTGCCAAAGCACACACCCTTGCACCATTGTGCGTTCTCTAAAGCATATGTTTTAAACTTGAAGGGAACCCTTCAAGAGCATACACTAACCTTTCAGACATTTCCCACTTTGTAAGTGTGCTGTACAATGCTCTTCGTTCTACCTACCTAGAGGAGGATTATGGTTTTGGAACAAATTCCTGTCTACGAGTGTTAGTTGCTAGGGATTGGTGTCAAACGCTTGAGTGGTCAGGGATCATCCATGTACCACCCATGGCAGTGGCATCCTGAGGGCCCTGCTCAGTCAGCTGGAACAGGGGCAGGAGGACGCTACCAGGGTATGCTGGTCTGACCACACATACCCAGCCTAGCAGGCTCTAATGCCACTAGCACACATCAAATTAGGGCAGACAGCAAGCGTTCACAGGCAGTGGTTACTCAAGGCACAGCTTCATCTTGCAGGTTGTAGTTCATAGGCCTATTCCAGGCAATCGAACTGAAATCCCAGGGAATCTCTTTTTTCACAAGCAGGAGATGCTGGGTGCTAGCACTGCAGCTGTAGCAGATGCTCATCGTGCACCCAGCATGATCAGCACTTGTCACCACCAACAGTGCCAAAGGCTGAACAAAGGTTAGTAGCATAAGGTGTCTGGGTACTCATGCATGACCACAAGGTAGACAGAACGCATGCAGCAGCAGAACTCTTCTTAATGGCTCCGAGTCGTGTCGAAGTCTGACACTGAAGCTAAGCCTGCTGTTCCTTCAGCCATGTTTGGCTGAAACATGACAGCCAAACAAGACAAACCTAATTTAGTTATTGGCATACCTACATGTGAGGCACGCTTAGAAAGAAATGTTATGTATCCTGAGAAAAAACAGGCAAAAAAAGAACAAAAACTCGTAGCTAAGGAGGGTTGAGGATGAAAAAGGGGGGAGCCATGCGAGAATAAATTAACTACTGTTTCAATCAAATACTGAATGCCATACAATGTTTCCAAGCTATGGAAGTCTATGCCTACTCTCTTGCCGAATGCTGAATTGGAATTGCCATTCCGCAAACAGCTAAAGACTTGGCTGTTCGCACAATCTTGTCGATCGCCTGGCTCTGATAGCAGATGTTTAACATCGTCACCGCTGTGTAATGTGTAGTACACTATGGGGCTGGGATGCCCTTTGGTAGCTATGAGCTATATAAGTGCTTAATACAATACAATAATTTCAACCTCGCTGCCTATGCAAAACTTTGCCAAATTATCTTAAATCTGGACTAGATGACTAAATGCAGCAAAGTACGGAGCCCATATAATTAACTTGGCCAGTATACCTCTGCCTTAGTCTGTGAAAATGGATGAATATTTGCAAACATTCTGAGTTTGACACTCTATTGAACTCAAAGGAACAAAAATATTTTCTGCAAATATCTGACAACATTCCGAGAATCGTCTATTAAGGGTTTTCAGCACCTAACAGAAGCTAGCTTAGAGGGATCTGGGGTGCCATCTTCATTGCTACATTACCGTCACTCAACATCAGGGATGGAGTTCTATGAGAGACAGGCTTAGAGTAGGGACAGACCCAGGTTCCATGACAGGTCTGTGACAGTGTATGGGCCACAGGAGAAGTGTACAACAGTGACACAGAAGGGCTGGTATGGGTGCCTGGTGCACAGAGTTTTGAAACCAATGATGAAAAAAAGAGAGGGTGGAACGCTCAGGGAGTTAGGGTATCTGGGGCAGATATCGCAGCACATAGCTGTCTGTCACTTATGTGATGGGATGCTCAGCAGAATGAAAGTTTGTCCCCACCTTTAGAGAAAAATCATGGGGGAGAACTCGACATCCCTTAATGCACATAGGGAGTTTCGGGCTCACTTGCTTTACTTGCTCTAACCCAATTGGGACATGCTCCAAGTGGGGAGCATTTTGCTCCCCTGACCATTGGAATACCTCTGTGATGCAAAGTAGCACATAGCACAACTTTTCATTAGTTTAGAATACTTTACAACACAAATATTTGCGTTGGATTGTGAAACCCAAACACAACACTCTACACCTGGCTTGAGTCACAAATGTGATAAAAACCCAGCACAAAGCATAAATAACTCTGGCCATCGTGTTTAAACTTCTGTCCCTAGGATTCAAAGTAGCCTCTGGTGCATAGCATAGACAGCTATTTTTAAGTCCTCCTCATCCATTGTATCCAGATTCCATTTTTAATTTGCTCGGTCCTCTGTACTGGAACTTTCTTCTTGTAGACCTGAAAACTGTTAACGTGGCCCACACATTCAAACAGGCATACAGTAACGTCCATCAACCTGAAGCTCAAACAGTGGATACATTTCCTTGAACCACCCTACCCTATCCCGCCAAACGCTCCAAACCATGCAGAATCAAGGAAACCTGCCTCATGTGCCATATAGGACTATACTGGTTATTAAAGGGAAACAACCTTATTTAGGACCACAGGACGCAGATGAGGGCCTTTTACTATGGGGAGAGCCATTAACAAACTGTAAAAACCCAAGACAGAAGGACTGTAATGATATTCAAACATGCCACCCACTAAGGGTTTAAGATTCTATATCAAGCAGACAGAAACAGGAATGCAAACATTTCGGGATATTTGTGCAGGGATTATTGGCCTTGTGGCACACTATTTCCCCAAAACGACCTACAAAATTCCAACGTTCTAAATGCCAAACACATAGGGCCTCATTACAACCCTGGCGGCTGGCGGTAAGCTGGCGGTAACACTACCAATAGGCTGGCGGTGTTCCGCCAGCTATTATGACCGTGGCGCTATAACCACGGCCATACTGCCGGCCCCTCCACTATACCGCCAGGCTTTCACCTGGAGGTCTTAATCCCCAGGGCAGCGGTCAAGCACCGCTGCCCTGGGATTATGAGTCCCCGACCGCCAGCCTGGCCACGGAGTTAAACACCGCCATGGAAAGGCTGGTGGTAAGGGGGACTTAGGGTGCCCCTGGGGGCCCCTGCACTGCCCATGCACTTGGCATGGGCAGTGCAGGGGCCCCCAGGCATGGCCCCATCGCGCATTTACAGTGAATTTCGGGCACATCAGCATTGCCGCCAGCTCTATTACGAGCCGGAAGCAATGTTGATGTGACTTTTCCGCTGGGCCATTGGAGACGAGTAATGGAGTTGGACCCCTAATGAAGCCATGGTATCCCTGAATGCCCTTGAGGCGAAAGCAGGGCTCTGGTCTGAGTGGAAAGCCACAACTGCATATGTGGCGATAAAGACTTGCAGATCTTTAATAACAGTCCAAGCGTCAGCCGAGCGTTGTGGCCACACCCATAGAAATCTGGAGCAGGAGTCAACAGCGACTAAGATGTATTTGTATGCACTGTCCAGTGTTAGGGGACCGCAATGGTCCAAGTACGCACATTTTAATGTTTTGTTTGAAATTAGGAGGGTCGTCTGCGGTGGACGTTTGACGGAGGACCCTTAATTTGTTGGCAGAAATCACAACAAAGGACATACAGCTTGGTCTGTTTGTATAGACCAGGCTCCCAGTAACGAGCCTGCAATAATGATATTGTAGCTGCCACACCAGCATGGGCAGAGGCGCTGCTTTGATCAACTCTGGTCTTAAGTTTTTATTGGGAATTACTCGAACTTACACGCGTAGTATTTTTACTTCTGCATCAAGGAAGCCTCCCATCCTGTAGGAATATTTAGCAGGGAATGCTTTTGGTAAGGGTGTGCCTTTAGTCGTGGCTTTCAAGGCAGCCCATATGTCATCGTCCGGTTTTGTCCTAGAACGAGTTACTGCAGCAACAGAAGCCGTAGCTACTGATGATTAGGCTGCTTCGTCAGTCAGTGTATTTCCAGCAACGTGTATTCCAATGCAGTGGTGTCCAAGTGTATGTAAACATGGACATTTGGTAGCATTTCCTTCAGATCCGCTACTTTCCCCCACAGGAGTCTGTGTTTGATGGTGTTACCTTCTGAATCTCTGAACCCATTCTGGCACCAGTAATGCAGACATCATTGAAGGACTGAACACACTAGTACAAATCACAGACAATCAGTGTTAGCTGCGCAGGATCCGTATGTTCCAGTGCCATCACCAGAGCTTTTAGCTCTGCTAGTTGTGCTGTGCAATCCCCTAGGGTTTGCATGAAAGTATGTTGTGGATAAAATTTACTACCCTCCATATAGCCACTTACAACTGCGCAAGTAGCGGAGTATTGATGCTTGGTGCCTATAGCAGGTTGTGCTGAGCCATCAGTGTACAATGGTCTTTGATATTGATCAATAGGCAATGTATTTGCCGTAACTGGGTATTCTAGTTCATATTGCAAAAGTTCTTGAGTTTGTAACTTTGGGTCGAAGATATAGTCAACATCAGTGGCTGTCAGAGATGTTGCCCATTGGATCCAACGTGGATGTAATGCTTTAGTGTTTGGAACACTAGCTTTGGTAACAGCCTCAAGGGCTGGGATTGGATATACGACAATAATGCGTTTCCCCTGGGCCAGTGGTCTTTCTTTATATGACACCTTCTGAACGGCAAGGAGAATTTTCTCAGTGGGAGCAAAACGTTGTTCGGCTGTTGAATACACCCTCATTGAATGTTACATAGGTGAAACCAATGGCACCATCAATTACTCTGATTATCAGATGTTTTTTATTGTCCCTTGTGTGTAAATGTTGTGCTGCAAGCATGTCTTGTTGTAATGCTCTGAGAATGTGTGTGGGTTCGGCTGTCCAGAATTTACTGGTAAAGTCAGGACGTATTAAGTCATATAAAGGTTTTATGCTTGATGCGTGATCTGGAATGTAAGTTCTGCCAACATTTAGGAAACCCAATAGTGATTGGAGTTTTTTAATGGTATTTGGAGGTTGTATCTGTGCGCATTTTTCCAAGAATTGTGGCGGTAGGCCCTTCCCATCACTTGATAGTTCATACCCCAGAAAGAGGGCGCTAAGGAAGGCTATTTTTGTTTTTTTTTAAATTGAATTTATAATCGAATTCGGCAAAACCCACAACAATGCGGGCTACCCATCTTAGATGTTGCAGTATTTCATCATCTTTAAGGTAGATATCATCTACATAGGACAATGCCTCAGGGTCAATGTTGTGCATTATTGAAGTTATATGAGCCGAGAACAGTCCTGCACTGTTCTTATACCCATGTTGTAAACAACAGAATTTTTTCTGGGAGCCTAGTACGCTGAAACTTGTTATGTCTCTATTTTCAGGTGTCATATTTTGGCTGAAGAAACCATTAGAAATGTCCAGTGTTGTTTTGTATTTTTTTGTGCACTATGTTGTTCATAAGTGCTGTGCTGTGAGAGTTTTGTATAGCATATGTGCGTGTATTTCTGTTTAAATGTCTATAGTATAAGACTATTGTGTATGAATGGTCCGCTTTAGCTACAGGGAATAAAGGATTATTTATTGGTGAGACACAGGGTTTGCTTACGCCCTGGTACTGTAGTTGTGTGAGGATTTCCCTCACTGGTGCTTTAGCATCATGTTTTATTGGATACTGGGGTTGAGGTTAGGGTTGATTCTTAATTGGAATTACATGACAGGGGGAATCCTTATCCCACCCTATGTGGTTGCGATATAACACCGGTGCCTGCGCCAATGCCTAATCAATGGCGTAGGACTCTGTAGCTTATCGAGAACAAGAGGCGAGAAAGGTTTGACAACCTCTTCCTCATATGGGCAAATATGGACAAATTCAGGTGGCCAATCCTTTTCGGCCAGTAAAATATCATAAATGTTTACAATGCAGTCCCAAAAGATTGCGTCTATTGTGAGTTCAATGTCTCCTTCTAACTGTAACGTTACTTTGTACACCCTGTCAGGCGTTGAGACACGCATGTCCCCAGTTTCAACTTGTAAGACGTCATCAGTTGCTTTCACCTCCAGTTGCTCTTGAAGATTCCTGTGAACTATTGTGACTTATGCTGCGCTGTCTAGCGGAGCTAGTGCCCACTTCTTGTACTTCAATAGAGCCCTCTTCTTGAGTGGCATGATGAATCGCAAATGCTGCTACTTCTTTCTTTTTAAATTGGGGTTTGTGTTGGGGAAGTTACTTGTCAGAGTCACCAGATCCTCGGGGTCTGCGCATGTTCCCAACACGCCCACCACTGAACAGCTCCAAGACTCTGATAGATAAATCACAGAGGCTAAGAGAGTTCAAGAGGGGAAGAGGGGATTAGGAAGGGAAACAGCTGGGAAGGAGACCTGTAGTAAGAAAAAGGTTAGAACACACAATATGAAAATTATATCTCCTGAAATCAATACTTGACTATGATTCTAAGCATAGTCATTCTGAAAACATGAACAATCTAAGAATTACGTTTAAAATGACTAAGTTTCAAGATGGATTAACTGAAAACTTTCTTATTCAAGTACTTTCCTTTACATGAGAATCAGAAAAACATTCTGACTAAATTTTAAACCAGTCATATAAATCCTTTTTTGAGATGCATACTAGGACCATAAAATATTGCAGCTAGAAACTCTGATCTTCTGTGTACTCTTAAAATGTTTCAACACAAATTGCGCATATTGTAGATTTATATATAGATATATATTTATATATAGTAAACACCATAAAAGGATTGTGCACCATGAATAGCACAATATGGATTCAGGAAAAACAAATCACAAAACTTGTCAACTCGAATATTACATGATAAATATCTTAGAATAGTGGCATACAATAAACAACATGAAATAAACTCGAGGAGAGAATCGTGCGTCTTGCCGATTCGAGTGTCACCATGTAAAAAGCCAAGAAATGGTAGTACGCAATGAATATCAAAATCAAATCATCATTAAACGAATCGCGCGTCTTGCCGTTTCGTAAACCACGATGTAAATGCCAAGAAATAACAGCTCCCAATGAATAACAAGATCAAAGTACAATGAAACGAATCGCGTGTCTTTTGCAGATTCTTAAGCCACCATGTAAATGTCAAGAAATGGTAGCGCACAATGAACAACAAATTTAAAACTCCATAAAACGAATTGCGCGTCTTGCCGATTCTTAAGCCACCATGCAACTGTCAAGAAATGGTAGCGTGCAATGAATAACAAGATTAAATTATCATGAAACGAATCGCGCGTCTTCCTGATTCGCAAGTCACCCTGCAAATGTCACAAACACTCAAGCGCATATGTCACACGCGCAAAGTACTCTGTCAAATCATAAAAGAATTAGGCCCAAGAACATGAGAGTTTACGATAACGGCGTCGGGAGGCCAGCCCAACCACCGTCTTACCGTCAAGAACAAGGATCTCCAAATGAAGAATGAAAGTCAGATGTCTGGAAGATCAAATAGGCCACCGGGACAGGAGCTCAGGAAGTAGCTGCTGCTCTGCACCGGGACTTCTGAATAGTGAGCACTTGGAGCTGGGCTGGCTCCTTTTTATAGAGTCTTGGCCCAGCCCACAACCACACCCAGGCATGTTGCAGGGAAAGTCTCTAGAAGGCCCTGGAAAGGGACCACACCCTAACACACTCTGAAAGACTGCAGCAACGCATTGCAAATGAACAGCATTTGTAAGCACATTAAAAATAAGTCTTCAGGATTGAACTCTGCAGTGCAAAAGGTTAAACAACAACATATCAGCACAATGCATAAATTACGTTGTTTTGAGAGTGCTGCGTTTTTGCATTCTAGTCGCCAATAGAGCGCGCACTGCCCTGATGTTGACAGTACTCCCCTCTCCCAGATGCACTCTAGGGCCTGGTTTGCCTGGATTAAGATGATGAAAGCCTCTCACAAGTACTGGAGCATGAACATCAGATGCGGAAACCCAGGAGTTACTTTCAGGACCATAACCTTTCCATGAGATTAAGTACCATAGATTACGCCCTCGTAGTTTAGAATCCAACACTTTCTTAACTTCATATTATTCTTCTCCCTGTACTAGAACAGGAGCTGGATGAGGGTGGACCTTTTGGAACGCCCTTTTCAATAGGGAAGTGTGGAACACTGGATGAATCCGTAAGGATCTGGGCAATTGTAGTTTATAGGTTACCGGATTGATTTGCTGAAGGACTGTGTAAGGACCTATAAATTTGGGATTAAACATGTGCTTCTTCTTGAAGTCTATATGTTTTGTGGAAAGCCGCACTTTGTCACCTGGTTGATATTGCGGTCCCTCACAATGTTTCTTGTCATAATGCCTTTTGTATTTTTGTTTGGCTTTTTCTAAATGCTGTTGAATCAGTTTCGGGGTTTGATGCAAATGCTGAATGGTTTCTGACACAGCTGAGTAAGAGAACTTTCTTGAGGAATTGTGATGGGCAGGGTGTCAGGATGATAGCCAAATAAACCAAAAAAGGGTGTAACGCCAAAAGAAGTGTGGAATGATTTATTGTAAGTTAACTCAGCTAACCAGAGCATAGATGTCCAAGAATGAAGTGCCTTTTCAGCGTAGGTACATAGGTATTGTTTCAAAGTCTGATTTAGTCTCTCCGTTTGACCATCTGTTTGAGGATGGTGACTAGTAGATAGCATAGATGTCACTTGGAGTGTTTTACACCATGTGTTCCAGAAATTGGAGGCAAATTGCGCCCCCCGATCGGAGAGGATAACTTTTGGCAGTCCATGATAACGAACCACTCTGTTCAGTAAAATAGCTGCCAGTTCACTAGAAGTGGGCAATTTTTTACATGCAATGAAATGTCCATACTTCGTGAGACTATCTACTACCACCAGAATTACTGAATGCTGTTGAACCACTGGCAGACCGGTAATAAAGTCTAAAGAAATATGCTCCTATGGACGACTTGGGGTTGGAAGTGGATGTAACAACCCTTTTGGTTTTGAATGACTTGTTTTAATGCGAGCACAAACTTCGCAGTTGTTAACCATTGCTTTTACATCTTTTGTTAGGGTAGGCCACCAAAAATAGTGTTGGATCAGTTCAAGAGTTTTAGGAGTACCTGGGTGATCTGCCGTCGATATAACATGCAACCAATGAAACACTATCTTGCGAAGTTTGGTATTGGGTACGAACAAACGAACGTCATGAAAGGGTAGCCCTTGCTTGATTGACCTTTTGGGATCTGCTTGGGCCCATGTTTGCCATTTTTCAACAGTGAAAGAGTTGCGAATTTCTTCAAAGAAATCTTCAGCTTTTATGATATATAGAACCTTGTCAGGAGAAATGATAGCTCTGGAGGCTTGAAATGCAGGCAACGTGGTAGACTCTTGACGGGACAAGGCATCAGCTTTGCGATTATCTTTATCAGGCCGGAAGGTTACTACAAAATCAAATGCGGCAAAAAACAGCATCCAGCGTAATTGCCGAGGGGTCAAAAGTCTGGCGGAACTCATGAATTGAAGATTACGATAATCAGTATATACTGTGACAGTGTATTTGGCACCCAACAAATGATGTCTCCATTCTTTAAAGGCATCACGAATCGCCAGAAGCTCTTTTTCAGCAATTACATAGTTCTGTTCAGCTTCGTTCAACATCCGAGACATATAAGCTACAGGATGAAGTTGACCAGTGTCTTTATTCGTTGTGATAAGACGGCTCCTATTGCTACATCTGAAGCATCAGCTTCCACTATGAAAGGTTGATTCACATCAGGATGAGTCAAGACTGGGGCAGTGGAGAAAGCTTACTTCAAAGTCGAGAAGGTTGATCAGCTTCTGGGGGCCATACAAACTTTTCTTTCTTTCTTAGTAGCTTAGTGATTGGAGCCACTGTCTGGGAGAAATGATTTATGAATCTCCGGTAAAAATTTGCAAACCCCAGGAAACATTGTACATCACGAACAGTCTTTGGGGTGGGCCAATCAGATATGGCTTTTACTTACTTTTCTGCCATCACCATACCTTGAGGGGTAAGAATAACCCCTAAAAACTTAACTGTGGTAACATGAAACTCACACTTGGTTAGTTTGCAATATAAATGGTGCTTTTGAAGGGCTGCAAGAATTTTCTTGACATGTTGGACATGTTAGTTTTCATTGTCAGAGTAGATCAAAATGTCATCGATGTAGACTATGGCAAATATGTTGAGGTACTCTCTAAGAACGTCATTCAAGAAAAATTGAAATGCTGCTGGAGCATTACACAGACCAAAAGACATGACGGTGTATTCAAAAGGCCATATCTTGTCTTGAACGCTGTATTCCATTTGTCACCCTCTCTCATTCTGACCAAATGATAAGCACCTCGAAGGTCATGCTTCGTGTAGATTTTTGCTCTCTTTACTTGTTCCAATAATACCGGAATTAGGGGTAAAGGATATTTATTCTTGATGGTGACTTTGTTCAAACCCCTATAGTCGATGCAAGTTCGAAGTTCTCCATTAGCTTTTGAAACAAAAAAACAAAGGCGAAGCTGCAGGAGACTTAGAGAGGCGAATGAAGCCATTCTCCAAAAATTGATCTAGGTATTTTTTCATAAATGTTGATTTTCATGTTCTGACAGGGCATATACACGACAGTTGGGAAGTATCGCACCTGGGGCTAGATCAATTTGACAGTCATAATATCTATGAGGAGGTAGAGTCTCTGCTCCTTTCTCATCAAATACATCTTTGTAAGATGAATACCATTTGGGCAGCTGAATTTCTTTCTCCGCGGCAGTAGCTATGTAAGAGTTATAAACTTTTGGTACTTGAATCTTTTGGAGACATTGTTCGTTACATAGTGCAGATGAGAACACGATTTTTCGTTCTGCCCAATTGATATCTGGATTGTGATGAGTTAACCATGGCAAGCCGAGGATAATCCCATATTGGGGAGCGAGGATCACGTCAAGAATGATTTTCTCGTTATATTTCTTTCTTTGATTCTCTTCACAAATCATCGACAAGGGGATAGTCTGAAGAGTTACTGGACCTCCAGTCAAGAGTTTTCCATCGACTGCCTGGATGATTTCTGGGGTCTTCTTTTCAATACATGGGATCCCCCATGCACGAACCAATTGGACATCAACAAAGTTCCCAGTAGCCCCAGAATCGACTAGAGTTTTTTGAAATAGATCTTTTTCTTGACCTGAACTCTTATTTCCAGTTAAAGATCTCTAGATTGTGAAGGGTCCACGGTGACACCCAAGAGCAACCCTTCTTAGCATCTTAGGTGTTTTAGTTTTCCAACTCGACTGGTGCATTGGCTGCTACCTTCTGAACTGGATCTTGCTTGTTCTTTGGTTTGATTGGACAATCTTTGGCAAAATGACCCTTCCGCCCACAGTAAAGACATTGTCCATTTTTTCTGCGTAGGTCCTATTAATCTTTGGTCAAAGGTTTTCTGATGGTTCAAATTTCCATCGGTTCCGGCATTCTGTCTTTCGGAGTTCTTGAGTCTCTGTTAACATGAACACGCCATGAATATTTTTCAGTCTTGTTGCGCGTTCCTTTACGTTCTGCTAAACGATGATCAAGCCTCAAGACAAGGTATATTAATTCTTGACAGTTTGTAGGTTGTGGGTCGATTTGCGCTTAGATATCTTTTAGTTCCTCTTTGAGTCCCTTGTAAGAAAAGACCGCTTGTTTTTCTTCAGGCCAGGATGTCTCGGCAACCAGTCGGTTAAAGTTGGCTAAATACGACACTAGGTCTTGATTCCCTTGGCGTAAATCTAAAAATTCACTATCTGCTGACTGTGTTACAGTTCTACGATCAAAAACTCTCTCAAACTCACAAACAAAATTTCTCCAGTTGTACAACAAGGGACTATTTTTACGCACAAGAGGAATTGCCCAAGTAGCTGCATCCCCAGCCAAATATGATAACAAGAAACCTACTTTGGACTGGGCATCGAGGAAAGTATGTGGTCTGCAGGTGAAGTGTAGTCCCACTTGAACCAGGAAAGACTGCGCTTTCAAAGGGTCACCTGAGAAACGTTCTGGGGGAGCTAAAGGAATTGCGGAAGGAACATTTAGGGAAATGTTTGTCGGATTACTTCCAGAAGCCTGAGAAGAAGTACCTGGCCAGGACACACCTGTGGGACTTTGTTCCTTCTTCTCTACCTTATCTTGCAACTGACTCACTCTATCAGCTAAGCTAGTTGTCAATTCTTTGGATGATACCACCTCTGCCTGGAGCTGGGTGATAGCCTTGACTAACTCGTCCAGCGTGACCATGCTGAGAACATACACAAACTAGGAGGATAATAATTTGTGGGCTCACTATTCTGTCAGAGTCACCAGATCCTCGGGGTCTGCGCACGTTCCCAACACGTCCACCACTGAACAGCTCCAAGACTCTGATGGATAAATCACAGAGGCTAAGAGAGTTCAAGAGGGGATTAGGAAGGGAAACAGCTGGGAAGGAGACCTGTAGTAAGAAAAAGGTTAGAACACACAATATGAAAATTATATCACCTGAAATCAATACTAGACTATGGGGGTCATTCTGACCCCGGCGGTCTCAGACCGCCGGGGCCAGGGTTGGCGGGAGCACTGCCGACAGACCGGCGGTGCCCCGCAGGGCATTCTGACCGCGGCGGTTCGGCCGCGGTCAGACAAGGAAAACCGGCGGTCTCCCCCTGGTTTTCCGCTGCCCTTGGAATCCCCCTACCGCCATCCTGTTCCTGGCGGTTCGCCCGCCAGGAACACGATGGCGGTAGGGGGTGCCGCGGGGCGCCTGGGGGCCCCTGCAGTGCCCATGCCAATCGCATGGGCACTGCAGGGGCCCCCGTAAGAGGGCCCCACAAAGTATGTCAGTGTCTGCAATGCAGACACTGAAATACGCGACGGGTGCAAACTGCACCCGTCGCACCCCTGCAACTACGCCGGCTCAATTCTGAGCCGGCGTCCTCGTTGCAGGGGCATTTCCTCTGGGCCGGCGGGCGCTCTTTTGGAGAGCGCCCGCCGGCCCAGAGGAAATGTCTGAATGGCGCCGCGGTCTTTTGACCGCGGTGCGGTCATTTGGCGGCTCCCTCCAGGCGGGCGGCTCCCGCCGCCCGCCGGGCTCAGAATGAGCCCCTGTGATTCTAAGCATAGTCATTCTGAAAACATGAACAATCTAAGAATTAAGTTTAAAATGACTAAGTTTCAAGATGACCGAATACCTGTAAGGGAATCAAGATGGATTAAATGAAAACTTTCTTATTCAAGTACTTTCCTTTGCATGAGAATCAGAAAAACATTCTGACTAAATTTTAAAACAGTCATATAAATCCTTTCTTGAGAATGCATACTAGGACCATACAATATTGCATCTAGAAACTCTGATCTTCTGTGTACTCTTAAAATGTTTCAACACAAATTGCGCATATTGTAGATTTATATATATATATATAGTAAACACCATAAAAGGATTGTGCACCATAAATAGCACAATATGGATTCAGGAAAAACAATTCACATAACTTGTCAATTCAAATATTACATGATAAATATCTTAGAATAGTGGCATACAATAAACAACATGAATTAAACTCGAGGAGAGAATCGTGCGTCTTGCCGATTCGAGTGTCACCATGTAAAAAGCCAAGAAATGGTAGTACGCAATGAATATCAAAGTCAAATCATCATTAAAGGAATCGCGCGTCTTGCCGATTCGTAAACCACGATGTAAATGGCAAGAAATAACAGCTCACAATGAATAACAAGATCAAAGTACAATGAAACGAACCGCGCGTCTTTTGCCGATTCTTAAGCCACCATGTAAATGTCAAGAAATGGTAACGCGCAATGAACAACAAAGTTAATACACCATAAAACGAATTGCGCATCTTGCCGATTCTTAAGCCACCATGCAACTGTCAAGAAATGGTAGCGTGCAATGAATAACAAGATTAAATTATCATGAAACGAATTGCGCGTCTTGCCGATTCGCAAGTCATCCTGCAAATGTCACAAACACTCAAGCGCACATTTCACACGCGCAAAGTACTCTGTCAAATCATAAAAGAATTAGGCCCAAGAACATGAGAGTTCTCGATAACGGCATCAGGAGGCCAGCCCAACCACCGTCTTACCGCCCAGAACAAGGATCTCCAAATGAAGAATGAAAGTCAGATGTCTGGAAGATCAAATAGGCCACCGGGACAGGAGCTCAGGAAGTAGCTACTGCTCTGCACCAGGACCTCTGAATAATGAGCACTTGGAGCTGGGCTGGCTCCTTTTTATAGAGTCTTGGCCCAGCCCACAACCACACCCAGGCATGTTGCAGGGAAAGTCTCTAGAAGGCCCTGGAAAGGGACCACACCCTAACACACTCTGAAAGCCTGCAACAAAACATTGCAAATAAACAGCATTTGTAAGCACATTAAAAATAAGTCTTCAGGATTGAACTCTGCAATGCAAAAGGTTAAACAACAACATATCAGCACAATGCATAAATTACGTTGTTTTGAGAGTGCTGGGTTTTGGCATTCTAGTCGCCAATAGAGCACGCACTGCCCTGGTGTTGACATTTCTCTTCTTTTTTAACAGAAACTTCTGTAGAGCGTTGTGATTCCTGTCTCGGTTTCACATACTCAGTTCTTCGCTCTGACCACCCACCTCTCTCACTGTGTTTTTCAGGTGAGTCCTGAAAGGAACAAGATTGGCATGTTTCTGTATATTGATATCTGTCAGGTGTTTTAATATTATCTCTATTTCTGAGATTCTAGGGGTCATTACAACATTGGCGGTATAAGGCGCTTACCGCCGTGCAGAAGACCGCCAATACACCGCTGCGGCTGCGGTAGACTGCCACAGCTATTATGACACACATCACGGAATCCGCCGAAATTCAGACACCCACACAATACCGCCACACCAAAGATCAGTGAAAAACTGGCGGAAACACATCCTCCACCTCCACACCAACAGAAACACGCCCATGCCATTACGACCCACGAATCCACGCAGTGGTCTTTCAACCGCCGTATTCCATTGGCGGTACACACCGCCGCGCTCAAAATACACACACATCTCCAAAACACCGCCACATTGGACAATTCCAAATACACACACCTGATACACATACACACACCACTCCCACACACCCAACACAATATAAAACACACACCCACATCACCCACAAATCCCTACGACCAAAGATTCAGAGAGAAGGCCAGAGAGACAGCACAGAACGGACAACCCCATCACACAGAGGCACACAACACCATCATCCACGCAACATCCAAGCACAAAACACCACATACCACTACACTCACCACACTCATCAACACATACACCACCCCACACATCACCTACAACACACCATGTCACGCCAAAGACACCCCCGCTTCTCCGAGGAGGAGCTCAGGGTCATGGTGGAGGAAATCATCCGGGTAGAGCCACAGCTATTTGGCTCACAGGTACAGCACACATCCATAGCCAGGAAGATGGAGATATGGCAAAGAATAGTGGACAGGGTCAACGCTGTGGGACAGCACCCAAGAAATAGGGAGGACATCAGGAAGAGGTAGAACGACCTACGGGGGAAGGTGCGTTCCACGGTATCCAGGCACAACATCACGGTACAGCGGACTGGCGGCGGACCCCCACCTCCTCCCCCACAACTAACAACATGGGAGGAGCAAGTCTTCTGTCCATCTTGCATCCTGAGGGCCTCGGAGGAGTCGTTGGAGGAACGGACACTGGTAAGTCTAATCTTAACCATCATACCCCACACCCTACCTGCATGATATCACACCCCCCCACCATCACACCCTCCCCTATCACCCCAAATCCTCACCTATCTACCCTTGACAACAACCACCCATCCCAACCGCAAGACCTGCATGACATAACTAAGCATGGACACCCATCACCAAAGCATGCCCACTGCACAGACCCACAACACCCCCCAACCATCAGCACACAAGCCCCCACACAGGAATGCCTGCACTGGGGTTCACGAACACCCAACCATTCCACTCCATGAAACACACACATGCAATAATCATGTACTTATAAGCCTGCAGGAGCCCGAAGGACCGTCACCACACCAGAGGGTCCAGACATCACCACTCCACCCCCAGAAGAGGCCCACAGTGACGACAGCAGCTCTGCCCCACTGGATCTTGATCACCAGGCCGGACCATCGTGGGCCTCAGGACAGTCGGTTCCCCTTGCCCAGCCACAGCCCAACACCAAGCTTACACCCTCTGGTAACACCAGCACAGCACCCACCCAGCGGGCCCAAACCTCCCTACCCAGGACAGATCAATCAGCGGTGTGTCCACCACTACAGGGCACCCAGGCGAACCCACCACCCCAACAACAACAGGGACCTGGGGGCAGTGGTAGTGGGCACATGGTCCGGGGGACGGAGGCACAGGAACACAGGGGAACTGGGAGGGCTGCTGTGCGACAGAGGGAGGACAGGCCAAGGGAACCAACTCTCAACGAGGCCCTCTCTTCCATCATGGGAGCATACCACCACTCCCAGGAGATGATGGCCACGGTCCTGGACAAGTTGCAGGAGACCCTGCATCTGCAGGAGGAACAATATTTGGGGTTCAGGGAGGAGCTCAGGACCATCGGCTCCACCCTGGGCACCATCGTAGGGGTGCTGACGGACATTCAAAAGACCTTGAGGGACACCGTGGCACTCCAAGGGGCCCCTGACACTAGCCACGACAATGAAATGCACACCACCTCCGCCGGCTCTAGTGGACAGGACGCCCCGCCACAGGACCAACACACCAGCACCCCATCCCCTGCAGACGGACAACCACCACGCAAGCGGGCCCTGAGATCCAGGAACAGGACAGAGCAAGATGGCAAGACCCCCGCCAGGAAATAAGACCACTCTGATTGTCCCCACACTGTCCCACTTTGTTACCCTGTCTAAATCGGAACTGACCTAGGTCCACTTCCAATGCCCAGATGTACAATGTACCTGTGAGACTACTAGACTGGACTCTGCCATGGACATTCCTCCACCATCACCAGTTTACAACCCCCCATCATTTTATGAGCACTTAAATAAACACCCTTGAAACACTAAAAACAAATGGAGTCAGTCTATGATTTGTAAATCTGTATTATCAATTACAGTTTCATAATGGGTTACCCATTGGAAGGCTAACATACCTATGTCACACATCACAAGCCCTTCAAGGATGCAAACAAAAGACACGTAGGTTACCACATTTGTGAAACTGAAATGGAAGGGGACAACTCAGTTAACAAATAGTGAGTGAAATGTCGGTACAGGATAGAGGTAGATGTGTGAAAGTTAATGTAATGGTAAAAATGAAAATGTTCTCACCTGTGTCTCACTGGAAATATTGCTGTATGACTGACTCCCTGTTGTCGTTTTCGTCTTCCTCAGCTTCATCCTCATCACTGTCCACAGGCTCCACAGGCTCCACAGCTGCCACAACACCGTCATCTGGATCATCCTCCTGCAGAAAAGGCACCTGGCGTCGCAATGCCAAGTTATGGAGCATGGAGCAGGCGATGATGATGTCGCACACCTTCTTCGGTGAGTAGAATAGGGACCCACCTGTCATATGGAGGCACAGGAACCTGGCCTTAAGGAGGCCGAAGGTGCGTTCGATAACCCTCCTAGTCCGCCCATGGGCCTCATTGTAGCGTTCCTCTGCCCTGGTCCTGGGATTCCTCACTGGGGTCAATAGCCAGGAAAGGTTGGGGTAACCAGAGTCCCCCAATAGCCATACACGGTGCCTCTGGAGTTCACACATCATATCAGGGATGCTGCTATTCCGCAGGATGTAGGCGTCATGCACTGAGCCAGGGAACATGGCATTTACCTGCGAGATGTACTGGTCTGCCAAACAGACCATCTGGACATTCATTGAATGATAACTCTTCCTGTTCCTGTACACCTGTTCACTCCTGCGGGGGGGACCAGAGCTACATGGGTCCCATCAATGGCACCTATGATGTTGGGGATATGTCCAAGGGCATAGAAGTCACCTTTCACTGTAGGCAAATCCTCCACCTGAGGGAATATGATGTATCTCCTTACGTGTTTCAGCAGGGCAGACAGCACTCTGGACAACACGTTGGAAAACATAGGCTGGGACATCCCTGATGCCATGGCCACTGTTGTTTGAAATGACCCACTTGCAAGGAAATGGAGCACTGACAGCACCTGCATGTCAGGGGGGATTCCAGTCGGATGGCGGATTGGTGACATCAGGTCTGGCTCCAACTGGGTACATAGTTCCTGGATTGTAGCACGGTCAAACCGGTAGGTCACGATTAAATGTCTCTCTTCCATTGTCAACAGGTCCACCAGCGGTCGGTACACCGGAGGATTCCGCCATCTTCTCATATGTCCCAGCTGACGGTGCCTAAGAAGGACAACAGCGAAGAACCAGTCACTATTCCTCCAGGTATGTACCCACAGTTACACACAAGACTACAGCAGACACAAAACCCTTCCTGTATGTGTGTTGAGTGTAGGCCTCAGTATGTGTGACGCAGTTGAAAATGAATCCATGTGGGCCCCTGAAATGGCGGCTGCCTGACCTCTAAACTGGGACAATGGGATTGTGGGGTAACAGCACTGGCGTTGCACACCGTCGCAGTAGGCGGTCGTAGACCGCGGCGCAATGCTGCATTGGTTAACATTGGACCCTATGGGTCCCAGGAGCCAATGAACAGGTGCGCCGGCGGTGATGATGCGCACCGTTGCGGACGTCACCGCAGCGGACGTCACCACTGTTTTCTATCTGTTCAATCACTAGATACCTGACCTTCGACAGGAGAGGACATACACTACTAGTGCTGCTGTGACCTCGGTCTGGAAGCGATGATGGCTGCTGCGTCTGGGGAAAGGGCCCCTGCCTTCACTGCACAAGAGTTGGAGAAACTTGTGGATGGAGTCCTCCCCCAGTACATGCTACTCTACGGTCCTCCAGACCAACAGGTTAGTACACAGGGAGCACGTTGTAGGGGCTAGGCCTGGGTGGACAGAGCTGGGTGGAAGAGGGAAGGGGGCAGAAGTCATACTACAGTAAAGCATGGGAATAAATGGGCCACATGGTCAGAGTAGGGAGGGGGCCACTCACAGTGATGGTGCAGTTGGTAATGACTGTTCCTCTTTCCTTGTGCATGTCATGTAGGTCAGCGCCCACCAGAAGAGGGACATTTGGCGCGCCATCGCCAAGGAGGTCCGGACCCTGGGGGCCCACCAGAGACGGGGCACCCACTGCCTTAAGAGATGGGAGGACATTCGCTGCTGCAGCAAGAAGACGGCGGAGGCTCAGCTGGGGATGGCCTCCCAACGTGGGAGGGGTGCCCGTCGTACCATGACCCCCCTGATGTTCCAGATCCTGGCGGTGGCCTACCCGGAGTTGGATGGGCGCTTAAGGACATCACAGCAGACACAAGGGGGTGAGTACACTCTCATTCTGCGGACTTTGCGTGCAGTGGAGGTGTCTGGGTGGGGGAGGCGGGCTCTGGGTGTCCCTAGGCCAGGGCGAGTTAGGTAGGCAAGGCCCCTCCGTAATGTAGGCCATGTGGCACTCTACCCCACCTCAGTAAATTATCAAGTTGAGGTATAGTTGCCCCTGGTGCATCAATGTGCGCAGATTTCCACCAATGCCATGTAGGCCATATCCCAGAAATTGCATGTACAGAGGGCAGGAGCGCGGCGTTGTGCATGGGGCTGCTGCGTCTGTCTTGTCCGCCAACGGTAGCGGTATGCCATGCACTAAAACTCTCTTTGTTCTGTCTCCCCCCCTTTTCCTGCTCTCCCTGTCCTTTTGTACATCAGCATCAACAGGCGGAGGTACAGTGGCACCTGAGCAAAAGGGAACTGTATCCCACATGGCCATGGAGGGCCACACCACAGACTCTGAATACACCAGTGGGACGGAGGGCGAGGGGAGCTTCACGTCGGCCACCGGATCACCAACCAGCGACACAGACTCCTCCGCCGATGTGAGCACCCCTGTGGTGGCGGCACCATCTGTGCGCCCCACTTCTACAGGTACAGCCGCCACCCCCCCTACCAGCACCGCCCTCCCAGCAGCCCCTCAGCGTTCGCCCCGTGCCCGCTCACCCAGGAGGGTGGGCATCACCTTCGCCCCAGGCACCTCAGGCCCTGCCCCAGTCATCCCTGCTGCCCTCAGTGACCATTGACCTCCTCAGGTCACTCACTGTTGGGCAGTCTACCATTGTGAATGCCATCCAGGGTGTAGAAAGGGCGTTGCAACACGGTAATGCATTCCTGGAGGGCATTCATTCTGGTCAGGCTGTCCTTCAGCGAACCCTGCAATCTCTGGCCTCAGCACTGATGGCAGCAATTGTCCCTGTGTCCAGCCTCCCCCCTCCAACTTCCTCCACCCAGACCCAATCCCCTGTACCCCAGCCCATCCCAAGCACACCTACAGACCAGCATGCACACAAGTCAACACCCAAAAGTAGCTCAGGCAAACATAGGCACCACACATCCCACAGGCACTCACACAAGCATCACACCCATACAGACACAGCAACATCCCCTGTCTCCACTGTGTCCCCCTCCTCCTCTTCTCCCTCCTCCCTCCCAGTCTCGTCTACACACACACCTGCATGCACCACATCTACAGGCACTAGGACGCTCACCAGGACACCCAGCACCTCACGCCGCTCACCTGCACTCACCACCTCCACTGCCATTTACACGTCCCCTGTGTCCTCTCCCAGTGTGTCTGTGACGCCCCCTCCCAAAGTACCCAAACGCCGGCAATCACTCACCCAACATCCATCCACCTCACGACAGCCTCCAGTACCTGCACCCAAAACACCTAAAGTGACACCTCCTACAACCACCTCCTCTTCCTCCACTCCCAGACCCCCTCCAGCTACCCATCCCAGTGTTCGTCAGAAACTGTCCCTCTGTCAAATTGACCTTTTTGCCCCCACCCCCCCCTCCAATTCATCAGTCCCGTCGTAGCACCTCAGCCAAAAAGCCACCAGTACCAGTGGTGCGTGTTCCAGGTTTTTGGAGTGCACCGTCCACCAGGGCAGGCAGTGGGACCTGGAGCCAAGGCACTGGCAGCCCACCCCCTGTAAAGGCTCCGAAATTGAAGAGTGGACGACGGGACTGTGTCAAGACTCCTGGTGGGACAACAAGTGAAATGTGATCGAAGGCGATTGGTGAGTCAGCTGTAACTCCAAAAAAGGTGTGGAAGGTCCCGAGGAAGTCTGCCCAGCCTGTTGTGAGTGTCACGGCGGAGAAGTGCACCATCATTTACGGCGGTCCAGACACAACCGCCAGCACCGTCATCACTGGTCCAGAGCCCACCGCCAGAGTCAGTGCCCAGGAGGGCCCAAGTATCGTAACGGGTCCAGAGCCCACCGCCAGAGTCAGTGCCCAGGAGGGCCCAAGTATCGTCACTGGTCCTGAGACTACCGCACAAGACACAGCCCAGGAGGGCCCAAGTATCGTCACTGGTCGTGAGACCACCGCACAAGACACAGCCCAGGAGGGCCCAAGTATCGTCACTGGTCCTGAGACCACCACACAAGACACAGCCCAGGTGGGGCCAGGATGCCACAGCCCCGCTGTGCAATGATGGAACGTCATGCCACACACCAATGTCCAGTATGGAGATCGTCATGCCACACACCAATGTCCAGTGTGGAGTTCATCATGCCACACACCAATGTCCAGTATGGAGATCGTCATGCCACACACCAATGTCCGTATCAGAACCGCCATGTCAAAGCACCGCTGAATAGTCCAGAGACCGCCATGTCAAAGCACCGCTGACCAGGGCAAAGACCGCCATGGCAAAGCACCGCTGAACAGTCCAGAGACCGCCATGGCAAAGCACCGCTGAACAGTCCAGAGACCGCCATGGCAAAGCACCGCTGAACAGGGCAAAGACCGCCATGGCAAAGCACCGCTGAACAGTCCAGAACCGCCATGGCAAAGCACCGCTGAACAGTCCAGAGACCGCCATGGCAAAGCACCGCTAAACAGTCCAGAGACCACCATGGCAAAGCACCGCTGAACAGGGCAAAGATCGCCATGGCAAAGCACCGCTGAACAGTCCAGAGACCGCCATGGCAAAGCACCGCTGAACAGTCCAGAGACCGCAATGGCAAAGCACCGCTGAACAGGACAAAGACCGCCATGGCAAAGCACCGCTGAACAGTCCAGAACCGCCATGGCAAAGCACCGCTGAACAGTCCAGAGACCGCCATGGCAAAGCACCGCTGAACAGTCCAGAGACCGCAATGGCAAAGCACCGCTGAACAGGGCAAAGACCGCCATGGCAAAGCACCGCTGAACAGTCCAGAACCGCCATGGCAAAGCACCGCTGAACAGTCCACAGACCGCCATGGCAAAGCACCGCTGAACAGGGCAATGCACCAGGTAGGAATGAATGGCCCACCACATCAGGCATCCTTATCACGTGTGCAGCTGGGACAGTGACAGGACACTACCTTTCACGGGGAGACTCATCCAGTCTGGGCACCAGTCACCCCCCAGTACCAGTATGGACCTGCATCGACTTGAGAGACTGTGGCTTTGCACTCCCCAGGATGTAACAGTGGGCAACCCACCCACTGTAGAGACTTGAGAGACTGTGGCTTTGCACTCCCCAGGATGTCACAGTGGGCAACCCACCCACTGTAGAGACTTGAGAGACTGTGGCTTTGCACTCCCCAGGATGACACAGTGGGCAACCCACCCACTGTAGAGACTTGAGAGACTGTGGCTTTGCACTCCCCAGGATGGCACAGTGGGCAAACCACCCACTGTAGAGACTTGAGAGACTGTGGCTTCGCACTCCCCAGGATACATCAATGGGCATGGAGCCCCGTCGTGGATCTGGCTTTGCATTCATGTGGCTGAGGTGCCCCCCCTTCCCTTCCCCCTGGGGTGCCTGTAGTGTTTCTATCTGATGCCCCGGCAGTGTTCTCTCGGATTTTGGTCAGGTATCTATTGTGGGCCTCGCCCATGCATTTTTGGACTGTTTGTGCACGGACATTGTTGTGTACATATCTGCAATACTTATCGGATTATTTATGTAAATATGAGTGATTTTGGAATACATATATTTGTATATTTTTGTATGACATGTATATTGGCACATTATAATGTTTGCCCGAAATTCGTATTGTCTTTGCATTCTTCTTCTGTTCTTCTTGTTACTTCATTGGTGTGTATGTTGTACTATGCGAGGGTGGGGGTGGGGGTGTTTGGTGGGTGTCCCCCTAACTTTTGCCTCCTGCCTCCCCCGTGTCATAGGTGCAGTACTCACCGGTATCTTCTGCGCCTACGTCGCTGTTGGTCGTGAAGGAGCAGAAAGACAAGGGCAGGGAGTATTTGGAGTTCCGGCTCCATGGAGTCGTCGTTCCTCGTGGGATGTGTAGAAGGTGAGCGTTTTCCCATAGCAAAAGCTGTTTTCGCCGTGTTTTTATCCATGGTGAATCCGCCCAGGAAAAGGTGGCGGATTGGCCTGTTGTGATACTGTGGGCGGTACATTGTCTCCCGCCTGTCTGTTGGCGGTGACCGCTGCGCTGCTTGTCTGTACCGCAGTGGCGGGCGGTGTGTTAAAGTGGCTGTCTTTGTTGGCGGTTTCCGCCAGGGTCATAATTCCCTTTTTTTGTCCGTCTGACTGTTTGCGGTATTACCGCATCTTTAACACCGTCCGCCAGGGTTGTAATGACCACCTATATCTCTTCTGTGCGGTCTCTGTATGCAGAGATTCTCCCCTTTCTTTTTTAGGTGTTTGTTGTTTTTTATCCCAGCGTTTTTTAGAACCCTCAGGAGCATGCTTGGTCGTATCTTTATTAGACATACCCTGAAACTGTAGTTTTGTGGGTCTGGCCACCAGACTTTCTCGATTAATACTAGAGTAGGTGTCTGCGATAATCTTGGCAGCTCACGTTCTTGATCCTGTGGAGGAACATCCCGGAGCAGCATGCGTACTGCTAGTGCAACTGCTTTCCCTTTAAGGTTACTTAATATGATTGAAGATACTGTGGCAAAATTACCCAGAAATGGCATCCCCAAGTGCAGGGCCACCGCAGCCCCTTATTCATCTTGAATCTGTTTTAACACTTACGGTAGATCGGCAAGTGTCAGTGTACCGCGTGCCGTAGTATAGAGTGTGGAAAATACTGTGCCCCAACTACTGTAGTTATCTACTGTGGGATCCAATCCCAAATGGCAAGCACATAGTTAATATTCTATGCTTATCCTGAGGTCCTGTATGGGAAAATACTGCTTCCAGTGCATTTATTTTTTGAGCTAATCAAAACGAAATCTCTTCTCGTTTGGCTGGTACTTTACCCATGAGCGAATGTACAGTCGCAGGATTACTGCATGTGGTTGCACCGGGGCAGCACGTACTGGGTTTGTATTTAATGTTTGCATTACAAACTGTACTAATCATCTATATATTTCCGTCAGCTCAGCATATAAGCGGCATACTTCCGCTACCGTCAAGGTTGCTGCTTGAGGGTGCGGTGTATATGTGGCCAATAAAGGCCAGGTACGACCATCATTACTTAGAGGACCTAACCTAATGTGTAGGATTGTATGTGGTAGGTGTAGGAAAGTACCATCTTGCCTGGCATGTTACCCCCATATTTCACTGTATATATGTTGTTTTAGTTGTATGTGCCACTGGGACCCTGCCAGCCAGGGCCCCAGTGCTCATAAGTGTGCCCTGTATGTGTTACCTGTGTTATGACTAACTGTCTCACTGAGGCTCTGCTATCCAGAACCTCAGTGGTTATGCTCTCTCATTTCTTTCCAAATTGTCACTAACAGGCTAGTGACCAATTTCACCAATTCACATTGGCATACTGGGACACCCTTATAATTCCCTAGTATATGGTACTGAGGTACCCAGGGTATTGGGGTTCCAGGAGATCCCTATGGGCTGCAGCATTTCTTGTGCCACCCATAGGGAGATCTGACAATTCTTACACAGGCCTGCCAGTGCAGCCTGAGTGAAATAACGTCCACGTTATTTCCCAGCCATTTACCACTGCACTTAAGTAACTTATAAGTCACCTATATGTCTAACCTTTACCTGGTAAAGGTTGGGTGCTAAGTTACTTAGTGTGTGGGCACCCTGGCACTAGCCAAGGTGCTCCCACATTGTTCAGGGCAAATTCCCCGGACTTTGTGAGTGCGGGGACACCATTACACGCGTGCACTATACATAGGTCACTACCTATGTATAGCTTCACAATGGTAACTCCGAATATGGCCATGTAACATGTCTAAGATCATGGAATTGCCCCCTCAATGCCATCCTGGCATTGGTGAGACAATCCCATGATCCCACGGGTCTCTAGCACAGACCCGGGTACTGCCAAACTACCTTTCCCGGGGTTTCACTGCAGCTGCTGCTGCTGCCAACCCCTCAGACAGGTTTCTACCCTCCTGGGTTCCAGCCAGGCTTGGCCCGGGAAGGCAGAACAAAGGACTTTCTCAGAGAGAGGGTGTTACACCCTCTCCCTTTGGAAAAAGGTGTCAGGGCTGGGGAGGAGTAGCCTCCCCCAGCCTCTGGAAATGCTTTGATGGGCACATCTCTGCATAAGCCAGTCTGCACCGGTTCAGGGATCCCTCAGCCCTGCTCTGGCGCGAAACTAGACAAAGGAAAGGGGAGTGACCACTCCCCTGACCTGCAGCTCCCCTGGGAGGTGCCCAGAGCTCCTCCAGTGTGCTCCAGACCTCTGCCATCTTGGAAACAGAGGTGCTGCTGGCACACTGGACTGCTCTGAGTGGCCAGTGCCAGCAGGTGACGTCAGAGACTCCTTCTGATAGGCTCCTTCAGGTGTTGCTAGCCTATCCTCTCTCCTAAGTAGCCAAACCTCCTTTTCTGGCTATTTAGGGTCTCTGCTTTGGGGAATTCTTTAGATAACGAATGCAAGAGCTCATCAGAGTTCCTCTGCATCTCTCTCTTCACCTTCTGCCAAGGAATCGACTGCTGACCGCGCTGAAAGCCTGCAAAACTGCAACAAAGTAGCAAAGACGACTATTGCGACCTTGTAACGCTGATCCTGACGCCTTCTCGAGTGTTTTCCTGGTGGTGCATGCTGTGGGGGTAGTCTGCCTCCTCTCTGCACTAGAATCTCTGAAGAAATCTCCCGTGGGTCGATGGAATCTTCCCCCTGCAACCGCAGGCACCAAAGAACTGCATCACCGGTCCTCTGGGTCTCCTCTCAGCACGACGAGCCTGGTCCCTTGAACTCAGCAACTCAGTCCAAGTGACTCCCACAGTCCAGTGACTCTTCAGTCCAAGTTTGGTGGAGGTAAGTCCTTGCCTTCCCACGCTAGACTGCATTGCTGGGAACCGCGTGTTTTGCAGCTACTCCGGCTCCTGTGCACTCTCCGAGGATTTCCTTTGTGCACAGCCAAGCCTGGGTCCCCGGCACTCTAACCTGCATTGCACAACCTCCTGAGTTGTCCTCTGGCGGCGTGGGACTCTCTTGTGCAACTTCGGGTGAGCACTGATTCACTCCACTTTGTAGTGCCTGTTCCGGCACTTCTGCGGGTGCTGCTTGCTTCTGAGTGGGCTCTTTGTCTTGCTGGATGCCTCCTCTGTCTCCTCACGCAATTGGTGACATCCTGGTCCCTCCTGGGCCACAGCAGCATCCAAAAACCCTAACCGCAACCCTTGCAGCTAGCAAGGCTTGTTTGCGGTCTTTCTGCGGGAAAACAATTCTGCACAACTCTTCACGATGTGGGACATCCATCCTCCAAAGGGGAAGTTTCTAACCCTTGTCGTTCTTGCAGAATCCTCAGCTTCTATCATCCGGTGGCAGCTTCTTTGCACCCACAGCTGGCATTTCCTGGGCATCTGCCCACTCCCGACTTGATCGTGGCTTTTGGACTTGGTCCCCTTATTCCACAGGTACTCTCGTCTGGAAATCCATCATTGTTGCATTGCTGGTGTTGGTCTTTCCTGCAGAATTCCCCTATCACGACTTCTGTGCTCTTTGGGGAACTTAGGTGCAGTTTGCACCCACTTTTCAGGGTCTTGGGGTGGGCTATTTTTCTAACCCTCACTGTTTTCTTACAGTCCCAGCGACCCTCTACAAGGTCACATAGGTTTGGGGTCCATTCGTGGTTCTCATTCCACTTCTAGAGTATATGGTTTGTGTTGCCCCCATCCCTATGTGCCCCCATTGCATCCTATTGTGACTATACATTGTTTGCACTGTTTTCTATTGCTATTACTGCATATTTTGGTATTGTGTACATATATCTTGTGTATATTTGCTATCCTCATACTGAGGGTACTCACTGAGATACTTTTGGCATATTGTCATAAAAATAAAGTACCTTTATTTTTAGTATATCTGTGTATTGTATTTTCTTATGATATTGTGCATATGACACTAGTGGTACTGTAGGAGCTTCACTCGTCTCCTAGTTCAGCCTAAGCTGCTCTGCTAAGCTACCTTTTCTATCAGCCTAAGCTGCTAGACAACCCTCTACACTAATAAGGGATACCTGAGCCTGGTGCAAGGTGTAAGTACCCCTTGGTACTCACTACAAGCCAGTCCAGCCTCCTACAGTAGGGCGCCATCAAGCTAATTATTATGTTCTTGATAAGATAGAGGTATTTCTAGATATGAATACGCTCTATATTGTGCAGGTATGTTTGCAGGTGTATAGTGATGAAATGTATTTGTGTTCCCATCTGCTGCTGGAAATGTGACCCAAGAATAGAACATTTCTGTTCTATAGGCTGGATGAGCCTCGACAACAAATGTAACAGGATCCCCATGGGCCGTTAGGCCATGTGCCAATAAATGTGCAGTAACCGGTGGGCGCATATTAACTGCAATTGCTACCTGTTGCAGGTTCGCATGATGAATGGTTAATTTTGTTGCGAGATAAGCACACCAAATGGGAATTATCCTTTTAGGGTTCAATCTTGAACAACCTACAGCATTAGTTAGGTAGTCCCTACTTAGCTGATGAAGAAAATCCTCAATACCACAGACGTCTCCGTAAATAGTACTGAGGTGTCTTTGAATGTAGTGAGACAGAGATACTCAAGAGGACCCGAAAATTAATGCCTGACTAAACGTTGGAGGCGCCATGTCACATAAGTTCTCATTATTCTAATGAGACTACTGGATTTGGGTGGCAGAATTACTTGTACTGCGGGGGACTGAGTCTGAACCCAAGCCGGGTGACACCTGTCGGCCTAATCTGGGTTTTCTTCCGGCTAACTAGCAACGCCTCATCTCCACCCAAGAGCAGGGGTGATTGGGCAACCGGGCGCATGACACAAATGACTCCCCAGGGAGATTGTGGTCACTCAGATCTCATCTGTTACTTTCAGTTACATGAGTCTCACGTATGCAAGGACAATCAGAGGCAGAGTATAGTTCGATAAGGTTTTATTGAGGTAACTGCATCTTAGATCATAAAGCATGTATTGCAATAACTAGGACGATGAAGCATCACAGGATTAAAATTGTGACAAGGAGAGTAAAACACAAAAATAACGCTACCATATTGTCACTAAGATTATTAAGGATAGTTCCTTCCTAGGCTATGTTAGAGCACAGCATGTTAAGTTCTAATTCTGCCCTTCAGGTTCCCCTGGGAAGACATCATCCCTCATACCTGAGAAAGAGGCCTGTAGTCTACATAAGCAGCTGCAGCGAATCACTCAGCAATCAGCATCCAGTCGTGGTCACCTGGCTGGAATCTCCCTCTAACGTACATGGGTCAAAGTAGTGTTTTTATAATAAAACATCTGATGTTCCAAGAAAGGACCCCCACGTAAGAGTGTGTAAGATTCTATGAACATTGGAGACAAAGCGTACCACTTTTGCCGGCAACCTATCCTACTGCAGTCTTGAGAAAAGCACAGAGTGAAAGAAATGTCTTGTTTAAGAACGCAGTGCTCACCTAGGCGAAGAACAGTTACATAGAGAAAATGGCTATTGTTAAAATAATATAACGAAGCTAGAATAAAACATACCTAGGTTAAAGTGCCCAACGGCAGGCCTAGTTTGCTAAAATAACATATCTAAAACTATAGCTAAAATGGCTACACAACACTTTGTGGCATGGATGCTATACTTTTAATGGGACAGAATCTCAGCTATCAGGTTCTCTGGCATACTGAGGGCCTGATCACGAGTTTGGCAGTCCAGCAACTGCCATGGCAGCGGTGGCAGTCCGACCGCCATCAGCTTGGCTGTTGGTCCACTGTATTACTGATCATGCAGGGAGTAAGGAGAAAAGACTGCGCAGTCCCGCCAGCACCACCAGGCAGCGCAGACTTCCGCGGTCATGAGGCATCACAAACTCGCCGGCTGAGACAGTCTTTCCGCCAGACACATTCTGAGGTTAGACACCGCCAATGTCACAGTGGCGCTCCAACCAGCAAGTCTCAGCAGGCGGAAACTGAGAGTATAAAGGGAGCAATTTACCTGCAGGCAGCGTTACATGTCCGGTGCCGCCATGGAGCCCATCACACATGGCCTACCACCGCCGCTGCTGCTCATTGATGGGGCCCAAAATCCATGCTGCTGTGGACGCAACTGACTGTAAGTACGCACACCCACCTGTGTCATTACACTCAACAACAGATCATCGCACCGTCATCCACTTAAGATGGGGTTCACGCTGTGGGCACATAGTACACTTGTCATGGTATACACAATCAGAGTCATTCACAAAGAAGGACACATTCACAGCCACAAAACACCCCCTTTGGGCAGGTCACTCACAATGCGCCGCAACACTACACAAAAACACGTCTGCACATCTGAGGCACAGTGACAGTGAAGTGTACACAACATCAGCACGACACATCTGAAAATACAACTGACACCCACACATTGCACATTTGCCATGGACTGGAATGAGATTCGCAATAGTCAGAGAGACAAATATACAAAGCATACTATGAAAACAACACCTGTACAATAGGGATGGGGGAATCAGGAACATTAAGGGAAGGACGCTGCACTGGGACATGTATCACTTACCACATGCCCCTAAAACAACAGTTGCACAGGAACAGACCCTTCATGTATCTGACGGACAAACAAAAGTAGAGCCAAGTGACATACCTATCTGCACAATGTGGAAGTGCAAGTCAAAAAAACGCATACAACAGCAATAACATGGACCATACATCTAGCTGAAGTAGCTGCAAGGTACACAAAGCAACATTTATTTTAAACCAAATGCAAAGTGTCAAAGGCAATTGGCCAGTCCAGCAGTTTTTCAGTGCACAGTACTGTGCCCACACTTGACTCCTATTACTGCCAGGGAATTTCCACAGGAAGGAGCATCAAGGAGGCAGGCAGGCACCTCAGGTATCATCCAGGGGGAAGGGTGTGGGTAAAATTTGGGATGGGTGGGTTTGGGGGATGGCTCTTTCTTAGGTAGGCTTCTTCTTGGGGGGAGGGGTGTGGGTGTTTATTGGGGGGGCAGTTGTGACAGAGAGGACTTGGATGTGGAAGGGATGGATTGGGATATGGGTCAGGCCTCTTGAGCTTGGGACGGGGGTGGGAGGAACAGCGAAAAGGGCAAGTTAAAAAAATACCTTTGGAACACAGGGATAGTCATCAAAAGGGGTTGAGTATTTGGAGGTTGAGGGAATGGTTGCCTGGTGTGTTGGTGTTGATGTCTTGGGTGTGTGTGTGTGTGTATGTGTGTGTGAGGTATGCTTCTGTGTGTCTTGGGAGGCTGAGAGGTGGAGGTGCTGGGTGATGTGGCAGTGGTAGATGTGTGTGTATCTTTTGGGGTGGTGTCTGCAGGTACGGTGGATGTGGTGAATGTGTGTCTGTTGGTGTTGTGTCTGCAGGTATGGTGGATGTGGTGGATTTCTGTGAGTCTGTGTGTCTGTTGGGGTGGTGTCTGCAGATATGGTGGGTGTGGTGAATTTCTGTGTGTCCGTTGGAAATGGTGGGTGTTTCACTGCCTGTTGTTGTGGTGCCTATAGTATGTTTGACATGGTGTGTGGGCCAGTGGGGGTCATGGGGATGTCTGGAGAATGGTGGCTGATGTTGTGTGTGGGGGTGTCTGTTGAGTGTTGTTGGTGCTGGTGTGTTTTGTGGTGTTTGTGTTTATGTGTGCTGTTTGTGTGTGTTGAGGTGGGTGTGTGCAGAGTTTTCTGTGTGCTTGGGTTAGGTAGGGGAATGGGGATTTGGGTTGGGAAGGGGGGATGGAATTGAGGGGTGACTGGCTGCCTCAGGGGGAGGCCAGAGCCTGAAAAGATCTCTGTAGGCCAGACATGGCACTATGAATGCCTTCCAGGAAAGCATTGGTCTGCTGAAGTTGGCAGGCCAACTCCCGGATGGCATTTACCATGGCAGTCTGACCCACAGAGATACTCCTCAGGAGGTCAATAGTCTCCTCACTCAGGGAAGCAGTGGTAGCGGGGGCCGGGGTGGAGGTAACTGGGGCAAAGTAGACACCCACCCTCTTGGGTGAGCAGGTACGGTCAACTGGGTGAGGAGCAACAGGGAGGGTGGCATTAGAACTGGGGCTGGTGGACAAAGATGGCACTGGAGTATGTCCCGATGGGTCCGTCACTACCAGGGAGTGGCCACAGGAGGAAGAATCTGATGATGAGGATTATGTAGGTCCGGTCTCCTCTGTGGTACTCCCCTCACCCTTTGGGACACTGGGTCCCTCTGTGTCGGTGGTATCTTGACCTGAGGTCCTGTGACCAGATGCTTCTCAACTTGACTGTGCCCTGTCTCCTTTTCTTGACTGGGTTGATACTGCAAATACAAAGAGAAATAGGGTTACCACATGTCCCTTCCAAACTTGAACATTACCATGTGGCCCCTACATGTACCGTACCATATGCATGATGCCATCTGAATTGTCAACAATCGCCCAAAGGAAAATCCGGATCTCAGACAACTATAATTGCATGGCTGAAGTTGTGCAATCACGGTAACCATTGAACAAGAAGGAGACCACATCACCTTCAGTGCTTTGCCTCATGGAGCATACCTCACTTGCTTGTTGTCACACAATAAACAGGCCAATACCAGCTGCATTCTCACAGATCCCTCACAAGGCAATGCAGACATTTATTTGTCACATACACAATAACAGAACCCCAGCAGTGGGGTGTGGTGCTAGGGGCTTTTGGTGCTGACCTGACCATCCTTTCACCAGAGTCCTTTCCCACCCGCTTGAAGTTCTGTGGGTGGAATGCTGTGAACTTTTGCTTCAAGCATAACAAGGTTGACTACCTCAGTTTCAGGGTATGTAACCCTCTGAAATATTTACTCAAATATACGTTGACTGTTATTCCTCATTTCTCCATTAAGTTACTCAGAGAAACATTGATAGAAAAGCTTATTGCAATAACCCACATTATTGTAGTACTGTCTTTTCAATTGCACCATTGACACTCACTTATCAATGTGCCATGCAAAGGTGTAATCAACCTCTGATATTCATAGATAACCCTAGAGAACCAATAATGAAATGGGAAACGTGGTTCCAATTATTCTCCAACTACATGATGGCTGCTGATGGTAAAATTGTTGATAATTAATGAACAAACTCCACTTTTAGGCTTAATACGCAGAAAAATGCACAATGTATTGCCCACTTGTCATTTCCTCTTGGCATGTTCACAGACTATAATGAGTTTAGAGCCACAGATCATCTAAAAGTACATGTAATGAAAAGATTTTACATCCAATTTCAGTTTTCCAGTGAACCCATTAAATCAGAAGTGGCAACTCTAAGAATCTTCCCTTCAACAAAAATCTGCATAGTTGTGATTCATTATTACAATAAATCAGCAGGCACAGTTATTTAGGAATAGAAACCCTACACAGGAGGAAATGATTTATATTGTGAAAAGTTAGTGAAGCATCCCTATGTTCAAATAATTAGGTGAAGTCAAGCAGTTCTCAAGTGAAGGGGGTATTATCAGAAACAAACAAATAGCTGAAGGACAGAAGGAAAAAAGTAAAGAAGAAAAACTGTTGTCATTCCATCAACAAAACGAATTGTCCATCTTCTGGGAGGAAATGTTTCTAGTGCAACAGAACTAGTCACTTTGCAGTGGCTGTAAGATCACCACTAAACAGTTATGGCCTCATTTACGAGGCCCCAGCGGCCCACTGCACCACCAGAACATCAATTTTTTGGACGCTCCCATGGTGCAGTGTGCCAGTCCATATTTACAAGGCCACACAAATCCACCTTGCATGGCTTTTCATGGCCTTGCAAATATGGACCCCTTTAACGCATAACACTGTGTGAAATGGGCGTTCCAGGGGTGTTGCTTGAGTGCTCCCACGCAACATCCATGGAACACGAAGGATCTCTGACGCATTCCCAGATTTACAAGTCTGGGAATGTGTCAGATTCATACGCCACGTCAGGGGTGGAGTAAGAGTGATGCAACAGGAAGAAATATCTTTATTTCTTTCAGTTTTTTCCTCCTTTAATGCGTGCTGCATTCTGATATTAAGTAGCAAAGATCAGCTGGAAAATACTAAGTCAAAAAGTTTGCAAAACAGCAGCATTGTTGATGAACCCTGCATTGCAATAATTTGTGAAGTCAACATAGATAAACTGAAGTTTCAATTTGTAGAGGATTCTGACTCACCGTATGATCATTTCAAACATTTATTTAAGATTTGGCATAGCTAACACTTAGAGAAACCGGATGCTAAGATATTTATATACTGTGCTAACATCATTAATATGGTAGTAGTTTTCGTTTCTTCCATTAAATTTAGAGTAAGTAAAACTTTACACAAGGTATATGTTGCTAAAAAAAAAAGGTCAGCATCTTTTGGGTTGGCAAGACCGAGGAAACGTAGGTTAAACTCTTAGGTCTGATACTTGTTCCCATTTCTTGCATTTCCAGTCTGAATAGTGAAAGTCATCAAGTGCTTGATGAGTATAAAGAAGGGTCCAGAAAGGCGTTAGGTAGCAGTAAGGGGTTTTCTCGTGAGATCACATTGAAAGAAATATGTTACCCGCCAAACACAAGTAAAGAAATGCATCTCTAAGTGTTAGGCAGAAATTGCGTCTATGCTGAGAGATGTGCACAAGTTTGTCAGCACACCTAGACTCACTGGCTTATTGTGTCTCCTTGTTATCAAATTATTATTATTAATTGAGCCCCTTCTTATTACAGAGTAAATAATCTCTACATATCAATTCTTAAGAACAGTGTGCCTCACTCATGACTCACTAAATTTACCGTAGTAACGTTTCCCAACTGATAGTGATTAATTCCTTCCTCGTTAAAAAGAATTTCCTTCTGGGATCTACTGGCCTGTAGTAAATGTTTTACCACCTCTAGTTATTTACTTTTTCCTTTCCCCGCAGACTTTAAATAATTACAAATGCCTATTGCCTCCATTGATATTGCTGAAGTGCTCACACCTTCAAAGCCCTGAAGTTGACCTTGAAAACTTCTGATAAGGTTGAAACTCCGCTGACTTGATTACATTCAGACTCCTGGACCCTGCTTTTAGGTTCAATTTCCTTGATTAAGAGTGGATTTTGCCAACGAACATTCCCATTAGCCTAGTAGTACTCAAGAGCACTAAGGCCCATATTTATACTCTGTTTGCGCTGGATTTGCGTCATTTCTTTTGACGCTAATCCGGCGCAAACCTAACTCCATATTTATACTTTGGCGCTAGACCCATCTACAGCCAAAATTATGGAGTTAGAGTCATTTTGTTACAGTGGAAACCTACCTTGTGTCAATGAGATGCAAGGTAGGCATTCCTGGGCAAAAAATGACTCAAAGGGATTTGCGCCTTATCTATACTCCCGTGCACAAATGACGCACGGGAGGAGGAGGGCCTTAAAAAATGGCTTTAAGCCCGTTTAGAGTCATTTTTTAACGCCTGGGTCAGGGCAGGCGTTAGAGGACCTGTGGGCTTATTTCCATGGTCTCCGACCATGGAAGCAGTCCACAGGTGCCCTACACTGCACCCAGGGACAACGCCTGCCACCCTCGCCCACCCCTTGAGGACACCCATGGATGGGGGGACCCATCTACGGTATGTACAGGTAAGTTTTTTTTTTTTTTTTTACGTGGCATGGGGAGGCCCCTACATTACTAAGCTTTGCTAAGGCAGGAGTCATTTCCATAGGGTTGTGCGTCAAAAAATGAAGCTAGTCAGGTTAGAGTCAATATTTTTGACTCTAACCTGACTTGCACAATTCTTTAAAGCACAACCCCCAGTCTTCCTTACGCCTCCCCTGCCCGGTTAACGTCAATTATTTTGACGCTAACCAGGCTGCAGCACCTGCTACCATAATTCCTTAAATATGATGCCCGACTGGTGCGTTGGAATAGCGGTAGCCGGCGTTAAACTTTTTGACAGGTTTCCGTCATAAAGTATAAATAAGGGCCTAAACGTTTTCATTAAACTCCATTGTTCCGTCAGTAAATAAAATACTAACTCTATTCTGCCTAAATGTTCAGCTATTGTTTGATTTGTTACATGTCTCATTAATTGTGTACTAGTCTAGGAGGTGACCAACTAAATGATGACAAGTGAGCCCACAGTGACAATTTGAAATTGCCTTATGAAGATTCACTTGGACAATTGGTGTTTTGAGCAGACTTTTTTTGACTTAAGTGGTTGCAGAGTCATTCAAGGCATCACCTCTACAGAAATGGCATGTATAGAACTACTAGGGGATAAGATGAAAGCTATTTTCCTTACTGCAGAGCATGGAGTACCGTATTTTCATCGCAACTGGTGATTCAATGGCCCTGCTTTACTAGATGTCGAATTACGTTCCTTATATTACCTCTCAGTTATATCTGATGTTATTGATCTTAGACAGTTTTTCTGCCTCTGATGCTCTTATTGGGCAATGGTCCTGAAAATTAAATAATTTCCTAAGCCCAAATGGGAAATGGCATAGGGGGAGCTAGGAGCTGAGTCAGCACAGGAGAAGACGTTTTGGGTCTCCTGGTAGCCTATTAAACTGCAGATAAATAAAGTCCATTAAACTGCAAAAGATCCTAAGCTATACTGTTGTGGGTTCAGTTTACACTATGCTCGGGCCAACGTATTCTAGCTTAGCTTAGGCCTGTGCCCTTTTAACTACATATGCACTCTGATTTAATTTATTAATTTGTATTCATTTTTACTTAGTCTGCTTTCAGCGGGGATGTTTTTATTTTCTAATCAGCTGTAACTTTGTGATTCTGTGAAAGCATTGTTATTATTCTGTGTACAACATTTCACCATGTACCTTTGTCCAAGGTTGACGACTCTGAGTACATGGGAATCCAGATAGAAATTAGCTCCACAAGAGTTTGTAAACGATCCAACACTTAGGCATTTTCCTACGTCAGGCCTTTTCAAGGAACGAAAATATGTTTCTTAAAGTCCAAGGAACAACAGAGAGGTAATTCCAGCCAGGATTGCATCCACGCTGCATGTCATTTCATTGCTGACCTCGGCGGTGAGACTTCTCGACCACGACTTTCCCTGAGAAGCCATAGAGTGTCATGTTCCAGGCTGCCACAAATCACCTTTTATTCCAGGTTTTGGTGAGGTGCTGCTATTTTGCCAAAAAGGTTGGGCCAACAGCTGCCAAGACTGTGTGGGATTGACTCCGCCACCCACAAATTGGTGCTGCTGCCCCTAATCCAGCAATCTTGTTCTAACAATGGGAATCCTACGACATGGCGACGCCAATGTTGGTTAGGCACTAATTATACACCTGAGTATTTCTGTCTCACATACACTAAGGTACCCTAAATACCCTTTTATAGAGATGTCTGTGGTCTTAGGGAAAGTCCTCCTCAGCTGAATAAGGAGCACCTATCTAAGCGGTAGGTTGTTCAAGCTTGAACCTTAAAAGGATTCCCTCATTGGTGTTCCGAACTCTGATATCTATTCCTTAATATGGCACAACCAGTAAATATTCACGAAAACAGTAGACAACCTGCTGCACAGTTCCTTTTAGCTAATGGCCAAGAATGGAAATATTCTATTCATGGGTCACCTTCCTGGAAATAAAAGCTGACGCCAACACATTTCATAAATACAGGGTAACGAACATACCCTTAGAGTACAGAGCATACCAATATTTAGAAATACTCTAAATTATCAAGAACAACAAGATTGGTTTAATGGTGCCTTTCCACGTGTAATAAAACCTGTTAGATTAGGTCCTTTAAGCAATGAAGGTCCAGGGTGGCCAAAATTGTCCACATACACATAATATCCCAATGTGCAAGCTCTGCCAGTAGCAGAAGTAAGCATGCTGTACAATGAGCTAGTAGACAATTAATACAATTCGTAATGCGGATTTCAAACATCACCCCAGTTATAAATCAATTGGCTGTTACAGGGATCAATCCATAAACTGTCCGTTGAATAATGGGAAAAGCACCCACTGAGTGGGAAAAGATTCCATTCTGGGTCGCACAAAAACAAATCATCTGGAAGCAGTTTCTCCCCATACAGGACCCCAAGATAAACATAGACTTTTCACAATGTGCTTGCCATTTGGAATGGTTCCCTCAATAGAGGAATTCACCACTTGGGGCAGTCTTTGATGTAATATATACCACTACACATGGTACACCAGCATTTGCAAATCTACCAGAAGTGTTGAAGCAAATTCAAAATGAACACAGGGCAGACCCAGCCCTGGATTTGAGGATGAAACTGATATGTAATTTTGACACAGTGTCCTCAATAATTTGAAGCAATATTAAAGGGGAAGCAGCAGCACTGGCAATTCCCCAGCAGCTCTGGGAGGCCCCCTCAGTGGGACTAGGAGTGCAAGCTGACAAAGATTATTTCTGAAATTTATACTAGTATAGGTCGGGATAGTCTGGGGGCGAGACCAACTAAACCTCAACTTCAGAATACCACCAAGGAGGGTACTAAGCAGGCACAAGAGAGCTCTAAAAAATGCAGGGCTAAATAAAAAACAAAACAAAGATAGAAGAACACGAAGAGTAGAATCTCCACCACCAGAGGCCTCAGAAAGAAGATACAACCTTAGAAATAGGGATACTTCAAAAACACCATATAGATATCAATATATTGACAGTCGCCCATGTCGTTCCTTCCAGGACATATCGGCTAAATGGAGTGCTAGAGGAGGATGGTCAGAACACCGAAGCGAGTACGTGAAGCTGAAAAAGGACTCACAATGCTCCTCAGAGACTTCCACAAAAAAGGAAGAGTTACTTCCGCAGCAAAAGCCCCAATTTAAAAAGAAAAAGGGAGTAGCAATTTCAATTAAAGATCAGACTTCTGCTGAGAAGTTGTTGAAGAACAGGATATGGGCAGTGACTCTGCTAGAAAGCGCGGCAGAGGTCACAATATGTCACTAGGGTCTTATAGATCTTCTGAAAGTGACGCCGACTAACGACCTCCTTGTTGAGACAGTGGACCGGTGCGACTCCCCACCCAAAAGGGTCTACAGATTAAACATACAGATTGAGGGAGACATTGACCGCAATATCAAAATAATCTTCTGGAGAATACTAACATTAAAATATGATATTTTGTGGGCAGAAAAAGGCTGGCCTCCTGAATTTGTCTGCATCCTCCCACAAAGGGAAGAGGTCTTTTTGCCTTCTTCTCAGTCCTAGTTCCAAACGTAGTAAAGGAAGCCTACGCTGACGATTGGGCTCTAGCATATGCTTCTGTACTCTATCACAACCACGTAGAGTGGGGCAGGGATTCCCCCTATCATGTAATACCAATTAGGTCTACTCCACAGATCCAGCCTTAATTGCCAATTAGACATGAAGCTAAAGCAACCATGAGAGAGAATGTCACACAATTTGAGTATCAGGAAGTAACTGAACCCTGCGTCTCTGCAATGAATAACCTGTTATCCCCGTGGCAAAACCAGACCATTCATAGAGAATAGTCTTAGATGACCATCATTTAAACAGTCATACACGCACATTTGCAATCCAAAACGCACACAGTACAGCACTCATTAACAATATAGTGCAAAAAAAAAAACCTTGGACAACCTAGGCTCTCAGCGGAGCTTTTATCTCTTGCCTCAAGGGTATAGGAACAGGCTTGGGGTATTTTTTGCCTGTGTAACATCAATATTACATCATATTGATTCGGATTGTCTTATGTCAATGACATTACCTAACAGATGATGACCTCAATGCACATTTGGCCCAGGTGGACTGCATTGTGTTTGGATTCGCTGCCCAAGGCTACAAATTCAACTTTAAGAAAAACAAAATTGCATTCTAAGTGCCCTATTTCTAGGACACAAAATATCTGATGAAGACAAAAGCCTAGCACCACACTTTATCGAAAAGTGCACTCAATTTCAACCTCCAAACACACTCAAGGAACTGCAGTCATTCCAGGATTTCTTTAATTTTGGCAGAACATACTTTCCATATTATGCACTTTATGGTTCAATTTGCCCACATTTTAACAAACACTGGACACCAGAACATTCACGCATACTTAGAGATCGATATGCAACACGACATGCTAGAAGCACAACACTTATGCACACTAGACAACAAAACTACCATGGTCATAAGAATAATTCCTGGTGTAATTGGATTCACTTGTGTCACATTCAATGAGGGTGACATGGTACCCATAGCATACAAATCACATTTGTACTCCAATGCAGGACAAAGATTTGCACCAACAGAAAAAATACTGACTGCTGACCAGATGGCTGTCGTTAAGGAGAGACCTCTTGCCCAAGGGAAACACATTATTGTCGCTATCCCAGTGCCAGCCCTTGTGGCAGTCACCAAAGCTAGTGTCTCAAATGCAAAAACATTACATCCAAACTGGATTCAATGGGCAACCTCCCTGAATTCCACTGATTTTGAGTATGTTTTCGACCCCAAACTACAGACCCAAGAATTTCCACAATATGAACTTGAGTACCCCGTGCCCCCTAAAATCATGCCTCTTGATCAATTCAGAATGATCATTTACTCTCATGGTTCAGCACAACCGGCCATAGGTACACATCAGTACTCTGCTGCTTGCACAGCAGTTAGCAGAGCCATGGGGGATGGTACTTTTCACCCTCAACATTCTTACAAGCAGACCCTAGAGGACTGCACTGCACAACTTGCAGAGCTGAAGGCTCTAATCTTGGCAGTGGAACATACAGATCCCGAACAATCCACCTTGACTGTGTGTCATTTGTATTACTGTGTCCAGTCCTACAATGATTACTTACACCATTGGTACCTGAATGGGTTCAGAGATTCAAAAGGGCACCATCAAACACAAAAACTTGTGGGGGAGGATAGCAGGTCTTTAAAACAGACTACCAAGAGATTATTTTGGGGCAGATTTACGAGTGCAGCGCCACTTTCCTTGTACCCCATAGTGCACCCCTAATACCACCACGTGCACATCGTATCTAAGATAAGGCGCACCATGGCGGTAGTAATAGAATTAGCGTCAACATTTCTGATGCTAGTTCGGAGCTTTGCAGGATTAAAGTAAAACATTTTGACACTGAACCTGCAAAGCCCATTGAGGCCCACTGTAAACAATGCTCTAAGCAGGTGTTGAAAGTACCAAAAAATGCACCATTTTTTCGGCCACCCCCAGAGGGGAATGACCCCTTTGGATACATTATGCCTGGCGCAGGCATAAGGTAGCGCAAAGGTTTACAAAGTGGCACAATGCATCCATTGTGCCACTTTTTTAATTTGTTGCTGCGATTTTGGCCTCGTTGGGCCACATTAGCGCCAAAAACAATTAGGCAAATGCGGCGCAAGGAGGCGCTGGGGCTCTTAAATCAGCCACTTAGTGCATACTTTCAACCACCAAAGTGAAGGAGTACATGGTATAGGGAACAGTTTGGCTGCCAAATCTGCCAAATCCACAGTAGCTATGGCTTCTGTTAGTGCAATTACTCATTCTCACATGAAACTGGACAATGAGACATTGGCAGCCGTGAAAGCCTTGGCTGAAGGCAAGCCCTTACCAATGGCATACCCTGCTTAATATACCTACCATCTTAGTGCCCAAAATATTGCATTTGCAACAATTCCAGGGTTGCAAGTTCATCTGTTCCGCAACCAAGATCAGAGACCAGATATATTTAAAGTAGCACATGAGGGTGTTGCTTCTGCCCATGCTGGTGTGGTGGCTTCTATATCCCTGTTAAAGGAACATTTTTGGTAACAGAGTCTATACAAACAGATCAAACAGTATGTCCTTTTCTGTGACATCTGTCAACAAATTAAAGAGTCCACTGCCAAATGCCCACCGCTGACACTCCTCCTGGTGTCCAACAAACCCATACACTGTGTGTACCTGGACCATTGCGGTCCCTTACAATATGATGGTGCATGCAAATACATCTTGGTCACTGTTGATTTATGTTCTCGATTCCTGTGGGTATGGCCACAATGATCGTCTGACGCCGACACTGTTACTAAAGATTTGCAAGTCTTCATCGGGACGTATGCGGTTGCAGCATTGCATTCAGCCCAGGGCCCTGCTTTTGACACCATGGCAACGAATGGGTGTTCAACTCCATTATTCCTCACCATATCATCCTTAGGGAAATCCTGTTGTGGAAAGGAAAAAAAATAGATTTAAAGAAATGTTTAACAGCAAGAGTATTAAGTTCTGGTCATAGTTGGCTTCATCGCCTACACAGGGCCCAGGGAGCACTAAATAATCTGCCTAGAAGGTCCTTGGGCAGACCCACCAATTGCAAGGTCTTGTTTGGGACACCTATATATGTCCCAGATCTTGATGGCCCTCATACAGTGGTTGCAGAACCCCCATTTTTACATAAATGAACGTGTCACTGTTTTACAGGAAACACAACATTTCTGTGATGAAAATTCATCTGCCTAAGCTGCCACCTTGGGAATGAGGGATTTGCCAAAGACATCGACCGGCTGGATTCCTAAAGTTAGGGATCTAGTACAAGAGAAACTTTCTGTAAAGAAGGAATTTGGCCGATCCTATAGAGCACATGTACCAGTGATGGTCATTATACCACTGCTGCTGGATTCGAAAGAAAGCCATTTTGTTTCAATTGACGACGTCAAATTGCACCATGTGGCCGATTCTGCACAGTAGACCATGAGGATTCCTGGGTAGTTCCCTACCTTCCCTTACTACCCAACAGGATATTCCTCTACAAGCACTTAAAAATACTTCTACAACTACTAATACTACAGTTACCTACCCGAGCCTGGGGAGGGCAGAGCATGAGCTTCTACTACTTCCTGTCACCACTTCACCAACGAGGAACATTCTAACTATGGATATCTTACTATTCAAATTCAAAACAGACATACAACATTGTTTATCATGAACCACCAACATTGGGTGTATTTACCAATTCTGTACTGACTCGGATCCTTGTACAAACAGCTTCTGGTTATTTTGTTGAGATCACTTTTCTTCAAATTCCTCTGCATGTGCACCTGATTCAACAACACATAAGCTTTACACTGCCATTAAAACAATTATTTGGTTCGTCCATGGTACTATCTACGGATAACACTGACATTGCTTGTTTTTCTGCTTTGGATTGGTTTTCTCATTTTTTTCGTTCTGTTGATGAATCGTCATTATCTTCCTGCTTCCTGCTATTAAAGTGGTGAATGAGGTTTTGACACCTTACCTTTATTCCCATAAGGTCAGAACAGACTTGTCCCTTGTGAACATATCAGCTGTTACGATTCTTGATGGGATTGTGAGGGATAAAGTAACATATGATGTATTTGGTCCTACTGAAGTCATTCAAATCCCATATATTTTCAAAGTTTCTATGAATTGTATTATTACACCTGGGGTTATTTCTGATGAGTTGGATGTTAAAACAGTTGATTCCATGCTTTCTGAGCTTGAATATTATACTGTATTTAAACGTGAAGATGTATATTTGAATACAGCGAATTATGGGGAAATGTATTGTTACCACCATTATGGACATCACTTTCTGCACTGAGCTAGTAGACACAAAATTGATCTATTTGGATTCCTTTGTTTCCTGGCTGGCCTTTGAGGGCTATGACTTCTGGAAAAACTCTGTTGTTTTAAAGAATGTATGGGTAACATGATTGGCAAATACAAAGTAGGGAAGATTTGTTTAGAGCATGCCTTATTCCCTCACAAATAATATTTCTGAATGACACCGTTCAACAAACAACCTGTGTGGGGTTATCAAAAATAAAAGAACTGTATGCGCCCAGTATCCTGACACCAGCAAAATTTCACAATTGGCAGACATTTTTAAAATGCTACCGAAGAGCAGTTTACTAGTTGGGTTCAGAATTGTACCTTTAATTACTCACTTTCACGTCCAGGCGGGTGATTATTGTGGACAATTTCACGGAGTTCTGCATGCAGGCGGAGTAGTAATCAGCCACCCCTAAATATAACCTTCACACATACACACAGAGGTGCCTATTTATTTACACTGTCTTATGTAGCGTGATGAACAATCCTAACGGTTATTAAGGTGCTTTACATTTTCCTGGCATTGTAAACCATAATCTCTCCCAGACACATGCGCACGCTGGCTGTAAAAGTATCCCAACCTGTAATAAGAACATACATTGGTCTGTTACGAAGTTGAGTCTTTCACGAAAATGCCCATTAGCCCTGCCACCCATCCTTGGAAGGCACATTTAATGCCTGTGCTCTCCCATGTTCCCGGGATGGAAGGCGGGTATTAGTACTGCATCTGCTAGTCTAGCGGGTCCTCGCCGAGCAGGCAGCGGTGAGCCAGACTGGTCAAGTGAGAGCCAGCCTCAGAGTCCACCCTCTGCCCCTCCTGCTCCACCATATGCGCCCTGAAGCAGAGACAGAGGACCCCTCAACCTTTGTTGCAGGGCAGCTGGACGTCTGACACTTTTTTAATTACTGTCCCTCAATTTCCTCGCTTCAATGTTAGGTCTCCTTTTCATCCCACAGATTTTCCTTCTATTGGTCTTGGGCTGCGTCTGCAAGAAAGAATACATGGGGAAATGAGAGAAGGGTATTCAGGCAAACATCCCTATTCCACAACTTCTGTAAATTAAGGAACAACATTCTCTCTTAATTGCATGATCACCACACCACTTTGTCTCACTGCTCACTCCCATCCCCACTCTTGTTTCCTTTACCTTCCAAACAGTAGCATTCTTTCTTTATATACAAAAGTCTGGGATGCTAAATGCTTAATAAAGTCGAAAATGAAATATGAACCTTCTAGGTCCTGTTGGTAATTCTATGATTCTCTTTCCCTGGATCATCAAGCCTCCTCAAAAGGTTGATACAGGCCGCAGTTAACCACTGTTAAAATAACTTTTCATTTGCAACCAGTGGTTCCCGTGACATGAGGCTTTGAAAATTCACAGAAAAGTTTCTAAAAAAGGAATGAAGGGAATGCTTAAATTTATCTCAGCCACTGGTAACTCCTTGGGCCACATTCCAATTCGTCGATATTGTTCCTTTCAATGTCTGGGAATCATCCAGCTGCAATGGGTTAGAAACTGCTGACGGGTGATTGTCTGCCAAGTTTAGATGCCAGATTCCTCCCTACAGTCTAGAACGAGGTGCAGGTACATGCCTGCTCTAGGGCCTTTCCTAAAAAGAACTGTTCCACTTATTGGCATTTTGCCCCTTATGAAATTCATATGGCTGCTACATGTGCAAGATCAGGCTCATTGAAATGCACACACTGCTGACCTGCTGGTCTTTCTGTGAAGTTCATTGGGATCAGCCGCAAGGGGGTAAAGTGATACAGTCCTGATGAGTACCACAGAAAATGTGGTTGCCCTGTGGGCTCATCGAGTCAACAAATTTGCACGTACCTCGTCATCATTTGTAAGTTTAGGAGGTGTAGCATAACAGTGGTAGGAGTGACTTGCTCTCGTTAGAAGAGGCCACATGGTTGGGGAGCATGTGCTATGACCCTGCTGAGTTTGGGCTTACACTTTCGGAATTGGCACAGCTGCTGTGGCGACAGCAATGGGCTCTCAGGATCGGCAGTACAGAGAAGTGTCAGGTGGTATTCAGGATGCTACATGCGCTATTTGAGAGTGTACATGTTGTAAAGGCTGCTTCTGACTCCTGCTTTTTCTTGTGTTTCCTTTTTCTCATACTGTTGCAGGTAGTAAGTGCAAGAGACTTGTGTGAGCAGATGGAGTCTCTGTCCAAGTGGAGGTGGACGGAATGCTGGATGTGTACGTACAGTGCAGCAAGCAAAGGAGGTTTGTGTTGGTTACTGCCTGTTCTTATGGTTGAGGAGGTGTTAAGGTGGCGGACTGGGGGCTTTCTGGACACGATTCCCCCAGTGGTACACACGCCCCCTGGCATTATCAAGATGCATCTAGGTGGCAACGATGTGGTGCCCCTTGGGCGAAGCATATGTTTGAACTTTTGACCCTGAAACAGGTTTGCTGGCTGAAAATTCCCTCATGCCATTCTGGCATGGTCTTACCTCATCGAGAGTTGGCAGTCTAGGGATGGTAGATCGGTCAGGATTTTGAGGGAGTCGGTGAATTGGTTAAATAACAAGGTTGCTACATTGTCCAGATCGCCTAAGCTGTTGTGCGTACCCCGTGGGTTAATGAAAGGCGAGTGTTTTCCATCAGGGCGGAGTACCCCTGTCAGCAATGGGTAATGAGATGCTCCTAGAGATCCCGTTGGCCTGGCTAGGGCATCTCCCCCAGAGGAGGGACTGGTTGGTGGGAGCAACTATACTGGTCTGTGGTGGGTGAGGTCATGATTGGTGGGACAATTCGGCATACCTTTCCTTACATAAGTATGAAAGCAATGTCACAGAGCCCTCCAAGGGGTGCTGGCAGGGAGTCAAATGGAGGATCGAGGGGTATGGGGGATTCGGAATGTTCTCTGACATCTGGCCCTTCTGGCCAACCACCAGTGCATGTGCAATTGGTGCAAAGCTAGCACTGGCCCTTGGGTGGGAGTAATGATGGGTGTAGGCGGTGCCTGATGTAGGTATTTTGGTAGGCAGGGGGCCCCCTACACAAGTGTACCCCAGTAGGGGATTCAGGTGGGTGGAGTCCTCCCCTAATGAGGGATCCACCACAGGTCTGAAGACAGGAAAGGCTGGTTCTGGACCAGACACCACTGGATCGAGTCATAATCTCACTCATGGGCATACATTGTGATACGCAGGTACATGTTCAGACGGTGCTAGGAAATCAGATGTATTACCATCTCTGTTAAGGCAATTCATCAACTTGTGTAAATGAAACTGTAAATAATAAGGGTTACTGCATATAAATATTAGAGATGATGTGTGAACTTTACTACAAAATGTTTGTATGTTTAATAAAAATAAGGCCAGGGGTTCACAACCCCTAACCTAAAAAATGGTGTATATCTTTTTGCTTGCCAAATGTGGGGAGTAATGTAATATCTTGGGGAAGGTGGGTTTACAGTCGGGGAGAGAGGCCTCGGTAATACTGAACTATGTGAAGAAGACCCACAAAACAGATACTATTATATGGCAAGTTAGTGGAAGTTGCCAAACCACCAAATAGAGGCAGAGATCTTCAACAGTTACTACAGAAAATGGAATGCAGATGGATTGAGCAGAGTGACTCCATCTTGAAATGACTGAATAACATAGAAGAATGGTGAAGCTTTCTCTCTTGACTGAATGAATGACTCCAGTTACTATAGTCAACACTCCAGTGTAAGGTTTCACAGTTTAATACTTTGTTGTCAAGACAACAGCAGTTCCTTCCTGCACATAAACAATCTACAATGGCGATTTGGCACTTCTATGTGTGCTACAAAATGCAGCACCCATAGAAGTAGCAAATCATCAGTATTGAATGATTGTTTATGTGCAGGAAGGGACAAAAAACAAGGAGAAATAAAAGTATTTCTTCTTGTTACGCCTGCTAACACTACCCCTGGGGTGGCATTAGTTTTTGGCGCTGCCACAGATTTACAAATTCTTGTAAATCTGGGGCAGCGTCAAAAGCAATGGGTGTTGTGGTGGAACGCCCACAGCAACACCCACTGCACACCCATCAACGACAGAAAACTGCGTTTGAGGGAACCATATTTACAATGTGGCTTTAAGCCACAAAAAGTGGCTTAGTGCTGCCTTGTAAATATGGTGCAGTGCACAGCGCCACAGGAGCATCACAAAAAGTGGCTTAGTGGTGCCTTGTAAATATGGTGCAGTGCACAGCCCAGCAGAGCGTAAAAAAAGTGACGCTTCGGTGGCGCTAGGGGCTTGTACATATGCCCTTTTGTGCTACTCATGCTACCATCACCAGATAATGCAAGGGCAGCGATAAGGGTCTGAAAGGGCAAATAAAGGGTAGCAGTTATTACCTCAGGTCTATCTGAATTAACTCCAAGCGGGGTGAGACCCAGTCCTGCTTTAGGTCAAGCACAGGTGAGTTCTCAGAGAGATGCAATGTGCTCTACTCTATAGTTTTGCTTTGTGTTTCTTAAAAAACAGAAAGGCTTTTGGGCAGATCCTGACAAAAAGTGAAACACGGTAAGCAAGGGGCTTCATGGGTTTTGTTTTAGATTCTCGCTTGCATTTACCTCCACAGACCTTGTATTCATTGTCTCCGTTACTATGATAGGCCCTTGTGATGGGAAGAGAGAGGAAGGTATGCTGCTAAATATATCATTTCACTTCCTGTTAATTTAGGTTAATCATCAATAGAGAGGGGAGAAGGAATTAAAAACAGATTTTAAATTGAAAACAGCCTCTGAACGGGGAAACAGAAAAAGATCTCTTCTACAGGAGCAGATGGGGCACTTCCTGGTACACAGTAGGGAACAAAGGTACCTGGGACAAGCCGCTGTGATTGATAGGGGTGGGTGGGCCAGGTGCCAGGAAAAAGGCGATGGGTAGTGGATTGTGTGTCGCTGGAGAGGATACCAGAGGCTGGTACCTGCCACTCAGCAGATGACTTTATTACAGCGTGTGAAGTAAACCTCAGGACGTACTGAGGCCCGTATTTATACTTTTTGACGCTAAACTGCGCTAACGCAGTTTAGCGTCAAAATTTTTTGGCCCGGCTAACGCCATTCTGAAGCGCCATGCGGGTGCCGTATTTATTGAATGGCGTTAGCCGGCGCAAGCAGACCGGCGCTGCCTGGTGTGCGTGGAAAAAAACCACGTACACCAGGCAGCGCCGGCGTAGGGAAAAATGGCGTTAGGGCGTCTTAAAAATGGCGCAAGTCAGGTTGACGCAAAAAAATCGTCTTAACCCGATTTGCGCCATTTTTAACGACGCCCAGACGCCATTTACATGACTCCTGTCTTAGTAAAGACAGGAGTCATGCCCCCTTGCCCAATGGCCATGCCCAGGGGACTTATGTCCCCTGGGCATGGTCATTGGGCATAGTGGCATGTAGGGGGGCACAAATAAGGCCCCCCTATGCCACCCAAAAAAAAATTTTTTTTTTTTTTATACTTACCTGAACTTACCTGAATGTCCCTGGGATGGGTCCCTCCATCCTTGGGTGTCCTCCTGGGGTGGTCAAGGGTGGCAGGGGGGGTCCCTGGGGGCAGGGGAGGGCACCTGTGGGCTCATTTTGAGCCCACAGGCCCCTTAACGCCTACCCTGACCCAGGCGTTAAAAAGTGGCGCAAATGCAGGGTTTTTTGCCCAGCCCACTCCCGGGCGTGATTTTTGCCCGGGAGTATAAATACGACGCATTTGCGTCGCCGTCATTTTTTTAGACGGGAACGCCTTCCTTGCATCTCATTAACGCAAGGAAGGCGTTCATGCAAAAAAATGACGCTATTTGCCCATACTTTGGCGCTAGACGCGTCTAACGCCAAAGTATAAATATGGCGTTAGTTTTGCGCTGAATTTGCGTCGAAAAAAACGACGCAAATTCGGCGCAAACGGAGTATAAATATGCCCCTGAGCGCTTTAATATGGGCAACAGTCCGCAACGCACACAGACACAGGACAAAAGTACCCCGTCCATCTACAGCTGAATATGGAGAAACCGCTCCCTTCCTGTCCGCACCCTAATACTATAAACCCCCTACCGTCTCTGAAACTGTTTTTGAGGGAAATTTCAGGAGCAAAATGTAATTTAGTTGTATTTTTTTAGAAAGGTCTTTCCCAAACACGCTCCATAAGGTAGTGAAGTTATAAGGATAAATAAATGTAATGTATTTAAAATGTCTATCTTAAATGGGTAGTGTTGAATAGGCGTATGTCATTTGCACCTGGGATACCTCCGTTGCGGTCTATCATCTTTAGGACACCGGTTTTATGATTTTTTTTTCTTTTTACGTTTTCACCTGAATTTATCCATATTTGTTTTTGTTAATGTCACTATAATTCCATGTATGTTATGTTTTCTGTGATAAAATAAAGTTGCATACAGACTATTTAGACATTTAACTGACAACTGCGCCACATTAGGCCTGCGCCAGCCATAATGTATGCAAGAGGCTGTTTCCCTGTTAGGAGGCCCGCAAAAATGGGGCAGTGAAATTTAACGCCACTTTTGGCATAATTTTTAACGCCTGCTCAGACCAGGCGTCAAACTGACGCACCCATATATAGACACCTAAGGGCCTCCTTGCACTTTGCTATACTAGTGTCAAAATTTATGACGCTAGTGTAGTGAAGCATCACAATAGCATCAAAAATGTTGACTCTATTGTGCTAATGACCGATATGATGAGCTGTATTGTAAATACGGCGCAACAATGGTGTCGTTAGCTGGTGGGGGGTCACAGAAAACGTGGCGCATCAGCTCTGATGCACCACTTTTTAATAAATATGGGCCATAGGTTTTTGTATGTATGTATGTAAAAATGTGTATTAACAGAAAACTAGGAGAGTTAATCATCTCTATCCCAATAATTGTCTTCTGCTCCGAAAGTTGGATGACCTTTGGGCCTTATGTAGAGTTTGGCATATGGGATACTCCATCACCAATGTGGCAGATGTCTTATCCACTATTTTAGAAATACATTTTAGCCTATCGCACAGCGGACAGTATATCTGTCTCGGTTTGAAGGAGTAGTCTATCTGCAAAGTGCTAGAAGTCCCTTACCATTCCAATAACCATCCAACCCGGAAATCTGTTCCCTGACCCCCAGGTTAAATTGGTATTTACTTGTTATATTATGCTATTTTATGTACCCTTTTATGAACATCATGGAACTTACTTTGCAAAGGCTACCTCAGGGTGAAAGTTCCTAGAGCTAATTTCACAGGGAACTGGGGAAGCATATACTGAAAATAAAGTGTGAAATTATGTTTTTGTTCCTTTCCAAACTGTAGATGTTCCTTTATTTTTTGTAGCCCCATCTGCCACAATTTCCACAATCTAGCACCGCCAGTCCCCTGGAATCGCCCTTTTCTCTGGATTTTTGTAAATCTGGTCATGACTCTCCTTCGACCTCAAATTTCCAGATGAAATAGGCGATAGTCGCTTAAATATCTATAGCATACCTTCTGAAGCTCTATATGGTCCATTGTTGGGATAAAAGGGGCTGCGAATTTGCAATTTGTTTTTAAGTCTTCTTGAGGTTTTGTAGAAAACTTCGCACTTTTGTAAAGATTGCAAAGTATTTTGCTGTACCAGATTTTCATAAAAAATGTGGCATTTGAACCATTTTATACTGCTCCTTTACTTCATTCAATACCACAACTGTTTGCTGGGTACTTTAGGAAAAGACCTGAAACATGGGTAATATTTCTGAGAGTTTATGAATTTGTATTTTGTTATTATGGTGGAGCATGCCTTTTCAGGCATCTGAGCACTTTAGATTTTTAAGACTTTCTAGTATATGTCTTATACTAATGGTTACGTCATCATTTCCAAACATAGCTATTGCTTCACACATTCTTTCACCCGGATAGTACACTTCCACATTACCCGGGCAGCACGAACCAGGACTATAAGATAGAGCACCACGACAGCATTTTGAAGAACTACATCGCGACTAGACCTTAATGGACTTTGCATCAGTGCCTTCCTGGTCGGAGGTGTGTAATGCCTGACTTGCCAATGTTAGATTAAGTGGGTTATTTACTAACGTTTTTAATGGATGTTCTGGTGGTGAAAAGTATTATGTCAATTTAGTTATCATTAGAGAGGCACACAGGTGCAGCACAAAATTGACTGTACGTCTTTGTATTTTTCGTAAATCTAGGACTGAGCGTGAAGGTCGCCATGCTGCTAGACCTGCTGCTTCTGAATGTGTCTCCCACACTTTGTAAACTCAGCACCAATAAGCCCTCCGTCCCTCTCATGTGAGGTAGAGGAGTGCTACCAACAACTTTTCTAAAAAGTGCAGGTGATCACTCCTATAGCTGGTGACTGCCTGGTGAGCATGCTCCTCCCTTTTTCTACGTTTGTTTTTGTGGTTGTGGGACCAAAAACTTGCTCAATGCCTGAGAGCCACTAGTCTTTGCTGGTGTGAGCTCACTCTGAGATGGGATTTGTGGCCTTGAAGCTAGAATAAATGTGTCCAAGAGCCACACTGGGGGTTCCTGCTGAGCCTGCCTGACGCTATGGAGGTTGACCACCTGGTGAGGCAGACCACTAACCAGATATGATGCTCTTGGGCACGAATTATGAGGTAGTTTACATGTTCTTTGCAACATGCTCACACTCTGATTGCATCCAAGAGTCAAGGCTCTTCATGCAAACCTTCCCTGGCACCAACCTCATTTGTAAGATTGCCCCTATCTGGGCCTAACATCAGTACCCTGGTGTTGTTAGCACATAGACAGCCAAAAGTAAAGTCCTCCAGGCAAAAGCTGCGGTCTTCTGGAGTAATCTAAACTAGGAATGCCTGGTTCATGATTACTGGTTCAAGAGTTATAGCTGAGTGGGCTACCAAAACTGGATATTTGGCAAGCGTTAGACGCAGGTGTATTTCACCATTCCTGGTAAAACCTGGGATATTGGTACTGGAAGTCCAAATACAATGGGACAACATAAAAGCAGAACTGCAAATATACCAGATTGAGATAGCAAGATACAGAGACACATTTGATATAATTACCTTTGCAATGGACTTGTTTTACTTAAATTGTTATGTTATGTGTATTTGTAAGGCACACTATCACCCATGAGGGAATCCTGGCATTGAGTAGGTGAGATTCAAGACTCTCCAAAGACGTTTGGAGGGTTTTTTGAAGGACCAGGTCTCCGGCTTCTTGCAGAGCTCAAGAAGAGAGAAAGAGACTCCGATCTGTATTGTCACGTTTATGGGCGTTGTAGGAGCAGACCCGACCGTTTGATGGGGGATGAGTAGTTGCCTTCCTGTGATACTTCTAAAAAACAATGCCTGTGCATTCTCAGTGATGTGCCCAGGACACCCTTCCAGAGTCCCCCATGTTAAAGTAATCCCACCAGTGGTGGCGGCCAACTATGGAGAGTAGTAGGGCAGGCAAGTGGGTGCTGGGTCCATGCACGCAGCGCAAAATTACATGAACTATATTGGTGATGCATTACATTATCGTTTTAAAGTTAACTTTGAAACGGGTATATAATGCATGTCGACGATTTAGTGCATATTAGCAAATACACACTAAATACATTAAAAAAAGGAAATAAAAGTAATTTACATTGCTGCACGTCCTCGTTCCAGTGTCCTTCTCTCCTCCAGTGTGGGCTCCTGCCAACTTCCCCATTTAATCCCGACGCTGCTCTCATGCCATTAATCAGCATGACAGAAGGAGCAGGATTGGATAGAGTGGGCTCTCTCAGTGCTCCCAAGAGGCCTGTGCTTGCTCTCAACCCAGCATCAGAAGTTTAAAGTGCACAAGACAGCCAGCCAAAAGGATATGCGCACTTTAAACTTAAGTGCCCAGCACACCACTCGTCCCTGCTGCTGCAACTCAGCAGCGCCCCATCCTGACACGTGGCTAGGGACTTAGGTTATTTTGAAAAATAAAATGGTAATATATTAACTTTATTAGCTTTTTATTTTTTATCTCTTTGGCATGGGGGGGGACATCTTAGGGAGTGGGGCGATGCTCCTCGCCTTAATGGAGGAGCCGCTCCTGAATTCCACCAACCAGGGAGCTGAAACTGTATAGGACAATACTGCCCTGTGTTTCCAGTGAGAGATTGTGATCAGTGTTTTTTAGAGCAATATTTTGTGAACTGCACAATAAAATGAATATTATACCTGGAATAACAATCTCATATTGTTTTATGTTGAAGGTTTCTGGTTGTCATTACCTGTATAATGTGTAATGTGTATAATGTTTAAAGTGTTGTCCTTTTTTAAAGTAATAACCTTGGCTGAACGGTCTATCCTTAGTGCTATATACTGCATTTAGACTCAAAAGTCACTCCATCGCCCATGTGCTCGATCTTGACTACTCGATAAGGCTAACCCATTGAGGAAGGGGTCTTTAGAGGTTAATTTTTCTATTTCTCCGGGGCCTGAGAGCAGGTCAGTAGGAAAAACAAGTATGCTCACCTTGGATATTGGAATGAAGTTCCTAAAACAGTGGAAAGAGTCTGGAATAGAGGCTAACCTAACCACCCAGAGGCCCCCTCCCTATCTGAGGATTCCAGAAACAGGTCTTATTGCCACATCCAAATTCACCGTTTCTTGATGTTGAAAGAATGAATTGATCCTGCAAAAATCAAACATGATAAAATTCATCAAGGTAATTGTAACTTGCGACCTGTTGATTACAAGCCCTGCCCTACAGGAACTAGGACCTGTCAAATGGAGGCTAAGACAGGCATTTCAATTGGCATATTACCACGCACGAACATGCACCCACAGTAAACAGTACTCTTGGCCTAGTTAATTGCGATATGTGTGGTAACTCGGGGTACCACACAATTCGCAATTAGAAGCTTCTCCCACAACAACACTCTCCTGCAGGTTCTCCACCATAAATCTCGGCAGGTTGAACCTGCTGAAACCTTCCCGACCAAAATAAAAATGCCCGATAAATATTGGGGACATGAGGATTCTAGTGCGTGGAGCACCAACATCTGTATGGTAGTCTATCTTGTCGGAGGCAAACTTGTCATTAAGTTTTATATATCACACATTGGATTAGTTCTGCCAGAGCAAAAATCAGACAAAGAACCAGGACGCTCTTGGGCCCTGTATTACTGTTCTTCACCAACTGAAGGGAACACTGTACCGACCTGCTTGTCACAGAGCCACAATACAGCATCACCTGAAGTCCCCTTTATGGCACAGTGTCAAAGCAACACAATGGAAACTGCTGTTTATCCTTGGTGTCTCAGGGGGTGCGATACTAATTTATAATTTGTGTCGGAGTTTTTTATTGCTTGTTGCCCAAGAAAATGGCACTAATTTAAACTGTTCAATGAGTGTCTATTCATGCTGATTTTGGTTATTCTTTTTCCAACAAGGCTTTATTTAAGCATTTGTTCTTGTGGGGATTCCTTATTGAGCCCCCTCAATCTTTTCCATCCCACTTTTAAAGCACTGCACACAGAGTCACATACAAACACACACAACTCAGCACTTGGGTGGAAAGCCACTGTTTTTCGGGAATGGGGGTCATCGTTAAAAGAGATCAGAATCGGCCCATGGGAAACATAGCGCCGTGTATGAGTAACTGATGCTCAATATAGGACTCAAAACCTATCAGATCAAGCATTTATACTGCAAACCTTATTTGTGTCTAACTATTCGAAACTCAAATCGGCCCCACCAAAAACAATGAAAAATAGCTATTATGAAAATAAATGATGGTGGGTGGTAATCATTGGAGTGGATATTAGACAGCTGCCATGAAATTGAAACATTTACAAAAATATTAAAGAAACAGGCTAAATAAATATAGTTCCATGAAGATAGGGGCGATTTAGAGTCAAGGAGACATTCACGAAAACGATACCTACAATCAGCACTTAGTTTAAAACAAAAGAGAATATTAATCAGGTTTACGTTTTGCTTGTTCCCACCTAGAGTCTTTCAAGTGGGAAGATTAAATTGTGAAATGGATTCCAAATGTGCTCCAGCGGAAGAGTCTCTCACTCCTATATTGTCTATTTGTAAAGAAATGAGGGTGGACATAACTGTTAAGAGTAATGTATGTACATTTAAGTATTTGGAAAGTCCAACAGAGTTTAACACCCAATTAACCATGCTTTTAAAAAACATATATATATCCATTGGTTTATAGTGAAAGAGTCGCACACACTAATACTCTTAAAATTAACAGAATCACGCAATAGCAACACTTTCAGCAAGCACTCAGGGGGCACTTACTTTTAAACAAATGTATTTGTCAAGGGTTTTATCGCTAATTGCAATTGCGATTGAAAGGGTTTGTGTACTGAATTTACTCCTCAATTGTATGGTATATAATGTATTTGTAATGATCTTAATTAATCGTACAATAAACTAACTCACTGAAGGCCAGGATCCAGAGATAGGTGTCCACTAGGTCTAAAGGACGCGTGACAACTGTGCTACATTCATAGCGGAGATCTGCCTCACTGCTGAAGCCTCTGCCCCAGAACACTTCCTTGTTCCTCCTTCCAAGCTTCTTCTGTCCTCACCCTGGTGTTGCCACTCTGGTTTCTTCTCAAATAACGTGCACAATGCTCCTGTGGAAAGCCCCACAGGGTGTGGGGGTGGTGAGGGGAGGGTGTCCTCTATGACTCAACTCAACTTAGAAAGAGAAATCACAAGGGCCCAGTCCTCACAGGCAGTAATTCAGTTGTAAAAATATATATATATGTAATAATATTAAGTATAGAGGTCCAAACCTTTTTTTAAGAAGCCACTGTCAGCTTTATCAAATGCCTACAGGGGTTGTTGAATACATAGGCTGCCAGCCCTGACTGGACCTCTGCTTCTGTCCTACAACACCCTTCTCTTCCTATCTCTTTAGCTAACTCCTGCAGGTTATTTTTCATCCCTGCTTTCTTTCTTTGTTACGGTTCAGATCTCGACTCCAAGACTGCAAAGCTGTTTGCAAATGACCTGCTGTAAGATTACAGCGGGCTTAGTGCCAACTCCTCTAACCTTGGTAGGCTTTATTGTCACACTTTTTGCTTGGTTTTTATTCATCAGTATGTGTGTGCTTCCCTTCCTTTTCTTGTGTTTGTTGCTCCCCTCCAGCTTGGCCTCATTTCTTGTGCCCCTTGACTGCTTACTTCTCATATTCTACTTTTTCATGGACCAGCGCAAAGCACTCAGTCCATTCAGTAATCACTCTTTGGGCTTGAAACCACACCCATGCCACTTCAGTCTCTTTCATTGGTTCGTGGGCTTGCCTTTTAAAATCCGTTTGCTTTCATTTGTGAAAGGTATGCATACGTCATGCCTTTTCCGGTGTTTAGCCCACCTTCACAGCACCAGTAAACTACTAGAAACATACGAGGCTCGATGTTTTGAGCCTGGTGTCTGGACTACTTTATCTGTTTATTTTCCACGCAGCGCCATCGCACTGCATTTTACATAGCGCAATCGCGCTGCGTTTTTTTCTTAACACTGCTAATAGCTCTAACTTGAGCAAATGCGAGACCCGTTGCATTGAAAATGCTTGTTCTTCTTGAAATTATATATATCTCCATGAAAGTGTATGTGTTTTACAGCTGCTTCGCTTGTGTACTTCTCTTTCCCTGCTGTCCCACTCAATGTTTCTGTCTCTCACTCACGTGTGTCTCCCCTCCCCCTCCACGTTGTGCTCACCCTGGCGTTCTTCTCCCTACCCGCTTGAAGTTCTTTCTAGCCTGGGTGTTTCTTTTTCCCCAGCTCTCCTTTTCCCCCTGTCTTGCCAGTTTTGGTTCCCCCATTGCTATGCTTCCTCCCCGCACCCTCAGTATGGCTTCCATCCCCAGGTTTTGCTTCCTTCCCCCCACTGCCTTCCATGTTGTTTCTCTCACTCGATTTGGGGAAAAAGAAAACAAATCTGTTGCTTTTTTATTTACAGATCCAACTCAGATGGGTAGATAAAAAGCATCCATGTCATAGCACCTCTTTTTGAATAGTCGTGCATCGGGGATGCTATGCAGCATATCTAACAAGCATTGGCAAAACCAAATTGGCCTTGCTTCAAAATCCCAACAAACGTAAACACAAGCATCCAACAAATGTTTTCATGGATTGTTTGCACAAATGTTTATCACACTAAAGCCTGTCATATTGCATTGAGCCCTGGAAAAAATGAATGCTGGACATAAGTATCAAGAAATATTCCTGTATGTGTAGAATGCATAGATGAAAAAAGAACTAAATGCGACAAAGAGCATAGTTGAGTTTGTTTCACAGATTTAGAAGAATCCCTTGTTTATTCTAATGGAGACACTTCCTAGGAGGTGGAATAATAGATCACTGGCTCATAGCATCAGCTGCGAGAATAAACCTCCTCTAAGTGCAGTTAGTCCAAACCTCAGTCTAAATATATTTTGAAGAATTGCTAAAATATGTCATCGTGTTAATTTTGCGTACAGCAAGACCTAAATAGTGAAAGTTCATTTATCCATCACCAGCATACCACTTTGAACATCACTTACAATATGTGGGATGCTGTAAAAAATATAGTGAACTATGTGAAAAGTATTTTTCCAGGGCATTTAATTATTGGATTTAAAGAAATCTGCTGCACTCCATGGTTATTTGTCCCAGAGCACAAGCAAAAAGCTGGTGCCAGTTTTACAGCAATGATTGCAGAAAAAGAAACAGAAACAATCCTTGCACATTTGTCTCCAATTTTGTGGTAATGTCATAATAACTGGTTATGTAACAGTATCAAGAAATCTGATTTAATAGGAAAGCATCCAACATTCTATGAAGGATTCAGTTAGTGGGAGTTGGGGAGAAGGGTTCTCATTTCTCTCAAATGTCAATTTTGCATAGTTTCAATGTACATAAACAGCAGAATTCAATCCTGAAGGTGCTTCCACAGATGCCTTAAAATATTCTTCTAACTATTCAATGAGGTAAGGTTTTGGTACTCAATGCCACTAAGGCCCATATTTATACTGTTTTTAACTAACATGATTTGCCACATTTTTATGTGAAACGCCAGAGTGGATAAAATTGATGCTGTATTTCACACTTGTATCGACCCCCTGCCATCTTGTCCACTCATGCTTCTTTCCTTCCTACAGCTCTGAAGAGACAAAGACAAGTTGATGTGATTTTCCAGTTGTGCTCTGATTAAACTTTTTAGTGTGCCTAACTGTAACATACTTCCACAGTCCTTCCGCTATAGTTGCATTGCTGAGCATAGTTTTATTCCTTTGTGTAAAGATTCACTGTTTTAATGTTTCATATTAGTTTTAAAACCTCCGGACAGCAATAATATGGAAGATGCTGGAAGCTTACTTAGAAAAGTGATAGTACACAGGAACTTATTTTGGGATTGTAGATTATTCCTATTTGCCAAATAAGTTGTCACTTGCAATCATGCATGATGATTTTGCTGTTTTACTAATATGTTATGAAAGAATTGTGTAGAGTCTCTTGTTTTGGGAATGAGCCAAAAGGCATTCTTTAAAATGTTCATATGGTAAATAAGGAACACAGCCCAGTACCTTAGTTCCTCCTGCACCACTACCCCACGGCTACGTTTCCAATTTATTAAATCCTCCGGACGCACTAATGCAGACCAAAAGTCCCATTCACGTGGAGGTTCCACTTCATTTGGTTTGTTTAGTTTTCAATATCAACTTCTTCATCATGTAATCTTATAAGAACATCTCGGCGACGCAATACACATGCTGCTAATTCAATTCAAATACTGCCAACCCGTGTTTTGGGAACCCATCCCTCCCTTAGGGCATTGAAAGGTCAAAGGGTAAAGGAGGTTTTCATCATCAAATTAATTTTCTTTGTGTCGATATTCCTGCTCCACCAGTTAATGGAATCGGGAGTCAGGTCAAACACTCTTAAGATAAGTAATCTTTATTGTTTAGTTAATTGAAACTTACAATTAAAAACAGCAATCAAAGTAAAAAATACAGTAGAAAAGACTGGCTGTAGAATTGATATCTGTATCTTATTTGTTCACTAGTTAAAATTGTTTAATAAACATTGCTGAGTGCCTTTCAGGGAAAATAAGTGTAGCAGACGAGGCATGGAATAGGGCGCTGAAAGAACGTGCTAAGCGCATGCATTAAAACTGGAGAATGTCTGATGAACCAAGAGCTGGTCAGCCAGGCATGGAGTGGAGCTCAAAAGAAGGTGCTCAGTGCATGCATTAAACACCAAAGCGTGCTAGCCGGTATCAGGGCTGTTAGACCCTAGCGGCCTGTGATTAAAGCGGGGAATGGAAATAGGTGGCTAAGAGGTAGAAAGTGGGAGAAAGAGCTGAAGACATAGAGCACCTGACCACGGTCTAGTCCAGGGGGTCTTCAAACCGGGGGGTCGCCAGGCTCTGGTCAAAAGAAGCATTACATAGATAACAGCGTTTTTTGTAAGCAGAAACATGTTATTGTATTTTTAAAAAGGTAACAGTACTTAACTGCAATGTTCAAATATGTCTAGACATATTTAAACATTGCCATCTTTAAATAATATTGGGGAAAAATTGTGAGGGAGGCCCAGTGATTTTTATTTTTCAACTGGGGGGCAGGGGGTGCATCAGTAAAAAGTTTGGAGACCACTGTAGCCTAACCGCACCCTAGTCCGCGTATTGGTGTAAAGTAGCTGAATGGTACTGAGCAGTGATGGAGACATTCTCCAGTTTAGTAGTTTGGCCCACAAGTTATTACACTGGACTGTGGCAAAGGCAGAACGGAAGTCCATAGAACACAGGTGTAAATTTGCAGAACAACGCCTGATAGATCAGTTAACAAGGTGAGCATGGGTATATTGGTAGTTATGCCTGTATTTTTAACGAACTCAGTTTGATTCACTGGGACCAGTGAGTCTACCTTAGTCCAGGCTGTTAGCTCAGCCACCAGTGCAATTTCGTCCAGGGAGAGAGAGAGGATAGAAAGTTGGTCACGGGCTGTGGGCCGCATCCTGGTCCTTAGCTTCCTTGGACCGTAGCACCACCTCTGCGGCGACAGACAGCCGCAGCAAAAGGAGCGTAAAGCCAATGTAGGGTTGTCCCCCCGACCATGTCTGCTACCTTACGTGTGTTCTTTTCCAAACTGCAAACAGACAGCCACCGACTGTTTGCAACGGAGCCGGAACAACAGCGTCTTGCAAATACCGAATTTTTATTACTCTAGACGCATGCTGCAAAAGTGAGTACAAACACTCTCAGAAATACACATAAGCGGATTTCAGCAGAACACGTGTTGGCAGATTTGTATTTAATCTACAGTGTTTGTATTGAGTCACTGAGATGTTCTTATCAGATTACCTGATGAAGAACCTGGTATTCGAATATAAAGAAATCAACTGAGGTGGATCCTACACATGAATGGGGCTTTTTTGTCTCACAGAAGACATCCCTTGACTAGCAAAGATGTGGTATGATTTTCTTCTAATTCTGATTTTCTAAGATTTTCCTGTTCCAGTAGAGATACTGGGCCTCATTATAAACTTGGCGGCAAATACCGCCGACCGCTGTGCTGACATCTGACAAAAGGGTGTTCCCCAAAAACACCTTAGTGAAACATACACAAGGACACACAGCACTCTGTTGGTACTTACTACATGTCACCCTAAAACAATGCAGTTAACCCATTTGCATAATTGAAAATGTACATGAGGGTCACTGGAAGTACAGCCGGATTAGCTGGGTTCTGGAGTTGGTCTTCCCCCTCTTCTTCTCCATCACTCTCAGCCATCCTCTGAGGTAGCAGGGGTGGATGGACATCATCCTCCTCTTCCAGAAGTGGGATAGCTTTCCTCACAGCCAAGTTGTGCAGCATGCAGCAGGCAACTAATATCTGACACACCTTGTCAGGGACATAGCACAGGGATCCTCCAGAGAGAAGCAGGCAAAAAAACCTTGCATTCAGGAGTACTATAGTCTGCTCAATCACCGTCCTAGAGCGACCATGTGCCTCATCATAACCGATTTCTGCATCTGTAGTGGCGTTTCTCAGGTGTCAGGAGCGACTGCATGTTCGGGTAGCCAGCATCCCCTAGAAAAGTGGGTGAAAGAGGGTTAAACACACACTTTCTACTTGCATACAGCCTGCCTGTCAGGTATGTAACTAATACAGTGTCATACACACTCACCTATGGGCCAAGCTCTGCACCCCTGTAGTTGTCCCATCATGTGTGATACACTGCTGTTTCTCAGGACAAAGGAATCATGGAATGATCCTGGGAACCTTGCATTGAGATGAGAAATGTACTGATCAACAGGACACACCATTTGGACATTAATGAAGTGAAAGTTTTTATGATTTCTGAACACCTGTTCATTTACTCTTGCTGGTATAAGGGCTATGTGGGTACCATCAATGGCACCTATCACATGGGAGATATTTTCAAAAGCATAGAACTGTGATTTGATGGTGGTGAGATCAGCCCTTTGGGGAAACTGGACATAACTTTGGAGGTGTTGCATGAATGAATGAACAAAAATCCGACAGGATGTGGCAGAACTTTGGCTGAGATACATCAGCTGCCATTTCCACTGTCACTTGGAATGAGCCTGTGGCCAAAAAATTAACACAGATAGTACCTGCACAGTTGTAGGTATGGCATGGGGATTCCTATTTGCTGGCATTAGATCTGGCTTCATTTGTGCACAGAGATCCCAGATTGTGGCTCGATTCAGGCGGTAATTGATAATGATGTGATGTTCCTTCAAGGCAGCCAGATCAACCAGCGGTCTGTAAACAGATGGGGCCCTCCCTCGCAACATGGGTCTGTACCTATGAGGGAGAAAGAGAGACACATTGAGTTGGGACATACACTTCCATAACAAGGTTCCTCTATTTATGTTGTGCATGCAACACAATTGTCCCTCACACAGACACAAAGAACGTGGTAATCCTGTCAGGGGTGTGTGTGTGAGGTGTGCATGTTTTATTGCATCACAGTTTACCCACACTTCCCAACATGATTATATGAGGAGGACTAGTAATTATAACAGTATTCAACAAAGGGGAGAGGGAATGGAGCCATGGACTAGGACCCCGGACAGACTATGAAGGCGTGGTGGATGCACAATGGCAGCCCCCTGCCCTACAGGTAGTGTAGTGTTGGAAGTGACCTTATTCCCCTGGCATTAGTCGTCATGGCGGTAGGCGGTGTTCACCACCGTGCACCTGATCATTGGATGACATTGTTGTCAATGGGGAAGCAGGGCCAATCATGATCACCGCCGGCAGTGACAGTGCACACCGCCGCGGTACATACCGCCATTTTGCCATGCCCTTGCCACTTGACTCCTGCACCTCGAGTAGGTAAGTACTCCACTGCATGTGCTGCTGTGTCCTGACTCTGGTCCTTGAGATGGCACGTGCTACAGGGGAATGGGCCCTGGCCTTCATCAAGGGAGAGCTGGAAAAGCTGGTGGATGGGGTCCTACTCCTGTATGCAAGGCTGTATGGGAGACCAGAGGACCAGATGAGTTGTTATTTGTCCTCCTTGAATGTGTGTGAATGTGGCGGATGCTTGTACGTGTTTTTGTTGGCAGTGTGAATGCTTACCCATAGTGTGTCTGGCAGTTTTTGGCTTGGCTACTGTCTATATGTATGTCGCAATGGGCTATGTCAGGTTGAACTAGCATGGCATTTGTGTATGGGGCACCCACACTGACATCTGTTTCTTTACTCTGTGTGTCCCATGCAGGTCAGCGCCGATCAGGAGAAAGGCTTGTGGCAAGCCATCGCAAAGGAATGGCGGACCCTGGGGGTCTACAACCGGCAGAGCACCCACCGCTTCCTGCGGTGGGAGGACCTGAGGCGCTGGACTCAGAAGACCGGAGAGGCCCAGCTGAGGACGGCCTCCCAAAGAGGGAGGGGTGCCCGTCGGACCCTGACCCCCATAATGGCCCGCATTCTGGTGGTGGCCTAACCGGATTTGGATGGGCGCTTGAAGGCAGCACAGCAGCCACAAGGGGGTGAGTAACAACACTGTTGTGATGCTTCTATGATGAGTGTAGTTAGGTGCTATGGGGTGCCTGCATTGTGGTGACAGGCCCATAGACAGGTGTGTCCCTGCGGGCCTGCCCCCCACTATGTCCATTGGATACTGTCCTTAGGTAGATATGTCTTGGAATGTAGGCCTTTGAGGGGTTCCCTGTTTGGGCTATTAGTTTTAATGTAGCCTCATGGATTTGCAGATTTGTTGTCTTGGCATCATCTCTCATTGTTTCCCATTGCAAAGTATAGCAGAGTAGAGGGCCAAGATGGTAATGTAGTGTACTGTGGGATCATGCCTACCAGTCAAGGGCACATTCATATCATATATTGTGTCTGCTGAGGGTTAGTGCCTGCGATGAGATGGGTGGGAGTGTATGTGTCCCAACATGTATATTTTTTGTGTAATTGACATACTTTTTTCTTGTTTCCCCCCCTGTGCTCTTGTGTCCTTGTGTGCTTTAGCATCATCTGGTGAGAGAGCTGAGGCACTGGTGAGTGAGGATGCTGTAGCCCACGGACCCAGGAGTCAGAGTCCACTGACGCCGAGGGGACTTGTGGGTTGGAGAGCAAGGGGAGTACCAGTGGAGGTAGTGACTCCGGCACCTCCTCTGATGGCAGCTCCCTGGTGGTGGCAAACCCTACTGGGCCCACCCATTTTTTGCCATCTTCCGCCTCCCCCATACCATCACCGCCCTCCCAGTAGCTCCCCACCGAGTTGCCCATGCCAGCTCACCCAGGAGGGTGGGCGTCTCCTTCGCCCCAGGCACCTCTTCTCCTGCCCCAGTCAGCCCTGCTGCCCTCACTGAGGAGGTTATTGACCTCGTAAGAAACATCTCTGCAGATCAGACAACCATTGTAAATACCATCCAGGGGCTGGCAACTGAGATGCAGCAATGCAATGCCTACTTGGAAGGGATTCACGGTGCCATGCCTGACCTACAAAGATCTTTTCAGGCTCTGGCCTCCTCTTTGAAGGCAGCCAGTGTCCCTGGTCTTTCTGTCCCCCCTCTTACCACCTCTACCTCTTCCAGCACCCCACTCCCTTCACCCATCCCAAGCATACATACAGACAGCCATGCACCCAAATCAACACACAAGAAGCACAAAGAGAAACACAAGCACCACACGTCCTCCACATGCAGACACGCACCCAACATACCAGAGCAGACTCCAACATCCATCTCCCCATTGTGTCACCCTCCTCCCTGTCTGTCACCTCACCATCCACACCCACATGCACTGCACCCTCAGTCACTGCTGCTGCCCTCATTCTTGCAGTCACCACAACAGCTGACATCCAGTCATGCACCCCAGACACCACACCTGCACTCACCACGACTACATTCACAGACACTCACCGGACCTGCAGACACCCACTCAACATCCATATACACTGGCAGCCTGTCCTCTCACTGTGTCCATCCCCCCTCCTCCCAAAACACATAAATGCTCACACTCATCCATTCCACACACATCCATCAAAGATACGCATACTAAACAGGCCCCTGCTTCCACGTCCAGCACACCTACACCTCGTACCACCACTTCCTCAACCTCTACTCCCAAACCTGTCTCCAAATCCCCTTCCGCTGCACCTAAAAAGCTTTTCATCTCCCGTGTTGACCTGTTTGAACCCACTGGCTCACCCCGTCTTGTCCCTAAACGTTTTCTTGGCTTCTCCAAGTCCATTCCTTCCTCTTCAAAGTCCTCCCCAGTCCGCCCTACCCATTCCTGTACCCCTTACCCAGGAAGGAAGAAGGCCCTTGTTGCCCCAGGTCCCTCTGCCACCCCCCGGTCCAGGCCCACTCCTCCTCCTTCCAAGGGCAAGCCCAAACCCTATCCACCCCCAAAACCTATGCCCAAGACTCCCCCTTCCAAACCTGAGTCCCCACCCCCACCACACCCTGCCCCTGATCCCTGAGGTGCCTGGCTGTCCCATTGATGCCCCTTCTCAGTGGAGGATTTTTTTCATGGTAGGAGTCAAGTGTCGGCTATATTTGCCCTTCAGGGACTTTAATATGGACTGGCCTACAGCCTGGTTTGGACATTATTAATTATTTGTTAAAAATGAATTTTAGTGCTCAGCACACATGTTGGTGCAATATTGACCCGTTGTGCAGCGTTTCACTGTGGGGGTGTGGTGTGCACAGTTGTGTGCATTGGTGCAGGATTTTGTTGGCTTGTTCTGGTAAGTACATTTTGTTAGGGTCTGTATGGCTTGGGGTGGAGGGAGGGGTTCAGTGTGGGTTGTGTTGTGGGTGGGGTGGGTGGATGTGCAATTGTGCCCTTTCCTCCCATGTCTGCTAGGCTGCAGTATTTACCATTGGCGGCGGCGGTCACGGTCCTGGAGAAATATGGCAAGGAGAGGCACTGGGATTATTTCCAACTCTCACTCCATGTTGGCGTCGGCGTGTTCTGTGTGCCTCCGGTGAGTGTTTCCCTTTATATGTGTTGTTTCCACCAAGCTGTGCGTGGCAGTGGTTCCTGCCCCGGAACTGATGGTGGTGTGGTGTTTCATTATATGGTGGGCAGGTAGGGCCTTTCTGCACAGCTGAAGATGGCCTCCGCCATCGTCGATGGCGCTACCAAAATGGCGGTGACTGGCTGGGCCGCTGGCTGAGTCTCATGTGCTTCATTATATGGCGGTCAGGACCACCAGCCTGTTGGCGGTAGTTTCCACGACCGCCGGCGGGCGGTCTTACCTGCCAGGTTCATACTGACCACCACTGTCTGTTTTCTTTCTGATTTTTTGATGCTTACTTGGGACTTAAATTATTTCTGGCTTTGATTAATCCGTATAACCCTGCATTTGAATTTTGGGGTGTCCTTAATATTGAGGACAGGATTATGTTTCCACAGGAATGGAAAAGTGCTTTTTTGGGTTTAGAGAAGAGTACTGTTAAAGGGTAGTAAGGCATTTTTATGGTTCACGAAAGGGCAGCATTAATTTGTAGTAAGAGATTTTTAGGATTAAAACAAGGGTATCGTTATAGGGTATTAAAGGTTCTGGAATGTGTAATATCGAGTAGAGGAATAGTAATGAGTTTTTAGGGTTTAAGGAAGTGTAGTGTTAAGGGATAGTTAGGGTTGATTAGGGTTCAGGCATGGGTAGCATCAATGGATAGTTCAGGAATGGTTAGTACTAGGTTTTTTTTAGGATTCATGGATGGGTAACATTAAGGGGTAGTGAAGGGTGTTAAGGTTCAGGAAAAGGTAGTGTTAAGGGGTAGTACAGAGCTTTTAGGGTTCAGGGAAGGGTAGGATTAAGGGATAGTAAGGGAGTTAGGGCTCAGGAATGGTTAGTATTAAAGGATATGGTTTTAGGGGCCATAGTTGGGTAGCATTAAAGGGTGCTAAGGGTTTTTATGGATCAAGGATGAGATGTGTAGAGTTATGAGGTAGTGTGGGTTTTTTAGATTTCAGAGAAGAGTTTTTAAGGTTCAGGGAAGAGTAGCATAAAGGGGTAGTAAGTTTTTTCCAGTTCAGGAAAGAGTAGACTTAAGGGGGATTACAGAGCTTTAAAGTTTAAAAAATGATCACTGTAAGGGGTAGATAGGAATGATAAGGGTTCAAGTTAGACTAGCACCAGGGGATAGGGATAGTCAGGGGATTACGGGGTTGAAAAGAATCGGTACAGTTCGGAAAAGGGTAGCATTAAGGAGTAGTTAATGGTTTTGGGATTTGTTAGACCTGACAGCCTTAGGGTGGTCATCCCTCAACCTTTTGCCTGCTTCCCTCCACTTTTCTGACACTGTTTTTACTGGTTTTAGGACTCTGCACACTTTACCACTGCTAACCCGTGCTAAAGTGAATATGATCTCGCCCTTAAACATGGTAACATTGGTACCTACCCAATTGCCATATTTGATTTACTTGTAAGTCCCTAGTAAAGTGCACTACATGTGCCCAGGGCCTATGAATTGAATGCTACTAGTGGGCCTGCAGCACTGGTTGTGCCACCCACATAAGTAGCCCCTTAATCATGTCTCAGGCCAGCCATTGGAAAGGTCTGTGTGTGCAGTTTCACTGCCAGTTCAACTTTGCATTTAAAAGTACCTGCCAAGCCTTAAACTCCCCTTTTTCTACATATAAGTCACCCCTAAGGTAGGCCCAAGGTAACCCACAGGGCAGGGTGCTATGTAGGTAAAAGGCAGGACATATACCTGTGTGTTTTATATCTCCTGGTAGTGGAAAACTCCTAAATTAATTTGTCACTACTGTGAGACCTCCTCCTTTTGTAGGCTAGCACTAGGGCAACCCTCATATACTGTTTGAGTGGTAGATTCTGATCAGAAAGGGGTAACCAGGTCGTGTTAAGTGCGGCCAGAATGGTAATAGAAAATGTTGCTTATTGGTGAGGATGGATTTTATATTACTATTTTAGCAATGCCACTTTTAGAAAGTGAGCATTTCTCTGCCCTCAAAATCCACCTGTGCCTTACAGCCTGTCTCCAATCCACGTCTGGCTGGTCTGGTTGAAAGCTCCCTTATGCATTTCACCCAGACAACCACAAACACAGGATACTCAGTCACACATGCACTCATCTGCATACTGAATGGGTCTTCCTGGGCTGGAAGGGTGGAGGGGCCTGACACTTACATTTCAAAGGCTAGTGGCCTGCTCTCACACAATGGACTGCCAAATCCTGTACTGTGACCCTGGCAAACAGACCTGTACTGAAAGGGTACCTTGTGAACTTCAAAACCATTCTTTGAAGTCTCCCCCACTTCAAAAGCATTTTTGGGTATATAAACTAAGTCCCTGACCCCACCAAATCAGACGCTTCTGGACCAGATCCTGCAACCTGTCAAGAGGACCTGCCAGGCTGCCCAAATGACTCACCTGGACTGCTTTGCTGTGAAAGACTGCTGCCTTGCTGTTGCCCTGCTGCCTTGTTGGCCTCTGACTTTGCTGAGAAGTGTTCTCCAAGGGCTTGGATTGAGCTTGCCTCCTGTTTTCTGAAGTCTCGGATCCAAAAAGTCTTCACCTCTTCAAGGAAACTCCTTGTGTGCTGAAAATCGACGCACAGCCTGCCGGAAATGGTGCACAGCCTGCCCAGCAACAGGATAATCGCCGCACAGATCGACACAGCGCCTGCATTGTGACCGGTAATTTGATGCACGGCCCTACCGGATTGATGCACAGCCGAGCTGGAACTACACCGCCCAACTTCCTGAGTGAAGAATCAACGAAGCGCCTGCCGTGTGACAGAAAATTCAACGCATCACCTACCGGATCGACGCAACACCTGTGACTTCTTCCCGCATGCCCAGGATTATACCCCACATCGCCCCTGGGTGTCAAACGAACACTGCATCACAGAGAGGATCCAAGACTGCGTGCAGGAAATTGACAAAAAGCCCCTTGCAGCGTGGAAAGAAATGACACATCATCTGTGCCGTGTCGGAAAATCCGACGCACACTTAATTTTTTCCACGCATCTCCTCTTCTGCGGTCTCCGTGCATGGTAATTTTGACGCAAACAAGAGACAACTGTTGATTTTTTAAAATTAAGACTCTTTTTAAATTTGCAAAAGTGATATCTCAACTTGTGCTTATTGAATCCTGATCGTTTTGACCTTTATTTAATCAGATAAATATCTTATACTTTTCTAAATATGTGTGGTGTATTTTTGTGGTGTTTTTCACTATGTTATTGCATGACTTATTGCACAAATACTTTACACATTACCTTCTAAGTTAAGCTTGTCTGCTTGGTGCCAAGCTACCAGGGAGTCGGCACAGGATAATTTGGATTGTGTGTGACTTACCCTGACTAGGATTGTAGTCCCTACCTGGACGAGGGTGTGTACATCTGCCAACTAGAGACACCATTTGTAACAGAGTTTGAGAAAGGGTAGCGTTAAGGGTTACTAAGGAGTGTTTAAGGTTCAGGTGAGGGTAGTGTTAAGGGGGTAGTAAGTGTTTTTTAGGATTTGGGAAGGGCAGCATTAAGAGGTAGTAAGCATTTTTGGGTTCAGGGACTGTTACCACTAAGGGGTAGTTAAGGGTTTTTAGGGCTCAAGGAAGTTGGGTTAAGGGGTAGTTAAGGGGTTTAGGGTTCAGGGCTGGGTACCGTTAAGAAGAAGTAAAGGATTTGTGGGGATCAGGGAAGAGATCATTAAGGGGTTTGTAGGGTTCAGGGAAGGGAAGCCTTATGGGATAGTAAGGCATCCTTGGCTGCAAGGAAGGGTAGAGTTACGGAGTGACAAGGGTTTTTTAGGATTCAGAGAAGGGTAATTTAAAATTACAGCATATTAAATAATATATATATATATATATATATATATATATATATATATACATATATATATATATATATTAAATGAAGTAAAATAAATATATTAGTAATCTTCTTTTTAAAATAAAATAATAAGGAATCTTGACACGTTTTTCCGGCTCATAAATCTCAACACTAGGAATTAAAAAGAAACACTATTATTCTATCAAGGAGGGAGAGGCATGCTAAGTTATCTCAGAAGCTGATGATGGAAAGGGAAGGTGGCTGGGACTGCAATTCAGCAATACATTCCTCCTGACTGTCCACCCCCATCAGTGCTGCTTCAGAGATCAAGGAACACCGTAATTATCTAATTATCTAAATACATAGCTTTGCACTGGCATGTCTTTGACCTAAAGTTGAAGCTCTGTTGCAACACAATAGCTAGACTTGATAAAGGGCTTTGGCTCACTCAACCTGATACAACAAATTATTACAACTCTTAGAGGATAAAAACTTTTTCAGTGGAAGCACACAACTTCTATCCGATCAAAACATGTGCTAATGTCGGCCAACTAATGACCCTCTTTGTAATACTCCTGAAGGATATTTTTAGGTTTAACACATAAGGTCTGATGACAGCTGTGCTATCAAGCCAGACCTAAAAACCATTGACAAAGCCAATAGTTCCCAAAGGCGAGGCCTACTGGATTTGCCAATGCTTGTTTTCTATTTATCTCTCCCCCTTTCCCTTTCCTTCTCCCTTTTCTGCATTTCTCTCATTTGCTCTGGGATCTGATCATGGCAAATGTCCCGGTCTCAAACACCAGAGCAGGGTTTTGAGTATCACTGTGGAGAAATGAAAGGAAACAGTTGTAGTTTGGCAGCATGTAGCTCGCTATTGAAAATGTTGCATTTAAAGAGGAGGCCAGTCTGCAAGTGAGGTACAGAAATGGACAGGAGCTTGCATGGAGGAAAGCAGGTCCAATATTTGTAGTGTTACCATCGGTTTTGAGGCACATTGCCTTTGATTGGAGCATCATTGCTCCAAGTCAAGAGTTGGAGCAGGCGGTCCATCAAGGAGTTCACCAGAGTGGTTTGCCAGAATGGTTCCTAAAATTGACACATTTGGCCTTTCAGCATATAAGACACATTGGACTTTGGTCTGTAATACTGTTGGTTATTGATGCACCTATGCAAGATTGTTAACAAGTGGCAACATATACTCAGGGCACTGGAATTATGTGATGATGCATCAGCAGTGTATTTTGCATAATTATGGTTTTGCTGCATTTGCCACACAAACCATCATTTGCTGCATAAACTGCATATTTAAAAAAAAAAATGCTTTTAGCTCAAACCGATCAAAACCTATCAAAAGTTACCAAAAGTGTGGCAACTCATGCCTATGAATAGTGAAAAGCCCTTGGCAAAGGTTATCTCGTTGTCTTTCAACTGCTTATTGCGGTATTTGTGTGTTAACTTGTTGTTAGTAAAAGTGTCAAATCTTTGCCCAGGCAGTGTTACCATGTGTAAATATGACAAAATAATTAAGTAATACTAACGAAATGTGCCTCATTATCCTGTATAATTTGCCTTTGCTTACTGCATATTTTAATCAACCCTACAACATAATTTGGTTTACCCTTGCTACATAATTCTGGTGGCCCTGCATATACTTTGCTCCAGATCTTCCCATTAACTTCCATACTCTGTGGTGCAGAACCACATACACAGCCAAGGCAGTTATGAAGTAAGAGGGTTGACGGATCCTATGACATTGGATACATGCAAGGTTCAGTTCATTTTGTTGGCAAAAGTGTCAGGGAGCTCAGGTTCCTTTTGAAAATCACGAGGCCTCCTCAAAGCCTTTAGAAGCACAGTAAGTCCATCCCAGTGACTTCAATCCAACAGACAGAGTGGCTCCAAAAGTAATAGCAGGCTTTCGCAATAGCCACGAAACACTGCGTTCCCATGGATAAACAAGCATTTGCAATGCAATGGGTCTCACATATTTCGAACGAGTTGTCATCTTTTGACAACAGCACCAACGACCAAAAACAAAAGAAAACTTGAGAAGAAACTGAGAAAAGACGGCATCGCAAAATAAAATAAAGTTAGCTTTAAAAAATAAAACTTTGCAATGTTGTGCCTGCTGGGCATGTTTTTGCCAGCCACTAACCTTCTGCTTGCGGGGTACCTGAAGTTAAAAAGAACAAATAGTACCTTGATCAGCAGGGGATGGGCACTAATTAAGTTTCATCAGTTAGTGCTTGGTCCCTGCTCCACACAGAGAAACTGAAGTGATGCCAGGCGTGCCTTGACAAATTACGAGGCTGTAAGGAAGAGTGCCATCTAAACTAACAAATGGTGAGCAACAGGCAGGCTCTAAGCCCTGTACTGAACACAGCAGAGTCTTGCAACTCTGAACTACTCACTTTAAATGTGCTCCTTTACTGGAAGTGACATCAGAGGAAGGGTTCAAGTTAGATGGTAAGCATGCTACGGGATCAAATACAAGCAGAGCTTTAAATGGAATGTAAAAACTGGGGGGTCTTTCGGGCGAGTGGCCTGTGTAACCAAGGGAGTGACTAAAACACGTAATCTAAAAATCTGTGTTTTGCATGATGTGCCGCCCAACTGGTACTGCATCTGCATCTTTCTGTCATTGCATCCAGGTATATAATACAACAACTGACATTACACCTAAAACAAGCCAAGACTAGTGGCTTTGTCAATGATTGTTACTTGCATGAGCTAAACAAGTACAACAATGGCTTCGTTGTATATATTGTTGAAAATGCTTCAGTTCTGAAATGATGAGACTGTGCAAGAACTATAACGAGTCTATTTCCACTTTTCATTAAAGGCAATGAAGGGTGGTAACCAAGTTAAGCTTTTTTTATATCCTGGGGGTGAGGGCAATAATTGAGACCTGTCTGAGCACCCTCGTTTTAGAGCTGCCGGTGCTGAGCACCGGCAGGTCCCGGCCCACTTAAAGCCCTGATTACAAGCAAGGAATATACCCCACCCACCTCTGGCTTGATAGGAAATGATTGTTCGAGATAGAGTACTGAGGGCCCCTTATATGTCTGGGCCCTGGTGACATTGCACCATTGATAGCTAACCCGCCCCCAGCAGCAACACAATCAGTGAGAAAGGTCATAGACCTACCAGTATAAAGAGGGGAGTGGTGCGTGTGATGCACCAGCCGAAAGGAGGTGGACATATAAGTAACAGGTCAATGTGGAAGGTGATAACTTGGTGACTTCAGCTGTCAAACCAACTCTTCAAACAAGCAAATCACTTGAACCTGGGACAGACCAGCATGTTGACTCCGTGTAGCTTACCTATGAGCAAAAATTGCCTTTATAAGCAATGCTTGAGCTCTTGTTTGTAATTCAATGTGGGGAAAGGTTGTTGAAGTTAACTTCTCATTAGGATTGTATGTGCTTATTAGCATCACCCATATGCAATTAAAACAAAATTGTTGTGATGTATATAAATATATTTTTCTGGTCTATGCTACCTAGGTCTCAACTCCATTTTAAGATAACATGTCTTCTGTTTCATAATATTTCTCGAGTGTTTTATTTTTTCATCATCACCACACGCAGCAAAATGTGAACTCTTGATTTTGTATGACATGTTCCACACCATACTGGATTTATTTATGAGTCTTTTCATTGTCGATGTAACTACTTTGTTCTGACACCTACGATGATATTAGGTCAGAAGGAACACATTGTTATTTATATTGTGTGATAGTGCTAGGATGGTGGTATTATATGATGTTTTATAACAAGAGAGTAGCCAGAAACTTAAAATACCCCCACCTTGATCCATCCTTCGAAAGTCATCTGGTAAGCAGAACGAGTAAACTCTGCATACGCTAGATGAGGTCCCTCATACAGTCTGTCGTCTTTTTCTCCATCCTTTAAGCCGTTCATGCATCCATCTTTTCATGTTTTTACCCATTCATCCTTTCACCGTTCCATCCATCTACTCTTTCATCATTAGTCTTGCATCCACCCTTTTACTCACACTTTCAACCATTCCTCCGTACTTGTACCCATCCATCCATCCATTTTCATCCATCCACCAATTCACCCTCCTTTTGTCAATCCACGAACCATACTTTCCACCTTCCATCCATGCATCCATCCACCTATTTATTGAGGCTTTCATCATTCCAGAAACTTTCTTTTACCCACCCATGTTAAGCTTGTTCTACCCATGCATCGACCCGTTCATCCGCAGTTCCATCCTTGTTTACATGTGTCCTTCCTTTTGCTCTTCCTTCCAACCCTATCTCTTGTTTCCTCTCTTTTTCTCTTAATTTTTTTGCTGTGGTTAACCCCTGATCTATGTGTTGATTATCGTTTTCCTTTAGGTTTGATATTTTAATAGCTTTTATCAGCAAATCTGCAGGAAGGAGAGGCTCATAAATAACTATAATTGTAAAATCCACCCTGCATAAGCTGTGAAAGCTGGGGGTTCACAACACCACTGTTTCATAATGTTGAATTGTGATTTGCTGTAAAACTGATACGTGTGCTCACACCATGCTGACAGTCCGTTTGCGATTACATTGTATGGTGAGATTTGCTATAAAATCCTTGAATTTGAGGGTAAATCAGGTTTTTTGGGCCTCTACTAGGGAATTTGGGTGGGTCAGATCTTTTTAGGTCTCTACTAGGGATGCTGCCTGCTTCTCTATTGATTTGCTCTACAATTTGGAATTAGTCTATTTTTCAGATCTTATTTAATGCTGCATTTATGTAAACTCTGAGAGCCTTATTGGCAATTGATTTATTTGTCTTTTGACTGATTTATTGAGACTGCAACGTTTTTACCTTTCTGTATTGCACTCTAATATTTTAGTAAGCCTTCATGTCTTTTCTACATTTCTGATCTTGAACACACTTTTTGAGTCCATTCTTTATAATTGATTGTTTTTTTAAATGCTGTTTTGAATCGCATCACTAAGGACATATTGCCTCATCTACTCTTGGGACAATACCGTTCCCCGACCCTGCGATGTGTGTTATGACTACAAAGCACGTTATCCGAGAGATAGTGCCCTCAGCAGCTTCATGCCATATTGAGGGGAGATGCAGTCAATATGGGCACAGAAGCCCCCACACTTGAAAGAACAAGCATTGACAAATAATATAGATCTCACCTATGCAAGAACTATTTTGTTTGCCAGTGTGTTATACACAATGTTGTATACCAGCGTGGCTGCTGTTCCTCATGGATAAAAGTTAGTGGCATAGAGGAGAGTGGTGTGGAGTGGTATAGAGTAAAGTGGAGTGGTGTGGCATAGAGCAGAGCAGAGAGGCGTAGAGTGAAGTGTCATGGAGTGTTATAGAGAGGCATAGTGTTGTAGAGTATCAAAAAGTAGAGTGTCGTGGAGAAGAGTGTTGTGAATTAGAGTGGAGTGATGTAGAATGGCGTAGACTAGTGGGCCGTTGGATGGGAAAGCATAGATCAGAGTGACAAAGTGGAGTAGAGCATTGTAGAGTGTTGTGACATGATGTGGAGTGAGGTGTTGTAAAAGGAGTAGAGTGGAGGGGCGTAGATGGCATAGATTGGAGTGGCATAGAGTAGAGTAAAGTAAAGTGCTGTGAAGTAGAGTGTAGTGGTGTATAATGGAGTAGGATATAGTGCCCTTGAGTGGAGGTTCATAGAGTGGATTGTCACAGAGTCTTGTGCAGTAAAGTGGCGTAGAGTGGAGTAGAGTGGTGTACAATAGAGTGGCAGGGAATGTATTGGAGTGATGTTGAATAGAGTATCATAGAGTGGATTGGAGTAGAGTGTCATGGAGTGGTGTGACATAGAGTGGCATGGCACAGAATGGAGTGTCATAGAGTAAAGTGTTGTAGAGAGTAGTGTCATAGAGTAATGTGTCAGAGTGAAGCGCTTTTCAGTGAGTAGCACGCTACTCTGGAACCCAACAAGAATTAGTGATGGATTAGTATCGGGAAATAATGAGTACAGTTTTAGTACTATTATGAGTTAATTTGAGCCGCGGATATGAGAGTTTGTTAGTTCGACTGACTGGAGTAATGGAGGGGTGGAGGAGGAAAGAAATCCAGAAGTGTTAATTGGGAGTATATCCTTCATTTACTCAACCCAAAGGCTTGGGATGAGTAAAGGGGGGCGGAGGAGGGAAGAGTATGTGGAAGGGCTAGGGAGAGCATAGCAGCAGGGTGAGATAAATGAGGGAGAATTTAGTAGGGTTGTGTAGGAGGTCACGGTAGTAGAGTGAGGTTTGGTGAGTTAGATGTGGAAGCGGAGGTAAGAGCTTAGGCAGAGTTATTTAGCAGATGAAAGTAGTAGAAAGGATTTGGGATGAGTCATAGTGGGAATGGAGGATAGTTTTATAGAAACATGACATATGATGATGGGTAGATAAGTGTGATAAGATGAGAGCAGGAATTCATAGATATCTAGTATAACAACCCACCCAGGAGCCATGCATTGACCCACGAACATGCCAAGCACAGAAACAACATATACACAGATATACATACAAATAAATATATATACATACACATACACATACAAACACACATGAATACACACACATATGCACATACAATACAGAATTAGAACCATGGGTAAATATACTTAGTCAAACAGGTTTAAAGAGTGTGTGTGTATTTTATTGTTATGACATAGTAGCAATACATATTTTCTAAAGAACTATACATAACTAGAAATATACACATAATCTGAAAAAAATATTTATCAACATAGGCATATGCAGTCCATAGTTGTTTGAATATGGTGGTTATGAAGGAAAGAGACAACTCTTGAGTAGTTTTCTGAAGACAAGAAAGTTATCTATGGCTCTTATAGTTGGGGGTAATGAATTCCATAGTTTGGCTGCTTGAACGGAGAAGGATGTACCACCTATAGTCCTTTTCTTGTATGGTGGTGTTCTAAGGCGGGGTGCCAATCTTGAGCTGAGGTTTCTTTGTTGGATGTATTTGGTTATTTTGTTTCTGATAAAAAGCGGTCCTGTTCCATGTATAGCTTTGTGGGTGATACAAAGCAGCTTGAAAGTGCATCTTCTGGCAACGGGTAACCAGTGTAGTGCTCTCAAGGCAGGGGAGATTTGGGCTTGCGGCTTTACATGTAATTGTAGCCTGGCTGCGGAATTCTGGATAAGTTGTAGTTTTTTCATAATAGATAGAGATGATCCATGGTAGAGGCCATTGGCATAATCCAGTTTGGATAGTACAAGCGAGATAGTAGCTTGCACCTTGTGTGGAAATCCGAGGTGGAGGAAGATGCGTCGTAAAGTCTTCAAGGTGATGAAGCTTGTTCGTGCTAATTTGTCCCCTTGGGCATTCATAGTTAACTTGGAATTCATGGTGAATCCCAGGTTTTTGACTTCCTTCGGATAATTGAGGAGGTGTTCCGAGATCGTCAGGCCAGACGCACAGAAGGTCATAATTTTTCTAGTCACCACATATGAGTATTTCTGTTTTGGAGGTATTTAGTTTGAGATGGCTCCAGGTCATCCACTGATCAACGGCTCTGAGGCAACTGAAGATTTGTGAGTTTTCAATGTTTTTGGGGCATTCTAATTTAAGTAGTATTTGTGTGTCATCTGCATAGTTGTAGCATGTGAGATGGAAACCATTGATCAGTTCTGGTAAAGATATCATGTAGATGTTGAAAAGCAAAGGTGAGATGATTGATCCTTGGGGGACCCCTGCTTTTGTTAGGTAGGGTTCGGACGAGAAGGGGGGCGAGTGGATGATATTAGATCTTTTTGGAAGATAGGAAGTAATCCAGTCGAGAGCAATCCCTTGTATGCCGGCTCCGTGGAGTCTTTGAATTAGGGTGTCATGGTCAACTGTATCAAAGGCAGCCGAGAGGTCCAACAGAAGTAGTGCAGCAACTCCATTGCGGTCGACTGTGTTTTTAAGATCATCCCAGATTGCTATGAGTGCCAATTCAGTGCTTCTTCCTGGGCGGAATCCAGTTTGGAAGTCTGAAAGTATAGAATTGTCTTCAATGAATTGTGACATCTGGGCGAATGCTGCTCTTTCTATCAATTTGCCCAGGAAAGGTCCATTTGTGATTGGTCTGTAGTTGTTGGGGTCTTGCGGGTCTAGGTTTGTTTTCTTTAATAACGGTCGTATGTATGCCTTTTTCAGGTCTACAGGAAAGGTTCCTGAAGTTAAAGAGTTGTTGATGATTCTTCTTACAGGTGTGGCAGCAGAAGTAAATAGAAGATTTTTCTTGAAGATTTGTGGTGGGCAAGGGTCAGAAGGGCAACCGGAAGGTCTGCTTGCTTTGACCAAATCCATAAATTCACCTTGGGATATCTGTTTGAAGGTCTGTGGAGGTTGGGTTGGTTTATTCTTAGAGGGTATTTTAGGAAAGGGGTTGGTGCTGATGTTTTTCTTCTGTTTTAAATAGGAGTCCAATGTGTCTGCCTTGGTTGTGTAGTGAATTGCCAATTTGTTTGTGAAATCTTGAGTAGTGGGATGACTTCCTTCCATACATGTAGGTTTTTGAAATTCATTGAGAATTTTATAAAATTCCTTGGTTGTAGATTGAGCATTTTGAATTGTCTGAGTAGTACCTCTTTTGATTGATGATTTGTATATTCTGTTAAGTTTGTGTAGCTGCAGTTTGTCTTGACTGTTGTTTGTTTTGAGCCAGGTCTGCTGCAACTTTCTGATTTGTTGCTTTATCTTTTTAAGTTCTGTGTTTCTCCAAGGTGTTGGTTTTCTTTTGTCGTGTTTAGTTTTTCTGAGTGGTATAAGAATATCAAAAGCTTCCTGTAGCCACTCATAAAGTTTTGGCACAGAATTAATTGTATCTAGATCTGTGTTGGCTGTTAGTTGTGTTTCTAAGTGTCCATGGTCGATAGGTGTATGTATGTAAGTAGTTGTGGGGTGTGTTGATTTGTGGAGTTGTATGTCGGAAAGTTATCAAATAGTGGTCTGACCAAGTGATTGGCATGATGCTATGAATAGTAACCAGTTCCGACTTAGCAAAAATGACATCTAGGATGTGTCCAGCGATGTGTGTGGGATTCTGTACAATCTGATGTAGGTTCAATGCGACTAGACCAGTGGTGATAGCTTTTGGGTGGGGCATATTGGGTTTGTCAAACCAAATGTTTAGATCCCTAAGAATGCATAGGTTGGAGTATAGTGTAATAAGGTATGAAACTGTGTCTAGAAAAGCATCTGGGAATGTGGAGTTGTTAGGTGGAGGTCTGTAAAGGAGGAGAAAGTTACCGGAGGAAGTTGGAGTAGGGTGGCATCTGGTAAGGAGGGCTTGGTGGCTGAGAGAGCCATGAAGAGTGTACTGTTTTTTGTAGGGTAGTCTTATTATGTAATAGACAAGGGGATGCGAGGTTGCTATGAGTGGCATGTTTTTTATTTTGTTTGTGTTTGTTTAGTGTCAATGGAGTATGGGTTAGGGGTGGTGGAGGAGCATGTGGATCATGATGTAAGGCTCTAAATTGTGCAATGGAGGAGAGGCAAGTGAATGAAAGTTGCTGGGTTGGGGTGCTTGTGGTAGGTGTTTGTGAAGAGTGAGAAAGTAGGGGTGGAGATAGGATGGAAAGTGTATTCTTTGTGTAGTCCTGAGGGTGGGAGTGGGTATGACGATAAGTGTAATGTAAGTTTGTGTTGATTTAATGTGCTGATGTTAGATGGGGTGTTGATGTGTTTTGGAGATGAATGTATAGCACAGCACTATTAAAGGATATGATTGTAGGGGAGATGCTTGGGTCATTATCAAGGCTTCTACGAAAGCTAACATAGACCTAAAATGGCTACAAAGCTTTGCCACTTTAAAAAAAAAATACATTTGTTTATTAGGCTTAAACAATTCACATTATTCGAAATTATAGCTGCATACACAATTTACTGTTTAGAAAAATGGCATCAACACATATATTTCATAGCTATAGTTCACAGCAAATGCAAAGTGCCACCACAATCAAGACCAAAAAATGATTATCTTATCTATTTGTATATCTATTCTCTAAGTCCTGAAATATTTATTTTCATTGTTTTAATTTAATTTAGATCAGATTGTGAATGAGAAATAAATCACCACTTCACTTATATTTGTAGTGCCTGCTTCTCTTTTCAAGCTAAAATTAGGTGGATTTTAAACTCCAAACTTTACAAGATTATATGTACACACTATGTAGGTGGAACATAAACACGTTCACTTCACTGAAAAAAACACAATTTCTTAAAAGTTCTTTTTATTGAGATTTTGCATTAAAAAGAGAGGACAATAACACAATAATTGTGGAGTGGCATAGAGCAGATTGAAAAGTCAGCATGGAGTGGAGTAGAGTGTCATAGAGTGGAGGAGCGTATAGTGGTGGGGTACAGAGTGGAGTACAGTGAAATGTCGCAGTGTGGAGTGGCAGAGAGTGGTGTACAGTATAGTGTCGTAGAGTGGAGTGGCGAACAGTGGAGTAAAGTGGCATAGAGTTGAGTGGTGTAGAGTGCCATAAAGTATCGTAGAGTGGCATACAGTGCCATAGAATGCCATATAGTTTCACAGATTAGAGTGATGTGCCGTAGGATGGAGTGGCATAGAGTGGAGTGGCCTAGAGGTAAGTGGCGTAAAGTGGCATATAGGGGGTCATTTCAACCCTGGCGGTACGGGACCGCCATGGCTGAAATGACGGAAGCACCGCCAACAGGCTGGCGGTGCCTCCAGGGGTATTACGACCGCGGCGAAAGCGCCGCGGTCGCAGCGCCGGGACCGGCGGTTTACCGCCATGGTGGTCCCTGCGGGAGTAATCCTCCAGGGCAGCGCTGCTTGCAGCGCTGCCCAGGGGATTACGAGTCCCCGACCGCCAGCCTTTTCCAGGCGGTTTGAACCGCCAGGAAAAGGATGGCGGTACGGGGAGTCGCGGGACCCCTGCACTGCCCATGCCACTGGCATGGGCAGTGCAGGGGCCCCCTGACAGGGCCCCGTGCAGCTTTTCACTGTCTGCTATGCAGACAGTGAAAAGCGCGACGGGTGCAACTGCACCCGTCGCACGGCCGCAACACCGCCGGCTCCATTTGGAGACAGCTTCCATGTTGCGGCCGAGATCCCCGCTGGTCCGGCGGGCGGAAACTAGGGGATCTCCAAATGGCCGCGGCGGGGGTGCAGCCGCATTGGCGTCCGCCCGGTGGTCCGATCTTGGCAGGCGGCTGTAATGAGGCCCATAGTGTCATAGAGTGGAGTAAGTACAGTGGCGCAGAGTTAAGTAGAGTGGTGTGGGGTAGAGTAGTGTCATAGAATGGAGTGGTATAGAATGCCGTAGAGTGCTGTACAGTGCAGTGGAGTAGAGAGGAGTGTCATGAAGCGGAGTAGGGTGGGGTAGGTTGGAGTGGCACAGAATGGAGTAAAGTGGCGTAGAATAGTGTAGTGTTGTACAGTGGAGTGGCATACCATGGTGTATTGTAGAGTGGGGTGGCATCACGTAAAGTATTGTGGGGTGGAGTGGCATCAGAGTCATGGAGGGTCGTAAAGTAGAGGGTTATAGAGTGCAGTGGCATAGAGTAGAGTGGCAAAGAGTGGAGTGGAGTGTTGTAGAGCGGGGTGGCTCCGCTGTCTGGTAGGCTTTGCCCTAAAAAGCAGGAGTGAACTGGAAGCATGCACACCTCTATATAGATGCACCATTTGGTGGGCTTCCGGGTCCTACAGTGGATGCATTATCATAATACAAACTGTTGCAGTTTCAGAGACAGACTTGATCACTTCATATGGCTCACCACTTCAGCGGAAAACTAGCCCACTGGGCCATGTGCACCAACGATAGATGTCACAAATGGTTCAATAGGCATCATTACCATGTGAATAAAGCGGCAGCAAACCCTTGGAACTGTCCAATGGGGGGGGGGGCGTTGTAGCCCCACATGATGGGCAATCTACCAGCTTCATAAAGGCAAGGAAATGGAGAATTGCAGACTGCCAATTTTTGGAATGGCATAGTTCCAAATCAAGACTTCTCACTGCACAGTCATTGAATAAGATCCAAGAGATTAGACCCATCCTGCCCAATGGCAGAGGGTAAGGCAAGCATCATTCAGTTTAGAGCATCACATGGCCAACCTTTGATAGTAAGTAAGACAATAGTTCTAGCATAGCAAGTTAAGCAAGAGGACACAGATCTTACATCTGCTAGCTAGACTGAGCAGTAGTAAAGGGAGAGGAAGAGGTGAAGATAAGAATCCTCAATACAGACGAAGAATAATTGTGGTCCAGAGGTTCCGACCTGACAACTCAATATTATTAAAATTTCCCTTGTGTGGTTCTCTCACATGTTGCACCAATCATCCCACAGTATATTTTCATAGATGCAGTTCAATTTATCCACAATTCGGGTCTTTTTAAATTAGAGAATACTCACATTTTAATTATTTTAGCAGAAGTTGCTCAGTTAGCACTGGAAATCTCCTGATATATCTTTTGTGCTATTTGTTGTTCATCAGAGAAGTGTATCCATTCCATTTAAGGGTGCTTTCTGCAGATTAAAGACTATTTAGGTAGAACATGTTCAGAAAACAATTTGATGGCATCTAGATTTGGAAGGGAGCATGCATTACCAGCCGCAAACTGATACTAATTAAGTTTCTCCTATTAAGGGGTTTAAATGATTTTGGGTAGAGCCTCACCGAAACGTAAATGGTTGCTGGCATGGATGCTTAGCTGCGCCATGAAGAATACTACTGATGGTTAGCTTCTCCTTAACATGTTGGTTTTCCATATTTGGTACCCTCTACGGTAGGTGCCCACTGCAATTAATAATTTGCCTCCGAATTTACATTTGATGACTGATTTGTTAGTCTTTTGGAGGATATTGAACACTAGGTTAATTTCGCTTTAACAACTTTTGCGATTAGAAGATGAGGGTGTTCTTTATAAATACAATAGATAGATAGATAGATAGATAGATAGATAGATAGATAGATAGATAGATAGATCATGTGAAGGATGTTGTTGTGTAGGAGGGCATTTAAGAATGGAAATTAAAAAATCAATCGATCAGGAAAGACCAGCCTTTTATTTAAAAGTTTACATGTATGTTGATCAGGCCTGAAGGAGCCATGTATTGCTGAAACATGAGGGTGGATACTAAGCAGCTTCCAGTACCAAGCAGTGATTTTTAAGACCCTGCACAAGGGGGCTCTGAAGCTGTCCCCTTGTGACACTCTCTTAAAGGGCAGGAATTGCATCAATGCCACCATCTAACAATGAGGATTGGAAGGTATCATGCAAAAAGGTATGGGATTTACCTAAGCTGAAATCTTACATGATTACAAATAATGCTTCTGGCATTCATCTCAATATGTTTGTGTTAGATGGTGTTGGCCGCTGATCACTGGGCAATCCTATGTGTCTATTCCAAAAAAGAGAATTCAACATTGCTTTAATGGACCTGGAACCCGGACTTTTACAACAACTCTGCACTCGTTAGGTGAGTCAGTGATAAGATGACGTTGACCTCTACCTCTAGGTTCGGGGATAAAGCCACCATTTTAGTAATACACTATGAAGGAAATGATTGGATAGGGTCCAGTTGTATATATGACAAAGACATTTACAACCTATGGCAGCTCCATGGTCTCCCAAAATGATATAATTGCTCCTCATTCTGATGGTGGCACGGCTGGGTTCACTGTCTCATGCAGCAGGAGAGAAATTAGGGACGTTGAACATGCAATGCCCAAATTTTCCAAAAGTATGGGCTTGGGGTAGATCAGTCACATGTTCATTAATTCATAGATCCTGGGGAACTATGCACTGGATGGTATATTAGATGCACAGATGGCCATAATTATTTTAGATATACTGTGTGCTTAGATGTCAGAAGGTTCTCCATAGGAGCATGGGCGTCATTTAGAGGGGTAACAGCTGCGACCCCTTGCTTGCCCCTTGCAGCCCCTGGCACTGCCATTTGTCATGGGTGATATCTTTTTCGCTGTAGTGAAATGGACACACTGTCGTTCCCTATTTCCCTGCACACCAAAACGGACTCTAAAGAAGTCACGTCTAACTGATCTTGACCAAGGTCAGCACCAGGCTCCAAAGTGTGATGTAGACCTTCTTTTCAGTTCCTAAAAACATAAAGAACAAACCTTAGAACATTAAACATATACATTGTGATTCCTTTCCATGTATGTAACACACTTTGAATTACCTAATATCCCTTTTCCCTTTTTAGGCGCTGGTTTCTGTTGTCTGGAATTCGCTATGCTATATGTCAAGATCAGTAACTCAGCAGGTAATTTTCACATAAGTGTATACATATATAACATTACTCTCTATCACCCATCTAAATGTATAGACTCTATGAATATAGTTAGACAAATAACATCAGTCCTTATGATACTGAATCAAGGTTCATATAAGGTTCATACACTTAAGTCACCATTTGCTTCCTGAAACACATGATACATAATAAAACATTGCCCCCTAGTTGTGAATCATTCTTCATTAATCAATGTCATGTGCAAGTAATAATGACCTTACTATTAGTCTCTGTTCGCCGAATAACTTTTACCAAAAATGAATATATGTATGTATATATATATATATATATATATATATATATATATATATATTTTTTAAAAGCACAGAAAATGGTTACTTTAGCAGTCCTTTAAACAAGACTCCATAAGATGAGTATTTTTATCCTTTGACTTTTATACAATTCTTAAATGTTACCAGATTGCGTAGATTGCCGCTTAAAACAATGTCTTTGTTTGACTTTTGTAGGAATGCTGTGGAAATTGAAATGCAGAAGCCAGGAACCCGATGATTCAGACGGCAAGGAGAGACCCACCACAACTCTATGTGAGGGCGCCGACTGCTAGGAATATGGACGTCAGAAGGACGATACCCAACACGGCGTCCAACGAACAGGTGAGTATGGATGGGAGAGGGAACTCAGACGACGAGCAGTCATCAGGGTCCAACCTTAAAGGAGCCACACCATGGGACACGTGCTGCGCACCCAACACCTTTGTGACCTCTGGCCTCAGAGGTGGCAAAATCAGTACCAGGAACACAATGGTAGCTCGTCCTTATTGAATTTGTTGGGGCTCCACTTTGTATTTTCTCTCAGTTTTTGTGTTACACTAATAGTGAATAATGTTTCATTAACCATTATTAGTGTCTATAAAATGGAGTACAACTAGTTGGAATATAGCCTTCCCTGGCAGCTGAGGTAAGCAAAAAAATCCCTTTAAATGTATTTTGTGTGAGTGGTAGCGGGTGAGTGTGTTTGCATGAGAGAGTGTATTTAAGTGTGTATGTGTGTGTATGTTGCAAGGATGTGTGTGAGTGAAATTGAAGGTCAGAGGATGTGTGAAGTCACTTTCACTACCCCTGTCATTTTGTCGAACTGATGTTCATTCATAGGAGGCAATTAAGGGGCAGGGAGGAAAGTTACAAAATGTGTTGTGGTGGATTTATACATGACGAATGTGACAGAAAAAACAGTGTCAACAAAGCAACTAGTGTGTTCCCCAGTACCCAACAGCCCTTGGGAGACCGAAGGCAAGAGATAACAGGAGGATCAAGAGAAATACCCAACTTACATAATCCACTGCATTTTCAGCTCATGTCTGGGGGATCAGAGATACACAGCAGATTTGAAATTTACAGGCTTCAGCAGGGAGCGTTTTTAAGTGAAATGATTGAAGAAATCTATAACTTGATAAGATTATCATAGATCTCAAGTCTCACACATCAAGAGTGAGAATAATGCAAACTTATCTGACAATCAGCTGCTGACACATTTAAGCCATCCGATTTGTATGCAAACTAGTCCTTCTTTGAATCGGAGCCACGCTTCCTGTCGGCACTGCTGACAAGACATGGCCACAGCCTGTGCCTATTGCGCATCATCCACCACATCATCCTAATGAATGTGTTCACACAGGGCATGGTTATAGCAGATAAGGTGTTGTGGGTTGTGGTGTACGTTACTACATCATCTCTTGCCCTCCGTTTGGCCAGGCTGCAGCCTCAGAAGGCCACATGTAACCAGCGGCGGCTCCTCCGTTATAGCAGAGAAGCATCACCACACTGCCTCAGCAGCAAACAAACATGTAAAGTAAAATGATAATAAAGCAGTTTTATTATCATTTTATTTTACATGACCGGAGCCGGGGCCGAACGGAGACATAAGGGGCGAGGCCAAGGCAAGCATGGAGGGCACTTGCAGTTGTGGGCAGTGCAAGTGCCCATGACAGATTTTCCTGACTGTTTTTCTGGCTGTCAGGCTATTGTTGGAGATCAGCAGGCACAGGCTCCCAGTCCTTCTGGGAGTGTAAAAGCAGCCTGCTCCGCCCCATCCCAGCACTGCTGTCATGCTGGGTAATAGTATTACTAACATGAGAGCAGCATCTGGATTGGTGCAGATGAGTCTGGGAGTCTATGATCAGAAGAGCACTGAGGTGGCAGGTATGTTTTATTTCACATTTATTTCTTATTGTTCCCCATGCTGCCCCCACCACTTTTCCCTCCTGGCAGCCATTACTGCATGTAAGGCAGTTACAGCAACACCAACAGATGTGAGGGAGCCATCCGGATCACAACATGATCATCAGATGAGCAGAGATGAGCTCGGGACTGACTGTGGTAGTATGGTGCATGTTGGCCTGGTCAGGCCAATCCATTAAAGTACTTTAACCTGCTACCTGATTGCTCATCTTAATGAATGTGTGTAAATGGCAGGTCAGATGCTATAGGAGTCAGATGTCAAGACTTTCAATACATGAACGGAGGGAGGCAAACAGCATACTATGGTAGCACATCATGTGTGCACAGCTTGGTGTTGTAGTGGTTTCAAAAGATGTTAACATGTGCTATAAAAATTCTTTTTGATAATTAGTGTTTTTTTAACTATACATAGAGTTGTAACTCAAGAAGCTGCACTTGGAACAAGTTACCTATGTTCCTTAGAAATGAAAATAATGCTATGAATATTTATGTCACATGGTGTTCTACTCAACTTGCTCACTTCCCCCTCCCTGTCAGAGTCCCACTGCAAACCATTTCTCTTCCTTGTTTCTGCGGAGCATCAAGCCAACAATGGCAAGTATTTGTAATGTACAACATTGTTAGAGAGCGTATATTGTGAATGAAACTTCCATCGTGCACTCAAAGTATCATCGTCATGGACTTCCGCTGGAAGTGCTATTGTAGATGTACTACTTCTATGAGCTAGTACCATTTTGTGCTGTGAATCTCAGGAGTGCAGTTGCTGAGAGAGCAGGTAGGAAAGTTCTCTTACCTTAAGAAATGGGTTAGTATTAAAGATTTAGAATATTATGTTATTTTTCTGATTACCAATGTGATCCTAAACATGAAAATACCATGCTGAATATACCAATGTGATCCTAATCTTGATCATACCATGCTGAATTTGCAGAATCTGTTAATAGCTTGTGTGATTTATCTATAAAACCTCTAGGATACTGTTTCTCATGGGCGATTTCTACTATTTTCCTTGTAGGTGGCTTTCCATGCTCTTCTTATGGGTGAATTTATATTTTCCTCCAAAATTCTGTTTATCTGCCTTTAGACTTTATTTTAGGATGCTGTCAGTGCTCTTTATGAGTTTGACACTTGAAATGTTTGCTTACATTTTGCCTCACTATGGATTACTAAGATTTATGATTTTGCATTTATCTATTCTTCTGTATTTGGGCCGTCATGGCATTTCATGCATTTTTCTTTGTACCGTATTTTGATTATTCTGTAATAAATTACATCTTTGCCCTATTTTAGATCTAGAACTCAGGCCGTTATGCTTCCAATATTTTTTTCTGTTTAATTGCGTTTTGCTAAATTGTGTTTCCTTGATGAGGAGTGTAGTCTCTAACCACTAGATCAAGTAGAGACACTGGAGCTGAAATATTTAAGTAAAATTCAGAGTGACCAAATATTAGGGTTCAGGTGATTTATTGATGTTCAGCTCCTACACTGGTATTCACTGTGTGGTGCTCCAGCAGTGCAAAATGCATGCAGAAGCCGAGCACGTTACTAGTCACAGAGCAGGGTCAACAGTGCCCTAGCACACAGGCCCAAATCATTATTCTTAAACACTTCTGTTTTAATTTAGTACATGATGTAACTGAATTGTACATGCAAAGAATTCCAAATTTTAGTAATCATTTATAGGGTGACCAGATGTCCAAATTCCAGATTTCAGAGGACTGTCACAGGGTCTTTTACAATTGTAAATACATGTCCTGGTTTTTGGTACAAAGACGAAATCATCCTGGAAAGCAGAATTATATATACACACACACACACACACACATATATATATATATATATATATATATATATATATATATAAATATATATATATATATAGATATATATATCACATAAACAATACGTTCAATTTAATGACACGCTCAATTGCTGGTGTGATGCGCAAGGGTAGACCGATCCCTCAATTCATACTTTCCAACAAAGAAGAACTGCAGCGCACTCCGTAAAGGCTTATACTTCCATATTATTTATTCAATGTTCTTATCAGTGCAACAAACCAACACGTGTTGACCAAACGGTCTTTGTCAAAGTTCATGAGTCCTTTCACTCTGTTGACTTTTATACTCGCAAATCACCATTACCAATGAAGGACATTCTGGGATTTGTAGTGCATTTCATTACTCCATAATCCAATTATTAAGAAAAATATATAAATGAATTATTATTTGAACCCCCCCCAAAAAATATATAAACAAAACCATTTAATTGTGAATTAAGAAAAAATATTCTTTTGTGTGTTTAAAAGTTTAAAATATACAAGAATTCTCAAGAATGGTCAGCTTACTATTCATTGTTACCAACACCAATTGAAGATCGATTGTAAACATACCAAATTATTTATTTATAATGGCCATTCTATAATGGCCTCATTTAACTATTTCACAAACCTTCATTAAACATATATCAATTTCAATGATTCAATCATTATTACTCAATATCGGTATAGTACCCTTGATATCCATGAATCAACCTAATTAGTATTGTGTAACAATTTCCATCTAGGCTATATTTCCATTTGATTTTAAAATCTCAAAATATTTATAAATGAACAAAAAGCTCTTCATCGTTATTCAATCCCCAAGATGTCTTAGTTTTTAACTGAATAATGTATTTAGACTCTAATTGTCTCAATTTCCTTGTCCTGTCCCCACCTCTCTCATGTTCTGGATCTATTCCATAGTATCTCAAAGTTTTCCAACTGTTCATTTCATGTGTTTTTAAATGTTTTGCAACTGCATAGATAAAGTCATTGTGTACAATCGCTCTAACATGTTCCAAAATTCAAAAATTTGAAAGGGCTCATGAACTTTGACAAAGATCTTTTGGTCGAAACGCGTTGGTTTGTTGCACTGATAAGAACATTGAATAAATAATATCGAAGTATAAGCCTTTACAGAGTGCGCTGCATTTCTTCTTTGTTGGATACATATATATATAAATATATCTATATATATCTATATACACACATACCCATCCATAAATATATATATGTTTACATACACACACACATATATATATATATATATATATATATATATATATATATATATATACATATATATATATATATATGGGTACACACACATATTTACATGGCTATGAAAACATGGGGACAGGCCAGACATAAACTATATCTACTAGCTTTAGTTAGGTAAGAATGAGTGCCTAGCCCACTGCACTAGTTCACTAGAGCCAGTGGCTTACAATACCCGAGTTGGCAAAGGAGCTCTATTTCCCTCTTCCTTTTTAGGGAGATGGACGGGTGGGTTAAAAAGCAGACACTGAAACTAGGTCTGGTTTTGTATACAAAATTGATGCAATGGCAGGATGTCCGAAGGGGGTTAATCAAGCTAGCAGTTAGCAGCACACTTGACTTGTAAATTCTGGCATTTATTCACTATGCCTGTCAAAATAGAAAGACTGCTCACTGGATTATAGTTGGTTAGGATGTGTCATGCACAAACCTGCTCATTTTAATTTAAAATGTATATATAAGCATCAGGTCCCAACATTTTATTAAGAACTGTCTGCTGCATTGACACAGCAAGCACTGCCCATTATGTACTTTGGCACTGAGCTACGAAGTCACAGACCTCTCATTCAACTGGCTGAAAAGGAAACACCTGTCATCGTAAACCTGCTATACCCTGGCCTAAAGGATGTGTGGTGGGGTTATAGCCACAGGAGGAAACGGGAAAGGGGAGGGGGCGTGGGGAATTAGGGGAGTGGGGTTGATTTATTCCAGGCCCAGAGAAACTATTCATGCTTTGTTGCGATGCAGGTTGCAGAATACTGAGAGCTTATTATTGTGTCAAAGTGTCGCGTGGGCTCTCATTATCCTAAATGAGACTACTGGATTTCTAGGCAGCAGGATCGATAACGGTGTGGGGGACTGAGTCTGACCCACGTGTAAGGAACTCTGTCACCCTAAATCCGGTTGTTGCTCCGGCTAACTAGCAGTGCCTCATTTCTCCCACGGGGAAGAAATGATTGGGCAGCCGAGCGCATGACATCTTTGGAACTTCTCAGGGAAGTCGTGGTCACTCAGATCCAAACCAACTCTCTCATTCACAATATGGTCTCATATACAAATGACAGAGACAGTATAAGTTTTATATAATGTTTTAATAAAACGACTGTATTTTAGATATTAAGGCATGAGCCGCAATAACCAGAACAATACAACATAGTAGGATTGATATAGTAACCAGGAGAGTAAAACATAGAAATAAAGCTATCATAATTCCTAACCGTTTCTACTCTCCCTCTGCTTGTTCTATTTAGAGCACAGCATGTTAAGCTTTCAGCTTGCCTTTCTGTATCACTAGGGAGACGGACACACTCATACCTGAGCAAAGGCCTGTGATCTGGTTCAGCATCTGCAACAAGGCAGTCAGCGTCTAGTTGTGGTTCCCTGGTCGGAATCTTCCTCTTGCATGTATTGGGACAAGGAAGTGATTTTATAACTAACATGTCATCGTGATCACAAAATGTTCCTACGCAGGAATGGCAAGTCTAGACTCCTACCACGTCTATCGGCAATGTACCAGACTGTATCCTTGACTAAAGCACAGAGTGAATATGTTATGAAGAACTCCAGTGCTGAAGTAGGCAAAACAGTGTGATATGAATAAAATACAACACCGTAGAACTGGCTATTCTGTAAAATAACAGTACGAAGCCTAATAGAAAGCATTTAGAGTAAAGTGCACAGAGGCTCTAAGCTGTTAGCAAATGAATAAAATATATTTAGGGCAAAGTGCACAGAGGCCTAAGGCCTGAAGCTAATGCGCAAAATATACGTAAAACTGACCACACTACACCCTCCCCTTGTCGGTAGCAAGTGGTTCTAACAACATAAAAAGGAAAACATGACCTAAATTTAAACCCAACATTTCGACAAGATGAGAAGACAACATAGTCATAAATTTAGGAAACATGTGACGATAGAGCGAATTGCAATATAGTGTCAATTTAGTCGGGAGAGAGGGAAAAAAAAAATCCAATTGTCAGACAGAAGCAATAGAACGTAGAAGCTCCTCCACTTCGAGATATGTCAATATCGGAAGATCCACGCCACAAAGTACCATGGAGCAGGTGTGTTCCAAAGCCCCAAAACCATTCAGGGCGGCACCCCGTGTAGTGCCAAGGAAAGAGACAAAACCATCTTCCTCCAGGAAGGGAATCTCATAATCCGCTTCACGAAGCAAACGCAACCGTAGTGCACAAGTCTGGGAATGAGCCCTAATCGGGAACATCAACAGATCAAGATCAACCACTGGAGAGCGCTGCAGTGAGAGACAGAAAGCCAGTGCATGTTCAAACGAGCACCAAAGGCATCGAAACACGGGTTGCACACAATCCAAAACCGGTCGGAACGACAAAGACCAGTCACACTCCAAATGAGCCAGGAGTGTTGCTCCAAAACGCTGCATCATGCGTTCACGACACAGCTGCGCTGACGGGAGCAGCAATACAGGATCTCGTTGCGGCGGGACAGCCATTGCAAAAAAATAGCAACAACAGCAAAACTCCAGCCAATAAAGCCAAAGTAATTGGGAACCCCCCAAAAATGCTTCCGAAAATAGAGTGTATAGCCGAAGGTATCAAACCGAATATGGAAGAGAAGGTGTGAACGAAACCAACACCAACGGCTTTGAAAAAATGAGCAATACCAGCAGTGCTGGATGCATTAAATATACGTCCCACAAGTTCACCGAAGTGACTCGGAAAGTTAGTATTCAAAAGGGACTGTATCTCCGCCGATGACCTTGCCACTTGAAGTGCGTAGGTCTCGCTAGCAGATGTAAGGGCCAAATGCTTTTGAAACAATAAAGCTTTCAGCCGACTCAACTTGTCGAAATCAACCTTGGAAGTAGCAATATGAGGCCAGATGTCCGCTACCTCCCTAAATTCAGTAGGGGGAAACAACACATTCCCGCAGCACGTAACGGCCTTGTTGACGACAACGACGTAAACTATTCCGGCACGCATGCCACAGCAGCGTTCGCTGTTAAGAACAATGTAACTTCTGTTAGAAAGCACCTGGAAAGTGTTTTTAATTACCGGGACTGGAACTCCCTTCAGATAACAAGCTAAGTTAGCAATCGAAGCATTACACGCTCCGTGCAAGGACAGCTGTTTACAAACCATGGAATGGCTAACAGAAGCTTCGCATTCGCTACCGCTAAGAAAAACTTCCCGCAAACCATTAACACATCTGTACTGAAAAGGAAGCTCCCACACCTCGTGTATGTAACTGTCACCCAATAGTTCATATCTACCCACCGGAATGTGCTTCAAACAAGAAGTAAATTGCAGAGTGGAGATAGGCAAATTAATAACACCATGAATCAACCACTCAGCTGACGGAATCTCAGCCACCGTAAAAGGCAGTTTCTCCAACTTTTCAATATTTAACATAACATACGTCGCTTCCTTCTTAGCCATCAATTGTTGTTGACGAGTTAAATTAAAGGAGATAAAGATCTCTCTGGCACGAATGTGCTGCCATGGAACGCGACCCGCCTTCAAGGTCTGAAGAGTCCAACCCAGCTGCATGATAGATCGTGTCTGACTCTGCCCATGATATAAAGAAGACATGTCTGATTTTATAATGTCAATAGCAGAAGAGACAATGCTGTCAATCGTGTAAGCACGGTCAGAAAGGGTATGCATGCCATTATCAACAACAGACAAAGTCTGCAGCAGATTTTCTTGATCAATCTGTCTGAACCGGGCTGCAGCCTCCTGCTGGGAAAGTTTCCAAAACTCATTATACACTTCGTATAAGAACCGTTTTCTCCGGGGCACCTTGGGACCTGATAAGAAATCTTGTAAATCAGTACCATTAGACAGTAACTTGAGGTGTGACTTAACTGCACCCAGCGTGGAGTACTTCAACCATTGCTGACAAAGTTTCCCCACACTGTATGTAGTTATTATATCAGCATGTTCTGGTGAAATGTAACGAGGGTCTGCCCTACTAGTCCTGAACCCCCCAGAAGAGGTAACAAAACGTTGATGACACTGATTAGTGTCTACAGGCCACATTAACCACCCGCCCGGATGTAACGATGAAGCGTTAAGCGTACCATTCTGGACCCAATGCGTAAATTCACTAAAAGTAGCATTCACATAGTGCTGCCAGTTATTTAATTTAGAAGGGACAGGTATACTAGGCAAAGTCAATTCTCTAATCGACGCCAAGCCCAAACAACTAGTCTGTTGTACTGTGTCATTGAGGAAAATCATTTGCACAGGGATAATGCATGCTCGAAATAATGTATCTCTGCCTTGCATCTGCCAATTTTTCGTACCCCAAACACTTTTCAAGTCAACAGTCTTCAACCAGTATTCATATCCTTCGACCGAAAGTTTAGATACAAACGAATTAGAATACAGTAATTTAGTATCGGTCAACAAAATTTGCTTATTAGAATACGGTGTCACTTTAAAATAGTAAGACTTAGCATTTCGCTGATCATGCCCAGAAAAATATGCACATTTATCATTATACGTTTTCGAACTCCCTTGTGGAGGAGTCGAGCAATGTTCCCATTGTACATAATTAAAGATGGACTTAGGGCTACTTGCTTTGTGAATAAAGTGGTGTCCATAATAGGTGTAGCAAAACATATCACCATGATTATCTCTAAATTGGTAAGTATCTTCATCGTCATAGACAGTATAATATTGCAAATCTTTTAGCATAGCATCTACTGTCTTCACATCCCAATCATCAGAAACAATGCCTGGAATAACAATATCATTCATTGATAACTTAAGGACATACGGTATTTGAATCAATTCAGTGGGACCATATATATCAAACATTACTTTATCCCACACAATCCCATCCGGAATTGGTATTGCAGAAATGTTCACATTGGATAAGTCTCTTCGAACCATATGAGACGAAAAATGTGGTCTCAACACAGTCTCCACGTGCTCAATGTCTGATCGATCAGGAAGAAAATGACCATGTATTACCAGAAAAAAGGTAACCACAAATCCCAACCATAAAAAAAGAGTCAGTACAGCCATAAAAAGCCACAAATAGTTCCAAGGAACAACAAAATATGTACGTTTAAGCCAACTGAGTAGCTTACGTGGACCTCGGATTGAAGACAGCGAAGACGAAGAGCTGGATACAGCCGCATCCGCGTCGTTGAAGCAGCCAGAGGCAGTTCTTGCAAAAGGTGCAACAGTGAACAAGGAAGCTGATGGAGGTTCTCTCCTAGGTACGCTATAAATCACATGTTCAGAAACATCAGTAGGACGTACAGCAACTTGAGAAAAAGAATCGATATCAATCGTTGACTGTGGAACAATCGCAAGATCATCTTCCACCCTCCCCAAGCTCGGAGAGGAAACAGGGTCGGTGCAAATCACCTGCAGCGGGACTTCTTCCCCAGTAGTGAGAGGGATGCCGGAACTACTGGGTGTCCCTCTTGGTCTGCTGTGCAGAATCGGCCACATGTTGTAACTTGACATTATCAATGGAAATAAAACGATTTCCTTTGGCCCCTTGCAGTGGCGGCAAAATCACAGTTCTCGCGCCGCTCACCCCCAACACCGGGACAGGTGCTCTATAAGAAGGACCACATTTTTTTCTTTACTGCGACCTTTTCACGCACTAGATCCCCAATCCTGGGTATCCAACCAGTAGGTGTTACTGGCTCATCCTTAATTCCAGAGGAGGCAGCACTCGCAGAAGAGTTATCTTCACGAAATTGTTGTAAATCCTGCAAAACAGTGACACGATCATTTATGTCAAAGGGCGTATCTGCCGCCTCCACACCAGGACCATCTAGATCAGGAACATACATTCGTGTTCCGAACAGGCACTCATATGAAGTACGACCCCCCAGTGACCTTCTAGGCAAGTTATTAAGTGCTCTCTGTACTCCATACAGGTGGGCTAGCCAACTACGACCCGTACCTATAACCCTGGCTGTTAATGATTGCTTTAAATCACGATTTAAACGCTCCACGACAGAATTTCCCTCGGGATGAAACGGAGACGAGAATTGGAGTTGGACCCCCAATGAAGCCATGGTGTCCCTGAATGCCTTAGAGGCAAAAGCAGGGCCCTGGTCCGAATGAAAAGCCGCAACTGCAAATGTATCGACAAAGATACGCAAATCTTTAATAACAGTCCGAGCGTCAGCTATCTGGAGCACGAATCTACAGCAACCAATATGTATTTGTATGCACTATCTGGTGTCAGTGGACCACAATGGTCCAAGTACACACACTGTAATGGTCTATTTGATATCAGAAGAGGAGTCTGCTGCGGGCGTCTAGCCGACGATGCTTTAATTTGTTGACAGACGTCACAACAAAGGACATACTGCTTTGTCTCCTTATAGAGACCAGGCCACCAATAACGGGCCTGTAAAAGTGAAATCGTGGTAGCCACACCAGCATGCGCAGATGCCACCCCTTCATGCGCTGCAGAAATTAATCGAGGTCTCTCAATCTTATTCGGTAACTCACGTACACCAACGCCTGGAATATTAACAACAGCATTTAGTGCACCACTCAAGCAGTAACTATATTTAGAAGGGAATCCTTTAGGAAATGGCGTGCCATCACCCGTAGCTTTTATGGCAGCCGAAATCTCTATGTCTGGTTTTGAACTCAAACGAGTTACCGCGGCTACAGTGACGATAGCCACTGCCGACTTTGCAGCCTCATCAGCCAAAGTATTCCCAGCAACGTGTATTCCAATGCGCTGGTGTCCAAGTGTATGTACAACATGGACTTTAGGAAGCGTTTCTTTCAGACCCGCAACCTTACCCCACAACAATTTATGTTTAATGGTGTTGCCTTTAGAATCTCTGAACCCATTCATTTTCCAATAGTGCAGATATTCATTGAAGGATTGCACACAGTAGTAGGAGTCACAGACCAGCAAGGTCAATATCGCCGGCTCTGCATGCTCCAACGCTAACAAAAGAGCTTTGAGCTCAGCCAGCTGCGCCGTGCAATCACCCAAGGTTTTAGTATAAGTATGTCGGGGGCAGAAGACTTCCCCCTCCATAGTCCCGCTCACCACCGCACATGCAGCAGAATACTGTTGTTTAGTCCCAACCGCCGGTTGCGCAGAGCCATCGGTATACATGACCACTTCATATTGGTCAATAGGCAATGTGCCAGCAGGAACTGGGTACTCTATTTCATATTGAAGAAATTCTTGAGTCTGCAGCTTAGGGTCAAATATGTAATCCACATCAGTGGGCGTCAAAGACGTAGCCCATTGTATCCACCGCGGGTGTAAAGCTTTCGAATTAGGAACACTCGCTTTTGTAACAGCCTCTAAGGCCGGAATTGGGGAAACGACAATAATGCGTTGGCCCTGGGCTAGCGGTCTTTCTTTGATCACAGCCATCTGTACTGCAGTGAGAATTCTCTCAGTCTGTGCAAAACGTTGTTCTGCAGCAGAATACAAGTGGGACTTGTATGCTATCGGGACTGTCTCCCCTTCATTAAAGGTGACATACGTAAATCCAACAGCCCCAGGAATCACCCTGATGACCAAATGAGTTTTATTGTCCCGTGTGTGTAAATGTTTAACCGCTAAGAGATCAGTCTGCAACTCTCGCAGTATGTGTGTATGCTCAATCGTCCAAAATCTACTTGAAAAATTCGGGTGAATCAGTTCATATAAAGGTTTTATACGTGTAGCATAATCAGGAATGTAAGTTCTGCCAAAATTCAGAAACCCCAATAATGACTGGAGCTTCCGAACCGTATTAGGAGGCTTCAGTAAAGCACATTTCTCCAAAAAATGTGGCGCCAGGCTCTTGCCCTCACTCGATAACTCATATCCCAGGAAAATAACACTGAGGAAGGCAATCCTCGATTTCTTAAAATGAAACTTATAACCAATATCAGCAAAACCCACAACAATGCGCGATACGCGACTGAGATGTTGTAGAATCTCATCGTCCGTCAAATAAATGTCATCAACATATGATAACGCCTCAGGGTCCAACTCGTGCAGAAGTTCAGTCACACGAGCCGAAAACAGTCCTGGGCTATTCTTATACCCCTGAGGTAAACGACAAAACTTTTTCTAAGAGCCAAACGCACTGAAACTGGTATAGTCCCGACTTTCGGGTGCTATATTCTGGCAGAAAAATCCATTCGAGATATCCAAGGTTGTTTTGTATTTTTTACGCACTATATTATTCATAAGCGCAGCGCTATGTGAATTCTGTATTGCATATGTGCGTGTATGACTATTCAAATGTCTGTAATCCACCACTATCCTATAGGAATGGTCCGGTTTAGCAACCGGAAATAAGGGATTATTCATCGGCGAGACACAAGGCTCAATCACACCTTGGTACTCCAATTGTGTAAGAATTTTCCGAACCGATGCCCTTGCTTCAAATTTAATAGGATATTGCGGCTGTGGCTGAGGTTCTCCTTTAATGGGAATGACATGATAAGGTGATTGTTTATCCCACCCCACATTATTTCTATATAGGGCGGGGGCTTGTGCTAGAGCCCATGATTTACCATATGACTCTGCTAGTTCTCTCGGAACAAGTGGTGAAAAGGAAGGCGCAATAACCTCCTCCCCAACCGGACAGTCGCGAACAAAGTCAGGTGGCCAATCTTGTTCGGCCAACAGGACATCATATGATTTCACCACATGGTCCCAAAAGATGGCGTGTACAACGCGGTCAATGTCCCCTTCTAATCGTAGAGTCACAAGATATACTTGATCAGGATCAGAGACTCGCATATCCGCCGTCTCGACTTGTATGAAGTCATCAGTTGCTTTCGCCTCCAGATGCTCTAGAAGACTCCGGCGAACTATTGTGACCTCTGCTGCGCTGTCTAACAGCGCTAACGCCCATGTCTTGTTCGTCAAGAGAACCCTCTTCTTGAGTGGCATGTCTAACTGAGACTGCTGCCACTTTTTTCTTTTTAAATTGCTGTTTTTGTTGCAGCGGTTTCTCTTCTTGTTTAATAGAAACCTCCGCTGAGCGTTGTGAATCCTGTCTCAGTTTCACGTACTCCGTCCTCCGCTCTGATCGCCCACCTCTCTCACTTCTTTTCTCCGAGGAGTCCTGAAAGGAACGAGATTGGCGCCTATCAGTATATTGATATCTATCAGGCATCTTCAAAGTATCCCTATTCCTGAGATTATACTTATTTTGTGGGGTCTCCGGTTGCGGAGACTGCCCACCATCTTTCTTAAGTGTTTGCTGTTTCTTATCCCAGTGCTTTTTCGCACCCTCAGGTTGCTGTTGCTTAGAATTATCCTTATTATTTTTACCCTGCAATTGTGGCTTCTGCGGTCGAGCCCCTAGGCTATCACGACCAATACTAGAATATGTTTCAGCTATTATTCTCGGAAGTTCCCGCTCCTGATTAATCTGCGGAACGTCCCGAAGACGCATTCGCACTGCCAGTGCTACAGCCTCCCCCTTGAGATTACTCAAAATAATAGAAGAAACCACGTCAAAATTACCCATCAATTGCATGCCTAAATCTAAGGCAGGGGCAGCCCCATATTCATCCTGAATTTGTTTAAGCACTTCCGGCAAATTAGCCAAAGTCGGTGTACCGTGTGCTGTAGTATAGAGTGCGCCAAACACCGTGCCCCAAGTATTACAAAGATCCACCGTAGGAACCATCCCATACGGCACACACATCGTCAAAATTCTATGCTTATCCTGAGGTCCCATATGGGGAAATACTGCTTGCAGCGTATTAATTTTTTGCGCCAGCCAAAATGGAGTCTCCTCACGTTTAGCCGGTACTTTGCCCATTACAGAGTGTACAGTGGCCGGATTGATTCCCGGTACCACCGCATGTGGGTGAGCTGGAGCAGCACGCGCTGCATTAGTATTCAATGTCTGCATCACAAACTGAACTAATCGTCTGTATGTTGCAGTTAATTCCACATATAAACAACGCACTTCAGCCACTGCCACATTTGCCACTCCAGGATATGGTGTATATGTAGCCAATAAAGGCCAGGTCGGACCATCATTACTCAACGGACCTAACCTTACTGGTGTTACTGAATGTGGGAGGGCGCCATCAAGCCAATTATGGTGTTCCTGATAAGATAAAGGTATTTCTAAGTATGCATAAGCCCTGTATTGTCCAGGGACATTCGCAACAGTATGTTCGTGAAAAGTATTTGTACCCCCATCAGCTGCTGGAAATACGACCCAAGAATAAAAAAGTTCTGTTCTATAGGCTGCATGGGCGTCCACCACAAAAGTGACCGGACCCCCCTGGACCGTCAGTCCATGTGCTATCAGATGACCCGTGAGCGGAAATCGCATATTAAGCGGTATATTTACTACAACTGGATTCGCCATTAGTATAACAATAATAGCTCTAGGACAGAGAAGGCACACCAATATCGGGGTATTTCCTTTCAAAGTTCAAGCTTGAACAACCAACCACAAAGTATTAGGATGTACCCAGCCTGTGGTGGCGGAAACCCTCAGCCCCACGGACGTCTCCGTATACGGAACCGAGGAGTCAAAATATATACGAGACCGAGAGAGTCAGTCGGACCCAAACATTAGAGCCAGACCAAACGTTGGCGGCGCCATGTCGCGTGGGCTCTCATTATCCTAAATGAGACTACTGGATTTCTAGGCAGCAGGATCGATAACGGTGTGGGGGACTGAGTCTGACCCACGTGTAAGGAACTCTGTCACCCTAAATCCGGTTGTTGCTCCGGCTAACTAGCAGTGCCTCATTTCTCCCACGGGGAAGAAATGATTGGGCAGCCGAGCGCATGACATCTTTGGAACTTCTCAGGGAAGTCGTGGTCACTCAGATCCAAACCAACTCTCTCATTCACAATATGGTCTCATATACAAATGACAGAGACAGTATAAGTTTTATATAATGTTTTAATAAAACGACTGTATTTTAGATATTAAGGCGTGAGCCGCAATAACCAGAACAATACAACATAGTAGGATTGATATAGTAACCAGGAGAGTAAAACATAGAAATAAAGCTATCATAATTCCTAACCGTTTCTACTCTCCCTCTGCTTGTTCTATTTAGAGCACAGCATGTTAAGCTTTCAGCTTGCCTTTCTGTATCACTAGGGAGACGGACACACTCATACCTCAGCAAAGGCCTGTGATCTGGTTCAGCATCTGCAACGAGGCAGTCAGCGTCTAGTTGTGGTTCCCTGGTCGGAATCTCCCTCTTGCATGTATTGGGACAAGGAAGTGATTTTATAACTAACATGTCATCGTGATCACAAAATGTTCCTACGCAGGAATGGCAAGTCTAGACTCCTACCACGTCTATCGGCAATGTACCAGACTGTATCCTTGACTAAAGCACAGAGTGAATATGTTATGAAGAACTCCAGTGCTGAAGTAGGCAAAACAGTGTGATATGAATAAAATACAACACCGTAGAACTGGCTATTCTGTAAAATAACAGTACGAAGCCTAATAGAAAGCATTTAGAGTAAAGTGCACAGAGGCTCTAAGCTGTTAGCAAATGAATAAAATATATTTAGGGCAAAGTGCACAGAGGCCTAAGGCCTGAAGCTAATGCGCAAAATATACGTAAAACTGACCACACTACAAAAGGAACTGCACACAATGTTTAGCTGAACATAACTTTATTATCTGGAGCCGCACGTTCAAAAACATGTCCAATCCGGTTAAGCACCTAACGTTGTCTACCACTGTTCTATGTTGCACATAGAACATACAGCTTACATGAGAACAGTAGAACCCCACAAGAAAATATAACACATCTTCTACCTTTTAATACTAAACCAAAACACAAAAAAATAAATAGAAAATAAAGGTAAGTGTACATATGTATAAAACGTGCTATCTATGCTATACCATGTAAAACAAATAAACTTATGAACTATAACTCTCTATGATTACGGAACTAAATTGTCATACCATATACATCTATAATCATTCTATACCAAGGAAAACCTTTTACCCACAAACAAAGTTTTTAAGCTACTTTGGAGGTTTTCTTAATCTCATTCCATTCATTACTTCTGCATTCCCATCCACACTCGACTCACTTCTACCAACACTCTGATCAATTCTTTCATCTTCACATATTTAATCACTGGAGTCTAATTCACTCTCACCATTTTCATCAAAATGTCCTTCACCATTTCCAGTATCATCATCCAACTATTGGAAATCATCTTTTGTGGCACAGTCGTCATTTTCTTTAGCTCACTTGCCCACTTTTGCCACAAGTTTGAAATTCCAAACTTTTCGATTACTTACTCTGACTGGATTATTTAGTACTTCTATTACTTCCTCTGGTTAAAAAAACTGACTTTGTCCCTTCATTACCTTACCAGGATGCAAACCCAATCTCCAACAACAATTTCAACTGGTTTCACCCGATGTTGTTCATCATAACGTTTTTACATTTCTGAATGTTTTTCCTTCATCCTTTTCTGAACTGACTCAAAGGACCACTGTTCAATCCTCAATTGGTGTAACCAATTAGATCTGGGTTTATGCCCTCTCATAATTACAAACCGTGACACTCATGTGACATCATTCCTCATTACTCTATAGGACCATACTGCCTTATGCACTTGCACCTCTCAATCAATGTCCTGAGCTATAGCTGAGGGAATCACACCATTTACCACTCACTTAAATCTCTCAACCATACTGTTACAACTTGGATTGTATAGGAATGTGGTTTTGTGTTGCACACTAATCCTTTTAAAGTCCTTTGACGCATTAGACATAAACTGAACGCAGCTGTCACTTAACAACGCTTTAGGAAGCCCTTCGGAAACAAAAACCCTGTATCAGCCCTTTCCACTATCTCAAGCACAGGCCACCTGGAAAATAAATCTATCAAAACAATGATATACTTCTGCTCTTCACCAACTGGACCAACAAAATCTATTGCTACAAGTTCCCAGGATTGTTTTGGGAGAAAACATTCAATCATTGGTGGGCTTAAGGTTTGCAATATTGTATCCACCCCTGAACATCCTGGACACTGCCTTAAAAATCTTTCGACCTCTTTATCCACATTTGTCCACCAGAATAAATTCCTTACAACAACTTTTGTCCTCACAACGCCAAAACCGCCTTCATGGCACAATTCCACAATAGCTTTGCGTTAACCCCTTAGCGGAACGATTCTTTCACCTCTTCCAATAGTACCATTATCTACAGATAACTGTGACCTCACTTCCCAAAATGGTTTAATCTCCATTTGCAGCTTACACTTTTTCCGGCCTGTTTCCTTGCATGTACTTTTTGACAAATAGCAATACTTAATTCTGATCATATTCCTCCATCCATTCTTCCTTGCACACTTCATGACCATCTTCATGTACAAAAGCTACATGAAACTCATTCCAATTTTCATCTTCACATTCTTCTAATTTGGTTGGCATCCTCGATAAGCAGTCTGCTACAACATTGTCTTTGCCTGGTAAGTGCACCAGTTTATGTTTATAATACTGCATCCATACTGACAATCTGGCAATTCTTGCCAAAACAATCACAGTACCCTTAGTTGTCAATAACCTCATGAGCGGTTTATGGTTCTACAGAACTGTTACCGGTTTTCCCTGTACAAAGGCTATGAAGAGATCCAGAGCCCATGCGCATGCCAACGCACCTCTCTCAATTGTGGGATATCTTTCTTCTGTTGATGACAAGGCTCTGGACGCAAAGGATATTATCCGTTCTCTTCCCTCCTTGTCTTTCTGGCTTAACACCACTCCCAAAGCTTTACCACTGGAATCTGTTGTAATATAGCTGTTGAAGTTCAGATCAAAACATTGCAAAGCTGGAACCTTATCAATTTCTGAAGTAATGTGAATAAATTCCTTCTGGCATTCCTCAGTCCATTTAAATTTGACCTTGTTTTTTAAAAGTTGTCTGATATGAAAACATTTTTCAGCAAACAGTGGAATAAACTTGGTGCAGTACTCAACTAACCCCAAGAACAATCTGACTCCATCCTTACTACAAGGGGCTGGAGCTTAATTTACGGCAGTGACAAAAGATTCCTTTGGCTTAACTCCTTGAGCACCAATATCGTGTCCCAAATAAGTAACACTTTGCTTCCCAAATTTGCACTTTTAAAAATCCACTGTTAAACCACTTTTTATTCCCAAAATGGTTATTACATCACACAACCTTGAGTCATGTTCCTCTTTATTTCCTCCATATACTAGAAGGCCATCCTGGAAGAACTTGATACCAGGTTTTTTTCCCAATAGCTGAAACATGAGTCTCTGAAATACTGTAGCTACAGACGCTAGTCCAAAAGGCATCCTTCTAAATTGAAAGCACCCAAAAGGTGTGATAAATGCTGTGAACATCATGAATTTAGACATTACGGAAATCTGATTATAAACAGCCCATAAGTCTATGGTGGAAAACGTTTTTGCACCCTTAAGGCACATCCGCATTTCATTTATTTTTGGTAAAGGGGAACAATCAATTACTATGGTATCCTTCAAGTGACGCAGATCTAAACATAACCAGATCTTTCTATTGCTGCGCCTAGCTATCACCAGTGGAGATATCCACTCAGAGGATTCAATTGGTTCAATCACTCCTGATGTTACCAATTTATCCACTTCCCCTGACACTTCATCTCTAATCATATTTGTAATGTTCCTAACCTTGTGCATGTTTGGTACTACATTTGTTTTTTGCTCTATTCTGTGTTCAAATCCTTTAAGATTTCCCAATGTAGTGTTGAACACTGATGGGAATTTGCACCACATTTTTTGCAATATTTGATCCCTCATGTACAACCATCACCTGCTCTTCACTATTAGGGTCAAGAACGATATGCAATTTTCCCCATTCAAACCAGCATCGTACCGGGGGACCTTTCTGAGCAATATACCATGTGGCCCATGTGTATCTGTTCTTAAACCTGAATGTTAACCACCTATACCCCAACATATCAATTTTTCTCCACTGTACCCTTGTGGTTCTATATCCGGCTCACATAACTCATTATCAATTTTATCTATAAAATTTTCCTTCCACATTTCTTCATTTATAGTAGTGTAAGGCAGAATCTACATATATTTTTATTTCCGAACCACCAATGATTAGCCGACATTCAGGCTTGTTTATCATGCATTCCTCACTGATATTTAAAATCAATGTTTGAAAGATTCATCACACTGTCATATCCTCTATCACTACATTTTCCATTCTCTACATCATCCTGCTCGGAGTTTTCAAGTATACACTTGACATAATTCTGTTTTTTCCTGCATACTGTGGCAAAATGCCCCAAACTACCACAATTACTACACTTTTTTTTAAGGTGCCGGGCAAGTCTTGCTGTAAGCCAAATGCTCCTTACTGCTGCATCGGTAATATTTTTTTTTGTCTTTCGAAGAAGTCATTGATTGAGCACTAAAATTCTTGTTTGTGGGTTTTGGATTTACTTTACAGACTAGGGGGGCCATTATGAGTTTGGCGGGCGGCGGCAGCCACTTAACCACCAGTGCAGTGAAGTCCCCGCCGGCCCTATTACAGTGTTTCCGCATGCTGGCCCAGCAGGAAACAGGGCCTTTACATTGACGCCGGCTCCATGTGGCGGTGCGGTGGGTGCAGCAGCACCCGTCACGCATTTCACTGTCCGTAATTTGCCCCCAGGGGAGCCCGAGTCATCCATTCTGCCAGCCTTTCCCTGCTGGTGTAAACCGCCAAGAAAAGGCTGGCGGAAGGAGACTCTTAATCCCAGGGTGGCCCTGCATGCAGCGCCACCCTGGAGGATTACAAACACCAAGACTGCCAGGCTGCTGGCTGACGGCAGCCTGGCGGAGGCAAGTTTCAAACATGGAGCCTCCGCTATGTTCATAATATGGCGGGCGGACCTCCACAACCACAGCGGTGCTCCCGCCACCGTGAGTCTGGCGGTCCCAGGACCGCCAGACTCATAATGAGGGCCTAAATCTGTTCCCTTATCCTTTGCCAATAACTCCTTAGCGCATCTACCAGAAATTTCAGCTTTACACACAAAATGTATTACACCCTCAAGTGATGAATCCCCATTAACCCATAAGTGTTCTTGAATCCCTTGGTTTTCGACATGCATCACTACTTGATCTCTAATTTGTTCATTTTATAATGGCCCAAACTTACAATCAATAACTAGTTTTTGTAGTTCAACTACATAATTGTCCACTTTCTCACCCTTATTTTGCTTACGTTGGAAAAATGTATACCTAGTTACGGTGATACAAACTTTTGGGGCAAAATAAATGTCAAGATTTTTCAATGCCACCCCAAAGGCATTTGAGTCTCCCACTACAGGAGCCTTGAGCATTTGATTTTACACTTCTAATCCTTAAGGACCTATAGAAGGCAACACAATTTTCTTTTTTGTGCTGCTGATTTTTTCAGACTTATCTACAGTAGCTATATAATTAACAAAATACTCCTTCCAGTCTACCCATTTGAGAATTTGAGAGTGGGTTCAATACAGGTTGGCCAAAATGTGTGTGGTGGACATTTGCTCAAATTCTTTGTTGCCATGTTGTAAATATGAAATTGTTGACAAAAAAAATATCTCTTCTCTCTTTTTTCATTTTTAAAAAATAGTAGTGTGCTGTATATTCAGTACTGCGACTAAGGTTCAAGCATGTTCCCTTTGAGGTGTGCAAATCACCATGTTTATTAATTTCCAGAGGACATGGATGTATCCTGTGAGATGTGTGTATCACTGTTAGAAACCAATTGCAGGCATTCCAAGACATGCACGTATTCAGTGAGGTGTGCCTATCACTGTGAATTTAATTTCCTCGAGGAGCAGGCATGCATCATTTAGGTGTGCCTATCACCGTCAAAGTTCATTTTCCAAAGAGTAGGAAAGTATTCTATGAGGTGTGCCTATCACCGGTTTAGATATCGCTCGCCAACAATGTTGTAATTCTGCTGAATTTGATCCCAATCCTTTCAGATGGCCGCTTACGTCCAATCACACAATTTCTATAGGAAATAGGCCTTGTTTCCCACGCATGTTGAATGCTGCTCCCACATTTAATTTACGGGCTATAGATGCAGGGAAGTGACCCTACAACTTGCACGGAGGCTCGCACGTCTCTCCAGCTTCCAAGAAACACCAACACAGGCATTCGAGAAAGTGCCTACAATGGTGCTATTTAAGAAATTAGTGTACCCCGGTTCCTACTGCAAAGTTCGTTCTAACGGTAAAAATGACTTTCAACAATAATGTCTCACCTATGATCATACCTTATATTCAATTATTGAATATGTAATATAATCTTACCGACTTTGCCCTTCTTCTATTGATCTTCATCAGTTGAACTTCTTCTGTGTCTGGTATTTGTATTCCTCTGTTACCAGCACAACTCCTCCTGTCTTCTTTGTGTACGTCCTGGCTCCAGGCACTCGTCACCACCTTGTGTGAAAGAAACTGAACACAATGTATGGTTGAATACAACTTTATTGTTTGGAGCCGTCCGTTCAAAAACATGTCCACTCCGGTTCAGCGTCTACCGTTGTCTACCAATGTTGTTTGTTCCACTTAGAACCTACAGCTTACATGACAACAGCAGAAGTCCACAAGAAAACACAACACTTATTACCATGTGCCTCAGCATGTATAGGACCTGGAACCACCAAAGCAGACCACACCCCTCCCACAACCCAAAAAGTCAATTACAGACAACAAACTGCTTTGGGAAGAGAGTCATGTTTATTACAGAAAAAAACTCAAAACATGACAACTAAACATTGTCATCTCTTTTTAAATTACAAACACAGCACACATCTAAGTGAAATTGTAGGCATGGTCAAGAAAAACACATTTACAATTGAGAAGAACATCGAATAGCAAACTGTCACAATCGGTCAACTTTATGCTAAAATCATTGATATTATCCAGTTCGTCATAGTGAAGCCTTCATTACATAATCATTCAACACTAAGGTCCAGTCAAGCACCATCCCAAGGAGAACCCCGGCGATGGATTCCACCTACATCCCTGAGGAGCAGTCCCCACTCACAGTAACTTTGTCTGCAACCCCAAAGGCCCTCTCCCCAACACCAGGCCATCTTCAGAGCTCCTAGAGTGTGACCAGGGGCTGGAGCCTACACTGTGTAACCGTGAACCCTTGCCCCAAGCCAGTTTGAACATTCTTCTTCGGGATTCAGATTGCTGTCTCCCCTTCAGTGTTGCCTTAGGAAATGAGTTGAAGGACTCGCTACGCTGTTGTAAAGCAATCTTGAGGTTCACATTTTGCCAAAAGGGCGACCAGGGCCAAATGGTCCTTCACCTCCCCCACCAAAGAACACGTTATCAACTGATGGCGTATGTTCCACAGTCGTCCAGGCACACTTTTGCCTGTTTCAGCGTTGAGATGCCTGACTGACATATTCAGAGCCATAGCTCTAACGTTTGGACCCCACTTGTGACACAGGATAATGTGTGACCAAGCTATGACTGCCACAGAGAAGGACTTACCCAACCAGGCAAACTCACTTAAAAGAGCCTCCCTGACTGCCCTGCGCCCCATCTTGGCCACGTCATTACCACTAACATGTACAATTATCAAGCCTGAGAATTGCAGTTTCACACGACCCTTCGTCTCATCCACCAGTTGGCAAAGCTGACCAATCCGAAGGCTCCCTACTCTGCACCATCGGAAGAAGGGATCCTTCAGTCCAGCATGCTTTGACTTGCGATGCTGTTGCAAACAGTAAGCTGCCCGCCGCACAAATGACTGGCCCATCACCCACATAACCTTGGACCGCATACAACTAAAAGATAAAAAATAAGAGTGAGATAACAGCATTACACAGTGATTATGGTGCAAATCACAGAGATTCAAAGCAATTCAGAGTGTATGTAGCATTTAAAACAAGATGATGGCCAAAGACAAATCGGTCTGACTTTATTCGAGGACAAACCTGACCCAGCAGCAAAAGTTGTCACCCTGATCCTAAAAGAATATGATGAGTAACCTGATGGGTCAATCCCAATACTGCTGAGAGTGGTGCATAACATTGCCAAAAATGGTAACTTGACAGGCTTGCTCCTTTCGAATGGACGAATAGTGCAGGAGATTGTAAATTAGGCTGAATCGAGATGTATGCCCTCATACGTGCAACTGGGCAAAAAACGGACCCCTGAGCTGCTGTGAGCTCTGCTATAGCTCCTTTTCCTGCTGGATCAGTCTTGGAGTTCCTGAGCTTAAGGGTAAGTCTGCCCAGATTGAAGTGGGTGTCTACCCAATGAAGGCCACCCATTAAATCAGTTTTTGATACCCTGACAAACTCATTCCTAAAGGCCCCATAAAATGCAACAGAGAATGCAGCAGCAAACAGAGCCACCTCATAAGAGGAATTGCACCATACATGGAGATTGGCCAGCATAGCGTCCAGTACCTGCGCATCCAGAGGTCTTCTCCCATCCTTGACCATGCCCTTCAATCTGGCCCAACCCGCTAGGGCCTTCTTCACCAGGAAACATTTGCCAAAGTCATGCATGCCCTTTAGCTTGGCAAAGAAGCTGATGGCCACCAAATGAGCCTTCGCGTAGGAAACTGGCCTGCCCTGAGACCTCAAAGTCTCAAGGAAGAGGTAAATGGCACAGACATAAATAACTCAGACATGCCCGAGCCCCGCGAAAGGACCCAATATGTCCTAAAGTACTTCTGTTAAGTCTCCTGCTTGCGATAGGCTAAGGAAGCTGCCACTAAATCCAATAAGGCAGGGCTCCAATCTTCCACAGATATGTCGGGAACTCGGTCTTCCGCTCTGCTGCTTGTGGGTAATACTCCCGGAAATCCTTTAACTTTGATCGAGATAAAGCATCAGCTGCCTTATTATAAACGCCAGGGTCATTTTTGGGCCTAGACACAACATTTTGCTTCAAGCAAAGTAAGACAAGGTGCTTCAACAGCCTCAGAACCTGTCTACAGAATGCTCCCTGTTCATTAATGGCCTCAACATGGCCATATTGTCCAAACAATAAAAAGCAGTCCTGTTCTGGAACACAGTAGACCATATGGCGACTGCAACCTTAATAGGGAATAGTTCCAGATGTCAGGTATTAATGTTAAATAAGTTATTTTGTTCCCCAGGTGCAGCACCTCCAAGAAGCCAACCTTCCGGCAGTTCCAACTCTGTTTCCTTACTTTCAGAGGATCAGAATAGCCAGACAGGGGCAAGGGATTTACGGAGGGTACTGCGGGGAGGGAGATCTGGAAACAATGTATTATATCGGCTAGAACAGATACGTTGAATTCCTCACACTACTCTATTAATTTCAATACAATTGCTAGTGAAATATTCACAATTATTATTACCTGTGAAAAGGAGTGTTCTTCTCTGGATCATATATAATCAGTTAATTCCTACTATCATGGAATTTAGATGATTTACTAGATTTATACACTCTTTGTACCTTTCAGCGTTTATGTACATAATGCTCCTAAGGAACTTCACAGTAATAAACTGCAGTCTTATGGACTCACTGTCTCACAAAGTTTCTGATTGTTATCTCCAAAAATAGCCTTAAGTAACGCTGTTCTTTAAAACATGTATCAAATATTCCAATGTTTTCCTCTATAGTTCGCTCCACTTTACTTTGGGTCACCACGGTAAATCAAATATATGGCCACCAGATTTTAAATGGAGTACTTCCTTGCACGAATTATCATCACATCGTCTTTGCCACAATCATCTTGTATTCAGTGAATCATTCATTACACCAAAAGTTACTGAAGACGGGTAAATATTTCGTCAGAAACTGCGAGGATTCGACGTGTTTGGAAGTTTCAGTTTTGTGGCATAGCTCGATCACTAAAATCCTTTCTCTTCAATAATGAAAGGTCTCTTACCTGTCTGAGGAGAAGGGTATGTGAAGCAGACTAGCGATTGCATCAAAGGCGGCCGACACGGTCCGTGTTTCCCACTTTGACACTTCAGCGCATGGACTTTCGGATCTCCACTGTCCGGCTGTAATAATCAGCTTGTGCTAGTAGGGCGGGGTCGTTTAAATAAGCCCCGCGAAGCCTCATGAGCATACTAGAAACTAAAAATGAACAAGATTACTGACAAACTCACTATAAAATACAGTCTTGACAAATGGAACCTTAAGCAACAGTCTTGACAAATGCAACCTTGGTGTTTCTTTTCTCTTATGTGTACCATAGTGACATTATTAACCATGCATAGTCATCTTGCCATTTCTATCATGCCAATTGCCAAATCAGCCCACTTTGGTAAAAAAGGGAATCATGACACCAGAAATACAATGTTTTTGTCACCCTGTTATTCCATGCAGCAAGCCGGTCTGCCTTGCACCATTCCGGCCCTAAAATGGCCCCAAAACCTACACTCCCAGCAGAGTTGGTAAAAAAGCCAAGAGCCTGATTTGTTACAAGCAGGGGCTGCCCAAACCACTGATCCATTAAACTGATGCTAAAATTGTGGCAGCTCCTAAAGTCCACCTTCACCCGGCCTGAAGTCTGAAATAGTGGTGCTCTTGTGTGAGTCCCACCACTGCCCTGGCTATGGACCCAGAAAAGGGGAAATACAAAGAGAAAAATTGAGCTGTCCCACTAAAACCTGAAGTTGATGCAAAGTTACTTTCTTGAGAGTGAGAATTGACTCAATCACCTGTCTGAAAGCCCAGAATGTTGTCCTGAAGTTGATGCAAAGTTACATTCTTCAAAGCGATAATCAAGTCAGTCGTCTGGCCGAAAGCCCTGAGCTTGTCAAGAGGCAGTCTGCCTTCCCCGGCAATGGTGTCAATCTTAAAACCCGAAAAAGGAATACAGGCATGGAAGAGCCAACTGTTTTGTCTAGGGGAAGGGAAACCCTTAAAACCCTGAACAAGAAAATCAGCTCCTCAAGAGCCCTTTAACAAGCCCCTGGAGTTGGCGAACCCATAAGAAGAAAATGATCAAGGTAGTGAATGATATAGTGGTGGCCAGTTTTGCAAGTAAACAGTCATTGTAGCATCGAGCTGAACTGTTCAAAGTAATTACAAGACATGGCCCAAACCACGGGCATATATTTGTCGTAGATTTGTTGACCATCGTATTGAAAACCAAGCAGGTGATAATCATCGGAATCTACAGGCAGAAGTCTGAATGCAGACTCAATGTCTGTCTTTGCCTAAAGTGTTCCATGGTTGAGTCAAAAGCAAACCCCCATAGTGAAGACCATTGTTCAAATGAAAATAGGGTGAACGCCAAAAAGAGAATATGCTGTTTTGATTGTGCCCCTCCTAGACTATATGCTGGGAAGTGACATTCTGAAGGGGATGACTTTATACTTGAATCATGGCTGTTATCAGTTTGGATCAAAGGGATATATTTCAGTGGCAGCAGCGAGGGCAGGTCATCTGAAGACAGCCCCAGTGAAAGTGCCCCAGCAACTAAGGTGGTTTGTTTGAAACAATACCGAATTCCAGGAGGGCATGAGGAAATAAGTGAGAGTATACAGGAGTTGATGGAGGCAGGTGTGGTGGCTCCAGTCATCACTGAGTAGAACAATCCTCTGTGGCCCGTGTGCCGAGCAGATGGGCGCTATAGAATGAGGATTAATTACTGCAAATTGAACAAATATACGTCGCCTTTTACTGCTGCGGTCCCCGTCACCATCACCATCACCTTGATTGAGAGATTACAAAAACATAAAGGGACCTGGTATGCACACATTGATATTGCCAATGCTTTCTTTTCTATACCATTGGCCCCTGAGAGTCAGGAGCAATTCAGTTTCTCATGGAATGGCAGACAATTCAGAATGCTAAGACTCCCCCAAGGGTATGTATACCATAGGTCACCGGCTGGTGGCAGAACACCTGGATGAAGTATCTGTCATTCCAGGGGTGCAGCTGTCCCATTATGTGGATGATGTGATGATTTAGGGAGAAACACAAGAACAGGTGCAGACTCAGTTAGATAGGGTGGTGGAACTTTTGCAGCGCAAAGGGTGGATGATTAATCCAGATAAGACGCAAAGACCCTCTCAAAATGTGAAGATTCTAGGAATTTAGTTGAATCGGGATCATAGGGAGGTGTTGCCACAGGGAAAAAAACAAAAGATACTAGAATTTGCCACACCCCGTATGTGATGCTATTAATTGTGTTTGACCAATGACTTTTTGTTTCACCACTGCGCATATTAGTTGCTCAATGTTCACCAATAGCACATTACATGTTGTGTTCAGTTTAGCTGCCTATTGGCTTTAATGTGGCATTAGACATTACATTTGGTATTTGGGTTAGCTGCCGATTGGCTTTGACATGGCATTAGCCATTACATTCTGTATTCAGTTTAGCTGCCTATTTGGCTTTGACATGGCATTAGACATTACATTTGGTATTTAGGTTAGCTGCCTATTGGCTTTAACGTGGGGTTAGACATTGCAGTTGAGACATTGCAGATGAGCTGTGTTTTTCCAAGCTGTGTTTTTCCACATGATAGACCAAGCTGTGTTTTTCACACCAGACCTTAGCTTATAAGTGCGCGTAGATTTTGTGTTTACCTCTCAATCCAGTCTGAGAGCGAGTGAGGCTTGGAGAATTAGCCACTCTCCAAGTTTCTTCCGTTCTCACACTGAGTTTGCTTTTAAGGGGTGGCTCTGGGCAACAGAGATGAAGAAACTATCTTTAGTTCAGACAGGAACGGAGACGTCAGTTGCCTGTCCCCGCTTGGGTACAAAATCTCTTTCTCGCAGTTGACCTGGAGTCATCAACTTGCAGCCCTAGAAAGATGAAGCTGTTATAGGCCCTAGAGCCTTGTCCTACGGTGATGCAATTTTGACTTTTATGCTTTGCTTTGAAGTTATGCTATAATATAATCACATGTATTTGCTGTGTACATTGCAACTGAGAAGTGCTTTGATATATTTTGCTTTCATTGATGCGACTACTTTTGAACGTGTGCTTCCAACCTACTAATTTCGTCTCTCACGAACCTCGTGGTGAAGTAATAATAACAATAATTGTCTTCTTTAAACTCAGAAGTGCATTCCAGAGAGGTTCTGTAAGCTCGGTCATGAGATAAGAGAAGGAAAGCAGAACACAGTAGTAAGCAGGAAACTCAGCGACTCATTGGATTGCAGAGATTAGAGGGATGCACATTCCCCTATACTTGATAAAAACAGTGATCATGCAGTGTCCTATTTGTCAACACACACAACAGAGATCTGTCCCACAAACTGTCAGAGGTCAGTTGAGGAGAGGGAAGTTGCTGGGCAGATATGGCAGATTGATTACATTGGGCCACTACGAATAGTCGTAGGTGTCAATAAGCCTGCACAGTGGTGGACACTTATTCTGGCCATCTGATTGTGTTTCATGTAAATGCGCTACCCAGTTTAACACCATAAAACATTGGACTTCTTAATGTTGTATTATGGAGTCTTACTACAGGTTCAAAGTGACAATAGGTCACATTTTAAAGGTAAATTTGTTTATGATTATTGTTCACAACACAATATTGAGTGGCTTTATCATATTCCATATTACCCGCAAGCTGCAGGACTGATTGAGAGAATGAACGGCTTACTAAAAGCCCAATTACAAAAATTCTCTGATGGAAATGAAGAGAGCTTTTAAATGAGGCCCTCCAAATTTTAAAATAATACACCTTTGACAAATTCAGAGACCCAGCTAATGTGAATGTTGACTCCAGAGGTACATATACAATCCCATTTAGCAACAAACACCATCATGTATTGAGGGAAAAAAACAGGAGCCCTAGCTCCATACCAGGCAACACCATAATCTGCAGGTCTTGATTTGCATGCTCTGAACATGTACAGACTGAAACCAAGAGACATGACCTTGATTGAAACATGTGCTGGGATAAAAATTCTCCCAGAGCATTTCAGACTGATTGCTCCTCGATATGGATTGGCGCTCAAAGGTATTCAGGTTTTGGGGGGAGTGATTGATGCGGACTGCCAAGGAGAACTCAAAGTTATCTTGTTGAACTATGGAGATGCTGATTTGATAATACAACCTGGAGACAGAATTTCTCAGGAGGACTAGAAAGCCCCAAGCTCTGAAGTGATTGACCGACCACACCGATCGACACCTTTACTGCATCAAAATGAGAACATTTGGATTCATTTGGTCCGCTCCATGCTCAACAGATTGGATTTTTGCATGACGAATATGAAAAGTACCTTTGATGTTATCTCAACATGTTTAGTCGCAATACTGACTCCTGAAAGCCTTTTACTGCAAATCTTTAATGCCACCAACAAAGATGGAGGAGTACAAGAAAGTGACGTGTTGACACACTTCACGCCTAGAGTACTATAGGTTTTCCCAAGAGACAACGGACGAAAAATTGAATAATCTCACACTCGTGGTTACTTACAATACTACTCTTGGAGATGTCTGCTATAACCTAACCTGTAACACTCACAAAATTGGAAAGTGTGCTCAAATGCCCCATGAAGCAACAACAGAGTCTCCTCAAGAGATCCTGTGGGAACAACGAGGGCTATGTCAACAAAGGAGGGATAAAGTGTGTAAAGATATCACCAACAGCATGTCTTGTGAACATACTGTGACTGCTGCCAGTCACAACAAACATGTTAAACTACCGGCAGGGAGAATGTCCTCTTGTGGAAATATCACCTATATGTACATTCCTGCCAATATAACCAGATGACCATGTGCTTTTACAGGGTTAGGACTTATTATGTTTCCATTTCACTCTGAACATAATTGACACACAAGGGAAGCAGTTCAATTAAGTGAAGACTGTGACTCTGAAATTCAGTTATTATCTAAGTCAGAATATGTGAGGCTTATGCATTTCTATAGTAGGAGTTCTAGGATTAGCTGTTTATAATACTCAAGTTATTAACAAATTAGCATGTTTGATGGGCAAGAACATCAATCATACCTCCATCACTTTAGCCGAGTTATTGCTAGATATATACGAGGCACTATAAAAGCTAAATTGCAAAACAAGGCTTCAATTGACTATTTACTTTTAAAGCATGATCATGGCTGCTCAGAGCTTGACGGAATGTGCTGCTTTCCTGTCAGACCATTCCAAATCCATCTGGTGCCATATTGACATTTTACATGAATTGGTGAAGGGAGTAAAACAAGGTGTAGATAAAGCGTGGTGGGACTGGTTATTTATCTGGTTGCCTGCTTTTGGGTAACAGCTCAGTATTTTAGGTGGAATACTCATAGTGACTTGTATTATAATAATGCTATGTTGCTGTACACAATGCATACCTAACATAATTGCAATGTTCAGACCAAAAAGGGTTACTTTCAGACCAGTATGTTATGAGTCACTGGTCAAAGAGTGGAGTGTGATGCTATTTGTATTTGACCATCAACTTCATCTTGACAATCGATTACATTTTGTGCTCAGCTTTAGGTGCATTCACAGTGGCGGTGCAGGTATTTTTCCACAAAGCTTGTTTTCTACACTGAACATGTCTACACACTTCTCACTAGAGCAGGGGACATATTGTGGGGGATGCGGAGGTGATAAAGAGTGTGCCAGGGTGAGAATGTTTTCAGCAGAGAAAGGTACATCTCTGTCTCAGGAATGCGCACTGGGGCCTGGCCAGTTCTTTTGCATGTTTTCGACACAGACCAAGTTTAGCCAGCATTTGAAGTCAGTAACCATAGGGAGGGGCTAATTACTAGAATCTTCCTCTTGAGTTAATTTAAGGTATATAAAGTGGGGAAAATGAAACACTGACACAGAGGAGCTTGTTTTGAGCGTGAACGCACTGCCCAATCAGATCCCACTGGGGAAGTTCTCCTGTCTCAGCCGTTCAGGGTTCCCAGACTTGATGCTGGCAAGGATGATGATGGATTTGACCCCCATGGTGATGCATTTTTATTCTTAACTATCTAGATTGGTTGTGCATATATATATATATATATATATATATATATATATATATATATATATATATATATATATATATATATATATGTATATATATATATATATGTATATATATATATATATATATGTATATATAAATATATACATATATATATATACATATATATATACAAAACAAAGTTGTCCTATGGACAGAAAGCGCACTCTCAACAGGTTGCAGTTTATTTTGGAAAGCAACAAAGCCAGTAACATTCAAAGAATTCTTTACACATTATCCAGGCCTTACGCGTTTCAGACATCTCGTCCTTGGTCACAGGCCAAATGCTTGGGTTGTGCAAATGATTGCAGGCACCTGATTACTTAATTATATACTCTGGTGAGTTGCACAATGCATCTTGGTAGTGGTGGTCCTGCACATTTATATTACATCTTTAGTAGATGACACCTGATCACCCAGATAACTTGCCAATTTGACAAAGCAAGAATCTTGTGGAGGAAAAAGAGACATAAGCAATTATTTACGAGATTAGGAAAATATAGCAATATGATCGGCATATGCTAGTATTCTTATTTCCAGCAACAGAGAAAATATGCAGGAATAAATATATAAAACTCCATAAGTATTGAATTGGGACCAGCTGCTATACTGGAAGAGAGCTGCAACATAGCCTTCTGTATCTCGCGCTCATGATCACTGAATCCAGTCCACGTTGATGATAAGTCAGCTATGTAAGTGAACAGTATCTAAGTAGTTATCTAATTCTTCTTGAGAAGCTATACAATCTTCAGTATACATGTTAGAATAGTACTGATGAAATACTGCCAGTATAGCTTTTACCTCCCCTTTAGCGTTCAAAGATGCTCAGAACTAAAATCCAATTCTTTCTGTCCTTGACTTGAAATGCCAATAGATGGTCTATTTTTTCACTATTTTGATAACATGAGCTCTGATAACCCTGTGTCTTTCGACTGGCCCTATCCCATATCCTTTTTTTGAGAAACATTTGAATTGCAATTAGCTGATCAGAGAGAAGACATGCAGGGTGAGGCGTGACTTGATGCCTGATACTTAACACTCGAGCTCAAGAAGCATGGATTGTAACTGTGCCTCTATCTGCCTTCCCTTTATGTATAGTGAAGCTCAGCATCTGCCCTCAACTAAAGGCTTTAAGAGTATCCAACACTACTGTTATTGCAGATGTGCCAACATAACGATCAATAAATTCTACAAAGCAATGCTTCATAAAGCTGATGTGAAAACTCTCCTATAATAATATACACTCATAGGTCAATGAAGGCGGAGCAACAAGTATTTGATAATAGTTGACCTTTATGACCAAAGAAAGGGCTTTGTGATCCTGAATAATTCTCGGGTTACATTTTATACCCAAGTAAGAGATAAGACTATATCTAGTGAAAAACATATATATCAGAGAATGAGACAGAATGGGCGCATAAAAACAATAAGGCATATTCATGTGGACAGCATACTTTCTGAACACTTGCTAGGGCATATGACTTGGTAATCTGTCTTAGAGGCAGTCTTACTTTCCTCATACTCAATTGATTAACCTCGTCAAGTGATAAAGAGTCAAGGTCAGCCTAAATAATTGAAGACCCCGCACAAAAAGAACTGGTTCCCTCCAATGATGTAGTTCTCCAAGTAAAAAATGTAACTTTGCAGGGTCGTCTACATTTTGGGAGTCAGCGTACAGATAGTAAGTTTAGACTCTTTCTTAATGATGTTAGTAATAAGCCAACAACCATTATTACCTGCCTTGACCTCAGTCTCCCCCCTACAAAAACAGGGCATCCCTACTTTGTGGAAAATTTAACCATCTGTCGCTAAAATATTATAGCAAAGATTTTTGAATTTGTAAGATTCTTGTAAGGTGAAGTATGTTCCCTGAAGGGAGAGAATTTGTGGTTTAAGCATGCAAAGTTCTTGTTCAATATAGTTTATTTTATTCAGAGATCTCATCCCATTGATGTTCTAGCTAAGAATATGTAGATCCTGATTAACCACTCACACAGAATTAGACATAAAGCATGTATAGCTTTCACATATGAGTCAAGATTTACTCAAGCAATTTGAGACTTTCACATTTTACATTTTTCACCCCTTTGCCACACCCAAGTGTCAGACCACCCAAGAAACCTTCCCCATGCAAACCCTTACCGCGAGCCAAAGGATTTCTCGCCTTACTGCCCTCACCCAGATACTGCCCAACATCCTTACCCAACCAGTTTAAACCCATTCCTGTCTTGCTTTTGAAAAGGAAAAATGGGACCTATACCTCGTATGGGAGAACCTGCCCTCATTAACCAGCTCGTGGTCAGATTCCGACAGACGCCGGCCACTGCTGGCGCCAAGGCTACAGAAGTCGTTGTTGTTCGATCATATAGGTTAGAACTTTATTTAAGGTGGAGAAAATGGAAGAAAAGAAGAAAAAAAGAGAAAAAAACATGGTAGGCAAAATTATTTCATTAAATTATTGCACAGGAAAAGAAAGTATGACCTTCACATGTCCACAGCAAGACCGAAAACCAGGCTGAGTGACTGAACTGAGCAAACAGTCTTCATTATCTGGAGCTGTGTAACAGACTAAACTACACACAGCTTTATTGTGGCCTCATTGATTTAAAAGATCGTGTGCCTTGACTTGTTGCTGACAGAATACCTTCTACCCTTGATAGTAAATCCATAACTGTGCGGGCTCCAACAAGGACCCGGATACTCGTGTTTTCTGAAATGGTGGTATCATTTCACACAGATGCCAACGGTGCTCCACAGTCTTGTTCAAAAATCAGATCTAAAAAAGAATTCTACTACACGATTTAATCTCACTCTGTGGACATGCAAGCTGGTAAATATGTTGTCTAAAAATGTAGCTAACTACATAAATAAAAATGTACTGTAACGCTGAACACTTAGGCTAAGAAAAGGCAATCTATGAGCTCTCTGTACTTGGCATTATCTCACTCCTTCCTACAGGAACGCCCAGTAGTAAAGTTTAGAGCTAGGGAATCCTTCTTGTACGTCTCTCCATGCGTCTGAAGCAAGTCACATGTAGATGATAATCAAGGAGCAACAGCGTGTTTGGGGGTCTAAGTCATCTCTCACTTTGTCCTGGTTGTGAGAGCTCATATTTTGCAGGAGCGGCTCACGATACTGAAAAGGTGTGGGGCGGCGCTCACAGGTGGTGGGGTGATAAATGTTAAAAAAAACATACCTGTGCTGCTGCCTTCATGACTGCACTCCTCTTTTCTGCTGACAGCCTGCAGACATGGGCTCCCAGCCTGCCCTGCAGCCAATCCTGACGCTGCTCAGAGCAGTGTCAGGATTGGCTGGGAGTGCCCAGCCAGGGCGCTCCCAGGCAGACTGGGAGCCTGTGCAGGGTCACTGCAGCCTGGCAACTGTGTTGCCGGGCTGGAGAGGCCCTACTGCACATGTGTGTTTGGCTGGCCCAAGACGGCCGGCCAAACATACATCCGCAGTGAGGGGGGGTGCGTCATGAACTGTGTCCCCGCCCCTTTGACCAAAAAATGATAATAAGTATCGACAAGGGAAGTGAGGGAACATGGGGGGCGGCAGTGAGCGTGCGCACTGAGATGCGTACCTGAGCTCCCCGGCTCCGCTCTGCTTCCCACAAAGGATCTGTTTGTCCCAACGCGTGCAGGCAGCGTATGAGCGCAGGGAGATGCTCGTACGCTGGAGAGGAGTCTGGGGCGGCAAATTGGAGCAGAGCCGCCCTGGAGCTCCGAAGAAGCTGCCGAGCAGCGGCTCGTGTTTCCCTCCGGGGGATTGGAAGCAGAGGCAGCACTAGTACCAGCTGCCCTGCAGTCCCTCCGAAACCAGCATTTTTGGAGTTTGCTGAGCCTCTGGCTTCGGGTCAACAATTAAGCAAGCCGGCTCATGAGGTTGGGGCCCTTATTTCTACCCCTCTACCAGCCAGAAGGTTTTCAGCTACGGCCACAAGTAAGCTTAAAACTTTGTGTGCATACAAGGATAACGTGGGGGCACAAAAACTGGGAAATAAACGAGGTGACCTTTGTAGGAGGGAGGAGGACTGTAATGTCAAAAAAACTAAAATAAAGCAGAAGTCTGTTAGGACTAGAACCAGGGTTACCCCCTCTCTGCAGATATATTTAGAGCCCTCCCGATCGTGTCTACCACTCCGGATTCACTAACGAGTGAGGATAAGGTTATCAAGGAGGTGTCTGCACCTAACTCTGCAGTAGATTTACCTCCTAATCTACCTTTAGATTTACATTCCAGCTCCCCGCAGGCGAATGAGGCTAGGGGTGGCATTTTTGAGGCACTGCAAACTCTGCATCATCTGGCAGGAGCAGAAACTGTAGGAACCTCACAGATGCTTGAAAGTGTACCTTGGAGCACTGCATTAGAGCCTAGTTCTTTGGAAACTATGTTTGTTTCACTGACTGAAAACATAAAAAAGGGGTTCTTAACCTCAGAGGGGAATCAAGCTGAAATACGATTAGCCTGTGAGTCCTTGGAGAAAAAAATTGATCTTTTGGCTTTGCGAACCCAGGCACTTGAAGAGTCAGTGGAGACTATGAGAGAGGATCTGAGAAGGAATAAGGAAGAGATTCAGCAGTTAAAAGGAACAGAACGGGACTTTCAGGAGAAGTTGGAATATTTAGAAAATAATTCAAGAAGGAACAATCTTAGAATACTGAACGTCCCGGAGGGAGTGGAGGGGTCGGATTTGAAGCGGTATATAGTATCTCTGATTAAAAAGGTTATCCCTCTGGATGAGACAGAGGATCAGATCTTCAACGATATTCAGAGAATGCATTGCAACCCTTTCAGGAGGAACCCGAAACATCAAGAAACCGCGGAGGATCTTGGCAAATTTTCAGACTTACTCGCTGAAAGAAAAAATTCTTAAAAAGGCATTAGATCTCGGTCCCTTGGAGACTGGGGGTATTAAATTTGAAATCAGGTCTGACCTCTCTAGGACAACATTGAATAGGCAATGGGAGCTAGGAAAACATTTGGAGGAATTAAAAAATTTAGGTGCTGAGGCCCGGTTAAAATTTCCAGCCAACCTGCGTGTGATGTTTAATAACAAAATGTTTAACATCAGGGATCCAGCTGCAGCGGATAAGGAAGGGGAAGACGGTTTAAGGAAGCTGGGGAGCTCAATGCGTTTCAAAAGAGGGCCTAAGGGCCTATCAATGGTGATGGGGGTTCTCCCAGGGAGGGTGGGTGGAGGCATGTTAGGTTTTTTTTTGGGGGTGCAGTAAGGGGTAGGCATGCGGGGGGAAACATTTAATTAACCTCATACCCCTCAATTTTATTTCTACCTGGATAAGAGCCAGGGGGCCCAGGGAGGCAGGAAGGAACTAGTGAGATTGATATCATGGAATGTTAATGGATTGCGTGTAGGAGCTAGGGCGAGGAGAGTTCTGCAATTTCTTAGGGACTCTCCAGCCCATATCATAGTTCTACTGGAAACACATTTGACTAAAGAGGAAAGTGCAGCTTTGTTCAGAACACAGAGATGGGTAGGGGATTTTGTTACTACCGAGCACAATTTTAACACAAAGGGAGTGGAGATTTTGGTCAAGCGTCAGTTGAATGTCACCCTATCTAAGGTGTTAACGGATAAGTTAGGGAGATGGATTATACTTAGATTGCAGTTGTGGGGTAGGGCATTTACACTGGTAGGATACTATGGTCCCAACTGCGATGATTTGGAACCTCTCAGAACGTTTTTTTCCCATCTCTTGAGTTTTTCAGATCCAGTTATTATGATGGGTGACTTTAATGTGCTTCTTGATAGTAGGCTCGACAGGTCAGCAAAATCTACGTCAGTGGGTACTGCAAAGTCTCAGCAATATTTAAAGTTAATGACTAAGGACTTTAGTTTGTGTGACTTGTGGAAGCCGAGAGCAGTGCAAAAGTAGGAATTTTCATTTTATAATCAAAAGTACGGTCATGCATCACGGATTGATTATTTCCTAGTGGACCACGCTATATGTCATTTGGTAGAGACTATAGTTTATTCACCTGCCCATTTATCAGATCATGCTGCAGTGATGTTAAGTTTGAGTTGCCCTCTTGAGGCAGGTGGGATTAGATGGACTTTTGATCGGTCTCTCTTAATGGAGGATGAGATTATTTGTACCCTTCAGAAAGAGGTTGAGGATTTTTTTAGGGTGAATCAAAGGACAGCATCAGGAGCAGTAATATGGGACACTTTTAAGGCAGTGGTAAGGGGGAGAATCATAAGTCTTGTAAGCTACAGGAATACGAAATACAGAGAAGTGAAAGTTTTAGAACAACAAATAGCTCTATATAATGCTTACTCCGTTAAGGGTGGAGATCTGACATATTTGAAGAATAAGATTTCTCAGTTAAAATTATAGTTGGAATCTGTTTTACAAACTAGGATTACTAAGCGATGGGAGGCAAGAGAGCAAATCCACTTTGAATATGGAGAAAACATGGGGAAATTATTAGCTTGGAAGTGTAAAAAGGATCAGGGACGTAATAGGGTTAAGGAATTGGTGGATACCCATACAGGGGTTAGTGTTACATCTCCAGTGGCTATAGGGGAGGTGTTTTATAAGTTTTTCTCAGATCTCTATACCGAGGAGAGGGAGGTAAGCGAAAAGACGATTGGTGAATGGTTGGGAAGTGATATGACCCCCGCTCGTCGCGGAGTAAACACAGCGATCTGTCCAGACCTATTACGGAGGGGGAGATAAGAAGAGTGTTAAAAGAGAGTAAAAGTGGTAAGGCCCCAGGCCCAGATGGAATTCCGGTGGAGTTTTATAAAGCATTGAGGGATTCTATAATCCCCATTCTTCTCCAATTATTTTCAGAGATTTTTAAGGGTCGAGCCGCTATACCGGCTTATTGGTATGGGGCCACTATCTCGCTTATTCTAAAGCCTGGTAAGTCTCCATCGAAGTGTGATTCCTATAGACCCATCTCTTTGTTAAATAGTCACTGTAAACTTTTCACTAAGATATTGGCAAACAGATTGAGTAGGGTCGTGAGTGATTTGGTCCATCCGGACCTGAGGGGATTTATCAGAAATAGATTTCTATATGAGCAGACATTTAATTTGATGGGGGCCATTAATTTAGCTACCACCTTCCAGGATCCCTTAGCAGTTATAGCAGTAGATGTGAAGAAAGCTTTTGATAGAGTGAATTGGAAATATCTATATAGAGTTTTGGACGGCTGCAATTTGGGACATAAATTCTGTCATGTACTTCGAGCTATATATCAGGCACCTGAGGCTAGGCTGTTGGTTAATGGTAGTTTAACTTATCCCTTTAAGATTACAAGGGGTACTAGACAGGATTGTCCTCTTCTCCCTTGTCAGTTAATCTGTATATAGAACCTTTGGCTAGGAGAATTAGGCAGGATTTGAGAATTTCCCCATTTAGGAGCAAGGGTTGGGAGAAGAAAGTAGCTTTGTTTGCCGACGATCTTCTTATCTACACCTCCGATCTACAGACAACGATGCCTGGTTTGTTGGCTATTACGGAAGAATTTGGGAAGGTTCCAGGCTATTGTATTAATTCGGATAAGACTGAAATAATGGTCTGGAACATGAAATGTATAAATTGGCGTACCACGACTTGTATGAGGTATTTAGGATTGTTCATTGTTCACGACTTGAAACAAATACCTGTAGTAAATATTAGATCAATTATAGCTGAGTGTAACAAGTTAATGCTTGGTTCGCTACCTCTTCCGCTTACAGTTATTGGGAGGGTGAATCTGGTTAAAATGATAATATTGCCTAAGCTGAATTTTCTCTTCAATTCTATTCCGTTATTTTTCGATAAGAAATTGTTGGTTTTGTGTCAACAGAAAATAACCTACTTTATATGGGCACATAAGGGCCCTAGGATAGCTTGGAAGAAGTTGCGTAGGAAGAGAGAGAAGGGGTGTTTGACTCTCACGAATGTCCAGTACTATGCGTGGGCATTCCATCTAAAGAATACTAGTATGTTGTTTGCTTCTCCAGATTTGTCAACAGTGGGTCAACAGATTTGTCAGCCAGTGTATGGTGGCTACTGAAAAGGGGGGTGCAAGGTATTTCCTATATAAGTTTGGGGATCCCAAATTCTTCAAGAAAGTTAAATTGAAAATACTACAAGATGCTGCTAAAGTTTGGTTTGAGGTGCGCCGAGTGGCAAAGATTCCATATTATAGTTCGGGCGCTCCAGTTTGGGATTCCCCAGGCACTCCTGAATGTTTAACAGATGTACTGGCTCAACCTTTAAAGAGGGCTGGAGTTGAAGTGTGGGGGGATCTGATTGAAGCAGGGACCTTGTTGTCTTGGGATGAGCTTACAGAAATAACAGAGGGATTACTTTCAAGATTGAAATATGTTCAGATAAGGAATTGGTCTTGTGAGCCCGCTATTACTTTGGGCCATGCAAATCATCTAGAGGACAGTTTGGTAAGGACTCAACAAAGTACAAAAGGTTTCTAAATGGTATTGGGGAATGTTGGATGTTTCAGAGGGTGATTTTAGATTATCAGCTGATCTATGGAGGGACCAGTTTCCTCTTGGGCAGGTCCAGATTTGGTGGGAAGTGTCAATGCGAGGGGTGTTCAAAATTGTTAAATTGGCTTCATTGAGGAGGAATCATCTCTTTACCCTGCATAGGGCCTTTTTCTCCCCTGATAGGATTTCTAAGCTGAGGGGAGGCGAAATGTGGATTGTCCAGGGCTTCTGATATTCATATGTTTTTTGACTGCCCAAGGGTGTTTCCCTTTTGGAGGGAAGTATGCATAGCTCTTTCAGCTATTTTTCGACAAGATGTTTATTTAACTTTGTCTTTAGTTATTTTTTGGTACTGGAAGGGTAAGAATCAACTAAGAATGATGTTAAAACAATATTGTATTACGCAATATTATTGGCTAGGAGGGAAATTTGTAAGAAGTGGATGGTTTCCTCTGCTCCTTCCTATATAGACTGGCTCAATGCTTTGACACTTATATCAAGACGAGATGTGGAAGCAAGCAAGACAAATAGGAACAAGAAGATAAAGATTTGGTCACGTCTATGGGAATGGAAAGATACTTTAGTGTAATGTGTTGTGTACTTATCACTCGCGTCCTATGATGAAAGAACTCAGTTACTCTCGTGTTTAAGAAATTAGTTGGTGTCTGAGGGAGAGAGCTTGGTTCTCCCTGGCCGTAGCTAACTTTATGTATGACGAACACCATAAGGGCGCTATTGAGTGGTTCGAAGGCCAGAGGTGTATGAGGAAAAAAATAAATATTTGCAGCTGCTGCTGCTGGCGGGGGGCAACGCTCCTCCACCCTAATTAAGGAGTCGCCCCTGATATTTTGAGAAAAAGAGTCAACATGGGCAGCACTAGATTTCACATTGTGCTGAAAGGATAGGAATTGCATTTTGAGACAAAGTGTTTCAGTAGGAGTCAGTTTGGTGCCCTCCGGGTATCAAAGTAACTGTTGCTTGTCCTTAGCCCTGACCAATATCTCAGCAACCTGCTGCTTGCTTTCATCTGAAAACTAGTGCAGGAGCCCAGTGTGGCTCTGCATGTAAATACTGCTACATGAATTAGTACAGCACTCCATTTAAATACTTCTGTATTAGCTCAGTGCAGCTCTTCATTTAAATACTGCTGTATTAGCTCGGTCCAGCACTACATCTAAAGACTGGCGCAGGAGCCCGGTGTGGCTTTGCGTTTAGATACTGCTCCATGAGGCAGTACAGCACTGCATTTAAATACTGCTATATGAGCACAGTGCAGCTCTGCACTTAAATACTGCTATATGAGCAGCATTTAAATGCAGATTCACACTGAAGACCCATTTTCTGGAACAAGTGCTCCCCTGAGAATTAGGAGAATGGAAATAGAGCAAGTTTATCAAACCTATTATTGGCAAGAGATTACACCAGAACATATAGAAATCCTTTTGTCAAGTTGATTGTTTTTGAGTTTGGACATTGCTTCAGAGACCCTGAAAGTATTGTAGAAACAGGAAGAGACTTGTTCTGCCTTATACAAACGTATGACTAACTGACATTATGCAATGTAAAATAGTTTATGCAAGTTAAATGTATTAATGAAGTCATTATTTTGCAGCCCAGAATTCTAAAAACCAAGAACCCAGTATTTTGAGAAATCAGAAGTCCCGGCGCCCAACACAACACGCAGTCCACGGTCCAGCAGTCCGGTTCTGCAGTCAACAAAGTCCTCACCGGGATTGGGGCATTGTCATCGCCCCATCGGAACACCTGGAATTCAAGTGAGTGGCTCGCACAGAACAGGTACTGACTCATACACCAGCATTTAAATGCAGTGCTGTACTGCCTCATATAGCAGCATTTAAATGCTGAGCCACACTGGGCTCCTGCACTGGTCCTTAAATGCAGTGCTGGACTGAGCTCATATAGCGGTATTTAAATGAAGAGCTGCACCTAGCTCAATTAGCAGTATTTGAATACATAGCTGCACTGTGCTCATATAGCAGTATTTAAATGCGGGGCTGTACTGACCCACAGCAGTATTTAAATGCAGTGCTGTACTGCCTCATATAGCGGTATTTAAATGCAGAGCCACACTGGGCTCTTGCACTAGTTTTTAGATGCAGTGCCGAGACCAAGCTCATGTAGAAGGATGTAAATAGCTCACTCAGAAGTATTTAAATCCAGTACTGTACGGATTCATATAGCAGTATTTATATGACGTGCTACACTGACTTGTATAGCAGTATTTAAATGAAGAGTTGCACTGAGGTCATACAGAAGTAATTAAATGCAGCACTGTACTGATTCATATAGCAGCATTTAAATGCAGTGCTGTACTGATTCGTATAGCAGTATTTAAACACAGATTCACACTGATCTCCAGCACTACTCTTTAAATGCAGTGATGGACTGAGCTCAGATAGCAGTATTTAAATGAAGAGCTGAACTGACGTCAAATAGCAATATTTAAATACACAATTATACTAATCTTTGGTTCTGCTAGCTAGGTGCATGAGTCGGGTACCCTGTTGACAGAGGGATTTTGTTCAAATGTAGCAACAAATAACATATAAATAAATAATGTCTACCAATTGAGCAAAACATGGTAGAATTTAATAACTAATTTATAGATGGTAGTTCATGCTGTGAGCTTATTTTAGAATTTATAAGGGCACATTATTTTGGCTTTGGGTCTGCAGCCTGTGTTCTTTCACCTAGTTACATTTGATGTTTTTTCCTTTTATTATTTGAGCAAAGCTTTATTTTAGTGGAGATATTTTATTATTTTTATCAGTTGCCCTTCAACGCAGAATTTGATATTCCTTTCTTTGTACAACATTTTTATCCTGGTCCACATCGTGCTCACACCAAGGTTGCACACTACAGTTTACAGGGTATTGCTGGTACAATAATATGTATTGCCCCTCTGGGCAGTTCTTAGAACATCAGGGCCCGTATTTATACTTTTTTTGCGCCGCATTTGCGTCGTTTTTTGACGCAAAAACGGCGCAAACTTGCAAAATAGCATTGTATTTTGTAGGTTTGCGCCGTTTTGCGTCAAAAAGCGGCGCAAATGCGGCGCTAAAAAAAGTATAAATACGGGCCCAGATGTTTATTATAAAACACCACATTACCCCCACCACTTTAGAGGGGACATTCCAGCTAGCTTGCTATCTCATGCTGCACGTTGTCATCGCAGTTCTGCTAGATTTTGGGCAGCAGCACCACCGAGCGTGGGGGACTGATTCTGATCCCACACTGTGACAGCTGTCTGCCTAACCCTTTTGGCTAGCTAGCAACCCTCACCAGAACCCAATAGTAAAGGTGATTTTTGGCAGCCTATCACATGACACTCTTAGTCTCCACAGGGAAATTGTGGTGGAACAGATCATACTCCTTTCTCTCAGTCATACACGTCTCATACATGCAAGCACAAACCGAAGCAGGATTTTGTTCAATAGGTTTATTGAAGCAACTGCATTCTATGTAAAAAGACATGACTTGTGAAAATTAGGATAATGAAACACAATACCATTAGAGGGGTGACTAGGAGAGTGAAACAAATGACAAGTTTCACCATACTATCACAAGAGTGATTCTAAAGTCCCTTCCAGCACTACTGACACTGGCCATCAGTCCCCTCCGAGATCGAGCCGTGATCTGGCAAAAAATGTAATGATCTTCAATGACTGGAGGACAGTATGTGATGGATATACAGAAGTGGTAAGATGGGGCAAAATATGTTTTTGCTTCCGGAGATTGAATTTATTGCACTGGTACCGAACACCAGGGTAAAGAACACCAGGGCTGGAGCATGCCCTGACGGAGCATGGAGTAGGAAGCACTCTTTGTGAGCTCCGGACCTCCAAGGACCCTTTCTTCAATATAGCTGGCACCAGGGCACCTACCGACCTCCCTGGAATCCAGCTAGCCTTCAGGGGGCCCCTGGACAAAGTGGGGAGCCCCGGCGGCTGTCGGGTGCCCCCGAGGATGCCCTATATCGCATTGTGGCCCAGACTGCGGAGGCAGGGCACAACGCCGCCATCTTGCCTGGGCTGCGGACTATCAAAGGCCTGCTGATGGACAACCATGACAAGATGCCGCCCGTCCCCTCTGTATGGCACCTGAAACGTGGGGATTGAGGCAGGGGTAGGATGGTACCCCTCTCTGCTTCCCTCTGAATTGACACAAGAAGCGCCTGGCACCGCAGCGGACTGAGACCTGTTGGAACCGGGGGGCTCTGGGGCATGGATTGATGGTTGGCCCAATATGGTGAGTCTCCAGCCCTGACCCACAACAACCCTTATCAGGATCTGCCACCCCTCCGACTGGAGAGGCACCTGGGGCCGATCTATAGGAGTCACCAGATGCAAGGGTCCTCCTGCGAGGCAATCAGAGCCCCGATCTTTATACTGCACCACATGCTGGCCCTCACTGCGCACCACCTCATGGCAGCCCCCATCACGACCCTGATGCCTGCACCTACACTGCATTGGAAGCCCCCCTTGGAGCCACACTCTCACCTGACCTCCATTAAGTGGCCCTTTACTGCACATCGGCCTCCTCCTCTGTGGACTCTGCCGGACATCGTGCTGCGCCCTGGTGGGGAGGCTGAATTCTGGGACTTGGTCTGCCTCCACTTTGGGTGCCAGCTAGAATTGCTGGGGATGCTGCATCGGCACCACTCATACTCAACTGCATGAACTTCCTCTTGGGGCCCGCTGCTCTCTCCAATTAGGGAGCTCTCTGAACCGCCCCTCAATGAACCCAAGGGCATAATGGGTCCTTCAAAGTGGGCCACACCTCAGGGCTGATGCCAGCACCTGCCCCGAGAATGGAAGTAAATCTCCTTTCAAGGCCCCCTCGAGCCCATGCCATATAGAGACCTGCAACCAGGGGCCACCTCTTGCACAACAGACTCCTCCACCGTAAGCACTACTGAGGGCACCTGTTGGCCACTGGGAGGGCATGCTCTCGGGGCTAAAGCACCCTGGCCCGGTTTGACACACCCGTGACCTACCAGCAACGCCACCCTGTGCTGCTGTCAGTGCTATGTGCTCCGCACAGGCCCCCACATAAACGCTGCCCTTCAGTAGCTGGACCTAAAGATGCCTGGGGGTCTGCTAAACTCCAGGGTTGAGGCTCTGCCCTCGAGTCCAGACTAGGATCTACACCTTTATGAAATCTGGGCCACATGCAGGTACGTTGAGGTGTTCCTCCGCCGTTCAGTGGATGGCTGAGATGATCCAGCTATTGTGGCTCCTGGTGTCACTGGTGACGCCTTCTGGCCCATCCAAAACATCTGCCGTGTCTAAGCCCGACACTGTGAACTTCGCTACTCCTAGCACCCACCCTTCACACCTGGGATAACCACATCTACCCAAAATTCAGCACAATCACCGGACATCGCAGACCCAGCCCCTACGTCTGTCTCAGGGGCCACCCATCTGATGGTGAGTGTTCAGGCCATGCCACGCGGCAAATCTTAGGCCATGCCACGCGGCAAATCTTCCAAGGCGACACCAGCCGGCCAGGGTTTTCCTTCATCAGAGACAGTAGACACGTTACCGGAACCCCTTTCCAGGGCCCCTTTGACCCCGACCTATGTGGACAATTTCTTCAGCAAACTGTACAATGAGATCGGATCTCTTAACTCTGAATTCAGATCCTGTATTCACAAAGTTAAACAAGACATCAATGGCTTGGGGGAGAGGATCAAAGACATGAAACAGACCCTGGATTCGCAGACGGATGACCTGAAGGCACTATCTCGCAGAGTAGCGACTTTAGAGGAGCAACAAATGGATCCCCACTTAAAGCATGAAGACTTGGAAAATCTTGGCCAGAGGAACATTCCTAAGGGAATGGAAGGCCCAGACATCATGTCCTTTATAGCGGAAATGCTACCCGCCATCCGCACAGACCCTGACAACTCCCCACCGCTCCATGCTTTATAGAGTACACAGAGTAGCGGGATCGCCAAGACACCCTGATCTATCCCCTGACATCCTTGCACAAGTGCACTTCTTTGTGAATAAGGAAGACATCTTACTGGCCTCACAGAAAAAGGCCGACCTGGTCTACAAAGAGCACACAATCCAGTTGTTCCAAGACTTAGACCCTTGTGCCTCGAGGCGCCACAGGTATTTCAACCCATCACGAATAGGCTCCATGAGCTCCACATCCGCTACCAATAGGCCACCCGTTTGCCATCATATTCGAGTGGGATCTCTGAGAGAAGGCCAACGCCTCCTAAACATACTGCTGGTGCCCAAGGGGGCAACCTAGTTGTCGCTGGGTACCCTGGACAAGCAGGCATCCCACCCCTCTTGATTCACGGCCTCCTCTCGTTCCACCTCCAAACAACAAGAGGCCAAGCAGGACATCATCCAGTACTTGAAAAACCTGAAAGCTTCCCCGGTGCCATTGGCAGACTCCGTAGCCTCCACCAGAAACCAAGGATTCTTGGTCACATCTTCCAAACAGGGGGTGGTCAGCCCTTTCCCGCACTCTGCCTCACCACAACCTTATGACTGACACAAACTTTCTGGGACAGATGGCCCTCACTGCGTACAACTTCCTGGTGACCACCTCGATCGCTGACAAACCTGTGGGTGGAGGCATGTGACACTGACTGCCCAAGACCGAGCCCCACCACTAGGGTGCAGATGTAAGCACCATTGGACTACTCTTACACCGTGAACAATGCGGTCCTTGGGGTCCTCCGAGTGTCACTCTCATAGGCCATGACTGTAACAAACACTGTCGGCCCGTTCCTAAAATCCAAATGTTCGGGAGTAACATCCCCGTGATTGGCCTGTGCCGATGTGCTCTGTCCTCATACATTTCTGGACTACCTGTTTTAGGCCAGTTGGCCTAATGATCTGTTTTTCTTGGTTGTGCACACTTGTTCATTCAGGCCTGGAGAGGCCCCTCTCTGCTACACTTGCTGATTGGACCCCACACATAGGCTTACTTCATGTCCCTGGGGTCAGACACAGATCATACATGCCTGGTGCTGCTACTACTACCCACCTCCCCCTCCTTTCCCACCTCAGGCTTCCCCAAGACATAAAATACAGCACACCACCCCCAAATGGCCCCTTATGACCGCTTTCACTGAGATTAAATTTCTCATACTCAACGTACGGGGGCTTAAATCCCCAAATAAAAGAAAACAGATTTGGAGATATCTCCTCCAGAAAGATGCTGATGTTATATTTTTTCAGAAGATGCATCTCCTCCAACACAATACCCAGGCATGACGAACCCCAAATACCCCATCTGCTATTGGGCCTCTGCAACTACCAAAACAGAAGGGGTTTAAGTCATTTGCAAGGCTTCTTTCTGTTTGAGACCTCTTGGAGTGGTGCACGGTGTAGAAGGTTGCTTCCTCAAACTCACTATGCAGCCTGGCGGGCGCCCGCTCACACTTCTAAATGCTTACACCCCAATCCAGGCTCAGGATGCCTTCCTCTGATCCTTGCTCAGGAAGCAATTATCCCAAGAAAAGGGGATATCATATTGGGAGGAGATTTCAGCCTGCACTGGAACCCTACATTAGACTGCAGTTCATTCGCCTTCCAGGGGATGCATGCCATGTGGGCAGATCACAAGCGCAACATCACAGACATGGGCTTGGTAGATGCCTGGAAGCACCGTAATCTGGATACTAGGTACTACTCATTCTTTTCTCATGTTCATCAGACATATGCACGCATTGATTACTTCTTTCTCACACACTCTTTGGTTACAACCATAGCCTCCTCCCTCATCTCCAATCATGCACATGTAGAACCCACCTGGAATAGGTGGGAGAGTGATTCTCTGCCCGCTCCATGCTGGCGCCTTCACCCATTTACAAGAGATTCAGTGGACTTGGAGACGATCCATACTGCTATAACTAACTATTTTGATTTGAATGATCACCCAGACACCTTGGCGCATACTCTCTGGGATGGATTCAAGGCCATATGGGGTGCAACTACCTCTATCTCTATTGGCAGGATGAGAGAGGCCAATTTGCTAGTGAAAGGTCTAACCACAGAAATCAAAGACCGGGACCGTCAGGATCAACATGCCAACCCATCCAGGTGCACTAAACAACAGTTAGCCCTTTTGTGGGGTCAACTATGCTCTATTAGCACCAATAAGGCAGAGTGGACCTTCTTGGTGCTCAAAAAACAATACTATGAGAGGGCAACAAATTAGGGACCCTCCAAGACTGTAAGCTAAGAAAACAATGCACATGTGCCCACATACCGGGCTTACAGACAATACCAGGTGAAGTATATCAGCAATCGTGCAATTATCCATGTAACACACTCAATTAGCAAGGCGGTAACAAAACCGCCCTAAAGCAGGACAAACATAAAGCATTTACCAACAAGGGATTTTTGAAAGGCAAGTCCAGGAATGAATGAAAGTCATGGGCATGAGGTGGACGTGATTAAAGCCCACAGAAGAGATTGCAACACGTCAGAAAGCAGCAATTGCACACTGCTATGCTCAGGCTATAAATGTTGCGAAACTTCAGTAATCAACTTCGTTATGTCACATGTGTTTTTACAGCACATCCTCAGTTACTTTCTTGAAGTGGTTGTCATTTTTGAAGCACGCTGTGATAGCTGTCTGTGCTCTCTGTGGTCTTTACAGTGCGGTATTTGGGACTAATCTGATTCTCAGACGTATGATGTGTTTGTTCCTGTGCTTCTTGGTTATTATCGTGGGATGTGACCCCAACTATTTGTTCATGCCTTACTGTAGTGGGGACACATATATCCTCTTCTCATCCTGTTTCTCTTATTTTGCAATTTCTTGCCATTGTCTTCTTTTTTTTTGCAAGTATCTCTTGATTAGAATGAAGGAAAGACAACAAAGCCTCAGTTGAGGCTCCTCCATTAGGGCAGAGGAGTGTCACCCCCGCTGCAAATCTTTTAAGAAACGAAACGACAATAAACCAGGTTTATTATCATTCCATTTGTTAAAGAGGCGGGGCATTGGGATGACGAGATGAGGGAAGTGCACTGTGCACTCCCCTCACGGCGCATGTATGTTTGGCCGGCTTTCTCTAGCCGAACAAACATACATGCGCAGTAGGCTCTCTCTAGCCCAGCAACGCAGTTGCTGGGCTGGAGAGAGCATGCACAGGCTCCCAGTCTCCCTGAGAGCACCCTGGCTGGGTGCTCCCAGCCAATCCTAACGCTGCTTTCAGCAGCGTCAGGATTGGACACAGGGCAGGCTGGGAGCCTGCCTGCAGCGACAGGAGAGAAGCCACATGCAGGCAGCCATAGAAGCAGGTAAGCAATTTTTTAATTTTTTTTTTAATTAATTCACCCCTCCTCCCCGGGTGTTCCCCCTGTACCCCCTGCGCCGCCCCACCCCGACAAAGTGACACGAGCCATCCTGCAAAGCCTTAGTGCCTTAAATATAGCAAGGCCACAATAATCCACTATAATTTATAAATGATAGTCCCCAAGTGTTAAGCATGGTTTTCAAGTACATTTATAGTGACCCGGGGGTCTCTTAGCCAGAGAGTAGTGTATGTGTACCAGTGCATGAGTAACAGAAGGTCTCAACTTAACTAGGGGGAAGAGAAAACCAAGGCATCAGAAGACAAACGCACACTTTGTATAGGAGGGACATTAGGCCGTATATGCGAAAAGGTAATTCTCTGTTAGTACTTTGTGTCCCTGGAGAAGGGAAGGACCAGGTTGAGGGCTAGGGAGGGTGGCTGGGTTCTCAGTCAAGAAAGTGGGTAACCTTCAAAGAGCTGGAGAGCTTTGACCCTAGGTGGTGTGAAGCAGGTGTATTCTAACCGGTAGAGGTATTGTATGAGTGTTTGCCAGATGCGGGTAAATTTCCCTTCAGTATGGGTTAATCTGTGGGAGGGCAGTTTCATGCTATGACCTGCCATAGACGTGTGACCCATAGGGTTGTAGGGGGATGGTAAGTTGTTTCCAATATAGTTCAATACACTGTCTAGCCGCTCACAACATTTTGGAGATTAAATGCCATTCCACATGGGTCATCACTTGCAGAAAGAGAGGTTGGACTCCCAGTAGTACAGTTGTGAAGGCGTCGGGAAGTGGATAACCTATTGTTCCCTTTATGTGGCTGAAAATGTCTTTCCAGAAGGTGGTGATGCATGTGCATAACCACCAGATGTATATAAAATTCCTGGGGGCCGAGGAGCAGCACCAGCATAGGGGAGCGCTTGAGGGAAATATAGTATAAAGGCGAGCCGGGGTAAGATACCAGAGTGTCATAACCTTGTAGGCTGTTTTCCTTTGAGGTATGCGTATTAGGATTTTGGAGATCTCCTACCATAGGTGCTCCCATTGTTTCGCAGGCAGTTCGTCTCCCCGGTCTGAATGCCATTGAGCTTGATAGGAGTGTAGATGGCTAGGGGTGGAGTGTTGGAGGACTTGGTAAGTGTGTGATATGAGGCCACAGGATCCATTGTAGGTTTGGATTAGGGCCTCAAAGGCTGTCAATTTACATGTGGCCCCCTGTATATTGGATGGCAGAAGGGCCCACTGGCGGAGTTGATAATATTGGAGTTTAATGGAGTCTCAAGTTTGAACCCTTAATGGCACTGGTTTGGTTGAATGTTTTGAAGGACCCCCCCTTGACTAGATTCTGAAGAGTTTGGCAATCAGCCTTTATCCAGTGGCTGTACGAGTTGGGTTGCAACACTGGGGGGAAGTCGGGATTGTGCACCAAAGGTGTATTGGGTGAAAGGAAGGTGGAGAGATCACGCTTTATCGGGAACTTTGTCCCAAATGTCTAGGACAGTTTTTGTGGGGACGGCTAGATAGGCACTCTGCGGTCTTGCATGTTGGGGAAGCCATGCTAGGTACCAGAGTGGGCGACAGGCCACAGCTCAGTCCATATGCAGCCAGCGTTTGTCACTCTCACATATTACCCACCCTGAGACGAAGAAGAGGTGTGCGGTCCAATAATATTCAAGAAGATTGGGGCACCCCAGTCCTCCCCAGTCACAAGGGAGCATCAGTATTGTATTCGAGAAACAAGGTTGTTTCCCTCCCCATATAAAGGAGCGGATGTCCCAGTGGAGTTGCAAGATCTTCCACATATATCTTCCACTATATTATTTTATCCATCATTTTTATTTTTCTATAAGGCAAACCACCTTGATGAAAGAGGCACTTCCAATGTACTGTAATATATCACAGATGACTATTCTTTGTGTCCACAAAGTGGGTTGGCAAAATATTGTGCATGAAAATAAAAGGTAAAAAGTTCCAGAGGTCCCCTCCTTCTAGAGACCCCTCTCAATTCACTCACAAGTGCAATGCACAGCAAACTTAATTTGATATTCAGTGGGAGGACCATCTGTCATAAAATAGGTTGATGGTGGTTTGCACAATCCCATTGGAGGAAATGCTGCCCAATTAGAATAGCCTAAAAAATAGAATGTTAGAAAGAAGCAAAGTAAGTTACATTTTTCAATAACCAGCAGAGCTGAGGCAACGTGCCTTTTTCAATGCAGTAGACGATGTGTCTATTAAAAAGCAATAATTTTCTAAATGCCACTAAATGGAGGGCCATTGGAATTATACAATCCAAAAAGGGAGCACCCTGTCTTACATTTCAGCTCGAATAGCCCCAAAGCATCATGATAAGTGCAGTCATTAGAATAAATTTGAATAATATTTCAAAAAGTCTTTCACCATAAATGGGGGCAGCAAGTGCTGTAACGTTGTAGAAAGGTTTTCACCATAAGTTGGCGTATCTCCGGACACGTGTTTCTGGCTTTCGGCCGTCATCAGCGGAGAGCAAAGTGTGGCAGACGGGGTTGCTTGAAATGCCGCCTAAACGTATTCTCAGGTTTTTGTACCACTCAGTAGGCGCACAGGTGCTTCACCAGAGCTCGTCAGCTCAAAGGCTCCCAAAAAGGGAGCACCCTGTCTTACATTTCAGCTCGAATAGCCCCAAAGCATCATGATAAATGCAGTCATTAGAATGAATTTGAATAATATTTCAAAAAGTCTTTCACCATAAATGGGTGCAGCAAGTGCTGTAACGTTGTAGAAAGTTTTTCACCATAAGTTGGTGCGGCGAATGCCGTATCTCCGGACACGTTTTTCTGGCTTTCGGCCGTCATCAGCGGAGGGCAAAGTGTGGCAGACTGGGTTGCTTGAAATGCCGCCTAAACGTATTCTCAGGTTTTTGTACCACTCAGTAGGCGCACAGGTGCTTCAACAGAGCTCGTCAGCTCAAAGGCTCACAGGAGGCGTTAAATATACAATCCAAAAAGGGAGCACCCTGTCTTACATTTCAGCTCGAATAGCGCCAAAGCATCATGATAAATGCAGTCATTAGAATGAATGCAAATAATATTTTAAAAAGTATTTCACCATAAATGGGTGCAGCAAGTGCTGTAACGTTGTAGAAAGTTTTTCACCATAAGTTGGTGCGGCAAATGTCGTATCTCCGGACACGTGTTTCTGGCTTTCAGCCGTCATCAGCGGAGAGCAAAGTGTGGCAGACGGGGTTGCTTGAAATGCCGCCTAAACGTATTCTCAGGTTTTTGTACGTAAGACAGGGTGCTCCCTTTTTGGATTGGCCATTGGAATTATGTGCAAGAAAAAGTCCAGTTATGCATTTACAATGCCAATAGCTCTAACGCAAATGCTAGACCAATTGCATTGCAAATGCTTGTTACCTTTCATGTACTGCGAGTTCTTATTCCCACCCTGATGCTCTTGAAGGCTAAATAATTATTTTTGGCTGGGGTTCGACGTTCTTCATGGTGATTTATTTTACGACCTCACTTGCGGCATTTCACATTTTCTATCCAGGTACGTGTGTCGAGACACATTCAGCACACCTTTCTTTTGCTGGATAGCGTGACTCAGTAAATTTGTTTCTTTGCATTTTAAGCATTCATCAAGATAACAGCTGTGACATTTAACCAAAACAAAGTTCGTTTCCCACTGGCTAGCAGTGATTTGTTTCTTCAGATACTATGTTGTCATACTAGTCACACAAGATCACCATTCCATGTGTCATAATGCTGCATGAAGTTTAAATCACGAAAACGCCAGGAGTAGCATAATTGACTTCATACCTCAATGACATCAAAGGAAGAGGCATTATATGACCTTTAACCCTGAACCCTAGGAAATGATGCCACAATACCTTAAACCTGATTACATCATAGCAAATAATATCACTGAAGACTAATATGTACCCCAAAGGGAGAAATTATTGCTAAATCACTGGAAGAAGTACAAAAAGAGTTTGACAAATCATTAGAGGTAAAGGCCGCTAGTACTAATTTGTGGGGGCTATAAACTGCATATGAACTATCTTGTAGGATTGATTTAATCCTTTTATTGATAATAAGATTTAATTTCTCAGCCCTTTTAAGAAACTAACAGAAATGTGGAACACAGAGGTGAAGGTTCTGTTCAAAAACAATTATTTTCAAGATTTCAAAATAATGGATGATGGCAACAATTTTTTTTTAAATGTGATTTTTTTATTTGTTTGATTGTATTTGGTACTATAAAGAGTTCTATTCCACTTCTAATTTTATTTAACTTAAGGTGTAATATCCCAGGGAGACCTGCAGAAGGCAAACAGTGTTCTTCGGAACTCTTGTTCACCTTCTCTGCTTGGCACTGATTTTGCAATCTCTGAGTCTAGAGCTCGTAAAAGCAATGCTAGAGGTGGCAGGGGGCAAGCCAGGGATCACAGCTGCCACTCCTGACGAACCCTAACTTATGTCCATAAGTGTTAAGGCAGCTGTCACTGAAGAGTAAAATGGTATTCAGCAATGTGGCATAGGAGTAAAAGGACTGCCATTAGTAATCAGTAAAACAAATGTTATCACTGAAGAATAAAATTACTCTCACTATAACAAAAAGTATAATAAAATGACTCGCATCAGTGCAGAGTAAAACAAATATTCTCACTGAAGAATACAATGTATCTTCTTACCATCACAGGAGACTAAGATGACATCTATTAGTAAACAGTACAACAAATTCTCCCTGAACAGTAAAATTGCTCTCTTCAGTATCAGAGAAGAGTGAAATAATGGTCCTAACTGCAATGGAGAGCGTAATAAATGTCACAAAGGGTCAATTTACTCTCTTCCCCATCTGTAATAAAGGACGGTCCTCATTGCAGTGGAGAATATATTAAATGTTGTCACAGAGGGTCAAATTACTTTATTCCCCACCTCAAACAAAGAATAAAACACATGTCCTCATGAAGATTTAAATTGTTCTACTAATTAGAGTAAAACAAATGTTCTCATTGAAGAGTAACATTTTCCTCTACACTACCATGGAGGGATAAAATAGTTGCTCTCACTGGAGAGTAGAACAATAACCCCTGCACTTGGCATACTCAAGTGCGCGCATGAGCATTATATCACATTACATATGCCAAGAAAGAAATTGTTCAACTGAGGCATTTGTGTTCTTCGCTCAGTTGTGGAAAACGTGGCTGCATTTTATTCAGCATACCTGATCACAGTGCCCAATCTTAAATTAATAAAATAAGTCCCATAAACCAAATTTATAGTGTCATAAATCACAGTTGCGTCATAAATCATTGTGGCGAGATCATAAATCATATGCATGACTGGTCATAAATCATAAGTTGTTGATGATGCCCCTGCTTCTCTGAATGTAACCTGGCCAAGTGGTGCGCCTTTTAACCCTCCCCTGATGCCTTTGGGGTATGCACTCAACTGTCATTGGGGGATCATAACATTAACTGGGCCCCACTGGCCCATTCTCTTTGCACCAGATGGGCATGCTTTCGGCTTTGTGTTGCTGCCAGGTGGCCCCGGAACCATTCAAACCAGTCCTTACGATTCCCCAGGGGCTGTTATGTCTCCGGCACTTGAGGCCCCCTCTGCCCCTGCAAATGTCACTGAAGGGTAATTTTACTGTTCTCACTGAATGGTAAAACAAATGTTCTTGCAGAAGAGTAAACATACCCTCCTCAGTATCACAGAAGAGTAAAATGAGTGCCTGTAACATGTGTCAGACAGCCAGGTTTCTGCATCAAAGAGTAAAATGACTCCCCATTTTTCCTGGGGACTCAGACGTACTGGGCAATTCTTGTATCTTATTTCCTGTTACCTCTGGAGGTGGGTACTAATGTACTGCAGTCTAAATAACAAAAAGTGTGTTTTAGGAGTGGACCCTTGGGGACAGATATAGGCGAGCATCAGGCTTACTCTTGGTGAGTGGAGTAGGTTTAAAAAACAGAATAACATTCAATACAGGCAAAAATCCACTCAGAGCAATGTCTTGTAAAAGAATATATCTTACTTACAATAGGGATTAACAGGAGGATAAAAGTGAGGAACTATGCAAAAGAGGAAGCAGAGGTGCTGAGAAGTAACCACAAGTGGGTTTTGACCCTTCCTGTATGTCTCACATATGGTATTTAATGGAGCACTGTTGCCAGTTTCAGCCCATGAGTTGGTGCTAGATGATTTTAGCACAAAACATTTCTATGCCTTTGAGTAGTGCTGCTTATCATCATCAACACAAGCTTTATTCGGTCATAGATAACCATCAAAGCATAAAACCACGACAATCCAAAAATTACATACTTGATAAAAAAAAAAAATAAGAGAGGTTAAAAAACATCAATCAACAATTATAATAGGGTAACACTCTCATTCCATATCCTAAAGCATACATATTTACAATTACTATGGGGGTCATTCTGACCTCGGCGGTAAAAGGCGCCTACCGCCGGTCAGAAATCCTCCATAATCCCGCCGCGGTCGCGGAAACCCGCCACGGTCATTCTGACCCGCAGAAGGCAAACCTCCGAAAATCCGACCGCCACAACAGACCGCCAGACCAGCGGTCGGCGGAAAGGTGGAGGTGACCAAACCTCCACCGCCACGCCAACAGAAATACGCCCATCCCATTACGACCCACGAATCCACGCGGCGGTCATTCAAACGCGGTATTCCATTGGCGGGACACACCGGCGCGGTCAGAATACCCACCAACGAACAAAACTCACCCACATTGGACGATTTGAATCCCACACACCTGATACACATACACACACCACTCCCACACACACAATACAATATAAAACACCCACCCACATCACCCACAAACCCCTACGCTTACAAAATCGTAAAGAAGGCAAGAGCGAGACACCAGCATCCAAAACATAACAGCCACAGCCACTCAACACCATCACCCACACACTATCCACACACAAAACAACACACACCACCACACTCAACTCACTTAAATACACATACTCCACCCCACACATCATACACACCACCCCATGGCACCCCAAAGACAACCCCGCTTCACAGACGAAGAACTCAGGGTTATGGTGGAGGAAATCGTTCGTGTAGAGCCCCAGCTGTTCGGCACACAGGTCCAATACACCAGCATTGCCCGGAGGACGGAGCTATGGCAGAGGATTGTCGACAGGGTGAACGCAGTGGGACAGCACCCCAGAAATCGGGAAGACATCAGGAAGCGATGGAACGACCTATGGGGGAAGGTGCGTTCCATGGTATCCAGGCACAACATCGCCGTGCAGAAGACTGGCGGAGGACCCCCACCTCAACCCCCACAATTCACATCATGGGAGGAGGAAGTCTTGAACATCCTGCATCCTGACGGCCTCGCAGGAGTCGGCGGAGGAATGGATACTGGTAAGTTGAAGCTTCAATACTGCTTCCCCCCCACCTGCATGCCAAATCAGACCCCAACCCTCACCCCCATCCTCGAACCCCACCCTCACCCCCACCCCCATCCTCACCCCCACCCTCACCCCCACCACCATCCTCACCCCCACCCTCACCCCCACCACCATCCTCACCCCCACCACCATCCTCACCCCCACCCCCAGCACACCTATTCCCCGCCAATGTCTCACCATCACAACCCACACATCCCAAAACCTAGGCCTGCATGCGTCCACTAAGCATGGACACCCATCACCAAAGCATGCCCAATGCATATACACATCCCCCCCACAAGCCACCCTCACCAAAGCCCCCACACACGAATGCCAGCACTTGGGGACACGGGAACCCACAGATACACCCATATGCCACACATTGAAACTATAACCATACCTCTATACCCCTGCAGGACCCGACCGTCAACACACCGCGGCGGAGGGGCCAGAATTATCCACACCCCCCACCCAAGAGGCCGTCAGCGATGACAGCAGCTCTGTCGATCTGGACACCGATGACCAGCCCGGACCATCGGGGACCTCTGGACAGTCGGTTCCCCTCACACAGGCACAGGCCACTATAGACCCTAACCCCTCTGGGAACACCAGCACAGCTCCCACCCAGCGGGCCCATGCCTCTGTCTCCAGGGCGCGTCAATCTGCGGTGTGTCTACCACTACAGGGCACCCAGGATAACCCACCACCCCAACAACAACAGGGACCTGGGGGCAGTGGTAGTGGGCACACCGGCCAGGGGGCAGAGGCCCAGGGAAACAGGGCAACTCAGCGGGCAGCTGTGCGACAGGGGGGGGAGGAGAGGCCCAGGGAACCCACTCTCCACGAGGTCCTCACCACCATCATGGGAGCATACAACCGCTCCCAGGAGACGATGGCGACGGTACTGGCCCGGTTCCAGGAGATCCAGGTGCTGCAGGAGGAACACTATCGGGGGTACAGGGAGGACATCCGAGCCATCAACACCACCCTGGTTACCATGGTAGGGCTGCTGCAGGACCTCGTAAACAGCAGGGCGGACACTGAACAACACCCAAGGGCCCCTGCCACTAGCCGGGACCAAGAACAGACATCCACCTCCGCCGGCGCTAGTGGACAGGAGGCCCCCGCACAGCAGCAGCCCACCAGACCCCCACCTCCTGCAGGAGAAGAACCACCCCGCAAGAGGGCCCTGAGATCTCGCAAGACAGAGTAGGATGTCAAGACCCCCGCCAGCAATGGATACCACCTGATGTCATCCCACTGTCCCACATTGTCACCCTGTCCATCCTCGAACTGCCCATGCTCCATCTCTCCACAGGCCTCTGGACAATGCACCTGTGTGACTGTTACTCTGGACTCTGCCATGGACATTCCTTCACCATAGCCCCCACCCACTTGAAACCACCCATCCCATTTTGAGCACTTCAATAAACACCTATTTTGCACCAAAATATCAGGAGTCTGGCTGTGATTTCAATAGATTGTAATTGACATGACAGTGCAAATATGTCCTTGTACATGGTGAAGTCAACAAACAGCTGCCACAAAGCTGTAGTCCATGGGGAAACGAAGCACAGGACTCGTAGTGGGGACCCCAGATCTGAAATAGGGAGGGAAAAGCCAAAACTCAGTCATCATACACTGGGGCAAATAGACAGGCAGCAGAGATGCTGCAGAGTAGTTAACTTTTACTAAATTATCTTTGAAATGTTACCTGTGTCCTATTGGAAGTACTGTTCAATGATTCTGTCCCTGTTGTCTGTTTCAGCCCCGTCGTCTTCCTCCTCGTCACTCTCCTCAGGTTCCACCGCTGCCACAACACCACCGTCTCGACCATCCTCCTGCAGGAAAGGCACCTGGCGGGGCAAAGCCAGGTTGTGAAGCATGCAGCAGGCCACGATGATGTGACACACCTTCTTAGGTGAGTACATTAGGGATCCACCGGTCATATGCAGGCAGCGAAACCTGGCCTTTAGGAGGCCAAAGGTGCGTTCGATCACCCTCCTAGTACGCCCATGGGCCTCATTGTACCGTTCCTCTGCCCTGGTCCGGGGATTCCTTACTGGGGTCAGTAGCCACGACAGGTTGGGGTACCCAGAGTCCCCCACTAGCCATACACGGTGTCTCTGTAGCTGTTCCATCACGTAAGGGATGCTGCTATTCCTGAGGATGTAGGCGTCATGCACTGACCCTGGGAATTTGGCATTTACATGTGAGATGTACTGGTCAGCCAAACACACCACCTGGATGTTCATTGAATGGTAACTTTTTCTGTTCCTGTACACCTGCTCCCTGTCTCTTGGGGGAACCAAAGCCACATGGGTCCCATCAATGGCACCAATTACGTTGGGAATATGTCCAAGGGCGTAGAAATCACCCTTCACTGTAGCCAGTTCGCCCACCTCAGGGAAAATGATGTAGTTCCTCACGGATTTCATCAGGGCAGACAACACTCTGGATAACACCTTTGAAAACATGGGCTGAGACATCCCAGAAGCAATTCCCACGGTTGTCTGAAATGACCCACTTGCCAAGAAATGGAGTACTGACATGACCTGCACCAGAGGGGGAATCCCTGTGGGTTGGCGGATGGGGGACATCAGGTCGGGCTCCAGCCGGCACACAGTTCATGGATAGTGGCACGGTTAAGACGGTAGGTCAGGATAATGTGGCGTTCTTCCATTGTCGACAGGTCCACCAGCGGTCGGTACACGGGAGGATTCATCCGTCTCCTCGCCCAACCCAGCGGACGGTGCCTAGGAAGGACAACATGGAGCACACAGTCAGGCAACCCACAGGTACGTACTCACAGCTAGCACAGTATACGATTCTCTATGCAGTGAATGGCGTGTATGAGTGGCTATGCAAGGCCTAGGCCTGTGTGACGCAGTTGAAATTGAGCCATGTGGGCCCTGGAAATGGCGGCTGCCTGACCTGTGAAGTGTGACAATGGGATGTGAGGTCAATGCGCTGGCGTGGCACACCGCGGCGGGCGGCGGGCCAAGACCGCGGCGGCGAAGCCGCATTGGTTAACATTGAAGCCTATGGGTTTCAGGAGCCAATGGCGAAGGGCGCCGGCGGTGGCGGGACGCACCGCCGCGGTACGCACCGCCGCGGACGTGACCGCCATTTTCTGTCTACTTATCCACTTGCGACTTGAACTTTCACAGGAGAGGACCTATACTGCAAGTGTTGCTGTGACCTCGGTCTGGAAGGGACAATGGCTGCTGCGACTGGGGAAAGGGCCCCTGCCTTCACTGGAGAGGAGTTGGAGAAACTTGTGGATGGGGTCCTCCCCCAGTATGCGCTACTCTACGGTCCTCCAGACCAACAAGTGAGTTTAATTCTATCTGGATTTGGGGCCACTGGCTGGCTTGGGGGCCTGGCGGGGATGGGGGGCATGTTGGGGCTGGCGGGGGCCTGGCGGGGATGGGGTGCATGTTGGGCATGGCGGGGGGCCTGGCGGGGGGCCTGGCGGGGATGGGGGGCATGTTGGGCATGGCGGGGGGCCTGGCGGGGGGCCTGGCGGGGATGGGGGGCATGTTGGGCATGGCGGGGGGCCTGGCGGGGGGCCTGGCGGGGATGGGGGGCATGTTGGGCATGGCGGGGGGCCTGGCGGGGGGCCTGGCGGGGATGGGGGGCATGTTGGGGCTGGCGGGGGGCCTGGCGGGGATGGGGTGCATGTTGGGCATGGCGGGGGGCCTGGCGGGGGGCCTGGCGGGGATGGGGGGCATGTTGGGCATGGCGGGGGGCCTGGCGGGGGGCCTGGCGGGGATGGGGTGCATGTTGGGGCTGGCGGGGGGCCTGCGGGGATGGGGTGCATGTTGGGCATGGCGGGGGACCTGGCGGGGGGCCTGGCGGGGATGGGGTGCATGTTGGGGCTGGCGGGGGGCCTGGCGGGGATGGGGTGCATGTTGGGCATGGCGGGGGGCCTGGCGGGGGGCCTGGCGGGGATGGGGGGCATGTTGGGCATGGCGGGGGGCCTGGCGGGGATGGGGTGCATGTTGGGCATGGCGGGGGGCCTGGCGGGGGGCCTGGCGGGGATGGGGGGCATGTTGGGCATGGCGGGGGGCCTGGCGGGGGGCCTGGCGGGGATGGGGGGCGTTGGGCCACTGGAAAGGAAAATGCTGAGTAACTTGAACGTGGTATTTCTCCCTCCCTGTACGTGTCACATAGGTCCGCGCCCATGAGAAGATCGGGATTTGGCGTGCCATCGCCAAGGAAGTCCGGGGCCTGGGGGTCCACCATCGACGGGGCACCCACTGCCGCAAGAGGTGGGAGGACATCCGCCGCGGGACCAAGAAGACCGCCGAGTCTCTGCTGGGGATGGCCTCCCAACGTAGGCGGGGTGCCTGCCGTCAACTGAGCCCCCTGATGTTCCGGATCCTGGCGGTGGCCTACCCTGATTTGGATGGGCGCGTGAGGGCAGCACAGCAGACACAAGGGGGTGAGTACAAGCATCATCTACTCTGTTGTCGTGCAGTGGAGGTGTCTGGGTGGGGGAGGAGGGCTGTGGGTCCCCCTAGGCCAGGGCGATATCTGTAGGCTGGGCACCCCCGTAAGCCCCTGTGTCCCCAGCCACCACCCTCAGTAGTGTGTCAGTACAGCCATCCCTGGGCCGTGTCATCCATGGGTGCAGTTGACAACTCTAGGCGTGTAGGGCATGTTCCACGGAATGCGTAGCGGACCCCAAGTGCGCAACTTAGTGCAGGGGGCATCTGTGTCTGTCATGTCCGCTAACTGTACCGGAGATCCATGTACTCAATATCCCTTTATTTCTCTCTCCCCCCCCCTTTTTGTTTGTCTTTCTGTGCTTGTGTGCATCAGCATCATCAGGCGGAGGAGAAGTGGCATCGGGGCAGGAGGGAGCTGCATCTCACATGGCCCAGGAGGGCCATGCCACAGAGTCAGACTGGACCAGTGAGACGGAGGGCGAGGGGAGCTCCACGACGGGGACGACTGGAGCCTGCAGCGACACGGACACGTCCTCGGAAGGGGGCTCCCTTGCGGGGGTGGCACCATCCGTGCCCCCCGCCATTACAGGTACAGCCGCCACCCAGCGCACCATCTCCGCCCTCCCAGCAGCCCCTCCGCGTTCGCCCCGTGCCCGCTCTGCCAGGAAGCCGGGCATCTCCTTCGCCCCAGGCACCTCAGGCCCTGCCCCTGTTACCCCCGCTGCCCTCAGTGAGGAGGTCATTGACCTCCTCCGAACGCTCATTGTTGGGCAGACTACCCTTTTGAATGCCATCCAGGGGGTGGAGAGGGAGGTTCATCGCAGCAATGCGTACCTGGAGGGCATTCATTCGGGTCAGGCTGCCCATCAGCGATCGTTCCAGGCTCTGGCCTCAGCACTGACGGCAGCCATTGTCCCTGTCTCCTGCCTGCCTCTACTAACTCCCTCCTCCCAGTCTCCTGTTCCTCTGCCTGTCCCACCCACACCATCAGACCAGCCTGCACACACCTCAACACCCAAGAGAAGCTCATCCAAACATAAGCACCACAGATCACCCAGACATTCACACACGCAACATTCCGATGCAGACATGCCAACAGTCACTACCACCTCTGTGACCCCCACCTCCTCGTCTCCCTCCTCCCTCCCTGTGACGTCTACACTCACACCTCCATTCACCTCACCATCAGCCAGTGTTTCCATCACCAGCACACCCTCCACTCCAGTCCGCACACGTGCAGTCACCATCCCCACTGCCATTTACACGTCCCCTGTGTCCTCTCCCACTGTGTCTGTCACCCCCTCTTCCACACCACACAAACGCAGCCACCCACCCACCCAACAGCCATCCACCTCACGACAGCCTATCCCTCCTGCACCTGCACCCAAAGACAGCAAACGTGACTCACCTACAACCACATCCTCTCCCTCCACTCCCATTCCCACTGTACCTACCACTCTCCATTGTCCCAAGAAGCTCTTCCTCGCCACTACTAACTTCTTTCCTAACCCTGAGCCCCCCCCTCCTTCTCGTCGGGGTAAGAAGAGCACCTCAGCCACCACCAGCCCTGCAGCCCCCTTGACAAGGGTGCAGGGGTATTGGAGCCCGCCAGCCCGCATGTCTGGATCTTCGCCCAGCAGCAAGGGGACAGCCAGCCCACCCCCTGGGAAGAGGAGCAGAAGGCGGAAGGGGCGCCGCAGGAGCCCGCCTTCTACATCCCCCCCGGACACCACCCAGAGACAGTCACCAGCCACAGCTCCAAAGGGAGGCAAGGGCCACAGGCCGACGACTAAGGAGGGCAAGGGCAGCAAGTTGGAGAGGTCAGGCAGCAGGCCTGCTGCCCAGGAGGAGCCCACAACCCCCATAGCCGCTGCCCCGGGAGGAACCGGCACAGCTGCCCCGGGAGAGCCCACCACCCCCATAGCCGCTGCCCAGGGAGGACCCAGCCCAGCTGGCCAGGAGGGCCCCACCACCCACAGCCCAGGTGGGCAGTGAAGGAGCACCATCCCCGCTGCCCAGGAGGGCACCACCAGGCAATTAGCAGTTGGCCATAGACCGTCCGCCGTCTCAAGAACCGCTGAACTGGGCCCCGCCGTCTCAAGAACCGCTGAACTGGGCCCCGCCGTCTCAAGAACCGCTAAACTGGGCCCTTCAAGGCAAGAACCGCTGAACTGGGCCCCGCCGTCTCAAGAACCGCTGAACTGGGCCCTTCAAGGCAAGAACCGCTGAACTGGGCCCTTCAAGGCAAGAACCGCTGAACTGGGCCCCGCCGTCTCAAGAACCGCTGAACTGGGCCCCGCCGTCTCAAGAACCGCTGAACTGGGCCCCGCCGTCTCAAGAACCGCTGAACTGGGCCCTTCAAGGCAAGAACCGCTGAACTGGGCCCCGCCGTCTCAAGAACCGCTGAACTGGGCCCCGCCGTCTCAAGAACCGCTGAACTGGGCCCCGCCGTCTCAAGAACCGCTGAACTGGGCCCCGCCGTCTCAAGAACCGCTGAACTGGGCCCTTCAAGGCAAGAACCGCTGAACTGGGCCCCGCCGTCTCAAGAACCGCTGAACTGGGCCCTTCAAGGCAAGAACTGCTGAACTGGGCCCTTCAAGGCAAGAACCGCTGAACTGGGCCCCGCAGTCTCAAGAACCGCTGAACTGGGCCCCGCCGTCTCAAGAACCGCTGAACTGGGCCCCGCCGTCTCAAGAACCGCTGAACTGGGCCCCGCCGTCTCAAGAACCGCTGAACTGGGCCCTTCAAGGCAAGAACCGCTGAACTGGGCCCCGCCGTCTCCAGAACCGCTGAACTGGGCCCCGCCGTCTCAAGAACCGCTGAACTGGGCCCTTCAAGGCAAGAACCGCTGAACTGGGCCCCGCCGTCTCCAGAACCGCTGAACTGGGCCCCGCCGTCTCAAGAACCGCTGAACTGGGCCCTTCAGGGCAAGAACCGCTGAACTGGGCCCCGCCGTCTCAAGAACCGCTGAACTGGGCCCTTCAGGGCAAGAACCGCTGAACTGGGCCCCGCCGTCTCAAGAACCGCTGAACTGGGCCCTTCAGGGCAAGAACCGCTGGCCCTTTGGCAGACGTGGCAGGATCTATCTCGGGCAGGGCTGCAGGATGTCCTCTGGCCAACTTGCCTCCTCCAGTGGCAGTGGGGTCTGTTATGGACTGTATGGACTGTGGCTTTGCTCTCCCCAGGATGGCCCAGTGGGCAGGCCACCCACTGTATGGACTGTATGGACTGTGGCTTTGCTCTCCCCAGGATGGCCCAGTGGGCAGGCCACCCACTGTATGGACTGTATGGACTGTGGCTTTGCTCTCCCCAGGATGGCCCAGTGGGCAGGCCACCCACTGTATGGACTGTATGGACTGTGGCTTTGCTCTCCCCAGGATGGGCCAGTGGTCATGGAGTCCCCTCGTGGATCTGGCGTCGTGTACTCAAGTGGCTGAGGTGCCCCCCCTTCCCTTCCCCCTGAGGTGCCTGTCCTATTTTCTTTCTGATGCCCCTGCAGTGTTCTCTCCGTGGAGTTCTTGTCGTGGGACTGGGCCTTGCCCCTTTGCACAGGACCCCTGTGATCCACGGACAGTGGTTGGACTACATTTAGTAGCTGTATATATTTTGTACATAGTTTATTTATTTATTTGGATTACTGGTGTCCATATTTCAATATATCTGGCCGTTTATGATCTCTTCTTTTGGTCTTTGCATTATTTCGGAGGGGGGTGGTTTGTGGGTTGTGACAGTGATCTGTGGGAATGCATTGATGTGTGTGTTGTAGTGGGTGTGGGTGGGTGGGTGTGTGCCGGTAATCTTTTCCCTCCCCTGTGTCGTAGGTGCAGTACTCACCGATGTCTTCCGCGCCGCCGGGCGTGCTCCTGGTATATGAGGAGGAATAGGAGTGCGGGGATGACCTGTAACTCTGGCTCCATACTGCCGGAATCTCGCGTGGAGTGCGTAGAGGTGAGCGTTTTCCCGTTCGTAGTCTGTTTCCGCCGTGTTCTTATCGGCGGTGCTCCCGCCCCGGAAAAGGTGGCAGATTGGTGGGTCGTAATAGGGTGGGCGGTACTTTGTCTGCCGCCGGGCTGTTGGCGGGAACCGCCACGCTGTTTGTTTGTACCGCTGTGGCGGTCGGAGTGTTAAGTTGGCGGGCTGTGTTGGCGGTTCCCGCCAGGGTCAGAATGCCATTTTTAATACCGCCGGTCTGTTCGCGGTCCGACCGCCGCCTCTCCGCCGACCGCCAGGGTCAGAATGAGGGCCTATATTTTGAAAGATGAGTACGTGTATGCCATGCGGCCACAAGGAACTTGCTAACAGCACAAATTAAGGCAAATGAGGTATCGCTCTTCAAGATCCTTGAGGCAATACTACATTGTCTTATGCCCATATTCCGGCAAACTGGATGAATCCATTTACGCCGGGAAAGGGCATACGCTGGACAAAAAAACATTAAGGCCCTCATTCCGACCCTGGCGGTCTAAGACCGCCAGGGCCGCGGGCATCGGACGCACCGCCAACAGGTTGGCGGTGCTTCAGTGCCCATTCTGACCCGCGGCTTGAAAAGGGGATCTGGCGGTTTCCCGACGGATTTCCCCTGGCTGGGCTGAACCTCCATGGCGGCGCTGCTGGATTCCAACCCCCTTCCCGCCAGCCTGTTTCTGGCGGTTTTGACCACCAGGAACAGGATGGCGGGAACGAGTGTCGTGGGGCCCCTGGGGGCCCCTGCACTGCCCATGCCACTGGCATGGGCAGTGCAGGGGCCCCCTAACAGGGCCCCAGCATGATTTTCACTGTCTGCATAGCAGACAGTGAAAATCGCGACGGGTGCAACTGCACCCGTCGCACCCCTGCAACACCGCTGGCTCCATTCAGAGCCAGCCTCTGTGTTGCAGGGCCTTTCCTGCTGGGCCGGCGGGCGCTCCCCTGGCGGGCGCCTGCCGGCCCAGCGGGAAAGTCAGAATGGCCTCCCCGGTCTTCTGACCGCGGAGCGGCCATTTGGCGGTTCCCGCCAGGCGGGCGGTGTCCACCACCCGCCCGGGTCAGAATGACCCCCTAAATGTTCAACAGATTCAGGAACATCATTACAGCCAGGACATAAATCGGGTATCGATAGTGATCTCCAGCTACCGGTTAAGGACATTAGTGGTAAACATCCAAAACGAAAGCAAGAATACAGGCTCTTACCCAATAAATCAGGGATAAGATCTAAATAAAATTCAAACTGGGGATACCACTTAAAATCCAAAAACTGAGTAGTCAGTTTCGCATATGATGTGCAAAGAAGATAGTTATTTCTGACATAGGACCAATAGGCAGATTTCAGAACTTGTTTCTGGGCTTTTCCTAAATTCTGAGGGTTCTCCCAATAGTTCCCAAGTCCCAGGGTGCGAAACCATTTTGACTCATACCTGAGACATTGAATGGAAGCTGCATTAGGTCTTTTTAAAATGCCAAGAAAGGAGTCCCTGTAAACGGTGAGCTCTGGCGTGGTCCAGATCCTCACCCAAGAGAGTAAGGGTCTCAAAGCTATCACATCAGAGATGCGATTAAACCCAAGGTCCAGAAAGACCGGAATCAAGGGTGTACTATATGGACACGCAAGTAAAGCTCTGACGAAATTATTTTCGTCCACAGACAATCTGTTAGTATTACAGAAACCCCACACCTCAGCAACATAGGCAGCAGCTCTCTTCACTTTTGCCAAGTAGATCTTGATAGCCGGAGAAACAGCTTTCGTGGCAATGCTTTTATAAAAGCACAAAATGGCGCCTGATCTATGTTGAAGAAGTGATACACTTTTACTGATCTGATCCTTCCAATGTAAGTTGTTTGCAATTCTCACTCCCAAATAATCTATTGAGATAACCTTGCTTAAGGGGGCCTGTCTAAAGTAATTGTACATCTCCTAACTGTTCCTGACCTAAGCGCCATCAATTTGGTTTTACTAGCATTGAGTTCCAGGCCATAGTCTACACAGGAAGCATTGAATCTGTCAGATGAGGAGGGAGTCATCTGCAAAAAGTAATATGGAAATGTTCTGTGCTTTTAGGGAGGGAGCATCATTTTGGCAAGAGGACACAGCTTGCACCACCTCATTTATAAATAAAGTGAATAGAGTTGGTGCAAGAACACATCCTTGACGAACCCCCGCTAAATGGCTATATGATCAATAAATTCTCCCTGACTGCCCCATCTCACCTGAGCATATGTGTTCTCATGTAACCGTTGTAGTAAATATATAATGTTGGCAGGGGTACCCATTCTGTGCAGGACATCCCATAGTTTTTCTCTGGGGACCATGTTGAAGGCAGACCGAAGATCCACAAAAACAACATGTAAGTTTTGCTTCGCCAGGACTACATATCTCCAGTATAGGAAGGTCAGCAAAAAACCTGGTCCACCGTACTGATTTTCGGGCGAAAGCCCGTCTGAAGTGGGGATAGCACCTGATGATCTTGTGCCCAGTCCAATAGCCTATCCAAAAGCTGTTTGGTGAAATTTTTCTGGAGGTTGTCAATAAAGTTAATTGGTCTGTATTAGGCAAGGGAGCTCACGTCACCCTTTTTATAAATGGGGATTATTTAAGCCCTATTCCATTTGATAGGAATTGGGCCTCCTGGTGCTATGGCAGTTGAGATCATGTTTATATACGAGGACCAAATTACTGGTTCAGATTTAAAAAGATCCCCCGGTATCTTGTCAGGGCCTGGTGGTTTATCAGATTTTAAAGAGTTAATAGCAGCTGTGGTTTCCCCCAGCGTAAAAACAATAAATTTGTCATGGCTAAAAATGTCCATTCCTTGATCGTGGGGCACATAGCGTGTTTTAACCGGCTGTTGGTGGGGGGTTCCTGTATCACAAAAATACTAGGTAGAGCATAAAGTTTAGAAAAATGTTCCACCCAACTTTCTGATTGAATAGAAGTGTGGATTATACCCTTACCCCCCTCTATGTCTATCGACAATAGCTTCCAAAATGTCCTGTTATCATTGTATTTAGTTGCATCAAGCAGTTTCTGCCAGGTTATGTCTTCCCAACTTTTCTTTGCCTGTGTTAAGGTTTTACTATAGGTGACTCTGGCTGTTCTGCTCGCCCCTTTTGAGCGAGTTATAATAGCTGGTTTTAGAGCTGATTTGGCAATAGAACAATCCTTATTGAACCACTCCCCAGTTTTGTAATTATCAGCAGGTTGCTTAGAAGTAGTCTTCCTATAGAAAATATCCTGTAATTTCCTCATCATTTCTTCATGAATGCTGAGGATTGGAATGTCACTGACCTCACGCTCCTCATAATCAGCCATGACTTCAATAAACAGTTGGTAAATTTTCTTGATCAAATAAGGATTAGACATTACTTTTGGCCAGCTGACACGAGTATGACTATTGTCCAAAAGAGGTCCTGGAACCACAGTGAGATGGATATTCTGCGATCAACTGAATACATTACTATGTAGGGTGAGAAGCAGGGGATTATGGTCACTCTTGTGACGAAACTCCACCTTCATGTCTATTAATAATGACCATAGCCTAACATCCACTAAAAAATAGTCAATAACGCTGGAGGACAGACCTCGCTTAAAAGTATTCGGTGTGGTATTCAAATCTGAACAGGTGCGTCCATTACAGGCCCTAAGTCCATATTTAAAACACAGGGATGTCAGCTGTAAGGCAGCACGTGAGCGAGTACACTGTGGCTTGTTCATCAGTTGTAGAATGCCCCAGAATTCGTCCTCTTCGGCCGTCAGATCACTACTTAAACGGAGAGGTTCAAAAGTACAGTTCATATCCCCTGCAACCACTAGTTTGGTTGAGGAATGCAGGGTGTCCATATATTCGGACAACTGAGCCAGAGTCTGAGACTCTAATCCCCGGGATACAGACCTGGCATATACGTTAATTATAGTCACCTCAAAATCCTGGTCAAAAACAAGCTGGACACCCAATATGTCGGGGGAGTCCATATTTAATGCGAAATGATCACACTGTAATTTTTTGTTTAACAGTATCAGAAGGCCCCCCTTAGCACAGCCGATGCCCCCGCTGCTGGCTGGGCTGTGGAAGAATATGACAGAAACCCATCCAGGAAAACTGGGTCCTCAAACCAAGTCTCCTGGAATAGGTATATGTCCTGCTTATTTATGTAGTTGACCCACTCGGGATCTCCCAGCTTCCTGCCTAAACCAGCCAGATTCCTGGACATAATAGAGAGTTCTGAACTAGGTATCAAAACGCTAGGTCTGGAACACTGGGCTTCCCTGAAATTTTCAGTCCCCTCTAACACTCCGAATCTAGTCTCAGGAATCACAGTTGGGGATATTAGGTGGGGATCAGTAAGTAGTCAGTTGTCTTCTGATGAGTGTATGGAGATAATTTGCTGGCGGAACCAAAGCACACTTTTGACCAGGATCACATTTCCAGCCCGCTGGACCATCACATAAAATAGGTGACCTATCAGAGGGCAAGGAGAGTTTGAGTCTAATGCCAGCCCCTCTGGGATTCCTGAGATAGCAGGTGTGTAGTTCAAAATCAATAAGATTATCCACCAGCAACCTGTCTATAAAATGAATTGATATGAAATCTAAATTTGAACCAAGCTGACTGTGTCTGCCCACCTCAAGAATATCTTAACGGATAACAGAGAGGCAATTTCGCTGGACTCGTAACCAATAGATAACCTTATTTATCAGGGAATCCTGGATTTCCAGAGAGCCAGTGGGCAACTTCCATACCCCACCCATGTATGATGCAAATGATGCCTCCTTTACTCCACAAACCTCAACCCTGGTTCTTAACAACAGATCGACTCGTTCCAACTAGATGTAACACATCATCAGAGAGCTTAATAAGGTGAGTAGTGGAGGTAGTTGTTCCAGCATGCACCTGGGTGCCAGTAGCCCCCCCAAAGGCCCTTAACATAATCGGCAGACTGGGCTTCATACGGCCTCTCTGGCCCACATGTATTGCTGACCAGAATTATACTTCTGGCTTACAGTTGCAGGTACAACCGGGAGACCCTCTACACAGGGTACAAGTAAAGTTTCAGAAGGGGAAATAGTAGCCGGCCCCAGGGGAAGCTTGTCCACTCGAGTCCTGGATTCAGGCACAAAGAGAGCAGTGGGCAAGCCACCTGGAGCAGGCAAAATCCCACCCCCGTTTGCCCTCAAACATTAGCACGCACACTTCTATACCAGTTCTCCCGTAAGGTTGCCCATCACCAACAACACCAAGCTCTTTACTTCGTCTAATTTCTGAAGAATGGAGGCCAGATCAGGTTTCCCACATGCCTGTGACAGTCTGCCCAGGTCCAGAGGCAAATTAGTCACAGCATTGTCATCAGCACAAGCTCCAGAATGTAAGTATAAGTCACAGTCATAAGACCCCCCCATTTTCCACCAGAGGCCCATACTGATTAAAACATGGGATATTGGAAGTCACCAAGACCTCAGGACTTAATGGAGGTCGGGGAGCCTTTTCCCCCATGGGAAAGCCACCAGTGGTGGCCAGATCACTGCGCAGAGAAATGCTTGACACAGGTGGAGAATTAGGTTTTAAAGCTTGAGGTGCTATGTTTAGTTTATCCTCTATGGGGGGATTGGACAGCTGTGGCTTTTTTTTAAACATATCAGGAATCTTTTTAACAGAAGTAGCAGATATACTACGTTTTGTGGATGGTAAGTTGGAATTACTTCTCAAAAATGACTTCCACCTCTTCAAATAATATATCAATGTCTTCTAGGGGATTACTCCCTTTGTTAGACAGGCAGCTTGTTTTACTGTTGGACCGTTGTTTAGTTTTTTTTAGTTCCACTAGGGTGTGCGGGTACATCCACAGCTTTACGTTTCCAATGTCTGTTCAGTCGATGGTATAATCAAGAACAGTGAGCCAAACCAAAAGACAACTTCCAGGAACAAAAACGTACTTCCCGGGGGTTAGATGGATGCACCCAGCCCAGCCTCTGTCGGGCGATGAGGGGCGTAGACGGGCCAGTCTTGGCCCGGTCTTCACCCAGGCGCATGCCCGGGCACGTCCCACGCTTTGGGAGTCCCATGCGCTGATGAGCTCCTGGAGGAACAGAGGACCCTTGGGGATGTGGTCCCACCCCTGGCAGTGCAACCGAGGGAATGCCCAACAACAAACAGCGCGTCCCGCGCTGCGCGAGTCTGGTGCGCTTATGAGCGCCTGGAGGAACAGAGGAGCCTGGGGGATGTGGTACCACCCCAGGCAGTGCAACAGAGGAAATGCCCAACAACAAACAGTGCTGATTATCTCTTATTCTTTTCATGAAACTCTACCTTCTGTGTTTCACCCAGACAAGCATTCCCGACACCCCTGAACATCCTATCTTAGCACAGTGGGTTAAGTCAATATTGAACCCTGAAGCAAAAAGCAACCTCAGTTCCTAAGACTGCTCAGCAACCAAAACTCCTGCGTCAGCGCTTGTGGTTGAGAATAAAGCGACCCTTTACAAGCCTACCATTCTTGGGAAATATTGTCTCCCAACTCCTGATTTAAGTAAAGCAAGTAAGTATAGTCATTGTCCATCCAGTGACTGAGGTTCCCATTACACTTCATTGGAAACATTGTTGAAAAGGTATTGCCTCAAAACTTCGAAAGGAACACTTCCTAAAAGAACACTTATCAAATATTAATTTTGAGACAGGAACATTAGTGTTTATTCCCAGAATATATTTAAATAAGGACAGTGTAAATGAAGGTAAAGGTTATCAAGTATAAGATTAAGGGTTTAGGTTTGTTATAGAAAATGTGAAAAAGGGAGAATGCCACTTTTGCTAATGCATGGATTCAGAGGGAGACATGCAGAACTGTACATGGTCAGAGACAAACACAGGCTCAAGCTGTTTACGGTGTCAGAATAAAGAGCAAGGACAGAGAGGGGAACTGGGTGAAATGGCAGAGGCGAGTTGGAAAGGCTACCGTTATTGGTAACGCAGCAAAAAAAGGTCACAGCATGAATGCATGAGCCACATTTTGATAGATGTTTCTGTGGTAAAGCGTACCTCATGGTAATTTTACAAAGAGATGCAATAAGCTTTTTATGCTTCAAGGCCTGCAGACATGGAGGGAGGATAGGCTGAAATGTTTCAGAGCATGGAAGTAGCATAGGGAGGACATATTGATTGGTTTCAGATCGTGAGATCAAAAGACACTGTGCTTAGTAGTAAAAATGTATCTATGGCAGATGTACAACAGTGGCATTCTTCTAACATGTAGTTAGATGTTTCACAGGGAATTATCACTTTGGGCTAAAATTAATAGAGTTAACAGTGTACTAAGCAAGCGCTTAAATTAACATAAATCACAAGTAATGAGAAGCATCATGGTATTTTGAGACTATAAAAGATACTGTCTGTAATGCTCTAATTGAGTGCGGAATCAGTTACAGAGCTGATCTGCCCTCCCGGCTGTATTTCATGAAAACCTATACTATAGTGCCAACCAGAATTGTGTTGCTTCTTCATTTTTCCAACTCGACAACAAGTTAAAGGATTAATGGTATGAGGTTTGGGGTTTAAAGAGTTAGTGGTTCTGGTTCCAAATTAATGGTTAGGGTTACTTTTACCATTAAATTTATGAAAGGTTGTGAATTATGGGTTTGTGGTACAGGGTTAAGTGTTTGGGATGCAGTGTTTAGGAGCTAAAGGGAATGGGTATTGGGGTCCGGAGTTAGGGGTATATGGTTAACAGTAAGATAAATAAGGACGTATGGTGGTGCTAGAGGTTAATGATATACGGTTACCCCTATAATTACAATTGTTTAGTGTCTTTTGGAAATGAGTTTCACGTGTGTTGATGAGTGTTATAGTTAGTCTGTCTATTTGTACAATAACTAAGTACGAAGTGTTTCTTTTCAGATTACCATTGCACTTACTTGATTTCAATACCATACTTCATTTTAAAGTGATATATTTAGACGTATTGAAACAAGCTGATGTTGCTTCATAGTAAAAATAAAAACAAAAAAAATCAAATTAACAGGGTAAAACTGTTGAAAAACAGTCTTCTTTGATCCTAAAGATTTCAGGGATCTGTATTTTGGAAAAGTGCTCTGTGGCATCACCAGATATTCGCTAAAGGGGGAAGTGCCAGGGCTTACAGTACTGAGCAGCAAAGGTCTGGTCTTGTTTGCAGGCTAGCAGGTGTAGCTGTGATCAGAGTCCCAAATAGCGCTCGGAGCAGGAATACGGGGACTCAACAATAGTACTTTAACATAGGTCCCCATGAAATTTCATTTTGGAAGTCTAAACGCATGATTTTAACTGGCTCACCTACCATCGCCTTGGAATCAAAAGTCGCCTATAGCTCAACCCTGGAAGATGTCTAAAGTCATGCATCAGATAAGAGCTGAAACGGCTGAAGTTGACAGAAAACCACCTAGTGGAGCTTTTTCCATATGTATTAACACAAAATACTGCAAGCATGGTTGAAGGTAAGACTTACAACATTGTTTGTCCTGAAAGCAAGCAATCACAGTTAGAGAGATATCCTCAAGAAGAATCAACATGACTGTAAAAAACAAGTTTCTAAACTTCAACTCAAAAAAACAGACAGACGCTTCTAGACAATTTTAATCCAGTAGACTACTCTGGCTTCTTTGATGCTTCGTGACATGCACAGTCGTACTTGGTGATTCTAAGAAAAGTCAGATAAAGGAGGCTTCTCCCCCCATGTTGAGAAACCGAGTGCTCCCACAAGGATCTCCGTCGAAGGAAAGAAACCAAACCCCATCAGCAGACTACACATGTGGCCTGCTAGGGAACCTGCCCCATTCATTTGAATTTGCCCTCTGTATGACGAAATCAGTAGAACATGTTATTTTCATGCTATAGAATAAGCATTGGCAAAGACAATACGCCTCGCTTATGGACTCACTATTGCCCTTGGTAATCAGGTGGGGCTGGTGAATACGAAGGTGGATGGGGGTTGTGAGCGGGAGGTTGGTGGGGTTGGTGAAGAGGATGCAGCTGGGGATGGATAACAGGACTCTACTCTTCAAAAATAAAAATTGTTTTTTTCCTGCCTCTGGTACCTGCACCTTTCACTTTGCAGATGTATTAACACTTGGCTGTCTGACTTTTTCCCGGATGCTCGTCTGAGAAGTGGATGGGGGAAGGGACTTTGTGCCGGCTGATCCACTTAAAATCCCTGTGCCGGCTCCATTGGACTTGCGACAAGAAGAGGCTGGGCTGTTTCTAATATGACAGGCAGATGCAATTATCAGGCATCAAACAGCCTGGGCATGGATGGCGGGTTCTGCTGCTACTTGTGTCCTGTACATTTACATTAGATGACTCATGCATGTGTGTTTGTGGGCCTGTGTCTGTACCGCTGCATGTTTGTGTGTGCACGTGCATGTGTGTGTGTGTCTATGCATTGTATTTTGGGAGTGTGAGCCACATTTGCATTTGTAATTGTGTGCATATGTGTGCCCATCAAGTTCCATGGAAAAAGGGGCTGTGGGTGAGATGCAAAAAATATACATATATTAAACGTGTGTTTTTTACTCTGACCGCCTTTGTATATGAAAAAGCACAGCTTCCATTACCACCCCCTTAGATATTGGTGTAGACTTTCCCCATGCAAAACACATTATTAGTTACAAGATTGCTTAGAATGAAGGTGTGGGGGCGGGTGGGTATTTAGGAGCCTGCAGTGCCAACATGAATCTGAGCAGTTCAGCGCTACCCACTCCATGCACAAAGCCTTCCACGTGCCCATGCCACGGAAGGATGACATGGTAATAGACGAGTGGATGATACCGCCTGTCGGCTGCTGGAGGAGGGGGCACTGCACAGCCCTGCCTGCACCATCTGTAGCGCTGTGCAGCTCATGTCTACAGAGAAATAAAGATGTGGTGAGTGTGGTCATGCCTGTGAAGGCAACTGCCTCATGATACAGGAGCATCCAGAGACATTTCAAGAGTGAGAGAGGGAAATCCGAGCCAGCACCATGCGCAAGGCATGGAGCAAGCAACTGGTATTACTCAGCAGAGACAGCATACAGCGCCAGAGAAAAACTCATCCTATTCCACCGTCCAATGGAGTGGGGTGCGTGGGAATTACAATGAATGGGAGACACGTATGTGCTGCAGTTAAGATATTACTAACATCATTGTGGAAGTCTGGATCTACTGTGAAGGCGAATAGCACCCATGGCATTGTGTGCTTTTAGTAATGCTGCATGCACAGCTTTCTACTTGTACTCAGAGCTGTGTAGGGAAACACCGAAGAGCTAGTCAACAAATGTAAAAAGTCAACCTGTTGAAGATGATCATGCAGTTTATTTGATATATTAAATAGTATTTAACAGCCCGGCAGATCAAAGCACTAGTGAACAGGGGAACATAAAAAAATGACAGCAGACGCCTCCACTTCCTCATATCTAGCGAGCAAGTTCTGCCACTGACAACAAGCAGAGGAGAGGTTAATGATTTAGGAAGCTGGCATGTTGAGAGCAGGAAGTTAAATTAAAAACCAGAAAGTGTAAAAGCAGGCACAACGTTAATGTCCTCTTTGTTTATCACTGCATTCCCACACCACCTTCTCCTGCTGCAGGGTGAGGTCACAGGCGAAGCGGGAGGAAAGGAAATAAATAGCCCTGCCTGGAACAAGTATGGATTGATAACACACGCTGGGTGCCCTAAGGAAAATGTGGGGAGAAAAGAGAGCACGTCGGCCCTTATTGAGCTGCAGAGCACAACAGCTGGTCTTTTCTGGGCTGGGAGGCGGTGGGAGGGAGATGTTGCAATAAAATTCAAGTAGCTCCATCCGGAAGCGCCCACAGTGTAATAGCAGCAACAAAGAAATGATAAAGTAGTCCCTCAAAGCAAGAGATAATGAACCAAAGTGGAAAGATACCGTAGTTAGTCCCTGCTCCCTGGGAAGAACGAAAGAGAAAAGGAGGGACAAAGAGGCAGGACTGACCACTAGCAAGCTAAGACTTTCAAAGGACACTGAAAAAAGCAAATGAGAAGCAGGTGAATGGGTTTAAGCCCACAGAGATGTATACTAAAGTATACTTGAGGTCATACACTTAGGCTCAACCTAAAAAAAAGCTAGAGAAAGCAGAGAAGATTTTTTAACTGCTTAGTGACTTTTCCAAGGCCTCCAAGAAAATGGACGGAGCCATTACTAGTTAAAAAAAAAGCTGGCCTGCCAGAGATGAGACACTGACCAATGGAAATTATAACAGATCTAGAATATACCTCTAAAAAAAACTCTTGTGCACAAAAGTTATGTGAAGATCATATAAACTTGCCTACAAAGACCTATTTCACAGCATTGTGACAGTTGGTTGTAATATTTTCCTTTGTTGTTTAATCCTGGATGAAAGACATTTTGTTGAAAGACATATACAAAATATTAAAATATTACTACACAGTCCTAAACCCTGGTCCTGAACTTTGTGTGAAGCACCAACACAGGATCCTATTGTCAGTAGGTTACTCATGCTAGGGGCTTGAACCCCTGCAACTCTTCAGCACAACCACCAACCACAAGCATGCATAAGGTGGTTTAAAAGCGTAATAATTGCTCTCAGGTACAAATGTAGTTCACATTGGACGTACCATCTCTAACGCAACGTCTAGCACTCTGATAGGGGTACTCATAAATACGTTTAGCTGGAAAACACTGGGTAAATCAGAATGCTACATAAAGGCAAGCATGCCCTGCGTGTGAGGTAGGGATGGGGAAGGGCCTCAGAGCTAACACTCTCCTCACTGAATGGTAATACGGATGATATGGATTTGGTTAACCTCCAAAAAGAGTAAAATTGTGATGCTGCAGTCAGGTAGCGCTTTACAAAAGTATGATATGCAAAAGGCTCAATGGTGAGTCTCAAGTTTATGCCACTCTAATGTGCATGTGGTAAGAAAGGATTTCTCAGGAAGAGAGCTCAAAAGTGAAGTGGCATCACCCAAGTTGCTTTGGAATAGGAAATTCATTACTGGTAATTTGTCAGAGAAGCAGCCATTTTAGATTGGTCAACTACCCAGTTCATCTGAGAGTGGGGTTTTTGAGGTGAGATAACTGCTGTAATACTCTGGTAGCTGTCACAATAACCTTATTCGGGGGTGAAATCTATAGCATTAGGAAAAGAATTAGAGAAAAGATAAAAAATTGGCAATATGTGTATTCACAATTATCTGATCTGCTTGAAGTATAGAAATAAAAGCAGATGGTGCTAAGTGAAGATTTAATTAGAATGCCAGTAGCACTGAATGATTTTCCTCTGCACCTTCAGTTAGGTTTTAATTCTTAAAATCACTGTCTCCGTGAACTTTAAGAAAATGAAAACAGTTAAAAAAATAGTGGGTGAAACTTAAGCTAAGCTTAAAATGTACTCAGCAAAAAAATGTTTCCAATTGAAAGAAGTCTCCTAAATACGTTTTGAAGAGAACATTTTTAAGAATTTTTTTTTCAATTTATCCTTGGAAACGTTTCTTGTAAGTGAATATGAAAAACTCAGCAAAGTTTTGAAACTACAGGTAGTGGACTTTTAGGGAGCTTGCTCACTTCAGCAAAGTTTGAATCTCTTCCGTGCCTAGGGTTAACAGGAACGCAATTCAGACAGAATTTGGTATGGATCACTATTGAGGCTGCGTTCAGCATGTAGCTCAATGCAGGAGAAAAAGCATATCTGTAAACGAAACAATGAGTATGCCAAATTGAAATGAATAAGAAAGTTCCTGGTCATTATGAATCCCGAAGAGGATTCTGTAAGCTTCAAGATGTGCTCAAAGAATAGGAAGACCATGTTTTAAACACAAATTTCTATAGGTAAGAGCATTTCTAGGATATTCGGCTCAAAAATATGATAAAGGAAGACTAAAGGTGCATTCCACAAAGAAGAATTTCTCCACAAAGAAAGTTATCACTGGTGTGGTGAAAAATTGTGTTTTGGTCAAGGACCGCCCTCTCATGGAAAGAGAAGGAAATGTGACCCTTATTATAAGAATAATGTATTTTGATATGGTGATTTTGACCTCGACTCGTGCTTATATAGTGATTAGGTCCATGAGACAGTTCGGTGAATGACTATGTTGGGATCCCAAAGCACGTTTTTGTAAATGCTTATAAATAATGACTTTTTCTTATGTCAATTTAAGCAAAAGTAACCATATTTTTGTGAGCTCATTTACACACGACGTGGGCCGGATTTGTGTTTATTTCTGTACAAAAAGAAGTCAATCTAAATTTAAAAGAAGTTACTTGATGTGGGACTTAGCTCCCTTTGTCCCAGGACAATCAGGGGTTACTGTGCCCCCTCTGTAACAATTGGAGCTTTTTACTACTGGTGTCTTTGGTCCATAGCTAGTGGTAACGACGCAGAGGAGTCCAGGGCTTATTCAAAGTGGTAACAAGGGTCAGACACTCAGAATCCAGCAAAATAATAAAATACCCTTTAATAACTGAATGTCCATTCAGTGCTTTAGTTTTATCAAAGGAAAAGTACTTTAATACACAAATTAAGTAGTACAGCTAAAATAATGATGCATAAAGAAAAGGTTTCATTATATACTTTATTTGAGAACTTTAGAACTAAGCATTATAGTGTACTTTAACATTGGTCTCTCTGGTCAATATTAGTCTATGGATATGTTCACAATCAGTTGATAGGGGATTAGGGGGACTACAGAGGATGTTTGTGCCTGTACACCAGAATCCCACAAAGGGCAAGAGATATTTAAAAAGACCTATATTTTTTGTAATACCATTCACATTAGGAATTTTACAGTTCCGGGAGGTCCACCCACACTATGAGATATGGACACCCACAAGGCATTCAAGTCATTGCAAAGCTAGATAATGTAAAGACCTCCCGCCATCTGATGGATTTTGATGTGGTCAGTGGTCACCAGCTCAGGGTGGCCCGGAAGATGAGGCAATGCAATCCTACAGGAGGCAACCGGGGCGCTCACAGCTTTCCATGACGCACAGGCATATTCAGGAAAGACGTTCACTCAGCCTGGGCAACATTAGACAGCTTCTCCCTTTGGCACAGGTGATGCAGTCAGATGAAGTTAGGCAGCAAGGCATGGATGACCTCGTGCTCTACTGCTGGAGGAGTCTCAAAATGGCTCCCATAGGTTCCCTAGCTACAGCTGGGTCCTGGTCTCCCTGCATGCAAGCACTCCTAATGGCATTCCCTCCACAGGCAGCAGTTTCTGGTGCCAGGCCACACTGCCCCTTTTCTTCTTGAGTTCCTGGGTCCCAAAATGATTGCAAAATTGGTGAGGATAACCTCTAGCAAAGCGCTATTCCTGGATCACCTCCAAATGCATTCCACCAAGCACTCTAACAAAAGTGCTCACCATCTACACACTGACCCACCAAATATACTTTGCATATAGGCCCCTTCCACTCATATTAAATCCGCACAGAAGTAAAATAAATCAGTTAAGGAAGACGGGCAGAACTTTTATAAGTGGGAGAACAGCAGGCTTCACACTGAAGAAGACAGGGAACAAAGCCTCTCACTTCACACAGGTTCACACAGCTAAGGCTGTCAGTTCCACAAAGAGCAGGCAGAGTGGGCAGTATCTACTCTCGTAAAAATATTGGGATTACTTTGGTTGACCCTCACCTCACACCACAGCTCTGTGGGTCTCAGCTTAACGGTAGTTGACCTTGAATGCCTGCCAATTCATTACAAGGAAATAAAACTAAATGACAGTCTATATAAGCAAACAATATAGGGCTGGGCAGTGCACACTTCAAAGCCACACAGGGGACCTTCCGTCCCAACACTTGGATTTACAACAATGTACCTAGAAACATCTTTCACTAACTGTTTTTTGGCAAAACTGGAGGAAAAGAGGTTCATGAAGAGAGATAAGCTGCTGCATGCAGAAACTACACATGCACATTGCTTTTTTAAGACATCCCCCCTTAGCAGTAGGCCATCATGGCCTGCCAGCTGCGGTTACTTGAGTTAACCTTTTTACAGAGCCTTTGGGGTTGCTTAATAAGCAGTAACTTTCCAGTTCTTTCCACAGAGGAGGAAGGAAGGCTACTTGTAAGTCCAATGAACGTTCCCTTGAAGGAAATCGAGGATTATAGGCAAGTACCTTTTCCCACTCCTTCTGTGGATCTTTACTGATAGTCCTGCGAATAGTAGTGGGATGCAAGTCTGTTCCGTGCAATGTCAGCGGAAAGAAGGAGAAAATCATGTGCTGGGTTTTTCAAGTGGTTTTGATATGCATAGGTGTAAACCCTAGATTTTAAGTTGAAAATGTAGTTTATGTTAAAGCTGTGGCCAGATCTTCAGGTGGGTGGCTTTGCAGATGTCTGCATTAGGAACAGACCAGTAGCTGCTACTTTGCCTCTAGCTGAGTGAGCTTTTGGTCTAGTAAGTCTTTGTTATCTTTTTGGTAACATGGAACAATAAGAAGAGGATGTTCATCTGGAATTGTATTGTTCTGGCTTGACTAAAGCATGTGAACAGGCTCATACGAAAACAATATGCATTTGCCAACTAAGATACACGATTTGTTTTGACTAGGTCAACATTTAATAATCTCCTGATATTCTCTCCAGCATAAATCTATCCCTTAATGTGTTGGAAGGGAATTTAAAAAAGGTTGGTAAGAAAAGGAGAGAATTAATGAATGTATTTACACTCTACAGCAACAACATTTGGTCAAAAGTCTGTATATAACAGGTTGGGCCGTACATAGTTCAGACAGTTTGGTAGAAAACAAACTTGGGGGCGTTACTGTGAAGAGAACACAAGGAACATGTAAAAATAGTTAAGACTGGGTTGTGCGAAGGGATTAGCTTAATTTTACGTCTCGTTTCAGAAAGTATGCTTTGAGACCCGTCTTGAAAGTGGAGACAAGGATTTAGGCTAACTTTCCTTCTTGTTTGTAAGGCATGTTTGTAGGGCTGTATTAAAAGTGGAGAAGAAAATTTATGGTGCAGAACCGGGATCCTGTCATGAGGCCCAAGCAAATGAAACAACTGAATATTTTGGGTCACATTGGGAGTGGGCGTGTGTCAGCGAATTAATTATCTTATTTCACTGATTGAATATTGTAATTTATTTCACTGAGTGAATATTGCAGGGGTGGGGAGGGTATGTGATTGACTGGAACTTCCAATAGGTAATTAGATGGTAGTCAGTTTACAGTGTTGAAGATAAGGAAAAGTCGCTTCTTTAGTACCCTGTTTTAGCAGTTAGAGGAGGTTATAGAGCAGTGAGACTCAAAGTAGGCCCGGGAGCAGCATGCGCCCCCCTGACCTTTATATATGGCCCATGCTTCACTCTAGAATTGGGGTGCTGTTTATTCAACTAAGCTCTAAAATTTAAAAGATGTTAAATAACGGGTACGCATTTCTTAAAATGGTAATTGAAGTTAAAGAACGGAAGTAACTAGGGTGTCCTGCACTGCTTAACTTAAGGAACACCTTTGTTTTTAAAGACAACTTGCAGAAAAGGTGTAAAAATCTGATAAATTAAATTCAAAAACTATATTTCATTAACATGCAGAACCGTCTCACCTTAGTACAACACATCGGTAAATTGGGAAGTATTTTTTTTTTAAATTATGGTTTCCAAATATGAAGTTAGAAACATTCAGCCCCCCCCCCCCTCCCCCCCACAGACAACAATGCCAATAGTCAACTAAGAGGTAACTCTGTTATTATGTGCATCCTTTGGGTGGCCTGGGTTGCTATTATACAGAAACAACATTATTAAATCAAACACAGGAGCAGGTTTTGTATAGCGTGCATTCAGAAGTAATGTATTTGAAAGTCCTCTTATATGTGATAATGAAGCAAAAAGGGGGAAATGAAAATAAGCAATTGTCTTTGAACACACAATTTGATCAAGTGGGGAAGACCGAATAGATCCAGGTTTTCTGGTTTTCAAACTGTATAGTTCAGCCAGTAGATGTACATGCTTCACCTCCCCTACACCCACCTTACAGCCCACTGCCCCTTCGACCACCAGCCTGCTGACATCAATTCAGCCCTCAGTCATATCACAGAATAAACTTTTTGGCCCCTGGGAACATTTTGGTGTGTACCCAGGTGATAGTGTCCCAGCAGTTAAATATATTATCTTGTCCAGAGATGGTCTTGTCATGTATGACGAGATTTAGTGAAACCAAGGTGGAGTGATAATTGCTACTGAATGCAGGTGAGTTGTCTTGGAGTATGACAATAGATTTTTATGGTGGGTCCAGGTAATGAAGTGAGCAAAATGGGGTAAACAGTTTCAGGAGAGTGGTGGGTTAGGACATTTGATTGCAAGGGGACTCATAGCTTTTGGGAGATAGGAAACAAGGCAGGTGGCTGGAGACATGTTGTTGACGTGGCATATAGATTCCTGGCGAACAGCCTGTAGGAAAGTACCATCTTGCCTGGCATGTTACCCCCATTTTTCACTGTATATATGTTGTTTTAGTTGTATGTGTCACTGGGACCCTGGTAACCCAGGGCCCCAGTGCTCATAAGTGTGCCTGAATGTGTTACCTGTGTAGTGACTAACTGTCTCACTGAGGCTCTGCTAATCAGAACCTCAGTGGTTATGCTCTCTCATTTCTTTCCAAATTGTCACTGACAGGCTAGTGACCATTTTTACCAATTTACATTGGCTTACTGGAACACCCTTATAATTCCCTAGTATATGGTACTGAGGTACCCAGGGTATTGGGGTTCCAGGAGATCCCTATGGGCTGCAGCATTTCTTTTGCCACCCATAGGGAGCTCTGACAATTCTTACACAGGCCTGCCACTGCAGCCTGAGTGAAATAACGTCCACGTTATTTCACAGCCATTTTACACTGCACTTAAGTAACTTATAAGTCACCTATATGTCTAACCTTTACCTGGTAAAGGTTAGGTGCAAAGTTACTTAGTGTGAGGGCACCCTGGCACTAGCCAAGGTGCCCCCACATTGTTCAGAGCCAATTCACTGAACTTTGTGAGTGCGGGGACACCATTACACGCGTGCACTACATATAGGTCACTACCTATATGTAGCTTCACCATGGTAACTCCGAATATGGCCATGTAACATGTCTATGATCATGGAATTGGCCCCTCTATGCCATCCTGGCATTGTTGGTACAATTCCATGATCCCAGTGGTCTGTAGCACAGACCCTGGTACTGCCATACTGCCCTTCCTGGGGTTTCTCTGCAGCTGCTGCTGCTGCCAACCCCTCAGACAGGCAGCTGCCCTCCTGGGGTCCAGCCAGGCCTGGCCCAGGATGGCAGAACAAAGAACTTCCTCTGAGAGAGGGTGTGACACCCTCTCCCTTTGGAAAATGGTGTGATGGCAGGGGAGGAGTAGCCTCCCCCAGCCTCTGGAAATGCTTTGTTGGGCACAGATGTGCCCAATTCTGCATAAGCCAGTCTACACCGGTTCAGGGACCCCTTAGCCCCTGCTCTGGCGCGAAACGGGACAAAGGAAAGGGGAGTGACCACTCCCCTGACCTGCACCTCCCCTGGGAGGTGTCCAGAGCTCCTCCAGTGTGCTCCAGACCTCTGCCATCTTGGAAACAGAGGTGCTGCTGGCACACTGGACTGCTCTGAGTGGCCAGTGCCACCAGGTGACGTCAGAGACTCCTTGTGATAGGCTCCTTCAGGTGTTAGTAGCCTTTCCTCTCTCCTAGGTAGCCAAACCCTCTTTTCTGGCTATTTAGGGTCTCTGTCTCTGGGGAAACTTCAGATAACGAATGCATGAGCTCAGCCGAGTTCCTCTGCATCTCCCTCTTCACCTTCTGATAAGGAATCGACCGCTGACCGCGCTGGAAGCCTGCAAACCTGCAACATAGTAGCAAAGACGACTACTGCAACTCTGTAACGCTGATCCTGCCGCCTTCTCGACTGTTTTCCTGCTTGTGCATGCTGTGGGGGTAGTCTGCCTCCTCTCTGCACCAGAAGCTCCGAAGAAATCTCCCGTGGGTCGACGGAATCTTCCCCCTGCAACCGCAGGCACCAAAAAGCTGCATCTCCGGTCCCTTGGGTCTCCTCTCAGCACGACGAGCGAGGTCCCTCGAATCCAGCGACACCGTCCAAGTGACTCCCACAGTCCAGTGACTCTTCAGCCCAAGTTTGGTGGAGGTAAGTCCTTGCCTCACCTCGCTGGGCTGCATTGCTGGGAACCGCGACTTTGCAAGCTTCTCCGGCCCCTGTGCACTTCCGGCGGAAATCCTGTGTGCACAGCCAAGCCTGGGTCCACGGCACTCTAACCTGCATTGCACAACTTTCTAAGTTGGTCTCCGGCGACGTGGGACTCCTTTGTGCAACTTCGGCGAGCACCGTTTCACGCATCCTCGTAGTGCCTGTTTCTGGCACTTCTCCGGGTGCTACCTGCTTCAGTCAGGGCTCCTTGTCTTGCTCGACGTCCCCTCTCTCTGCAGGTCCAATTTGCGACCTTCTGGTCCCTCCTGGGCCCCAGCAGCGTCCAAAAACGCCAAACGCACGATTTGCGTGTAGCAAGGCTTGTTGGCGTCCATCCGGCGGGAAAACACTTCTGCACGACTCTCCAAGGCATGGGGGATCCATCCTCCAAAGGGGAAGTCTCTAGCCCTTGTCGTTCCTGCAGTATTCACAGTTCTTCAGCCTAGAAAGAGCTTCTTTGCACCAACCGCTGGCATTTCTTGGGCATCTGCCCATCTCCGAGCTGCTTGTGACTTTTGGACTTGGTCCCCTTGTTCCACAGGTACCCTCAGTCAGGAATCCATCGTTGTTGCATTGCTGATTTGTGTTTTCCTTGCATTTTCCCTCTAACACGACTATTTTGTCCTTAGGGGAACTTTAGTGCACTTTGCACTCACTTTTCAGGGTCTTGGGGAGGGTTATTTTTCTAACTCTCACTATTTTCTAATAGTCCCAGCGACCCTCTACAAGGTCACATAGGTTTGGGGTCCATTCGTGGTTCGCATTCCACTTCTGGAGTATATGGTTTGTGTTGCCCCTATCCCTATGTTTCCCCATTGCATCCTATTGTAACTATACATTGTTTGCACTGTTTTCTAAGACTATACTGCATATTTTTGCTATTGTGTATATATATCTTGTGTATATTTCCTATCCTCTCACTGAGGGTACACTCTAAGATACTTTGGCATATTGTCATAAAAATAAAGTACCTTTATTTTTAGTATAACTGTGTATTGTGTTTTCTTATGATATTGTGCATATGACACTAAGTGGTACTGTAGTAGCTTCACACGTCTCCTAGTTCAGCCTGAGCTGCTTTGCTAAGCTACCATTATCTATCAGCCTAAGCTGCTAGACACCCTATACACTAATAAGGGATAACTGGGCCTGGTGCAAGGTGCAAGTACCCCTTGGTACTCACTACAAGCCAGTCCAGCCTCCTACACAGCCACATCCAGATAATTTTGCCTTGAGAGAATTAAGTCTGGATCTCATGCCTCCTTTCATTATTCAAGTAGTAAACTGTTGTACTGCTCATTTGAACCAGCAGTGATGTCTTAAAAGTATTTAAGAAGGATTTAAGAGCTAGATTAATTGCTCTGACCCCGAGAAATTCATGTGACAGGACATATGAAATAAAGTAAACATTATATTTCAGCTCATCCAAACAGGGTGGGAACAGCCAACACATTGGCAAATAAGGTAATTTTAAGTTTGCATAGAAACATCACACTTGGGGCGTGTCCAAGATGGCGACCGGGTCGGACGTATAATCCGCAGCTCCGACACGGCCTACAATAAAGATCCTGCTAAAAGACGCTCTGTCCCGCCGCGGGGGTGAGAATCATCCCCCCCCAGCAGCGGAACCAACGTGACGGAGGCAGCGACGGGCGAAGAGCCGAGGGAGCGGCTCGGGCGCCTGACTTGCGCCCGATCCGAGGGACGCCCGGGGCGCCATCTTCCGCCGCGCGTTCACGTAGGGAGACGCCTGAACACCGAGGAACTAAGGCGGTCGGTGCCGCGTTCGTGCAGGACGACAGAGCTGCCTGGGGGAGGTGAGTGGAGGATTATCCCTGTGGGCATCGAGCCTAGAGGACCCCGCCCCAACGTGACTGCGTTCGTAGGGCACCTGGCGTGTTGAGCTGAGCGCTATGTGGAACTCTTGGTTGATCAAGGCCATACTTGAAAGGCAACTAGCTACAAGGGAATACAGATATTAGAGGGCTAAAACAGCGTGATACAGACATATGGGGTTGCGCCCACGAGGGTATACGTCGGATCATCATGGTGGAGGCAAACGAGAAGCAGTACTGCCTAGTCTGAGGGTACATGAAAAGCTGATGCCACATCAACACAAAAATTACCAGGAACGCAGGAGTAAATAAACTACAGAAGCAACTGAACGAGTTGGCGCCTACTGGCGAGCGCGCAATAGGAAAACGTGAGGCCGCTTGACACCCTCAAGCACTGTGTCGCAGTTAGACCTCTATATACCATATGAGATGTGCCGCTGGCGCCGCAGTACTTTGCCATTGTGATAAAATTAGACAACTCAACACTGAATTCAGAGAGCAGTAATAAAACTGAACGGGAACTACCTGATGGGAAAACCAAAGATCCCGCGTGTGCCCCCAGAAACTATGGACCCCACTAAACCGCATTTAACATCCGGGGCTATAGACACATGCCAAACCCTGCAGAAAATGGAAGCGACACTACAAACGCACTCAACACAGTTCGAAAAGGTGCTGCAAGCCATACTTGACACTAAAACAACACTGGAAGCAAAGATTGGCTCAATCACAGAAGATATTAACCTGCTTCGCGCAGACCATCCGACACTAGCAGAAAAGGTCTCTGAGCTGGAAAAAGACACGTTGCACCTTACACCATCTATGCTAGAGGTTAAATCCTGACTAAGTGCTATAACAGCTGAAGTTGAGACACTTAAACGCAGGGCCGAAGAATCCGAAGGTAGATCACGCCGAAATAACATCCGGTTTGTGGGATTTCCGGAACGCGCCGAAGGCCCAAATACAGAAATCTTTATCGAACAATGGCTGATTGAATCGGTGCTGAAAAACAACGTTCCAAAGTTTTTCTCAAAAGAACGCGCCCACAGGGTTCCGGGCAGACCCCCTCCACCGGGTGCTTATCCACGTCCCCTCATTGCAAAACTACTGAACTACCGTGACAGAGACCTAATACTACAAATATTTCGGAAAATAGGCCCAATACACTTTGAGAGCACGCAAATAACCGCCTATCCGGATTACACAGCAGAGGTACAAAAAAAAACGAAACTCATTCTACCGGATCAAAGAACATCTAAGAGAACACAATATTAAATACTCCTTGTTGTTTCCCGCTAAACTCCGTATACAAGACAACACTCGCACTCTATTCTTCACTACTCCTGAAGACGCATGGACATGGCTTCATGCAAAAGGCCTAGCTGACCCTCCACCTACTAAGAACAAAAGCCTTCCCCCGAGGAATAAACGTAAACGTAAACAAGACAACAAACCATCCCCTGAACAATCGCGAGTTGAACGCTCGCTATTGCTACAGTCCACGATGCGTTTTGCCAATGCGTCACCGACTTCTCTATCTGGGCAATCAGAAGTAGATCCTGACCTAGAGTTAAACTCCGACTCAACGGACGTTACCCGAGGCCCAAACCTCACTCCAAGAACAGCAGATGACATTTGTTAAATCCTGGTCCCTGAACAATGGAGACCACTCCATCCGCAGTTCCTAACTGGATGATTCCGTCGTTCGCAATAGCATAAATACTTTCCTTATTTTGTGGGCTCGGCTCGTTGCCGCTCCTGTCTAGCATGGACACTAACATACGTAAATAGGCCGGGTCTAAGACACTCAACCACCCGCAGCCATGGAACACCCTCCGCTCCATATGGACAGTTACCCCAAGATGACAAGTTTTGTTACCCCCTTGTTTTTACCACAACTGCCATTGTTGCTAAATATAGCAGATTTTATAGTTGTAGGTAATTGGAACGTTTTACTGTTATGTGTATTGACATGTATTATTTGTAGAGCGCCACACCACAATGTAAACTTTAAAGGCAGGTCTCACAACACAGTAGTCAAGAGGCTAGATGATATGTATAGGTATCAAATAACAAAGAAAATTGGGCTCGCGCAATCACAGACGGCACCCTCCCACTTTATCTCACTCAGATCTCATGGCACTTCAAAATAAGCGATATACCGCTAGTTATAAAATTCTCACATGGAATGTAAAGGGCATGGCATCCGCGGGCAAAAGACATCGGATATATACATACCTAAGGAGGCACCAGATCCAAATAGCCATGTTGCAAGAGATACATTTAGATGAATCCTTGTTGGCAAATACTAAAACAAAATGGAAAGGCCAAGTATATGGGACCACCTTTTCGACATACGCAAAAGGAGCGGTAATCTGGACAGCCCCAGGGGTCCCATACACTATGTCCCGCAAACAATGTGACCCAAACGGGAGGTACGTAGTACTGGAGGGTACTTTAGACGGAAGCCCCTTAGCCCTAATAACATTATATACTCCTAATACAAACCAATGGGACTTCCTAGGGACATTAGGCAGCAGCATGCTCAGCGACCCAGCAATAGATGCTATATGGGGAGGAGACTTTAACTGCGTTCTAGATATCCTGAAAGATCGCTCTACCCCCCCCGCTGGATCGCACTCCGGCTAAACGAGCATCGCTTGAACTATTGGACTGGGCTTCTAATAACGGGCTAAGCGAAATTTGGAGAACTTTACATCCCACACTACGTGAGTACTCGTTCTACTCACCACTGCATAAACTCCACACCAGGCTGGATATGTTCTTTGTTACACCTAGCATAATCCCAAAGGTAACTTCGTCTGACTACCTAGCCCGCACTATATCAGATCATAACCCACACTACTCCATATTGCTATGGGGATACATACATGCCAGCATCCCAACATGGCGCCTGCAACCAGACGCCCTGACTGACCCTCCCTTTAACACTGAATTGGCCACATGCCTATCGACCTATTTCTCTCTAAATAAAAATACAACACCAACCCGAGCCACCGAGTGGGATGCACATAAAGTGGTAATCAGAGGACACTGTGTGGCAGCGTCGGTGGGCATTAAGAAAATGCTGACTTCAGAGCTACTAAAACTGGAAGCCAAAATACAAAAGGCGGAAACTGAAGTCATAACAAATAAAACCCCAACAGAAACGCTAATATCACTGAAAGCAAAATACAGAGAAACAGATGACAGTCTTAGCAGGCACAATTATAGACATTTTAAAATGAGACAACATGCCAAGGGGGACAGATCGGGCAAACTGCTGGCATGGTTAGTGCGGCAATCACCGCAATCATCGCCGATAGGAGCTATAAAATTGCAAACAGGGATGGTGGTTAACACTCAAACGGACATTAACAAAGCCTTCTATACGTACTATCACATATTGTATCAATCTTCTATCCCCCCTACAGAACAACAATTGTCCGAATTTCTAGCACAGATTCCCCAAAATTTTAATGTCATCAACAACGCTGATGTCCTAGATGGCTCCATTACCACTGAGGAGCTTCGCTTGGCCCTCTCTCAGATGGCACGCGGCAAGTCTCCTGGCACTGACGGTCTACCACCAGAATACTATAACTCACACAGCAAGCATTTATTACAGCCTCTGTTGGAGGTGTTTAACGAAGCACGCAATAGAAAACAATTGCCAGACTCTATGAGGGAAGCACTAATTGTGGTCCTGCCCAAACCGGGGCGAGACCCACTGGACGTCAGATCATATAGACCACTTTCGCTACTGAACACTGACTGCAAACTGCTAGGGAAAATCCTAGCAAACAGATTGCTTCCCCACTTGCCACACTTAGTACACCCGGACCAGTCGGGATTTATCCCGGGAAGAAACACTTTTCTCAATATAAGGCGCCTAATCCGTATCATGCACAATACCACTGATCCAGATAGTGTGACTGTGTCATTAGACATAGAGAAGGCGTTCGATACACTGGGATGGGAATACCTATTTAGTGCCCTCAAGGCGTTCGGATTCCGGAGTGGTTTCATTGACTGGATTGCTACACTATATTCCAAACCAACAGCCCGAGTTAAAACCCGTCAGGTAGTGTCGGAGGCCTTTCCTGTGAAAAGAGGAACCAGACAGGGCTGCCCACTCTCACCATTGCTGTTTGCAATAGCTATGGAACCACTTGCAATTAAGCTCAGAAGCGGCGCGCACAAATGGGGCATAAGGGAGTTCGACACATATCACATAATATCCTTGTACGCGGACGATGCCCTGGTATATTTGCGTAATCACTCTGTCTCCCTGTCTAAGATAATGCATATACTGAATAAGTTTGCTCTTGTATCTGGATTATATGTGAATTGGTCTAAATCCTGTATCTTCCCTCTTACTTGCTTGCCCCCTGAACGTCGAGCATCCCTCCCCATGCATCAACTACCATGGTCACACCAAACCTTCAAATACTTGGGTGTTCAAGTATATCATTCCATGTCAGACCTAAAAGAAGGTAACCTTGACAGGCTGCTTCGCTCTACCCGCGGCTCCTTGTCATTTTGGAGCTCCTTGCCCTTATCGCCTATGGGCCGGATAGCAATAGTTAAAATGCTAATATTACCAAGATTCTTATATTATTTCTCTGCACTTCCGCTGTCTTTACCACGCTCGTTTTTCCACAAAGTGCATTCCCTATTAACTGACCTGCTATTGGGCAGAGACAGACGCAGAGTAGCCCTAACCAACACACAATATCCACAAGCGGAGGGTGGGTTGGGCATGCCGAACATGGAGCTATACTATGCAGCAGCCCAACTTCAATGGGTCATTAAATGGCTCAACGAGCCATCCAATGCAGAGTCTACGGCTGTGGTGGCTTATATAACTCCAACAACGATACTGACATGGTTATTAACAGGGCTCCCTCACCTACCACGTAACACTCCCCTGCTAGATTCGGCTAGACACTGCTGGAAGGGATACATACAGGGCAAAAAGCAGCCCCTCCCCTACTCTCCCCTAATTCCAGTACTACAGTTGCCGGGCATCCATGCACTATCCTCTCATCATGACGTACGGGAAGTTAATACTCTGAACACAGGAGACCTATATAAGGACTCCAGAGCAATCAAGTTTCCAGAACTGGTAGCTGTGGAGATAATGCAACCACGTGCCTTTTTGACATTTAATGCCATAACTAATCTCCTACGTAACATATGGGGCTGCGGACATAACGAGCCAAACGAATCCCTCCTACTTACTACAATACTCTCTATGGGGGAAGCAAAACGCGTCGTTACCGCATTATACAAAATACTCCTAACAAATAGCTGTAAAGCTCTAACCCAGGTCAAGCTTTGCTGGGATTCTGCCCTTCCTGCACCAATAGCACAAAAATCCTGGGACACAGCCCTCACCTCAATTAAGTCCGTATGTCGCAACTTCAGACTAAGATACACGCAATTTAATTATGTGCATCATACATATCTTTCCCCTGCCCGTATCCATAAAATATACCCAGGAGCTAACTCCATATGTCCAAGGTGCGCTACCCCTGCAGCAACCTTTTACCATATGGTTTGGGAATGTCAAACGATCAACACTGGTTGGAACCAAATAGTTGCTACAACCGCAGACCTGATAGGCCAGACGCTTACCCCTACTCCGGAATCTTGCCTGCTCAATATACGACACCGCACAAAAAATGATAAACACACTCACGAGTTTGTAGATTTAGCATTCGCGACATACAAGCGCCTGATAGCTACACATTGGAAGGCCCCAAATGCCCCTCGCCACTCCCTATGGCTCCGAGACTTACACGATTACACACTGGCGGAATCTCAAACCCTGAGGCAATCACAACATAGAGGCCAGATACAGAACGGGACTGAAAGCTGGGACCTCTTTGTAGTTAGAATTGAATCCAGGGATGACAAATACCCACCATGAATCAGCCCCCTCAAAATTCTCAGGATACGCTATTACTAAAATTATTCATAATAATTGAGTTTGCCCTAAACAACCCCTAGATATTGTACCATCGAGCCTTGCCCATATTATACCTACTCATCAGCCGCTTCATGATACTGCTATACCCCCATACCAAAGCGCACATATGGAAAGGTAGCCCTTTAGAGCCTGTACAGTTATATGCCTTCACTATAATAATTGACGCCAACATATATATTTTAGAATAATATATCTTCATGTCAAATGTTTTCAGTTATATAGGGCCGTATTTATACTCCGTTTGCGCCGAATTTGCGTCGTTTTTTTCGACGCAAATTCGACGCTAAACTAACGCCAACTAACGCCATATTTATACTATGGCGTTAGAGGCGAATAGCGCCAAAGTTCCCGGAATGTGCGTCATTTTTTAGCGTGAACCCCTTCCTTGCGTTAATGATATGCAAGGGAGGCGTTCCCGTCTAAAAAATGACTCCCAGGCCTTTACGTGGTATTTATACTCCCGGGCAAAAGAGACGCCCGGGAGTGGGCGTGGCTAAAAACGGCGCATTTGCGCCGCTTTTTAACGCCTGGGTCAGGCATGGCGTTAAGGGACAAGTGGGCTCAAAATGAGCCCAGAGTGCCCTCCCCTGCCCCCAGGGACCCCCCCTGCCACCCTTGCCCACCCCAGGAGGACACCCAAGGCTGGAGGGACCCACCCCAGGGACATTCAGGTAAGTATTTTTTTATTTTTTTTTAATAATTTTTTTTGGCATAGGGGGGCCTGATTTGTGCCCCCCTACATGCCACTATGCCCAATGACCATGCCCAGGGGACAGAAGTCCCCTGGGCATGGCCATTGGGCAAGGGGGCATGACTCCTATCTTTACAATGATAGGAGTCATGTTGATGGGGGATGGGCGTCGAAAATAAATGGCGCAAGTCGGGATACGACGATTTTTTCGACGTAACCTGACTTGCCCCATTTTAAGACGCCCATGCGCCATTTTCCCCCTACGCCGGCGCTGCCTGGTGTACGTGGTTTTTCTCGCGCACACCAGGCAGCGCCGGTCTGTTTGCGCCGGCTAACGCCATTCAATAAATACGGCGCCCGCATGGCGCTTCAGAATGGCGTTAGCCGGCGCAAAACTTTTTGACGCTAAACTGCGTTAGCGCAGTTTAGCGTCAAAAAGTATAAATATGGGCCATAATGTTTAAGGAAAGCCAGTACACTAAAATATAGCAATGTTGTGCAAAGTTATGTACAAGTGCTCAGAAAAGCATTTGGAGAGTGGATGGGCGTATTCCCACCAAATCATATGTAAAGTACTGATACTTTTGCGCCTTGTTTTGTATCAAGTTTAATAAACAGATTAAAAAAAAAAAAAAAAGAAACATCACACTTGAAAAGTTAAGTCTGAAGAGCCCATATCAAATTAGGATATTATATGTCTGCTTTGGCAGGCAAAAAAAAAACTTGTAATGACAAACTAAATAGTTACTTAGTATACACAAAATAGAACATGCACATAAAGAACTATGGCCCTCAATAAAAAATTGGTGGTAAATGCCTCCTACCGCCACGGCAACGGCTGCCAAAAGACCGTCATCGCGGCTAACAGCCATCTGCCAAATAATGACCACAGCAGGATTTCCGCCACAAGAAGGACGGAAATCCAGCTGTGGCCATGGTGGCAGATGGCGTTAAGGCGCCATTGCTACCACCAGCAGCTCAACGCCAGTAGACCTCCGCCAGCCATATTATGAAAAATAATACAGCCTGGCGGTGTTGTGCTGGCAGGCACTGCTGGCGGTAGCAGCGCCCCATCCCGTCCCCTGCCGGAAGACCCCCTGGATTCAAGTAAATCGAGTTTCCAACAGGGGAAGGGTGTAGGGGGTGTTGTGTGTGTGTGGGGGAGGAATGAATGAATATGTGAGTGTGTGCATGAATGCAAATGTATGTGTAGTGTTGTTTGCGTGCATGCCTGTGTGAGTGAGTGTGTGTATGCATGGTGCGTGTCTGCGTGTGTGTGTGTGGGGGGGGGAGATTGGAAGGGGGGAGCGTGGATGGAGAGAGGTGGGAGCTGTCTGGGGAGTGTTTGAGGAGGAGGAGGCCTCCTATCAGTGACAGGGAAAGAATTCCCTGTCACTGATAGGGCCTACCTCCATGGTTTTCATGAAAACCATGTGGGTAGGCAGGGTCAAAATGCCTGAGGCGGTACGATAGCGGCAGCCTGGCTGGAGATTCTTATCTCCAGCCTGGCGGCTGCTACTGTCATGGCACTCAGAGTGGTACATTGGCGGGTTGGCTTCAGCCAACCCACCAATGTCATAATGCGGCGGAATGTACCGCCAGCCTATTGGCGGTACCACCGCCACATTACCACCCAGCGCCGGGGTCAAACGGAACCCCTATGTATGTTAGATTGAGCATCGTGAAGCATAATATAGGCCAAGATATTAGTGGACAAAACCCAAAATTATTTCCAAAGAGAATGGCATGAATCATATAAGGAACATGAGATTAAGTATAACAAATAAAAACAATTGCTAACTATTGTAGTTCACAGTTGATAACCCCTCATCCATTAAGGTTTTGTATAAGCTCTGGAGTGCCTTTGGTCCTCCATTTTCTCTTCTTCACCCACTTCAATCTTTGACACATTTCTCAAATATGTGTCCCTTAAACAAAGGGAATCTAACCATACGTTTCTGTTGCTTAACCTCAGCTTGTACTTGTCAACTTTAAGCCTTCAAATGGTGCGAAAAGATGGACAACCCTTCCTTCAGTATTCTAACTTTTTTTACTCACAACCAATCACCAGCAGCAAACTGTTTTGCCACGTAATCATTTTCTCCCTCTTTTCCCATTTCAGGTCTTCTTGTTAGATCACTTAGAGATTCTTGATTTCTCTTTTCTCTATCCAAAAAGGCCCAAAGAGGCACTCAGCCTTCTACCGCTCATCAGTTCATAGAGACATTTTTCAACTTAAATGTGGCAAGTAAAGCAAGAAGGCCACATTATTTTTTTCACATACTTTTTTGATTACTTTCATAATTTGCCAGCTACGACTCTTCCCGATATTTATTGAGTGTAGTGTACTCCCCATTTCTCTAGAAACCAATCGCAGACTGTTATCCATTATTAAGATTTCCAGTAATCGTCCCCTGACAAAAAAAATATGCTAAAAAATTCACTCACATCCTGGGTTTTTGTTTGATTGACAAATCTAAATTATTGCCAGTGGTAAATATAATCCACCACTACAATGGCAGATTTAACGATACTAGCTTACTTAGTTTACAGCTCTAAAATTTCTAAAGCTATTTCTTACAGCACTCTCACCTTCTCAGACACTATAGGTTAGCTCACAGTCTTCTGAGACATTCACAAGGAACACAGTTTCTAATCTAGCCTCTAACACAACGGTCTAACATAGCCAACCAAAAATGCGCACTTACCATGGGCTAAGGATGCAATTTTGTCTCTCAATGCATCTGGACCCACTGATGGTTGTTTTCAAAACCCATTTCTACTTACAGAAGACAATTGTACATGAACATTTGTATACTTTTCCAGAAGCATTTACTAAATAATCTTTACAGTACACGGTACTCAGTCTCCCCCAAAGCATTGATCAATTCCTTATGTGAAATGTTACCCTTTGTCACTTCTTGCCTTGCAACCCTGTAACTAAAAGGACATTTTCTACACATTCTCTCTTTCATTTCCTCAGATTCAGCTGGTAGTATGAACAGATAATCCACCAGAAATTACACATTCTTCCCTGTTTTAAATGTCCTTCTAAAACAATGATTTTGCATTTTTAAAATCTGATTTGATATCTTCAATGCTACACTTCCTGCCAACGTTGTGTGAATACATCAAATAATGATGATTTTTTTAATAATAAAAAGGGCATGCCATTCATACCCTCTAAAGTACGTCTAGCTAACAAGAGATCCCTATTCTAGTGTTACATATATTTTCTAAAAGCTTAAGCAACTGTAATTTGAACACCATCTTTGAATTGTAGAAATTTCACATCTATCCAGCATTGTTGGAATCAGTACTAAAAATGCTTAAATTTTCCATGTTAGCTTTAAAGCCGGTGCAGTGGCAATCTGGTTTCTTTATTCCATAAACATCTTTTGCTATCTCTCTCACAGCAGTAAAATACATTTCTCATTTTTTAATTAGTTTTCTTAAAATCTTGGCTTTATCCCAAGCAGAAATGAACCTGAAAAAATATTCCACTAATGTAAAAAACAAGTTGATATTAATTTTGTGGGTGTTGGGCATCCTCAGCTGGACTTTACCTACTTCAATTTGGGAGTGATTCCACCCTTGTCAGTCCTGCGACCTAGGTAATTAACTTAATTAACAAAGGTTTTACTCTGTGTATGTTTCATTGCCACGTCAGTCTTCTTTGAGATTTCTAACACCTCTTTCTTGAGTTTGTGGCAAACACCAAGATATCATCTTGAAAGTAAGTTACACCAACTGTTTCTTTAAACATCAATCAGTCGCATTTATAAAGCGCGTTACTCACCCGTAAGGGTCTCAAGGCGCTGGGGGGGGGGCGGGGTCAATGCTCGAAGAGCCAGGTCTTGAGCTGCCTTCTGAAGTGAAGGTGGTCTTGTATGGCGCGAAGGTGGCTTGGAAGGGAGTTCCAGGTCTTCGCTGCTAGGTAGGAGAAGGACCTGCCTCCGGCGGTGGCTTTGCGAATGAGGGGTACGGCTGCCAGGGCTTGTCCGGTCGAGCGTAGGGTGCGAGGAGGAGTGTAGAAGGAGACGCGGTGGTTGATGAGTTCTCGTCCGCGGTTGTGCAGGGCTTTGTGTGCGTGGGTGAGGAGTCTGAAGGTTATCCTCTTGTTGACTGGGAGCCAGTGGAGTTTCTTCAGGTGACCGGAGATGTGGTGGTGGCGGGGTATGTTCAGGATGAGTCGTGCGGCAGCGTTCTGGATTCGTTGAAGTTTCCTCTGCAGCTTGATGGTGATGCCGGCGTACAGGGCGTTCCCATAGTCCAAGCGACTGGTGACGAGGGCGTGGGTGACGGTCTTCCTGGTGTCGGTGGGGATCCAGCGGAAGATCTTGCGGAGCATGCGGAGGGTGTTGAAGCATGCTGAAGTCACCGAGTTGACCTGTCTGGTCATGGAGAGGGAAGAGTCCAGGATGAAACCGAAACATTTGATGTGTTACCCTTTGGAAGGGAAAAACTAACTCCAGAAAGACGTGAAAGATAATGAAAAAGGCATTGACACTGAGTTAGCAAAGAAACTGAATAAACAGAATACATGTGGGCAAAACAAGGTAACTGGTAGCAAAGAAACGTCTCAAACGATTCTCAACAGGAACACTACTGGAAAGCAGCAAGACACTAAGGCCCTCATTACAACCCAGGCGGTCGGTGTTAAAGCGGCGGTAATACCGCAAACAGGCTGGTGGAAAAAAAAATGGGATTACAACCATGGCGGAAACCGCCAATATAGACAGCCACTTTAACACTCCGACCGTCACGGCGGAAGATACAAACAGAGCGGCGGTCACCGCCAACAGACAGATGGGAGACAAAATACTGCCCACCCTATTACAAGAGGCCTATCCGCCACCTTTTCCGGGGCAGAACCAACGCTATCAAAAGCACGGCGGAAACAGTACACAGAAGGGAAAACACTCACCTCTCGACACCCAACGAGGAACGAGGACACTATGGAGACCGAACTACAGGTGTTACCAATGCTGGTCTTCCTCCTCTTGTATCAGGAGCAGCAAAGACGCCGTTGACGACCACGGTGAGTACTGCACCTACAACACAGGGGAGGGTGGGAGGGAAAAGAGAGTGACACACACATGCAACACACAATACCCCCACCCCCACCCTCACCCACAACACCATACACACAAATACATGCAGCAACATTACATATACACGCCCTCACCCCCTGAAAGAACGCAAGGACAAAAGGAAATGATTGTAACGATTGTAATCAATAAAAATCAGATAGTGCAATTTCAAAAATCAGTATATACAAATATGTACAGCAACTACACAAGTCTGGATAGTGTACTAATCATTGTCCGTGGACCACTGGGCCCAAAATGCATGGGCGAGGCCCACACATGAAACCTGACTCATAACAGAGACAACATTGCTGGGGCATCAGATCGAAAATATACAGGCACCTCAGGGGGAGGGAGAGGGGGGTACCTCAGCCAGATGAACGCACAACAACACTGCTGCACGAGGGGGCTCAATGCCCATTGATGTATCCTGGGGAGTGCAAAGCCCCAGTCTCTCAAGTCTTTCCAGTGGGTGGTTTGCCCACTGCTTTATCCTGGGGAGTGCAAAGCCACAGTCTCTCAAGTCTCTCCAGTGGGTGGTTTGCCCACGGCTTTATCCTAGGGAGTGCAAAGCCACAGTCTCTCAAGTCTCTCCAGTGGGTGGTTTGCCCACTGCTTTATCCTGGGGAGTGCAAAGCCACAGTTTCTCTAGTCTCTCCAGTAGGTGGTATGCCCACTGCTTTATCCTGGGGAGTGCAAAGCCACAGTCTCTCAAGTCTCTCTAGTGGGTGGGTTGCCCACAGCTGTATCCTGGGGAGTGCAAGGCCACAGTCTCACAAGTGGCTAATAGTCTCCACTGGTTCTGGAGGGGGGGCTTGTGCCCAGAGTGCTTCATCCTGCCAAGGACAGAGGTAGTGGATGTATCTCTCCACTGGTTCTGGAGGGGGCCTGGTGCCCAGAGTTCTTCATCCTGTCCAGGACAGAGGTAGTGGATGTATGTCTCCACTGGTTCTGGAGGAGGCTTGGTGCCCAGAGTGCTCCACGGTCAGTGTGGCCGGTACAATTCCCTCACCTTGGTGTGCGTGTCACGAGATTGGCGAGGTTCAGGTAGCATGATACGCTATGGAGGCTGCGACATACCCCACACTGCTGCGGCTGCGCCTTCCACCTGCAGGTGTAAACAGTGATGGAAGAAATGCCTCATGGAAGCTGCCCAGGGTCAAGGAACTTTCCTCCAGCCTCAGACTACTGACCACTGTGGATGTTAGCCATGTCTGTGCCTGTATCTGAGGATGACGCGGGGCCGGTGGCGGTGCTTGCGGCGGTGTCTGTCGAGGCGGTGCTTGCGGTGGTGCTTGCGCGGTGCTTGCGGCGGTGCATGGGTCAGCACCTGCAGAGGGACACAGCAGGAGGTTTCCTGCAGCCTCGGGCGGCTGCCCACTGGGGAAGAGGCTGGGGACTGTTGCTGAGGCTGTGGACGTGCCGGGGGCGGTGCAGGTGGCGGTGCTTGCAGCAGTGTCTGTTGCGGCGGTACTTGCGGCAGTGCTTGCAGCGGTGCTTGGGTCAGCACCTGCAGAGGGACATAGCAGGACGTTTCCTGGCTGCCCACTGTGGAAGAGGCTGGGGACTGTCACTGAGGCTCTAGACATGCCGGGGGCGGTGCAGGTGGCGGTTGTGGAGGCGGGGCAGCTAGCAGTGTTCGCCGGCATACAGGTTGGCGTGGTCGTGGACAGAAAGTGTGACACTGGTCCCTCAGTCGGTGCCACCATGCCCTCTCCTGACCTGCTCTTCAGCTTTTGGCCCTTCCCCAGCTTTGATGGTGCCGCAGTTGTCTTGCCACTATCCACTTTGGTTTTTGCTGAGCCCTTGGTGGCTGGTACTTTAGGCTTCTCCCTCGGGGATGTGGGAAACTTTTTCACCTTGGCAGGTGGCGGAATGTCCTTGCCCTCGCTACGTGGCACACTGGCAGCCCTGATGGGTGGCACACTCCATGACCCTGCAGTTGCTGGCACCACTGTGGCTGGGAATTTGGTGGCTGAGGTGCTGGGCTGGGACCTGGAAAGCCTGGCACTAGGCAAGGGACGGGGGGGGGGTGTAGGGAAGAGGTCAATGTTAGCCAGGAAGAGTTTCTTAGACACACTGGGATGGGAAGATGGAGGTGGTTTGGGAGTAGAAGCAGAGGTAGTGGTTGTAGGAGGTGTACGTCTGGTGAATTTGGGTGAAGGTGCATGGGCGGGAGGCTGTTGTGAGGTGGATGGCTGTTGGGTGGGTGTGTGCCTGCATTTGTGTACTTTGGGAGGAGGGCTCACAGACACACTGGTAGAGGACACTGGGGATGTGTGGGGTGGTGAGTGCACATGAGCGTTGTGTGATGATGGGTGTGCTGGAAGCAGTGGCTGAGGATGTAGTGCATGCAGGTGTGAGTGGAGACGAGACAGGGAGGGAGGAGGAGGACGTGGAGGAGAGGGACACAGTGGAGGCTGTGGATGTTGCTGTGTCTGCATGGGGATGGTGCTTGTGTGAGTGCCTGTGGGATGTGTGGTGCTTATGTTTGCCTGAGCCACTCTTGTGTGTTGGTGAGTGCTGGTCTGATGATGTGCTTGGGATAGGCTGAGGTACAGGGGATTGGGTCTGGGTGGAGGAAGCTGGAGGGGGAGGGTGGGCACAGGGACAATGACTGCCATCAGTGCTGAGGCCAGAGCCTGAAATGCTTTCTGTTGGGCTGCCTGCCCAGAATGAATGCCCTCCAGGTATGCATTTGTTTGTTGGAAATGCCTCTCGACACCCTGGATGGCATTCACAATAGTAGATTGCCCAACAGTGAGGGATCTCAGGAGGTCAATAGTCTCCTTACTGAGGGCAGCAGGGCGGACTGGGGCAGGGCCTGAGGTGCCTGGGGCGAAGGAGATGCCCACCCTACTGGGTGAGCGGGTGTGGGACTCACTCTGAGGGGCTGCTGGGAGGGCGGTGCTGGTAGGGGGGGTGACGGCTGTACCTGTTGATGCGGTGGGCACAGAGGTGCCCGCCACCGCAAGGGAGCTCCCATCAGAGGAGGAGTCACTGTCACTGCTGTCTGCTCCTGTCCCCGCAGTGGAGCTCCCCTCGCCCTCCGTCCCACTGGTGGCTTCAGACTCTGTTGTTTCGCCCTCCAGGGCCAAGTGGGTTGCAGCTCCCTCCTGCTCCGGTGCCAATGCTCCTCCGCCTGATGATGCTTTTACACATAAGAACAGGGAGACCACAAAAAAGGGGGGGAAAGACAGAAGAAAGACATGTTCAGTGCATGCAACACCACCACCGTTGGTGGACACAACACACATGGAGCAGCCCTCTGCACTACGCCATGCTCTAACAGTTCCTAGAAATTTCACCTGACCATGGGTTACGAGGCCTAACACCAATTGCTGCACACCTGGGAGTCACGGGAGCCTGACTAGATGTAAATGGCTTTTACCACTGTTGGGTTTGGGGTGCCACATAGTCTGCCTCACAAGGGACCTTGCCTACAAACCTTGCCCTGGCCTAGGGGAACCCACTGCCCACCTCCCCCACCCAGGCACCTTGTAATGCGTGCAGTGTCAGCTGAATGAGAGTGTACTCACCCCCTTGTGGCTGCTGTGATGCCCTCCAGCGCCCATCCAACTCCGGATACGCCACCGCCAGGATCCGGAACATCAGGGGGGTCATGGTGCAACGGGCACCCCTCCCACGTTGGGAGGCCATCCCCAACTGGGCCTCCGCCATCTTCTTGCTCCAGCGGCGCAGGTCCTCCCATCTTTTACGGCAGTGGGTGCTCCGTCTGTGGTAGACCCCCAGGGTCCGGACGTCCTTGGCGATGGAACGCCAAATACCCTTCTTCTGGTGGGCGCTGACCTAGAGGAATGGTACAGGGGTAGAGGAAATTACTTACCCGTCCGGACCGTCATACTCATTGCCCCCCAGTTCCCACCCTTGCCCTGACGCACATACGCTCCCCATCCGCACATGCAGGCCTCAGTCCCCCACCCCATGTATCTTCCATCCTCATCACTCAAAACAGGCATTGCCCATGCAGCATGCTCACAGTGTACTTACCTGTTTATCTGGAGGACCGTACAGTTGCGTGTACTGGGGGAGGACCCCATCCACTAGTTTTTCCAACTCCTCCGAAGTGAAGGCAAGTGCCCTTTTCCCCAGACATCGTCGCTTCCAGACTGAGGTCACAGCAGCACTTGCAGTGTAGGTCCTCTCCTGTTGAAGGTCAGGTATCAAGTGAGTGAACAGACAGAAAATGTCACCACCGGTGTACATCGTCATTGGCTCCTGGGACCCATAGGGCCCAATGTTAACCAATGCAGAATTGCGCGGTGTAGAACGCCAGCGCAGTTACCTCATATCCCCTTGTCCCACCTTACAGGTCACATGGGATGGATGTTAACTGTGTCACACCTATCTAGGCCGGGAATATAGACAGATACCGGCACATTGCGGATTTATTACGTTTCTGAAAATTAAACATTGTGATACCTCAGTGTTTGATGACTCTCTACTTGCTTTCTCCTCCATAGGGCACGTCCGATCGGGCAGGTGATGAGATGGCGGCATCCTCCGGTGTACAGACCCCTGGTGGACCTGTCGACAATGGAAGAGAGACACATCCTGGTCACATACAGACTTGATTGTGCAACAATCCAGGAACTGTGTGCCCAGTTTGAGCCGGACCTGATGTCAGCTATCTGCCATCCCACAGGAATCCCCCCTCTAGTGCAAGTCCTGTCTGTACTCCATTTCCTAGCCAGTGGGTCTTTTCAAACAACAGTGGCCATGGCATCAGGGATGTCCCAGCCAATGTTCTCTAACGTGTTGTCCAGAGTGTTATCTGCCCTGCTGGAACACATGCGCAGCTACATCGTTTTCCCTCAGGTGGAGGATTTGCCCAAAGTGAAAGGTGACTTCTATGTCCTGGGACATATCCCCAACATCACTGGTGCCATTGATGGGACACATGTGGCTTTTTTCTCCCCCCGCAGGAATGAACAGGTGTACAGAAACCGGAAGAGCTACCATTTGATGAATGTGCAGATGGTGTGTTTGGCAGACCAGTACATCTCCCATTTCAATGCCAAGTATCCTGGCTCTGTGCATGACGCTTACATTTTGAGGAATAGCAGCATCCCTTATGTGATGGGGCAGCTCCAGAGGCACTGTGTGTGGCTAATCGTTGAGGTCAAGGTCCCAATACAGTTGACATAGGTGTCTGGGTATGGGGCTGTCCTTAAGGGTTAGTGTGTGTATAACAGTTGTCCCTCGACATTTGCAGGTGACTGGTTACCCCAACCTGTCATGGCTACTGACCCTAGTGAGGAATCCCAGGACAAGGGCAGAGGAATGCTACAATGAGGCACATGGGCGAAGTAGGAGGGTGATCGAGCACACCTTCGGCCTCCTGAAGACCAGATTCCTGTGCCTCCATCTGACAGGTGGATCCCTCTACTACTCACCGAAGAAGGTGTGCCGGATAATCGTGGCCTGCTGTATGCTGCACAACCTGGCTTTGCGAAGCCAGGTGCCTTTTCTGCAGGAGGATGGGCCAGATGGTGGTCTTGCGGCAGCTATGGAGCCTGTGGACAGCGAAGAAGAGGAGGGAGAAGAAGAGGATATCGACAACCGAAACAACATCATCAGGCAATACTTCCAGTGAGACGCAGGCAAGAAGATACCACTGCTTCCCACAGCTCATTCTATTGTTGGAACTAGCATGTGTGTCATTTTCATTTAGTGTATGGACCCTGACCTGCCACTTTGACTTTCCATTTCACAGATTTGGGTCCCACTTTGTGCCCTCTGCTATGTTTACTGCTGGCCTACAGCTGTATTACATTGGTATCTGAACAAGTAAATTGACATTGCTATATTCCATAGTTGTTGCAATTACACATTTGTGAAAGCACAGACTGACTCCAGATTGTTTTGTGATTGAAGTGTGTTTATTCCTGTGAAAGTAAGTGGAGGGGGTTGTAAAATGGGGTGGGGGGATGGTGGAGGAACGTCCATGGCAGAGTCCAGTCTATTTGTTTCACAGGTGCATTGTCCAAAGGGCATAGGAAGTGGAGCAATGGCAGTTTAAGGATGGACAGTGTGACATAGTGGGACAGAAGGGTGACATTCAGGGGGGGCTCATTTCCTGGCGGGGGTCTTGGCATTGTTCTCTGTCTTGTTCCTGGATCGCAGGGACCATTTGTGGGGTGGTTCTCCATCTGCAGGGGGTGGGGTGCTGGTGTCCTGTTGTTCCTGTGGCGGTGCCTCCTGTCCACTAGCGCCGGCGGAGGAGGAGGGCTGTTCATCGTCCAGGCTAGTGTGAGGGGCCCCTTGTTGTGCCACTATGTCCCTCCTGGTGTTGGCGAGGTCTGCCAGTACCCCTGCAATGGTGACTAGGGTGGTGTTAAAGGACTTCAAGTCCTCCCTGATCCCAAGGTAGTGTTCTTCCTGCAGCCGCTGGGTCTCCTGAAACTTGGCCAGTACTGTTGCCATCGTCTCCTGGGAATGATGGTAAGCTCCCATGATGTTGGAGAGTGCCTCGTGGATAGTGGGTTCCCTGGGCCTGTCCTCCCCCTGTCGCACAGCAGTCCTCCCAGTTTCTCTGTTATCCTGTGGCTCTGTCCCCTGAACCGTGTGCCCACTGCCACTGCCCCCAGGTCCCTGATTTTCTTGGGTTGGTGGGTTTGCCTGGGTTCCCTGTAGTGGTGGACACACTGCTGATTGACGTGTCCTGGGGACAGAGGGATGGGTACGCTGGGTGGGTGCTGTGCTGGTGTTTCCTGAGGGGGGAGGCTCTGTAGTGGCTTGTGCCAGAGTCAGGGGAACCGACTGTCCCGAGGTCCCTGATGGGCCGGGCTGGTCATCTTGATCCAGTTGAGCAGAGCTGCTGTCATCACTGTGGGCCTCTTCTGTGGGGGGACTGGATATGTCTGGCACCTCCTTTCCAGTGGCATTGGGTAGGGGTCCTGTTGGGGTGTAAATGCATAGTTATTGTATCTGTGTGTGCCATTGTGTGCAATGGGTGAGTGACCCTGTACTCCAGTGCTTGCATTATTGGCTTGGTCCTTGTGTGATTGGTGATTTTGGGGCAGGAGTGAGTCTCGCTACTGGACATGCTTGGGTGATGGGTGTCCATGCATTTGTGTTACATCCAGGGCTTGGTTCTGGGATGTGTGGGTTGTGTTGGTGGGGTATCTGTGGGTTGTTGGGGTGATGGATGTGAGGGTAAGGGTGGGAGTATGTGATGGCATGCAGGCAGGGTGGGGGGGATATAGTAGTAAAGATTTGCCTTACCAGAGTCCAGTCCTCCTGCTATTCCTGCGAGGCCCTCAGGATGCAGTATGGCCAAGACTTGCTCCTCCCATGTTGTTAGTTGTGGGGGAGGACAGTCCTCTGTACAGCAATCTGATGTCGGGAGACCACGATACGCACCTTCCCTCGTAGGTCGTTCCACCTCTTCCTTATATCATCCCATGTTCTTGGATGCTGTCCCACTGCGTTTACCCTGTCTGCAATTCTGCGCCGTAGTTCCATCTTCCTTACAATGGATGTCTGCTGCACCTGTGATCCGAATAGCTGTGGCTCTACTCGGATGATTTCCTCCACCATGACCCTGAGCTCCTCCTCACAGAACCTGGGGTGTCGTTGAGGTGCCATGATGTGGTGTGGGTGATGTGTGAGGTGGTGTCTGTTGTGATGTGTGAGGGGATGTGTTGGTGTGTGTTGTTTGAGGTGCGTGGATGTTGTGTAAGTGATGGTGTTGTGTCTCGTGGATGCTGGTGTTGTTTTTGCTAGTGTCTCTCTCTGGCGTGGTTTCAAAATTCTGGTAAAAGGGTTTGTGGGTGATGTGGGTGTGTGTTTTATAGTGGTGCGAGTGTGTGGGTGTGGTGTGTGTATGTGTGTCAGGTGTGTGTATTTCGAATTGTCCAATGTGGTTGTGTTTTATTAGTGTGTGTGTATTTTGAGCGCGGCGGTGTGTACCGCCAATGGTTTACCGCGGTTGAAAGACCTCTGCGTTGATTCGTGGGTCGTGATAGTGTGGGCACATTCCTGTTGGCGTGACGGTGTCGGTTTTGTTATCGCCAGTTTATCACTGACCTTTGGTGTGGCGGACTTGTGTGGGTGTCTGTATTGTGGCAGATTCCGAGCTGTGGGTCGTAATACCTGTACCGGTAGCAGCTGCCGGGCTAGAGATATGAGATAGTATCGCCACGAAAACCATTGCGGTAGGCTCTATCAGTGACAGGGAATTTCTTCCCTGTCACTGATAGGAGGCCCCCTCCCCCCCAAACATGCCCCAGACCCGCTTCCATCCACCTTTCTAATCCCCCACAGCTACACGCAGACACTCACCACTCATACACACACAGTCACACAGGCATACATGCATTCATACATGCATGCATCTATTCATTCATGCACACATCCGTACCACATTTGCCCTGACACGCAGACACGCATTCACATATCCATTCATACATGCATTCTCACACATGCATGCACGCATGCACATCTGCTTCATGCACACACTCACACATTCATGCACACACACACACAACACCCCCCACCACCCTCCCCTGTCAGAAACCCAACTTACCTGAATCCAGGGGTCTTCTGGCAGGGAATGGGACGGGCGCTGCTACCGCGAGCAGAACACCGCCAGGCCGTATTATTTTTCATAATACGGCTGGTGGCTGTCTACTGGCGTGGCGCTGCTGGTGGTAGCAACGCCACCTTAATGCCATCCGCCAGCATGGCTACATCTGGATTTCTGCCCTTCTTGTGGCGGAAAACTGCCTGTGGTCATTATTTGGCGGACAGCTGTTAGCCGCGGCGACGGTCTTTTGGCGGCTGTCGCTGCGGCGGTAGGTGGCATTTACCGCAAATGTTTTAACGAGGGCCTAAGTCTCTGGGAATGTCCTGACAGGCAGTGGTGGTCGGTCATTATTGGTGCTTGATCCTATTGTTCACAATCCAAACAGTACTGAAGATTCTTCAGAAGAAGCAGCATGTCTCAGTGACTGAGGCATAGTTTGGTAGAAGAGGGGTTATTGTATTTCACTATGCCGATACATGACAAACACACATGTGATGAGGTTGTATCACCATCTGAATGAACTGTTTAATAATGTGGACCTGCAAGTCTGCCAGGTAAGAAAGTCCTGCATTTTTGTTTCTTTTTTACAATGTGGCATACTCTTCAGGAAGAGTGGTATTTCAGTGCTTGATGAGAGAGGGCTTACAGATTTGCTTAAATGCAAATATCCTTTAGATTCATCAAGAAAAATGCATGTCTTTTGAAAAAACATTATTAGGAATAGTGCAAATATTTTTAAATCTGTAAAGTGTATGTAGTCTAAAAATGGGAAAACATTTTATTTAAGGAAATAATTGAGAGGAATTTTTTTAAAGAACAACATATGTGATTGCAGTTAAAGTATTCATAACATGTTTAGCAACCATTTATTTATTTAACAGATTTGTAATGGGCACAGGTACCCCTAAAGGTTTCCCGGCGCAAGGAAGCAGAGACAGAGAAGTAATGGGTACATCAGCCTCGAAAAGCCAGATTTTATAATGCAGCTTTTCTAGTACCACATACATTCAATAAAAATTCAGATAAAGCAATAAAAGTATGATTGATATTTTTAACCATTACACATGCTAACTTGTTGATCAGTCTGGTATTATATACAGCTAAACCAGGCACGCCTACCATAGAAAAGCTTAAGCTAATATATTCGGATTTGGATAATAATTGAATATCTGAATCACAATCTTCACTTAATTGCATAGTGTCGCTAGGATAACGAGTATGAATAGAGTTAGATGGAAACATCATGAGTCCCAGGCACGTAAAAGTACACAGTCCGCCTGTTATGTTAGCTGGAATGTAGGTAAAAGTAAGGTTCCCACACGAGAACAGACAGCCAACTGGCAACTTGACATGTTTAATGTGACTGGCATCAGTCACAAGATGACGACAAGCCATGTGATTAGACATATATTTACAATGTCAATCCATTCGGTGAAAGCACAAAACGATGTGTTTCTATGGCATGTCTTGAGAAGTTGATGTTTTCTTTTCTAAATGCAATTGAATGCATTTCCCAAGATCATGAGAATTGCAGGACATGTAGTAACACACATCACCGGTAGTAATGTTGTATGTAATTATCTGAGTGAGATTGTCCCACTTCTCATCGGTTGCTTCTTGACAGTCCCTGCAATACTCATCAGGACTGAAATGGGTTCCCACATCATGTTCTTGTACATCTTTATCCTGGATAGTGGCATTGAAAATTTCTAACAAGATGCTTGTTGGTGATGGTATGGTGATTAAACAGGTTGACAAAACATCCACAGTACTTCTCATGGCACCAATGTAGAAGTCAGATCTGTTGAGCACGGTCTGCGCCAAATGAATCCATATATTGTCATTCAGATGTAGTAGAGGTGTTGCGCAATGTGATCGATTAATCAGGTTGAAGTTGGGGGTGTTGGGTTCCTCCCGACCCCACACGCACATGTCCGAAAGGAGACCACAGGGCACACTCACAGCAAAAGCAACTTTAGTATGATCTGCAAAAGAAGCGAGTAGGATCATTCTCGCAAATAACATTTGTCAGCTGGGATATGTTCCAATTTTTCCTTTCCTGGCTCCATGATCAGCAGGACATTATTAGGGCCCTTTGCTATAATTTCTGCAGGTTCTGGAGGGCCATTATGGGATTCCACCCACGCTTTAGCACCAGAGTATTTGTCAGTTGAACCAAATCCTACCTCCCTATGTACAGTAAGAAGGGCTGAGGCAGTCCCCTTCCTCACCAATCCTCCATACACTGGAATAATGACAAGTTGGGCAATTCTGGCTCCTATCTGTATGAATAAATCAGCTTCTCTGCTATTCAACAGAATCTCCTGGGTAATCTAAATCAATCACTACCCCTAAAACCTGAATAGGTTTGAGGGCCAACCCAGATCTGGAAGCAATCAATCCAAAATACTTCAGGGGAATCTGTACTCCAACACCTGTCTCACACAGTGTCATGTCTCATGGTTTCAGTCTGTAAGCATGTAAGGCATGTAAGTCAAGACCTGCAGATTCAGGTGTGGCTCTGTGAGTAGCTAAAGCTTCAGCTTTATTTCCCAGTACATGATGGTATTGGTGGGCACATGTAGTTGTATCTGCAATGCTTGAGTTAGCATTGGTATCAGGGGTGTTTCAGCATTTGTTAAAGGTCTGTTATTCAAAATCTGGAGGGCTTTATTTGAATGCTCTCCCCAGTTTTTCAAAGTCCCATCAGATAATTTTCACAACTGAGCTTTCAGTAAGCCATTAATTCTCTCAATCAGTCCTGAGGCTTGTAAATAATAAGGAATATGATAAACCCACTCACTATTGTGCTGAGAACAGTAGTGCTGCATTAATTTCCCTTTGAAGTGTGACCCATTGTCACGCTGGACCTGGAATGGCACTCCATAGTATAACATTAGCAAGTCCAAAGATCTAATGGTGTAGTGCTGAGTAGCATCTTCGCAAGGGACTGCAATCTCGTACCCAGAGTAAGTGTCCACTACGGTGCATGTGTATCGACACCCGCGCCTAATCGGTAGTGGCTCAATATAATCAATTTGTCACATCTGTCCTGGTAACTTTCCTCTCCCCAATTGACCTTTGACTGTTTGCGGGACAGATCTCTGTTGTGTGTGCTAACAAATTGGACATTGCAAAATAACAGTTTTTATCAAATCTAGGGGAATGTGGATCCCTCTAATCTCTGCCCACCTGTAAGTGGCGTTTTCTCCCAGGTGTCCACATTTTTGGTGCGCCCATTTAGCCATCTCCACCAGGTCAGAATCCTGTGTTGCCACTTCTGCCTCTGAGATTTTGGCTTTGTCGTCTGCAAGGAAATTGAACCATCGTTCTAGTGAGTCAATGGGACAATGAGCATCTACTTGAGACACAGTAACGGTACTTTGCTCTAGCATTTCCAACATTTCTTGCCACAACTCTTTGCCCCACACCTCCTTGGAGTGGATGAACCAGTTACGTGCATGCCATGTGGGAAGCCAAGTGGCTAACCCATTGGCAATGGATCGGGAATCAGTGTAATTATGTCAAGTTCCAGGCAGCTCTTGTTTTAGAGCCTGATACACAGCGTACAACTCTGCATATTGGCTACTTTTCCCTGTAGTGATCAACAACTTTTTGGTGACTGGATTATATGACACCGCTTTCCAATGTCTTTTGGTGCCCACGTATTTGGATGAACCATCGGTAAACCATACATGCTTCCTATCCTCAGGGGACAAGGATTCAAATGGCGTACCCCATCTTACTGGTCACTTTTTTACCTGTGGTACCTCCTGTACCCACTCCTCATCCTGTACAGGGGCTTGTGACACCTGTTCATGTAGGGCTGCAGTGCCTGAATATCCTACTCAAGCCCTGTTTTGTATGGACCATTTCCAGCGTATGATACTAGATTCCTGTGCATGTCCTATATGGTGAGATTTAGGTGAACTCATCACCCACTGCATGATTGGTATTTCAGGTCCCAGAATTACATTATGACTTAGTGTTATTTGCTCAGTATCCACAAGAGTCCAATATTAGGCCAAAAGCTGTTTTTCATCTCGCGGAAATCAATTGTCATTCTGTACCACCCGTCAGGTTTACACACAGGCCATAGGGGATTGTTCCATTCGGTAGTAGTTGGAGCTATTATACCAGCATCAATTACGTCTTTTATGGTTTGAATTATTTCTTCATGTCCTCTTGGAATACATTGTTTCAAATGAATTACCTTGGTTGATGGGGGTACTTTCATTGGGGGTATCTTTAAATTACCTACTCTCATGGATGCCACTGAAATGATAACAACTTCAATTTTTGTTACCAATTGATAACAACCTTCATCCAGATACAAAGTAATTCCTTTCAAACTGTCAATTCCTAGTATGTCCTCTAAAAGAGGCAAAATCAACATAGTACATTCTCTTTTTGGTGCTCTCCCTATTTTCATTTGTACTGTAGTTTGCACAGCAGGGGTCTGCCTTCCCCCAAACCCTGTTATGGTGTAATGCGGTCCATTAAACTTCCCAGGGTTTCCATAAATCAAAGAGGCCTCCTCCCTGGTGTCAACTAAGGCTCAAACGTTTTGCACACATTTATGTTTCCAATGCATTTCTAAATCAACATGAGGTCTGTTATTTTTAATTTGAATAAAATCACCTTTAATTTTTCATTTAACCATTTGAGAAAAAAAAGAGGGAAACTAGTCCAGCTGGACTCGAACCCTCAGGGCTCAGTGTGAAAGTCCTTGTCTTTTTTTTTAGGTCTGTTTTTTCACCCTTTTGGGGCTATCTGGGACTGTGGAGGAGACCTCCAGGCCTCCACTGGGTCCCTATATGTATTTTTTTAATATGATTGAAAAACAAGCCCTTTACAGGCTATCTGGGACCGCAGGGCACTCTCAAGGGCTCCACTGTGGTCCCTACTTTTATTTTTATTTTATTGAAAAAAAAATGCCCTTTACGAGCTGCTTGGCACTGCAGGGGAAGCCTTAACACATCCCATGCAGTGCCATTGCTTCAGCAAGCATGGAGCTGCTTTGACAACAGTTCGGTGTTTGCTGAAGCATTTCATCAGGAACAGAGATGAAACTTCGGATTTTGACAGTGGGACCTGCTTTAAAGGTCTCTCTGTGAAAACCCAAAGTGTTTGCTGTGGCTTGACAGAAGCGCTGCAGCCAAACCACAGCAAACAGTTATGTACCGGGGTAAGCACACCCAGGACATAACAGGAGCAGGCCATGGGGGATTGCAGACCTATGAGGGGGGCCGCAGTGCCCCATCCCACGTGAATATAGCCCTGGGGGGTGGTGGTCCCAGGGGCTAATGGAGGTCGGAAACGTACCCACTTGCAATTATTTTCTGTTTGCCCCGGGGAGAGGTGATCCTTGGGACACGGGGGCCATGGGCCCCCCACACATAACTATATAGAATCCCTGGGTGGTGGTGGTCCCAAAAAAGATTTGCCCCAGAGGGTGGTGGTCCCCGGGACTTTTTATTTTAATATTTGCCCCAGGGGTGGTGGTCCCCAGAGGGTGGGGGTGACCACAGGCATATCATTTGTTTAACACCCAGCGGAGGTGGAAGTCCCTGGGGCAACGGGAGGGGGCGAGAAGGCCCCAACCCTGCTTTTCTAAAGAAATGCCCCAGGACTTGGCTCACCCTGGGGCTTCATGATTTTTTTTATTTTACTGCGGATCTGCAGCCGATCAGACCGTAACATAAAAAAATGCTTTTTAGCCCTGTGGGGGTCTCTTTGGGACCCCACCACCTAAGATTAAGGGTCTGGACCCTTTTGTATTTTTTTTATATTTTCTCTGGGACTTGGCTGAAGTTGAGTCCCAAGATGGCTGACAACACTTCTGTTGTTGAAGTGTTACAGCCAATCAGATCTCTGCAGGAGATCGTTAGGGGTCACGATTCCTTCAGGTCCCTACATATACAAATTTGGATTTTCTTAAATTTCTCCAAAACTACTCAACAGATTTACACCAAATAACAAAAAGGGCTCTTTCTGGACCAAGAGCTACCTTTCTGCCAAATTTGGTGTAGTTCCGTCCACTGGTTTTTGGGCTATCGCTGTTTAATTTTTCTATTGGAAATGACATTTGAAAAGCTCTAAATGTCACCCCACCTTTATCTCGGCCCCCACTTGGCAGACCACCCTTAAATTTTTCAGACAGCAGCTCACGTGACTGTCAAATCTTTGTGGAAAATTTTGTGAAGATTCGTCAAGCGACGCAAAAGATATAGGCAAGCAGAAAACAGCTTTTTCTATAGAAACTAGGTCCTAACTATAACTACCTAGTGGTGACTGCCACTGGGTAATATATGTAGCAGAGCACTCTCGGTAGTTCCCAAGTTTAGGTGGAGAGCAACTCTTGTATAAAGCACCCTAAATGTCTTCTTTTCCAGCAAAGTTTTCAAGCATAGGCTTCTCACAGTGCCATCCATCCATCGAGCTACAAAGGGACAAAATCTTTTGCCAATTATATAGAAAAGTCTTTAAGTATAGAATCAGCACAATGCCATCCATGCCGAGCTGTAAAATGACAAACACCTTTTACCACTCCAGGCACACTGTTACAGCTTTGGAAATGCAAAATGACATCCAAGCCAACCAGGAATGAATGAAAGAATCCCCTGACGTTGTTCACTCTCATTGTAGATCTTCAGAGAGGGTTAGCCTTGTCCAGACACAAGGGAGCACCCAGTACAAAACAATATCCTTTCAGGCTTAGAGTGCTGAATAAATTATCTAAAAAAAGAAGCAGAGAACTCTGAGTAGTTCCCAAGTTTAGGTGGAGAGCAGCTCCTGTATCGAAAACCCTACAACATCAGCAACACTCTAAACATTCCCTCCCATGAGTCCCTTGAACCCACCCATTCAGAGTTCTATATTTTTTAACCTTCGCAAAAAGAACTGAACCGATTTACACCAAACCACAAAAAGCACAATATGCTTACCAAGATCTATTTTCACACTAAAATTGGTGTAATTCCATTCAGTTGTTTTTGAAGTCATTCTTTAAAAAGTCTATGGAAAATGCATGGGGATTTTACATTTTGGAACCCACTTTTTCTAGGCCAAAGGATCACCATAAAACTTTCCAAAAAACAACCACAGCAAAAAACAGCGCTTTTCGGGAACGTTTTTGGGGGATTCAGTAAACGGTGCTAAAGCACACCTAAAAATGCATTTCGTATTGAAATGCTGACCTAACCACAACTACCCAGTAGTGACCGCCGCTGGGTAAAATAAAGAAATATGGATAGATAGATAGATAGATAGATAGATAGATAGATAGATAGATAGATAGATAGATAGATAGATAGATAGATAGATAGATAGATAGATAGATAGATAGATAGATACCAAAATCAATCAAAGGTTAAAGTAATGGTATAGGTGAAAATGTATTGACAACATAATGTTTTAAACCAATGGTTCTTAACCTTTTTACTCCCTGGGTCCAGAGATAATCATTACTTGAACCTTGGAACCCCCACTGAATCATTATTCAAATCTGGTAAACCCCACTCAGTCGTTTCTGGAAGACGGGGACCCCTGCCTAAGGATTTTTGCTGATTTGACCTGCAACACAATACATAAAAAATACAGAAACCGGCATTCATCAAACAAATACACAAAGAACTATAAAAAAATTAAAATTTTAATGGAAGATTGGAATGTATCTAAATTCAATTGAGGCCACTCATCGTCCATACCATATTCTGTTTGATGCACTTGCACTGCTCCCTCAAGTTAATTTGAGGATACTAATTTAATTTTTAGCCTACAATTTCAAAATCCTTCATATTAAAATAACATTTTAAAAATTGCCAGCTGTACATTTTTATTCTTTATTTACATATACTTAATTATTCTGTTAATACTATTTAATTTTTTAAGGAGTCGAGGAACCCCTGTGTAGGCTTCACTGAACCCCGGGGGTCCGTGGACCACAGGTTAAGAACAACAGTTTTTAATTTAAAAAGAAAACCTAAAATTCACCTGTTGTAGTTATCTCCCATACCTATAACTCGTGCCCCCAGCATGCACAATTTTGTCATCAATTATATCATTCCAAATCATTCAGTGATATTATCAATGATGTTATAGAGCATGGCAAAAGTGATGGTATATGTGGGTTAATTAGCTGTGGAGTTAAGGGAGGGGTTCTGCCCTCTTGAGAGTGCACAGAATAGTGCACTCTAGGATAGTAAGATGTCACTCTTTGCTGGAAGTCATCACCAGGCAGCAGGGGAGGTAACCAATTGGCTAATAGTCCCTGCATTCCCTGCAGGCAAGTTGTGGGCATAAACTGGGCACCTCTGGCACCCAGACCACAGATCACATCTGCACTGTAAAGAGGATTCCGTGGGCCTAGCAAAGAAAGGCTGCAACAAAGACGAGCTTGCACCTGCTGACCCTTGGGCTAGTAAAGACAGGACTGTGCATTCCTGAGCCCCAGACAGAAATGATGAACTCCAAGAATCAGTTGGCTGATTTCCTGTTACAGCTCCAGGGCCACAAAAGCTGAAAAAGCATGCCTTGGTGAGTCTGTAGCCACAATCACTTGATCATCACTGACCTTTAAAGTACAGCCTGGGAGATCGAGTCTTGACGCTCAAAAGTTGCACCAGAGTCTGCTGGACATGGGACAATTGCGGGAGTGCACTTTGTTTGCCCATAAAGGACCCTAGCCTCATTGGTTTTGATGTGACTGGAGGCTAGTAGCAAGTGTTTTTTGGCTGGTCTTCAACTGGACTTTGAGTTCTGTGGCCAAAGTCACCCCACTGTGTTTGTGGACTGAGGGGTTGCCTCAGAAAGACCCATTTCACCAGATCAGCATCCTCTATCCCTTACATCAGGACCACTCAAGTGTAAGGCGGTTCACCAATACAACCTGGAACTGGACTGGAGACTGATTTTAATGCAAGCCTCAGCCAAGCCATATTGGCCCCTGTGATGCGCTCCTTGACAGAGGATTTTTTTAAATAAATCTTTTTATTGCTATTTCATTCATAAACAAAGCATTTCCTAAAGCCTCCACACCATCAGGCCTATTATTAATGAGAACTCTCTATGTAAAAATACTGTCACCCTCCTCAAGGGTCCTGTCAGCAGGTGAGTTTCTAGGGGGTGGGGGTAGGCATCAGGCAGTGAAGCCCAGTCCACATCTCAGCTCGTAAAGCTTGTCTTAAGCTGGTTGTACTTCTAGTGTTGCGTGTGAGAAAGGCCCTAGTTCTCTTGCAAACAGGCAAATGGTTTGATTGCTCCATCAACTAGCAAGTCTCCCAGGATGACTTCCACTTGATTCCAAGTGACCAAAACCTTGCAGCTTACCCACTTTGTGGAGTGCTTCTCCCACCCTAAGCAGTGCGGACTTAATTACTTTCTCCTTCCACCCCACCTGGGACTTTGTCTTGTTCAAGGCCGTCAAAGCCACCCGTGCAGGAATCAGAAGACTTACTCAACCTTTCCAGTCATACGCATAGTGCCGCCAAGAAGGGTTCATCATGGAACACCTGTCCAGGCACACCCCAAGTATTCATCCCTTGGGGCATGTGCCCAAACATTTATCCCTGTATTTGTGAGGTTCAGTAGTATGCCCTGAAGTGAGGGAGGGCAATTCCTCCATTACACATTGAGCAGCAGAGTGTTGGCAGAGCTGTCCGGGGGCTCCCGTGCATCCCACAGAAGTCGCTGGACCTCCAGTGCAGGGGACTGAAGAATGTTTTGAGTATGGGGAATGGAATGTTCTGTAGGATATATAGGAGTTTGGGGAGAGTGATAACCTTGCGGATGGAAGCATTCTAGCAATATAAATACTCAGGTATCTAAAACCCTCGGTGGTCCCACTGAGGGAATCAGGAATCCATATCCCAGTCCCACTAGGCTTTGAATGTACCCTATATCCAGAGTACTCTCTGAACTCTTACACCCTCTCTGGTGGGGGATTCAAGGACACCTCAGGTTCTGCAACATACAGTACAATGTCATCCACATATAAAGAACTTTACTCTGTCTGCCATGTCCCCAGGCCGCCACCCATCTCCATTGCCCTGATCCAGTAAGCCAGTGGTTCTATGCACAGACCAAACAAGGGAGGGTATAGTGGGAAGCCCTGTCTGGTTCTCCGCACCAGCAGGAATGGCACCAAGGTCATCCATTGATCCTCATTGCCGACGTGGGCTCACCATACAAAAGGGCCACCCAGCTACAAAAGTGAGGGCCAAAACCCAACCACCTTAGCGCAGCAAAGAGGTAAGGCCAGTGAATCGAATCAAATGCCTTTTTTGCGTTTGTGGAGATAACCACCAGGGGTAAGGGAGATCCTGCACTGTGTTTAGCCATTCAAGCAGGTGTCAGATGTTCTGTCTCGCTGACCAGCATGGTATGAATCTTGTCTGGTCATGATGAACCAAAATGGTTATCACTCCCTACAACCTGGTACCAAGATAGTAGCAAGGAGCTTAGCCTCAACTTTCAGCAAAGAAATGAGCCGGTTTCAGCTAACTGTCTTAAATATTACTGTGAACAGGGCATGTCTTGGATTCGGGAGTAGCACCCCTTGGGTACGGGAATCCTCAAACATTGCAGGGAGGTGGAAGGCCACCAGAATTCCCATTCTCCTAAATAATTCTGAGGGGAACCCATAAGGACCTGGGTTCTTCCCACTGTTCATTGCCATTAAGATATCAGATAGTGCCTCAAGTGTGAGATCTCCTCCAGCATCTCTACCTATTCTCTATCCATGTGCTGGAGAGCTAGCATTCTCAAGAAGTGCTCTGTCTGTGCCTCCTACCTGTGCTGCACGGATTCATAAAAGGCCTAATATATCACGCAAAATTCTGAACTATCTCTTCTGTTTTCTATAACTAATGTGCCCCAAAATACAATGCCATTTGCTTTTCTTCTATGATAACATTGTGGAACAATCTTCAGTAAGCTTTTGCATATTATACCATATTCACGTCTTAAATGAATATTTACTCTCAATGAATCTTTTGGCTTGTTATGGATACTTGTGTGAAGAATGACAGCCTTTCTGATGAATCAGTGATGCTTGTTGCAGATTGTACTGGTTCTGAAAGTTGAATAGTGTTGGTTATCTTTGAGTTTTTCTTTCTGTGTTGATGAACTGCCACCTGAATCGCGAGAAGAGACAATGATTTTGTAACTTGGAGTGGAGCCAAAGAACTTCTTTGCCAGCAGTTTTAAATGAGGAATTACTCCTGACTCTTCTGAGAAACTTCTTCAAGTTTGCCTGAAACATCCAAGCGGTTGCAGCGACTCAACTCTTCTCTTCAGAGAACGACACACGTGCAGAGGAGGAATACTACCCGACAGGGACTCTAGTGAAGTGCACCTTCTAAGAGATTGCGCGGGTCTATTGAGCCTCCTCACAGCCTTCACTATCGCAAGAGTTCATTATGAAAACTGCTGAAATGGATGATCAAACTTGGCAGTCAGACTGAAGTTCCTTTTTCAGCACTATGGGTCATATGTAAGAACACATTTTCCCATAGACACAGAATGGGCAAAACTGCTTGCTACATCTGGCCCTATGTGCTTCAACTTAGAGCACATTAATTCAACCACACCCTATCTCAAATTTGAAGGGTAGAGGCTGTTTTCCTCTTTTTATCTGAATGGAACATATAGTTTTTCTTTGGCTCGTGTTAGGTTTGCAGGGGCAGACTTGTGCACAGTGGTTAAATGTTGAGCAATTTCTTTAAATGCTGGAACTGTTATCTCTTTTGAACTTACTACTGAGTGGGGTGTCTTCCATATTATAGGAAGAAAGTGAATAACCAGTGAAAACATTTTTTGCATTATTATATGCAAATTCTGCAGCCCAAAGGAGGTCTGACCATTCAGCCTTTTGATCTAAAAGAAAAAAACTCAGATTAGCCTTTTCTGATTGTTCATCTGTCTAAGGGGTGATAACTAGTTCAAAGTCTGGTCTCTACGCTTAAGATTTCTCTAGAGGCCTTCCAGAAATGGGATAGGACTTGAGAACCTCGTCTGGAATGATAATCTTAGGAATACCATGGGCCCCTGCTATGTGTTGAGTAAACTGTTCGGCCAGCTGCTTTGCGTTAGGGATGGATTTCAAGGCAACAAAGTGGCCCATCTTGGCAAAGGTCTCCACAAACACTAAGATTGTATTGAACCCTTGACTAGAGGATAGGTCTACTATTAACGCCATTGTGATAGTGTGCCATGGTGAGGGGGTACAGGCAATGGTTGTAGGTATCCCTCAGTGGTATGGCTATTGATCTTCTACCAGCACAAACCTTGCACCTGGTAACATATTGATGAATGTTTGTTCATATTTGGCCACCAGAATTGATGCTTAACTAAATCTTCAGTTTTATGGATTACTTTGTACCTGGATAATGGACTGTTATTATATTCATTCAAGGCTTTTGCTTGAAGATCTTTAGTGGGTAAGTACAAGGCTCCATGTTGGTATGGTGGATGATTTCGGAGTTCACTTTGAGGTTCTTCCTTGACCTAACTCTCCCTGGGCCATCACCCCTTTAATTATTTCCTGCACTGTTACACCAGATATGGCACCCAATATTCTTGAGTCTGGAATCATCTTTTGAATTTCTATTAAATTTCTCTTTTCTTCGCTATGGATTCGAGACAAGACATCAGTTTTTCTATTCTTACTACCTGGTTGGTAAGTAATTACAAAATTGTAATCTGCAAAATATAGAGACCATCACAATTGTCTGTGAGTCAGTGTTATTGCTCATTTAAAAAAAGTGCAAATTCTTAAGACATGTAAACACGGTGACCACGTTTGGCACCCATTAAATAGTGCTTCCATCCTTTGAAGACATCTTTAATCAACAATAGTTATTTCTCTGTGACTGTGTAATTAACTTCTGCTAGTGTTAACCTGTCTTTTCATGTCTCTGGGACAACATTCCTCCAACTGCTTGATCTGAAGCATCTATTTCAACATAGAAAGGCTTTGAAGGATTGGCACTGTAGTGGATCCTATTTTGCTTTAATTGGAATCTGGAGTTTAGCTTAGCCTTTTGGCTTGCCGACCTGTGCCCCCATTACCTAGTACCTTTTAACCAACCTAGCTAGCTCTGTCTTAGCCTACTTATTTAATTATTTCTTTTAAGATGGCTGCTATGTTTATAGTTAGTGAAATGTTTGTTTTTTATTTTATCAGTGCCACTCTGTGAAGGTATCACTATCAGCGTCAAAGTTAAGTGAGATACATAGGTATTCACATCATGTCCCTTTCCCACTTACGTGTGACAGGAACATAATGTACTTTTGGAGGGAATTGCTTATATAATTGCCACTCGAAGCCTGCCTCATTATCCATTGTTTGGAAACATACCTGCGTCAGGGGTCCTACAAGATCTGTATAAATACATCTCACACAGACAAGTTTATCAAAGGGATTCCTACCAGATGCTATCAACGCCATCTGTGCTATATGTCGCTTTGATGCAGACCCAGCCTTCGTGGCACCACAGAGTCTGATCTAGAGATCTCATTCCAAGGTAACAAGGGTTGAGATGCACAACTCATGGGCTTGGTACTGGCAGATCAGGTTTATCACATCTAGCTCTCATTAGGTTCTCCATGCTCAGGTTTTAGGGTATTTAAAATTTTGTGTTTATTCCAAGATGGTGGGGGTCTTTGTATTCATGACTCTCATCTTTACAATTCTGTTTCTCGCATTGTTCATTATCCTAATTTTTGCAGCTCGTGCATTTTACAGTAGATTGCAGTCTTTTTAATAAACCTATTGAAAACTTAACTGCATCTCTTTTATTGCCTGTGTGTGACTGTGTTATTGCTAATGTGAGAAAAGGGTAACTTCTGTTCCACCACGACTCCCCTGAGATGTTGCACTCTAGAGTCCATGCTTAAAGGCTGCCAGAAATCACCTTTCGCTGCTTGGGTTTTTGGTGAGGTACTGCTTGTGAGCCGGGAGGGTTGGGCCGACAGTTGCGACTTGTTGTAGGATTGGCCTAGTCGTCTACAAACAAAACTGCTGTCATCCTAAACCAGAAGTCTCACCTAGAAGCGGGAGTCCAACTACAACAGCACAAAGTAAAATTGGTGCTGAAGTAAAGGCTTCTTTCAGAGACCTGAAGGCCTTTTCCGCCTCTTCCGACCAATGAAATGGGACTCCTTATTTCAATAACCTTGCGAGGGGTATTATCTTCTGGGAAATCCTTTAATGAATATCATTAAATTTAGCAAATCCTATGAAGCTCTGAACTTCTTTGACAGAGGCTGAGGATGGCCATTCTGTGACTGCTTTAACTTTTTGTGTGTCCATCATCATTACTTCAGGAGAATCCCAAGAATTCCACTGATTATATGCTAAAGGCATATTTTTCCAATTTAACGTATAAACAGTTTTTTCTGAGTTTTGTAAAACTTCTTACATGTTTTACATGTTATTCCTCAGATGCTGAATAAATCAAAATGTCAATATACACTATTGCGCATTTACCAATAAATTCACTTAAGACATCATTAATGAACTACTGAAAGGTGTTTGGAGCTCTGCAAAGACCATATGGCATGACTTTGTATCTGAAAAGACCATGCTTAGTTCTAAAAGTGGTCTTCCATTTATCTTCTCTCACTCTGAGATGGTAAGCCACTCTTAAATCCAGTTTTAAATAAATCTGCACCCCTTAAACTTGATCTAGTAAGCCTGAGCTAAAAGGCAAAGCAGTTTTTGACAGTTATACTGTTAAGGGCCAATCTAGTCAATACATTTTCTTTTTTTTTCTGGCCATTTTGTTTCCACAAATAATTTATGAAATTGCACTAAATAGCCTACTTGGGCTCTAATACCTTGTAATTCCAATAGCTCATTATCTATAGTCTGGGAGACTTTTCTTCTATCAAATATTCTTAGAAATTCTCACTGTGAAGTCTCTCTACATAAACTGACTGTATCTTATTTTAAATTTTCATTTTCCTCTCTAACTGCTACTAATTAATTTTGAGTTACTTCTAGTATCCCTCCCAAGGTCTTTAAGCTATACCCTTTAGCCATTCTGCTAAATAATGTGGGAACTTCACTCTGTCAGCATTACCAGAGACTAACACCAAATTTTGGATACTTGTGTGAAGAATGGCTGTCTTGCAGATGAAATAGCTATGCTTGTTACGGTCTCCAGGTGGTACGGTTTCTGAAGGTGAGTAGTGTTTGTTCATCATTGAAGGTTTTTTGTTTTTGTAATGAGGGATTGCCAACTGAAGCATGAGAAGACACTGATTTTTGAACTGGGAGTAATGTCTAAAAAGAACGTCACTTCCAATAGGTTTAAATGAGCAATTTCCAGTGACTTTTCTGAGACGCTGCTGGAAATTTGTCCGACACTCACAAATGACTGCAGTAACTCAACTCTTTTCTTCAGAGAACAATGCATGTGTGCAGGAGGAACACTACCGGACAAGGACTCTAGTGAAGTGCAGCGTCTGAGGGACTGCACGTATCTTTTCAGCCTCCTCACAGTCTTCACTATCGCAAGAGTTTAACTTGACAACTGCTGCTACGAATGATCAAAAATGGCAGTCAACTTGAAGTTCCTTTTTTGGCACAATGTGCAACAACTCAGAGAATTGGGATTATCGCTGGGATTTTATTGTCTTTATCTGGTTCTTATAATTTAATAAGCAAGTAATTTTGGATGTGTACAAACTGATCTTTCTCTGAAACCTGACAGGGCTCCATTGTATGTATTTTCAGCAAGCCATTGTTCCACATAAAGGTCCACTGACTGACCCACTATCCGCTCAGGTAGGCCTATCATCTGTATAGTACTGCAGCAGGAGTGGCCCACTGCATCCTCCGCTTGCTTCCGGATGTGCTCTACTGCAGAAGCCAGTTCACACGCCGGGATCTAAATTCCAGCAAGGTCCAGGGGCCACAAGACCGTCTGCATCTTCTGCCTCCGTGACCCTGTAGCCAGTTTCCTATAGTCCACTCTGAGCAATCCTAAATCTAGGGCTACTCCATGTATCTTAGTACCTTAGTCCCTGGGGGGGGTGGGGTCATCAGGAGCGTAATAGCTCCTAGGATCTTCCCCAGCTGTTTTTTTCAGGGCATCTACAAGAGACCTGAGCATAGTTTCTCTGGCCTCTGGCCTCCCCCCTCTTCATATTGGGGTTGTAATAGATGTCCCTTCCCCATCGGGCGTTCTACCATGCTTAAGAAGAGTATGATTCAGTTAGAGTTCCCCCAGTCAGGGTTTCTCCTCGCTCCGAATTGTCTCTGTGTGTGGCAACAAGTAGTGTTGCATCTCTGTGGTAATCTCAGGTCCTAGAGTTCACACTCCTCCACAGATGCAGCCCCGCTGCCAGTCAGCTGTCCTCCTATGGATCCCAAAATCAGATCCCAGTATTGTCATGCCCGTCATTAGCTTGTGGCAGACAGTTTATGCCAGGACCTGTGGGGGAGAGAGTCCTGCTTGCAGCCCCCCCAGGAGCCAGCCACTTTCTATTTCTCTGGGGTCATGTGGATCCAGTGCCCAATGGTATAAGTCAAATCAAGTCAAAATAACTTTATTTTGTCTACAAGAGCCATAAAAGCACATAGCAGCAATATATAAATACACAAGGTTATATAAAATATATACAGCACATGAAACTAGATAAAAATAATAAAATTAAATGCACTCTCTCATAGGGAAATTATACATTCTTGCTAAAACCATTATACAGATAACACATGTCCTCTGTTAATCCAGCTTGCCCCAAGGATCTTGGCAATAGCAATCACTAATGTTGGCCAAGCGTCTGATCTGAGAATTCAGAGGGCCATGTTGAAACTGCAAACTCCCAGCAGTCTACAAGCCGGGGCCAGCCATTTCCTACGAGAGGCAGCGTATGCAGGGCAGATAAATAAGACATGAGGGAGGTTTTCAATGTGTGCTTTGCAAGCTGGGCAGATGGTTGTTTCTTCATGTGACCAGCGACTCGTAAGTAATCTTAGTGGCAAGGTGCCAATGCGCAACTTCCTTTCTCTTGGCACGGTGATTATGTCCCAGAAAGCCTCATATTTGCACATCTCTTTTAGGTTAGCAAAATAACCTGATAGTGTAGAGTGAAGTGCAACCCCCAGATCTTCAGAGTCTACCATATGCCAATACAATTTTTTTGAGGTTGCTTTTTGAAGGAAATTAGGTAGTGGTTGGAGAATCCCAGACTTCTTTCAAGCCCAAGCAAATAAAGTAGCCCCTTGATGTGTCTGAGCCAGGGGATACTATAAGAATGGTCAGCTTCTAAAATGACCTGCAGGGCTAAAGTAAAGGAGGCGAGCTCTGGGATAGTCCAAAGTCGCCACCAGTACAAAAGGGAACGTAAGCGTGCTTTGTGGCCAATAAGTTTCATGCCTAGATCCTTAAAAAGGGGGAACAGTGGAGTACTTGGCGGGAGGGACACAAGATTTCTTAGGAAATTATTTTCAGAAATCGTTATTTCTTGGACTTTGTCATAGCCCCACAGTTCAGCTCCATAAAGGGCTGAGCTCACAGTCTTAGCTTCATATATCTGGATTGCAGGGCGTATTGGTTTGGTATGCTAGAGGTAAAAATCCTTTATTAAAACCCACATTGTTTCCTTTAGTTTTAGTGCTTGCTTTGCAATATGTGATTTCCAAGACATTTATTCACAGTTAACATTATGCCCAGGTAACTAAATGTGCCCAGTTTTTCAAGTGGGGTAACCTCGAGAATAAACTTCCCTCTGAAGGATCTATGGGAATGGAGCATCATCAATTTCGTTTTGGAAGCATTGATTTCAAGTCCCCGCGTGGAGCAAAATTTCCTCAAAGCACGTGCGGAGTTTCCGTAATCCGCTTGGGGTCTTGGATATCTGGAGTGTTTCATCTGCAAAGAGCAAGACAGGAATTTTCTGTGTGCTTAATTAACGATGGTGCTTCAGCCTCCACTCTGAGTAGAGAAGGGATGATATCATTAATGTACAAGTAGAACAGGGTGGGGGTAAGGAAACACCCTTGCTATACACCCCTTGACACCTGGATTCTGTCAGTTAGCTGCCCCTTGTCATCTCACCTGACGATTGCATAATTACCCTCATGGAGCCGAATTAATAGTACAAGAATATGCTCGGGGATTCCCATTAGGGAAAGGACGTCCCACAGCTTGATACAGGGTACTACTGTCGAATGCGGATTTCAAATCCACAAAAGCAATATACAGATTCCCTTTGCCAATCAAAACTATTTTCCAGAATTAAAGCAAAAACCTAAGGGCTTGCTCAAAGGTAGATTTTTTTTTTACGAAAACCTGCCTGGAGTGGACTAAGGATGTTGTGTTCAGCCATCCAATCTTGAATGTTGCCCAAAAGGCAGTGACAGAACACTTTCTGGACGCAATCTATTAAGCTAATTGGCCTATAATTATAGGGGAGAGCTCTGTCGCCATTTTAAAAAAACAGGACAATAATGGCTCCCTTCCCGGCCTCAGGGATTGGCGCCCCAGATGCTATTGCATTCGCTATGATGGTCATATATGTTGACAAGATTGCAATGTCGGTTAAGAATAGGTCTGCTGGAACACCATCCGAACCAGGTGCCCTACCATGCTTTAGGGTACCTAAGGAATATGCTATGTCCGCTTGGGAGAACAGTTGCAGCACTGGAGGGGTGGGTGTTAGAGTAATAATTTGAGCAGGGGTCCTTATGCTCAGCAGTTGTACTATCATGGTCATAAGAGTACAACCTACTAAAATGGTCTACTCAGTCCTTTGTAGCAATGTTAGTTGTAATATTTAATTCACTGTTTCCTGGGCCACGCGCTACAAGGGACCAGAACTCACTACAGTCCCTCTCTCATGCAGCGTCACTAAGTGCTGCCCACTACTTGTCATCTTGTTCATGCTTGGCTTTGCAGACAGCTGACTTGTAAGACTTTCTAGCTGAGCGAATTGCGTTTACAGACTTAGGTTTAATAACTTGGATTAGACTCTTGTTTGGGGACCGGTACTCTTTGTTAAACCAGCAATGCCTACCCTTAAGCCTCTTGCTATCAGGAGCTATATCTACTGAGAAGTGGGCCGCAATACCCTTGAAGCATGAGGTGCGAGTTAAGCTTATTTCCCCGTTGGGGATTACGGGACCCGCCTCTAAATCCAACAATGTGGTCCGCAAGGTGTTGTTAGCAGCATTGATGAGCGTGGGTCGAGCCAGAACCTTATTCCACTTTAGGTGACGTTTGTCATTAACCAGACTAATTCCCTCTGGTGCTATTACTGAGGTGGTAATCATGGACAAGTGGTTACACAAAGCTTACATATGGACTGAAAGAGGGTTATGGTCGCTTTCAGATCTCTCAATAACCATCATGTTGATGACTAGGGGCATACTCTTATGTAGACTAGACAATAATCAGTTTGACTGGTATGGTTGACTTTGCTATAAGTGTGACAACCCTTTGCGTCTGATTTGGCCCTGCCATTAAGCGCCCTGAGTCCAAATTCCCGGTCAGTGATTTTACTTTGTCAGCAACCTGCGTCCACCTTTTGGTGGGCGGGATATCCAGAGCAGGGATAGACCATGCCCGATCATCCTCGTGGGTGGACCTGAGATCATCCCAGTCAAGAGGTTCAAAAGTGACATTGAAGTCACCTGCCAAAATGATTTGATAATGCTGGGGACAGTCTTGCAAAAATGCCTCCAGAACACAGAGGGTTTTGGATACCCGACCCAACCCCCCCCCCCATCAGTGATGTTCTAGTCCAAATGGTTAAACCCCTGGAAGGCCTGCCCCTGATACTGCGCAAAGCAGGGATATAAGAATTTAAGTAACCAGTTCGAAAGAGTGGATCTGTTGACCATGTCTCCTGGAGAAGACATATGTTGTGTTCCTCAATGAAGAAGGTAAAGGACGGGAGCGGGAGGCTAGATCTGAGACCTGCCACATTCCATGAGACAAGTCGTACCCAGTGATTGGAGGGACCGCCCTGTCCACTGACGTGATATTTGAAGGTTTAGCTACCAGAGGTTGGTTTGGCAGATGGAGTTGGTGGAGGGGTGAGGGATCGTTATCACTATTGCCCAGCAGGTTCTGGGTTGAGTGGCGGTATCCATCTAGGGGAGCTGGCCTAACCCTAGGTGAGGTGTTCTCATGCTTGGCTGTCTGCTCTTGGATTGGTAAGTGGTGTTCCTGGGGAAGGGAGAATACAATGTTATCACAGTTGTGCAATGGGTCATGGGCAGTCTGGTGGAATCTGTTATGAAGAGGAACGTGTGTGCTTGTGGTGAAAATGTTGGGAACTACAGCCAGACCAGGGACAATGGTTTATGTAAGTCTGAGGGTAGTTCAACATGTGTTTCGGATGGTACTTCAAGACAATCATTCTCACTGAGAGCAGATAGATTACCTGCTCGACAATAAGTGGGGTGAACCACATAGTTCACAGGCGGCCTAGAGTATTTGAACTGGATACAGGATTGCCCTGGGGCACTTGCCCTTGCGTCTATGGCCACAAGTTTATCCACCATGCTTCTGTCCCTAAATGTCAACTTTAGCATGTCAAAGTGTGTGCCTGGATCAGGCCTTCTGACTGCATCAATTATATCCTCATGTATAACACAGTAGCAGCCTCTTACTTGGCGAATCCAATGAATTACCTTATTTCTTATAGAATCTACCCCTTCCCTTTGTGTCAGTGGGTGTAGCTTGGGAACGTTGACCATTATAACAGTGTTTTTAGATTGAAACCGGTCAATGGCAGTTTGTGCAGTGCATTTAGGGACAGTGTCGCTCATGGATTTGGAGATTTGGTAGCAGGCATCAGATGCCTTTCCTGCGCCTAAGCTGTTGTGTGGGGGAGGCTGATAGAAATTCTTGATCTTAGCACCAGCTAAAGGTTGGCCAGTACAACTGGTTGCTGGTGATTTGGGCAACTTCATCGAGGTATCTAATGGATTTGGCATTGGGCTACAGATATGATTCATGATGGCCATGACGTCTGAAGGAATTAGCTGCTTGACTATTGCAATTAAGGAATTAACCATAGACTTGAGTTCTGACCCCTCCCTCTTTAAATCTTGTATGCATAAGATGTGCTGTGCATTTGTCTGGGCTGAATACACATTTAAGTCAACTGACCTACCCACCCTGATGCCTGGGTCAGGGTCTTCATGTTGGTCTGAGATATTTATTAAAGGGCTAAAGCGGTTGGTACACTGAATAGTCACTAGGATCTAGTGGTGGCTCATTCGCTGATAATGAGAGAGTGTGGGTGACGACATTCCTTCCCTCCCACTGTCCTGTTGTCAGGGTCGGCTTTAGGACTGGTGGCGCCCTGTGCCACAGTTTATTGTGGCACCCCCCACCCCATGACCTCCTCCTCGGTTTCACTCACTACCACCCAGCAAATGTGCCCCTCATCTCTCCATCGCTCCTCTTTCACATACATTCATGTGTTTTAAAGCACTTGTAAAGGCTGGCTTTACTAATCCACTCAGCTAGCCACATAAAATATAGGGGTAGATTTAAGAACCAATAGCGCCATTCTAACGCCACATTAGCGTCATTTTGTTATGCTAATGTGGTGTTAGAAGGCCAAAAACGCGGTGCCATATTTACAAAGTGGCGCAATGCATGCATTGCGCCACTGTGTATCCCTTTGCGCTACATTATGCCTACACCAAGCATAATGTATGCAAAGGTGGCATTCCCCTGTTGGGGGAGGAGGGGGCAAAAAAATGTCGCAAAGAAATCTGACAGATTTCTTAGCGTCATTTTTCTCTGGCACTTTTAACACCTGCTCGGAGCAGGCGTTGGAGCAGGCGTTAAAGCAGGCGTTAAAAGGAGGCATCTGTTGGTTACAATAGGCCTCTGGGGGCTTTGCAGGATTAGCATAAAAAATGTTTACGCTAGTCCTGCAAAGTGCGTGCCTAGAGTCAAGAATTCTGACACTAGTCCCCTAACTACTGCCGTACTGCGTGGTATTTTAAATACGGTGCAAACACCGTGGCATTAGGGGAGCGCTAAGGGGCACAAGAAAAGTGGAACAGCACTGTGTGCAGCACCACTTTTTTCAAATATGCCCCATACGTCATCAGTGCTTAATTTGTAAATAAAAAGATGCTGGTGCCCAAAGCCCTCCTCTTAAACATGCGGCTGCTGCAATTAAATGTGTGAATGCTGAATACAGAAGCAGCGTAATCCTGAAACCATCTCGGGCCTCTTCAATCCATTTACAGGCACTCCCTGCCCCTTCAGCTCACTTCAGCTCACTCTTGCGGATTTCTGCTTTTTCCCATTGTGGCGCTTTTTTGTTTTTCTCTTCCTCAATCTTCCCCATATGTGTCTTTTTTCTTTCAGTAAATGCATGAAGCAGATAAATAAGCACCAGCCCTCAAAAATAACTGCTGGCGCTCCGCAACGGAAACAACAAGCACAAATTAAGCATGGACATAGGGGCATATTTAAGAGCCCCTAGTGCCATTCTAACGCCACATTAGTGTCATTTTTTACACTAATGTGGTGTTAGAAAGCCCAAAACGCTGCGCCATATTTACAAAGAGGCGCAGTAATGCAAGCATTGCGCCACTTTGTAACCCGTTGCGCTACATTGTGCCTGCGTCAAGCATAATGTATGCAAAGGGGGCATCCCTTGTTAGGTGGGCCACAAAAATGACACAAAGAAATATGTCAGATTTCTTTGTGTATTTTTTTTCCCGGCACCTTTAACACCTGCTCAGAGCAGCCATTAAAAGGAGGCTTCCATTGTTTACAATGGCCTCTGGGTTCTTTGCAAGATTAGCAGCCACATGTTTGACGCTAATCCTGCAAATCACCGGACTAGCATAAAAAATTCTGACGCTAGTCCCCTAACTACCACCTCGGTGCGCCGTATTTTACATATGACGTACACATAGTGGCATTAGTGGGGGGTGCAAGGAAAGTGGCTTTCCTTAAATATGCCTCATAATTCTGTTTTTGGCATATTAACCCTCTATGCTACTTCATGTTGAGTCAAAGGTGCCACTAGGCAAAACTCCCATCTCTCTCTAGCAGGAACATTAATCACAAGAGGTATCTTGACAATTTAATTGAAGGCTAAACACACAAAGAACTTTTCAGCAGTTGCTTTTAAATCACAAGTTTCGGAAGTTATTGCTAAACACTGCAGCCCCCTGAGGTCAGCGCCCGGTGAGGTCGCACCGCTCGCACCACCCAAAAGCCAGCACTGCCTGTAGTGGCTGTGACTTGTTGGCCGCATTGTACGAATATGTCAGCAATTTTCTTGTGACCCGCCCCATTCCTGACTGGGTCGCACTCGCCCCCAGTTTTGCTGGGGTCATTATCCGGGGAAGATGTTAATTTTTTTTTGCATTCACCAAGAAGGTTGTCAATTCTGTCCATAACAGTTATTAGCTGCATGCTTATGTGTTTTCCGCCTAATTTTTAACACCGCCCCTGCTCCACCCTCTGTTGCTTTCTTTTTACCCATAAAAGGACTGTAATTGGTGGATAAGTATTCTATAGAGCGTTAGATCAGTGATACAACCTGCTGGATACAATAATAAAAAAAAAAAGAGAGTCAACGAGGCCCACTTGGAGATAAATGTTAGGGGGTGGCCCAGCCCAGCCTCCTCCGGGCTCCAATACGCATGGAAGGGCCCGCCCTTAGCTTGGGTCTGCGCGCGTCCTGCGCCGCGGAGTGCCCCCAAGAACTTTATAGCACTCGTTGGCCTGGTCAAGTGGATGTAGGCGCTGGTGAAAATGGCCGCCTTCTGGGGCCTCAAAGCCGTCTGGGATATGTAGTCCTTTGCCAAAGTTTCTAGCACGTCCCATGCCCCGAAGTGCCCTCACACGCTTTATAGTGCTCATTGGTCTGGTCAAGTGGATGCAGGTGCTGGTAAAAATGGCCGCCTCCTGGGGCCTCTAAGCTGGCTGGGATATGAAGTCCCTTGCCAAATTTTTTAGTGCGTACCCAATGGAATTGGTCAGATTCAGTCTCTTCCACAGACTCCCAGCCCCCATCCCCACACCAGGGCTACTGCTGCTCTGCCCTAAGTGGCTCCTACTAATGCAGCAGGGAGGGGGCACGCTTGACCAGCTCTGTGCAATACACCTCTCTGGCTGCCTTCTCTCCTGGCTTGGTCACATCCTGGACAGGCGCCTTCACCTGTGCATTTCCAGGTGTGCTATATCTCACTGCCACTCACGACTAGATCGTCTCCTCTCCAGCACAGTAGCAGGCACCTCTGTGTGTGCTCTGATGAGATGTGAATGGGGGAGGGTGAGGAGTAAGGAAAGCAATGAGTTGTTGTCCGCAACTGGGTCCATTCCTTCCCCTGAATATCCTTGGAGTCTCTGTTCCCTCATCGGGCTCTGCACCTGTTTGCCATTTTGTAGAGAGTTGGCCTCTCCTCCACCATGGCCCACAACCACTCTGCTACTGCTCATTATGCTCCTGAGTTCCCCTGATGTCTTCTCAGAGTTAAGAAACGTCACAGGCCTCAAGTTAAACAGAATGGCAGAATGAAGCATGGATCAGCAGCAGGAGCTCCAAGCAGAGTGTCCTACATCAACTTGTCCTTGGCCACTCTACATTACAGAGTTGGTGACCCAAAGAAGGTCAGAATAGCCTATACATCTCTATAAATGTTTTCCCAGGTTTTCAAAGTAACCGCTAACCACGGTAGTTGCCAATTCTTGTTTGTGATGAGTAAAAAAAAGCAGTTGTTAGACCTGGCATCTTTGGAGTGGTCTCCCCTAACTTTTTGCCTCCCAGGTTGTTGCTGTGTGCTGGACTCTATTTTTGCAGTTTTTGTTACTCTGGGCATTTTACCACTGCTGACCAGTGCTAAAGTGCAAGTGTTCCCTATGTGAAATTGTATGTATATTTGGCTTTTCCCTGATTGGCATATTTGATATACTAGGAAGTCCCCAGTAAAGTGCACAGAGGGGCCTAGGGCCTGTAATTCAAATGCTACTAGTGGGCCTGCAGCACTGATTGTGCCACCTACATGAGAAGCCCTGTAAACATGGCTCAGAACTGCAACTGCAGTTTGTGTGTGTGCAGTTTTTAAACTGCCTCTTCGACCTGGCAACCCTACACACTTGCCACGCCTAAACCTTCCCTTTTAATACATGTAAGGCACCCCTAAGGTAGTCCCTAGGCACCCCCATAGGCAGGATGCAGTGCGTGTTAAAGGTGGAACATTTACTGATGTGTTTTACATGCCCTAACAGTGGAATACGGCCAAATTTGATTTTCACTGTTGCAAGGCCTATCACCTCTCTCTCTCTCTCTCTCATAGGTTAACATGAGGGCTGTCTTTAACTACCCTTAAAGTGCACTTTCTCTTTGAGAGCAGATAGAAAATTGGAGTTTGGGGGCTCTGAACTCACAATTTAAAAATACATCTGTTAGTGAAGTTGGTTTTTCGATTGCTGGTTTGAAAATGCCACTCTTAGAAAGTAGGCATTTTCTTGCTTAAGCCATTCTGTGAATCTGCCTGTTTGTGGACTGATAGTTGGGCTGTTTGTGAATCTCCTCTAGACAGTGACACAAAGGGAGCTGGGGTGTAGCCTGAATATCCTGATGAGCCATCTGAGCTAGAGTGGAGGGAGAAGTGGTCACTTACACCTGAATGGACTGTGCCTGCCTTCACACAATGCAGTCTCCAACCCCCTGGTGTGTGTCTGGGGCCTGGCCTGGGCAAGGAAGGATCCTGTAAACAACAGACTTTTCTTTGAAGTTGGGCAACTTCAAAGGCAGAAAGGGGTATAAATAGTGGACCCAAAACCCCAGACTTTAGATTTCTTCAAGATCACTTTTGGATTCAAAAGGAACCTCTGCCAGGGAGAAGAGCAGAAGAGAAGTGCTGCCCCTGCCTGCGACTGTGCTTTGTTGGGCCAATCCTGCAGCTGCTGCTTCTGCCTGTGAAAGGGGACAAGGACTGGACCTTGTTGTGCATTCCTGCTTAAGAAGAACCTCCAAGGGCTTGGATTGAGCTTGCCTCCTGTTTTGAAGTCTCAGGGCCATCAAGGACTTCCTCTGCCAGCACCTGGACTCTCTCCTGGGACTCCGGCCCTGCAAAGTGGTGCCCCATCCAGTCCCTGGGCCCTTGCGAGGTGAAGTTGGCAGAAAAAGGATTGAAATCCACGCACAGAACACTGTGGGGCGAGTTTGCCACACCACTTGCAATGCGTCTCAAAAATGACGCACCACCTGCTTCGCAGCTAGAATAGACGGCTGGCAGATCGACGCATCGTGGCTGGAGAAACAACGCAACACCTGCTTGCGGCTGCTGTTAACGACACAAACCCCACTCAGCGTGGCTTTCTAACACCAAAAGACCACATTTCTCAAGAATTGTCTCTGGGTGTCAATGTCATCATGAACCTGTGCGGATCCAAGGTGCCCTGTCCAGAAATCGATCCATTGCTCGCTTGCGAGGGAGAAAAACAATGCATCGCCTACCTGATCAGAGAAGAAACGACGCAACAGCCTCACTTGCAAGTAAGGAATCGACGCATCCCTGACTTTTCTGATGCACGTTCACCCATGCAGCTTTATTTTGACGCAAACCAGGTACTTTGTTTAAAATCAACGTTTCCATTGTTTTCTATGGAGGAAGACTCTTATTCTTTTGAAAATTCATATCTTGGCTTGTGTATGTTGGATTTTTGTCGTTTTGGTCTTGATTGATTTAGATAAATATTACATATTTTTCTAAACTGGCGTGGTGTCCATTTTGTAGTGTTTTTACTGTATTAGTGTGTGTTGGTAGAAATACTTTACGCATTGCCTCTGAGATAAGCCTGACTGCTTGTGCCAAGCTACCAAGGCGGTGAGCAGGGGTTATACTGAGTGTGTATCTCCATTGCCATGACTAGAGAGAGGGTCCCTGCTTGGACAGAGTACAAACTGACTGCCAACCAGTGTCCCCATTTCTAACAGCAGTGATGTATGATTTGGTTGACAAATATAACTCTGAAATCTTTGGTGGATTTTGTTCTTTTTGGGTTAAAAAAAAATCCTAAATATGCACTATATTTTTTGTTAGTGTTGGATTTCCTTTGTGTCGTGTTTCCTTATTTTTAAGCTATTTGGTACTTTTAAATTATTTGCACTGATTGCTCAAAGCCACAGCTACCCAGGGCTGATCTAAGATTTTACAAACAAGCCTAACTGGACCCAGGACGGATATGTGAATTCATCAGACAGTGAGGTCGACACACCACATCATATAATTACCTGCTTTCCTCACAGTTACCAAAACCAACTAGCAAAGCTGTCTGCTTTCAATAACCCTCCAAATCACTGCAACAAGTTTCAATGATTAGGCCTGAACTCTCATCCATTTCTGTTGGAAAGTATCCACTGCTGTTGCATCAGAATCTGGTATCCAACTATAGTGTTTGTCTATTTGAAATGTTAACTTGCTCACAAAAAAATCCACCTCCAGTGGACCTCATTCCCTGGCTATTTTCTTGAAACAAAATTGATCTAGATTCCAATCTATGTAATCCTTTAGATCTCATTGCATTCTCATCCTCGGTAAAATATTCCACTTTCAGTTTTATTTTATGTTCCAAAGAAGCAGTTTCTTCACCAAATCTGACAATGAGATTTGCTCCTACTGATTGATATATGGGTCACCATAGACACACTGTCCATTCACATCAACACGGCACCCCCTCTCAAAATGTTTTGAAGTTTTTCAATGCATATAATCCTGCTGTTAGTTCTAGACAATTTATATGCTGACATATCTCCAACCCTGACCATCGACCACCTATCTCCTAGAGGCTTAAATGGGCACCCAATCTTGTATCTGTCTCTAAAATAAAATCTGGTACACATGCTAGGCCATACCATGCCTCCAAATTCTTTAGCCATCAGATATACTCTTCCTTCACTTCTGGTGTCACCATACTTCAAACCTTTCGTCAAAGCTTCTGATATCACTCTGCAATGCTTGTTAATGCAAAGGACCCAAAATAGCTGAACTGACAAAGACAGAAAAACTATCATCACTGCCAAGTCCTTTAACAAGTTTAGATTTCCTGAAACATGTTTTATTTCCTTCCTTATCAATCTCACCTTCTATGTTGGTAATAACAAAACAAACAAAATCAAATTTCCTCACCACAGCAAATTATTCTTTCACTTTCTACAAACTGAGACATCAACAGAATGCTGTCCAAATACATTTTTAGACAAACACCCCTTTCTCTTAAATATTGTACTATGGGCCACAGTAGCCTGGTTATGTGCCATGAGGCAGATAATAGGCTGAAACTGAAACCAGTAACATTGATTCTTCCATCTGAAGACTAACTGATCCCACCCCTAGGAATAGAGAACTACGCATTTTTTAAGTCTAGATTTACCATCAAATCGTTCTCTTGCAACATGTACCTCAAAATATGTATTCCTTCCATCTATCTTGAAATGACTGTAAACTACAAATTTACTCAGCTCTAATTTATTACATATCTCCATCCTTTGTCCTTCCTTAATAAAAAAATAAAAAAAGTGCACACAAACCTCTTGACAGTACTCACTGATAAAATAGTCTGTTTCTCCAGCAACTGTCCTGATTTCGCCATTCACTATTCACATTTGCTCCTAACCCCACACCAATTCTCATGGATCACTTTTGTGATTCAGAATCTCCATAAATTCTATTTTGGACCCTGGAATTGTTTCTATCACCCAAGGATCTTGTGTGATTGTAAGCTATGTTTGTACAAACCAATTTCAAATGTTCACTGACCTTTCAGGAGAATGAACCAGATTAAGTCACTGCAGTCACACTGAAATCTATTACTGTATCTTCTTCTTTGAGCACTTCTGCTTCTTCTAGATTTTCCCTTTAGTGGAAAGTACCCTTTTGCAGCTTGAACGTCCCTTCCACATCCTCTACCTTTATAACTATACTTGGTCTTTGGCCAATCACTGCTGCTAAATAGTTGCCTTCTGTCCCAAATCGTTTAGGGAGACGGATAATTTATTTCTAATGATATACCAAAAACTAGTTCTGCTTGAGCAGTGCTGTTTTTCTAGAAAAGTACTGAAAACATCAGCAAGTAATTTTAGGTGTCACCAACAGCATCTTTAGCTGTCTGCTGCCGAAAGATCTATAGCGCCCAATACCAATACTTACTGTGCACTTTGGGTCACCCCATTCCTCAGGTTTGGTTGGTTTTCATGTCTATCATTTGCTTGATTCTTGTTTGATGGCTTTTATTCCTTTTCTTTTTCCCACCACAGGAGCACAACTGTTGCACTGTATCCTTCCACCGCTTACATTCAGGGAACTACTTTATTCTTTTAGTATTCAATGAGAGTGCATGTGTTTTCTTGTTCTCTTGACTATGTTACTTAACGCATCACATCTTTGCCCCAATTCCATGCTCTTCCTGCTACTCCCCACCCCTAGACTATACATTGTTTCCCTTGGCCCTCTGAGCATTCTTTTGTTGTTTTGACCTTCTTCCCACCTGAAACCCCAACTCCCAGGACATTGGGCACACAACACAACCATCAAGGTCCTCGTCTGCAGTGTACAGCACTCAAATCAAGCCCCTGGGCTGGCAGCAGACATTTGCACACTTCACCAACTTCAAGCCCCAATACCGATATCTGCCCCACACTGTTACCATTGAGCCCTGTGGCATAGTGTGCACAGCACAAACATCGACTATCTGAGCCATCAAGCAAAAAAGCTTACGAATCTGCAGTAGGCCTTCAGTTCACAGCACTACTATACAGTGCTAGAAGGGAAAACACACGGGGGACTTGCAATAATTTGCTCACTCGCATGTGCGTGTGTTTTTTTATATTTATTTTGTAATGACCTCTCCAATGTAGTGCTTTTGTCATCATCTATTTCATTTCAGAGAAAGTATCTAGGCTTATGTTCCTCACCAACCAAGTAGAAGATATTGCCCTATGAAATAACTTTGATTATTTCGTATTGACCTTTGCCTAGAGCAGTGGTTCCCAACCTTTTGAATCCCAAGGACCCCCCACTGAATCACTGCTGGATGCCGGGGACCCCCAAGCAATTTGTACAATTTAGATTTCAAGAATTAAAACAGAATCTTACAACAAATACACAAATAAGAACACACCAAACAAATACTCAAATTACTAAAGATAAAATTATTTTATTTTGAAAATATGCAAAAAATCAAATAATTTTAATGGAAAGGTCGACACTGCATCTCAATGACTAACTTTTGACTGTTTGGTTTTATTTAGGGAAGCAAAATGCTCAGGTCAGATTCTACATTTTCCAAACCATTTGTTTCTATTTTTAGGTACATAAGATCTGAGAAGCTTTTTCACATATAAATGTGTGGGGAAAGGAAGTAAAACCATAAGGGCCTCTCTTCTCTCCATAACCTGTCACATGTAATTCATTTGTTTTATAGCACCTCTCATACCATTGTAGGGTGTGGGAGCGCTTTACAGTGGACTGTAAAGTGTAGGATTCACATGTCATCTATACTGGTAGGCATTTTTTAAGAGTGCTTGGTTTGGAGACATGCAAACTCGGGATTCATTAACACAGTGGCTAGCGTTGACTTTAATAATAGGAATGTATGTCTATGCAAGCAAACATTTTTTTACAAGCATTAGGATAATGAAAGACTGGGTAAACGCACAACTTTCTAATTTCTGAAGGTTGAATGCAGCTCTTTGACCGCAGTTCATAGCCCACTGTGCTACATTACGATTGTAATTTATGAAATGCACAGTGACAAATAATCTCTGTCACAAAGCAGTAACCCACTGTGCTATGCACATAAAATACTTTTTTGCATGATACACGTTCTTTGCAGCAGGCATGTTAACCCTCTGTGCTATCTTAGATGAGTCAAAACTGCCACTACTCAAAACTCCCATCTCTCTCCTGCAGGAACATTAATTACATGAGTTATCGCTTTTATTTTTTGCGAGAAAGCTGGTGGATGAATTTGCAGGGCTTTTTAAACTGCTGGATAAAGTAATGAATAGAAAAACACGCATGTGTTTCTGAGAGGCCCCAGCTGGAGAAGTGTCTTCCTGCCAGCTCCGCCTGCGGACCCCCTAGGAATGTGTCACGGACCCCTGAGGGTCCGTGGACCACAGGTTGGGAACCGCTGGCCTAAAGTACAAATACTTTTTATCACCCAGACTTTTAGTTCTCTTATTAGTAGGAGGCATCAATAGAAAATTCAAGAAATCTGATCTAGAGGAGCTGTATGAAACAACTGTGCAGTTGAAATCTCTGGGTGCATAAGCAATGCGAGGGAAAGTAGAGGTTACTAGGTGAACATGCATAATGACTCCCATGGATCGCTAACTATGACATCCAAATAAGCCAGAGGGGAAGCAGTTATGGACACAGTTGGTATACAAAAAAAATCTGCTTCTCAATGTGCTAATAATGCATTTGTCACAGGGAAATGACTGCACTTGGAATACTTGCTTTAAATATCAGGATTTATTGGACCACCTTTATTTTCACAACCATGGACAGGGTTGTAAAATTCTAAGATGTCAGCATTTGGTTTGATTAAAACTAACTAAAAGTGAGGTCTGGTGCACAAGTTAAATTGCTCATAAAGAATTGTATGAAATTTTGCTAAAAATCAAATGGGTTAATCAAAATATAAGCCAACATAATCTAAGCAATGCCTCTCAAAGAACAGTAATATTAGTGCAATAATACATTCCTTACAGAAAACAAATTACACATTTAAAGCCAGATGTAGGTAGGTATCCTTTTGCGAGTTGCAAATTGCAAGTCCCAGCGACTCGCAATTTGCAACTTGCAAAAGGATATGCAGAAAGGTGTCTCTGACACCTTCTGCGACTCGCTATGGGGTCTCAAAGACCCACCTCATAAATATTTATGAGGTGGGTCGCAGTTTGCGACCCCATAGCGAGTCTAGGAACTCACGGGGATGGTGGCCTGCTGGAGACAGCAGACCACCATGTCCGTGACTGCTTTTAAATAAAGCTGTTTTTTTTTTCTCTTTGCAGCCCAATTTCCTTAAAGGAAAACGAGCTGCAAAAAGAAAAAATACCGAAACCTTTTTGTTTCGGGTTTTTTCAGAGTAGGCAGTGGTCCATAGGACCACTGCCTGCTCTGAAAAAATATTTTTGTTTGCATTCACAAAGGGGAAGGGGTCCCATTGGGACCCCTTCCCGTTTGCGAATGAGTTACCATCCACTTCAAGTGGATGGTAACTGCGAGTTGATTTGCGACCGCTTTCACGGTCACAAATCAACTCTACATCGCGATGCGGTCGCAAATAGGAAGGGAACACCCCTTCCTATTTGCAAGTCGGAATCACATTTTGTGAGTCGGTACCGACTCACAAAATTTGATTCTGCATCGCGTAAGGGCTTTTGCACCTTGCAAACAGCGTTTTTCGCCGTTTGTGAAATGCAAAAGCCTTCCTACATCTGTCCCTTAGACTTTTCCCTGTGAATGGAACCATTAGTCTACCTGAATGACAGTGTTCTGACGTTTAGTTGTACAATTCACTGAAGAGAATATTCTTCAAAAACCACACCACCCATGAAAAAAGTACACGGAAACCAAGACGATTTTAAGAAGATTTTATTACAGATTGTTGTATAAAAATACAAAACAGTTCACATTACATCACAGTGCAAAAACGCAATTTGAGAACAAGTGGTTGGTCCCTTCAACAATAAGCCAACTAAAACCAAAAAAGCAAAAAAAAAAACCTGCACACACTACTGTGGGTAACCTATGGCAGCAGTGTTCACAAAAGGTCATACCAGAACAATTCTTTTTGGCAAGTTAACAGGAACTCTTTAAAAATCTGGCTTCTAGGACTATGTGACTGGCCTGTAGACTGCAGCCCAAGCGTTACACCTGGAATAGCCTAAACGGCCTACGACTGTTATCTCCTCAAACACGCTACAACCTCTAGGAATGTGTTTTTGTCTAGAGAAGGGTCCAGAGGCCAGCCACAGAAACACCCCTCACAGTGCATCAAAAAACGGGGGAACCTGTTGCTTGGACTAGCTCAATGCAGCATTCGCAATTCCCGGAGACTGACCTGCATGTGCTTTTAATTATCAACCCCAGTTATGATTTATAACTTATTGAGAGCTTATTGTTGGTTTTATGCTGAGCTACAAGAACCTGATTAAAAAAGAATCAACATAAAAGTGTTTTAAAAAGAAATTAACCCCAAAACAGTCCAGAGTTTTAAGGGGTGTGGAGCAGACATGGGACATCAAGCTCACAAATTAGATAGGCAAGCTTCTGCTTCCCTTAACATCCATATATTATAAGTGGCCATGGGACAACCAAAGTTAAGCTGTTGCCAGAGAGCTAAGCTGTATAACTGCGTGCGCAGTGGTCAAGGGGTTTGTGCAATAACAGTGAGCACTCAACGGCTGACAGCGATCCTGCTAGGAAAAACGAAAAATATTTTTATGAACACATCTGCAGATACAAGTGCATACCACCAACATATATCCATATATATATATATATATATATATATATATATATATATATATACATACATATATAGAGAGAGAGAGAGAGACAGATGTAGAGTGAGAATTATTTTAGAAAATAAGGCATAATAAATGTTTACTCTCAGCCATCTGCTTTGTTGCTGTCCATCACCCTCTTTGCCTTCCTACTGGGCTAAGGACAGGTTATATACATTTACTCAGATTGCACACTAGCTCCAGACCACCACTGAGGTAGGTAGCTGGCAGAATCTAGTCACAATTCCAATAGGAGCGTTTCATTAATCAACCCACTGTGGAAACTATCCCTCTGACATTGCATACCAATATGGATCAAATAGGGTTGGTATCCAACAAGCCCAGCTAGGTATACAGAAAAGGAAACTTGGCCCCACATTTATTCGATTTCTTCATACATCATAGCCTAGATTTCTCTGCATCTCAAATTCAGCTTGACTTACTAAAATTTTGCAAGGAAGAAAAAAAGTGAGGTCCTTTGAATCAATGCAAACCCCTAGAACGGTAATAGAAAATCATTCTCCAAGTGACAATGAGGTGTTCACAGTCTGGCTCACAAATGTACATTCTTCAAAAGTAATTACCCCCAATGGGCAAATGAAATAGAAGGTTCAGTCTAGCCCTAGATAAAAGCGAAAGGTTCTCAAAAGTCACTAGTAGAAATACTTCCAGAGGATTGCCATGAACATTTGAAAAAGAGGGGTGGGGGAGGAAATTGAAAATGTCTAGGGACTGAATCGCCATAAAACTAGCTCCCTAATAAACCGTCAGTTCAAAGCCATATGATGAAAACAGTATTAGTTTTCATTTTGTCCATCTTACTTCTAACATGCGGACACTTATACCATAGCCTTTTTACACTCCGATTAAATCAGGTTTCAGAGGTAAGCGAAAAATAAAAGGAGGTCACTAAATTTTGAAAATCAAGGGGCAATAAAGGTGTCATTGCTATGAGGGTCAGAAGCAGCAATATGCAGTTAACGTCCACAGGAGAAATATTTTGATTTAATTAAAATTGCAGTGGTGTTCCAATCTTTAGGGAATTTAGTAATGAAGGCAAGACTGACCCCCAGATAAAAAAAACATTCCTCTTGGTCGAGCTGAAAGAGGCTTATTGAACTTACTGGAGATTGCAGGCATCTCTCAGGAAAGAACATTGAACCCCTTTCCTACCCTACTGCTTCCTGAATCTCTCCGCCACCCTCTGGCATCCTGTTTCCAGTGTATAAGGTTAACAGGTTGGTGATGCCTAGACCAGATACAGAAAAGAAAACAGTCCATTTGTTTATGTGGCACAAAGAAAATGAAAGTATTTTATTATTTCTAGACAGGACAAGGACAGATTTCTTTGGGGTCTTTGAGAAGGTCAGTTGTGCCAGATCATCCTCCAAGTTATTTGTCTTGGGTGTCCAGTGTTCAAAAACACAAAGCGAGACTGGTCACAGTAAAAGCAACACATATGGGACGAGTATACTACAGAGAGAGAAGTCTAAGGGGCTATATGGAGATCATAACCTCCTTTCCCTCCTTTATAGCTTTTGCCACATCCCATTACACACAAACAATTTATGTACTTCCTGCCTTAAAAGGAGAGGAATACACCATTATGACTCATAACGCTTAAGTTTCCACTTGATGACCTCACAGAGCATAAGATAACAAAGTGTCCCAGAGGAACAAAGTTTACATTGACCACCTTCCAGCGGGTCATCAAAACTCCTTCTCCTGGCTTCATAAAATGATTCTGCAACTCCAGGTCACAGACAGCTAAACAAAACAGTTTTTGCGAGATATCGTCCATTCCCCTAGTGATGGGAGTTAGGCTCAGAAATGTCAGTATTATCAGTAGGTTTTGGCACAATGGTTTATCTTTCCACGGAATGTGGTATTAGCTCGCTTGCGCTGGCAAATAAGGATGCCATTCTTTTCCATGAGCACATACAGACCATTCGGACATCACAGCCTTGAACATATTAATGTCAAAATATGTGATACAGCAGGATTAGACATTGCTGACTCTGGTCTCCTTTGACTGGTTTGGTGCCGCAGATGCTGACATCACCAGCGACCTCTCTCTTCTGACATAGCGTGGTTTTCGAACTGAAATGGTCAAGCAGAAAACAATTAGTTTCTACAACATGTTTTAAACTTTTTTGAATTCACATACCAGCCCAAAGGATTTAATCACAAATAGAGACGTGTCACCAATGCACCAGCCTTCTCGATCTCTCCACATATTAGGAAGTCCCAGAATCATTACACTACATTTCACTAACTAGCATCCTATTTAATGGACCAGTCTCCTACTCAGAAAATGGCCCAGATGCAAAAAAAAAAAAAAAAAAAAAAGTTTCACTAGGTCTAACAAATTTCAGTAAAAACAACAGAAAGGCTAAAGAAATCGAACCTGCAAACCACAAGCATTAGGAAACCTAAAAATATTGTATTGTATTGTAATAGTATTTATATAGTGCTTACTATCCCTGACGAGGCGTTGAAGGGCTTTTCGGCGAGTAGCACGCTACTCCGGAACCCAAAAGGAATTAGTGGTGGATTAGCATCGGGAAATACAAGTACAGTTTTATTATTATTATGAGTTAATTTGAGCTGTGGATATGTGAGTTTGTTAGTTGGATTAACTGGAGTAATGGAGGGGTAGAGGAGAGAAGAATCCAGAAGTGTTAATAGGATTTAGGCTTGGGATGAGTAAAGGAGAGATGGAGGAGGGAAGGGTCTGTGGAAAGGGTTAGGGAGATCATAGTAGCAGGAGGGGCTTTGGATCAGTTAAAGGTGAGATAAATGAGGGAGAATTTAGTAGAGTTGTTTCGGAGATCATGGTAGTAAACTGAGGTTTGGGTGAGTTATATGTGGAAGAGGAGGGAAGAGCTTAGGCAGGGTTATTTAGGAGATGAAAGTAGCAGAATGGAATTGGGATGAGTCAGAGTGGGAATGGAGGGTCGATTGATAGAAACAGGACATGGTGATGGGTAGACAAAGCTTACAAGAGAGTAAAAATATCATATATATATATATATATATATATATATATATATATATATATATATATATACACACACACATTTTTTGATCATTATTTTTCTTTAATTATTTATTCTTTATTATTAATGTTTTTTTTGGTAGATTTATTTATAATTTTAATATTTATAGATTTTATTTTATGTTTATTAAATTTTTTCTCTAGTACTGTAGGACTAGAGTAATAAATAGATATGTAAATACAAAGTAAAAGAATATATGTCCAAGGAGTATAATGGATATTATATGAGAAGAAAAGTAGAATTGTTTAAACACAGACTTTCAAGATTTGTAATATTTGAAGCTAATTAATAAGTGTACTTTTCTAACATTTATTTATCTTTACTCAATTTTTGAATAGTCAAATGCCTATGATAATAAACATTTGATCAGTGTGATATAAAATGTGAGCAGGGATTCATAAGTATCTAATATAACAACTTATCTATCATTGGAAGGTATACAAGAAATATAGAAAAATGCTACTAAAGAAGGACTAAAATAATGGTGTGTGCTGGCACATTTTAATGGGCGCTGGATGGACAAAACAGGAATATGGTACATGCTGGCAGACCGGTATCTTTATCCAATCACAGCAACATTGCACATCCCTGCACACATAAGTAGAAATTACTTTGTGAACAGTATGACCATGTTATGAGTTAATAAGAACATTATGCAGATATGCAGAGGTATGCCACAGTTGTATGGTGTGTAAAGCTCTAAAGATGAGCTAAAATTACACTGGGTTTATCACCCAGAATCGGTGGGAAGGAAGACTTGCATGATCAAAATGTAACATTGCAAAGTATGTGCAGAAACTTAACATTGATGGACACAATGCCGGTTGCACTTATGAGCATGAGAAACTCCCCTGATGCAAAACCAAAATTGAGCCCTATGGAACAGTTACTGTAATGAAAAATATCAGGCATTCATTACAGCAGAGAAACAATCCTTCCTCCATGCACCACTAAAGCAAATAATTTGCCTCACAATCACTGAAATGGAGAGCAAAATCTATCTGTCCAAGCAGACTTACCAACCATCCGTTAAGTTTATGCCTCACGAGTAACTATTCCACTAACACTAATCAAGCCATATTCACAGCTTAAATGTAACTAGGGAAAAATGTTATGCTATTCATCAATTGTCTACAATGAATACAACAATATCAGTTAAAATCATAAAATGACAGTAAATACAATTTAAAACATGCTCAAGAGACTCCAACAGTTAGATGTTTTTAGTTACCTGTTGCATCCAGATGTAAACATGGTCTAAAAAACTCAGGAGATTGAGACGGAAAACAATAGTTTATTACCTCTATTTGTTCTTGCATTTGCTTCAATAAAGGAGGCTCAAAGATATTGTTTTAGCAAGGCTAGCAGTTTAGGACAACCACAGATGATATAGTATAAAGTTTCTGCTTTGGGATCACAGAGTCGGCATGTGCTCTTGCCTTTAAAACAAATTACAAGTTCCTTAAAATTGATACAGTGGGATATTAAATATTCTGGCTCTCATGTATTTTCTTTTGCTGGCTGCCTTCAAGAATGAATCAAGATACTGTGGTTTAACATTTAAGCAGTTCTTTCCGTCCCAAGTGGTGACACTGCAACAAGCACATTGAGACCCGATGGGATTTTGTTCTCTGATCCTCTTGCCAATGTTGTCTAGGTTCAATTCCAAAATGTTGTGTCCATTTCGTTTCAGTTCTTTGGAAACTAACCCTATTACCGTGAAAGCTTTACCTTACTGCAGTCAAACGGGTAACTTTTTGTTTCACCTGTATGAAAGGTAGCAAGTGATTTTACATTCAAACACAGCAGGAGTTTACTCTGAGGAGCGGTTGCACATAAGCGTACAAAGTGTCTTACATCCTTTGTGTGTGTATATGTATATACATATATATATATATATACACATATACACACACACACACATATAATATATATATATATATATATATATATATATATATATATATATATATTTTTTTTTTTTTTTTTCTAATTCAGCTATTTATTTTTTATTAACTATTGAAGAAGCAGAGACCAACACAGGGACAAGCATCATAGCTAATGATGCTGTTAATGCATCCAATTTGTTCTTCTTCCATAAAGAATGACAAATCTTATAGACTTATGAGTCTAAATGAGTTATACCATGATTGTCAAAATAAGGTGGTCAACCTTGTTTGCCGCCCAGCTGATCCAGTAAGTCTGCAATGTACAGCGAGAACAGAACGGCCAAGATGCAGCTTTGCATAAATCCATTCAAGGTTTGCATTTTGGCGAACAGAGCACTTTTGCTTGTTAGTTTGATTCTCAGCCAGGTGTCCTTGTATAACTTTTATGAAATGTAATAATGAGTAATCTATTTCCGTCCTAATAACTTGTTTCAAAGCTATTCACACTTTATTTTCTTGAAAGTTGTGCTATAGTTTATATAGCAAGCATAAATGGTATAGTCTTTAGTGCTTGCTTTTTTGGCTACAATAATTAATGGTGTGAGGTTATTGACAGTTGAGCAGCTAGTTTGAAATCTTGTTTGAGTAAATAGTATTTTATTTTTGTCATTCATCCAGCTTGGCAATTTGTTAAGTAGATGTTTTTCAAATAAAGTGGCGTCACAATCTAGGAGGACTATAAGCTGACAGCTCTTTAGCTGTTTTTTTCAGTCCACTGTATTGATCAAATAGATGCTTGAACCTTTCCAACAAGTCGTAATCAATCCCAGTGACAAAGTCATACAAAAATAGTAAAAGTAGTAAGGAACTCCACAAACTGGGAACACATTTTACAACATTGATTGGTAATCCATTCGGTCCAGCGGCACTCGAGGAACGACTTTTGTTGATTGAAGCAACAATTTCATTTTCAGTTCTAGAACGTGATGTTTTTAAATATGACACTGTTGGAGTTGATCCATTTATATTACTTACATATAAATCTTCTATATGGACTGCTCAAGTGTCACTTGAGAGGAAAAGGTCTTTGATATTTTATGTGGTTCAGTAACTTGTTCAATCAGTGACCAGAATAACTTAGTGTTGTTTGACAGTGTCTCTTTATTTCTTCTATCTTTTGCATTGTCTGAAACTTCGCATGCTTAATCGGGTGGTCGAGTTCAGTGGACTGAGGATTTAAAAACAACAACAACAAAAAAGCTCTAATAATACCTTTTTGCATTTGAGATTAAGCAATTTGTTTTGTGCCATGATTGACCGTTGCTCCTAGGTTTGTTGTGGTTCATTGATCTGGATGAAATGAGGCAGAAAGTTAAGGATAACAGTAATTCCCAGCTTGCTAAATTTAAGTTTGCTTGATTTAGAAATCAGATGACAATGTATGTGTCATAAAATCAAATTCCTTTAATCGTTACACTTTTAAGGTTAGGTCTGTGTTCCATCTTATTTGTTTATTGATGTGATAGATTAATTAATTATTTTATCTGGGTTGTACTGAATTCGATTGAGGCTCTGTAATATCTCCTGTAGGTCATGATCTGTGGGGCATTCCTTTTTAAAAACATTTTTGCCCATAACTCACTGCACAACCTTCTCTTTCTGTCTAGGTCTGGAATTATGTGGCTGAGGGGACCAAATTATGCAGTAGGATTGTCCCATTTATGTGTCAAGAAAAGTCCAGTTATGTATTTACAACGCCAATAGCTCTAACTCAAGCAAATACTAGACCTATTGCATTGCAAGTGCTCGTTATTCTTTGGCTGAGAGTTGGTGTCAAGTAAGACTTCGGAGAAGCAAGAGAAGAATTTATGGACACAAGATGCTAATCGTTAGTAGCTTTGATGAATGTTTCCTGGATGCATTGTTCAAGATAATTTGCTTTGTTCTGGTTGGTTAAAAATTGGGTAATTTTTTATTACTTACAAGATCATTGTAGATTGTGTTGGGAAATGTGTTACTTACATTGTTGATTGCCAGTTTTTCAATCTCTTCAATCAATTTAGCTGGTGTTTACTTAAATACGGTTTAACTCCACTCAGCTCTTTTTCAATTCCAGAGTTTGATAGTATATTATTGACCTTAATTTGATGTATTTCTGGGAGGGTTTCTTTGAGCGATTTGTGGAATGCTTCTTACTTGCAAAGTGCCAACAGCTCAGTTATAGGTTTTGATTTATGGATAGATTTTATGTTTCATATATTCTAAGTGTTCGCTTTGCTACTGGAAGTTTCAACAATGGCTCACAGAGTGGTAAAACGTTGAGGCCACAGCATTTTCTAGCTTAATTGTCACTGCAAGTAATTGTAATAAGTCAATGAGATGCAGGAGAAATTAGTACTGTGGAAGAAGTAACTACTGCTAGTTTCAAGTATAGTTAGAATTTCTTCAGTTTTTTTTCTAATAATTTATAATATTCATGTAAAAATTTTAAGTCGCTGCTAATATTGTTCAATGATGAAACCTGTTTAGCAAGCAGTGATTATTGCTAGTCAAAATGTTCTGCATCGGTGCCAGGATAGCACTGACCACCACCCCATCCCCCATGGCTGCCAGTTCCTGCTATACAGGAGGTGTTCTCTGCATCAGTTTGATTTCAGATTGGACGGTCTGTGTTCTCTTTATGCATAGAAGTTTGAACAGGTATTTTTTTTGGTACTGTTCACTAACAATTAGTCCATCTAATTCAATCAGAAATTCTGAATTATGAAAATAACTATCAGAGGAAGAAGAACAAACATGTCTACCTTTACTGATTTCCTCAGGTTCTTGTATTTCTTAAAAGGAAGTATCAGAGTTGTTATACATTTATATCCATGCATGAAAGATTGTGCTTATTTCAACTACTGTAGTAATATAGTGGGAGGGTGGGGTCGCGCATTTGGAAACAGGAAGGAAGGACTGCTGAACCGGCACTTGGGGACGGGGCCAAGTCCCCCTTTAAACTCGCACAACGTGCCCGCTTCGCGGGTCGCGCATTTGAAAACAGGAAGGAAGGACTGCTGAACCGGCACTTGGGGACGGGGCCAAGTCCCCCTTTAAACTCGCACAACGTGCCTGCTTCGCGGGTCGCGCATTTGGAAACAGGAAGGAAGGACTGCTGAACCGGCACATGGGGGCGGGGGCAAGACCCCCTTTAAACTCGCACAGCGCGCCCGCTTCGCGGGGCGTGCCTGGGCAAAGCCCGGGCCAAGGGCGGGCCCGTCCTTTGCCCATCAGTGCCCGGAAGAGGCTGGGCTGGGCCACATCCCTTAGTTTTTATTTTTTTGCTGTGTTTCTCAGGGGTGCAGAGCGAGCTTTCCCTCTTTTTCTATTTTTCTTCTCAGCATGGGGAAGCGTAAGGCCTGATCCTGCTGCAGTTAAGTCTAAAACCTCAAAACTTAACAGAGTAACGCAAATCCACTCAAATTGCATCTCTAGAGAAATCGACAACTTAATTGAGGAAGTGGAATCTATTCTTAAGGAAAAGGAAGGTAATGCTTGCAAGAGACTGAAACCTGCAACCCTACTTCCGTTTTTAACAACAGGTCCTAATATCTCTACCGATGCTCAGCCTCCGAAAATTTCTGTCCAAGTTCCTCTTCTAGGCAGTCGTGTCTGCTCAATTCTTCACCTCCACCTGGCTTAGTTGACAATTCAGATGCTACTTTTCTTGATCCCATCCTTAGTGGGATTCCTTGTGTAAATCGGTTCTCCATCCTGGACCACTCTGATTTGGCGGGTGACAAACAATCTTTGATTCCTCCGCCTCTCAACACTTACTGTGATCCTCCAGGAGAAGATGTTCTAACAATAGTCTCCAGTTTAAAACGAGAAGTTGGGGAGCTGAAGGGTCTACTGTCTGAGGTCCTCAAACTCCTCAAAAAATCTGATTCATCCTTTCAGTGTACTTTGATCCCAGCGCCAGCCCAATCTGCCTGTCCACTGGTTCCTGCTGTATTGCCAGTTATTTCTCCATCGCTTGGGGATCTTAACAAGGGCCCCTCCAATAAGCCATTTCATGGGAAATATTTGGCCCCATTGCCAGCATATTCGACATCTTCTTTTCCCAATTCCGACCAATTTGTGGCCCATCCTACTCATGTGTCTAATCTAAACTGCATTTACTTGTGTAATGTCCCTCCTCTTACATCCCATATCAGGGAAGATACTTCTTCTCTTATCAACAAGGTGTCATATTGGATTCGCCACACTAGGGGCTGTGCCTCTATTATCCATTCTGATATTGTTTCTGCCTCCCGTGTGCGTGGTTGTCCCGGTGGGCGGGACACTATCAAAATTAACTTTGTTAACCCTGCGCTAGTCACGGGGCTTTTGCAGATGGAAGCCCGCAACATGTTTAGAACGGACTTGGATATATATTTTAGAGAATGTCTGCCCGTTACGGGCCATAAGATCCTGCCCGGTCATTCTCTTAGGGCTAAGAAAAATCCTTGTAATGCTCCAGTTCCTGCTGCTTTTCCTGGTTTGTTGTTTTTCCCTGCTGATGGGGCTGCCTTGGTCTGCAACCCTAAAGGTGCTGATACCCGAGACCCCGTTTTTTTTAGGGGACACATCTGACGTGGATTGACTACGCCCTCCTAATTCCTGTAAACTTAGCGTTCCACACTTGCAGGCCGTGTCACCTCAAAGACCTTTAATCGGCTTGGGCTGTCCCACTCCAAGTGTTTCATCCTGCATTCCTAAAGCAATTTTCAATCTAGCTCTGGATGTTGATTCTGGCACGCCCACTTGTAGCACTCTACCTGCTTCAGGGAACTTATTGTCCTGGAACGTGGCAGGCATCAAGAGTAAACTGTTTGACTCTGAGTGGGGGGCTTATGGCGAATCCTATTCAATCTGCATGTTTCAGGAAACCTGGGCAACGGATTGTGTGTATAGACAAGGCTATTGTTCGTTTATAAAAAAGGCAATTCAATATCCTAGGGGAAGGGCGACCGGGGGTCTATGTACTTGGGTCAAGCTGTCTGAGATGGGCAGGGTAAAGGAAATTGCTGTTGACTCCTGTGACATTTTAGCCATAGCAATACAGCCAAACTCTGGTACTCCTGTGTTATGCATCAATATCTACAACAGACCAGGCCCTTCTAACCAACAGTCTGACACTATCCATCTGCTGCATAATCTTCTATCTGAACTTCATTCTAAATATCGTGTCATCATCGCAGGCAACCTTAATGTCCAAACTAAACTTGACTCAGCCTTTGTCGAGTCCACTCAGGCTGAAGATGAAGTATGGAATGTCCCCCGCTTCCAATTTAATCTATGCCACTTATTTCCTCCCCTAGGGCGTCACAGATAATAGACCTTGCACTTACATACGGCCTTCGTTTTGGAAATGGCCGATTTCCAAATGACAAACCTGCTAGGCCTACCTTTTTCAGAGGATGCTATAGCAGTTTTCTGGATTACGTTATTTTAGATCTACGAGTTTGGCATCTCATAACTAACGTAGAGGTGGGTCTTCGCCGTACTAGTGACCATGGCCCTTTACAAATTGCATATAATGCAGCTCTAGTTTCAGAGCACGATCTGCCTACTGTTTTGGTTGATCCCAATGATTTGTTGGAATTGTCCACTAATAGGCGTGTGGTAAAGTGGCCCTCGTTTTTTAAATCTAATCTGCTTAACAACAAGCTCTGCACCATGGTTTCCTGTCACCAGCTCTTTGAGGACTCTACTGCATTATCTTCCTCAGAAATTATGTCTTCCCATGTAGCTTTTTTTGCAGAACTCAAGGTGCTTTTCACTAAATCTCCTAAAACCCAATTGAAATCCTCTCACCTAAGTGCAAATGGTTCGACAAAAAGTGCCGGGTGGCTAAGAATCTTCTGTCTAAAGCTTTAAAGTCAAAGAACCGGGATGCCATTATACATGCGAGAAGAAACTATGTGTCTACTCGCAAGTTATCGAAACTCAAATATGAGGAAAATTTACGGGAGTGTCTGGCAGAGGCGGCTAATGCTCGCGATGCCAAACTCTTTTGGACCTTGGTTTCGCGTAGAGATCCTGCCCTGTCATCTACTCCTGAATGTCACATTGATCCAGAAACTTGGCTCTCCCATTTTGGGGAATTGTACGGCTCTCGGTTGGATTCTGATAATATTTCTACAGATTTTGCATTGTGCCAGCCTGATGTGCCGCCCTTTACTTTAAAAGAAACAGAGATGGCAATTTGTGCTCAAAGATCAGGTAGGGCCCCTGGCCCAGATGGTATTCCCTCGGATCTGTATAAGTCAGATCTATCTGTATGGACCCGGTACATCAACAGGGTATCGAATACTGCCATGGCAACTCAATCCTATCCGGTCTCGTGATAGATGGCAATTATTGTCCCCATTCACAAAAAAGGAGACAAGAGCTCCCCAGGGAACTATAGACCCATTAGTCTATTAGATAACTTGCAGAAAATATTCTCGTTCCATTTGTTATCTAGATTAAAACACTGGATAACGCAAAACCAGGTCTTAAGTCATCTCCAGGCAGGATTTAGGGACAAGGTCAGTACCATCGATCAGATCTTCCGATTTACTACCATTAAGTGGAAGATCGTAGACGCAGATCAAAGCCACTTATTTGTGGCCTGTGTTGATTTGAAATCTGCGTTTGGCCTTGTCCCGCGCGCCAAGCTCTGGGAGGTCCTCAGTACTACTGGTGTTCCGGGTTCTATGATTAATATTATTAAGGATCTTTATTCTGACAACTGTGCCAAAGTCCGCTGGGGCGTGACTGGCGATCTGACCCCAGCTTTTCCAACAGCATGTGGTGTGAGGCAGGGGTGCATTCTGGCGCCTACCCTGTTCCTCTTGTTTATTAATGCCGGTTTGCCATACCTTTAAGATTGCCAAAGTGATGCCCCTAGCTTGGGTGGGCAGAAGCTCCCTTGTCTTTTGTTTGCGGACGATACTTTGCTACTTTCGCGTACTGCTATGGGCCTTTCTATACTGCTCTCCAGATTTATGGAGTTTTGTATCAACCATGGGTTGTCAATCAATTCAGCAAAAACAAAATATATGGTCTTTGGGGACACCAGGCACAAAATGAAGAGGCCTGTATATTTAGAAGGTGTTCCCTAGGAAAGAGTGGGCACCTTTGATTATTTAGGCATTAAAGTGGAAGATTCACATCTCTGGCATGCTCATCGCCAAAAATCTTTATTGTGCCTGAAGCAAAGAGTGGGTGGCATTGCAAGATTTGCCTCTAGATCTCCCAAATTTGCAATGTCCCCTGCCCTCGAAATATACAAATCTCAAGCTAGGGGGGGGGGGGGGTGCCCTATACGGCGCTGAACTTTGGGGCCACTGCAACTTGACGAATTTGGCAAGGGCCGAAAATCAGTTTCTAAAAATGCTGCTAAAGGTTCCCTCTAGTACACCATCTCTGCCCATTCGAATGGACCTAAACCTTTTTTCAATTTCGCAGATTGCTGCTTTAAGGCCTCTGCTGTTTTGGATTCGGCTATGGACAACAGATGCCCTAATTCCTTTTCGTTGTGGGCTTCTTAATTTGGTGGGCCGTGAATCTACTATCAAATGGTGTGTTTTCGTTGAACGATCCTTCACCCAGGTCGGCTTAGGGTCCTATTGGCAGGATCCCATTTCCATTCCCAAAAATGCTGCGCAGCTGTTAAAGGATTCTTTTTGGCATATTGTCCAGATTGGCCAATTTGCCGATTCCGTCCCGCTGTCTATGTCTGATAATTTCTTATCTGTTAAATGCCATTACGAATTTGATCCTTTTATGGACGCAGCGTTATCTCCATTTGCTCGTGCCCTTTTTTTATTAGGTTCAGAATTGGGTCTCTCCCTTTGTGCTCCTTAACGTATAAATGGTCCAGTTCCATCAATAGATCCAAATTCTGCCCGATGGGTTGTAAAAGTGAAGAGTCTGTTTCACGTGTCTTTTTTCATTGTCATGCATATTACAAACAAAGAGCTCTCTGGCTCATCCCGCTTTGTAAACAAATAGGGGCCAGATCTTGTTTTCATGCTGAGAGAATTTTAAAGTGTGATTTATCCGTCCAGATAGTTTTATCAGTGGCAACATTTCTCGAATCAATCTGGCGGTTTAGATTAGCAATTTTAAGGAATAAGACTGGGTAGCTAATTCTTAGTCTTATTTATGTATATTTATTGAATTTGGATGCATGATTTTAGTTTTCACCTTGTAGGATATAAATACTGGTTCACTATATTATTGATTATTTATTGATCTATGGAACCTGTCTTTTGTTGAGTGGACTTTTATTTATTATTAAGAGGTGCCCACCCTGTTGCTCATTTTGCTTGGTTCTTAAATCTTTCTTATTCGTTCTTAACTTCTTTACTCTGCTTTTATCTTTAGTGTTTTCTTGCTTTAAAAAAAATTCTTGATGTGTATTGTACTTTTATGGTATGTTTTTACTTACCGAAATAAAGTTAAATTAAATAAATGAAATAGTGGGAAGGTAGTTGGTATCTAAGTCACAATTGTTTATTCCCTTATTATTTATCACAAATTGATTGCTGTCCTTTATTTTTATAGTGGGGTGCACTGCTTGTACCTTTGTATAGATTCAGTTTGCTAAATAGTCACAGGGCCAAACTGTGGTGAAATTGGTCTGGGCAGACATGTAAATGTTTTGTTCAGAAAAGAAAGGGAACAATCTTTGCTAAAATATCCCAGACTCCAATACTCTTGAGTTGTACTGGTTTGTAAATCTGGAGTCTCAATGACTACATCTACCTGGTGACATATTTAATTCCTTAAGATACGAGCAGAGTTCCTACATAAAACACACATATTATTAAAAAACATCACCCTGAAGAACAAGGCTGCAAATTAAGTACCTGCTTTTTGCCAAACTCAAACCACTAAAAAAAAAACAACACAATACTAGAGAAACGCAGTCTCCCAACTACACCAATGTTACCCAGACTTCTTTTTTATGCTCTAGTATTCCACAAATCCAAAATAAAATATTGACTCTTGCAGCATTCTTTGCTTGTTATAACCGGACAAAACACACTAACATTCTACAGACACCCACTGATAAGGTACTCTTTAGTCAAATCAGATGCGTGTTCAGCATCTTCTATCCCCACATAATTGCAGTCAGCCCTCCAAAATGAAAAGCATTAATAGTCTGGAATACCATGAATTTCCACCTCAACTAAACAACTCCATCTAAATAGACTTGTCAAAATACCTAATTTTGAGACATTCAGTACTCTGCAATCAGGCTTTTGCTGAAACAGGTTCCCTAGGAAGCAATCACCTCAATGAACACTCTGCTGCTCCCTGTAATACACCCACTTACTCTTCACTCATGACTATAACAACATCTCTTAAGTTGCTGCACATGAAATAAAGTAATATGTTATAATACAATCTATGCAAGTCATGCAACATTCCATGTGTGATGTCACATGATTCGACCACTGAATTGTAACTAAAACTAAGGATTCAAAATACTAAGCTTTATAGCTGAAAAAGGATCCACAACATTTACCGAAGCAAAGCCAAAATCTGAAAACTTACAATTAGAATTTATGCATAGTATTTCACTGGAAGGTCTTTTGAGTGTCAAGTGTTTTCTGAAGGTGCACCAAAGGCAAGCCCGTCTGCACCCGGACCGCACCCAGCTCCAGGAACCCTGGCCCTACTCACCCCCACACAGATACTCCTCCATGGAGCTCCATACCCTTGACCCCGGACACAACAACAACTGCTGCCTCACATCACTCCGCAACACAGCGGGACCATTCACCTGCACCCACTGCCGATGATACTCCACCCCAGGACTGAGCACCATCACTGCCACTAATACCACGCCATCCCCGTTGACCGGTACATCCTGTTCAACGCCAGATCGCTCTGCAAACACACAACTGAAGTCTTGGATACCATATCCACCCTCGCCCCAGAGGAAACCTTTATCACAGAGACATGGCTCACCCCCGTCTTGGTCCCGGATATCGCCAGGGCAACACCCCCTGGCTATAAAATGAAACACTGTGACTGCACCAACAGGCATGGAGGTGGCATCGCCATCATACACAAGGAACCAATCACCTGCACTATCACAAATGACAAAACCACACTTATGGAACACATGATCTTCCAGCTCTACGCAGATGACAACACCATCATCCAATACACCCTCGCTCACAGACCACCAGGACCAAGAACGCAACGCCATCACTGAATTCATCACCCCACTCGCCACTGAATCTGAACACTACGTCTTCCTGGGAGGCCCAACTACCACCTGAATGTCTCCACTGTGATCAACTCCAACCCCTACTGGAAAGACTAAACCACATAAGCCTCAAGCAGCTGGTCAAGGGCCCGACGAACAAATCAGGACACACGCTGGATCCCATCTTCATGTTCAGCAGCAGAAACAGCTACACCCACACCACAGAACTCACGTGGTCAAACTACTACATCGCACACTCCAACCTCATCGGATCCCCGCACCACCCCCATCCGCCACAGTGGCCCCCAATGGACCGACATCACCCCCAACTTGGGTCAGGCAGAACAGAACTTTAACGACTGGATCATTAGCGCCGCCGAACTGGTCTCACAAACCAAACCAGTCAAGACCCACCGAACTACCAAAAAAGCCACCCGATATACCCCGGAACTCAGCAAATCAAAAAGCAGGTGCAAACAACTGGTGAGAAGATGGTGCACCAGCAAGACTCACACGAACCGAGTGACCTTCAAAACATCCCTTAACAACTACTATCTCCAGATCAAAGCAGCAAAAAAAAGAAAAGTCCCTGGCCCGCCGAATCGAGAATAGCCGCAACCGAACCAAGGAACTCTTCACCATTGTCAGAGAGTATTTCTGCTCATCAGCCATCGAAAACTCCACACACCCCCTCACAAGAACTCTGCAATTTCCTCGCCGACCACTTAAACAAGTTAGAAACCATCTACAGTAACTTCAATCCCCAACCCTCTGACCTCACCAGCATCCCATCAATCTTCACCACCGACCACCCGCTCACCACATGGGGACAACTCACCACATCCAACACGATCACACTTATGAGCTTCATCCACTTGGAAGCACCCAGCATCCCCACAGGATCTTCAACCTCGGAGGAAACCAGATCAGCCGCCAGCTCCCCACCAACCTCGCACCTCGTTAAACATGGCCACTTTTCCATAAGCCTGGAAACACAGAGATCAAACCCCTCCTGAAGAAGCTCTCTGCAGATCCCAGGGAGCTCCAGAATTACTGCCCCAGGGCTAAAAAAATCCACTAGACCACTCGCATTGGCGTCGTATTTGATCAGGTCGAGCTATTTTTAATACTTACTCTGCGAGTTGACACTGAGCAGGTGTTCTGTACACTTAAAAAGTGGAGGAGCAATAAAAGATGCCTTTAAATCTTGTTCTTATGTCACATTTCCTTTCTGTTCACAGACAGAGGTCAAAAGTCAGTTTTTCTTACAATTAATTTTCCTTCTGACTGCAGAGTTCCAGGACTTTGTAAGCTTAACTGTGTGACCTGCTGCTTAGAATGTAAAATAAAAGGATATAGGGTGTCAGGTTTTTCCTAACACACAACAATTAAATGATTAAGTCAACTGTGCACACACTTAAATTCCAGTCCTTGCGAAAACCCTCTTAATATTTCTGTGTGATGAAAAAATATTTTAAACTATATAGTTTTATCAGTAAAGCTACAAGTTAGTGGAGAGGTTTTTGGACATTTCTTTGGAAGTTACTGTGTTTAGATGACAATGTTACCACATCATGGTTTAGTAATATATTTATTCAAATTGAATGTTTAAACAAACGGATAAACACTTCTGCCCTGATGGCATTGTTATTAGTAAACTAAAAAGTCCTGGGTTATGTGGGCTAGATTCATGTGATGTGTGCAGCAAACTTTAGTCTACCTAACTTACACCAGGCACCTAAAGGACCACCATAGTTTCCGATTCAGAAAAGATGCCACTTCACACTCCTGAGCCATGCCTACAAAGCCCTCCATAACCTAGGACCCACCTACCTGAACCATTGCCTTCACCTCCACCAACTGACAAGGAACCTCCTCTTGGCCCAAATAGCTCTCGCAAAGAACCACGCGTACGCTGCTGCTGCGAAGGAGGAAGCTTCTTCTCCCAACTCGCTGCCAAAACCTGGAATGCCCTCCACCGCTGCACCCTCAATGAACCACTTCCGAAGGGGACTGAAAATATAGCTTTTTCGAAAAAAGCGCCTATATACCCACTCGGGTGACAAGCTGCGCTATACAAATAACACCTGATTGATTGACTCCATAAAATACTGCACACCCAGTAGTAAAGGTAAATTTTTTAATCTTATAAAAACATGCAATGAAAAGTTCCCACATTCCTCATCAACAAAATAAAACACTGCCTGCTCTAGGTCATTCCTTCCACTCTACCACACAAACACTGCTCAACACAATCTTTCAATATGCAGTACCTCCCCAAAAAAAATAAAAGGGGGCTGCATAACATCCCCTAACCTGCCACCTATCAGCTCTTTAGTCAGGAAGCACCACAGGGTGAGAATGTTAATGGTGCTAAACAATACAAACACTATTATGGTATAATCATCCAGCAAAGCATGGCTGTATGTGTTCTGCATAATCAACAGCTACGGTTTCCATCTACACCCTCTCAGAATTACAAACGGCATCCACTTCAGAACTCTCAAACATGCTCACTCACGAGTAGGCTGCATGAATCAACTTCCTTCTCATTCATAGGGGTCTGCATGTCATATATCTGACTAAAAGTTGCAGTCAGAACGCATGTCATAAATCTATGAGATTTAGCTCAACCAAGTCAACATATTAGAGAATTTTTTGCCATGGATAGAGGTGAACCAATAAGAATGGTTTGCAATCGTGAAATTACAACACTCTATCAGGTCCTAAGCAGATGTCCCACTCTTAAAGATGCTTGAAAAACCTTGCACTGTAGCTCCATTTACTCTAGTTCAGAGAAGTATACAAGTGTGTGCTTGTGCGATTGAAACACTGTCATGTTGAGCAACACAGACTCCGGGAAGGAAAGAGGGCACTCAGGTCAGTGTAGTGGCAGGCTATATACCCATTTTGGGCTGCTGCCTAAATTAACTTTGTGTAAAATCCACTTTATTATTAGATTTTTTTTTATTTTATTTTTTTAACATGGCAATTCTATCTTCGTTTGCTTAAAAAAAAAAAAAAGTATGAATAACTATAGTCCTTTTGAGAATATTATAATGTTAGGAATACAACCTCCATAAAGGTCAGAAATTAACTGTACTGGATGAACTACTCATGTATGGCACTAAGGAAATTGAGAGCTGTGTGAACCTAAGCTATCTAAGGCAGCAGTTGGACCACCTCCATATGTACCTCAACCAGTTCACAATTTCAGTTTACATTCTGAGATCTGAATAGTCCTGTTTCACTCATTATAAAATGAGGTGATGTAACAATGCAAAGGTTAACCTGGACAAAAAAAGAAAGAGAAGAAGAAGAAAGAGAGAGAAAGAAGGAGAAGAAGAAGGAGAAGGAGAAGAAGAAGGAGAGAGAGAGAGAGAGAGAGTGAGAGAGAGAGAGAGAGCGCGCGCAAGCACGCGCAGGGGTGTGATATTTAGGTCTGGCGTTAATAAAGATATTTTGTTTTTATAAAACTTCCTTTTCTCTATTTATCAGCTGGCTTTGTAGTGAGTGATCACATTCTGCTCTTCCCCAAGGAGCATATTAGCACACAAAGTAGTTTTCCTCAGTGCCAGGAACTACTGTGGCAATCAGTGGTGTAATGAAACTGGAGGGGGGCCTGTGCAAACAACATGGAGGCCCATTCCTCCCCCTTCCAGACTCACACAGGGCAGGTGCTGTGCTGAGAGGGCCCTTCTGGAGGGGGGCTGCAGGGCCTTTGTTACGCCACTGGTGTCAATGTGTGCTTTTTGAGACCAAAAACGTTTTTTCTTTTTGCCAGTGTTTGTTACAATGATGAAGGCCTGGCGACTCCCACATCAATAAAGTGTTGCAAAAGCCACGAAAAAAAACAGACATGCATTGACAAAACTAAAAGACTCCCAACCCCCCCCCAAAAAAAAGTCGGATCAGTTGGCTTTGCCAGTGCTTGTTTATATTCATGCTTCCCATAATCTTGTTGAAAGGGTTACACTGATTTTCCATTAGAAATATTTTTGGGAAATACTAGCATGCATCAACACATTTGCTAAATGATGCTTCAAAGAAATAGCACCTAAAATTTCATAGTAGCGAAACATTTTTTTCCTACTTGCATTTTTTTCCTGAACGTTTTGATTTGAAGGCAAATAATCATCACTTTTGCTTACAAGCTTCTGTAGACATGTGCATCTAATCAGAGAGCATTGTGGGAACATTATACTTAGCCTCACATTATTAAACTTTTCAAACATGTATGTACACATTTTCTTTTTCTTTTTTTTTTTATGGAGCCACTGTCAGTAGTGCAGTGTGACCTTAAAACGTTTATTTACAGTGCTCACCGTCTCACCATACTAATAAAGGCTTTTCATTAATGAACCATTAATATAAGTTTGAACAGCATTAACATATGGACACATATTACCTCAACTACAGACAGTTCCCTTGCCTGTAAACTGGCAGCCAAAGGGTTTGTGCTGCAAGGGGTTGGGCCTACTTGTCCCAAGGACTAAATAAACATGAAAACTTGTTGCCCTTGATCCCAAACAATATTTCCAGGGCGTAGGGCAATAGGAATTCCACATCCCTGGAGAGAGAAAAAGAGAGAGAGAGAGAGATGGGGGTGGGGTATTGGGATTGAGGCAGGGATTGGAATCTCACAATCTATTTGCAATGGGTGGAGTGGAGTGTGTCTGTCTCAGTCTGACTAGCATAGTGGTGGACTGGCAGCTAAAGGCAGTCTGGAAAATATGTTTATACCGACTTACTGAGTGAATGTAGACGGTCAATCAGGCTGGGTCAGGAGGATTTGAGAAGGGGGCATAATTTATACATTAAATGGGCATTCCCTGAGCTGTTTGCCAAGCTGGATAGCTTCATCTATCCACCTGTAAAAGCCCTGCACCCTTTGTCCTCAGCTTACTGAAGGTTTCTCCTGTGTCCTATATAGCCGATCCAGCACTGGACCAGACTGCCTGATTTACTACTCCTGGCATCTATGTAGCACTACTGCTCTATTTAATTTACATTGGTAAGAAAAGTACAAACGTAAACAATACTCTTTCTGAATGGGTTTCCTTTGGTGTTGCAGGCAGACAGATTCTGGAATATTCCCACTACTTTTGAAATCCCTCCTACCACAAAGAGTCTTACAAGTGTAGTAACGCAAAGGCATAAGGGAATCAGAGTGCCAAAAGTAGGTCTATTACTACACAACTGGGTGGGGCAGGGGGCATTTTAACTCATTGCATTGCTGCACCTGGCTAAGTCACTGCTTTGCTTGTATGAAGTGACACTTCTTCCAATGAATCCTGCATACATAAACATCTGTGCTCAAGCTCATTAATAAGATATGATAAACGGATACAGTTGTACTTCAGACATATTTTATAATACAATACAATACAATTAAGTGTTCTAATGAATTGCAAATAAAATGTATTTTATTATCTGAACACAGTCGGTAGCCAATCTAAAAATATACCATAGAGCAACCTGCCTGGATCAACAAAGAGCAGGCCCTCAGTAGCTGGGCTGTGGCATCATTGGCCACTCCAGAGCTACAATGAGGATGTAAGGCACGGACCATGCCCTTGTGGTCAGCCAGCCCAAAATACTGTGGCAATTTAGCAAAATAAGCCTAGTTCATCTATTTAAAAGGGTGTTTACATTACAAATGTACACAATAAAAAGCCATTGTATTCCTTTTCCAAGTGTGCATTCAGTTTACCAGTTTTGGCTTTAATTCTCACTTTCCAATAGCTAGACAGTCTTTTTCAACATTTTCAATGAAGTATAGAATACAAATAGAGGTGAACAAAGGCTTACCAAACACCTCTGGCTTTAAAGAAAGCTGAAACCTTTATGGTTCCCATAAGCTGGCTTCTATAGAATTTGAGCCTTTCATTAATTTCAAGTCAGCATTTTCTGACTTAGCAGCTTCATGGCGTTAAGAAGCCACATGTGTCTGAGTGCTTTACAACATCAAATAACATAAAATAGCAGTGGTCACAGTACCAATGCATTTTTTGTGTGGAAAAAAGCAAGTATTGAAGAGGAATATTTCTACAATCTGTTTTTTAAATTTGGTCTATTCCTTTCTCGTTATCCAGTATCGATTTCTACATGTTATTTGCAGTCCTAAAATTATCTAATGGCTAGCATTCCTAAAGATTAAATCCGAAGCAGTGCGCCCTTTATGAACAATAGAGTGCATCATAAGTGTGTCTGACTTGTTTTCTGAGGACAAAAAAACATATTTGAATATTATCATTGTGGGCAGATGAGTACTACCTATCTTTGGGGAACTGAGACTATGATGAAGCTACAGGGAGAGCAGAATTATTATGCAAGTTGTATTTTTGAGGATTAATTTTATTGTTGAACAACAACCATGTTCTCAATGAACCCAAAAAACTCATTAATATCAAAGCTGAATATTTTTGGAAGTAGTTTTTAGTTTGTTTTTAGTTTTAGCTATGTTAGGGGGATATCTGTGTGTGCAGGTGACTATTACTGTGCATAATTATTAGGCAACTTAACAAAAAACAAATATATACCCATTTCAATTATTTATTATTACCAGTGAAACCAATATAACATCTCAACATTCACAAATATACATTTCTGACATTCAAAAACAAAACAAAAACAAATCAGTGACCAATATAGCCACCTTTCTTTGCAAGGACACTCAAAAGCCTGCCATCCATGGATTCTGTCAGTGTTTTGATCTGTTCACCATCAACATTGCGTGCAGCAGCAACCACAGCCTCCCAGACACTGTTCAGAGAGGTGTACTGTTTTCCCTCCTTGTAAATCTCACATTTGATGATGGACCACAGGTTCTCAATGGGGTTCAGATCAGGTGAACAAGGAGGCCATGACATTAGATTTCCTTCTTTTATACCCTTTCTTGCCAGCCACGCTGTGGAGTACTTGGACGCGTGTGATGGAGCATTGTCCTGCATGAAAATCATGTTTTTCTTGAAGGATGCAGACTTCTTCCTGTACCACTGCTTGAAGAAGGTGTCTACCAGGAACTGGCAGTAGGACTGGGAGTTGAGCTTGACTCCATCCTCAACCCGAAAAGGCCCCACAAGCTCATCTTTGATGATACCAGCCCAAACCAGTACTCCACCTCCACCTTGCTGGCGTCTGAGTCGGACTGGAGCTCTCTGCCCTTTACCAATCCAGCCACGGGCCCATCCATCTGGCCCATCAAGACTCACTCTCATTTCATCAGCCCATAAAACCTTAGAAAATCAGTCTTGAGATATTTCTTGGCCCAGTCTTGACGTTTCAGCTTGTGTGTCTTGTTCAGTGGTGGTCGTCTTTCAGCCTTTCTTACCTTGGCCATGTCTCTGAGTATTGCACACCTTGTGCTTTTGGGCACTCCAGTGATGTTGCAGCTCTGAAATATGGCCAAACTGGTGGCAAGTGGCATCGTGGCAGCTGCACACTTGACTTTTCTCAGTTCATGGGCAGTTATTTTGCGTCTTGGTTTTTCCACACGCTTCTTGCGACCCTGTTGACTATTTTGAATGAAACGCTTGATTGTTCGATGATCACGCTTCAGAAGCTTTGCAATTTTAAGAGTGCTGCATCCCTCTGCAAGATATCTCACTATTTTTGACTTTTCTGAGCCTGTCAAGTCCTTCTTTTGACCCATTTTGCCAAAGGAAAGGAAGTTGCCTAATAATTATGCACACCTGATATAGGGTGTTGATGTCATTAGACCACACCCCTTCTCATTACAGAGATGCACATCACCTAATATGCTTAATTGGTAGTAGGCTTTCGAGCCTATACAGCTTGGAGTAAGACAACATGCATAAAGAGGATGATGTGGTCAAAATACTCATTTGCCTAATAATTCTGCACTCCCTGTATAACAAATGTGAATTGGTTAGAACAACCTTTTGCCTAGTCTGACTAAGTCCTATGCAGCACAGAGATGGATCCGGAGTGTAGATATTCGGAGAACATCTTGCTCCCTCAGCAGGCAGTAACATTTGCAGAAAATGCAAGATCATCAAGTTTGCAAGACAACACTAAGGAAGACGTAAAAGAAGGTTAGAGGCCAGAGCTAGCACCATTTCGATACCTAAAATTGTGAAAAATTGAGAGTCCATTGGAAGAAAGAAAAAAAACCACACACAACAGATTACATCAACAAGGTATTTATTTTCGCTCACAGCATTGTTTACATGAAAACTTGGAAATGACTTAAACAAAACGGAAGGCTAGATCGAACTGCTTAATGTGCATTCCCTGTACTTTTATGTTAGAAGAAAATGGAACCTTTTTATAGATAACATGCTGTAATTCTCGTCAAGTCCAGCCTCTACGAAGAAGCTGAAAACAGCTGGAGTACCCTGAAGCCTACAGATTCTACAGATAATGAAGCATCAACATGGCAGCTAAAAACATGTTAGCACTTTTCACTCCATTTGTCAACTAATCTTTCTGACCATCGATCCTGCACTCCCATTAGGTTCTGGAGAACCTCGTATGCCCAACAGCTCCAGGAAGTTCTGGAAAATAATTACTATATATCCTTACACAAACAGCCCCAAGGAGTTCTGAAGCATACTCACTATCGACTTTTAATACAACTAGGGTTCAATCCATGATATGGGAAAGAGACTGCCCTTGTGGGATTTTGTAATGAGGCACTCAGGATGGTAGACAAAGGGGTGTTGTATCAGTTGACGATGATGGATCTCTGAGCCTACACCACCACTAGCTATCCTGTCCTTTTACATAGGTTGTCCTTAGTGGCACATGCCATCCAACACTCTGTAGTCTAATTTGATACTTTACTGTAAAACAAACTGAACGTCAATCCGGGCTTCATCAGAAATCGTCCTTCACCATGCTGTTCAATAGTTCCCTAGCTTCATGTTATATATTTATCAAGATTAATTAGTGTACCTAAGGTCCTTTGCGCAAAAACATGTATATGTTAAATTCATAAAAGATTCAAAATCAATAATAGCACTTAAATAAATTATTCTGGAGGTCAGTGTTGGACAAGTCAGAAAAGCGATTTATTTTTGAGCTGACAAAATAGTAAAGCCAGGGTAGTCTCTCCCAGTTCTCTAACTGTGGCAACAAATGTAAACAAAAAAAAAAAAACCTTGGGATGCTCTTTCAGGAAACTATGCCCCCTAAGCATTAGATTAATACCACTGAATGCAGCTGATTTTTCCTGGTGAACAAACTGACACACCTTACCACTGCTGCCCACTCCCAATTGGTCTTAGCCTGCAAGTCAGCTTTCATGTTTGCAAAGGTCACTGAATGGCACAGAACATCTGACCATACACCTCAAAAAGGCTGGAAAACAAATAAGTGTTGCAGCAAGCTGCAACTATAGCAGTTTAGACGTACCTACTAGCTGATGTAAACGTATTTATAAACAAAGAGGACAATCCACTATTCTAGAAGAGTAATACTCGTCGCCCAGGGGAACATGCTTGTAGGTGGGTGCAGAGCCACTGCTCCTGGTGTACTGAAAAGAGGAACATACGTGTCAAATTAATTGTGAGATGGGGCCCTCATCCAGGGCCAGGTAAAAACCAGCAAGCAGAAACAATAGCAAATGGAAGACTGCCTGTTGTGCTCTTCAATCTGGCATTAAAACCACGGGTATTTATATACTAAAAAAAAAAAAAAAAAAATAAGAGCTCAGAATAGGACGTCTGCTGAAATGGTGACCTCCATATTGGAAAAAGCATATTGTGTCACTGAAACATGTATCCTTGCTTCGCCTTCCTATTGTGCAGACGAATCATTGTACTCTCCCCTAAGCATGGCTGATCCACCATACTTATATCAAAAAATGCAGGGCTGAATTTTCACAATAAAGGTTGGACTTACCAGAAGATGACGGCGTAGGGATCATGGAGGCCTACAAAACAGAAAAAGAGAAAAGATGGAGAATAATTAGAGTCACTACCAACAACATCTGAATTCATCCATGTATGGACTTCCTTCTCACCTGAACACCATACACAGAATTACAGTATGGTAAAATAATTATAACCTAGTGGTCCATCTCAAACACACTAGATAATTAGGCACTACCAAGGATGTGCAGGCAGTCAGACGACAACCTCCCAGTCAGAAGACAGCCTTCCAGGGCTCTCTAATCTGGACTTGTTCAGATAACTTTACATAATATTTCTGAGAACACCACTGCAGCAGTACTTTTTGAAGACCTAGTTGCTCCTACTCTGTAGTCCCTCATCTATTGCCAACCTTTACACTTAACACTGAGACCAGAAACAACTCCGAGTTGTTCCCACAGCATAAGAAATTGTAAAGGGAGGTGGAAAGCAGCATTGGACAGCCACAACATTATACACAAAGGCTATTCCTGTGGTCAATACAGGTGAAATGAGCACACCATAAGCAGGTTGGATGCCCCATGCAGGATGTCTGTACTCCAAGAAATGTGCCCTGGAATCCACATGCCAGAGAGTTGTGCTTGATGAATAATTCGACAATCCCCATTATGGAAAATATTAATGGGGTAGAGGGGCGCTGGACTGCCCTAAATTCATCATAGGCCACCAAAACGTCTTTGTATGTTGTTAGAGGAATTTGGGTCCAGTTAGCTATAGAACTGGATCTAGTGTGGCCATACTTCGTGCAGGGCTGAAAGTAGGCTCCCAATGAACATGGGCCTGGTCAATGGGCCTCCCAGATGTAAGTGTGGAGATATGCAATTTGCACGTCCAAGAAGAGAGAGTAATTGATATACACTGCAGCAAAAAAGTGAGTAAGAACTAGATTTTTCAGTATCTGGATAGGGAGAAACTGGCTCTCATGAGAGTATTAATCTCCCATTTAACATAACTGGATGAGTTATATGGTCCTCATCAGGAGGAACTTTCCCACTTTCACTACACGTTTTTTTCGGCAGCAGGCAAGACATGGCCTTGAAAATGGTAGCAGAATGGGCATCTTTGCATGGTCTGAAGCTGAGCTTTAGGTGGCTGCAATTTTGGGGCGAAATAAAGGTGTAGCCTCTACAGACTAGGAAAAAATGTTCCTGCTGGAAAAGGAATAGCTACTAAAAAAACTTAAACTTGGTGATTTGGCAGTAACATGCCAAGTTTAACTTCTACAAAACAAACTGATAATGGAAGGAAGGCTGAACAATGTCAAACATTCACCCCTACACAGAGATCTGGGCCTAAATCCATCGCTTTTTCTTTTTTTGCCACACCATTCCAGTTTGAAACAAGTCACATACATATCAGTCTTGACCCAGCTTCCCATGGGAACAGTCCAGCTCGAACTGCCAGTCCTGGTCTCCCCTGAACTGGAAAACAAGCACCATGGGACAGGTTTAGGGTATCAGCCCAGGCAGCTTGAATCCGGTGGCATAGCGAGCACGGGACTCACGTCTGGGTATACCCTTGCCACTTAGGGTGACAAATGCAAAAAGAACAGATGATGGTTGAAATGCTGAAGAATGTCAAACATTCTTCCCCAGTCAGAGATCTGGGCCTAGATCCATAATTTTTTTTGCTCACCACTCCATTCCAGTTTAGACCCAGCCAATATGCAAACCAGTCTTGACCCTGTTGACTTGGTGTGATATCTGGAGAAAATGTTGTAGTGGGGGAGCGGATTGCATAACCTAAAGCTCCAGTGACAATGCTGAAGCCTCAATCTACAGCACTTGTAAGGACATAGAAGTATCTCGGCTTTTGAAATTCTTTATTACAAACATCAAAGGTAATGGTTTGAAACAACCTTGGTCTTTTGTAAGGAGGCGGCTTAGGAGATGGGTTGTCTGGCCCACTTCAGGGTACAATGGGCCTACTAAAGTCTCCAGAAAGGGGCCTGAGCTTGAGACCATGTTTTACAGCAGAAGCACTGTAAGCAGGAGCGCTAAAGGGGATGGTGCATGGGCTCCTGGCAGCAGATGAGCAGTTTCACGTGGTGCAGAGAATGGGGTGGGTTGAAATAGACTTGAACCCTTTGGAGTCAGAACCTTTTATCTTGTATGCAGCTTTGTGGTCAAGGCACCCAAGAAGGAATGCAAGACGAGGAAGAAATAAAAACCAAGTGTGGTTCAAGTAGAATGTGCATATCAAAATCAGTTCTGCCCTCTACCAGTGCTCAGAGTGGCTGGAATAACAAGAGTCATCTTTAAGTAGAGTGAACTTTCCAAAGAATGGAAAAGTCATTGGGGATATCAATATCAATGAAGCATGGTGAAGGTCGAACACGTGGCACAAAGGGAAGCCCAGAACTCACTCTCAGACATGCAGGGAATTAAAAAAATCAAAGCCTTCCAAAATCAGATGAGGGAGAGGGAATAAGTGGGCTTAGGTACTCCCAAGTCTGGGAATATGTGGCAGAGACTGTTATAACTAGTAAGCACACAAATGGATTCTTGCAAGTGAGAGAAAGAAGAGGACTGTGTTCTGCTGTCTTGAAACAGCTAAACGTTCTCCTGGGCTCTCTAGGCACTTGACAGCTGTGAGGTGCTGGAAACTCTGCATACCCAGCCTCTTTTGTTTCTTTTTGTGGTGCAGTCCCTCACTCAATTTAGTAGCCTACTTCCACTTAACAATCGCATACACAGAAAGGGAGTGAGAAATTGCTGCTAGCAAGGAAGGGCAAAACAAAGCTAAGGAGGCAAGCAACTACAGGCAGAGGTGAGTCAATGTCCTGGTACAATCCTCCTTCATCACTGAAGCGAAGGAAATCTTAGTCCTCAAATGCACAAAAGGAAAGGAGAGTTCTTGACGTGTAGGGTGATTGCTACAGTGACATTATGCACAGAGAGACAGGAAGGTATATCTCATGGTGCAACTGTTCACTGGGCCTTCAGTGAATAGAAAAGGTAACAGGTTTGCCCATTTGCGCACTGGCATGAAAGAATCAAAAGCAGTCCCATAAAGAACTTCAGCTCCTTTACAAGATGCTTCTCTTCTATAAACCTTGACAAACGTATCTATGCAAAACAAGTCATTGAACTGGTGGCAACATCTTTTCCAGGTGTCACTAGCATTAGGTGCACTTCACAGGAACTGGGATGTCATTTGCCTTAAATGGGGAAATTCCTTAGATAGGATGTTTCAGTTTCTTACTGACTGAATAGGTGCTCAAAAACTCACCTACTTGCCAAAAAGATGCACATACCTCATAACATATCTTGTAGATGAAGTCAAGAGTTGCGGCAGTTATGCAAGTTGGCTGTTGCATATTGTTTGTTGCACTCCACAAGTGACTTTGAACCAGAGTGTTAAGCCATAAGCCCAAGTGAAGAGTAGAAGAAGACAGCTAGAACTTCGATCGGAATGCAAGGAATGAAGCAGACAGTACAGAACTGCTAAGCATGAAAGCCAATGATGCAGAATCACTGAGTCAAAGAGAAGCAGGTTCCAAGCCACAAAACGTCAGAAAGGAGAAACCGGACCTGGCAAAGAGGCACACATGTGAAGGGGATGGAAGTGGTAGAATGTTTGGTATAAGCGAGGCAAGTCCCTGAAATGAACAGCTTTCAGAAACAGGTTATGGTATCTGTAGGAAGTTGGCTCTGTATGTGCTATTTCAAAGTAAGGAATAGCATGCACAGAGTTCAAGGGTTCCCCTTAGAGGTAAAATAGTGGTAAAAATAGATAATACTAATGCTCTATTTTGTGGTAGTGTGGTCGAGCAGTAGGCTTATCCAAGGAGTAGTGTTAAGCATTTGTTGTACATACACATAGACAATAAATGAGGTACACACACTCAGAGACAAATCCAGCCAATAGGTTTTGTTATAGAAAAATATCTTTTCTTAGTTTATTTTAAGAACCACAGGTTCAAATTTAACATGTAATATCTTGTTTGAAAGGTATTGCAGGTAAGTACATTAGGAACTTTGAATCATTTCAATTGCATGTATACTTTTCAAGTTATTCACAAATAGCTACTTTAAAAGTGGACACTTAGTGCAATTTTCACAGTTCCTGGGGGAGGTAAGTTTTTGTTAGTTTTACCAGGTAAGTAAGACACTTACAGGGTTCAGTTCTTGGTCCAAGGTAGCCCACCGTTGGGGGTTCAGAGCAACCCCAAAGTTACCACACCAGCAGCTCAGGGCCGGTCAGGTGCAGAGTTCAAAGTGGTGCCCAAAACGCATAGGCTATAATGGAGAGAAGGGGGTGCCCCGGTTCCGGTCTGCTTGCAGGTAAGTACCCGCGTCTTCGGAGGGCGGACCAGGGGGGTTTTGTAGGGCACCGGGAGGGACACAAGCCCACACAGAAATTTCACCCTCAGCGGCGCGGGGGCGGCCGGGTGCAGTGTTAGAACAAGCGTTGGGTTCGCAATAGAAGTCAATGAGAGATCAAGGGATCTCTTCAGCGCTGCAGGCAGGCAAGGGGGGGCTTCCTCGGGGAAACCTCCACTTGGGCAAGGGAGAGGGACTCCTGGGGGTCACTTCTGCAGTGAAAGTTCGGTCCTTCAGATCCTGGGGGCTGCGGGTGCAGGGTTTTTTCCAGGCGTCGGGACTTAGGTTTCAGAGAGTCGCGGTCAGGGGAAGCCTCGGGATTCCCTCTGCAGGCGGCGCTGTGGGGGCTCAGGGGGGACAGGTTTTGGTACTCACAGTCGTAGAGTAGTCCGGGGGTCCTCCCTGAGGTGTTGGTTCTCCACCAGCCGAGTCGGGGTCGCCGGGTGCAGTGTTGCAAGTCTCACGCTTCTTGCGGGGAGATTGCAGGGTTCTTTAAAGCTGCTCCTTGAAACAAAGTTGCAGTCTTTTTGGAGCAGGTCCGCTGTCCTCGGGAGTTTCTTGTCTTTTTCGAAGCAGGGCAGTCCTCAGAGGATTCAGAGGTCGCTGGTCCCTTTGGAAGGCGTCGCTGGAGCAGAGTTCTTTGGAAGGCAGGAGACAGGCCGGTGAGTTTCAGGAGCCAAGGCAGTTGTTGTCTTCTGGTCTTCCTCTGCAGGGGTTTTCAGCTAGGCAGTCCTTCTTCTTGTTGTTGCAGGAATCTAGTTTCTAGGTTCAGGGAGAGCCCTTAAATACTAAATTTAAGGGCGTGTTTAGGTCTGGGGGGTTAGTAGCCAATGGCTACTAGCCCTGAGGGTGGGTACACCCTCTTTGTGCCTCCTCCCAAGGGGAGGGGGTCACATTCCTATCCCTATTGGGGGAATCCTCCTTCTACAAGATGGAGGATTTCTAAAAGTCAGAGTCACCTCAGCTCAGGACACCTTAGGGGCTGTCCTGACTGGCCAGTGACTCCTCCTTGTTTTTCTCATTATCTCTCCTGGACTTGCCGCCAAAAGTGGGGGCTGGGTCCAGGAGGCGGGCATCTCCACTAGCTGGAGTGCCCTGGGGCATTGTAACACGAAGCTTGAGCCTTTGAAGCTCACTGCTAGGTGTTACAGTTCCTGCAGGGGGGAGGTGTGAAGCACCTCCACCCAGAGCAGGCTTTGTTTCTGTCCTCAGAGAGCACAAAGGCTCTCACCGCATGAGGTCAGACACTCGTCTCTCAGCAGCAGGCTGGCACAGACCAGTCAGTCCTGCACTGAACAATTGGGTAAAATACAGGGGGTATCTCTAAGATGCCCTCTGTGCGCATTTTTTAATAAATCCAACACTGGCATCAGTGTGGGTTTATTATTCTGAGAAGTTTGATACTAAACTTCCCAGTATTCAGTGTAGCCATTATGGAGCTGTGGAGTTCGTTTTTGACAGACTCCCAGCCCATATACTCTTATGGCTACCCTGCACTTACAATGTCTAAGGTTTTGCTTAGACACTGTAGGGGCATAGTGCTCATGCACATATGCCCTCACCTGTGGTATAGTGCACCCTGCCTTAGGGCTGTAAGGCCTACTAGAGGGGTGACTTACCTATCCCACAGGCAGTGGGAGGTTGGCATGGCACCCTGAGGGGAGTGCCATGTCGACTTAGTAATTTTGTTCTCACTAGCACACACAGGCTTGTAAGCAGTGTGTCTGTGCTGAGTGAGGGGTCTCTAGGGTGGCATAATACATGCTGCAGCCCTTAGAGACCTTCCCTGGCATCAGGGCCCTTGGTACCAGAGGTACCAGTTACAAGGGACTTATCTGGATGCCAGGGTGTGCCAATTGTGGAAACAATGGTACATTTTAGGTTAAAGAACACTGGTGCTGGGGCCTGGTTAGCAGGGTCCCAGCACACTTCTCAGTCAAGTCAGCATCAGTATCAGGCAAAAAGTGGGGGGTAGCTGCAACAGGGAGCCATTTCTTTACAGTATCTAAGTGGCAGGGTGCACAAAAGTTGAGAACAGGAGTAAACAACCCCCACACAAGAAGCAGAAATGTGCCTTTTGGCACTTAAAAAATTGCACTATCTAAGATACTAGCCCTCATTTTATTGCTGAAGGAATATGCCTGTCAACATTCAAACCTCTGCTCTACAGAATACACACAAGACCTATGCGGATATTATATCGATATCAGTATCATGGTGACCAAACAGGGCCTATTGTGATTCACAATAAGTCCTGCCCTCCTTAGCGACTAAAAACGGCAGCAGAAGGAACTTCAGAAGTGCTGTTCTTAGGAATATTTGCTTACCGTCTCACTTGGCTGCAAAATAGATGCTGCAGAAGAAAAACAAAGATATTAGACTGCTGAATGAAAATAAATTTCTGTATCTTCAGAACCATATGCAAATAATAATGAAGGCTGCTTATAGTTAATACAATTAGATTTCACAATAAGCATGCTCGCATTCACTCACAAGTCAAACAAGGACCAGTCCAAGTCCAAAGACCATAGTGCTAAGAGGAGACACCTCATTAGAATGACAGATAGGAGACAGATGAAGGCAATTACTGTGTCCCAGACCTATCATCGGTTATTGCTCTTGAGAAAGTGGGAGGACCAGGCTAAGCTGTGTAATATTAACAGTAACAATCTCATGTGCTGTTAAGTCTATGAGAATTTGTTGGCTTGGCCCACCATTGACTGACTATTTGTCAACTCCATGTAAAAGAGAAAAGTGGAATGTGTGGGTGGCTGGGAGTTTTGCATGGTGGCCTGGTATACGAGTCAGAAAACCAGGACCAAATAGTGAGTGCCCTCAACAAAAATAGACTTAATATAGCAAGGTGATGCCTGCTAACTTATATAATGCATCCCCTGTACATATTAATAAACTATGGACACAATGAGTCCTTGTCTAATGAAAGGTCGACATGTTTAATTTCCCACAACCTCAACCACGATCAGGGCCAGAAGTCACTACAGCCCATTGACAAACCCGATTATCTGAATTCTTACCATGTTCATCAATCAAATCAAGGTGCTCGATAGTGTAAGCGCTTCTGGATTGCAGCAGTCAAAAGTGGTCCGCAATTAATTCCGTAATACATAATTCTAGGCCTGTGAGGAATCGCTGTACTGGCATATTCCAAGGTCGGCAGACAGTAAATGACCATGGATTGGGTGGAAGGATGACCCAACGCCATGAAGTCAGTGGAAACAGAAATTCTGGGTTGACCAGATGGTCGAAAAACATTGATAACAGAACTCTTTTGTATAATGTCACCGGAGGGATGGTTCCTCAGCCACATTTTCCAGCTTTGTCTTCTGGTGCACCACTCTCAAGCACCCATGTTAGGGACAGCCACTGTAAATAATTTAGTGTAAAACTGTTAATTTAAATAAAATGGCAGGCCCTTGACAGTGTTTAGTGGCCCAAGAATTCCTCATTACTTGCATTCCTAAGTTCCCGGAAGAAGGAATTCTTGATTTTGCAGGGTATTTTGTTTCCATTTCAGGGCAGGCAGATGTGGAAACGGCAAAATCAGCCTCAATGTCTTATCCATTTACTGCAATGTGGAAAATAGGAATTTTGCCCATCCATAGTCTTGAAAGTCTTCAACTGAGTTTAACAGTTATGCACTGTGTGTAAGGTGCAGAAGGGGCACAGCATAAAGGTCAAAAGATAGTCAGGGGAATTGTCTACTGAACCTCTTCAAAAAGAGTCACTTCTTTGGGGGGGTATTTTATTAAATGTCCCTAATGTCCAAATCTTAATAAATTAACAATATTCTACTCAGATTAAAGTCAGTTATATCAGTTCCAACTGGATGAGGTCAAAGGTTTACAGGTCCAGAGGTGCTCAAGGGACCTTCATGTTTGAAGTCAGGACTCAGTATAAGCTACAATGACCAATACTTCAGACTGGTCATTGTTAAAAAAAACAACTACCGTTTGAAAAATGCTAATTCTTTAAACTGCAAGTTACAATGGAAAAAATTCTATGGCATCCGGCTGCATATATTTTCTAGTAGGGTTAGAGACTCGCTGTTCTTTGGAAACAGAAACCTCGGGCCCTTTTTCTGACTGACTCCAAACCCAAAGAACAATTTGGGAATCCCAAAAGAGCAACAAATTACCAAAAGACCTTAGAGTTGTCATTCACTAGATAACGACCCAGGAAGTTGTGGTCAGCTGATTGCTGTTAATCTGCACAAACTGGCAGGTGTAGGTATGACTGCTAGGATGGCTTGTAAATACCTAGGTTGAAGGCTGGTGGGGGCTGGGACGGGTGTTGGTGGGACTGTAAGGAGTCTCCATGGTCATTTAGAGGTGCCAGACAGCAGGCTAGCTGGGCAGTCATTTGTCCTGCTTGCAGGTTACCTGCGTTTTGTCGTTATCTGCATCATTTCTGCTGAAGGGTCTTAATAAGGTTTCAAAGTGCTGTATGCAGCACCTCTGATCTTGTTGCTCTGGTTAGGGGTTTCCTCTCTGAAAGTTCTATCTGCTGGCAGGTGCACAGGCAGCAACAGGGCCACAAGTCAGGGTTTCAGGCTTGGTCCAAGCTTTGAAGAAACAAGCCGCAAGCTGCTCCTAAAGCACCACCAATACTTCCATATCAAGATATCTGTAGATCTTCATACTGCTTGACTGAAGTTGTAGTTTACATCATCAGTTTGATGCAGGCTGGTTGACAACCCATTGCCAATGAGGGTCTATGAAAAGTTCAAGGTTTTGGTGCAAGCCAGTCATGCTGGTTGCATCTTCGCAGGTTTTCTTTCCTCATAGGTCAAGGTTTGTACTTCAAAGTCACCGGATAGATATTGTGGGTATTAGGTAGATAGGCAGAACAGGACGAGCTGTCTTCCCAGCATTTTATGCAGGCAATTAGAGCTACTTCTTGTAGCCTCCCCCCATTTTGGGTCAGACCTCATAAGCTGATAGGTCTGAGTGGCCAATAGGGTAAGTATTCAGTCAATGGCCCATGGAAGGCCAACAGAACTGGGGTGAAAACAGTCTTGCATGTGCAGTAACTCTTAAGGTTTGTAGGTTGGCCAGTTTGTTACATGCTAGGCTCACTTCAGAATTGCAACATGAAGTAGCATCTGCGAATGGCATGTCGGAAAAGGCCTGGAAAGATCAGCAATACAAATGTCCAGTCAATTGATCTTATCCAGTACCTTTGATTAAAAAGCTGACTGAATTGATATATTGCTTGAGTGTGCAAATACCCGAGGGTGTCTTGGCACTAAAGACCTTCATCACTGACCAGCGGCATATAAAGACATAGAGGGAGAGAAACAGCCAAATCTTCAGCTGTTTATGGAAACCAAACACATTGGACTGACTTTTAATGTATAATGGCATGGTATTCCATAACTGACAAGTAGAAAAAACAAAGCAGTGACCATCCCAGGAAGATTTCTTTATCCCGATAACAGAGACCAGGCATAAGGAGGCAGATCTTAGCCTCTGAAGGCGATAGCACTTTCATTTTGTCCGGAGGCACTCAGGCCATACTTCATTCAAAGCTTTACATGACAGACAAAGTGCCTTAAAGGTAAACCCTCTTCCATACAGAAAGCCAATGAAGCTCCACCAAGGCGTTTGCTACTGACTTGTGTTTGGGAAGTTTTTTTAAGAAGGCGGGCAGCAGCATTTTGCAAAGCCTGGATCTTTTTCAACGCACCCTCTGTAGCGCAGATATAAAGGGTGTTACAGTAGTCGACCCTTGATAGAACCAAGGTGAGACTGCTGTTTTTTGCAGCTGGAAAGGAAGAAAAGGCACCACTTTCCTTAGTGATCTTAACATCTAACAGGAAGAGGTCAGTTCATTTATCTGTTCCCTGAAAGACAAATCTGAGTCAAAGACCACTCTGAGGTTACGTACATTAGAAACAGGTTAAGGCCGGGAACCATAAGTCCTGGTCCACCCAAAGTTGTCCAAGAAACTGGTCTCCGTCCCAAAAATAAGAACCTCTGTTTTGTCCGAGTTTAACTTCAGACAATTAGCAGACATCCAGTTGACAATTGAGCTCATACATTTGTTAAGGTTTAAGGTTAGCTGCAACAGAGACCGCAATCTATGTCTCACCAGCATACACTACTGTGACAAATCCACATAAGTAAATCAGCTCAGCCAAAGGGGCTACATATATGTTAAAAAGTTTAGGGCTGAGAGAAGACCCCTGAGGAATGCTACAGGGAAGGGAGAAGGCGAGAGAACTAAATTCACCCAGTGCCCCCATCTCCTCCCTGTCCCTTAAAAAAAGTAGAGAAGATTGTGCACCAGACCAGAGATAAAAAACATCAGATAAACAATCTAACAGTACGACATGACTTAACATATCAAAGTCTGCGGAAAAGTCTAAAAGGACCAACGTAGCTCTCCCTCTGGCATCTTTAATAGATCTAATCTCTTCTGAGACAGCTATCAGCGCTGTCTACGACTATAGCCTGCTCTAAAGTCATACTGTGCATTGTATAGGAGAGAATTCTCTTCTAGATTGTCTGACAAACAGGTATTAAGATGCTTTTCAAGTAAGTTGACTGCATACGGATGCCGTGATATTGGGCGGAAGTTCTTCTCCTCCATAGACTCCAATGAAGGTTTTTTTTTCTCCTTAGGGCGGTATGGAAGCCTTCTTCCATTACGATGGAAAGGTGCCTCCTGTAATACAATTATTCATCAAAATCATAAGGGCTGGGGCCAAACTGGCTGGCAAATTTTGTACTAACTTAGGAGGACAAGCATCCGGGAGCGGGGGGAGGGGAATGGGGCAGGGGGCTCCTGACTTATTGTGCTTGATTAAAATGAACACTTGATCAACAGTTAAAAGAGGAAAATTACATAGTTCCATTTTTTATTTATAAACAGTGAACAAGGGTTCTACACTCAAATGAGGTACAAATAAACTGTACTCCCTATATACTGATTCTACTTTAAAATTCAGCTAGTTTGCCACCGAATGCCTGGCAATGGGGAAGCTGGAAGGAGGACTGAAACTTGAAAGAGATTGAACTACTTTTGTTTTTTTTCTGCCAATATAAGTTTTTAACATTCATAGAGTGCATCTCTATATCTGCTTTCGCCTATCTCATTATAATCCCGTCTCCAGGCTTTCTCCAGTTGTTTCATAGATCTGAGGGCAGAAGAAAACCAGGGGGCAGGTGGCTTTTGCCTATAGGATCTAATTTATTTTTTATAGTTACATTATTGTGGGCTGCCTTACTTAACAACTCATGATAACATGTAGCTGCTACGTTGGAGTTGTTAGTCAAGTCAGGCTTGGTTAATGTTAAGCTCTCAGCCAACTCTCAAATTTGTCTTATTCCATAATCGAATGGCTACGTTCTTCTCAAACGTATAGCAGGAGGTTTGGGGGACGAAAAATTGATACTGGATAAACTGGATTGCCCAATGATGTGACCAGAATGAGGGTAATATGGTGGCCACCTTCAGGTTAGAATCAACTAAAAACCAGTCATCTAAAATATGGCCTGCTGACTGTGTGGCAGTTTGCACCTTCTGCTCCAGCCTAACGCAGCTGAACAATTCTGCAAGCTGCACGGAATCTTTATCATTGAAATCCTCTAAATGAAAATTGAAATCCTCTAACATGGTGAAATTTGTGTGCTGAACACTAATATCAATGTAATTACATTTTCCATGAAGAAACATGGCCTTGGGTCCGGCGGGTTTATAGTTTATTACTCCATGAGAGAGCCACATAATCAGGCAGGGCTGTCAGTTCACATACAACTCCCAGAGCATGAGACTCGTGGTGTATTATCACTAGACCACCCCTGCATTTACTCACTGTCAAGTCTGATAATAACGTAGCTAACAGGCAAAGCCGAGACCACATCATGACCAGTAGCTTTTAGGTAACATCATCCACCTGCCCATATGGTGCCTTTAGATATATAGCATGAATGGGTCACAACTGGTGTTACATGTGATCTTCACCACCTGGAGGTCAGTAGTCAACCTCCGGTGCATATGTGGCCGACAAATACATTTGCTGATCATGGGACCACAACAATATTAGAAATATGCTATAGAAATGCTGGTAACACAACTGTCTTGCAGTGAAATGTCCACAAATTTAAAAAGTGTGACTTTTTTTTTTAGTTGTATGTTGTTGAAGGTCACAATGCACCATCACCGACATACTCTTGAAGCCAGTGTTTGCCCCGCAGTGACTGTTTTTTTTTTTTTTTATAGATTGGGGTGCCCCCCTTGTGCCCCTGCCGCTCTTCCCACTCTGCCCACGGGCATTTAGCCACTTACAACTACACCGCTGTTCAACTAAGAGCGACAATGCTGGCTGTGAAATGGCCGTCGGCAAAAATAAAATAAGCCAAGGTTCGCACACTCACTTTTTCTTCAAAGCTGGTGGTCACAAGCGGTCAAGGTCTTTACTTATTTCCTTAAATTTTATTTGCTATATAATTGGGTTATATTTATTTATAACTAGCTACATTCTCAATGTCGTGTATACTGAAAATCAACAATCACCAGACTCACTACAATGGGAAGTAACCTTATGACCAAAGTGCAACAGAAAAGGTACACAGCCTGTGGGCATAAGCTATACTAAACAGGGAAACAAACCAAGAATTAAAGTCATACGATTGAAGGAAACAGAAAAGACCAACAGCTCGACCAGACAGATATAAAGGCCTTAAAAAAGGCAACAGTTACACTGTGATAGATTAGAGTTTCTTCCGAATGTATGAGTTGGAACCAGACATTCCTGCTGCAACTGTGTAATTATTTAAAGGTATCAGGCCCGTGCAACCTGAACACAAATGACTAATACTCCTTGTGTCTTTCTCCTAATGCTACCTCCAAAAACAGCCCACCTTCTAAGAGCACAAAATGCATGAGGGAATAAATACAAGAGAAAATCTGTAAAGGAGATATGAAAGAGGATGGCAAATGCCAAGAAATAGGGGAGTGATAGAGAGTGAAAGGAGAGGGTAAGATGACCTGAAGTTTCTTGGGCCTCGTTTAATTTATGACTTGCTTTTTATTGAGCATAAAAGCCATCCTGCAAGGCTTCCTGCTTTGTTCTAACATTTCTTTCCTACTTTCTCAAATGGCCATTTTCATTCAATTCATATCTCAATGTTCCTCCTACCTCTACGTGGGTGAGACACCTAGCTCCGTTGTTTAGCTTTCAACCAATCCTTTCCTCTACTTGACCTGCAAATCAACCTGGCCAACTGACCCTGCAGTGCATGGTAAAACAGTGTAGCTTGTGGAATAAATAAATCATCAATGCCGGTTTCCTCACATGGTTACAGCTTTACTAGTGGGTGGCTCAATTTGTCAACATTAACGACTACCTCGTTGGTGAGAGAAGCAGCCCAGCACACAGGCTTCGTTTTCTATATAGAGCTTTGTCTCCTGACTCACGTTCGACTATCAAAAAAGTTATGTTACAGGCATGCACAGAGCATTGACTAATAGTGGCTGAGAAAGCGACCCCATCCCCCTCTGGTGGGGAGACTGGCCTTCATGCCTGGCAAAACTGCAGGGATCTAAAACGTGGAACTATGCTGGGATTACCAAACTGGGCAACATATGTTAAGTCTTTTGATGAACTAAAGACAGAATTTTATGTCAGGACAAAGAGGCTGAGATTATGCTTTAAACTTTCTTTAATAGCTCAGCAGCCCAACATGTAGAAAACACAAACATTAAACATTAAGGACTTCAAATCCCACGAGTCTCCACAAAGGTTCACAAGGTCAGCAATCTGGTACATTAGGTACCATATAACTACATCTCCAAGGAAAAGCACTGCTGCTTTCTTCGCTGTTCTCCCTTAGAGATTTTTTTTATATACTCGCCTTTAGAAATGTGCTTATGTCAATATTAGTACTGCTTTGTTGCTTTGGCTTGGAACGTTTGCAGTCTGTAATTGGGTTCACACCCTGGTTTCTCCAGAACCCTGAAGAACAGCGGAGGTGGCTTAGTCCCTTGAGCTTTCTCCTTGGCCGCTTGGTGGCGCATCGTGCAGCAGCGGCTTGCTTTTGTCCACCGGACAATGGGAGGTCATTGGCTCAGCATTTTAGCGAGGTCACAGCCTCTCAGCACAGTTCCTCCAATGCCAGCTTTCTCGCAGTGCAACTGTGTTACAGTGAAGCCGGCAGAGTGCGGTACACGTTTTCCCCTCTAGGGTGCTGCTGCCAGGGAAACACTTGAGTCTCTCTGGTCTGCACTTAAGGAGATGCACCCAAATCAAGTCAGTCGGTCCCCTGCTGTGAATTGAGAGCATGGATTGTTTTCTTTGTGTTGGGGGAACATTAACATATGTGAAGGTTATGTGCCCTTGTGCTAGGCTTTTTTCTTCAAGGTTGACTTCAGAAGAGCTCCTACCATTGCTTTCAGGAATTAGAGGCCTGGTTCAGATCTTTCTTCCCAGTACAACAGTGTGGGTGCATGCTGGTCGTCTTCATCACTGTGTGCCCTATTAGTAATTTGTCTCATTATCCAGTATAAATTGCCTTTTTCCTGAACATACAAGGCAGGAATTTGGTGAGAGGGGGAGGTTATGGTATAGGGTCCGCCATCTCTTGGTGCCACAGGTCTCTGCCCTGTACGTGGGTCCCCCTGGGTTCCCAGTATCTCCGCCACCCCCGACACTCTCTGAATCACCGACCCTGGCTCTAGAGCCCTTGAGCAGGATGATGTTGCTGGTGGCTGTGCAACGCAGCCTGACCCTTCCTATGGGGGAAGTTATAATTCCTTCGACACCCCCTAGTACCTCAAGAGGCTCCTCAGGCACCCTTACTTACTAAGGCCCAATCTAAAGTTCGCTCCTCCCTTTCATCTGACACTTTCGAATGGTGTTCCTGAAATGTAAGCTATAAAGAAACAAAGGTCTCTGAAGAAGATCAGTAAATCAACAAGGATGAGAAATAGAGGCCAAATGGAATCTATATATAATTCACAAAAAATAGGAAATATAGAAGTCAACACATTTATTTAGAGACACATTTATAGAGTGGGAGAGTACAAGCAAACAGAAATTATGCAGAAAAAACATAACTCAGGCATTAAAAATGTGACAAATAGAAATACTCAAAGATACAAGTCACATTACTATAGTATTAATGCTCATTGCTGCTGAATACTCAACCAAAAACTGAGTCAAGGTACCGTGGTCGATGGCGTTTCAAACCTTTAGTCCAATGCTAGGATCATCATCAGGACAATCCAATGTGCCTGAGGAAAAGAGGTTTACAGTTGATTGTTGAAAACGGATTTTGAATCCATAACCCTGGAAGATCCCTGTAACCGGGCTGGGATCACCATCCATGAAAAGAGGGGGGTTACCCAGTACCTTAAAATATATGAGGAAAAGTATGGCGCCAAAAATGGGATCAACAGCATAACCACGCTATGAGGATATAAGGTAAAGAAGGACCCCAATGTTGGACTGCTCCAACAAAGGACCGAACCTCGGAAATCATACAGTGTAAATGGAATGATGTTCAGCAATTCAGCCAGTAGCGAAGCAGACGGACCGTAATGAATTTACTGTCTCCACAGAGCACAATTCCAGGACAGAAATCCCCCAGTGGCAGGCAATTCAAACGAGGGTAGACAGGGAGGGACACATGAGTCAGACATGAGTTGCTGAAATGTAAGGCTAAGGCCTATGGGTGCTTCAGACCCCATAAAACCATGGATAACCGGGGTCGACCAGATTCTTCCCTGCGAGGACTAAGATGATGGGGAAGATTATGGAAAAAGAGATGCAAATGACTCAGAAATTAGTCCAGAGCACGCCAAATTGGTCACCTCTTAGCGCAAGGGAAATAGTACCCGAAGGCATGTTTGAAAAGGATGGTATCTATCACCTGCTTTCTGCAAGATGGACTCTAACAGCTAAAATAGCCCAGTATGTGGCTAATCAAGTACCTAAACCCTTGAACAAGGAGCTCAAAGTCTGCCTTAGGGCCGAGTGCCACACCACTGACTAGATGGTAAGGTTGCGCTTACCCCCGAGATTGGTGGTAAAATGGCCACTTTCATTGTCAAGTTTATCAAAGACCCTAAGAAGGCTATAGACCCCTTCCGAAGGCCTGGCAGGATAAAAATTTGCATTCTAAGGCCACTGACAAAGATTTTAGGTACAGCGGAGGACGCTAAGGAAAATGGCAAAATAATCTCTCTGGACACTCTGTCAGGCTGGTCACAGAGGTCCTAAAAAACCCCTAACTGTGCACTATGTTGCAATAACTCTAATCACAACTTGTAGTGTGTCCTGAGGAAACTTGCAGTACTTTACTCCTACTTTCCTGGGCTCTGGGGTGGGGTATTTTACTTACCTTTGGTGTTTTTTGTGCTCCCAGCGCCCCTTTACACACAACACTTGCCTAGGGGGGAATTCTTGATTCCACGTTCTTAGTTTATGGTTTGTGTTGCTCCTAGGCCTATTGCATTTTATTGTATTTTCTACTTTTTGCACTATTTTATGACTATTTACTTACCTGATTTTGGTCTCTAGTGTATATATTGTGTATAATACTTACCTCCAGAAGGAGTATTGCCTAAGACCTTTATTACCTTTATTTTTGGTAACACTGAGTATTGTCTTTTATTGTGTATAAGTATTCTGTAACTATAGTGGTATTGCAGGAGCTTTGCATGTCTCCTAGTTCAGCCTAAGCTGCTCTGCTACAGCTACCTCTAGACAGCCTAAGCTGCTAGAACACTGACTACATTTCACTAATAAGGGATAACTGGACCTGGTATAAGGTGTAAGTACCTAAGGTACCCACTACAAACCAGATCAGCCTCCAACGTCAGCTTCCGCAGTTCTTCAAATGGAGTTCATATCCTCTTGCTCTAGTCACGGACGTGGTTTTCCAGGACTGCAGCCTTTAAAGCGTTTTTGGTGTGGGGAAACACTGACAGACATTCTGAGAGCAGCAAACTGGTCTTCTGACAACACTTAAAAAAATATTATTTTAAGCCTGTTACACACATGGCATCAATAGTGGTGAGTAAGCTTTGAAAAAGCATAATCTGATCTAGCTAACGTTATGGAAAGTTTCAATTCTATTAGGGGCACAAAGGCGACGATTATCCCATCGGGCAGAGCTGTGGTTAGCTTCTTGCCCTACTCTTTTTTTGTAATATATCTTTAGTAATATCTTGGGTATCAGCAAGTACCAGCAGGATCAATACCAATCAGTACAATCATGTTATCAGACATGATTAATGTGCACTGATACAGTCTACAAGGATACCACAGTACAGTTATTCAACAATATAGTCTCTTTCTGGTTCAGTATCATTACTAGGTCAAGTCTACCTTGGTTGCACTTACAGTCTCAAGTAGTCAAAAATGGTTTTGGCTAATATTCAACAATTCAAACTATCGAAACAAGGGTGTGTAATTACTTCACTTATCTAAGGGAGGGAGTAGCTGTGGTGTGATGGGAGCAGGGTGGGTGGTATTTGGTGTCCCAGAAGAACTGTCACCTGCCTCGATTCACGTTAGTTTACAGGGGATAGCGAGGAGAGGTGGGGTGGAATAGGGGGAAAAGGTCCTTTCCTATGGCCTTGTGCAACACAGCAGTGAGTGTTTGGGGCAGGATATTGACAAGTTTAGCTTCCACCACTCCTAAATAGCTTATTGCCCTGCTCTTTAATGCTTAATTCTTTGTTAGATAAAGTATATTGTTTGGTTTATAAGTCTTCCTTCACCTAGGGTACACAAGTATATATTTTTTCAATCGTAGACTTCAGATAAACATACACTTGGGACAGCTGTTGTAATGGATTTCAGTTGGCAATATGGTTCATTGTTTGTTCTTTTACAGGTGCTGATCAGAAACAAGGTTTTCAGTGAGGAAGACCTAGCAACTTACAATATGGCACAAAGAAAGAGGTGTGCTTTTCCTTGGAGATGTTGTTATATGGTGCCATATATAGTGGATTGGCTGACCTTGCAAACCTTTGCGGGGACTCATTGGATTTAAAGTTCTTGATGTTTCTGTTTGCTACATCTTGGGCTGCTGAGCTACTAAAGAATAAAGGATAGTTGTAGCTTCTGTATCCTCAATAGAGTTGAAACTTTCCTTTGCATTTGCTAGGTCATTTTTCATTATTATTGTTTACATCTCAAATCTTCCACTTTTTACAATTAAGGGATTTACTTGAGCCCTATCAAGTGCAGCTAATGACGCTCTCAGAATTTAACCAAATGGAAGCAAAATTGTCCATGGAAGTGTTGGGGAAGAGAAGTAAACCTAAAAATACACTACTCCCTAATGTCCAGTGCCCACATCCCTTAAATCCATTAGTACTGGAAACAAATACAACACATTGTATCAGGAGTACTGGGCTGGTCAATAAACTCAAAATAGCACTACTGGGCATATCAGACAGGGTGGAAGGCAGATAATATAGACACATCGGAATGGGCAGCCTAATAGCCAAAACAGATACTTTATGATACTGGAGATCAAGGAAACACCATTGCTATAGGAATGTCTGTGAGGCATGGACCAGTGCTCATACCTAGAAGGTAGAAGGGATTTATAAAACTAGTGGATATCAAAGCACCAGAAGATCTTGGGGGCTTTGTGGGATCACGTCCATGACTTTGCTTCCTAAACATCAATGCCCCACTTCTTTCTGGCCCCTCCTCTTTACATTTCCAAACACCAACTCACTCATGCTCCCTCACGTCTGCGATGAATGCCATGAAAAGATCTAGTCTCAACACTTGTTCAAACATTCCAATATTTCATAGGGACGTCTGCCAAGGTAAGGTTCTGTGGAGGTATACACGGTTCTGTGCAACATCTAAACAGAACTGGCTATGGACACTCAATATACCGCTGTTGAGACATTCTCATCTGTACCTATGTCTAGTGTCAAACATATGCCCTTTATACCTTGTCTGGTTTTAGGGCTGAAAGCTCATTAAATACATTTTTAGGAGGAAAAAAAAAGTGATGACAAAATGGTGTTGGAACAATCAAATCAAATCATTAACATTTATAAAGCGCGCTACTCACCCGTGCGGGTCTCAAGGCGCTAGGGGGGAAAGGGGGGGTTATCGCTGCTCGAACAGCCAAGTCTTTAGGAGTCTCCGGAAAGCGGAGTGGTCCTGGGTGGTCCTGAGGCTGGTGGGGAGGGAGTTCCAGGTCTTGGCCGCCAGGAAGGAGAAAGATCTCCCACCCGCCGTGGAGCGGCGGGTGCGAGGGACGGCAGCAAGTGCGAGGCCAGCGGAGCGGAGGGGGCGGGTGGGGACGTAGAAGCTGAGGCGTCTGTTGAGGTATTCCGGTCCCTTGTTGTGGAGGGCTTTGTGTGCGTGGGTGAGAAGACGGAAGGTGATCCTTTTGCTGACTGGGAGCCAATGAAGGTGTCTCAGGTGTGCGGAGATGTGGCTGTTGCGGGGTACGTCGAGGATGAGGCGGGCCGAGGCGTTTTGGATGCGTTGCAGGCGGTTTTGGAGTTTGGCGGTGGTCCCGGCGTAGAGGGTATTGCCGTAGTCCAGGCGACTCGTGACAAGGGCGTGGGTCACGGTTTTTCTGGTGTCGGCGGGGATCCAGCGGAAGATCTTGCGGAGCATGCGGAGAGTGAGGAAGCAGGCGGAGGACACGGCGTTGACTTGCTTGGTCATGGTGAGAAGAGGGTCCAAGATGAAGCCGAGGTTGCGGGCGTGGTCTGCGGGGGTCGGTGCGGTGCCGAGGGCCGTGGGCCACCAGGAGTCGTCCCAGGCGGACGGGGTGTTGCCGAGGATGAGGACTTCCGTTTTTTCAGAGTTCAGCTTTAGGAGGCTGAGCCTCATCCAATCTGCGACGTCCTTCATACCCTCTTGTAGGTTGGTCTTGGCGCTGGCGGGGTCCTTGGTGAGGGAGAGTACAAGTTGGGTGTCGTCGGCGTAGGAGGTGATGATGATGTCGTGCTTGCGTACGATGTTGGCGAGGGGGCTCATGTAGACATTGAAGAGTGTCGGGCTGAGCGATGAGCCTTGAGGTACGCCGCAGATGATCTTGGTGGGTTCTGAGCGAAACGGAGGGAGGTAAACTCTTTGGGAGCGGTTAGCGAGGAAGGAGGCGATCCAGTCCAGGACCTGGCCTTGGATCCCGGTGGAGCGTAGGCGGGTGATTAGGGTGCGGTGACAGACGGTGTCAAAGGCAGCCGAGAGGTCGAGGAGAATGAGGGCGACTGTTTCACCGTTGTCCATCAGGGTTCTGATGTCGTCTGTGACTGAGATGAGGGCGGTTTCCGTGCTGTGGTTGGTTCGGAATCCGGTTTGTGAAGGGTCGAGCAGGTTGTTGTCTTCCAGGAAGGTGGTCAGCTGTTTGTTGACGGTCTTTTCTATTACCTTGGCTGGGAAAGGTAGAAGAGAGATGGGGCGGAAGTTTTTCAGGTCGCTTGGGTCAGCCGTAGGTTTCTTTAGTAGGGCGTTGACTTCAGCGTGCTTCCAGCATTCGGGGAAGGTAGCAGAAGAAAAAGAAGAGTTGATGACGGTCTGGAGGTGCGGGGCGATGATGTCGTCGGCTTTGTTAAAGATGAAGTGCGGGCAGGGGTCCGAAGGGGCGCCGGAGTGGATAGAGTTCATGATGGATTTGGTTTCTTCCGTGTTGATGTGGGTCCAGTTGTTGAGGGTGATGTCCGGGGAAGCGGGTTCAGTGGTGTATGGTTGGGTCTGGTGTCCGAAGCTGTCGTGGAGGTCGCTGATCTTGCGATGGAAGAAAGTGGCGAGGGATTCGCACAAATCCTGTGAGGGCGTGACGGCGTTGGCGCTGGCGCTGGGGTTGGAGAACTCTTTGACGATGCTGAAGAGTTCTCTGCTGTTGTGGCTGTTTTTGTCTAGTCTGTCGGTGAAAAAGTTCCTTTTGGCAGTGCGGATCAGGTGGTGGTGTTCGCGTGTAGCGTTCTTGAGGGCGGTCATGTTGTCAGCGGTGTGGTCCTTGCGCCAGGCCTTCTCAAGGGCACGACAAGTTTTCTTTGATTCTTTGAGGGTGTCAGAGAACCAGAGAGGTTTTTTGGTGTTGGTCTGTCGATGCGTGCGTTTGAGGGGAGCAAGGTTGTCAGCGCAGTTGGAGATCCAGTTTGTGAGGTTGAGAGCTGCGTCGTTGGGGTCGGTGGTGAGGGTGGGTTGGTTGGCGGCGAGAGCGGAGAAGAGTTGCTCTTCAGGGATCTTGTTCCACTGTCGACGAGGGATGGGTTGAGTGCGGAGGTGGGAGGTCTCGCGTCGGAATGTGAAGTGGACGCAGCTGTGGTCGGTCCAGTGTAGGGCAGAGGTGTGGCTGAAGAAGACGTGTTTGCTGGCGGAGAAGATAGGGTCGAGCGTGTGTCCGGCGATGTGGGTGGCGGTGTTCACCAGTTGTTTGAGGCCGAGGTTGGCGAGGTGGTCGAGCAGGGTGGTGGTGTTGGGGTCGTTGTTTTGTTCCAGATGGAAGTTGAGGTCGCCTAGGAGGATGTAGTCCGGTGAGGCGAGGGCGTGCGGGGAGATGAAGTCGGCGATGGCGTCGCTGAAAGAGGCGCGAGGTCCGGGAGGACGGTAGACGAGGGATCCTCTGAGGGTGGTCCTTGGGTCGGTGCGAATCTGAAAATGCAGGTGTTCAGCGGCGAGGGGGGGGTCTTCGGTGGAGGTGGTGACGCTGATGGAGTCTTTGAAGATGATGGCGACACCTCCTCCTACTTGGTTGGTGCGGTCTTTTCTGGAGATCTTGTAGCCTTCGGGGATGGCGGGTAGCGATGTCTGGAGCAGAGGAGGCGTTCATCCATGTCTCCGTGATGAAGGCGACGTCCGGGGCTGTGGAGTCCAGGAGGTCCCAAAGTTCAACGGCGTGCTTGTGGACGGAACGAGCGTTGACCAGGATGCACTTGAGGTGGTTGATGGCGCGTGGGCTTGTGGTCGTGGTAGTTGCGTGGTGGAAGATGCGTTTGCAGGAGTTGCAGGCGAAGGGTCCATGGGTGCGTTTGGGGTGAGCTAGGAAGCAGGTTTTGGAGCGCCCTGGGTTGAGGGCGTGGAGGGTGGTGGGGTCGTAGCGGATCAGCGGGGCTTGGGGGAGCTGGGGACCAGGGGTCGTGGCGCTGGGCGCGGGCCAGGCGCGGACGGGCGCAGACGGGCTTGCCTCTGGTGCGCCTCCGGCACGCCAGCGGCGTGCCCGCTGCGCGCGCCCCGCTGCGCAGTCGCGCAGCGGCCGCCATAAGAGGTAGGAGGGGGGGGGAGGGGTCAGCTGGGGGCGAATGGGAGCTGGGGGGCGGGGGCGTGCAGGAGGTCGCGGCGGGAAATCGCGAGGGAGGGGGGGGGACAGGTAGAGTGAGAGGAGCTGGGGGAGGGGGTTTAGGGTGGAGGAGGGTGAGTGTTAGGAGGTTTGGAGATTAGGGAGAGAGATAGGAGTAGGGTTGTGAAGATAGGGGAGGGGGGGTTGTAGAGGTGGGTGAGGGAGAGAGGTAGAGTGAGAGGATAGGGAGATAGGTAGTAGAGGGGGTGGCGGGAGGGGGGGAGAGATAGAGAAATAGATAGAGAAAATAGATAGAGAAGTCGATAGATAGGGAAATAGATAGATAGACAGATAGGTAGGTAGGAGGAGGTGGAGAGTGGGGGAGTTAGATAGTGAGATAGGGAGCTAGAGAGATAGGAAGATAGGAGGAGTGAGGGAGGTAGATAGCGAACGGGTTAGCTAGGGGTGAGAGAGGGGGAGGCGAGTGAGGGAGGGGGATGAGGAAGGAGCAGGAGGGCAGGCTCGGGGGAAGAAGATGGAGGAGGTAGAAGAGCCGAAGACAGGAGAACAGAAGACAGAAGAACAGAAGACAGAAGAACAGAAGACAGAAGAACAGAAGACAGAAGAACAGAAGACCGGAAGAGCAGAAGACCGGAAGAGCAGAAGACAGAAGAACAGAAGATCGGAAGAGCAGAAGAACAGAGAAGAACAGAGAAGAACACAGAAGAACACAGAAGAACCGAGAAGAAGAACACAGAAGCACAGAGAAGAACAGAGAAGAAGAACACAGAAGACCGGAAGAACACAGAAGAACAGAAGGGAAGAACAGAAGAACAGAAGGGAAGAACAGAAGAACACAGAAGAAGATTGCAGAGGGGGAGCGAGGAGGAAGAGACAGAGAGGAGGAAAAGAAGCAGGAGCAGGAGAGAAGGTGAGTGGCGCGGGGCAGGGCGAGGGGCTGGGAGGAGGGGGGGTACTTACAGTTAGGTGGGTCTCAGGAACACAGGAACTCGGGAACTTGGAGGAGCTGCAGCGGCAGGGGGAGCGACCTACCCTTGGGTCAAGGGTCGCTACCACTGTCGCGCAGCGGCCGCCATAAGAGGTAGGAGGGGGGGGAGGGGTCAGCTGGGGGCGAATGGGAGCTGGGGCGTGCAGGAGGTCGCGGCGGGAAAGCGCGAGGGGGGGGGGGGGGGACAGGTAGAGTGAGAGGAGCTGGGGGAGGGGGTTTAGGGTGGAGGAGGGTGAGTGTTAGGAGGTTTGGAGATTAGGGAGAGAGATAGGAGTAGGGTTGTGAAGATAGGGGAGGGGGGGTTGTAGAGGTGGGTGAGGGAGAGAGGTAGAGTGAGAGGATAGGGAGATAGGTAGTGGAGGGGGTGGCGGGAGGGGGGGAGAGATAGAGAAATAGATAGAGAAAATAGATAGAGAAGTCGATAGATAGGGAAATAGATAGATAGACAGATAGGTAGGTAGGAGGAGGTGGAGAGTGGGGGAGTTAGATAGTGAGATAGGGAGCTAGAGAGATAGGAAGATAGGAGGAGTGAGGGAGGTAGATAGCGAACGGGTTAGCTAGGGGTGAGAGAGGGGGAGGCGAGTGAGGGAGGGGGATGAGGAAGGAGCAGGAGGGCAGGCTCGGGGGAAGAAGACGGAGGAGGTAGAAGAGCCGAAGACAGGAGAACAGAAGACAGAAGAACAGAAGACAGAAGAACAGAAGACAGAAGAACAGAAGACAGAAGAACAGAAGACAGAAGAACAGAAGACCGGAAGAGCAGAAGACAGAAGAACAGAAGATCGGAAGAGCAGAAGAACAGAGAAGAACAGAGAAGAACAGAGAAGAACAGAGAAGAACAGAGAAGAACAGAGAAGAACACAGAAGAACACAGAAGAACCGAGAAGAAGAACACAGAAGCACAGAGAAGAACAGAGAAGAAGAACACAGAAGACCGGAAGAACACAGAAGAACAGAAGGGAAGAACAGAAGAACAGAAGGGAAGAACAGAAGAACAGAAGGGAAGAACAGAAGAACACAGAAGAAGATTGCAGAGGGGGAGCGAGGAGGAAGAGACAGAGAGGAGGAAAAGAAGCAGGAGCAGGAGAGAAGGTGAGTGGCGCGGGGCAGGGCGAGGGGCTGGGAGGAGGGGGGTACTTACAGTTAGGTGGGTCTCAGGAACACAGGAACTCGGGAACTTGGAGGAGCTGCAGCGGCAGGGGGAGCGACCTACAACAATGTGCTGTAACCAATGGTTAAAGTAATATAGGGGACTTTTTTAATACTTTGGGAAAGCTCAAATGTCTTATTTATGTTGCCGTATGTGAATGGACATGAAACCTTCATTGAGAGGATTACTTATAAGTGTTAGACGGAAATAAATTCACCATTTTAGGGAGTCCCTCCGGGTGGATTACATAATGAGATGGTCTCTTCTGATAATCAACAAAGTGTGATGCAGCAACATACATTGTACCAGACATGCTTGTATGTTGACCACTGTAAAAAATGACGAAACATCCGGATTCCTTGAGAAAAAGTATTTTGGAAGCCCTTGCAATAAAGAAGACACTCAGAAAATAGAAGCAACTGTACGGCATTTCAAACACTTTTAGTTCATGAAAATAGGGTACATGCTTGGATTACTACTGTTGCAGAAACAGTTTGAGAGGTGAAGCACAAAAGCACAAATAGGTTTTTTGACAAGAGGAGCACAAAAATCCTCAACTTACATCACATGTTAAGGTTAAGTTTACAATTTGCTTCACTCAGGCAAATCCAAATATTGAAAGAGAACAAAACAGTTGTAAGCAACATTATAAAATCCATATCATTTCTATAAAAAAAAGTGCTGGGCATCAAAGTTTCTCTTACAAGCCCACCAATAGCCACATAGAATGCAAGGGTGCCAGATACGGACACTGCCTGGTTTTCATTCTACTTAATTTTTCGTTCTTCCACCACCTTTAACTTCCTGACTGTTCACTCTCTTATAGGCTCTTTTTGATTGACTTCCTCTTTTTGTGACTGTTTTCCTCCCTTTCTTGTTTCCGTCTCTTGCTATGGGTCAAAGTCTGATGGAGAAAAGTAAGTTCTGGTCTCAGAATACAAGTCCCAGTGCTACCCACCTGCAATCACTGGCACAAATTAAGCACTGACCCTAAGCAAACTCTTTATTTTAAGACCCTGATAAACTGACACACCAGCTTTGTAAAGCAAGAGTAAGGTTACCAAAGTATGAATTAGAATTGGAGAGCGTTGACTCTCTGGCCTAAATCATCAAGCCCTGCACCAACTTACATACCTTTGAAGTGCTATGCCCAAACTGGTATTTATTTACATACAAGCACTGGTCTATCTAAAAAGTAGCATTGTGCCCTCTGTCCTTAGCTGATCCCAGATATCTATGGACTAAAACCTTCCAACAGTAAATTTGTGACATTGGCTCCAGTGGGATGAAAGGTGTTTTTCTATCTACCGAATTTAATATCACATTCAAATATTATAAATACATGTTCTAAGAGTGACTGGTTTGTATTAGAAGTTCATACCTTTGTTCTTTCTGTAGAAAACATCTGGTAGCCTATTGGCACGCTTGAGATAGAAGAAAGATGCCACAGACAGTATTAGGAAGAGGCTGATGAAAAGGGTGCCTAGAAGAAGAGAGACTGCCACCTCAGGACTCCCTGGGCAGAAGAGAAATAACACATGAATTTACCAGTCAGGGTTATTAAACCTAAGTACCAATAAGGAATGTTTGGTATAGAAAACAAGTCTAATACAGGACAACCTGTATACAAACACATATTCTTAATCAGAAATCTCTCTAATCAGTCATGACAATTTATTTTCAAGAATGATCAAATCTTTGAGAAAGCTTTCAATTAGAGATGTAGTTGTTTTGGGGAAAACAAAAACAGAATTCCCGTCATCTTAAAATTAAACTTGGCCCATTATTCATCTTGTACTGTGCAGGTTTTTTATCCTTGCCTTTCTGTCTCTCACCCCGAAAGTGACCCAAGAAGCTAAACTCGAAAATGCTTGACATCATCAACATGAGGGAAATACAGCACACTTGTCCACATTGCAGCAATAACACATACACATGCTAAAACTTTCTGTGTCCACTTTATCTGGCACTTGGCTCCATGGAGGAGAGATTGCAGACCTGACCTGTTCTGAGAGGCAACCAAAAGTGTGTTAGCATCTAGGGGCGTAACACTGAGATGTGTGACCACTGTCACCAGATGAATGTTTATGCTTCTGATGGCCCTGGACTCAAGCCAAGACCAAGTAGGTATGCATACCCTCCTTTTTTGTCCTTTAGACGGTGCTACCTAGAAAGGTCTGGTTAAAGATAGAAACTAAGTTTGCCTCCATCTCCTACTCACCCAGGCCCTCCACTCACTACATGGTCTTCCCTTTCTCTTGGTTTCTCCATTTTGGAGTCTGCTCATTCTCACCCTTTCTTGTTATTTATTTTGAGCTCTGTGTCTCTTACATTTCAACACATCGCTCAATTATTAGAGGTTCTGTGTCAGTATTCTCATCCTCAGTTTGTCTCTCTGACCAATCTAAGCTCATTGCTATCTATCACCCAATCTTCCTCAATATCTGCAACTTTTACGGTAGTTTGGAAACTCCAAAATAAGACTGAACACAGTCCTCATCCAGTCTGCATAGGGTACAGCCTCATAACATGTCTCTATAGTGTTCCGTCCCAAAGCTTCTGCACTTTTAGTGTAATGGAAATAACAAGTGTCACTATTACCCAATGTAATGGTACTCAATTGACCTCTGACTAAAAAGCTGAGTTGGCTTTACCAGGATTTGAAAAGATGTCAACAGAAAGTGCTTACCTTGCAAAGCCATCTTATCAACCTAACCCTATTATAATCACTCTTATAATATTTTGTGTTAACTAATAATGCTTCCTTCCACAACACAATGGTAGCCTGAGAAAAAAATAAAACTAAGAAGAATAACTAAAGCTCTCTGTCTCGCCTTTCATTTTCAAGATCCCTCTGCCAAAGGTTTTTTAGAATCTGGAAAGCACTCTATGATGGTGAAAAACAAACACTGACAACAAGTTCGACTTATTCTCTCCCTAAATGATCAGGTAATTTAGTAAAGTGGCAGGTACCAATAACTTACAAAGTAAAAAAACAACACTAAGTTAGGAGACTAGAGTACCTAAACCATACCCCATGTTCCCATTACCTATAAAAGACTTTAGAGACTAATTTCTGTTATTAGACAAATCAAACGTCTGTAATGGAGATGTAGGAAACAAATAAACCAAAGTTGGGACATTTGTGTTTTACCTATAGACTGCCACTGTGCGTGCCACATTGCAGTTACAGATTTTTAAGAGCTTCACGTAACCAGAAACAAACTTTGCAGCAAGTGAAGAACAGAGCAAGCATGGTTTAATATTACATCAAACAGCATTTGAGCACAGAACGAAATTCATTTTCCAACTGCAGCCAAACAAATACCTGAAACATCTTAAAAAAGAAAAAAAAGAAAAATAAGTTGTCAATACAAATACAGCAAGTTCTTACACTATCTCTATAACACTTCTTCCCAGCCCTCACTAACTACCTTTATACATCCTTACAGGTCCAACAAAAATAAGGGTTTCTACAACTACCTACCTAAACAAAAAAGACATGCAATGTGAAAGAAGTCAAAGACATTAAAGGAATAAAAAAAACACCTGTACACAACAACATAATGAATTATAAAGTGCAGATCTTTTCCGAACTATCCTAAACTCTGACCTGACCCTGGCATTGAACTTAGTAGGACAGCAGCTTACGTACACAATAACAAAAGACACTCACCTATACTGTGCACGCCAGGGGCAGTCGTGCTAGTGTTTATGTGCAACTCAGACACTCGTCCACTGGCTGCAGAACAAAAATATGAAATAAAGTACATTATTTACAGCTACTAAAGAATACAACGCAACTTTCCATTGTATACATTATTACACACGACTTTACGCTACCCTTCACAATAATTACCAAATTAAGCACTTTCTCTCTACTTGCCCCTCTACATTCAACTATAATATCATTTCTTCTAGTAGTTCAAAAGGATTCCAAAGCTTTTCATTCTCTGAGTACTCATTTTATCCTAAGATCACAATATAAAAACTAATGTCTGAATAAAGCAGGCTTGCATCATTATATTCAAACAGAACTCGAAACCTCGACTCACAAGACTAAACTGATGAAGACAGATACATGTTTTTATTCTGACGCTACCAGGCAGTATAAGCTTTCTGGTTGCAAAACACCTACTGTGGGTTTACCAAGAACTTACAGGGTCTTATGGCCCCACACACTGCTTGCCACGGGTTGCTTTCACTGTCACGCATTGCATGCTTCTAATTTGAAATATTTACTTGTCCCAGCTTGTCCATCTTGTGTGTCGCCTCCCATGGGGCACAGCCTCTTCACTATTCCTCAGATTGCTTAGCTTATATCCATCCACTGCTCACTTTAAATAAAAATATATATTATTTTCTTTTATTTAGCACTTCATAGAGTGCATGTGTTTTCCAGGAATCTCCCTTATTTGCGTCCCCATCTCCAAGCACTACGTGGCATACTCTCATGTGCTGCTCCATGGCTCCCTCCACGTTTCATGATGACTTCTTGTTCCTGTGCTTCTCCCATGGTCCTCATGTTGCTCTCCCCTGTGTTCGGATTTTCCACTTATCCTGTCTAGTCCCCACTGCGTCACTCCCAACACTCCTACATTGTCCCCTACTCCTGTCTTTTTGCATTTTTTTCTGAGGAATGGGGGGAGGGTAGTGCCATTCAGAAAACTGCTGCCAGGTCCTCCTCCTCCTAAAAAATAAAAAGTGCAAATAAAACTTTCACTACAATGTTTGAGATTTGCCACTTTGTAAGCAATTATGTGTAATGAATTATGCAAGCACCCGTCATCACACATGCATGCCTACAAAATGATGCAGCTACATATTGGCATCATTTTTTTAAAAACTTTTGGCCATGTTGCCGTGTGTCTTGCTGATGGTCCCCAGCCACACAGGACACTGGCAAAGCCAACAGGTCTACATTTGAGATCTACTGGCTTTGCCAATGCTTGTTCAGCAATGCTCTGGAAATCCGTGGACTATCAAATTAGAGAGTACTCTTCATGGGTCATGAACTTCAAAAAAATATAACTCATCATAAATATATGTACCCTTACAGATACTGATCTAGTTATTATTCTACCTGGGCAAAGCCCGTGTTAAGATTTACCTGCGGACATATTCCATTTCCCATGTGTACAGTCTAAAAAGTGCTCCCAAACCCAACAAATATACTTTGGCGTGCCAGATTCAACGGAAACATTGTTTCTTTCTAAACAGCAGGATGTTGTAAGAATTAATTCAGAAACAAACAGGCACTGACAAAGCCAAGAGCTCTGGGCTTAATGCCAGTGCACAAATGTCCACTTGGTCATGCTTCGGTTTACATGCCAATGATTCCTGGTGGAGCAGTAGAGAGTATTGGGCATAGAAAAAAGGTATGCAGAAGAGAGACAGTTGCATCCATCGTTTGGTGTCCTTCCTAATGCAGAATGCTCATGATCTCATGACCACAACATACAAGAACATGTGTTCCACTTGTCTCTGAAAGCCAGAATGTAAAGTGGACACTTTTGCCACAGTGTACCTCTAAGGCGAAATGAGGAGAGAGAAAGTGGAAGAGGGGATGCAAAAGGTGCTTGTTAGACCTGACAGCCTTAGGGTGGTCACCCCTAACTTTTTGCCTGCATCCCTCCACTTTTGAGATACTGTTTTTGCTGGTTTTTAGACTCTGCACTTTTTACCACTGCTAACCAGTGCTAAAGTGCATTTGCTCTCTCCCTTTAAAAATGGTAACATTGGATCATACCCAAATGGGCTATTTAATTTACTTATAAGTCCCTAGAGTGCACTATATGTGCCCAGGGCCTGTAGATTAAAAGCTACTAGTGGGCCTGCAGCACTGATTGTGCCACCCACTTAAGTAGCCCCTTAACCTTGTCTCAAGCCTGCCATTGCAAGACCTGTGTGAGCAGTTTCACTGCCAATTCGACTTGGTATTTAAAAGTACTTGCCAAGCCTAAAACTCCCCTTTTTCTACATACAAGTCACACTTAAGGTGTGCCCTGGGCAACCCCTAGGGAAGGCCGCTGCGTAGGCAAAATGACATGTGCCCATGTAGTTTACATGTCCTGGTAGTGTAAAACTCCTAAATTAGATTTTACACTGCTGTGAGGCCTGCTCCCTTCATAGGCTAACATTGGGGCTGCCTTCATGCATTGCTTGAGTGGTAGATGCAGATCTGAAAGGAGTAGGAAGCTCATGTTTAGTATGGCCAGAATGGTGATACAAAATCCTGCTGACTGGTGAAGTTGGACTTTATATTATTATTTTAGAACTGCCACTTTTAGAAAGTGAGCATTTCTCTGCACTTAAATCTTTCTGTGCCTTACAATCCACGTCTGGCTGGGTATAGGTGACAGCTCCTTGTGCATTCACCCAGACATACCCCAAACACAAGATACTCAGTCTCACTTGCATACATATGCATTTTGAATGGGTCTTCCTGGGCACACCCCCTACTGGGACCCTGGCAGGCAGGATTGAACTGAAAGGGGACCTGGTGCACTTCTAAGCCACTCTTTGAAGTCCCCCCCCCACTTCAAAAGCACATTTGGGTATAAAAACAGGGCCTCTGCCCTTACCAACTCAGACACTTCAAGACACTTCCTGGAGAAGAGAACCTGAACCTGCATCCTGCCAAGAAGACCTGCCTGGCTGCTCAAAGGACTCACCTGTCTGCTTTCTGTGAAGGACTGCTGCCTTGCTGCTCTCTGGCTTTGGTGAAGAAGTGCTCTCCAAAGGCTTGGATACAGCTTTCCTCCTGTTCCCTTTAGTCTCAGAACCAAAAATACTTCATCTCTGCAAGAAGGACTCATTGTGCGGCGAAAATCGTCGCACAGCCAGACAGAAACGACACAGCCTGCACGCCGATCCAGAACAACGCAGCCCGACTTCGCAGTGAGAAGATTGACGCAGCGCCAGCGTAGCGACCGGAAATTCGACGCACAGCCTCACCGGATCGACGCACAGCTGATCCGGTATGACGCAGCGAGACTTCCAGATAGAAATCGACGCAGCGCCTGCCATGCAGTGGAAAATTCTACGCAACGCCAACTGGATCGACGCAGCTCCTCTGAATTCATCCTAGCAGCCCCGGAAATCCACGCATCGTCCCTGGGGCGGCTGAAAACCCCGCAACCCGAAAAGGATTCACAACCAAGTGCCGGAAATCGACGCACAGCTGTCCCTGCATGAAAACTAAACGACGCATTGCCGTGTGCTGCCCAAGAAATCAACGCACACGCATTTGTTTCCACGCATCTCCTCCTCTGCAGCCGTTTGTGGAGATTTTTCACGCAAACCAGGTACTTTGCGCTTGAAAGAGACTTTGTTTGCTTTTAAAAGACTTAAGACACTTTATATCACTTTACTGTAATATCTCTAAATTTACTTATTGCATATTTGATCGTTTTGACCTACATTTATCCAGATAAATATTATATATTTTTCTAAACACTGTGTGGTGTATTTTTGTGGTGCTATTGTATGGTTCATTGCACAAGTACTTTACACATTGCCTTCTAAGTTAAGCCTCAGTGCCAAGCTACAAGAGGGTGGGCACAGGATAATTTGGATTGCGTGTGACTTACCCTGACTAGAGTGAGGGTCCTTGCTTGGACAGAGGTAACCTGACTGCCAACCAAAGATCCAATTTCTAACAGTGCTATATCTATATATCCAAAACCGGAGAGAAGAATCAGTATCTCTGTCACCCATATGCGTCTCGGTGGTTCAAGCCACGTTATTGTTTCAAAATGTCTACTTGCTGAGAAATTGAGTCTCACCCCAATGTGCCCCTCTTATAGTGGTTATGACGCAGCAATTTTGGCAAGCGCTGATGTGTATTTTATTATTAAAGCTCTTAATTCAGCATTTATGGCTTAAGTGTCGTCTGGTTTTCCCAAGAACATGACCACCTTTTTATTTTAGTGCAGCCGTCCATAGTTGCATTCAAACATGTGAAGTCTGTTTATTTTGACATCCCTGTTGAACAAAAGCAAGACTCTGGGCAGACCTTTTGGGGTCAGGTTTCGTTGATCTATAGGCATGTGAGGATCAGGCTCACATTAGAGTTCTGACAAAAGCATTAGGAAAGCATGTTTAAAAAGAAAAAAAAAAAATATATATATATATATATATACACACACACCCACACACACAAATGACTGCACTCTGAATACAATCCATGTATGAGAAACCAATCTGACAAGGTTTGACTATCAATAACGTAACATATACATATCAATAACGTAACGTAACAGTAGAAGCATACTGTAATATGAGCACCAGTCATAAGTATTAGGCGTGAGCAGAATCCTACGTGAACCTTACTGTATGTGGATTTATTTGAAAAGAAGTGACAAATACTTTGGTTTACAGCTGCGTTATCAGATGTGACCTAATGTACTGCAGTATATTTTTTATGTATAGCGAAATAACTCACAAGAGGCTTCAGAAATGGAATATGTGCTAAGAGTTACTTCTGGGGCAGAGATTAATCTCAAATAGTGCTGCTTTACAGACTTAACATGCCCATAACAAACCTCCTGAGTATCTCATCTAAGAACCAAATAGACTAATGTATTCAGGGTCTGAACATGCTCAAGGTCTGAATGGGATAATGGAGCACTGCTCAAGGTCAGGAACAAGCCTATGGATTCTAAAGTATTTGCCTTTAAGGACAGAAGTTTGGAGCTGTATGTCACAGCTTCACCCATCCTTTGTTTTGAAGATTAACGTGGAAAAGTTTTGCTACTCATTTTCACCTGGTGCTTTCTGACCTCCTAGCACCCTTATGTTTGAGTTCCACATAGTTGACAGCCAAGCACCAATCTCTAGTTGACTGGGGAACACCAAACGTACTCACACAACACATATCAATGGAATAGTTTTTTCCTTGCTTTTTGGGAGACTGTCCAAGGATCTTCAAGACTGCATGGTAAAACTGGGCTAAAATATGAACGGCATCCCTTATCAAGGAATGTATGCTTGTATAATTCTGCCATACCCATAAGAATCAGCCCTAAAGGACCTGGCTATCATTGTATGCTCACAGATATGTGACTGCCCTAACAAGTAGCCAGCTTTATGGATTAGGCTTCCTTACCCTAGAAGCTATTCTGCATCCTGTTTCACCATAGAAGGAATTGAATTGGCAAGGGTAGGAGTCTGCGAAAATTCCTCCATCCCCAAAGGCTGGCTGCAAAAAATTTGAAATTAATATCTTTAGGAAGAGCTACACCTTGATGACCTGCACAAACCTGAAGAAAATTATCTTAGACTTGTGTGCTACCCACTGAGCTACACCAAGCTCGGATCAAGCTGCACAAACACCTGATGGAACCTGACTTGAATTACCTATCTGTAGAATGGGAATGTAAGACGAGCATCACAATCAATCAAGATCACAGAAAAGATTCATAGAACCAAAGACCTATGCAGACTGACCAAACAGCAAGCTAATTAAAGACCTACACAGGCAGACCAAAGAATGAGGGCAAGCCAGCCATCAGGGGTAGTGAGCAGTCCTGGGTGGCACACCAGCTGTAGGGGTGTGATTCCACCACACAGTAACACTGTCACTCTCCCCCAAGTTCCTCAGTTCTCATGTGCCCCATATGGTTGCTGCACAAGACTGCACTCCCAGGCCCCTGGTAGGCGCAATACATCATTTTGTAAGTTGGTTACCTACCAGCAAAGTACTGATCTCTGCAGAAGAGGCCTTCTCAAAGTGCTGGCAATATATGATTATATACTTATGGATTTCAGGCCTTTTTAACTGTGGCCCAAGTTGGATAGCCTTCTGGCCCTCCTTGGTTTGCAGTTACTGAACATCCCCCACCAAATCCAGGGTGTGAGATATTTAGTTGTGGAGCTATGTACGAATAGCATAGTTGTGGGGCACATAATGAATAAGAGGATGCCATGTTGGTGGTCCCCCATTTTTGTTTAGTAACATGAAAGTGGGGTGCCATGCTTAGGCACTATAGACTTGCGATAGCTACCCCCCTCCAATTTACTATGCATGCCTCAGTAGGGCTTACTTTCTCCAACACTCCATACAAAGGCAACTATTGCCAAGTTATGGTGAGTCTGGTTCTAATCCATAATTATGAACTCTCAAGATACACAACAGTAAACTGCTTGGCAAACAATCATTAAAGAAATCAAGTCCATGGTAATAAAAAAGTAGCAGGCAGCCCATATCTCATGGGTACTCACACAACCTAAAGCTAGAATATGCTAGTGAGTACAAATACCTAGATGTTCTATTCGGTGACCGAGGAGCCTTTTAACAACATAAACATGTGCTACAATGGAAAAGCAGTAACTTAACAGTAGCTTTTCAAACTTTAAAAAGACCCATGGCTCAGTCTTAGTTTTGAGCCACTGCTAAAGCTTGTCGCTGCCAAACTGCTACCATCTTTAACATATGGCAGTGAAGCCGTTCATGGGAGGGATGCTGCTGCTCTTGATGCAATCATCTCAAAAACCCTTAAGTTCAGTTTACCACATAATGCCTCTCCCACCCAATTATGACTGGAATTGGAACTGGACAAAACAATCGCTAGAATTGGGGCCTACTTGAAAACCTGGCAGAAACTAAAATCGACAACAAATGATACCCTAAGCAAAACCTGTGGGCTAGAAAAATTGAGGTGTCAAAGCACCCCTGCTCCAACTTACTTGGCATATTCATTTTGGGATTGTAGCATCTGTCTTGTAGCTTTTAAACAAGTAATTAATAATTTAACAGGGAAGCAGATAGTAAATGAAGCTATGCCCCCCCTTCTCAACATGAAGGTCTCAAGGGTGGATGGTTCTAAATCACCTCACAACTCTCAAGACACAGAGCTATTTGATCACAGACAGACTCAGATCTAAAGAGGGAATTTATGGGATTCCGCTTTGGCCACCTATCAACCATGCTGCACACACCTTACCCTAGCTTCAGCAAACGGTCACAAGGTCTTATCATTTATAAGGGTCATGTGCTGAAGATTTGTTGTACATTCAATGTATTTGCCCTAAACATTTAACTGAAAGATGGGCCCTCCTCAGGATGCCCTTAATAATAGGGGCATCCGTTCTGGCAGACAAGCTGTTGTAGCTTGTTTTAACCATCAGGATACACTTTTAAATTCCCAGTTTACCAAATTTCTAATAAAAGTGGGCAAAAAGTTAAAGAAGATGGAAGAACATTCTACTTCTGGGCCAATACTTATCATCTAATGAAATAGTATTTTATTTTATTTTATACACACTTCCTTTTCAATTTCAAACAGTCCTGTGGGTGCGTTTAACCAACAGCTCTTACCACACTCCTCAACATACATATTAGAAAAATGTTCCAGGATACATTTTTGAATTCGTGACTTACCAAATTTCCAATAAGAGTGGCCCAAAATCTCAAGACACAGAAGAACATTTTAACTCTGGGCTAATAGGTAACGTTTATCGAAATTGCAGCCTATTTTGCACATATTGTTTTTTTAATTCCAATTAGACTAGAGGTTTGTTCACCATTCTTGCTGTAATGGTTTGAATCCACAACTGGAATATGAAGAGATGTGTTGTACTTACCTCAGATTCAAACCAGTTTGGGCAGGTCACCCTGTCGCCAGACAGGAAGCAGCATCTTGACAAGGAATGTGGTCAAGGACAAGGCCCCTACAATATTATCATGATATGAATAAATAAGACCATGCCCAGTATATGGGGCCCCTTCAGGCAAATGAGAACTTGTGGGCAGCAATGTATAGTCTATTGGTTGAAGGACTGAGCAGATGCCACACAGCCTGGTCATATTTCAGAATATCCATAATTACCAATTGCAGCATACCACAGTGAACATTATGGGATATTTCTTACAATGATTTCAGATTCAATTTTTAACAAATTGAACTTAAACCCAATTGAATATAACAAAAAGGTGCCACTTAACTGAGTGGATGGGTTGGCCCCCCAGCTGCCATTCTGTGGGTAAAAGCTGTCACGATGAGTCAGGAAAAAGTGTTCATTATGACGCACAGTTCAAGTCAGTGAATGACTGCAATTAAGACAAAAAGACTGCACGTCCTCCCTATGACTGTTAACCAGACTTCAAGTACTACATAGAAATGCTGCAATGCTACAATCAGGAAGACAGAGGTAGTCTGTGCTGAAAAACTGTTATATAAGTAAGAAAAAAATCAAAACCCAACGGGGTAGAGGCTTAAGGTAACTTCTCAGACTACTTTTGTCTGAGATCTTTTTGACACTTCGCATATGACGTCTTACCTAAGGGGTGAAAGATCACTTTGCTGAGTGGGAAGGACTGACTAATAGCATTGTGGTAAACAACAGCAGGAGCTTCTGGGAAGAAAGGCAGAGTATCCGCTGCTGAGGAGCTGATTAAAAGGACAGAGGAAAGTGATGGCAATACTAGTTAGTGTAACACAAAAGTTTGAGTAACTAAAAAGAACAGCCAGAGAAGCAGAATTACATATGGAAAAAAAAACAGTACAGGGTGAGCACAATGGAAACCTCACTATCGCAGTTGAGTCCAGGTAGCACAGGGCGTAGGATAATGAAAATATAGTAATTAAGCTTCAGGAGTTGTCAGCTCTCAGACTAGTAGCAATGGGCATTATGCTGCAGCTTGAAAACAGAACTGTAGCACTAGAGCAGACAATATACAGAGAGCTGCACATGTGAGAGTTTAGGGTTTTCTCTTTGTACCGGTAGAAGAGAATGTCACTGAGGCACAAGAAACCTGACTCTGATAAAAACAATCTAGAACTATGTTAATAAAACTCTTAAGCACAGGAGCATAGGTACTTTGGCGCTGGCTTACATCACAACAGTAAAATGCCCTCTACTGCTTTCCAAAACACTGCAGTCATCAAACAATTATAGTCCGGCCCTTATTCCATAGTGCAATATTTGGCCACTCTTTGCTACTCTGTCTCTACCACAGAAACTCTGAACATTGACTGTCAAGTAAATAATCAACAAGAGGTTTTCAAATACATTGTGTACTGTAGCATAAATCCAACAGTGCTATCCAATCACAATATGATGAAATAATAACACCAACAGAAGGAGTAGAAACTTCATGTTTTACAGTTTTTACTGCATTATTGAACACATTGCACTTAAAGCAGTATTTCTAAAGCAGTACCTTATGCTTGGTATCAACCTTTATAATGACGATGTGCGCTACTTTATTGGATACAAAGCTTAATACTACTTCCCATGGGTTAAGTCTTGAATGCTAACCATAGGTAGAAAACCATCTAGGAAAGCAATCAAGTCTTGGGTACAAAGTGCAGTTTTAATAACCAGCACTCTCATATGGTGTAGAGAACAGGTGGGCTAAACATAATGTGAGTTTAGCAGCAGAGGTTAAGGTGGCAAACAATTCCAAACAGTGCTTGAAGGCACAGATTCAAATTTGAGAAGACATAAGAAAAGTGAAGTCCTGGAAAAGAACCGGGGCCACACAGAAAGACTGGACTTCAAGGACTATGTTCCACACTGCTGGAATCCCCTCATTTGATGTATAAGATCATGAATGCTTCAGTTTCTTCTGGGAAGACAGACTCCTTTAGAGCAAGGGAGCAAAGCAGACCGAGTCTGGTTTGCTCTGTGTCACAACAGTTTCCTTGTGCTGTTGCTCCACGAGTTTCCCTTGGCTGAACATCCCAGAGTGAAAAAGACCCATAAAACAGTGCTTTCTCATTTTCAACAGTCAAGCATATTTTTAAATATGAAAGGGTACTGAGGATACATCTCAAATTGCCAATTTTCTTTAGGTCAGAAGGCCAGACTAAAGCCCCAGTGATACTCCTAATGGCAGGGCTACCTTTTGAATGGAAATGATGAACATTTCTTTAAGACTCACTAACAGCCTCTCTGTAAAAGCATCTACTGTCCGCAGCAGCCCAGGTCATGTGGTACCTTTAAGATTGTGCCATGAAAAGCATGGCTGCCTCAGTGGTAGTCTGGGCCTTGATTGGGGATTCCCCCAATGATAGGAAGTTATCTCTGACTGAGTGACTCAATCACTGCTGCGTTAATGGTGGGTTTGAGAAAGACACTGATCAAAGCCAACCCAGTTATTGCCTATTAGGTGATGCCTGTTAAGGGAGTAGGGTTTCTAGCCTTTGGTTGTCCCCAGATTTATTAACAAGAGGTGGAAAGACCACTAGACATTTTCCATTAACTAAATGGTAGATAGAGTGCAGAGTCTCGAGATGAAAAAAGTCCTTCTCATGATGATGGCAAAGCCTAAAATACTAAATAGACTGAACACGTCATTGATTAGTACATTGAGCGAGAGACCTTCACAAAGACGAAGAGCTGTTGAGTAAGGAGACATCAAATCTAAGGGTTTTAACAGACAAATGGAAAGAGCTAAACACGGTCATGAAAAGATCAGTGCTAACATTTTCATGGCTGACATTCGACCACTAATGAATCTCCAAAGGGCCACCCTTGTGAAGAGCCTCAAGCAGTTGGCCTCTCCCCTACCTCTTTCAAGGAGAATACGATTGTTTCAGTGAAAAAAATGCATCATTTTTCCATAACTTAGGAGTTACAGGAGGAAGGGAAAGCACAGCTACATAGTAGTCCCCTTAACTGCCAGCATTACCACTGGTATGACCAACTGCACCATAATGAAGATTGAAACTTGGGACAGTGTATCTGTGAGGTTAAATAACTATGCGATGGCTGACAAAGCTAAGTTTAAGGTGCTGGACCTTGCAACCAGTGAGTCTTCCCAGAGGTCATGTGTGAACCCTGTCGGCATAGCTGCAAAACCAGCACCTACTACCAGGGCCTCAAAGACATTACAAAGGCAGATGCATGGCACGGGCCAACAAGATTATCAACAAATTAGGGCGCATCCAGATCCTGAAAACATTTGATCTGACATTGTGAATTAGAACATGGCTTCCACTCCTTGTGCTATTGCAAAGATAGCGTTTTACACCCCAACAGGTCTTTTTCGGGTACAGGTAATGTTTTTTGGACTGCATGCCATATCTACCACGGTGTGGAGACTGGTAAAAACAGGTCCACCGTGCTTTGGACAAAGTCTGTGTTACCTACTTAGACAGGATTGCTGTGTTTACCTCTAGTTGGAAGAGTCATTGATTCATCTCGGAAACGTGCTGTAGGCCTTCTAGAAATCCAACTGTGAGGTCACTCCTTTGCCCTGTGAGGCAGAGCTGCAACATCTACCTTGGTAAAAAGGTGGCCTCTCAAAAATATTTACATAAATTGCAATATTGTGGGAATTCATAGGTTTCACTGGGGATTACCAAACATTTATGCTTATGTGACTACAATCACTACACTGATCGCTCTGAGCGACAGAAAGATCAAAAGGTTTATCACGACTTCAGGATGTAATGGAGCCTGTAAGTGGTTGAATAATGCCTTCCGAGAAGCAATCGTTCAGAATGCTCTTGATTTTAATTGCCTCTGTAGTTAAAACATATGCCACAGACCACTTAGTTGGGGCCATATTGGTCCAACTTTAAAAGAACAATAAAAAACAAAAAACACGGAAATCACAGCTAACAGTTGGTGCTGAACAAACTTGACAATCAATGAAATTGTGCTGCACCATCTTGTTGGGACAATCCTATTGCTGCTCTATGTCAATGTTCTTTACTGAATAGACCAGCTACAAGCCCCTGAAGAAGCAATTATAATGAAGCGCGCAGGAGGTGTGGCTTCCACACTGAACAAGATGTCAGAGGACCTTTGAGCTCCGACACAACACAGCGCTTCCTTTTACGTAAAAGCCGTTGCCAGCTGTCTCAACTCTGCATGGGATATACCTGGCAATTCCTCCGGCGTCCTATACTAGAGTGGATACTGCAAGCTTCACATATGGAGTCCCCTTTGTGCGGGATGCTGTGGCGGTGAGTTCCTGGACTCCATAGTGGCCATTTTAAGGGCACTGCCTGATGTTTTTACACTTAGCTCACTGAAGCACAGTTTGGCTTTCTTTTTTCATTTTGCCTGCCCCACAGATGTTAACTGTGTGTGGCTTTGGAAGGCTTATGGCCTTTTTGTGTTTTCTGCACCCCAATTCAACTAGCATTACCTACGTTGACCCAGAGCTGCGGTGGTGAACTCTTTCTACCCACGAGTGGCCACCATTTTGTTTTTAATGAGCCACCTGTATTTCATTTTTCTGGCGCACCTAAGACCTCCTGCTGCAATTGACACATGGTGGCCATGGAAATAGTTTAAAAATAACTCTTTCCTAAATATAATGATCCATTTAAGCTGCAGGTTACTATTAAAGAAAAATGTGGTGAATCTCTTTAATCTCCCTCAAGTCTGTTGTCCTATGGAAACCATTCTCTTGGTATTACACTTTTACCAACAACTTTTGCCAGCGATTTTATGTATTTTCCTGGACATTCGTTGATGGGCTCTAATTTCCCATTTGCATATTAAGTTCACAGGTTTCTTTTATTTTATTACTGCCCAATTTTAATATCTGCTCAACCAGACGTTCTTTTGATCGCTGTCTCTTGGCACTCTGTTTCAATGTGTCCTCTTTTATATGGGAAGGACCAAATAAGCTAATAAAAATTTAAATCATACGATTTGTTACATCAAAATGGCACGAGACCCTCAAACATCTGCCAATGCTACTTATCTACCACAAAATCTAAAAGTGTCAAAAATTATCCTCCGTCGCTTATCCTGTCCTCTCATAATTCTGTTTTAGACATTATTTATGATGAAGTGAGAGGCCTAAAGCCCTTCATCTGTGTCACTAATGAGAAGCTTCAGCAGATTGAGGATCAGGGGATTGTTATAGGAAATAAGATGATTGAAATAGAGCAGCTTGTTAGTAATCTACAGGATGGGGCAAGTAAAATCCCTACTCTTGAGGTGGAAATTGTAAAACTTAAACTATCAGCTGAATAATCTTTGTATATACGGATTACCGGAGGCCATCAAAGGTCCTAACCTTCTTGGATTTTTAAAAAAATGTCTCTGAGATTTTCTAGGTATTCCAAGCACTCCTCATCTGAACATTCAATGAGTACCAAGTCTTGGCCGTCCTCATCGTCATGCCACCAAATCACACGGAAATTTTGAGCTATTCCTGGTATACATGCCTTGTCTGGTCACAACATCTTTATCTCTCAAGATCTCTCAACTGCAACTAATGACAGAAGAAAGGAACGTTTAGCCCTAGGACCTCAATTGTGACAACTAAATATCCGCTATTGGGTCCTTGCCCATGCAAAATTACTTATGAGGGGACCACAAAATATTTTCACAATCCTGTGAAGCTGAACACGTTTCTTGAATCTCTTTCACCTGCTATTATGGACACTACTATTCAATAATCCTGGGAATTCTGATTTTGCACCTGTTACTTTTTTAATCTCTTTTGTATATGGTATCTTTATCTGAAATAACCTTTAATATCTGTTGTAATTCTTCTTCTGGTGCGGACTCGTCCCATGATGCGTCTTCTTATTTTCTCCTCAGATCTGCACTTCTTTCATTGATCTGCAGCTTTTTCAATATTTTTTTCAACTTTACTTTCCCTTTCTCTTTTGTGTTCCTTTCTTCTTCCAATATGTTAGTGCTTACATGTTTTCCGATATCAGTATGTGTATTTTGTAAAAGCATTCTGCTGTTTTTCTTCAATGGTGTTATTTTGTCCCACTTTTTCGTTTTTGCAGCTGGTCATCCATGGCCTTGTTCCTCTTTCTTTGTTCCCCGATATGTTAAGCATTGTGTTGTGAAACATTCGTGGTCTGCGATATCCACTTAAAAGACAAAAGGTACTTTTGCATTTTTCCAAACTTAACAAGCATGTTGTCTTTTTACAAGAAACTCATAGTATTGATGTTAAATCGCTTAAATTAAGAAACCAATGGGTTAGTCAGGTATTTTTTTCTCCGGCCTTCAATCGCAAGGGTGGTTTTGCCATCCTAAATCATAAATCATTAAAAATACAGATTTCATCTACCAAATGTGATACTGAAGGACAATGAGTATTGGCCACTGCTACAATTCATAATAAACATATTTCTCCATTCAATATTTAGGGCCCACTTAAACCTGATCCAGACTTCAAAGTGAAACTTACTTCTATTAATGATCTAAATAATCTAAATAGTATTGTAACAGGTAATTTCAATCAATGGTTAAACCATTTTACAGACGAGATTCACTCCTGACAAATCTCTTAAGGCATTCCAATCAGTCATTATAACTTGTCCATTAATTGACGTCTGGAAAACTTTAACCTTGATAAATGTGAATTTGCATTTCATGCTAATAGTCACCCTACCCAGTCTAGAATGGATTATATTTTAGTTAACAAATCTTTGTTACCATCTACACAATCATCATAAATTGGTTCCATTTTTATTTAGGACCATGCCCCTATTTGATCTTCTTTTGATTTTTCCCTCAGTGATTCCAAATCTGGTCACTGGAGATTTACTAATTTCCTGTTGTCAGACCATAATTTTATAACAGAAGCCAATGCTTTTGTTACAGAGTTTTTAAAAAGAATAACAAACCTACTGGTACGTCTAGTTCTTATAATTGGGATGCTTTTAAAGCTGCCTTTCAGGCCTTTAACATTGCTCTCTCTGCTACAAAAAAAAAGGTTGACTACCAATACCTTGCCTTGCTTCTGCAAATTAAAACATTGGAACATACTTATTTGACCTAAAAAATCCCACCGTTTTACATGAATTAATAACAGTCAAATTGAATCTTAACAAAACTGTTACCATTGATGCATGTTACATTCTACTCAAAGTTAAATCTAAATATTATGCAGGTACAATTATAGCTGGTAAGATGCTGGCTAATTACTTAAAAAATTAAATCAAAGGTAAAACTATTGCACCCATTTGTAATGAATTTACTAACACCAGTGCGACTTCAAAGTCTGATATTTCTGCTAGTTTACAAACCTACATTTAATAGTTATATAATGACATTAACCCATTAGACCTCAACATATAAACATTTTTCATTGTTCTTCCTAAACCCCTTTCTAATATCTTCAGAAAATGATAACCTGATATTGCCCTTTAATAAATTATAGAAGCAATCAAATCCCTAAAATGAGATAAGGCACATGGCCCAGGTGTTTTTTCCACTGAATTAATTTCTTCCTTTTCATATTTTTTTTGCCCCCTAAATTACTAGAGCCCTTCAATTTCCTTATGACCTCAAAGGCTAGAGGTTCCTTCACAGAAGCCTGAATTGTTCTTATACTCAAGCCTGAAGATCCTTGCCTTTATCATAGAAACCGTTATATCTCTTCTGACTAAACTGGATCATTCTGGTTTTGTTAAGGGCAGATTTGCCATGGATAATGCCAGAATGTTCCCTAATATTCTCGCATTAGCTAAAAACATAAGGTTCCTCTTGTAGCCCTATCCCCTGATGCAGAAAAAGTATTTGACCGCATTAATTGCCAATTCATGTTTACCACACTCCAATGGTTTGGTTTTGGTCCTAAATTTATTTAATTTATGAAACTATTATAAATGGGACCCGTGTCGTTTTTTGTTAATAGTCATTTCTCCCTTTATTTCAATTTACATAGAGGACTAGACAAGGTTTTCCCCTCCCCCTTTTACTATTTATCCTTTGTCTAGAACCCTTCCGTGAATGTATTAGTTGCCATATACTTATTTCTGTATTTAGAAACAATTCCCTCGAGACAAAAAATTCAGCATATGCTGATGATGTTCTTATTTACATGTCCAATTCCTTATCCTCTAGAAGCCTGTTTTACAAGAGATTGATTTATATTCTAACCTTTCGGATTATAAAGTCATTTCCCCAAAACCTAAGTTTTACCACTAAATTCCTGCTATTATCAGTGTATGTTTACTAACACTAACTTCACTTGGTGCCCGTCTAGAATTAAATATCTCAGTGGCTGGTTTTCATCTACTATTTCCAATTTCATCAACCATAATTTTAATGTTTTAAAACTCAAATTACAAACATTACTCTCATCCTGGTCTCCTCTACATTTATCATGGTGTGATAGATTGGTTACTATTAAAATAATGGCTATACCACATCTTTAATACACTTTCTATGCTACCATTTAAGATCCCAATTATTATTTCTCACAAATTGTTACCACTTGTACAAAATTTCTCTGGAACAAACACCCAGGCATTGCCTTATCTAAATTAAAAACACCCAAAGAACGAAGGTGGTGTCCAATTTTGGGACTAAGTTGTATCATTCTGCTATTTAAAATCACCATTTTTATGATTTAACCAATGACTTTCATAACTCTCCCATACCACAATGGATGGCATTTGAATGATCTTTCCTGATCCATCTACCCATATGTCTAATAGAATTTGTATTTCAAAGCATCCTATTTTAAAGTATTCCCAACATCTATTACATACAGTGACGATAGCTCATTACAACTTTTAACAATGCTTTTTGTCCTCATCAATCTGACGTAATGAATTTCTTAAATTTCACCAAATTCTGTTACATTAAACACTGGAAATAAAAAGATATGATGCTTGTTCAATAATTGATAAGGGGGAATTCTGTTATACCCTTTCCGTAATTGCAAACAATACAACCTATCAAGTACTTTTTTCAAGGAATATGATTTCCTACTCTTTGCCATTAATTCCTTTTTAGCTATTCACGATTTCTCTTCTCACTCAGTTCTACCCCTTATCCTTGGCTCCTCTTGATAATATTCAACATGACTCTACTCCTAAAGGTGCTTAGATATACAAACACTTATTAACATCAACCTCTAAATGTACAAAAACAAATGTGATTGAAATTGTAAGGGGAACTGATGTTTCCTTTTTATTTTCTGTTCAATACTTAGATAAATGTTGGCTTAAAGTTTTTAACACCTCCAAGGCTGTACATATTAGACAATCCCTATTTTTCTTAGTATATATATCTCACAGAGCTATTATTATCCTAGAATGTATTTCCAAATTTGATTCGTATGCTTCTCCAATATGTTGGCCATGTTCCACTTCCAATGGCACTTTAACTCATTTAATCATTGCTCTCAGGTATATAACCTTTGGAAACCTATTTGCTCCATATGTTCAAAAATCTACCACTATAACATACCATTAACAATCCAAAATGTTTTTCTAGGGTCCATGTCAACTGATTTTGAAGACCTTTCCCCCAAACCTTTGCTACTGGATCATTTTATTGCACTTGCTTTCAAAGTTATACTCTCCTGTTGGAAAGATGCCTCTAAGCTAGATGAGTTAACATGGTGGAATTTTAGTTGTGATGAAAACAGAATATTTACTGTCTCTTCATTATAAATGCACCATACAATTAAATTGGATGTATAGTGTGTATCCTTTACTAATCTATCTTTGCACTCACTGTTACCTTAATTGGCTATATTTCTTTCTATACATTTTCTCCTTCTCCGTTTTCTTCATACCCACCCCTTCTTTCTTATTTTTTTCCATCTCTCTCTTTTTATATAAAATAATAATAATAATCCTCTTTTTTGGTTCATGATAATTTATGACTTTTTCTCATATTTTACAAATTAGAATACTCCTGATTTGTAACTGTTATACTGCAATGTTACATTTTATGAATGTTTTTGTTTTATATCCTCAATAAAAACTATTTAACAAAAAAAACAAAAAACAATGAAGTGCACCAACCCAAATTAATTTCTTTGCAGGGGCTAGAATTCACTGTGGGTCACACAGTGGCACTTTCCAAGGGAGTGACAACTGGCTTTCAAGAATGTTCAACAAACCAAAAAGGGACTCATCATCAATGTGAGCCTAATCTAAGATGGGCAAGCTGCATGGGTGTAAATCAAAAGCTTCATGACACAGCGGTAGGCAATGGATTTTTGGGACTGGGAAATAATATAGCAGAGGAAACCCAAATTGTTCAGCTAGTTCTACTGATACAATCTTTCATTATTCAGGGGACAGTGTCCATTAGGCAGATATCTATCACGGCTAAAGTAAACACTTGAGCATATTGACAGAAAAAAACGGCCCTGCCCCAAATGCTACCTAAAGCCTCATAAAGGTCACCCTGTGTACACTCTGCAAGAAGTTCCTGCACAAATCCTCTCCAAACACAAACTCTACCATGATCAGAAGGTAAAGATACCACAGCTACCATTAGATGCCAGTATTTCAAGGCATCCAAAAGCCTCAAGAGTGAGAGATATTTTCTAAGATGCCAGCCCCTTTATCCTCTGGTATTTATGCAACAACAAGGCTGCAGTATTGTAATGCAAAATTTATTTTTCTTATAAGGCACTGGCTCCAACATAGATTGCCATAACTCAATTTAGACTACAATGGCAGAATTATAAACACTGAATAAATACATATCGCAGCGGAAGGTTAAGATAAGACCCATTTTATTTGAGAAGGTTATGTAGTACTGCTTCAGGGATGGGGGAGAGAGAAAGAGAGAGAGAGACAGACGGAGAGAGAGAAAAAAATGGTGCTGAATTGTTAACAAGGTGAGACTGAAAGGAAGAACAATGGTGATTGGGACACTGAAAACCACTACCTTTACTGTTGGACCCATTAACAGTCAAATATATTAAGAACTGAAACATTATTAATTTTAATTATTCACTACAAAATCAGTGTGGTTACTAAGTTCTGATACTGCATAGCAACATCAGCAAACAAACAGATTGGCTAATTCTAGGTGGTTGTTTGTTGTTGTACGACATATCTGGATGCAAGAACTGAAAACTCACAGAGGGGCACCCAAATACGAGTCAGATGGCTCACTATTTGAAGCATAGGAGTTTAATTCACATTTTAAGCCACTTTCTTAATCATAGGTTACACCTTGTGGAAAGAACTCTTAGTTATGGTGCCTAGGCTATGCCCCTTTTAGAGACATCCCATCACACCTTTTTCAACTCACTCAAAGCACGGACTAAATGGATCTTTTCATGCAAGTGAAACAGAGTTAGTCTTTGAAAATAAAATATGGTTGGTTTTAAGAGGAACCTTATGTTTGCAGAACTTGAGAAATGGCGACATGGTGGTAAAGGTTTGAAATTCTGCAACTTGCATTACAGAGGCGATGGATAATAGACAAGCTGTCTTGTGAGAGAAAGTGGACAGACACCTCAAGAATGGGCTTGATGGGACTTCTCATCCAAGCTCCAAACACAGTTTTCAGTTCCTATGACAAAGGATGCTTTGCTACAGGTAGGAAACTTTGGAGAAGCCATTAATGAATATCTACAGGGTAAACAATGCAGGTGTTTCTCCTCCACCAGATGTACACTAACTGAAAGGCATCTCAAACCTGAATTAGCCATATGAAGCAAGTAATGCAGCATGTCACAAAAAGCAGTCTGGAGCGGGCAATTATCTTTTAACAGCCAAAACACAGACTCCCTTCCCTTTCAATGCATATTTCTTCTTTATAGAGCATGCTCAAGATGCCATTAGTATTTCTCATGTATGGTCCAAAAACTACATTCTTGGTCATGAGCACCTAGGGTGTTAAGTGCAGAAAGGCCACAGAGTAGTTCAAACCTGGACCCTAGTTCTTGGTGAACAATCACACACACGATTTGAATTGTATTCAGTTTTGTAGGGACTTCAACAGGTGTGTGCACCAGGATTGCCCGGCTTCTGACATTGCCACTAAAATTACCCTGCACCGTTTTAGCATCACTGTGCATAGTATCCTAGAATTCGGAGCAATGGGAGGAAAACCTTATGAAAGTAGGATATATCTGGGCACTGAATGTGGATCTCTGCTTCATTTTGCGATCTGGAGAACTGCAACCAGTTCAGACCCTGGAGTGACGCATCTTTGAAACACCAATTACAGTTGTCTGCTGCCTATGTCCCACTTGTGGCACCTTCTGTCCCATCATTGTAGGGTGTCAAATGGCCATTCTAATCCAACACATGCTCAGGTTTGAGAAGACTAAAAAAAAAGGCTGGCCCTCAATAGCATTTTGATCTTGTTACTCCTTGCTTTTGAATAAAGTGAAAAGAATAGTCTTATTGTCAGTTCTTAGGACAAGAGATTTCTTGTAAGAGAGAGAAAGACCTTTGGAGTCCGTCTGCACACTTGGATATCCAAGACATTTATATGGAGCATTGTTTTTGTTAGAATGAAAGATTTGTTGATGAAAAGCTCCTGAATGAGTACTCCCCCCCCCCCTGTCAAATAAGCATTTTTTGTCAGGAAGAACAGATTTTTGCATTTGCAGGTATTGGTCTTTGGTGCTGTTGCTTTAGAATTTCCATCAGCCTAGAACTTTATCTACCATGAGAAATACTGAATCTGATCTTCCTCTTTGGCCTGATTGGCAATATAGTTAATCTTGAATAGTTTGTGTTCTCAGTCAGAGCTGAATGATAAAATAGATACGTAATTAAATGACTCCAAACAACAATTTTACTTGCACATTGTGACGTTTGGAGCTGAATGGAAATTGCAAGAGCTATTTGCTTCCTCACTCCCTTTTGATGAGTAAGCCTTAATTTCTGATTCCATGCCAAGAAACAGCAGGTCTCTCTTTGATGACTGCATTGAAAATACCTTGTTCAAAGTGAGAACTAAAGTTTCCAGTTCTTACAAAGTGACAGTCACTGCTGTGTCGACCTGGGAATGAGTTGGTCCCTTCAACATTGAGTTGTATAGATAGGCATGCTGCTACTGCAGCCACACATTTGGTGAAGATGCAAAGGTAATACTGACATTTCACCATGAAACATAAGTACTACTTGTGACAAGGATATCTGGAAATGTGAAAATATGCGGCCTACCAGATTTAGACGTAAGGAGATCAAATTGGCGTACGGATGGAAAGACATCCTTAAAAGTGACCACATGAAATCCCAGATCGGTCAGGAAACCATTCTTACTGAGGTCCAAGAATGGATCCCATGCTCTCTTTTTATTTTGCACCAGAACAAAAATCTAGAGTAGAAACCTTTTTATCTTTTGGCACTTTCACGCTTTTATTTGTGAGAAATAGTAACAGTTTTCTTTCTAAAGCATTGAGTTGTTGATGGTACTCGTTCTTTAGTGGTCAGGGATGAGGTTATTGTATGAGTTTCACTGAATATTTGTTCAGTATTAATATCCAACACCCACTTTTTGGAGGTACAGTTATATTATGCTGGAAGATGTTCTTAAATAATGTTCCATACTAGATTTGATGGAATGAAGATATTGTTAAAAGAGGTGGGGTTGTACAGTTTGTACATCCATCAGTTTTCGGTTGGGTCTTCTACACTCAGTCTAAGATCTGTGGCACTGAGAACAGGAATGATTTGATCTTTACCAGCAGATGCTTTTACTAGTGAAAACTGCTTGTCTGATAGTGATGGCCTCATCTTTAAGTAGAAGACTGCCTTGTGTATGTAAATAAAAATAGCATCTGTAAAGTCACCAAGAATTTTAAGCTAATGAATCATCTACATTTTTCTCAAAGGCTTGGTCTATCAAAGACTCATACAGATTATGAAATTGTAGCCTGGCCCAAAGAATATGCTCAGTAGCCTTCCATACATCCTCAGAACAACTCTATTAGCAAGCTGTTTAAAGATTGTGCTGGCAATGATTAGTGCTGACATGCTAGCTTTCTCAGTTTCAAAAATGACTTAAAGCCTTCTACCAAAGTTGTGCTGCTGTTCTGTAATTGTTGTCCCTACCTGGAAAGTATGGCAGTGGTGTTGGCTACTTAGCAAAAGTGGGCACAAACGCAGTCACTCATTTGCCCTTGGTGTCTAATCTCAACTTCCCGGGCTGACAGATGTACTCTGGGATAACAAATTTCTGAGCCTTCTTAATTCAGTAGTCGGAAAATCAGAGGTTGTTTTAACCTGATTAATCAACCATGACATAAAATGGGTCCTGAACTTGTTTTTTTTAGGACACATTTTGTTGGTTTTAAAAGGCATATATGGTCTATGCGTCCGACAAATTAAGAAAGTAGGAACAAAGTAGATACATGAGCAAAAAGCACATACCTCCACAGTCTGCATCACCCCATTCACATGCTCGTAATATAATACAAAGTGTGTGTGGCCACGAAATCCCAGGGTCCATTCCCTGTAAATCCCATATTATCCCATTAAACAGGTGGATTTCATCGTCCACCATTTGCCATACAAAGCATATTGCAGTGGAAAAAATGGCAAAGATGGAGTTGGTATGACTGAAAGAACTTGAGGGCTGTACTGCTCATGACATCGCCCAGATTGGAGATATCAATCTGATAACATCCCCTTAACCTCTCCTATGCACCCACCTAAAGCATCAGGTGGCCCTGCCACAGCAGCATCCACTGTATCAGCCTCGTCCACCACCCCATTCGAAGTATGCGCCTCCATTGAGTCAAAACTATTTTAGTCACCGGAGGCAAGCCACTACGGTCGCCCCCACTGTATAAGTAGGAAACGAGAGAAGTATACTCCCATCGCCCAATTTTCTGATGCATATGTAGGGGTTGCATTGGATATGGTACCACCAATCATTGATGATCGGGAAATGCGATGCCGGACAGTATGACTCGAGCTCTGCTGCAGCGATACACCTGCAGATTGCAGATTGAAATCACTTACTAAGGGAAATGCAAGAAGTCCCACCTTCCCAAAGAAAACGATCAAGAATGCAATTTAGAGTGCAAAACCATTGTCGTAAAATGGGTTGTAGGACATTTTGTAGTTTATATAGAAACTGGGGAAGTGACACCATTTTGGAAATTGCAGACCGACCATTTAGGGACAAATGCAAGACCTACCACACTGGTACGTCTTCCCTTAATCGATCCTGAACAGGTTCTAGGTTAAGCATCCACGCCAATGTTGCATCTGGGGAAACAAAAACACCTAGGTATTTAAACCCACCTGAGGCAATCTGCAATCCCGACCCCAGCCAAAGTTTTCGGGCAACCATTGGCAAAAAACACCGATTTCGACATACTGTGATATAAGCCAGAAATTCCCCCAAAATACGCATTATTTGTAATATAGCTGGAGGTTTCATGGATGGTCAAAAAGAAGAGGATGTTGTCTGTGTATAGGGCTATTCGCTGAAAGAGGTCTGCACCCCACTCAAAACCATGGGCTTGAGTGTCCTTCCTCACCTACACTGCCAAGGGCTGCATGGCCAGAGCAATCAAAGGTGGACAGGGGACATCCCTGCCCCATCCCTAGCTGAATAGGTAATGGATCTGAGCTAACGCCAGCCACTTGCACAGATGCCGTCAGATCTGCATATAATAGTCTTAGATATGATTAAGAACTTAGGCCAAAATTTAGGCAATGAGAAAAGTGAACAAATATACCAAGCTTACTGAATTGAAGGTCCGTCAGGAGAACTGTTGCTGGCCCTTCCAACCTATAGGCCAATGTCAGGGTATTGTTTAGGAGTCAACTATTGTGCAGCATAGCATGATGAGGCATAAAACCGGCTTGGTCAGAGTGAACCAAGCTGGGAATTAACCTGTCTGCCAGTGCCTTCGTGAGGATCTTCACCTCCAGGTTTAGGAGGAATATACAGCAATTGGAGAAACGCTTCTCTACTGGCTGGCAGGGCTATGGAAACACCACTATCTAAGCATGTCGCCAGTCAGGAGGGAGAGCAGCTCTGCCGACAGCCAACTGAATCACTACCAACATGTGCTCCTGGAGTTTAGGCATAAAGGCCTTGGACTTCACATGGGAACCAAGAAGGCCCTGGGGCTTTCCCGGGGTGCAGACCGGCAAAGGCCAACAAGAGCTCCTCCCCAGTGAGCACCTCGTCCAAGACGGCCTGATCTGCAGATGTGAGAGTTCGAAGGGGGGAGAGCCATCACAAATTCCTCTATTTGTTCCTGAGACAAAACCTCCAGTCGAGTGTAGACATCATGGAAATGGGCAGCAACGCTGCAGGCCACCTCCCTAGGATAAGTGAGCAGAGCACCTGTTGCATCATGCACCAGAGGGACAATAGAAGGATGAAGAGGGCCTTGACACAGTCAATAGAGCATTTTACCCGACACATCCACCCCATTTGTAGATGCGGCTCTGGGCTGCCTGCTAGGACTGCTTGCGTCCCCCAAGAGGGTCTGTTGATATTGCTGTTGTAATAAAGGTTAAAATAAAGATTAAAGGTAGCTGTGCTATTTTTTACCGGTGTCTACTTGTAGGAATGACTTCTGTCTAACAATCAGGCTGATCGTGGCCTGCTTCCAATTTGTTTTCACTTGACGCACAGGTGATGAACTTCCAGTCTGCGGCCTGTGTGGATAAAATTGTAATCCTTTACAGGTTTCCTGGATTTGGTCTACCACAATCGTATTGATTGTAATTTTTCACAACCCGACTTCTATTAGGTTCAGCGATAAAATGAGAAAAGAAACAGTTTTATATACTTCATGGATTTTTGCTCAAAATCTGGGCCTTAAAAAAGTCATGCCGAATTACGTGTTGGCTGTTCGAACGCACTGAAAGAGCCATGTGAAATTAAATTATGGATTGTCATACAAAACGTGTTGCAGCATCCTGATTATTTGAAAGTGATGTATGGTTGCAGGACATTCATTGTGTGCCTTGGGTATTTATATGACATTGTTGTTGTAGACCTAATAACCTACGTGCCTGCTGGCCCCTTTCCATACGTCTTCATATCTCTATATCGGCCATCTGGGCCTCATGATCCACCGGGTCCTGCGCCCGACATCACTGATCCCCGATGCAAAAGCTAATATCCATTACCCGTAGTGTGGTTTTCAGAGCCTTTCACAGCATCGCCCAGGACAACAATGAACTGATGTTAATTGCAAGATATTGTTCTATGGAGCGATGGTAAGGTGGATTTCATAAGTGGCAAGGTGACAAGCGCCAGCGGAACGCCGGGCTCAAATGGCCCACGCAGAATCGGATGGCCACGGTGGAGTAATCTGGAAGTCCCTGAGCAAGAGGTCCTGTACTTCTTGAACAAGAAGGCGACATCAACAGTTACTGGAGTTGGCTTCCTCATGTATAAAAGGCCCTGTTCAAGCAGACGGTCTATTATCGAGATAGATCAGATTGACTTCCTTGATTAATCTTTATTATTCAAAGAGAAGCACGACTTTTCAGCCATCAACAAGGGCAGACCAAATTTAGTGGCACTCTTACCACTAAATTATGGAGGCTTGCTACATTGTCTGGCAGATATTTCTGGTGTAGGGTCTACTTGATCATTATTCAGGGGTCCAGGTATGTGACAACTACTCTAGGGAGTATAATCTGGATGATTTTCTTCCTCCAGAGATTATCTTCATCTCAATCATCATCATCATCATCCTCCTTAATGGCTCCTTCAGTTTCTTTTTAGTCTTCTGGGGGCAAGGGAGCTGCCAGTTTACCTAGTCACAGCAGTTCTAATTTCTACCATAACAGAAAATTGCTAAAGTGGAGGTGGCAGCTTGTGTTGTTGACAGAGACACATAGAATGGACCTGGCTATCACATTGTGTAAGCTCCTGCGAACCTCCTGGCCATGGACCACAATCACTAGACACTTGCAATGAGACCAACACAAAACATAATCAACAGAATCACTGTTTTGTTAAGGGGTTACTCAAGGCTTTGGCTATCCAGTAAAAGTCCAAGAGAGTGAGTGCATGAGAGAAAGAGGTATTTTGTGAGTGTTATTTCTATAGCATGGCCCTAGCCAAGAGGCAGAGTAGCACTGTCTAGGGTCAAAGACAAGTATAAAGTCAATGCATGATACAAGAGGTAGCTATTCTTTAAAGAGGTGAGTCTTCAACTCTTTCCTCAAATGCAGCAGCAAAGGGGTAATCCTAATGGATATGGGGATGTTGTTCCACATATGGGTGCATAAACAAACAAGGCCTGCTGCCTTGTTTTCTCTTTTTTTACACCGCTTAGTCTCCAGTCTGATGCTGTCCTGACTGCATGTGTGAAGAAAACCACCATAGATGAGGAGTAGATCTGCAGAAAAATTGTGTGCTGGTCGTGTTGGATTTGTAACAGATGCAACTGGTTTTGAAAATCGTGCATGCCAGCAAGGGGAGCCAATAGAGTCACATCAGGATGGGAGTGATGTAATAGGATTTCTTATGGCCTGGATGAGACATTCAGAGGCATCCAGGCCCTTAAAGGGTGCCTGTGTGGGGTTGGGAGGCCATGGAACAGGGCTCTACCACCATCCAGATGCAAGAGTACAAAGGATAGAACAGCAGTTCTAAAGTTGCTTTCTGGATAAAACACTTAATTTGTTTTTATTTATTTAAGAAGAGAGAGCTGGTACAAGGCTATCTTTATTTTTGTTGGTGCCAAGGTTGAATTCAAGTGTCTAGGCATTTAATGAAAGTTGGGGTTCAAATCTGTCAAGTTTTACATCACTGAGCCTGGTTTGTACTGTTTCTTGTTTGTTGTTCTTCGCAAATAACATGAATTCTGTTTTGGTTAACTTAAGCTCCAGGTAGGCACTGAACATCCAAATATGGATGTCATGCAGTCAATGTTTGAGGTATTGCATGCCTGCAGCAGAGGAGACTTTCATGTAGAGCTGAGTTTCATCTGCATTTGAGTGAAGCTTGATGATGTTATCTGCAAGGAGAGCACCAAATGGCTCCCTGTAGAAGTTAAAAGATGACAGGAGACAGTACGGAATCCTTGGTGACCGCTCACAATTGGGGACCTGGAGGGGCCCATGTGAACAAAGTGATATAGATTGGAAAGGTATGAGAAGAACCAGAGAAAGACTTTGCGGTGAATCTCATTCCAGTCTCCAGGGTATGAGGGATGGATGGTCAACTGTAATGAAGGCAGCTGAGGTCCAGCAAAGTCAGGAGTAAAGGGTCATTTTCATCTGTGGTCAAGAAGCATTGTCTACAATGTGTAAAGCAGCGGTGTCCTTGTTGAAGCATGATCTGCCACCAGACTGGTAATCTTGCATGTGATGGTTAGCGGTGATGTATTCTTGAAGGGTAACAGACTGCTTTTTCAATGATCTTATTGATTAATGTAGACAAGTGATGGGCTGGTTGTTTGCGAGATCATCAGGGCCTAGTTTAGGTTTGTTTATGAAAGAGAGGAGCTGGCTTGTCTTGAGAGCTTCTGGGAAGATGCCTTGAACGCGGGAGGCATTGATAATGGTGAGTAGGGGTGAGAGAGAGGTCTCAGAGTGCATAAAACTTCATCAGCAGAAATGGTTTTGAGGAAGTTAAGTATTTTGGGGAGATCTGTGAGATGGGCTTTGAAGGCTGACTATTTTGAGATTCTACGGGAACGGGTGGTAGTAAAATATGAAAAGCTTGGTGTTGTCTGCGATGTTGGATGGTCTGCATGTTCTCAGTGAAGAGGCTGATGGCATTGCACTTTTCTGTGGAAAGACGATTAAGTGGGTCTGACAGGGGATTGATGCAGCGGTTGACTGTCTTGTAAAACATTCTGCTTCTGTTGGTGGCTTCACTGATGGTGTTGGTATAGTACTTTCCTTTGGTTTATGTGATGAGCTCTCTATGTGTTGTGCAGAAGGACTTCAGTATCATGAGATCATCTGGAGCATGGTTTTCCTTCCATTTTCTTTCCTTTCTGTAGATGGGTTATTGTCAACAAGGTCTTAAGAGGACCATGGTCATGAAGGCTTTGGTTTGCACTTTCATGTTTTAATTGGGGTGTGGATGTCCACAGTGTTCCAAAAAAAGTGCTTAAATTATTTAGAAGGGTGTTGGCGTCAGGCATGGAGTTGATGAGATTAATTTAAGCATTAGGTTATTTACGAAGAAGTCTTTAAAGAAAGGTGAATCTCAGAACGAAATGAATACAGAAGCAGGATTTTATTAAATACACAGAGGCTAACATTATGCATTTACTCTCTAATGCCACTCCTGCAGCACCTTTAAAGATCTACAACATTGGAACACCATCAATTCAGGACTAGAAAATCAAGTCTACAAATAACTCCTTCATGGAACTCTCATCCTCATGTACAAGCTGCGATCTGAATATAAGATGCCATCTTCTCCAAATATTTCACGGCACACAATGTCAAAGAACATCTATTCTTCACATCTCTCCTATTGTTCATCTAAATTTCAATTACAACAAATGTTAATATTTCATAATCGAACAATCTTAGAGTCTTAAGTGACTGACAAAAAATAAACACTTTTTTTTCCAATTTAAAATGTTTTTTTCACAAAATTAAACAAGACATTCAATATTATACATTGCATTGAATCTTCCTTCCCTCCCTTTTTTATGGGGCGTGAAGATAACGTTAGCTTCCGTGTCTTTAATGAAATTCTGATTGTCTAGTCATTTCATTTTTAGAATTGCCATTTCATTACAAGACCGGATGCTACCATTATGCATGTTGAAAGCCCTTCAACACTACTCGAGCCATATGATCTATAAGTTTAAAATAATGCCTCGTGAAAGTAGCAGCATTTGATCAAACAGCTGCCTTTAAAATCTGTTCCAGGCTCCGTCCTGCAAAATATGATTTACTTGCCACAGCACCTCATAATGAATGCGCTTTGAACATGTTGACAGCAACACCTTTAATCCATCTTGCTATTGCTGCATTTGAAATTGCCCCATGAGGCTTTGCAAAAAGATAACAATAACTGATTTTCTCCATCCTTCCTGTGCTCACATATTACACTCTCAAATGTTTTTCACAATATACTAAATATAACTTTTTACAATCTGGAAAATTTGGATAAAAAAATGACTCAGACATAGTTTTTGATCGCTTCCAGTTGCTGTAATCCCTGAAATGTCACAAATTCCAGTCTGCTAACACATTCATACTCCCCCACAGAAATTCTGCCTTCCCTTCAACTTTGTGTTCCAAACAAAAATACCACAGTTCCTTCACTAACTGGAACAAATCTTGGGATCTGCATCCCACCCCCCCAAGTGATTGACACTGCTGAAATATTGTCCATTTCCAACAGAACCTTCTGTCCTTTCACAACATCTTTGAAATATTTCAAGGCATAAATCCCTGCCAACATTTCAAAACAACTGATATGCTGATTCTTCTCGCTCATTGTCTAGAGACCACCCATCTGCCGATCTCCCATGCGTGCTCCCCAGCCCTCTAGGCTCACATCTGTCCCCATGACATAATCTGGTATACTTCAGAAGATTGCTCTTCCATTCCATTACATTCCATGCCTCCATGTTGTTCAACCACCACATCACTTCCTCTCTTGCCTCTCTGTCTAAAAATAAACTGTCTCCGTACCAAAAGCCCGTGTGTAAATCATTCCTCTTCACTCTCTGAAGTGCTCAGTAATGTAAGGATCCTGGAACTATCACTTGAAGCAAGGATGTCTAAAGACCTATCATGCATGCTAGATTCCTCAAAGTGACCATATCCCTTTTTAATACCCATTATATTTCCTTTCTTATCTTGATTTTCGTTAAGGGTAACTGTAAAAATATCTTCTGAGAATCTATTTGGAAACCCAGAAATTCTATTTTCTGTGTGGGATCCAAAATTTATTTTTCTTTGTTTATCATGAAACCTAAATCTTCTAACAAAATCTGTAGTAATTTTAACTGATTCATCAATTCTTTCAAAATTGGAGACCTGATCAAGATATTGTCTAGATAATTAATTGAACTTCTCTCCCTCTGAGGTATGCCACCACTGCTCTCATTACCTTAGTAAAATACCAAGGAGCTGAGGACAGACAAAATGGAAGCCACTGAAACTGATACAATTGCTCTCTCCACCTGAATTGAAGGAAATTCTGACTCTCTTCCCTCATTGAGATCGAAAATTAAGCATCCTTCAGATCTAGCTTTACCATCTAGTCTCCCTTTTGTAACACATCTCTTAATAAATGGATTCCCTCCATTTTGAAATGTCTGCATACTACATATTTGTTCAGATTCCTCAAGTTTATGAATGGCCTCCACACTTTCGCTTTCTAAGAAAGGATTGCTTACATGACCTTTCTCTTACTCCGTTATTTTTCGGATCGCATTTTTTCTGAACCATTGCCTCTTCTTGCAGATCCACTATTAAGTTTTGTACCTCTGAAAAAAATCAACTCCCTTGGTTCAAAATCCTGATTTGGAATTACTGTAAATTCTATTTCGAAACCTTGAATTGTATGCAACACCTATGGGTCTTGTGTTATCTCTGACCATTAGTTTACAAATTTCCTTAATTGAACACCTATCCTTTTTAGGGTAAAATCAGTGTTCATCCCCGTTCTCACCTTGCGATCCTGAGATAAATTGAATTTGTCCGTGTGTGAATCTTCCTCTGCCAGGTCTTTCTCCCCTCCATCTCCTTGCATAGAAGCCGTGGTAAGACTGGAACCCTCTTCCATATCCTTTGAACTGTTGGTTATGCTTGGACGTGTAATGCCGCGGCCTGTAGATTTTACTAGACCACAATAAAAGACCTCTTGCTTCTTCGCTGGCTTCTTTCTCTGCTAAATCTCCAAATTTTTTACTTAATTTTAATAACATTGCTTTTCTTCCCTCCGTCAATAACCCAGCATTGGCATTCCCTTATTAGTGCCCTCTGGCTCCAACTTCGTAAGAGCTCCACATCAACTGGTGATTCATTCATTTAAGTACACTTCTTCTGTCATTTTAGAGATCCTAGCTAATGGTCTCAACACATCTAGAAGCTTATCCTGACATTGTTTTAAGGAACGTTAAAACCCTTTTCGCGGATCCCTTCCAAGTCTAAATAAAAAGGAAATCAATTCAGGGTCTATACTTTGTGTGCAAAAACTTTACCTACACTCTGTAGATAAAGGTTTTTGTAATCAATGCTTTATAAACTTACTCACATGGCCCATCCGCCACCAATCTCTAATCTTGAGATGCCTGATATCATATGGGGAAAACATCTTCCCCCAAAGGAGTTTTCACAACCATTTTACTTGTACTTGCCTCATCACCTAGGGCTTCAGTACTGAATTCATCATCATGATCAATATCTAGCATGTAATCATCAAATTATTTTTCCATATGAGCACCTTTATGGAAGTCTAAACTTTCATTTTCAAATTCATCCTCATCCTACGTGCTGCTCAGGACACCAGTCTCCTTTGTGCTGCTTTGCCCAGCTCTTTTATTGATGGTGTCAAAACCATCCTTTCCTTTTTTAGCAGGTTTTCTACTTTCCAAGTGCTTCATTTTGTGAAACTTGTTGCCTCCTTTCTTACCTTTTGCATTCATCCTCCTCTGATAAGGAGCACAACCTATCTCCTGATCCCATTTCTTTTCTCTTTTTCTCATTGATTAAATTGTCCAATATTTCTTTAACTTGGGACCTCCATTCATGCTAAATTATTTTTTTTAATAATTTCCTCAGACACCTTACTTTCTAATTCTGACAAACCTCTTCTCGCACAAACTCTATATCCAGCAACTATTCCCTACCAAATCTAATATATCTGATAAAAACAATTATACTAAAAACACCACGTCCTAATAACGGATAATTACTATTGAGAGGAAAGGTTAAGTATTCATTATATATTTCAACAGTCTTTTCAGAATCAGCTGAAATAAACATTCTTTTTCTCAATCTAAACACCTAGGTATATGCATGTTTATTCAATCTTAATCCTCCCAAGCCATCATGGCTGACAGATCTTGTGTTGTTCAAAATTCAATAGTCCTTTCTCTATTTTAACTATTCTCCCAATAATTTCCTTTACATTACAGCACGCTCCTAATAATCATGTCTTCACTTTATTCTTCACACGTTAGCTGCTGGTGTAAGTCATCCTCTCCACGCCTTCAATTTCTATCTGTGTGTGTCGACCTGACATGCCACTACAATAACTGTTCGGCATGCAACCGAGATCTTCAGTCGCGACTGCTCGTTGAACAGAAACCTGCTTGCCTTCGTCCTGCACGCCTCCAAAGGCCTTTTAAACAGATAGGTAAGGCTGATTATTATAACCCTTTTGTGAGATAAAAAATAATCACAAAATACCCTCAGCCAAACGTAATTACCATTAAAAACAATATTTCCCATGTATTAAACAAGTAATCATTAATATTCTAAAACAAAGTACCTTATAAAAGCAAATCTTTTAGAAACTTTTCATAATTCTAATCTTATATTGCTAGTATTAGTAACAACTTCGCTTCTGAAAATTAGAAGCTTTGAACATAGCCTACAAAGTTATCTTCAAATTTTAATTGTAAAGAGAGAAATGCTTATCTTAAGCAGGAGCAGCTTAAAAAGAGGATGAGAGTTCCGTGAAGGAGCCATTTATAGACTCGATTTTCTAGTTCAGGATTATTGGTGTTCCAATGTTGTAGTTCTTTAAAGGTGCTGCAGGAGTGGCATAAGAAAGTTAGTGCATAATGGTAGCCTCCGGTCTGGTAATGAAATGTGATGGTTTAGCTTTCTCTTTTGTATTGACCATGTTTTGTTGTAAGGACGCTGAGCAGGAAGCTAGGGAATCGCAAAGTGGTTGGCCTGGTGCAGGGCTGTAGGGGGTTTGCAGCGTATTTTTGGCGATGTTGAGAAGACAAGGTTGAGGATTTGACCTCTGAAATGTGTTGGCATTGCGACATGCTGTGCCATGTTGAATGTGCGAATGAGGTTGAAAAGGGCTTTGAGCTTATATTGTCTGGGAGGTTTTAAGTCCCAAAGTTGAGTGGTGTGGTCATGTCGAATGGACAAGTTTTTTTTTTCTCGTTTAAAAAAAAAAACTTTTTATTAAATTACTTAAATGCTCATTATACAATTCTTGTCATCATTATTATCTGGATCACAATTTGCTATTTGATCAAGTGACAAAATGTTTCAATTTGGCATATCGGTCGGGTAGTGCAACCCTTATTCAATATTCCGTCTGAGTCTAACCCTCTCTTACCAGAACTCTCCTTACCACTCAGTGCCTCAGGGTACTCTATGCCTAGCCCTGTATCCAGGCCCCCACCTAGAAGCCTCTGTAGTTGAGCCAGTGGACCCAGATGTTCTCATATTTCTTAATACTGTCTCTACCTTTGTAGATCTTTTTTTCAATTTGTTGACACCAGTCTATGTGATGTTTCCAGACCTTAACCGATGGAGGGTCACTTGTCCCCCATGCTTTGACTATCCCTCTAGGCCACCCAAGCCACTAGTTTCAGCCACACTGTTTGGTGTCTGGGCCAGTTTCGCTCTCCCAGTGATATTTAGAATAAGCCACCTTGCTTCTAGCGGTACCTCTAGGCCTGTTGCTCAGGACATCTCCAACTCCACCTGGGACCGTAAGCCCTGAATGACTGGGCAACTCCATATACTGTGAAAGCAGTGATCCGCATCCCCTGCTGCATGAATTAGAGTCAATCCGCCCATGTGGTGTAGGGGGGATCTGGAATAGTATGACCTATGTAGGAGTCTGAGTTGTATAAGGCGAAACCGGGCTCGGATCGCCACCACACGTGGGCTCTGTAGGGCCTCCTGCCAGTCCTCATCTGCTATAGAACCTATGTCTTCTTCCCATGCCTCCCAAAGTTTACACAGAGGATCCGGGATATTATTAAATATCTTCTTATGGATCACTGAAACTGCCTTGTCTGGGAGTGGTTCCAATAACAATCTGTCCTCCAATGGGGACGCATCTGGGAGTGTCTCCCCTCCATTTATGTATCGTCGGAGTGCATGACTTGACTGTATATATCAATATATCTCTGAGTGCCATTTCAAACTTAGTGTGGAGTTCTTCAAATGAGTTATTTCTTCACCTCTTCCACACATCTCCCAGTCGCTCTATGGCAATGAGATCCCATCTATTAAAACCCCCAAGTTTACGCAGCTTCCACAACTTTTCGTTATCCTAAAGTGGCGTTGTATTCGTCAGTACATTTTCCCATCGCATTAACTTTGTAACCTCTCCCCATGCTCGGACCGCGGCTAGTGTCGTGGGGGGTTGGACACCAGGCACCCCCTTCCTAGAATACAGCACTACAGGATAGCCTCTTTCTCCCATTTCGGTTCTGTCTATCCTGTATGCTGGTTTGTCACTGTCTGCTAGTATCCATTCATTCACTGTGGCTAACTGGGATGCCCAATAGTAGGCTCGCATATCTGGGATTGATAAACACCCCTGAAAGACTCCTCTCTGACGCTTAGTAAAGGCAATATGTGAACCACTCTCATCCCATTAGAGGGCCCGCAACTCAAAGGTGATTTTGTTAAAGAAATCTTTGGGCACTGGATATGAGTATTGTGTAGAACATATAACAAATCGAGGAAGAGTCATCATTTTGAATAGGGGCGCGTGGCCCATTAAAGATATCGGAAGTGCCCACCAGTGCAATATATCTCCCCGAAGGCAATCTAATTACGGTTGGAGATTTTCTTTAATGAATGATTCCGGGCTGTGTGTGATATATATTCCTAGAGATGTGAACCCATCCTTGGCCAAGGGCAACTCATATTCGGGAGCCTCGAATGGGCAAGTTTATTTGAAAATTCATCAATGAAACCCTGGAAGGCCTGTAGATGAGATGGAATGTGACTTTTGAGATACAGAGAGTGGGAAACCGCGTATCACAAGTCCATGGATTCCAGTGTTACTTGCCTACAGTGCAGGACCAGGAGGACTTCTGGATGACAGCGAGACCTCAATCCTTCTTATGTGTGTGATACACAATAACTCATGGAGCCTGTGGGAAGAAATATATCTAGGAAGTGTGATGGTATGAAGGTTTACCCTGTTTCTGTGATGAGCATGGTGACAAGCTTCTGAAAGGTGAGTTGGTCTGCAAAGTCTGGTGCATGGAGTACTTCAGAGCATTAATGAACATGAGTTGGAAAGTGAGTTCTGTACTTTGAGGGTGTGTGGTAGCTAGTGGGATTTATAAGATGTTAGGTCTGTGTGTTGTGCAAATGCTATGCAAGTGTCTGAATCATCTATATCGGGGTGCTATTGTGTCAGTATTAGGTGCTGGGTGAGGCACATGATTTTATCTTTTCTCTTGGATGGAACTGGAGTTCTGGCCACAGGCACTTCCTGGGACTCCTGGGCCCTATAAGGTGATACCCTTGTCTGTGTCTGCCCTTTGCTGGTGACACCCAGGTGTTAAAATGCCCTGAAGAATAGCACTTTGTAAGTGACTGTTGGACATCAAGTAAAATAGTGAACAAGTTGAGGGCATACTGCAGGGATCTGTGTTTGATATTCAGATCAGAAAATCCAATCCAAGCTGTCATCACAGGCTTTTAGCTGTATGCGGCAGACACACAAAAGTGGAGCGCTAATCTGCTAACTGGACAATAAGCAGGTGAGGACTGCATGTGCTATTCGAACAAGGTTGTATCTCACATCCCCCACTGGCAAAAGTCTGATGCCTAAGCAAAGGCTAAACTGCCAAATTATAGCAGTGTATAGAGGTTGAGCATCTCCATGTGTTGAAAAATGTTGATATAAGCAGTGTAAGACATTCAACAGACAAGTTGTTTTCCCTAATCACCTGCAGAGCTCAGGTCAGACTTTTAACTAAAATACCCATATGTCTTGAGAAGGCTATGGGTACCAGTTGTGATCAGCACCTACACATCTTCTGGACTCTCAAAGTCTAGAAATGCACATTAATATTGACGTTCTGCAGAGAGATTCCATGAATAGAGGTAGGGACACTTTCAAATCAAGGCAGCCTCTGTCTGAGTTCTCAGGATGCCCTGTCTAGATTAGTCTTGTGGCTTTACAGTTCTGCTGGAGAGCAGAAGGGCTAGACTTGTGGTTGAAGTAAGAAAACTCTGGTTACCAACCTTAAGATAATACAGAGATTTATTTCACAGGGCAGCCCTAAACATTACCCCTTCAATAGTCTGTAATTAGTCTTTGAGTAATAGAGGGCAATGGGGATAGACCATGTTGCACAAGTTGTTAAAGTTATTAAACTGAGAGTCCCATTATTTGTATTAGTTTGTACTATGCCTCGAGAATCAGCAACAAAAGATCATGATGAAATGTATGATAAACATGTATTTCTTTTTTTCTAGGTCACATACAGAAATGCTGTAATGTTATAGTACAGCAGTTGGGTGTCTCCTTTCATTTCACTTGCCTCTAACCTGACAGGATGGCTTTGTCTTCCCAAACTACATACGCTGTGCCCCACTTAACAGTAGGGAGCTGCATTAGCCTGCATATCGTTGGCAGACGTTAAAAAGCCAGGTTTTACCCTAGGCACCAGTAGACGAAAGAGCTGGAGCCTAAGCAAAATAGAAACAAATGCAAAACATCTAGGGTACAGTAAAAGGCCTGATTAATTATGCAGCTCCATTCTGATCCCTAATTAGAGTGGGGTAACAAACCTAGACAGGCACAGTGAAAAATCACTGGTGGAATTTTACTGAAACTCGCAGCCAGGATCAACTAGCCTTTCTCAATTTAGGTAACAATGTAGATAATATGGTTTACAAATTAAAGTACAACTATAATAAAACAGATACAAATGCAGAATTGGATTTTGAACGCTTATATCGGATTCCTTCAGAAAAACTGCATCTGGGGGAACTGTTTGCAAATAAAGGACTGTGCAGCCCAATCAGATATTCTGAGTATAAGATTGGTCTTGGGAGGTCACTCTAAAAAGTGGTAAAAGAGGCTAGAAAGAGAGTCACAGACAATCAGATTCATATGCCAGCATGTTTAACATACACGTGGTTATTTTTAAATAGGTAGCTAAGTCATTCTACTGTCCATTTTGTATTTACTGGAAGTAGTGAGCTTGTTCATAACTGTAGAGGATAAACTGGTGTACAACAAATGTGCATTTCGTCTGCAAAATGCCTTACCATTATACTCAATGAAATAGATTTATTACCACCTTTTCAGTATTTAAAGGGTTATTTTTTTCTTCCTGGGGGAAACCTTTGGAATTAACATTGGTTGTGTACCTTTTATGACTCTGTTTTCATGCACACAAGTTCCTGAATTTGTATGTCCTGATTAATGTGTAAATATTTGTTGTTAGAAATGTTAAGAAACTAATCGACTAATTTTCTACTAGATGTCACTAAAGTGAAAGTCTAAAAAATTAATACATTAATATTGTAACTATGCATTACATACAGGCCAAATAAACTGGTGGATGCCATGCACTGGAAAATATTTTGGAGATTGAAGTTTGACAAAAAAGCTACTTACCCAGCTTTTATTATTTAATCAGTGGGGGGGGGCCTAAGATTTCAGAATTGATTCAGTAGGGGTCCCGGATTCCAGTAATGATGAAGTGAGGGTCCACAGAACTCAAGAGTTGGGAACCACTGCTTTAGACTATTCCTCAGGCATCAGACTGGATCTGGAGATTTTCAAGCAGTAACCCTGCCTGCTGATAAGTGGCGTTGTTCGGTTCCGAGTCGGCCACAGTAGAAATGATATATGCAGTGCCTTTATGGCTGCCACCCCAGCGCGCTGATGTCAGCTTCTTTTTGTGACTTTCCATGCCAGATAGGTGGCACCACGAGGAACACTGACAAACTGGTGTGCATTTCTAAGGCCCTTAGAAAGGTGACCCTTACAATGTAATCAGGTTGCAGAGGAGAGAGAACGGGAGGGCTGGTAAGGCATTTGAGGCTAGATACAGTGTCTACCAGATAAGGCGTTACCAAAGGTAAGCAACTTGTCCATCTGATAAAGACTTCTAGCTGCAGATTCGTTACATAAGAATAGATAACCAAGCAATACGTCCCTGGGGGAGCGTCTGGGAAACAGATTTGAGATCAAAACATCCTGCAGGAATGAGCAGGCACAGTGCCAGTCATGAAGGACCGGGCTATCCAGGCAGTAGTGCTTGGTAGGCATTGCAGAGATGCCCACTTGCTGACTGACAGAAGTCCAGGACAGGGACTCTGTGAGATAATGCAGTGGTTGCAGCTTTTGTTGAGGTCGAATGAGCATGCAAGCCCTCAGGTGGTTGCTTCTTGGCCAATAAGTAGCAGATCTTATTGTAGAGCACTATTCTTCTTTAGATGGTCTGTTACTGCACAGCCTTTCCTTACTTGTCTCCTACATACCCTATGATGAGTTGAACATTCACTCAGAACTCTTTTGTGCAGTCAAGGTAGAATGACAACACTCTTTTTGGGATCAGATGGTAGAGTTTCTCCTCTTCTTTAGAAGGATGAGTCAGAACAAAGAAAGCAGGTATGGTGATACTTTTGACCTCATGGAAGGATGTCACTACCTTCATAAGGAAAGATCCAAGTGGTCAAAGAACCAGCCTGCCTAGGTAGAATATGGTAAAAGGAGGGTAGACATAGAATACCTGTAGTTTGCCGACTATGGTCAACTTATTGGACACTAGGTATGCCGTCCTGATGGCTGGCAAACAGAGAGGGCAGATGTGCACAGACAAGAGGGGCAAACACATCAAAAAGTCAAGACCAGGTTTACATCCTACTGGGGCATGATGACTGGCCTGGGAGTAAATATGTATTGGAGACCTTTGAGGAACCCAGTCATAACAGGTGAACTGAACAAAGAAGGTGAAAAAATGCTGAAATGGCCGACAGGTAGCAGTACCCAGAGCAGAGCTCTGCTGGGCTAAAGATACAACTAATAAAACTTCAGAGAGGGGTGTAAAGAGAGGATCAGTATCTGTGGGTTTACACTATTCCACGCTCTGTCCTAATGACAGGGATATAGGTGCAGTTTGGTTACAGAATGCTCCCCTGTTGCTGTGACAGAAGATCCTTCCTGAACCGGCAGCCTGGCCGCAGGACCGATGCTCATGCTCAATAGCTTGGGATACTCTCCACGTCCAATTTGGAGGCAGAAGAAAGACTTGGACCCAGTGATTCCTAATGTTTCTGAGAACTCTGGGCAAAAGTGGTATTGGTGGAAAGGTGTACAAGGAGGCCAGAGCTCCACTTGAGACGAAAAGCACCTCAGAGTGAAAGTTGCCTTAGAAACTCCAGCTTGCAGAACTGCGAACATTGCACATTCTCAGCATTGGCAAACTGATCTAACCAAGGCTATCCTCCTCTTGTAAGAGAGCTTTCACCAATTCAGGATTGAGACACCATTTGTGATTCAGTAGGCACTAATGACTGATTTTGACCACCCTGGCATTCAGAGAGCCTGCCATGTACTGAACCACCAGGGAAACGCATTGACATTCCAGCCATGCCCAGAGACACAGGATCTCTTGACAAAGAGGTACAAGCCCACCCAGTCTTATTTATTGCAGTACCACATGGAGGTGGTGTTGTAAGTGAACACCTACGCCAGCCTTCCCCTTAAGGAGTGAAGAAAGGCTTTCAATGCCAATTGGAACGCCCAAAGCTCCAGCAGGTTAATGTGAAGCCCGGACTCCGCCAGGGACAGGTGTACTCTGCTCCCCACCTCGGCCCCAGATCAGAGTCATGCATCTATCACTACATTCAGCTCTGATAGGGGGAAGGAGAAAGATTCAACACTGACCCCAATCGTGGTTCATCAGCTATCACTATAGGTCTTTTGCAGTTCCTTCTGAGTTCTGGACCATGACAGAGATTCCCCTGATGCTGTGCCCAATGGAACTTCACATCCCACTGCAGAGCCCGTATATGCCAAAAGGAAGGTGTCACTAGCAGGAAGCTATGAGTCCCAACAACCTCAGAGTGAGTCTTACTAAAATCTGTGATAGAGGCTGAAACATTGGTATCAAAGCCCGAATATCATTGACTCGCCGCTCGGGAAGATAGTCCGAAACTGCAGTGTCCAGAATGGTTCAGATGAAAGGGAGCATCTAAGGAGGAGTCAGATGTGACTTCGGCACATTGACTGGGAACCCCAGAGAATGTAGGAAGTCCACTGTAGTCTGGAGGTGGGAGACGACTGCCTGGGGTGAGCTCGCCTTCAACATCCAATTGTTCAGGTAGGGAAATACTGGAAACCCCAACCTCTGCATATGTGCTGCAACCACAGCCATGACTTTGGTGAACACCAGAGGAGCACTGATATGGCGGAGCTTAGCAAACAAAGTTCTCCTGACCCACTGTGAACCGAAGATAACGTCTGTGGGCAGGCAGTAGGAAGATGTGGAAATATATGCCCTGCAAGGCCAAGGCCACCATCCAGTCTCCAGGTTACAGGACCTGAGCTAGGGTGAGCCTCTATATCTTCTTTCTCAGAAATAAGTTAAGAAGGCACAGTTATGGTTTAGGATGGAGGACTTTGTCCTTCCTGAGTACCAGATGGTAGCAGGAATAGCAACCACAAACTACATCCGATGCCTCACCCTTTCAATTGCTCCCTTGGCCAAGAAAGCCAGAACATCCTGGGACAGCAAGGAGAGATGGCCCTCCATCAGCCAATAACAAGTAGGTGGCATGGGTGGAGGGGTCTCTAGAATGGGGATGGGGTACCCACTTTGGAATGCTTATAAAACACACTTGTTGGATATTATCGACTGCCAGTGGTGCAGTTGATTGCAAAAATAACAGATAATGGATGGAATGCTGACAATGTCAAACTTTCACCCCAGTCAGAGATCAGGTCTAAATCCATTGGGAACGGTTGTGGGGTATCACCCCTCATCAGCCACGCTAGTTTGAATCCAGTGCCACAGCGAGCATGGGTCCCACTTCTGGGCATACCCTTCCCACTTAAGGGGATAAATACAAAAGAACAAATGATGGACAGAATGATGAACAATGTCAAACATTCACCTCCATTCACGGATCTGGGCCTACAGCTATAATTTTTTTTTTGCTTGTCATGCCTTTTCAGTTTGGACCCAGTAAACACAAATAAGTCTTGACCCTGCTCCCGGTGAGAACAATTGGTGTAGTTGATAGCATAGCTTGCTCCCCAGTAGATGCTCATGCTCCTATGAGGGCAAACTAAAGGGGTTTGGATGGTGTAGCTACTGGGAGAGTGATGGACTAGGCCAACCTCTGGCTAGTGGCCCCACGTGATCTGTGGGAGGAGTGTCCTTAGTCACAAAAAAAGGTGCAGTGGCTGACAGTAAAAGAAGATGGTAGCCCCTTCCGTAGCAGCGTAAGGTGGACGGGGGCTTGACAAGGCCAAGGATAGGCCCAAGGACCTGGCTGTAGCTCTGCTATCCTTAAAGCGATCCAGCGCTGAGTCCACCTTCTCCCCAAAAAGGCGGGAGCCATCAAAGGCATGTCCATAAGCGAAGCTTGGACTCCCCAGAAAAGCTGGTGGTCTCGACCAGGCATGGTGCCAGCAAAAAAGAAATTGCTCTGCCCAGAGATTTGGTAGTATCCAACCCACATCTGATGGTGATCCACGCTGCATGTTTGTCATCTGCAATAGCCTGTGTCTGTATGGCCTGGGCCTCCTGCAAGACCATGGGAAGTATTTACACAACTGGATCCTAGAACTTATGGATGCACTGACCAAGAAGGAAAGTTGTGTTCACAGACCACAGTGCTAGCCTGGTGGAATACAACATCCTCTTACCAAAGATATTCTGTCTCTTGGATACCCTATACAGTGCAGTGGTCAGGAACGTGCCAGAGTTGAGATGGAAAGTGGCAGCTTGGCCCACCAAGCTCTCCAGGCTGTGGTGCTGGGTGAAGAAACTAGGATCCCCAGGAGTGGGGCAATGGCAGAGGTGAACCGTCCTATGTACAGGAACTCCTTTGGAGGGCCTGGATCGGGCCAAGAGCAGGACATTGGTAAGACTTAGTTAAATGGGAGTAAAGGTTCTGAGGGAGCAACGCCCAGTTGAAGCACTTCTGTCAAGACATTTGTTTTGACTGCCATGGAGAGCAACTGAAAGTACAAGATCCCAACAGCACTCTGAACCACCATTCAAAGGAGGCTCCTTCCTCCGTAGTCAGGTTAGGAGAGACCAAGACAGTGCCCAGTGAGGTGTCTAACCTCCTGGCATGCACTAGCTCCTCATACCAGTTGTATCCATAAGGGTCATCAGACCCCTCCCATTTGTCCCACTCTCCAGGCCTGTCAAATGAAAAAGGCACTGGCTCCAAGTCGGAGGGCATTGTCACGGGTTGCCGCTGGAGTCGGTGTTGGATGGCACCCATCCAGCTCTGTCAGGTAGGACAATAGGCATTGCGTTGCTGTGGGGAGTCGGCAGTGTCTGTGCTGGAGCAGGCCTCGGAGAAGGTCACGGTCTTGTGGGTGGTGCTGTTCCAGATTTAGCACTGAATCCAAGGGGAATGACAGGCACCAAGGGTAAACCTGCTGGTGGGAATCCAGTGGCAGCTCCCCTTGAATCTGTGGGGCCAGAAGGTGCTCCAGAGGGCCGGGCCGCCAAAATATGAGGTGCAAGGCCTCATACAATTTGCTGTGCTTGGTGGGGGTTGATTTTGAAAAAAAAAAAAAAAAAAAAAAAAAAATAATCAGGAAGCAGCACAGCAGACCCTGGCACTGGCTCCATGGAGGAGCGAGGCCTGGAGTGCCAACGCTCCCACGCCTCATCCGAAACCTTGGACAGGTGCTGTGAAGTCACAGTGGCATCTGACGTCAGGCGGCGAGGAGCTTGACGGAACGTTCCCTCAGCACCTTTAGGTGTATGACACTGCAGCCCTCGCAGTCTTGGAATCGTAACCCGCTCCAAGAACCAAAGACAAAGAGTGAGTCTGTCACAGACATCTTCCTGTGACAGGCACCATATGGCTTGAAGCCTGCAGGTTTCATAGGGGGACATCCCTAGCACACCAAGAGATGAAATACTCAAACAAAATAATAATAATCAGTAGATAGTGAAGAAAAGGTTGGTCAAAAATTGACTGGGGGAGCTCTCCCGGATCGACCTGACTGGCAGGGAAAGAAAAGAACTTAGGTCAGAGCGCTGGGGTGACTAAATAGGCACCGTGCATGTTACTTCTGGTGCGGCCAATGTGGAGCCTAACAACGCAACCTACAGAAGCACAGGGGTACTGCCTGAAAATGGCCAGATCCAGTCAGACACCTCGTGAATATTCTAAGGTCAGAAATGTGAGGTTAGAATGCTCTATCAGATATTTTAATTTCCTGGCTATAATGTGTTTATTTATATGTATACATAATACAATTAACGGACTTTCGATGAGGTCAGCAGCCACCAGATCAGTAGTATATGAGGCAATTTTTATGTATATGCCAAGCAATTTTGTGTTATAAGTGGATACGTTTTACGTAAATTACACACAAATTGGGGATTCATGCTTTCAAGCAACTGGAGGTAATAACAAGACATCTAGCCTTATGACAAAATCTGTGCGTAAGGCCACAAGAGTTTTGATTGATTGCCCATGCAAGAATATTTTAGGGGACAATTCTGTATACATCTTGTAGGCCCATGAGCAGTGAATTTAAACATACTACAGAGAAGTTTTCCACGGGAGAACCGCATGAGGGATTAAAAAGTTTGAAGACCATAAAGGAAGGCAGTGATTAACAGCACTGCAAAAAAACACGAGTTCCTTTCCATAACAGTTGTTCTGCTACTTCTTTTATTTTAGTTACACCTAATGCACGATTGCCAGTCAACTGTACAGTGTAGTGAGAAGAACAAGGTTCTGAACCCTGGAATAAAGAACAACATGATAATCAACAAAGTTATAAAACATTGCATTGCTTTCCCCTAGGCCAGAATACCCAATTCACAGTCCCTCAAGTATAGTAACCACTTCAGGAGTAACTACAGTGATTGCATAAGTAAGAGGATACCCATCACAGTAATAAACCTTGATGCTGTATGTACAGGTTTGGGAGAGTTCACAGTTACTCCCGGTTGCCTACATAAGTCATACAGAGTAGCTGTATAGTGGAAGACTGAGTAGGTCCCAGCACGTGTTAAAACCAATGTGGCAGTATAGTCTTTCTGTTCTCTTACAGCTCGGATAAGTTATAGGTACACACCCAGTGTAGGCTTGGCATGCTAACAAAGACACTAGACTGGTCGGTGCACGTTGGCTTTTCATTCCTTTAGCATTACAGGTATTAAAAGGGAAGTTACCTGCCTCAGCAGTGCCAGGACCTCTCTTGTTCCTCAGCATTGTTTAATCACATGGGCCAACTGAAGTGTGAAAGGTGTGGTGTGAGTTGTCAAGCTGGCTGCCTGTTACCAATACCAAATTAGGCTGTGCCAATTACCGGATTTACTCCTATGCCCCCAAGTATGATGATTCATCCAGCAGTATAGCACGATTTAACACGCAGCTCTTCAGGAACTCACAAAGAATGTTGTCCCAATAGCTTACAGAATTCTTTACGACAAACTAATTTATGATTACGTCATCGAGACTGCACACAGACAAGCAAAATATTATCTTTACATGTGTTTGTGGATGACATGTCATTTAGTTAACCTGTTAAAACTTTCTGCTGGTAAGTGGATGCTTCAATTAACAACACAAAGACATACTGAGTAACCAAATGGAGGGTTATATGTGTGTGTGATGCTAGATTTATCCCCGGACAGAGTGACATTTACAATTGCGGGGTGGAGAACTGCTGTCTTTTGCTAGCCCAATAATTCTGTGGGTATTACACCAGACTCCGCCACAGCTAGAGGCACAGTTCCGGTCTTGAGTAAAAATTCCTCTCCTCTCAAAATATTTATTCTCAATTAGAAATGCTAGGGAGAAATGTCAGCAAGAAATACCAGCGGCGGAGCAGAATGTGGTACTAAATCCCTTTAGTGCCCTTCTTCACTGTGGCTTCACACCTGTACCAGGGAGCATGCAGGAATGAAATACGCACAGCACTGAACACTGGTGGTGAACTAAAGCACTGAGGCCTGTGTCTTTAGTGACGGCACAGAAACCAATAGTGTAAAAGGTATGAATCAGCTTCAAACTAATTTGCTGGAATCGATACACAGATTATTTTCTGTAGAGGTAGTTGTAGAGAGCAGACGCAACTGATATAGCACCCATGTCGAAAGCTGCAAAAGACCATTTTAAATGGCCACTTGTGTTATGGTCTGGTCAGGGGTGTAGCTTCGGGCGAGAGGTAGTGAGTCTTCACCCCTGACCACAAATAACATCCATTTTTGGCTTCAGAGTTGGGTATGAGCGCCCTGTGGCCTTTGTTGGTTTTTCTTTCCCTTCATTTGACTAAAAGGGTTTAACTTGTTATTTTCTTCAATCAGGAACTTAGAGGCGCACCCAATGCAAATTTGTATAGAACCCGACCCTCATGGCAACAGTGTAATCCAGACCCTGGTCATCCCTCCACCCTTCAGCATACTGTTTTTTAGTTGATAAATTTAAGATTCGCACCCCCAAATCTCACTGACTAAGCCACGCCCCTGGGTCTGATGGGAGGGAACCCACACTAACCAAATGTCGGGTTAGCAAATCACCAAAACTGGCGGAACTACATCACATTTCCCTTAAAATGTCCAGAGAGAAGACAAACAGGTGTAACCGAGGATGAAAAACAGTCTCCAGCTCATGCCTAAAAACCAAGTCCTGGCAGTTTAAGAGATTTGATAGAAGCTTCAGAGACCTCAGATCCCTCAAACTAGAGCACATTTAATAAGGTTAAGCTAATACTTTACGCCATTCAGTCAACTCCAACCATTCATTCCAAAAGTGGAATAAATCACAGATGTAGGCAAAATAAAAAAATAAAAACCCTATACTACACCTGGCCAACTCTATAAACTGGGGCCCTGATAAAGCAACTTCAGTTGTCAAAAAGCAAGATTAAGAGACAATGTATGCCTTAGATTTGGAAACTGGAACTCTGGCCTAAGCTCATCAAGCCCTTCATCAGTTGCTTATCTTTAAGGTGCTATGCCCATACCAGTATGTATGTATGTATGTATGTATGTATTATGATCCTCTGCGATTGTATGGAATATTGTTGCTTTGTTCCTTCAGCAGCAGTGATTTAAATGTTTGCTGCCTCCTCTTGTAATGTGGGGAATTTAGCATGTTTAAGTATTGTTTTGTGCTCAATAGTATTGCTTAAAGCTGGTCTTTTCACAGGGGGCCAAGGGAGCGTGTTTCATTTTAAATGGGGCTGTTTGCCAACGCTTACAGGTGCCGCCACTAGCAGGTGCTCCGGTGTAACCAGTGAGACACTACTCCGACTAAGCAAGCTTTGCACGCAGTCTGCTAATTGCAGAAGAGCTGCCACGCATTGTGGAGCCTTGGCCTGTGATTTTTTTGTGTCTGCCTCAGCAGCCTGGAGCTTTGACGCCAACATATGGGTCTGTATTGCAGGGCACTCATCCTAATTAATCTGTTTGAACTTGTTGCAGTGATCAAAACACCCACAGAGTCGGGTAGATGAAATTAAACCCCTGGGGCTAAAAGTTTGCTTGGCTTGGCCAATCCTTCATTTCCTCAGGACTCATAAGCCCAAGTGGGTACACACGCAACTCCTCAGGGCCCGTAGGTCCGCTGTTTCGCAGCATCAATTCCTCAGGGTCCATAAGCCTGCTAGGGCTTCAACTGAAGTGTTGCAGGGCCAACGGCCCATTTTTTTCAGCAGCGCAGGAACCAGCCCAATTGTTTAGTTGGATGTTGGTCCCAGTCATATTGAGCCTTGAACTCATCATATTGGCTAGGTCCCATAGTGCCACAGGGATTTCTATGACGCCGGAGTCACAAGGTACCTGTATGGCGGAGTCCCCTCTTTTCCTCTAGATAATGAGTTTTGGGAGGTGGCTGATGCTTCAATACAGCATGTATTGTGGCTGATGCTTCAATGCCGCATGCATTGTCTCTGGCACCCTTAGAGAGGCAGATTAAGAGGTTGGCCCAGACACCCCCCCTTATGACTGAAGAATGCCCAGAGGCCCAACGTCATGCTGTTAGAAGGCCCCTTCACCAGGGTGTCAATAAGGATGCCTTTGAGCACCTGAAATGGGCTTTCCTTTCAACTCAGTCCCAATCCATTGACCCCCAACCCTTTACCAGCCCCCCACTCTTCTAATCCTTCGGGGATGATGACTCGGGGGGATTCAGATGGCATTTGGTTAGCTTTCCTGACCCTTCTAGACTGTGGCGCCTGTCATTTACTGAGGCTGAGACTGAGCAACTGGTTAGCGCACCTAGGTCTAACTGATGCCTATCTCATGGTTCCAGTCATCCCACTGCAATGCAGGTTTCTGCAATTTCTTGGCGTTGTCAGGTCTCGAATTTCAGACACTTTCCTTTGGCCTGTGATCCACCCTGTGGTGTTTTATCAAAGTTTTCAAACCATTAGCGGATCTTCTCTTCAGCCGGGGAATATGTTTGATAGTCAATCTAGATAGCATTTTACTCATAGACCAATGTCCTATGGCATTGTCCGGCCATCTCCAGAAGATGGTTAAACTATTGGAACGTCTGGGCTTCATGATCAACAAGAAAAAGTCCTTGCTGGTTCCAGCTCAACAAAAGACTTTCCTCGGTTTCGTCATCGACTCCAAGGCATTCACATGAATGCAGGAAAATTGAGGTCAGAACACACATGTCCCTCAGGCAATTGGCCTGGCTAGTGGGCCTGCTAGAATGATCCATCCAAGCCATATTCCCGGGCCCTCTTCATTACAGGGCTCACAAACAGTTGAAGGCACACCATCTATGCAAAGGGTTGACTTACTTGGAGATAGTTCCTTTAACAGAGGACATCAAGGAGGAATATGAGGTGATGCCAGACTTGTATGGAGCCCTGGAACAGGGGAGCTATCTTTAATTCTAGTCCGGATATAATTATAGAATCCAACACCAGCACAACAGGCTGGGGGGGCAGCTGTGGAGGTGTATCCACCAGAGGAAAATGGTCCTCGGGAGAACAAACTATGCATTTAAACTGTTTGGAGCCTGGAAGGGTCCTTCACAGTCATTTGTTGAATGAAAGACAAGGTGAGTTGCTCAGTACCTCAGTGGTAAGATACATTAACCGCTCGTGGGGTCCATGATACAAGTTGCTAGCAGAGCTGGCAAAAGGGTTCTGGCAGTACTTTCTGGATCACAACAGTTCAGTGACAGCTAAGTATCTTCTGCGGTGCTCCAACAAGGTGGCAGATTGGCACCCCCGGCATCTTCAGGACCTCAGTGCTCAGAAGAACGAGTTACTTACCTTCGGTAACGACTTTTCTGGTGGATACATTAGCTACCTGTGGATTCCTCACCTCATGAATACTCCCATGGCGCCAGCATTCGACGGAAATCTTCTTACTAGTCTCTGCACGTCGACGAGGACGTCACTGTCTCGCACGCGACGCCGTCTGACGTCATACAGGCAATAAGAGGTCCTCGACGACGTGCGGACGTCAGTACCAATCATTTTTTACGTGCATGAGAACAACCAGGCAATGCAATGAAAGAACAAAGCAACATCCATTATATTGTAAAAATACACCACATTGTATGAATAACTGTAAATCTTTTTATGTACATATATATATATATATATATAAAACTCTCTCTTTTAAAATATATACACACACCAAGTATATAGATAAAGATATATACACATATACCTATATATATATAAATATATTATATATATACATTTATTGCACCCTCAAAGACCAAGAGGAGCGCACTCAAGGATTACTTGGCAAGACCATAAAGGCAACGGGGAGGCGGGTGGGACCGTGAGGAATCCACAGGTAGCTAATGTATCCACCAGAAAAGTCGTTACCGAAGGTAAGTAACTCGTTCTTCTGATGGATACAACTACCTGTGGATTCCTCACCTCATGAATAGAGTCCCAAAGCAGTACCACGCCCGGCGGTGGGTGCCTAAATGGTCAAACCAAGAAATCCTGCAGCACTGACCGTGCAAAATGGCCGTCCCTTCTAACCTCAGAATCTAAACAGTAATGTTTTGCAAAAGTGTGAAGGGACGACCAAGTTGCGGCCTTGCAGATGTCGACCACAGGAACACCTCTGGCTAAGGCCGAAGTGGCCGACTTAGCTCTGGTGGAATGAGCTCTAATGCCCTCAGGAGGATCCTTCTTTGCCAAAGAGTAACATATTTTAATGCAAAGAACAACCCACCTGGATAGTGTTCTCTTGTGGACTGCCTTTCCTCTCCTCTTGCCCACGTATCCAATAAACAGCTGATCCTCCAGCCTGAAATCCTTTGTTCTATCGATAAAGAAGCTCAACGCTCTCTTTGGGTCCAGACGGTGCAGTCTTTCTTCCTCTTTGGAAGGATGAGGCGGAGGATAGAACGTGGACAAAGTAATTGCCTGAGCCAAATGGAAGGGTGAAACAACCTTCGGGAGGAAAGCAGCCTTGGTCCTCAACACCACCTTATCCCCATAAAAAGTTGTATAAGGGGGTTTTACTGATAAGGCCTGCAACTCACTCACTCTCCTTGCTGAAGTTATAGCTATCAGGAAGACTGTTTTTAAAACCAAATACCTCAAGGGGCAAGAATGCATAGGTTCAAAAGGGGACCCCATAAGGAAAGTCAGGACTAAGGACAAATCCCATTGCGGCATAACGAATGGCTTTGGAGGATATTGATTTAGAAGACCTTTCAAGAATCTGATAACAATAGGGGATTTAAATAAAGATGGTTGGTCTGGAAGACATATGAAGGCTGACAAGGCCGATAAATAACCTTTAATGGTAGCCACTGCACAACCTTTCTGCGCCAGAGATAGAGCAAAAGACAAAACGTCCGATAGATGAGCATGTAAAGGATCAATCTGCCTCTCTCCACACCACGCAACAAATTTAGACCACCTATTAGCGTAGATAGATTTAGTGGAGTGTCGCCTGGCCGCTAATATAACATCCACTACCTCAGGCGGGAGAGAGAAGGAACTCAGGTTGCCCCGTTCAATCTCCAGGCATGTAGGTGCAGACTCTGGAGGTTGGGGTGTAGAACCTGCCCCTGCGACTGCGAGAGGAGGTCTGCCCTGAAAGGGAGACGGAGCGGCGGGCACGTTGAGAGTTGGAGAAGGTCGGAGTACCACACCCTCCTTGGCCAATCCGGAGCTATTAAGATTACTAGAGCCCGGTCTTGGCGAATCTTCCTCAATACTCGAGGAATCAAGGGTATGGGAGGAAACGCGTAAAGCAACTGGCCGCACCAGGTCATTTGAAACGCGTCCCCCAACGCTTCCTGCATCGGATACTGAAGGCTGCAGAACAACGGACAATGCGCGTTCTCTCGAGTGGCGAACAGATCTACCCGAGGAAACCCCCACTTCTGGAAGATTAAACGGACTTGATCTGGATGGAGACGCCACTCGTGGTCTGCCGAGAAGTGGCGACTGAGACTGTCCGCACGCACGTTCAAGACTCCGGCCAGATGGTTAGCTATCAAGCAAATCCGATGGTCCTTTGCCCAGGACCATAGTCGAAGAGCTTCTCTGCAGAGAAGGTACGACCCCACTCCTCCCTGCTTGTTTATGTACCACATCGTGGTAGTATTGTCCGTTAGGACCTGTACCGACTGACCACGAAGGGAAGGGAGGAAGGCCTTGAGAGCCAGACGTACAGCCCGTAACTCTAACAGATTGATGTGAAAAATCTGTTCCTCTGGAGACCAAAGACCTTTGATCTCCAGATCCCCCAGATGAGCTCCCCACCCTAGAGTGGAAGCATCCGTTATGACTGTGGCCACTGGTGGCGACTGCTGGAACGGCTTTCCTTGTGAAAGATTGTTGCTTGCAATCCACCACTTCAAATCCACAGCAGCATCTCTGGAGATCTTGACAGTACCCTCTAGATCCCCTCTGTGTTGAGACCACTGCCTTCGGAGGCACCACTGAAGAGCCCTCATGTGCCAGCGAGCATGCGTGACCAACAGAATGCAGGAGGCAAAAAGACCGAGCAGACGAAGGACCTTGAGGACTGGAACTACCGCTCCATTTCGAAACATTGGAACCAAATCCTGAATATCTTGAATCCGCTGAGGCGGAGGAAAGGCCCGACCAAATGTCGTATCCAGTACTGCCCCTATGAACAGGAGGCGCTGAGAGGGCTCCAGGTGAGATTTGGGCTCGTTCACCGAAAAGCCCAGGTCGAACAACAACTGGGTTGTTGACTGCAGATGACGCAACACAAGCTCCGGGGACTTGGCTTTGATCAACCAATCGTCCAAGTAAGGGAATACTGCTATCCCCTTCCTTCTGAGCTCTGCCGCAACCACCGACATCACCTTCGTGAAGACTCGAGGTGCTGAAGTAAGACCAAACGGAAGGACCGCAAACTGGTAGTGTTGCGATCCCACCACAAACCGGAGATACTTCCTGTGTGACTTGAGTATCGGGATATGAAAGTAAGCATCCTGCAAGTCGACAGACACCATCCAGTCTTCCATGTTCAACGCCAAAAGCACCTGTGCTAGGGTCAGCATCTTGAACTTTTCCTGCTTGAGGAACCAATTCAAGATCCTCAGGTCCAGAATTGGTCTCAAACGACCATCCTTCTTGGGAATCAGGAAATACCTTGAGTAAACTCCTTGACCCCTTTCCTGCTCCGGGACCAACTCCACCGCGCCCTTTAAAAGGAGGACTTCCACCTCCTGTTCTAGCAACAGGAGGTGTTCTTGTGAACAATACGAAGGGCGGGGCGGGATGAGGGGCGGAAACTCCCGAAAGGGAAGGGTGTAGCCTTTTCCCACAACACTGAGAACCCAAGTGTCCGACGTAACAGTCTCCCATTTGGTGAGAAAATGCTGTAATCTTCCCCCTACAGGAGAGGAGTGAGTGGGAAATGGTGGAAGCCTAAGGCTGCTTCCCCTGCTGCACCCCGCCAGAGGATGAGGAAGAGGCAGAGTGCTGCTGAGAGGCTCCCCTGGTGCGGACCCTACCCCTCCCCCTAAAAGATCTATAGGGGTGGGAAGAGGCAGGTTGCTGATATCTTCCCCGAAAGGAAGAGGAGGAAGAGCCACGCCCAAATCCACGAAACCTCCTGAAGAGTCTGGAAGAGGCCGTGGAAGAAGGAGCTTGGAGTCCCAACGACTTAGCCGTGGCCCTGCTCTCCTTAAAACGTTCCAAGGCCGAATCAGCCTTAGCCCCAAACAGTTTGTCCCCATCAAACGGGAGATCCAACAATGTGGACTGTACATCTGCCGAAAAGCCCGAGTTACGTAGCCAGGCCTGTCTCCTTTCCACCACAGTTGTGCCCATTGCTCTGGCTACCGAGTCGGTGGTATCCAGTCCCGTCTGGATAATTTGGGTCGCAGCAGCCTGGGCATCAGAGACAAGATCCAAAAGATCCTGGGGAAGCTCTGTAAACGAAGAGGAGATGTCATCCATCAGAGCATGAATATACCTCCCCAGGATACAGGTCGCATTAGTGGCTTTTAACGCCAGACTGCAGGACGAAAAAATCTTCTTCGACTGCGCCTCTAGCTTTTTTGAGTCTCTGTCCCCAGGCACCGTCGGGAAAGAACCAGGCGCTGATTTGGACGAACAGGAGGCCTGCACAACCAAGCTCTCCGGCGTAGGGTGCCTAGATAGGAAACCAGGATCAGTTGGAGCCGTCCGATACCTCCTGGCCACGGCTCTGTGAACTGCTGGGGAAGATGCCGGCTTCTTCCACACCTCTAAAACCGGATCCAGCAGAGCGTCATTAAAAGGTAATAGAGGCTCCGCCGCGGCTGAGGCCGGATGCAACACCTCTGTCAAAAGATTTTGTTTCGCCTCCACCACCGGCAAAGGCAGGTCCAAAAAACTAGCTGCCTTCCGTACCACTGTATGAAAGGAAGCAGCTTCCTCAGTATATTCCCCCGGGGACGAAAGGTCCCACTCAGGGGAAGTGTCCAGCCCACTGGCCGACTCCAGTCCACGCAGCCCATCACCCGAGTCCTCTAGCTCTCCTTCCTCTAGGGCTCGTTGGTACTCCTGCTCCTCTAGTACCCGGAGAGCACGCCTCCTTGAATGCAGTCGTTGCTCAATCCGCGGAGTCGACAACACCTCCGCCGAAGTCGGAGATCGGCGCCGATCTTCCGAAGCCACCGACGCCGCATCCGGCGCCACAGGTAACTTCAGCGCCGACTGAAGAGCAGATGGAACGGATGGACCCACCGGAGTCACAGGCCGAAATCTCGACGTCGACGGGATGGAAATCCCTGGGGCCAATCCCTCCGAAGCCATCGGAGCGGCCACCGGCGCCGACACTGGCGCCGAGCCCACGTTCCCAAACGGGAGAAAGGGCATAAAGGGTGCCGGCCGAAGAGGCGCAGGATCACCCAAAGAAAAGGCCAAAGGCCCAGCCGGAGCACCCCCTGGAGCCATCTGTTGGAAGATGGCATACATCGCATTCAAGAATGCGGAACTATCGGCTCCAGGGGTGGGAAAAGCCGGATACTGGGGTGCCTGACTCGGAGGCGACCCCGACGCCGGCCTCGGCGTCTGCGCCGGAGAAAACACCTGAGGCTCCAATACCTCAATCACCGACGCCTGTCCAGGCGAAGTTGGAGACGTCGGAGAGAGCAACGGCGTCGAAGGATGCGGCGTCACCGTGGGGCTGACCTCCCATGTCCTCCGGCGCCGATCCGGAGACCTGGAACGAGCCTCCCTTGAATGACGCCGAGATTCTCTACGGCGCCGGGAGTCTCGATGACGCCGATGTCTTGGAGAAGACTTTTTCTTGTGATGCTTCTCCTTTGACTTGGCCATAAACAGCTTCGCCTCGCGTTCTTTAATGGCCTTCGGATTCATGTGCTGACACGAATCACAAGTCGAGACGTCGTGGTCGGAGCTCAAACACCAAAGGCAATCGGAATGAGGATCCGTCACCGACATCTTGCCTCCACACTCACGACAAGGCTTAAATCCAGACTTTCTCTGCGACATTATTTCCACAGAGAAAGAGTACGCAGCAAGATATACACTGTAACCGCAAGAGTAACAGTTGCTCCCTCGAAGATAACCGTTTCGAATGCACGGAAAAAAGGGAACTGACGTCCGCACGTCGTCGAGGACCTCTTATTGCCTGTATGACGTCAGACGGCGTCGCGTGCGAGACAGTGACGTCCTCGTCGACGTGCAGAGACTAGTAAGAAGATTTCCGTCGAATGCTGGCGCCATGGGAGTATTCATGAGGTGAGGAATCCACAGGTAGTTGTATCCATCAGAAACTATATCCAGAAGTATTTCAGATGTTCCAGCGATTTTAGGGACCTTCAAGGTAGATATGTTTGCCTTGTGTCTCAACTGCCAACTAAAACGCTACTTCAGCTGGAGACCGGACCCACAATCAGCAGCGACAGATGCATTCTTGCAGGACTGGGAGTATGGAGGCACGGTATGCTTTTCACCCATTTTTAATGCTGATGAGAATGTCGGCGCAGGTTAGGCAGAAGGCGAACCTGTGGTTATCACTCCATTTTGGAGATCGCAAGTATGGTTTCCAGAGATAATGGAACTTTCTTGGGGTTTTCCAATCCCTCTGCCCAGGACATCCTTAGTGATCCCCTGAGGAATCCCCACCACATGGTACCAGGGGGGAAGTTACCTTCTCATGGCTTGGAAGATTACAGGACTGAAAAGTCTGATACCTTTCACAAAAAGCTCAACACCGCTCATCCAAAGCTTGAGAAGACAGGACAAATAAAAGATATAAGTCTACTTTGGGATGACGGTTACATTGGTGCGTGCAAAGGGATTCTGATCCTGTGTAATTAAGCGTTGTCCAAGTTCTGAAATTGGTATCCTCTTTGGTCAAATTTGGCAAGGCATACAGGTTGGTAAACACTTTGTTCAGCTATCTCGGCAGATCATCTTCTCATACAGGGCTTTCCAGTGAGAGAACAACCCATGGTTAGGAAGTTATTGAGGTGTGTAAGACTGTCAAGTTTCCCCTGAACCCACACATTCCTCCCCGACAACAAGGTTCTTTACCTTTTCACTTCCTGGCAACATAATAAGTATCTTTCTATGAAGGAATGTTCAGGTAAGGTGGCAATGTTGTTGTGTCTAATATCCTGTAAACGAATGTTGGATGTAAGGGCCATGGATATTAAAAGGAAGGGTTTTCACCCGGGACGGGGTTACCTTCCATATTTTTTGGAGGACAAAGTGTAATTCCAGTATTGTTTGTACCCTGCATTTGAGGCAGTGACAAATTTGTGTGGTCAGATGCCTAAAGCTTATGAGGCAATGATGGAGGAAGTTCGCCCGCTGAGGAATGGCAACTGTTATTTGTTTTACGTAAACCGTTTGAATTGGTTTCTTCCCATACCATAGCTTGGTGGCTGAGAGGAGCCATGCAAGAAGCAATGATTGACATGTTTGTTTTAGGTGCACATTCATGAGAGGTGCTATGGCATTCTAAGGCTTCCTCTTCAGAGTTAGCCTGAAAGACATTTTGAACATGGCCGACTGGTCATCAGATTCTATATCTAAGATGTTTTATTTCAAGCCTGTAGTCATTATGACTACTCTAGTGGTAAGTAAGCTTTGAGCAACATAATCCTTGCCTCCGGACCAGACATAGGATATAAAATGTCTTAGCTGTTGTAACAGAAAATGTTAATTCTTTTAATCTATTAACGACACTGAGGTAAGGACAATTTTCACCTGTATGAAGATATCTTATGCACCCTCGCTGGTGGGGTCTGACAACAGATGGAGTGTAGAATTCGTATGGTATAAATATGTTGATGATTTATGGTCTCTGGATAATTGATTCCTGAGCCAATGTTGTATAATGTTGTGCTTTCATTGCTTCATGTCACTGATTTGATAATTGGTTAAATTGACTCTGCTGACATGAGTTGCAGGACTGTTTGTCCTTTTTTCAGGGAATGACGCCTCCAAGCTAGATTGAGTCAAGCATGGATGGAACTCGCAAGCTGGAAGGCAATTATTGCATGAAGAAAGAGAGGGCATAGACAGTGTTGATGGAGTATATGTAATGGACGGTTTACTGATTGGATATAATGTTTTTTCTCCTTTTCCTGAGGTTGATGGGAAAGGTAGTTTTATATTCATGGATGGCTTCTGTGAGAATGAAGTGGAGAGAGAGGAGCATAATCCTCACCTCAATGTCCTTAATGGAGTTGAAACATTCAGTACCACAGCTAGGAAACTGTATATTCGCATTAAGCAGGCAGTGGCACAAAAAGCGATGGGGAAGCCTATCAATTCTGTACTCTGCAGTAATGTTGTACAATGTTGTGGTATGGGGCACTTACCATTTCTACACTCTGTCAAGTTGAAAAATGACTCTCCCTCTTGTAGACTGCTATCATTGCATTTTAGGCAGGTGCTGCGACCATCTTCCGACCAGTGTCGAAAACAACCTACATATAAGTACAAGATGGAAAATTGATGAAGAGGTAGAGATAACACTAGTCTACCACACTAACTCAAATGCCCCCCCCCCACCCAAACACAAAGACCAAGGCAGACCCTCAACCTGCATCTTGAAACTAACATTACCTTATAAACAACAGTACATTTGCACCTTAGATTAAATGTGCTTAGCAAAACATGATTTTTTTTTTTTTAAGAGAAGTCTGATTTACCAAGCATTTACAAACTTCCATACTTTGGATAACACTCAACACAGACAAAGTGTGTACACTTCAACAACTTAAAGCGGTTCGAAAGATGTTAAGGGCCCAAAGAAGATCCAGCAATATGTCTAAAAGTCGGAAACGTGGTTAGAGCCCCCAGACATCTGACAGAAGACTTGGAATGCTTAGCTCAATGTAGAGTTAGAACCTAAAAAAGCTGAATATCTCAAACAATACTAGCAAACTCTAAACATATTTGATAGCAATTAGAACAGCCTGATGGGTGGACACTAATGAGCAAAAACAATCTGATGCTCAGATCTTATATAAGTAGGTGAAGCTGAGGCGTCTGCAATTATATACCAGATTAATGGGGTAGAGCTGTACAGGTTATGCCAGTCAATGAGCGCTTAGTAACCTGTGCATGAAATATTCCATATCTTTACTAACTCTAATGTTGATTGAAGCTCAAGTACTGACAAATGGCTCAAAGCACAACGAATGACATCGCACAGACTAGGCAAAATAAATAAATATGCATGTATCACAGAAGAGTCAGAGGCTTGATGAGAGTTAGCAATTATATATTTTTTTTTTATTGAGCTGAGGTGCAAAAGAAAAAAAAAATAGTTGATTATCGTGTGTAGGCAATACATATATATAACAATAATTCACCAATAATATTAAGCAGCACTATAACTAATAGTTAATTTACACAGAGAAAAAACAGCAAACTATTGATTTATGCTTGAGAAGTTGTGGTCAGGTGGGTAGCTTCATAAATACCATCAGGAAACTCCCTTAGATGCAACTGTTTTGGGGCAAAATGAAAGCTCACTTATCAGTCTTGAGAACCCCTATTCGGTTAACCAATAAAGTGATGTTGCTAGGGACGTGGAATCGTCATACTTTGCCTGAGCATACTCAGCAGTAAAAGGCTGATGGTTGCACATAGAGACAATACCCACTTGTTTAAATCATGGTGTTCAAATACGAATTAGTGCATGGCGGACCAGCTGACAATATACACCCTCTGAAGTTGAACCTGAAAACCTGACAATAAATTGAAGTTTGTGGAACAAGCGTTATGGAATGGCCTAAAATCTAAAGATGGTGATGGCAATCAGACGGATTCTCGCCCATAGTTGTGAGTCACTCAAATGTATGCATCTGCTGCTGTAATAGTGTTTTATGTAATAAACTTATGTTGACCAACTAGTCACTTGAGAGGTGTGGAATAGCCTTTTGGGACACAGTTGACCTTGGGTCATGAATTTGCCTGTTCAAATATTTGTGGCATGCTGCATCAACAAAAATGGAAACAATATGTTTAAAAAGAAAAACAATTAACTTGGTCTTTATGATATGCATTACGTTAAAATGCAATTGGCAGATACCTTGACAGACAAAGTCAACAGATTTGATGACTGTTATCTTTCAATGTCATCATTTAAGAGGTTGTATTCTCCATGAGGCAAATTCATGACGCAATTTACAAACACTCCAGTGAAATACAGGACTGCCTAATAATTAGAACTTGGGTTCATTCAGTATTATGCAGTGGTATTAAATTTCTCTGCCTAAAGGTTTTTGGAGCATGTTAACTTGGGGGTTCCAAGGCAGTCTGGCTGTTCTAGAACAATAAAATGTCCCCTTGTGTTTCCTGAACTGTTCCAAACAATGGAACCCTCCCCCCCTTCAATGGATTAACAGACTCTCTGATACGCAGTGTTCTGGAAGAGATGATGTGACCCACTGCATAGGGGAATCCCTTCCTGAGACACCTGATTTTATACAGCATAAAACAAAGTTAATGCTGTACGGACAACACTACTACAACAACACAACAGTGGAGTTCATATGGGAATTCTGCTTATAAAATGTCTTTTGTAAGTGAACACCAATTCCACAATCATTAATCTTGTGGAGTCATGGCTGAAGAGAGCCCACGGTACTCGCCTTTTACTTTTGTGTTAAGAAATTCGGAACTTAGGGAAAACATGCTCACAGTAAAGATGTGTAAGGATATCAAGTTCTAACCATGGCCCTGGGCTTCTTGTTGCTTGAAATAATTTTACTTTTGTCTACACCTTATAGTCAGCCTGACCTTTAGATCAGCTACCATTCGCAGGAGTGGGTCATTTGCACAAAAGTTATTTTAAAATGTATGAACAGGCAAATAATAGAGATTTTAAAGAACAGTTTAAGCTACTTCATCACTTGGGTTAACACTGACCAATAGTTTGGAAACTCTGATGTTTCAGAATTTTATAAAAGGAAATAACTGGCAGCAACACTTGTGACACCTTGGTGACTTTTCTTACGAAAGATCAATTTACCATTATTCTCAGGGGGTATTATCTTGGGAGATATACTACTCAAACATGCCCAATAGCTGTACTGAAAGAGGTAATTTATTTTGGCATTAGGCGTAAATATGAGCCAGTAGTTCAAGTTCAATCTATATACAAACAGTAATTTGTGCAGAAAAAGGAGTTTTCCTTTCAGATTATTCTGACACTTAGTTTTCTAATGACAGATGTCCACAGGACAATTCTGTTAAAATTTGTTGTGGGGAAAAAGGCAAGGGGGAAAGAGCAAAACATGCAGAACTCAGAGCTTTAAACACAGATTGCGCATTTCTCATATCCAGGTGGAAAATGTAGAATGCCAAGTATTCACTACACCCAGTCAACATTGGATCCTGGATAATGGTAAATACCCCTGTTTTTTGCAGTTCTCTCGGAATTGGGACTTATGTCTAGAATATGAAAGGAAGGCTGTAATGGAGGACTATGTTAATTTTGCTGAGTGCCAACTTAATGTGCATTGTAACGAATGAACAAATAGTTGTGAATCATAAGGAATGCAAAATTGTAAATTACGACATTGTATTAACAACTATACTTATGCTTTTAGGTTTGTTGATATGCTTCAATTGGAAAAACTATTTTATTGCTTAACATGTTGTTGCAAGGATGTGAGCCAAAAATAACACAAAGAAAAAAAGAGATAGTATTTTAAAAACAACAATGCCACCCTAAATCGACCAACAAACTCCTGACCAAAAAGATACAATGAACGAGCCTTGGAAACATGAAAGCAAAAGAGTGTCGTTTTTGCTTCTTACTCCACCTTCAAGTTATTTTCCCACCAAGCAAAGCTCAACTAGTGAATGTCATGTTCTTGATAGAAGCAGCAAATGGGCTTTCAAATGATCTGTATAATGTTAATTTTAAAAGTAGGGGAATCAAAAGACAAGCAATAAGAATCACAAATACGTAGTCCTAATTTACTTTGTGTGCACAGGATATGGCTTATAGAACCTGAAATGCTGAGTGGCATTTCATTGTTCTGTGTGATTGCTGCTCAGAGTAAGAATGACGAAAGTCAGCTTGCGTATGAGAAAGGTATCAAATGTTTGTTAATGTGAGCTTTTCAGTAATAAAGTTTGAGTGCATGATAAACATAGTAACTTTTGGCAGCTCTGATCTCTCTCACGGAATAGCAACAATAAGTTCTATTTGGTCTCAGACTTAAATGTTTAGATTTAACTGTGGCTATATTCATAATGTGTTCATGATAATGGGATTTTGTAATGCAACATTTAGATTCTGGTTATGAGTAGGTTGCATGAGAGGGGGTATTAAAATCTTACAATAAATTCCATTGTATCAGGATGGGGTATATTTAGTGGATGCAAATTAATAATTCCTTTTCCAAGTTGTGTAGGCCAGAATGATGCATGATAAGCGGAATGGGTACAAAATGCATCAAACTCTGCATTTTTTTTCGTCTTTTCCCCCCCCCCCCCCACCTCAACCAATGCTGTCCTTTTTGCGCTGATGATATTGGTTAGGTAAATAAGACGGGGTTGTGGTAATTAGAACATGCGGTAAATACTTCAAGGTAGGTTAATTACCCCATGTAATATTTATTATTACACAGCTTGAAATTACGAGTTTGCACAAGCATCATATTTTTTCTACACCATCTATAGTCAAGACATTAGAACTCTTTAAATAGCTCCAGGAAAAAATCTTAAACAATTACTGAATTGTGGGGAGAAGCCAACATCCACTTGACCACCCAGTACCTGTGCACTCCTCTGCCACATACTTTCAGCAATGTTTAAACAGACTTGTAAAAAGATTGTTGGGCACTGCCACTTCCTTTTATATTTGTGCCTCATGACATACATATGCATGTCATAAGGGCACAGTGGGAACACCTTTTGCATGATGTAAATATTCAAAGGGTATATGTGTGTGTGTATATATATATATATATATATATATACACACACACACACACTGGTCTCACAAAACAACAAAAATGTATTTCCAATACAACGTTTCGGCCTCCACCTTCCTCAGGTAGTACAAGATTGTTTGCTCAGTGGCTGCACAGCTGACACTGCTGGATTTTCAAAAACCATCATGAGTGAAGATTCCAATTAGAACATGGAATCAATGCAGTCCTGAGAACTCTTCAGATATGCAGAAATCAAGTGGCATTGACAGTGATGTTCAGTCCATCTGGATGCAGTGATTTTAACCGGTACATCCAGAAGTTCTCAGATATCCAGTAGTTCTTCCTTTAGTACATGTTCCACAGGGAAAATCTTCAAATCTAATAATAAATGGTCCACAAGGTTAAAATGATTGGCTAACGGCTGGTCAAGTTTCTTGTTAAATATTGCCGATTCGTGGTTCCTGAATTGTGTACGGAGGTCATTCCTTGTTTGGCCCACATATTGTTTTTTTTACAGCTTTGGTACTGAGTCCCATAAATAACGCATGTTGAACAACATGTAAGATATTGTCTTATGCCATAGGTCCTTCTTGTAACAGAGCTAGTTACTGATTATGTTTGTAAAAGGTATTCACATGTGATACACCTTTTTGAATTACAGCAATGAACAACTGCATTTGTTACAGCTTGCTTAAGTTCAGCTCTCCCAATAAGCAATCATAAACTGGGAGCTCTGCGGTAAGTAATGACTGGCGGTTTTGGGAAAAGATTATGCAATTTGTCACAAGTGGATAGCAAGGGAAAAGTTGTTTGCATTATATTTCTTTAGTTGGGAGCTGGTGAAGCATAGTCAACCACAAATGAGATTCTGTCACTTTTGTTTATTCTGTTGGCATTCCAAATAAGTGCTTCCATGGGTAACTGCAAAAACTTGTCAATTTGTTGCAGAATGATATGCAGGGGAAAGCCTCACTTTTTAAAAGAATGTAACAAGCTCCTGTAGATGGTCTTTATAGGTGTCTTCATTGCTACAGATGCATCTTATTCTGCTTGGCTGTAGATTATGTTGAGTTTAGTGTAGCGTGGGTGACATGAAGTCCAGTTTAGATACAAATGAGCATCTGTAGGCTTACGGTACAGATCAGTTATATTTTTTTGTTCATGAATGGCGAGTAACACATCCAGAAAAAGGAGATGACTTCTGTTTAGTATTGCTGCTGGTGCATTTTATGGTAGGATGGATACTGTTGATAAAAGCTGTAAATTGCTCCAATGTTCTGCTTTCTGCTTCCTGCGTTCCATAGTATGAATATGTCATCAATGTAGCCTAGCTATACTAGTGGTTTGATGCTAGAACTCGCAAGTATGTAGCCCTTCAGTTTGCCCATAAAGATATTTGCATAGGCAGGAGCCATCCGAGTGCCCATGGAAGTCCCTTGTATCTGCAGATAGTGTTTACCATTGATGGTAAAATTGTTGGCTGTAAGGATAACTCTTGCAAAGTTGGTAAGCACATTTGTTGATGGCTTTTTTCACAGTTCTTTTCTTAAGAGCTTCAGATAATGCCATAAGCCCATCATCATGTGGTATATTGGTGTATAATGATGTAACATCAATGTAGCCAGAAGAGTGCCATCATCAAATGTGTAGGTTTGTTTTAATTTTTCAATAATCTAAAGGGAATGACTGGTGTTCTTACCAAATGATGGAAGTTCTTGAACAATGGGCTGGAGCTGCAGGTTGACAAATAAAGATAGTCTCTCACAGGCTGTGTCATTGCCAGAGATGATAGGGAGGCCAGGACTGTTCGTTTTGTGAATTCTGGGAAGCATATACAATCTCACAGGTCTTGGTTTGGGATGAATAAGTATATTTGCTGTTGTTTCATCAATGGGGTTTAAGCTCCTGCACTTTGCAACCATGTTCTTAATTTCTTTTTACAAGTCTTCTGTGGGGTCAGTGTCTAAAGGTTTGTAAGTGTTGGTATCCATCAGTTGTCTCATTCCCTTCTCAATCTAATCACATACTTTCAAGGCAACAACTGCACAACCTTTGTCTGCCGGTTTTATAATGATATCTATTCTCCGTTGAAGGTGGTGGAGATCTTTTCTTTTCTCTTTGATAATGTTATTAAAAAACCTTTTAGGTGTTGATTCTTTGATGAGTTTGTTAATGGATAAAATGTATGTATCAAGAACAGGATTTCTACCACTTTGAGGAGTAAATGATTTTGGATGGAGGAACTTCCTAAATGGATCTGGAAGGTAGCTTGACAGATCAACATTAAATTTATTGTTAAAGTACTATGCAAGTCTGCATCTTCTCTCAAATGTTTTTAGGTCTCTCATCATGTTTGCTGTATTGTGGTCTTTAGGCACAGGACATAAAAGAGGCCTTTGCTCAAGAGGTTTAATTCACCTGATGATAGTAGTCCTCCAGTTAAGTCAATAACTGTATCTGATGTTTGGAAGGGTTGTAGCTGGTTGGTACTGTGCAGTCTTTTTTTGTCTTAGAAACCTTCTTTTTTTTATGCTGTTTATCCACGGGACATACACTGACAATTGAATCACCAAAAACAGAATGATGTATTAAGTGGCGAGTTGGGAGAGGAGGTATATGAAATCTTAACATATACATATATCAAAACAAAATCCCTTCAGGGTGGAGTGACGCATAAATCATGCAAAAAAGAAGAGCAAACTCTTGGTAGTTCCCAAGTTTAGGAGGAGAGTAGCTCCAGTAAGGAACACCCTACAACACCAGTGACACTCTAGATTTGCTCACCTCAAATGTATGTTTATCTAGCAAAAATTTTGAGCATAGGATCAGCACAGTGCTATCCACACCGAGCTAGACAAGAACAAAGTACGTTGCTATTTGTACAGCAAAGTCTTTAAGCATAGGATTGACATAGTGTCAAATAGCTGTAAAATGACAAAATACATTTACCACTCGAGGCACAGTATTACAGCTTTGACCTGGCAAAATACCATCTAAGCCAACCTGGAATGAGTAAAAGCAACCCCTGACACATGTTTTGCCCTGAAAATGGCTTATTCTACATATATTTGCGCTGACAAAACAAATGTTAAAGTAGTGCTTATAGATGAGCAACTACAACTCAAGGAGTTATAGTTAGCAGAACTATCTATAACTGTGATTTTTTCGCATGTTTAAAACATTACTGACCTAACTATAGGTGTTACTTCAACCTTTGCTTTATTCTGTGAATTTCTACATTTTTTTTTTTTTTTGTAGGGTAATATTTTGTTACCATACATAAAGCAAACCTCTGAGGTTGTTCGCAGGGCCTGGTCTGTGGCAGGCACTGTATCCAATAACTTTGGTGCTATTTGACGAACCGTCACAACATTTTAAAAACTAATTTGCCACTCACTTTCGCTGCTGCCTCAAAAGTTTTGAGGTGTTTTGTCAAGTGGTAGCCGAAGAAAATGGGGGAGTGTGGGAGGGTCACAAAATGCATTTTCCCTATGTAATTTTCCATAGGGATTTTAAACATGACAACAGCTCAAACAGCTGAACGGAATTACACCAAGTTTGTCAGAAAGCTAGATCTTGGTCCAGAAAGATCTGCACCAAATCTCAAAAATAGATCTTTTCAGTAGTTAAGGAGTTATTAAAGAAAAATGATTTATTTAGATCTAGGGACGCAAATCCTCCACGGATTAGACAGATCTCATGGTGAGATCTGATTGGTTGCACCACTTACACTAGGGAGTCGTGGCAGCCATCTTGGGACTCTGACTCAATAGAATCCCAAGAAAAAAAATATTTAAAAAAGACATAAGTGCAGGATAGGAATACCCTGTCCCCCTAGGCTGGATGATGGGGTCCCAAGGAGTTAAAACAATTTCCTGCGAAACCGCGGTGAATGTGCAGGGAACAATAAAACAAACAAAAAATAAAAAGGCAAGCGCTTACACCCGCGCTTGCATTTTTCGGGTTCTTAGGTGGGCCAGGTCCTTGGGGTAATTTACTCATAATATGAAGGGAGAGAGAAGGCTTGTGCCCAGGTAGATTACGGCCTGAGGACCTCATCCCCCCGCTGAAAGTAAAAATGGGAGAAGGGGTGCACATCCCCCTCCCAGGTAATTTTGGCCACAAGAGGCACATCCCTGAGGGCCCAGCCGAAGTGGTAAATGGAGATGGGGCTGCGTGGCCCCCCCTCTAGGGCAGATTTCAGCCCCAGCTATGCAATAGGGCCTGGTTACAAAGAATGGCTCTGGTGACACCACCTCCCAGGGCCAGCTCCAGCTATGTCCCAAGAGGCCCGGCTTGGGACAAAGTGGTTTCCCTGCATGCACCAGTGTGAGCAGGAAAACCAGTGTTTGCTCTCACCTGGTGGGAGCAATTTCAAAGCTCCTGACAATTGAGAGCAAAGAGTAAGTCCACTCCCAGCTGGCAGGAGCATGAAAAATGCTGTGAAGCTGTCAGGGAAAAAGATGAAAAATCTGCTCCCATCCACAGGAAGTAGCATTTGTGGCTGCTCCCTGCAGGCAGGAGCAATCACATCGTCCACTGGAGGCGGGAAGGCGGCTGGGGCCGCGGGGCTCCCCCATGGTCCCCAACAAAGATACACTGGGCCCCTGGGTGGGCTCTAGGGCACCCACCCTTTTCTGGCTGAGCCATATGGGATGGAGTCCTTTGGAGCTGAAATCAGCCTGGGGAGGGGTACTGCGTGCCCCCTCCCCATTTACAATATGGCTGGGCTCTGGGAGACGGGGTGCTCGATGCAGAAATCGGCCCATGGAGGAGGCTGCGTACCCCACTCCCCCATAAATTAAGCAATGAGCCCTGGGAGATGGGGTCCCTAGGGCCAAATATGGCCTGGTGAAGGGGATGGGAGGGGCACATACTCCTCCCCTAAAACAATGCAGTGGGTCCCAGGGGATGGGGTCCCCGGGGAGTGTGTCTGCTTGCTTCAGCCAACTACTCCTGCGCCAGGCCTTGCAGCCAACCCACTGCTCAGCCAATCACCCACTGTGCTCAGCCTTTGCCCATTCACAGCATGAAGTGGGCTGCATGGGTGGGGTGGCTGCATACAGGAGGCTGGCCACATGGCAGCAGCTGGATTAACATACGGTTATTTATAGTTATTTGAAATAACTAACTGTAACAGCTGAATTGTTATGGTTTTGTACATTTTACCTAACTAAAACGTCCCTGTAACCTTTGTTTTTTTGGTGAATTTCTATCTTTTTTTTGTATTTCCTAACTATAATGTGTCTGTAACCTTTGTTTTTTTTCAGTGAATTCCTAGGTTTTCTTTTTTTTTTTTTTACATTAAGTAAGATGCCCATTGCAATGCACTGTGGGTGGGGGGGTTGGATGCAGGGCCTGTCCTTGCCTTTGTGCTGCCCTCACCCAAACTTGCTGCTCCTGCTCCCCTTCCTCATTGCCATCCACTGTCCAAGTCCAGTCCTCTGCACCCTCATTACAGTCCTGTGTGGGCATTGTTCTGCCACTGCCGTTCCCAACCCCCGCCCTGAACAGTTAGCCTGATGTCCCGTCCACCTCCTCCATACCCTCTGTTGTCTGAGTCCATTCACCAGTCCCCTCCCTCCTGCCCTGGATGGTCCGATGTGCTGCCACTGCCCCCCTCCCTCCTGCCCGTCATGGTCCATTAATCTACAACTGTACATCATGCCTGTTCGGTATGGTCAGCTTGTGTCCTTGCCGCTTCCCCTCTTGTCTCTGTTGTCCATGCGCATGGCTTGGTCTCCTCACTATTCCTTTCCATGATCCGTTATGCTGCACTACAGTCTCGCTTGCACTGCGTGGTGTATTGTTACTGCTAACCCAACATCCTCCCCACCCCCCCCAAACCCCAACACCTCCCGGCGCTTGCCCTCTAAGGTCAGATTGGTGCCCCTGCTCATGTCCCTTCTGCCCTCGGTTGTCCAAGTCCATGTCCCTTTCCCATTCCTCATGCCCTCCGTGATCCAACGTACCACTTGTCAACATTTTGAACTTGGTAAGAGGGGGATTTTGAAAAAATAAAATGGGAATTGATTTTTCTCATTGACTTGCATTGAAAAAGAGGAGATTTAAGGCAGGAGGCAGATAGAATAAATCCCTTTTGGGCTTTAAAGCATCAGGAGTTTCCTGCCTGAATCAGGCCTTTTGGCATGTACGGTGGTACTGCCGCTGCCTCTTTCTTCTGCTCCCAATGGTCTATTATATTGCCACAGCCTCTCTTGCCTCTCCTGCAAGGTTGATGTGTTGCCCCTGACCCCCTACTTTACCCTGCCCATCCTGGTCAGTTGTACTACCAATGCCCCCCCCGCATGCCCAGCATAGCCAACTTGTTGCCTCTGCACCCTCCTTCCTGCCCTCAATTGTCTGAGTCCGTGCCCTTGACCTCTGCCTCCCCACAGTGTCCTAATGAATAGCTAGACTGTTAACGTTCTGTATTTATTACAAACTTGTGGCACGCCTGACCTCATCTTGATGTAATCAAAACTGTAGTACCTAAGGCATTTCTTTTAGAAATTAAAAAATGAGAGGGTCTTATTGCCATAGAAATTATGGTTATTGCTCAAAAAACTAAAATGAGGACATATTTTCTCAGTTCTCAAATAGCGACAAAGCACTTTTAAATTATTTGCTGCCTTTATGTTTTTTATCCAGTTGATCACATGATTATTTGCTACACTCTGGGTAGAGGAGGTAGTGTTACAGCCAGAGCTGAAGACTTTGAAACTGGGGAACCAGGTTTGAGTTTCAGCACCTGCTCAACATCTGTGATTCTGGGCAAATCACTTAGGCCCTCATTCTGACCTTGGCGGGCGGCGGAGGCCGCCCGCCAAAGTCCCGCCGTCAGGTTACCGTTCCGCGGTCGAAAGACCGCGGCGGTAATTCTGACTTTCCCGCTGGGCTGGCGGGCGGTCTCCTTCAGACCGCCAGCCAGCCCAGCGGGAAAGAGGCTTCCACGATGAAGCCGGCTCGGAATCGAGCCGGCGGAGTGGAAGCTGTGCGACGGGTGCAGTTGCACCCGTCGCGTATTTCACTGTCTGCGCAGCAGACAGTGAAATACATTTAGGGGCCCTCTTACGGGGGCCCCTGCAATGCCCATGCCAGTGGCATGGGCACTGCAGGGGCCCCCAGGGGCCCCGCGACCCCCCCTACCGCCATCCGGATCTCGGCGGTCCGACCGCCGGGATCTGGATGGCGGTAGGGGGGGTCAGAATCCCCGCGGCGGTGCAGCAAGCTGCGCCGCCGCGGAGGATTCAATGGGGCCGCGGTACACTGGCGGGACCCCGCCAGTGGTGCCGGTCCGACCGCGGCTTTACCGCCGCGGTCGGAATCCCCATTGAAGCACCGCCGGCTTGTCGGCGGTGCTCCCGCGGTCCTCCGCCCTGGCGGTCAAAGACCGCCAGGGTCAGAATGAGGGCCTTAATCTCCTCATGCTTGCGTGATGTGACAGATGCTTATGTAAAGCGCTCAAATAGTATGCGGTATATAAAACTGAACAAAAAAAAATGTGGTGTTTTGCATGCTTTAGTTATTGGGCTATACTTGGGCTACGTTTGAGTGATGTGGGTGCTATATTTGGGTTCTCCCCCCTCAAGAAGCCAACCCCACATCTTGCAAAGTCTGCAGCCAGGCCCTGCAGCTAATCCCACTGCACGTACACACATCGGCTACCTCCACGGGGTGGTTTTGACCACCTCAGCACAGGGTTTGGGGGTCTACTGCCGGCAGCGAGCAGATGTGCCTTGCCTGCCCCTGCAGGTAGAGAACTATGATTATAATGGGGTTTGATCCAATAAAGCCTCAATGGGGGGGGAAGGATCAATCAAATATAGAAGGCACATTAGGCCACCACTGGCTGTAAATCAATATTTAGTCAAAGGAATTACACAATACACACATGAATCCTGTGTGTTGGGATAAATCCTGTCTTATTTGAAATTATTTTCTTGTGTTTATCTCATCCTTCTACAAAGGAAATTTTCCAGCGACTGCAACAAGTGTCTTGCTAAAGAAACATTTCTGAAGATTCAACACTCAATTAAAGAGGAGATCGACATATCTGTAGAAAAGTGGTTGGCTAACAGAAAAAGAAAAAACATTTCTCATAAATTAACATACAAGAACCCTGGTGATATATGGATTCCCAAAGATCGATGAAGACCCGCATTATTCACCTGGTATTCAAACCATCTCTTGGGTAAATTTGATATTGGAACCTTTGGCAAAGTACATAGATCATTTTATAAAACCTTTGCTCCATCAAATACCTAGCTACCTACAAGACACTACTGATGTACTGAATAAAAGTAATCAAATTTCATTTGTCCTGATAAGGACTTGTTTGTAACGCTTGAGATTACAAGCCTATATACTAACATCCCCAAAGATGCCGGTCTGGGAGTGATGGAATATTTCCTGGAAACCAGGCAACGCCCACATGAAGTACAGATGTGGTTTATCTGTAAAAATAAATTCTTCTATTTTAACAAGGACTTCTATTTTCAAGCAAAAGGGAGTGCAATAGGATGTCCCTTTGCTCCAGAAATGGCTGTTATGTTTACAGCTAAATATGGGGATAAATGGATTTATGGAGAAAATCCTTCAAAAACATCATGATGTGAAAACACTTCATAGACAATATATTCCTGGTTTGGAAAGGTGATGAGAGCTGTCATGAAAAATATGTGGATCGGCTGAACAAAACAGTACGCATCATGTTTACATCGCATTGGAGTAAAAACAGAACCAGTTTCCTCAATCTTACCATGAACCCGGATGGCATGAATATTTTCACTACACTGTGTACCAAAGAGAACTGAAAGATAATTTTACCTTACAGCTAGTTATTACGGATTTGAAGAAACTGCTCAAAAAAGAGGATTTTTTTCTCCCATGCGGCAATATTAATACTGAAACTTAAAAGAAAGACTGGAATTATCCATATAAACTGGTAAAAAGGGGAATGAAGTGGGCATGGTATACTCCAAGAGAAGCTCTTTTGGAGCCTACAGATTTAAAAAAAAAAAAAAAAAAAAAAAAAAAAAAAGAATCAGACCAGTTGGCGTGTGTCACAACCTTTAATCCTAATACAACGAATGCCAAGAGGGTAATCCGAAAACATTGGAATATGGTTTCATCCTTGGATCCAGTTAAGGAAATACCCTGGTTTGCATTAAAAAGAAATAGGAATTTAAAGGATAGTTTGGTTCACTCCAATACAGAAAGAGATCCCAGCAAAATCTTAGACGCCTCCCAGGATTATCACTGATACTTAATCACCATAAATGCGGGATCTTTATTGTTTATGATATGACAATTGAACTGATTTGACTTTGTACAGAACACCATCTCAAGTAGACATATTGAATTTACCAACTGTAGATCAAGAAATGTGATTTACTACATACTCTGCCGCTGCAATAAAGCCTACAAAGAAAAAACCAACCAGGAAGTGAGGAGCCGCATTAGTCGAACACAAGTCAAGGATCAGGTGTTGCACAATGTCAGCCCCCTAGTTCAGCATTTCCTTCAATTTAATCATGCAATCTCTGAATTAAAATGGACAGTCTGGTGACAAGTATATACAATTTCTTGCGGGGATTTAGCATTACTGCAACAAGAGGCATTCATGAGAATGAAGTTACGGACGGCTGAAACAGATCTCATAGAAATGTTTAAGATTGGCTATGGTTTCTGAGGTAGATGGATTTTCTATGTAGTCAACAAGATGAATAGTGGTCTATTTTGAAACACAGAAATGACAAAGAAACTACTTTCCCAGCACCATGTGTGTCAAACTCAGGAAGCTGATACCATCTTGGGCCTTCTGCTGGAGTAAGACTTATCGTCTGAAGTAGTGTGTCTAAAAACATAGTCTATTCTGTGCTCAAAAGAGATGCGGGCAGCACCGTGGCTCGACGGACGCATGCACTGCATCAGGAGAAAATCAAATTGGTGAAAGGAGTGGCGTTGGTTGGTAAGAAAGGAATCCACAAAAGCTAGCCACTGATTGTGAAATATTTCTGTTTACTAATAAACAGTAAGATCGTTTTTTCCGAACAATCCAAGCAACCTGCCACAAAACATAACATCAAACATAGGTGAGAGCTTTCAGAAGAACTTGGTCACAGGTGCAATGACCTTTAAAAATGTGGGTTTCTATAAGTGCACTTATTATTTCTGGGTTCCACAAAATTAATTTTCCCTACTTTGTATTTTGTTCTCTGTAGATTATTTGGGAATCTTTTGGCGATCTCTATAGAAGCACATTTGACTTTGATGTGGTTGTGTTCTTTCCTGAGCGAACAGTTGGGAAACAAATAAAATCTCTAAAATGTAAGTACTTTCTTTACGGTTATACATTACGTTCCTTTTTACTTTAGTGCCAAGACAAATAAGTGGTGACATGCCCCGATGATTATCGCCTATAAAGTGCTAATCATGTATTATTTTTGAGGTTGTAACGTCAAAAGTTTTATGAGGAACGTGGAGGAGCAATGTCACACCAAATGAGAACCTGCTGGATGATTTGGATGAACACTGAGATGACTGATACCAGTCGTGGAAATGGGACTGTGTATGTATAATTCTTTCTCCTAATTGTAAAATATAGGACTTCATTGAGTGTTCAAGCATACACAAAAAAGCTTTTTCGTGGGATGTCGATGTTGTATTTCATAGTTCTGGACCATGTATGAAACTTTTAATTTATATGTTATGTTAATTACTCTTGTAATTTATTTGCTCACGATTTGATCAACAAATATGGTGTTACATTGTTTAAGGGAATTCGTGTTTAAATTTACTGTGCCATATATTCATATTGTTTAAGGGAATTAGGTTAGAAATTTTCAAGCAGAAGATTTTCGTTTGGTAATTTTCATTTGTTTGAGGTTTTTTTGTGGGAGGAAGAAATAAAACTGAGAAATGAATTTCGAATATTACAGGATTTATCCCAACACACAGGATTCATGTGCACATTGTGTACTTTCTTTGAATAAGTTTTGATTTATAGTCAGTGGGGGCCAAGGAGGCAAGGAAGGGCCCGCTTGTTCCAGCCTGGCAGGAGAGTTGAAATGATTCCTCCGGGTAAGAGTAAACATATGTTTCTCTGCCTGCACTGATGCGGGCAGAGAAACTACTCTGTACCAGGGGTAGGCTCTCTGGGACAGAGTAATTGAGTCAGCCCCACGGATGGGATTCCCCGGGGTCTTTTAGGGCTTCTGGAGGAGGCCTTAATAAGGCTTGGGGCAGTCAATAGATTAACAGCAGTTTAAGCAACATTTAGGAATCAAACTAATGGTTTCTTTTCTTAAATATAAACATAAGCCTATGGGTAAAACATCCATAATGGAATCCATTCTGACAGAATTATGTGACTCACATCGATTAAGGAACCAGATTTGATCCATGAGCAAACAAGAAGCTACACCCACCAACATGGCAATATATTTGTGGGAGAATATTTTTTACACTTGTTTTTAAAAAACTTTATTTGGGGTATTTGTAAAGTGTGAACTTACTCTGACCATGGTACACTGATATGCATGAATAAGGACAATAGTGTGGTAAAAAATACAGAGTAAATAGACAAGTAGGGCTGTAGGCCTTTGCCAAATTTCACCAACAAAAAAGCAAGCATAGGATGCAATGGAAATTTATTTAGTATCCATTGATGCACAGAGAAAACCTTTTGCCATCTAAAGTCTACATGGTTAATATTTGTGTGGTGATTTAGGACTTTGCTATGCCTCTTAAAAAGAAAACAAAACAAAAAAACAAAATCAATGGAAATTCACTATATTTCTTACTACCCTTCCTCCAATTTTTTTCCAACCCTTTGCTCTTCTGTTTCTCCACCTTGTGCTCTCCCTCTTCATTTATCTCTTCCACTCCAATTTTCTCTAAGGTCACAATCTCTCTCAAGTGTCTGGAAGAAAGCAGAGCGTCACTATATAAAACACTTATCCCTCTCCCCTAATATTAGAGCTCACACTTGCCTTCTGAGAATGGAACATGCAGTGAAATATGATTAGCTTAATAATTAATAGAACAATGGCCAATTAAATTGATTAACCCTTAGATTAACTTAAAATAAATCAAGAGAAGCGATAAACATGCAAGGGGTTATTTCACTTATTTAGGAAATACATTTTAGGTGTATACCTAATACTAAATTAGCACTCTGTACCTTTTACACAAATGAATTCTGTTAGCAGGGAAATAAACAGACATGTTCAACTATACAGGAGATAATATGTCTTTCACTATCAGCCAATCATATGAACCCTTTACATGAATAAAGTGAAAATGTGTCAGTTTTCTTTGAGAGCAAAACAGGTCCCTGTTCAACTTATTGTAAAAGTTAGAATAAATATCTTTTCATCCCCAGAGTTGTACCTCGCAAACTTAATAGCATCATTATTTGGAATGCAGCAGGTTTATTCTTTTACTGCCTTATTCTTTCTTCTACTTTTTGTCTCTACTTTCTGGTCAATCATTAATCCACTTTTCTTTGTGTAGCAACATGGCTGAGTACAAGTTACCCCGGTAATCACATTTTAAACGTTGTGTTAATTTATAGGTTTATAAACATAAGCATGTTTTATTAAAAGAAATTAGAAACCTAAAATATGAAGCACATTTTACATGTTTTAAAAGTTATATGGAAAACGTTCACACCTTGCGATCTTTACAGCAAAGGACAAAGGAAAAATGGAAGTGATAAAACTATTAAAGAACTTCGACTCAGTACAATAGTCTTCAGGCGCTGCTACAATGCTGTATCAATGATATACTATACAAGCAACCATTATATAATCAAAGATATATAATTGCTTGCACATGAAGCGAGTCACTCATCCAGTAGAACAGTCTCTAGGTGCAGTTGATCGGATCTGAGCATACAAGAAGAAATAACAATAGTGCTTTCTGTTGCTTATAAATTAAAGAATGGGATTGGTGTAACTGGAAAGGCAGGTTCTCCCAAAACCTAAGGGCTGCGAAAACACTAGTCTTTGCAGGTGAAAATGGAAAAAAATTGCTTTTGCAACATTTATGTTAGGCACGAAGAGAGAGGTGATTTTGTTAAATCACATTCCTTGGAGGGGCAAAAAGTGGTCAGTGTTAGGTTGAACATTTTGATTAAAATCAACATATTGCTCTGAAAATAAGTACATCAACTTTAATCATTTTGATCTGGAATTCACCATGGTTCAAAGATTGGGGCAATATCAAGCATAAATTGTGGCTAATATTGAATTTTTGACAAATGGGATATCAACCAAATCTGAACTGAGGACCTTAACATTTAAAGGCATCACGTATAATTGAGATAACAAAAAATATTTATGAGGGAATATAGCAAGATTTCAATGATTTTGTAACATTTGACTTTCCCTTCGTGTGTGGTGGGTGCCCTTACTTTACAGATGACTTCATTATTCCCTTTGACCCTCGACAGGTTCCACCAGACCATTGTTCTTCATTGCATCAAACAAGCAGGTTTTCTTTTATTGCGTTTTTCTGAAGTTAAGTAGGCAGATACTCATACGCAGCTCCTTGTCAACAACGTAAGATGGTTGTGGGAAGGCATTTAAGTACCAAAGCATTATTTCTATTGCCCCCAGTTATATATTGGTATGCAACGATCTGTGGGCTGGTTTGATATGGTCACATTTCTATCAGTCCCAAAGAAAATCGGCAGCTTCAGTTATTGCAACTGGAGGCTGGAAATTAGGTTTGGAAATAATGGTCCAGAGAAAACTGAAGAAGCCAATATGGCATTTATCGATGCCCGTTTTACTATGTTTTCCTCCTTGTATCATTGGAATGGAGTCATGACCTTCACTTGGGGAACCAGCCAAAAACTATTCTTAAGTGCAGTTGCAATTTGGGACACCAAACTTATCTCAGTCTACAAGCGGAGACCCAAATTCTACATTTTGAGCTGTAATGTCACAGGAAACGCAACAGGGACAACGATCAAAGCTGTGAGGGTTTAAAACAAGGAGGGAAACCTAACAGCCACCTCAACGTCAGCTGTATTAAACTGAAGCTGGGTGTCACTCATCCAGTTTTTAATATTGGCACAACAGCAAATGAGGCTGGGCACAACATATCAGAGGAGGGCCCATAAATAACAATATGCAGGCCATGAGTGTAACAATCATGCCAAACGTAATACGTTGAATTATGCAACTGAGAGATACCTACTGAATCACAATTAAAGAGGACAGTGGATTGAAAGCAAACAGGCAGTAAATGTGAATAACTGGTCCAGGTGCACACTGCCAGAGCTCAACATGATACCTCGTCTACTACTTTCTTACAATTTACTTTATCAGAGTACTCAGATGCCAGTGCCTGACTGCAGTAAAAAAGAATGTTTGTACTATGGCAAATAAGCATTAGACACATCTCTAGCAACAAAGTCAACACAATGGCAAGAAAGATCAATCATTTTACCACATAAATATGAAATTGATGGATGAAAGTCACATACCATGAACTCTTTAGAACAAACATGAATCAAATTATTCTTGTCTGCTATGAGTTGCACTGGAGTATAATCAATTGGAAAATTACAGCATAGTTTTGCAGACAATTAGGGTTGTAAAGGAATTAAGTATGTATTTATAAGAGGATGATATTCATCTCTCTTCTGAAAGCACAAGGCGTCCTTGGAAAGAAGGCCAGTTCAACCATTTAAACTCATATTTAATGACAATTTCAGACATGAGGAGGAACAATGTACACTATACTTTTTTTTCTATTGTTGAGTGTGGGAAGGGATCACAACAGAAGTGAGGCAAAGCCTTGAGTGGTTCATGAAACCCTTCTCTTCCCTCATAAATTAACAAATAACATATTATGCTCTCCAGTCTGTTTATACCATGTTGTTCTTTCATGTGTGGTAGATATAAAGAAAGATGGGTAAAAAGAAGCAGGATAGCTGGGGTCAAATCTATACATTTAAAGAAAATGTGTTCTTATTGTGTTTTCATTTTAAGAAGACATCAACAAGTAACCCAAAATCGTTTGGGAGAGTCTTCCACTAATCATAATATAACAAAACTCGTTAGGCCGCTAGTTGGGTCTTCCGCCCGCTGGCCCTACCATGCGTTTTCCGCAGGGCCAGCCGGAAGAGATAGAATTTCTGCCCACTGGCCCAACGGGAAACTATCCACAACATTGACGCCGGCTCATATATCGAGCCGGAGGCAATGTTGCGGTGCATCTGGTGCGACAGCACCTGTCGCGCGTTTCACTGCTTATAATTCGGGCAGTGAAAAGCACAACAGGGCTGCCCATGGGGGCCCTGCACTGCCCATGATAAGTGCAAAGGCAATGCAGGGGCCGCAGGCTTGAGTGGAGTATTCTAATGCTAAGGCCTATTCTTTATGATGACAACATGCCCTATTATCCTGAGATCATTTATGTCTAAGGGGTTGGAGGGCCCCATTAAAGTCCTTATGTAGGACCACATGAAGGAGAGTAACATCTTTCTGCTCATTTGTATAGGTTAACAATGTTGTCAGCATGGAGATTGTGTAGGGTTCAATGCCTTATGCGGGGCCCCATAAGTTGTGTATTGTAGCAACTAGTCAGCCATATGCTAGGAAAAGGCCAGGGCACAGGTGGTCCCATACATGTCGATAATATTCTCATATGACAATTGTCGTATATATCGCCCAGGACTGCTAGCCTATACTGTTCCCAGTTTATGGTCCTGGAAGGTGGAGTTCCCAGCAATGTTCTCAATGGAAATGTCAGAGTATCTGGCAGGTGTGGTGGCAGGTGTAACTCTCTCCCCAATTCCGATGAACAGCTGCTAAAAGGACCTGCAAGTCCTTTTTTTACTGGGTCCGTATACATAGGAGCCTAAGGACATCATCCAAGTATCTGTTCAGCCATGCCCACTTTGTCTCCTCCGGGGGATTGGTCGCCAGTCATTGGACGGCCCCTTGCAATTGGGCAGCCATGTGATAACGGGCAAAGTTGGGAACCCCTCCTCAAGTTATGGGGGGTGTGACTTTCCTCACAATTCTTTTTTTAGATAAGCGAGGTCACTAAGTAGTTAAGCTCCCGGAAATGTTTGGGAGATATTTAATGGGGAAGGTTAGTATATTAATAAAGCGGGGGACCACCATCTTGGGGATAGCAATCCTGCCCATCATACCTAACAGGAGTTTTTTCCAAAATTCGATACTGGTCCCGTGCGACCTCATAGTCTTCCATATATTAACCTTTATAACATTCTATGGATCATAAAGGACGCGAATACCAAGGTATATAAAGGAGGGCAGCTCCCAGTGGGGGTATCTGAGTCGATGAGAAAAGCCCAGAACTTCAGCCAAATGACCTAGAGCTCAGACAGGCAGTCAAATTTGTTTAGGAGTTATCTTAAGGGGGTATACCATGGGATAAATTCCCTAGATTAGAATGGTGTCTGCATATAATGAGATGATATGGTGAGTTCCACAAGCTCCAATAACCCAAGATATTGTGCTCCATTGAAATCTGAGTGCCTAGGGTTCTGTACCTTGGGCAAGTGAAAGAGGAAATAAGAGACATCCCTGACATGTCCCACACTGTGTAAGCATTTGCTTGGAGAATACAGACCTGGTTTTGACACTAATGATTGGACCAGTATATAGGTTTCAAGTCCATCTAATTATAAAATGTCAGAGACTTTCATTAGTTTAAACACTACAAACACATAAGCCCAATTATGGGTGTCAAAATTTTTTAGCAAGTCTAGGGATAATATGGGCCTGGTAGAGTTATCCAGGTTGGAGTCCAGAACATGGAAGATTCAGAGGATATTGGGAATGTGCTGCTGCCAGACACAAAGCCGCTTTTGGTCCGGATAGACCAAATCTGGGAGCTCCTCCAGGTTCGTGTGATGAGGACTCTACTAATTATTTTCTAGTAGGCTTTTACAACTGATAGGAGTTGATGGTTTGTGAAAGGGAACCAATAGGACGTCTCTTAAGGGTTGCCAGGCTGGTCATGCTAAGGTACTCCTAACAGCATCCGGCAGTAGGTTGACAGGGCTGGCAGAGATATGTCCGTAACAGTCAAGGAATGTGCTATTAATCCCCAGTTGAGTGTGGATTGGGGTATCCATTTGTCATCCAAGAAATGTTTTTGGGGCCCCCCTTTTGTTCGAAATGAATGAGCCAAGCCGGGGGTTTTCATGACTTGTCTCCTTTCATGTGACGAGTGGTCAAGTAAGGTTTCCAGTTGTGACTTTGTAACTGATGGGTGCATGTTACTGGCCAACTGTGTTGCTTTCGATATTGCTGTGTGATTTTGAGCCTTTGTTGCTGTAAGCTCAGCCCCTGGGAAAATCTGATGCTACATGAGGTCAAGATGCATGCTCGTGTATGACTGTTTTGGGTGCATCACATTTATTGATGGGCATGTCTTCCAAACCCTTGTTTGCCCTGAAATAGTGGTCTATGTAATTGTGCCACTGTATGCCGGTGCCTCCAATGTGACAGGTTGAAATTTCCTTGTGGGATTTAAGGGCCACTGTGTTACACACACCAGTAAGGGATTTTGGTCGGAATGGGTCAATCCAAAATATTCAACATTAGTTATTTAGCGCAGTAGTGTCACTGCTATATATTTTATCAAGGCATACATGTAACTTGTGAACAGGGGAGAAAAAGGAGAATTCAAGTAGACCTGGATATCTATGGCACAAAGTATCTGATAGACCCCAAACTTCTTACCAAAGGGTAAGGGCTCTGGCCTTTCTAGCTGTGGGGACAGAGATCAATGGGTGGATAGGACCTGTCGACATCTGTGTCTTCTATGTCTTTATAAATCACTTCCCCCAGAATTAATGGGGAGCCAGCAAAAAGGGCTAGTTCTGAAGAAAAAGAATCATAAAAGTCCCTTTTCCCTGCATTTTGGGCATAGATACTGCCTATGAAAACCTCCACCCCATCTAGGTGCCTAGAAGGAGGACATACCAGCCCCTCTGGGTCTATAGAATGTTGTGTGAGCTGGAACGGGATGCCTTGATTGATCCAGATCAACCCATCATGGGCAAAAGCTGAGTACGTGGTGCTAATCAGCTGGCCCCTTCACCAGTGACAGAGTTTAGAGAGTTCTCACAAGGAGACGTGTCTACTGTAGTAAAGCAATAGCAATTGCCCTCTGGTGTAAATAATTGTAAATGTCATGTTGTTTGGGTACTTTATTAAGGTCTCTAACGTTCTATGTCAAGATTGATTAGTGGGACAGACATTCCACTCAGTGTTGCGTGCCATCATGCAGTGATTGTGGACAGATGGAGGGTCCAACCTCCCAACTGGTGCCCAAAGATGTGTCTTCCCCAGGTGGACCACACTTCCCCTCCACAGCCCCCATTGCTTCCAGGGTCACATCAAAGCTGGCCTGAAACAAAGAATAATTAAACACCCAACATAACTCCCACATCCAGGATGGAGCTATCGAACCTGGCAGTCTAAAACCTTTTCAAGCTCAACAGGCTAATTTCTATGGGTCAACTCAATGTGACGTTTGGTGGGGAGGGAGGTGGGTTGGAAAGTCAGTCAATATGGCAGTTGGAATAACATGACTTGGATGTTGCAGAGTGAGCAGGGGAAATGGTTTAACTAAAAACGAATTAGCACTCTTGGGTGGCCACTGCCCAAAGGACTTCCATGGCTGCTCATGTGGTGAGGGGGAAATGAGCAAGCCTAGACTACCCCAGGTCATATGCCATTCTAGGTGTCAGCGGAAGACAGTTTGTGTCAGACCCGAGTGTGCTAGTGGAGTATTGTTCTGAACAACTGGAGTCCTCTCCATACTCATTCTTCAGGTGGTTAGACATGGAGACCCTGAGGTCAGGCAGCTGTGTTGTTGTTCCTGGGCTTGTTGTGCCCACAGACATCCCTTTACTCAAGGTCAAGAGTTCTGCTGCAGCCAGTGCTTGTGCCCCCTGCCTGGGGCCCACCAGGTCTTCACCTGTGAGGCTGTTGATCGATTCTGATGCTTCCTGAGCAGCCTCAAAAGAACACAATTTTACCAGCATGCATGATTTTTAGTTTTGCAGGGAAGGAGAGGCATAGTTACCTCCTACTGATCTAAGGCATCACTTGACTTCCAGGAATTAGATTTTTTTTCTTGCACCCACAGAAAAGAGCATAATCTTTGTATTACTTACTGTTAGACTGGGTGACCACAAGATGGAATCCCAGTCCTTGTAATTCAGGATGAGCATTATCACTGGAGAAGGCTATAAGCCCAGTGACTGAGGGCGAACAGGTACCCTGTAAACCTGTTCTATTAAGAAGGCAACAGATAGCTGCAGAGGAGTTAGCTCAAGGTAGATCCAGTTCTCTAGATAGGTAATCATATTCGGCATCTCCTGGTGCTCAGGTATCCTTACTAGACGTATACTGTTCCTGTGGGATCTACCTTTGAGATCCTCTGTTCTGTCAACCAGGAAATGCATTTAATTTAGCATTTCATATATATGTCCTAGATTCAGGAGGCAGGGAGCCCAGCTGGGTTTCGGTCTGCTTGACTTTGTTGGATAATTTCCAGTGGTTGCTGCGGAGTAGCCCAACATCGACCAATTTTTTATTCTAGGGTTTCTCTGGTATGGGTTATTGCTACTAAAGTTTGGTCTTGTTTGGTTTGGGTTTCAGTACTACTCTCTGAAGTAGGAGCGTGGGAAGGCCGTTCATCATGAAGTGCCTTGGTCAGTTTCTTCATGGGTGATTTACCTGGGTGTCTTAGGTGGGCGAGAGCACCACATATTTCATGGGGTAAGATGTGGGGTCAGGTCCCAGAAGGGGCTGCAACAGGCTCACACAATTACAGGTATCGTAGTGTAGCCACCAAGTGCTCACTCCGGTCCACACGTACTCAGTTGTTACACAGTGGGCCAGGTAAGCCCCACTCCAATGATGTTCCAGCGCAGCTCGGCAGCAAGGGTGAAATCCGTCCATGGGCGCCTGGCCCTCCAATGATCCAAGTGGGCTCTTGACTCCCATCCAGCAGCAGAGACTCAATAGACCTCAAGGCAGTTAGTGTTACAATGGGGAGGGCCACCTGGGCTAGAGTTGTTGCGTGGCACGGTTCCATGGGCATAAATCATCTCAGGAGTGAATCTGAGTGGTACGGCACTTGGTTGGCTGCATTCAGGAGATCACCTCAAGCTGTGGAACAGGAAGATGATGTTCGGGATCCCAAAAGGATGGAGGGCTGTGCCGTCAGGGAGTCTATTTAGACAAGCATTTGTTTAATCCTCGCTCAGGATCTTAGTTGGATAGCCATTAACAGTCCCTGTTGAACATCTGACAGAACCCGAAGTACAATCAAGTTACATCTCAAAAACCATTGTCCAAGAGAATGTCAATCTTCATAAATTCTCTATGCTTTCATCATTCTTCAGGGTGCAGCTAGGATGTATACTCCACCCATCCCTCCTTCTGCTCCCATCCCCTACTTTTTCAGTCTAGACACAGAACAACTTGTTTCTTCTGGAAACCTCCATTAACTCTTAACATGGCTATGCTTGTCACACTCCATTGTCTAGGAAAGTCTCCTCCTCCGAGGACACTGTCTTCCACATTAAACCTCTGGGGTATAGTCAGTATTTGATGTCCAGGCAACATCTTTGACTAAGCACTTTGAAAATAGTGTTCGTACTGCCACTCCTCCTGCCATCTCTTTCAGCGAAACTGCTACTATTCTGTTCTGGCTGTTACGTATAATCGGTGTAAAGCATTCCAAACTGAAGAAGCATTTTTGATTTGCATTACCGATTGTAAGCCTCCCTGGTGCACTGAGGTAATTACAGCTGGTAATCTTGCACATGGTAGCTACTAGAGTAATCTTGTCTGTTGTGGTCCCTATTACAACACATAATATTAGCAGCTCGGATAATTTTCATTGATTATAAGTAGCTCTTTTTACTGAAAAGGTCGGAGATCTCTGTTGTAATTCTTTAAACCTGGGCAACAAATGATATTTTTTAGTGTTCCTGCCTTCTACCACAAATAGTAATTATTTCAATCTAGGTGTTTTCCAAGGCTTTTATAGATGACCACTGCACAATTTCCCAGATGGTGGCAGTTTGAGGAATATCTAAGCTTCTAATAAGCTTTATGATCTGCCTCCCGTCAGAGGCTATAAATGCCTGCTCCCATGGGCACACTGGACCCAAACTCAGGTTTGCTAAGTACTTACACCAAAGCATTTAGCTCACTAATATGATCTAATGGAAAACTTTCAAATGTACATTTACTACCACAAATACAACAAGCACTGTCCTATGAAGTTAACAAAGTGTGCACAGCAGACTTTTGGATTAGGTGTAAAGACAATTAGTTTCCTAATGTATAAAAATAAATAATACTGCACTCACAGAAACTTGCTCTTTTTTTATGCAGGTATACCCACAAGAATATTTAACAAATCAATATTATACCTGGAATGCATTGGTTGCTTGTTGGACAGCTGCCATTACTGTTGAGTTGTTCCATGCAGCATTCCAACAGGGGTACCTGCCCAAAGACAGTACAGTTTATTACTGTGCCATCAACATACTCTACATTTGTTAGTACACGTACAGTACAATGATACTGAAATAGAAAGCATTCTTAAATTAAGACACATTCAATCCTAGTTTCCACAGCGAGCTGACTTCACATAAATTGATCGGCAGTAAAAGATACACAAAGCTATAGTTTACTTCCAAGATCATGGAATACCAGAAAAGGTAACATCATCAAAAGTTGGTGTGAGAAACGGACTTTGTCTCTGACAATGGTCAGTCAAATCATAGGAAGTTCCTCCCCTTCCATGCATCACAGACCCCTGATCAATTACAAAGTGTTGACATCATGGACTACGCAGTCAATAAGATAATTAGTTGACACTGCCATTGCCCATGCCCTGTTTGTTAGAGGGGCAATGACAGTTTGTGGTAATTAGAACATGCACGGGTGCTGTTACTGGCTACACCCTGGGTTTGTGTCCAGTTAGACCATGGCCTACTGCTATCATTGCTTATGCCCAGAATTGAAGAACAACCAATACATGAGTAACTACTGTCATGGTTCCCATGCTTTAAAGTGATATATTGTCCATCAAGATTGGCACAGAGGCCTCGGAGTCAAATAGGAACCAGGAAGGACAGTCCAGAGACCAGTCGTTACTGACTTAATAGAGACACAACTGTGTGATTTAGTGAAGTCAGTAATCAAACCCCAGAACACATTAGTTTCATTAGTTGTGAAAAATACTGTTCTTTCACAAGTCCAGATAATCTGAAGGAGTTCCCCTTGCAGGTGATACGAAACATTGTTTTTTTTTTTAATTTGTATATTTTGGTAGAAATGCCCTTCTTTGCTGTGTTTTTGTTGACAATGCAGCCTCTATATAAAACAGCTCACTGACTTCATATTTGTGCTGCTGTGTTATTTAGCATGGTCTTACTACTTTAAAATATTCCAGAGAGGGCGTTTTTCAGTACATACCAGATTTCCAACAGATTCAGTGGCAACCTGCAGAGTCAGTTGTGACAGGAGCAGAGCTGTGTTTGGCCATGCCATGACCAGGAAAAATCAAAACCTAGGAAAAGAACGACACAAGTCAGAGAAAGAAATATAGCTGCAGTACTGAGCAAGAAGTTTAGGCCTTGGCACAAGGCAGAAGGACATACACCACAGAAAGCAAAATAAATCTCTCTACGCGGTGGCAACAAGTTGCAGGTTTAGGCTTTTTCCTGAGAGTCAGGTGTTGTATTTCGAGTATGATGGTAGCAGCAGTGTTAATCTAGTGCTGTAAAGAGGCCTTGAGCCATAAGTGATACCTTAATTCACTCACTGAAACTTAAGTTAACAGAACTTCGCATTCGTAAATGGCACTTTCTCTTTTTCCGTTATAGACTAATGCATTCCGTTATGGAAAGTGTTTTTATTTCTCTCATGGCAGATACAGCCAAATTGGTTATGTGGCAACTAAGCAGATGATTGGTTATAGAAGCAAAACACGGTCATGAATTCACATGCCACTGCACCAGCGGACGTATACTGCATGCACAATAAGAAAAAAGCATTAGCAGATCCAACAGGTCTGCCATTCAACTGCTACACTATGTAAGCAAAGGTTTTCACAAATACTTTTCGCATGCGTGTCATTCGCAAATGTTCACTACCACGTTAAACCCTGCCTTTTTGACTCTGCCAATGCTGGAGAAACAAAAGTATTAAAAAATGTAAAAAAAAGCTGGATAGCATTATCCATAGAATGTATATGGGAGATAAATAACTGAATGTACCAAACAGCACGATGACTTAGTAAGCTATTTGGGTAGAAAATAGTCCCTTATGCATTCTAGAGAACAGTATGAGGTGAGAGGGTAATACTGCTCTGGGTGGGACTAAAGCCCATGCTATGTATATTTTAAAGAATTGGTAAAAATACGTCAAAGAGATAGGTAAATCTGTCACAGCAGACCTAAAAGGTGATGAGTGTGTGAAGAAATAGATGGGGACACGTAGACTATGTCAGGATTGCGGGTACTCCCTCGGTCCAGGGTTTTTAAATAAGCAAGCATTGGCAAAGCAAATTGGTATCACCTATGTGAGAGCTATTGGCTTTACCAATGTCTTTCAGCATAGTTCTACAGCAGCGTGACTGCTGTTCAGCATGGCTAAAAATTAGTGGTATGGTGTAGAACAGAGTGGAGCAGAGGCGTGAAGTGTGGAGAGGCAGAGTGGAGTGGCATTGTGTGGAGTGTCTTGAAGTAGAGTAGAGTGGAGTACAGTGGTGTGGAGTAGAGGCACAGAGGAAAATGGCACAGACTAGAGTGGCGCAGACTGGAGAAGCATAGAGTAGTTCATTTGTGGGTGTAAGTAACTAAAGGGTAATTAGAGACAACAGAGTGAAAGCAACATTTTAAGCTATATGCCTGTGTCAAGAGTAGGAATGCTCATTGCAAGTCCAAGAATAATATGGAAATGCTTATTAAAAAAATAATACGAGTTGCACAAAGATGAGGCAGAACAAATATGAGGAAGAACTCATGTACTTGGTTCAAGCTCCAGGGAGGAGCTAACACAAGAAAAGAAAGGGAGCCTTTAGCAGCTAAGCATTCAACAGATTACAAATAAGAGCGACAACGAAAACAATTAATGGTATGCTGGGGGAGGGTTGTAGTTCCACTGAATTGTAAACAATAAATCTTGCAGCAGCACTGAGCACGCACTGTGCAGGCGAGTCCTTAACAGGGGAGTAGAAAGAGGTGAGTTACAAAAAGTCAGATCGAAAACCTGAAAAACGTATAATGCCACATGAATAAAGCACAAATTGAATAAAATTTTAAGAAGATCTGCCAAAACGCTGTATGTCCCTTAGTAAAATAAATAAATAATAAAAAAAATACAAATATATATATATATATATATATATATATATATATATATATATATATATATATTTATAAACCTTATTTTAAAAAGGGCAAACTATTTCTAAACGCCTGCACCTTAAAGGTCTACAGGAGGAGCCAGTTACAGAGTGCGGTGGGACAGAAAATAGGAGACCAGCAGGGCATGGAGACATTAAGTACGAGTCTTGCAAAAAGTAGATGTAATAGAATAACAGCACAGGAAACTAGTGTGAGCAAAAACAGAAGGAGCAAAGTTGGAGAGAGAGAGAAATTAGACTGGCCGAAGAAAACGTCAGGAAGAGGTTGCCAAGGGTATATCCCTGCAAAAAAAAAAACACACACACACACACACACACACACACACACACACACACACACACACAGAGGCAACGATAGCAATGATCTCAATGGTGTTGCAAATGTTAGGCATGCAATATGGGCAAAACAATTCAACATGGTTGCCAATGTGCAGGCATGCACATATTCGGACGCAAGAGTGACCTTCTTGGAATTTTCTTTTCAGGAAGTGTAAGAAACTGTTACAAGATGGCCACTGCATGTGACCACACATGGGTACACAAACCAGCACCCATCTTAGAATGTTATCGCTTGAAAGAAACCTTTTGTGCAAACTATGGAAGAGACAAAGGCAAGAATAGGGAAAAAAAATCATCAAATCAGAAGAATCTAAGATAGATAAAATAGCCATTAAATCCTTACTAAGGGGCTTATCGAAAGCCTAATTTATGTATTGGAGACAACAGGTTTTTTACATCAGTCAGTGAGCGTTGTCTCTAAGAGAGACTGAAAAACCAGAGGGAGAAGGCTGAGTGGAGAGTATAAGTTGGTTGAAGAAAAATCAGGCCCTGCGGATACTGAAATGCAAACAAGAAAGGAGAAAACAGAAAGTGCATAGGGCATTCCAAATATTAGGGAAAAACAGCACACAACAAGGTGAATAAAATGTAATTTAAGGGTAGATTGATTATAAAAAGTGAAAACATCACTACAAAATAGTCAAGAATGGCCATAAAGTGGCAGACATTTTGACTTTTTAACCACTACATAATTTGTAAAGTACCTTCACTACAACACTTTTTTTGTCTACTTTTCTACTTTTTGTAGCGGACAGTTTTGCAGACAAGCTCAAATCAATGCGCAGATCACAAGCCAGGATTTTTCCAAGGCAACCCAGAGAACTCATTTGCCAGCAACAAGCAACACTCTTGAGACAGTATCTTAGGGCCTCATTAAAAGGTTGGCGGGCCAGACTACCACAGAGCTGGTGGTCTCACCCCCTCCCCAAGGGCGATTAAAAGGTTTCCTCTGGGGTGACAGTTGGAAACCTCTGAAATCAGATGTTTCCGTTGGTCAGCCCAGTGGAAACCATTCAGCAAAATTGGCCTCGGCTCCTCATGGAGCCAAGGCCAATGCTGTTGCACAGAGGGTGCTGTCAACACCCTCGGAATATACATTGTCTGCCGTAGGAGACAGAGTGCATTCCGAGGGTGCTGGGCAGGGGGCCCCTGCACTGCCCACAACACCCTGTGGCCCCCAGCACTGGGCTTCCACCATAAACAGGCTGGTGGAAACTGGACATGTGATCAGCAGAGTGGCGCTGAACTCAGCACAGGCGTGGCTGACCACAACTCAGAGTCATCATTTGGCTGTAAGAGCACCAGGAAGGAGGCAGTCTGACCGCCACCGGGAGGCTGGCGGTCTCAAGACCACCAGCCTCGTAATGAGGCCATTAATCATTACACTGGTGATCCCTGCTCCAATCATCAGGGCAAAGACAAACACATCAAGGAAATAGTAGGCAAAGATGTTGGGATTGGATAAGACACATATGGGAAAATGGATCCTGTAAGGCAGTGGCATTCAAACATTTCAATGCTGCACCCTTCCCTCCCTACCCCTATCCCCCTCCCCCAGTGGGGGTGGGAGGCGAATCATCAGGCCCCCATCCACATTTTCCACAATGTCCCTATTAAATTGCCAATGTTTAAATAGGTCTACAATCATTTAGTTCATTTAAATCACTTTGCAATTAAGTGTTGTTGCTGTTTTCAAAATGCAATCAAATACATGATGCCAAATATACATTTCTGATCAGGTAGGCCTTTCTAACATGTAAAAGTATGCACAGTGTGATGATCAGAAGGGGGTGGCGAGTTTAAAGTTCATTTGGAGTCCCGTCACCCAGACCACCTCCCTCCTTTAAAACCTTGCTAGGGATTCTGAAATGCAACATCAGAGTTTGAAATTTGATTGTAAACACACATTTCTGTAATTAAGGTTTTTCTTCCCACTAATCACTGAGCATTAATAATACAAAGCATACTTGCAGACTTTACATTTTTATGCTTTGAAGGCTGCTGCCATTTTCTGCCTATTTCTGAATATGTTAGAAGGATATCCTTCTTAAACGCTCATTTCTCTATACAAGGATAGTACATGCCAGACCATTAAAAATTTGGAGATACTGAGGATCTGAAGCACAGGTACATTCAAGTCCTTTTCCTAGTTAATATCCATGTGATCACTGGAGCTCTGTGACGCAGGAGAACCGAAAGAGTTAGAAAATGAAAAATAACATTCATGACACCATGCTTTGATTCTTGGGCTGGTTGCTTAATCAAAAACAAGGTACCAATGCTGCCATTTTCCTTTTCCTACAATTCTAGGCCTGCTCCCTCAAGGTCCAAACACAGAGGCATCTCCAAATTCTGTGCCTGTATGGTGGGCGTTCTAATGCTTTCTGGTAGGAAACGTACCACAAAAAAGTCAAACTTTCTGCCCATTCAAGCAAACATCACTTAGTATTTACAAAGAGAAGAAGGGCTGATCTTTCTTTAAGATAGCAAAACTAAATCAGAGCCTTAATGTTATTCTGTGAATATCTCCGAGACATAGGTTTGATAAAACCCTGCCCTCACTGTTACACAGATTCCTAGTCTTAAAAAGTTAACTGGAAATCAAACAAATAATCTAGATGGGTGAATTAAACATTTAACATGTTTGAGTTTAGTTAAAAAGTATTATTCCGCATTTCTTCTTTTTTCAGCAGCAAAGTATATATTTGTTGTTTGAGCCAACATATATTATTTTCTCTACCTCTACAAAACTTCAGTGTTACAGATATACAGTATTACAGGTAGACTTGTAATCAAAACGTATGAATAAACATTCAGCGGTGCAACCAAAACAGATCTTCGTAAACACAAAACATTCAACCCAGTTAGGCAAATATAAACAGTAAAAAGTCCCAGAATCTGGGCCTTAGGATAATGAAGATTTTTTTAGCCTTTCGCCAAAGAACACTACTACAAATGTCTCCCATTGGTGAGCCACTATGGAGCCACTAGTAACAGAGACAATCTTCCACGATGCAGCCAGCCTTACAACCAGAAGGCCTCCACTGTGGAGCCAGTCCAGTATTTGAAAGCGAATCTTACAGTGGGACGTCAACCACCAAGGAGCCAATATTACAGTGCAGTGTACTCCACTCAAGGATCCATTTTACAGCATACAGCCAACCCTGGCAAAGAGAGATCTCTATTATGAAGCCCTCTACCACAGAGCTAACCCTTCAATAGACTCCACTAGAAGAGTGCTCTCCACTATGGAGCCATTCCTGTAGTACCGATGGCACATATAGAAATAGCTTTCATTCATAACGAAGATCCACAATTAGCTGGAAACCGATTCACTAATCATGCAAGGCTTTTATGCTATATCAACACCCTCCAAGACAAGTCTATGCAACCTTTCTTCACTCAAGTAACTGGGGTGCCTGACAATACAACTTCATGGGTCTTTGTCTTGCAGAGTCCTGCAGCTGTCTTTAGATGATTTCATAAGCTAAACAATTTACATAAAATGAAGAGTCCCACCAGGGTCACAAGTTATAGCATTTGGTTTTTAATAATTACATAAAACCACACCAAGATAGGTTACTGTATTTTGGTATTAAGATTCCATTTACAGGTGAAGGCCACACGCTTGTTGGAAATTCCTTAGAATTAAAAGGGCTGCTGTAAAAGAACAAACAGCATGTGAACAGCAATCCAAATGAAGGTAAATATTTGTTGTTTTAGCTTCTGATAACTCCAAATATAAATTCAATAGAACAAAAAAAATCTTCCACTAAACCAACTCAATAGTTAAGCAAACAATCTCTCAAAGCTTAAGCTGAAGTCTATAGCCCTCATCAAGAGTGGTTTCTAAATTCTAATGTGGCCGGTCACAGCAGTTTCAGTGTCAGCAAAATTCTGAGATCTGGGGGGACACAGCAGAGCATCTGAAATCTCTGGGGGAAAGTCTCGCCAAAAATGAGGAATTACTGGGAATAAATTGGGTCCAGAATTACCTATTTCCTGGTAATTCCTCATTTATTTTATGGACCCTAAGGGTCTAACTCATAATCTGCTGGATTTCCACCACCTGTAGAGTTATTGTGTACTCCTAATATTGGTAACTCAGAGGCTAGATACAATCCGGCCCATTTAAAGGGCGACTTATAGTGAGGGCTTAAGTGGAGTACTTTTAACCCCTTCACTGCCAGGCCTTTTCCCCTCCTGTGCCAAGCATTTTTGGCTATTTGGGGTAGTTTGCGGTAAGGCCCTCATAACTTTTTGTCCACATAAGCTATCAACGCCAAGTTTGTGTCCTTTGTTTCCGACATCCTAGGGATTCTACAGGTACCCAGAGTTTGAGGGTTCCCCTGGAGGAGACCAAGAAATAAGCCAAAATACAGCTAAAAGTCAATTTTTTGCCAAAAAATGGGGAAAAAGGGCTGCAGAAGAAAGCATGTGTTTTTTTCCCGGAAAATGGCATCAACAAAAGGTTTGCAGTGCTAAAATCATCATCTTCGCAGCTTTCAGGAACAGGCAGACTTGAAACAGAAAACCACATTTTTCAACACAATTTTGTCATTTTACTGGGACATACCCCATTTTTACTATTTTTGTGCTTTCATCCTCCTTCCAGTTAGTGACAGAAATGGGTGTGAAACCAATGCTGGATCCCGGACAGCTAAACATTTCTGAAAAGTAAACAAAATTCTGAATTCAGCAAGGGTGCATTTGTGTAGATCCTTCAAGGTTTTTCCACAGAAATTAACAGCTAAAATAAATTAAAAAAAATACTGAAATTGAGGTGGAAAAAAATAAAAATCCACCTCTGTCCACGTTTTCTTCTACAACTTTTTCCAGCAATGGCAGATTTTTTAAAGCAATATACTGTTCCGTCCGGTGGACTCTTCTGGATGTGGGGATATATAAGGCTGGTAGGTTCATCAAGAACCCTAAGTACCCAGAGCCAAAAAGGAGCTGCACCTTGCAAAGGGTTTTCATTGTATACAGCAATTAATTTGGTGAAATATAAAGAGTGAAAAATAGGTAGCAAGGAAACCTTTGTATTTCCTAAATGGGCACAAGATAAGATGTTGAGAAGCAGTGGTTATTTGCACATTTCTGAAATCTGGGGTCCACATACCAGCATGTGACTTACAGGGCATTTCTCAAATAGACTTCTTTTTTACACACCGTCTTACATTTGGAAGGGAGAAAATATAGAGAAAGACAAAGGGCAGTAACACTTTTCTTATATTCTGTGTTCCCCCAAGTCTCTCGATAAAAATTGTACCTCAATTGTGTGGGTAGGCCTAGTGCTCGCAACAGGAAACGCAACATGGACACATCACATTTTTACATTGAAATCTGATGGGTTTTTTGGAAAGTAACTAGGTGTGGATTTTGGCCTCTAGCTCAGCTGGCACCTAGGGAAACCTACTCAACCTGTGCCTTTTTGGAAACTAGACACCTTGCGGAATCCAGGATCGGGTGACTTACAGGGCTCTCACCAGGTTCTGTTACCCAGAATCCTTTGCAAACTCAAAATTTAGCACAAAAAAACAACAAAAAAAACACTTTTCCCTTCACATTTCGGTGCTGCAAAGTTTCCGGAATCTGAGAGGAGCCAAAATTACATCCCACCCAGCATTCCCCCAAGTCTCCCGATAAAAATGGTACCTCACTTGTGTGAGTAGGCCTACTGCCCACAACAGGATATGCCCCAAAACACTTTGTGGACACATCAAAGTGATCTATTACAAAACTACCTGTTTTTGCAGGGAGGGTGGGGGGCACCTGCGTTTTTGGTCCTGGTCTCAGAAGCCATCAAGGAAAACCTACCAAACCCAGACACTTCTGAAAACCAGACACTTCTGAAAACTAGACACCTGAGTGAGTCCAAGGAGGTGTGACTTGTGTGGATCCCCCAGTGTTGTGTTTTCTTACTCAGAATCCTCTGCAAACCTCATATTTAGCTAAAAAAAATAAAAAAATAAAAAATATATATATATATGTGATCACATTTTTCCCACATTTCTGAGTGGGATCACTGCACCAGCACAAATTTCCTACCACCCAACGTTCCCCTCAGTCTCCCAATAAAAATGATACCTCACTTGTGTAGGTGGGCCAACTGCCTTTGACAGGATAGGGCCAAAAACATGTTGAAATTGAGGGGGAACTAAAGCGGGTCCAAAAGGGCAGTTTGAAAAACAAAGTTTTAGGATGACAAGAGGGGCAGAATTATTATTGGTATAGATGCAACAATGCTGGGTGGTAGGAATTGGTGTGGGGTGCACGTGAAGCACACCACCCTGGACTCACCCAGATGTTTAGGTTTCAGATGTGTCTAGGTCTCGTAGATTTTTCTAGATGGCAGCATCCCAAAGTCCAAAAAGTGCAGCCTTCACCATTCCACGTGGGACAATTTTGAGAGTTAGCAAGCTCTCATGGCCCAAAAGTTAAATCAAAACCCAAAATAATCAAATGTCCTCTTGCTTGCTATTGGGATAAGATCTTTTAGTGTGCGGGGGAGAGCTGAAAGACTGTTAACCCCTTCAGTTGGGGTGGGGGCATAACCATGCCCATTCTGGTTGGTAGCCACCACTCTACTATTTTTTTTTTTTTTTATTCCCTGGCATCGAATAACCTTTCTGCCCTCCCGGGAGTGGATCGGGGTAGAACAACTTTGTCCCCATTTATTTGGGGTTGGGGTATGGCCATACTCCCACCCTCTTTTTTTGAAAAACAATTCTTCCCTGGAGTCTAGTGGGCTTCCTGCCCCCTTTGAGGGCAGATGGGCCTTACAAAAATAGGCTGATCTGCCCCGAAGGGGGGGCAGAAATGACCAACAGTAATGTCCCTCCATGGGGGATGACCCTGCCTAAGGGGCTGCCCCCCCAAACAAAACACACACACACACCAATCTCTAGTGCTTAAGTGGTTTCGGCCCCCCTTGGGGGCAGATGGGCCTAATAGAAATAGGCAGATCTGCCCCCAAGGGGAGCAGAAATGGCCTAAAATAAAATTGCACCCCCAGGGGAGTGACCCTTGCCTAAGCGGGTGCTCCCCTTTCGTGAAATTGCCGCTAAAACAAAACAAAAAAAAAAATCCCTGGTGTCTAGTGGTTTCTGCCCCCAAGGGGGACAGAAATGGTCTAAAATAAATCCCCCCTGCCAGGGGAGTGACCCTTGCCTAAGGGTTAGCTCCCTACCTGTGTAAAAAAAAAAAAAAAAAAAAAAAAAAAACATGATCCCTGGTGCTTAGTACATCTGCTCCCCCTTGTGGGCAGACCAGCCTAATTAAAATAGACCAATCTGCCCCCAAGGAGGCAGAAACGGCCTAAAAACAAAAAAACTTCCCAAGGGATCGCTCCCTTTCATTGTTTACAAACAAACAAACTCCCTGGTGTATATTGGGCATTTTTGTAGCACAATCACTATGCAATCGTACTGCAGAAATGTTCAGAGAGACATGAAAGGACAGTAAAAGCCTTTTCTTTCCTTTCATGTCTCTCCAATCTCCCCCACCCCTGATCAGAAGAGAAATGAAAGAGCGACCTCTGATGAGGTCAGTGATCCAGCACGCTGACGTCATCAGATGTCATCTGGGGGAGGTGGGGTGTCGAGGTGGAAAGGGAAGCGATTCACCTTCCATCCATGCCCAGGTGAGGGGGGTGGGAGGCCCAAAGGGGGGAGCACACCCCTCAGAGGCCGGTGCCAGGACATAATGGTTACGTCAATGGCGTAGCAGCGCTGCACTACCGGACGTAACCATTACCTCAGTGGCGCAGAAGGGGTTAACCCATATTTACTAAGCATAGGCAAATGAATTAAAAGGGCTAATGAAGGCTCTTCATGCTCAAAACACACAAAAAAACTATTAACAAGACTAAGGAAACAATGAAGCTCAACCACTAGACATGCAGTCTAAGTGAATTCACATGACCTATTGTAAGGCCCATCCAACTCTGTAGTTAAAGCTTTTTTTTTTAATCCATAAAATTGTCTCAATCGCTCGAATAAGGCTATTCCTAATTACAATGGGAAACAATGTTTTCAATAGAACTTGCAGTGCAGCAGTAGGAAACAAATTGATGATTTCCAAATCTGACTTCAGATGACTAAATGGCAAGACTAGGAGCCTTATTTATTTTCTGATGCATATTACTCCGTCCATCAGAGAAGTGGAGGACATTATCTCTGCCATCTAGCAGAGCAACTGTTCATCAGATTAAGTTATGATTGCTGGTCCAGCGAACATCTCTGTATATTGAAAGGAACTGCTGTCAGGGTGGTTCCTTTCACTGTACAAAACATTTGGTGAATTGTCTTCATCGGTTTTGATGGCCGTTTTGTGTGTGTGTGGAACTTTGTTTGTCTATCACCTCTAGGTTTTCCCTGTTGGTAAGCAAAAAACCATATACATCACACCATCCACCGTAAATAGGATGTACAGTATAATGTCTGTTCTCTAACAGCCCCTACTCTGTCAAAGGAAGTTTTCCATCTACAGAGTCAATGGGGGCTCTGTCGAAGGAAAATTTTAGGTAAGATCATCTTTAAACAAGGGAGGCAGACAGTGGGTTTGGCAGTCACGGTACTCCATGGCATATGTAATTAAGAACCCTGTCAGCTCAAATCTTAATCTGGCCCTCAGTTTAGTGGTTCAATAGCCAATGATAATCACCCCCCAAAACCTTACAAGTGCTTTCTGAAGATGTAAAAAAAATAAAAAATAAAAAATAATAATATTTCACTAACTGAATTAATAAAATGTATGCATAGCAAACAATATTAAGGTTTTACAAACGAATAACATCTTAAGTTTAATTTTCTTAAATGGAAGCTAACTACAGCATCCAGGTGACCCCTAAAAGTGTTTAATTAATACCATCACCAAGTGTATCATAAACTGATGTTACCTTCAGTTTATGACATTAGTTTGAGCAGTCGATAGAAAGAATGTAAAACAGGGATTTGAATCCCCACAGGCGTGCTAGGGCCTTCATTCTAGAGTGAGATCTCTCGATAATGGGAGGGGGCTTTTATGCACGTTAGTGTACGTTACGTTTGTACTCCATTGTACTTATTGGAAAATATATTTTTCAAAGGTTTCTACTGGCTCTTCTAAATCATTCATAGCTTCTAAAGGAAGAATCTTTGAAGTGTTTAGCCCAATAATCACTTCATCGAAATAAACATAAGATTATCAAAAGGTCTTGTTTGTGCTGGCTCCTATCCTTATGCATTTGCTTAACAAGATTAAAAGGAAGCATTAAATGGGACGAGACTACACAACCTGTAAAACACAGGTAAGAGTGAAGTAGTAGGATGTGCAAACCTACCTCTAAGTCTGTCAGGCCCCAAACACCCAAATCTTTTGTTTCAGCCTCCAAGACGAGGCAGTGGTACATGGACTATTGATGCTCTGACAATCTAGAAGGAAAAAACTGTTTAGGATGGTATCAGAAAAGGAATTCCACCACTTCAAATCATCTCAACTACAGAACCCTATCAAATGAATGTTCAATCCCACATCACACCAACTGACAGTTTAGTCTGCTGGAAAGTAAAAGACACACGCTAGACCACTGTCACTTCTCCCAACCCACTTGCCCACAACCTTAATTAAAAGTTCCTTTGAGAACAATGTAGGCACAGGCCTGGAAGACATGGTAAGCCTGGCAATTGTAACATTTTCTGATTGGCTACAATCAGGAGAGGGCTGCTTTTATGTTCGAGAGCTCTAACATGGCACAGCTCAGTAACAGTACAGCCAATACATTTGGTATTTTGTAATATAATTCGCACCATTATGACCAATATTTCCGTTGCTTTTCCTGAGGAAGAATGGGTTGAGTGGTTAAACGATCCCAACACCCCACCCCTCCCCAGTATAGAATAACAGGCTAGCTTACTAGCAAGGTGCAATGTACAGCTTATTTAACACTTTTGCAAGGGATAGTCTTTGCTCACAGTCTGGCCTTGATGGCAAGTAAAGTAATTCTAGATAGAAGTGTCAACAATGAAATTGCTTTTATTTTATGAACAAAATTTATATTGCATTTCTGAGAAAGGAACCATCCCTTGTGAATCCTACGTCGTTCTCCTAAATGTTTCCTATTCCTTCTAGGTGCAAGCAGAACCTAGACTGTGGGTGCTATTTGGTAGGTGGTTGCGATGCACATGTACCAGTCCCAAGCAGTAGGGATTAGAGATGACATAGTGCTGCTGATATTTACTTCTCCCATGAACAAAAAAAGTGTGAAAGCAAAGAGAGGGTTAAGTATTCCACCACTTGCAGTCATTCCACACAATCAACATTTAACGACACTGCTTTGGTACAGGTTTTTTTCACTTCTTTGAGTGACATGTCACAGTACCGGTGGTTTATCGTAGTTTTGTTTGTTTGTTTGTTTGTTTGTTTTACCCTCCTCCCCAGAAAGCTTAATACTGAGAAGCAGACACTGCTGAAGAGGACCGCGGACCCGAGAATTTTCAAACCACAATATTTTCACATGTGCCAAATCCACAGTATGCATTCTGCCTAATTACATTTAAGGCATTTAGCTAGTTGTGTAGAAGATACAAGAAAACTCACAAATCTTATGAACACCATGTGGTGTTTGATCAGAGAGGTAAGTGTCTGTCCACTCAAGCAAAAGCAGGTGGATCATCTTCGTTGTACCAACGTTCAACAGTACACCTTATCCCCCCAGTGGCTAGGCAATGCCACTAAAGTTGAATCGCATGTACAGTTAAGAATGGATGCCGCCTACCTCATACAATGCTGTGACGGCTGATTGTGCCTGCAGAGGCACAGTACCCTCGGGAGGGTGAGAAACCCACTGAACTCTCCTGTATAATATCCACATAGCCCATAACAACTGGAGTGCTTCATTAGTCTTCCTGTGGCTAACAGTGAACTGTGTGGCACTCTCATGCTTGGGTAGGGGTGGGGTAAAGTTAACAGGAGAATATCCAAAGAGTGGGCTGCAAGCTGCACAAAAGGATGGTTCCTCTCTTAAGCTGGGCTAGACTCTCTAAAAGAAGAAACTATAAGGCTAGAAGTGGGACTGCGTTTCACAATTGTGAGTGTGGTGAGCCTGCATTGTTCCTAGTACCATTCTGACCACAGAAAATCCCATATTTCCCAATCTCAGAATGTCAAATCGCCTTTGCCTCTTCAATCAACGTCATGACTGGTGTTTACTTGGGCTGCAACCAGTCGCTTTGATTTCAGAACAGTTTGATTGTCCCTCCAGGCCATAACAATCCAAGAAAAGACAGTTTAAAGATCCGACTGGAGACTGACACAATTTCCCAGTCCTGACCGTCCAGTCTATGGGTCCAGTGGTTGTAACTGGCCCTCTGGGTGCCTCTGACTACCAAACCCATGAATACAACTGGCCAGATGCAAGATATGGGCCCCTGAAGTCAGGGGCCACAAGTGAAATTGCTTTGACTGGCCCATCCACAAAGTGTTCAGTTTCCTGCAGTGATCAGTGAACACATGAATCCCTAATTGGTCTCATTATATGTGACACGGTCCATGGTCGCATTTTAGCTATTTCCTGTGGATACTCTTCCACATCCCCGACTCTATCTGCACAGCTTAAACAGCTTGCTTGTTTTGGGGAATGTTTGGCTTAGAGCTGGAATCTCGGTCTTGAAAAATTGCCTGAATAATGGTAGTATATCATAGATGGAGGTTTAGCTTTTTTATTTCGTCCCAGGGGATAAGGAGAACTGATAAACCAGTCTCCCCTTACTAAGTCATAAGCATTTCACCATACATCAACTGTTTTCCCCACTATGAGTCTGGGAAGATGTAACTGATGAATGGATGGTCGCCCAGACTCTACCTACAGAGGTTAAACGGCTCTCGTGTTTTGGGGGATTTTTGGTATCGTGCTGGCACTAGATATTAGAGCAACATAGTACTTATGGAAAACAGATGATGGGCCAAGCAGCGATACACAGTTCTGAACTTTTATCCGTCTCTCCATCTTGGTCGAAAAGGCTTTTTGTACTCTATTTACTCAAAGATAACTTCTTATTCCAGGTTGAAACGGAAAGGCAGGGCAACTGAGGAGTGGTGTCCCCAACAACGCAGAAGGTAGCAGGCAGATCGGAACGCAAGGGGAATCAACAATGATCCACGGTCTGTGACTATTAATTAAAATGTTTTGCTAGACAGTGAGCAGGGCAATATTTGGACAGGAATCCCTACTGGTAAACGGTTAGGATGTGCGAGATTTAAGGAAACGCTATAGTTTAACTAGTATCTCGGAAAGCAATTGGAAGCATTCAGTGGGACGGAACTGGTTTAGGATCCATGTTCAAGAGCAAGCCTTGTAAAACCCACCCAACAAATGTCTATGTGGTAGACTCGCGCAAACCAGAGAAACACTTTTCTGGAACACCTTCCTTACCACGAGTCTTCCCCCAGGCCAAAATAATACGCAGTTGAGAAAGAAAAAGAACGTCTCCGGTATTCAAAACAAAGAAACCTTGACGCACTCCTTATTCTCCGCCACCCTACACTTCACCTTTAGGTTCTGTACCCGGAGGAACATTGTGACGCACAGCTTGAATAAAGGGAAAACGGCTGCACGTCCCGGCACACTTTTACTCATAAATATGAGAGCCCCACTGACGTAGCGACGAAGGATAAAAGGGGGTGCCTGTTTTCCTTTGACGTGTCTTTTTGTTGGAGGAGGGGTGGGTACCCTTGTTCTTCACTTCATCTTCAACACAAAGTACTGGGGGTCCTGTGAATACCGTGAGACATACTCCACGAAGCCCACACACAACCTGCTAATGCTGGGTCCCTGTTAATCCCCAAATAATGCGTGGCTTAGTAACTCATCATCTGGTATCACGTGTAACTATCCTGCTGGCATCTTTCACCTTTAGGGACTGAGGTCCTTCGCTCACAAAGCATCATGCCTGCTGAAACCTCCTCTACTCTACTCTACTCTACTCTACAAACTACAGCTCCCAGAGCTCCGCTCGCTTCAGTCAAACAACACGACCCCTTCAATATTCCCCTCCAAAGCTCACCTGCATTCGGTACCCACTGGAATATTCAGACCCAGTTTCCCCTTTCAAATGAGACCCGGCTGTGATAGCGTGGCACCTGCCGGGAAACCGAGTCCTACTCGTTTGGGGTCATTTGATCGACAAAGAGGCAACGTTAGCCCGAATACTACAACTCCCGACAGACACCATACTGCCGACACGCCCTGCGCCCCACCTGTGAGGAGCTTCCCGCACACGCTACGTTTAGGCACGCCCTGACTGTGCCTGTCGCATGGGCTGATGGGATATATAGTTCTATTTTGTCACTTTATTTCAAGCAGTTCACGGACAAAGGAAGCATATAAACTACAACTCCGTTCAACCTCTAGAGGACATACGTTGTGGGCACGCTCGGAACACGCTTAGGGCTAGCGGTTGCTAAGAAACGGCAACGCCTTGGTTGGAAAAGGTGAATAAGGCAATTACTGCTTGCAGTGGTAGTAGTTACTAAATGACACTTTAAAATAACAGCAAGGTGTCTTGGAGCAGTAACTAGAAGGGAGAGAAAGGCGCACAAGTGCCGTAGGGGTGCGGTGGGAGTGAGGGAAATTACTTCGGAGAGAGGAGACTGTGATATCTATGAGTGAAGAGAGACTGAGGTCAATAACTGGCTTGGTGGGTAGCGAACGGGGGCAATTTGCTGGATGGGGTGTGGTCAATAACTGATGTGGGAGCGACTATTGTGGATGTGACCGGGGTAACGCCTGGAAAGTTAGAATAATGCAATATTTGAAGGTCTTAGGGCAACAGCTGCCGAGGGGTGGCAAAGTCTCAGGGTGCTAAGAGGTGGCTAGAGGGGTGCCTTATATTACGACAATCCAGTGCAGTACAGGCTCATGAAAGACCCAGACTGGCATTATTTACTGTCAATATTCTCCCTAATAGCAGGGTGTTATATTAATTCGCATAGAATTTTTTCTCATAATGCGTGTATAGTGTGTTTGATGATTATCAGAAATCGTTAAAAAATCTGCATCATCCTTAATTCGTTGCACTGTTTTTTTATACGTTATATTAAAATATAAGGAATCATATTATAAGTTGCATGTCGCCTCAATGAGGTCTTCCGGCACTGAGGATACAGCACTGATAAAGCAATATGTACAATTTTAGCTTCTTACAAGACAGTAAATTAGAAGAAGTTGGTCACATTTCTAGAGTGAAGGTGTTTAATTTAAAGAAAGTTAGAACAGAGAACACTCGTCCACCCAATCTAGATCTTTTAAAATGAGGTATATGAAAAGAAGGGTTGTTAGAGCTGTGGTGCCCCTGAGAAGGACTATGCCTCACAAATTTATGACACAGAAAGGCAGGGAGATTGTTATAGAAGGATTTATGTTCAGACAGAATACCACAAAGAAATTGTGTTGCTGGTTTGGCAGCCACTGTAAAGTATTAAATATAGTTGCATCATTACTCTTCTAAGGAACTACCAGAACCAGGTGAATTGCTTGGGTCGGAAAATTTGTAAACAATCTACTAAAGGAGGTTTCATAACTAGACGCATGGGCGTAGGAAGTGTGGGGGATGTAGGGGATGTATCCCCCCTCCAGATTTTCGAATGTGAAGGACACGGCGGACGAGGGTGGGGGGGGGGGGGGGCAAGGGCATGAAATAATTTCCACTCTCAGCGCTACTTAAAAAGGCCCTGTTGGCTGACGGCTGTCCTGCAATCCTCAGCCGTACCACCAGCTATCGCCTTGAAGACAAGCCATGCAGGATAATGAGGAAAAACTCCTCCAGGCTAGAAAGGAGTCTACCTTACCAAGAATTCAGGGCCTTTTCAGACATTTTCAGAAGTGCCTGCACACACTTTCAGAAGCTCTTTTATTCCTTCTGGGCAGCATGAAAGAGGGCGTTCTGATTTTAAATTTCTGCTGGCCCAGGACAAAGGTTAAAATTAAGGGGCCATCAGGCCTCCTTTTGTTTGATTATTCTCTCTGGAAGCTGTTTGGAGATTCACACCTAGCTGCTATTTAGGAAACAAAAGCACACAGCTTGCAATTACTTCACAGGTACTTAAGAGGGACATGGTTCCCACTTTGTTCAGTTCCTGCATATAAGAGATGGGTATGCACTGTAAGAATGTCAATGTGTTGGTCTGACCTAGTATCTACACAAATAAGAATTTAAATACCACTATTTTGTTTTATTTATTTGATAGTGCTACTCAACCCAATGCAGGGTGTCCAAGAGCTTTACATCATACAAATTATTATTATTCCCTGAGATATACTGGGCACAAAAAGATCTCTTAAGCAGATGCCTTACCCCCCACAAGATATTTTAAAATGCAGATTTTGCACCAATTAAGCAGAACTGATTTATTGCCACATTTCTCCTTTATGCCAATTTCTTTGTGGCACAGCCTCTAAAAAATACATTTATAAATTGAGGCCTAGATTTTGTGTCAAGATCTGCAAACCTTTTTTTGGCACAACCCCAAAGCAAAATCTAATTTGTTAAATATAGTAATGCGTTCAAATGTACTCATGATAGACCTGCTAAACATATGTCTTGAGGTGTTAAGATCTGATGCCACTTTCTGTGAGGTCATGGGTTGTGATGCCAAGTGCAATGTCACACACCATGATGTCTTGCGTTATGATGTCACTAGCATATTGCCTGACTTGGTCCGTCTTCCCACTTTTTTTTTATTTTTTTTACAACTTGTGCCCTGAGTATTTGTAGTTGCCAAGGATCACACCATTTAGTGAAACAGGTAAGGCGAGATTTTACGTTTTAACTCTCTACAATTTAGCTCCTAGAAGGGTATTTCTTTCTAACATTTACACTTAACGTAGATCCGCCCGAGTACAGATGTAAAGATACTACTTGTAAATGCCCTTTGTGAATTCTCACAAATCGTAAACTTAGATGTTTGGTCTAAACCTTTACCAAACGTTTACGTTTACCTTTGTGAATCAGGCCCAATGTTTTTTATCTAAGTAATAAAGGGTTGGATCACAGCGTAGCTAACAAGGAGAAGCCACGTTTCATTTTGGGCAGCTTGCGTAGCATTATTAGTTATGTTGTTGTTATTGTTACATACTTAAGCATATTGAAGTGTAGTATCCTTTCTGTATTAAACATTCTTGTTTGAATTGTATTATAATTTTTTTTAACTAATTTTACATTTTTATGAGTTGAGACAGATAAAAATGGCAAAGAATAACAGTTACATGAGGACACATTGGTGATAGTCAGGGCCACTAGAATTACGCAGCAGGGGAGAGCCAAATTATGTGGCAGGTTTGACTAAGTTATGCAGAAAGTAGAGGCAAATCATGCAACATAATGTGACACATTTTGTGATAGTCTTTCATTATTTTGTCATTTTTACACTTGGTAACACTCTCTGGGCTTAGGTTTCACCTCATTGGGACCAGCTTAACACCTAAATATAACAACAAGCAAAAGAGATGCTAGAAGTCAACTTTTGCAAAGAGGCCTTCCACTGTGCACCAACACATCTTGCTGTGCTTTTAGTAATTTTTTAAGCGTTTTTGTTCTGTAGAAAATGCAGCAGATGATGGATTTTGTGGCAAATGTGGCAACTCCATAATTATGTGAAAAACATTACAGCACACAATTGCATAATTCCAGTGGCCCTGGTGATCACCAACCCAGGCATCAGCAATACAGTGTTCGTATCAATGCATTTGCATAAAACTGCACACATTTCATAATGTTACAAGACAATACAGTGAGTGCAGCCGTGGCCTACGAAAGCATGTGTATAAGGCCCTAAATAGCAAGATACAGATTGACTGTCGCAGTGGTTAGATGATGTATTGTATTCTAGTCTGTCAGGTCTCTGAGTAGTGGCAGCATTTATTTCATGGGCATAGAATCCTTACTTCGATGTGTGGGTTAGGACAGAGGAGGTCGATGGTGCAACATCCTCATCTTCAGCAATGTGGAATAAAAAGGTACATATCAGACCTCAGATATCACTGAGTCTCAATGAAAGAAGTTGTAATTCTGCATATTTTAATCTGTGTTACAGAGGGCAAAGTCTCTTAGTCAATCTTCTGACGTGTATCATAATTGGCTCACCATGAATGTTCTATTACATACAGCGCCCCCCAGGTGATGTAGGGGTGGTGGAATGTCTGGGAGAAGGGGTATGGAGGTTCAGTGTGCAGGTTCACCAAGCTTTGCATGAGGTTATAACTTTCAGTACACAGTTCTTAACATAAGGCATAAAGGACCCGTGCCATACTGTATAAGGATATTGCAAGTCACAGACAAATAAATAGGAATGAGGCTAAAGGCTGAGTTCATTAGGTCGAAGTTGTCTGGTTTGCTAAAGACATTTAGGGGACATTTAGAAAGCTTCCCTCGGAATGTATTTCACCCTCTGCTTACCTTAGGCTGTGTGCTTTGTAACTCACATTTGCTTGGTTTCTATTTGCTAGCTGTATTTGATTTAGGCTGTGCAGCTTGAGTTTGTCCCTCCCGTGGAGCATTTCTTGTTTACTGTATCCTTCCACCAATGTTCGATGTCTGTAAACAGGCCTTTAAATATTGTTCTTATCTTGTCTCACCGTGGTTCAAAGACAAAGGTCAAATTATAGGCTGTCTTCCCATGGAGCTTTGTGTTTATGTTTCTTTCTCTGGATTCAAAGTGAGAGAACTTATATGACAATCATGCTGGGGGTGTGCTGGAGGAAGGATTTAGGAAGCTATTTTTTCTACCGTGCAACAAAATTTAAATGTCTGTAAATTAAATGTGCAGATACTTAAAAATATAAGTGTAGTGGAAAAAAATATTTTAAGATGATCGAAACAAATCAATACACTAAGTAATGACATTTCCACACATTAACATTTGTGTGCTGTATATTTGTATCAGCAAAACTATATGTCTGTGCAAATGTAATGGTCATTTCAGTTGAAGATGTGTTGCCTGTAATGCAGTGTGCTACCACACTATGCCAACCCCATTTTATGTCACTCCACTCTACTCTGCATCATTCCATGCCCCTGCAATCTACTCTGCATTAGTCCATTCTGTACCTTTCTACACTACTCTGTACCACTGTACTTTATGCCAATGCACTCTACCCCACTTCAGTCTAGGCCATGCCACTTTACTGTGCACCACTGTAGTCTGCGTCAGTGCACTCTACACTACTCTACTCTACACCATTGTTCTTTACTGCAGCACTCTACTCTACGCCACTGGACTATATGTCACTCTATTCTACTCTGCACTGCTGCATTCTACACCATTGCTCTCTACATCACTCTGCACCACTGCACTCTATGACCCTCTTCCCTGCAACAGTACACAATACGCCACTCTATTCTACTCTGCTGCATTCTACACCATTGCTCTCTACATCACTCTGCACCACTGTACTCTATGCCACTCTATGCAACTGCACTCTACACCACTTTACTAAAAACCAATGTACTTTATTCCAATCTACTCTGCACCATTGTACTCTGCACCACTTCACTCTTGACCACTCTACGACATTTCACTCTACAGAACACCGCTCCAACACTCTACTCCATTAAACTTTATTCCACTTTGTGCCACTATTAAACACTTTACTCCACTCTGTTACTCTCTACACAGCTGCCTCTTTACTCCACTTTATTCTATGACACACTACTCCACTCTATGCCACTCCATGACATTCTATTCCACTTCAATCTATGATACTCTACTCCACTCCACTCTACAACACTTCATGCCACTGCACTAAATGACAATGTACTATGCCCAATGACACCCTATTCAACTCTCTCCTCGGCACTCCACATTACTTTACTCCACTCTACGCAACTCCACTCTTCTTTATGCCTCTAGACTCTACTCCACTCTGATACTACTCCACTCTGCGACACTCTACTCACTCCTCGATACTCTATGCCACACCAATCGTCAGCACTCTATGACACGTCATTCTCCTTTATGCCATTAACTTATAGCCATGTTGAACAGCTGCCATGCTAGTTTACAACATGGTTAATACACACTGGCAAAGCCAATAGCTCTGCATACGTGAGACCTATTTGCTTTGCGGATGCTTGTTTATAAGGTATGGAACTCCAAGGTGACTTGCAGTATCCTTAACATATACACCAAGGTGTACAATAGCCCATATAATACATGGTCACACCATCCACTTAACCACAAGCCACTTAAAACCTTAGTGCAGCAGTTCCCAACCTGAGGTCCCCCCCTCAGGGGTCCGTGACACATTCTGAGGGGATCCGCAGGCCTGGGCTGGCAGAAAGGCACTTCTACAGCTGGGGCCTCTAGAAACACGTGCATTTTTATATTTATTACTTCCTTTGTGCAGCAGTTTTACAAGCACTGCAAAGTTCCTTGTACATCCAGCAACTTTCAACAGCAGCGGCACCTCCACTTAGGCGGATGAATGTCACCCCACTGCTCTGAGTAGTGCATAAAAGGAGAAATAAAATGATAATAAAACAATGTTATTATCATTTTATTTTTCAGTGCAGAGCCAGGTTAGGGTGGGGTGGATTTGTCTGTGTCACAGGGAGGAGGATTGGTATGTGCAGCATAAGTGCGCATGACGGATTAGCCGGCCAAACAGACATGTGCACTTAGCATTTCCCCATCCAGCTGCATTGCACAGCTGGGAGGAGAACATGCTAGTTTACAACATGGTTAATACACACTGGCAAAGCCAATAGCTCTGCATACGGGAGACCTATTTGCTTTGCGGATGCTTGTTTATAAGGTATGGAACTCCAAGATGACCTGCAGTATCCTTAACATATACACCAAGGTGTACAATAGCCCATATAATACATGGTCACACCATCCACTTAACCACAAGCCACTTAAAACCTTAGTGCAGCAGTTCCCAACCTGAGGCCCCCACCCCAGGGGTCCGTGACACATTCTGAGGGGATCCGCAGGCCTGGGCCGGCAGAAAGGCACTTCTACAGCTAGGGCCTCTAGAAACACGTGCATTTTTATATTTATTACTTCCTTTGTGCAGCAGTTTTAAAAGCACTGCAAAGTTCCTTGTACATCCAGCAACTTTCAACAGCAGCTGCACCTCCGCTTAGGCGGATGAATGTCACCCCACTGCTCTGAGTAGTGCATAAAAGGAGAAATAAAATGATAATAAAACAATGTTATTATCATTTTATTTTTCAGTGCAGAGCCAGGTTAGGGTGGGGTGGATTCGTCTGTGTCACAGGGAGGAGGATTGGTATGTGCAGCATAAGTGCGCATGACGGATTAGCCGGCCAAACAGACATGTGCACTTAGCATTTCCCCATCCAGCTGCATTGCACAGCTGGGAGGAGAACATGCAGCGCTCCCACTCCCTGTCTTAGTGCTGAACCAGGCTGCTCACTCCTATCACAACGCTACTGTCATGCTGGTGACAGCAGCGTTGTGATTAGCTTAGGGGAGTGTTCTTCAGTGCTGCCAGGCATCAGGAAGAGAAGAGGATGGAGGAGAGGCAGCAGCCATACACAGATGAAGTGTTTTCATCCCATGCCACTCCCGTTCCGTAGCAGCCACCACTGGATTTCGGGCAAAATTAAAAGCATCAAGATAACTCTGGTGATTAATGTAACTGTTGAGGAGAGGTAGGGGTTTTGTCTAGTGCCAGTTTTGACTCATCTAAGGTAGCGCAGATGGTTATTATGCCTGCTGCAAAGAACGTGTATCATACAAAGAACAGTATTTTATGTGCCTAGCACAGTGGGTTAGAGATTCTTTTGTTACTGTGCAGGTCATAAGTTACAATTGTAATCTAGCACAGTAAGCTATTAACTGCTATCAAAGAGCTGCATGCAAACTGCATGGCATAATTAGAAAGTTAAGTTTTGTTTTCCCAGTCTTTCATTTTCCTTATGCTGCTAATAAAGGGTTGTTTGTGTAGAAAAATACTCTTATTATTAAAGTCAATGCTAATCATTGTGCTATGTTCTGAATCCCGAGTTTGTGTTTCTCCACACTATGCACTCTTATATAATGCCTACCAGTACGGATGACATGTGAATCATAAACCTTATAGTTGTAAACAAAAGAATTACACGAGACAGATAGGCTATGGAGAGATGAGAGGCCCTTATGGTTTACTTACTTTCCCTGCCACATATTTATGTGAAAAAGCCTTCTCAGGCCTTATGTACCTAAAAAATAAAAACAGAAATTGCTTGGGAAATGTAGAATTTGACCTGAGGATTCCTAAATAAGACCAAACATTGGAAAGATAGTCACCTGAGATGCAGTGCCAACCTTCATATTAAAATTGTTCTATTCTTGTATATTTTTTCAATATAAAATAATCCGATCTTTAGTAATTCAAGTGTTTCTTTGGTGTGAACTTGCTTGTGTTTTTTTTGCGACTTACTGTGTTCATGTTTGAAATTTAAATCATACAAATTGCTTGGGGGTCCCTGGCTTCCAGTAGTGATTCCGTGGAGGTCCACAGGAGTCAAAAAGTTGGGAATTACTGCCTTAGTGCGATACTTCTGTCATTGTCAGCTATTAAAATAGAGCAGAAGAAAGAAAAGCAACTTTCCATTTGTTGGTGCTTTAAACAGCTGCTTTAATTATGTTCTGTGTCCTAACCTGCCTTTCACCTTGGTTGCTGGCTCTGGCAGAAGGCATTGTGAGGCAGAACTGGACTGTAATAACCTTTTAGTAGTCGAGTTCTGATGTCTTTTCTTTATAATCGGTGATTTGTTGCACCAGACATAGCCGATTATCTAGAAATGAACGACTGCTGTTTATACAGGGATCACAGAATCCGTGTATTAAATATTTTGTAACACCAAAATATCCTTCAGTGTAAATGCTCCCAGTTTTGACTGATGTGGAGCTGACCTGCTCAGATCACACAGAGGAGCAGAAGTGTTATTAGAACTATGGTTTCTGAGCACAGTTTACAGTTATTGTATCTGATCATTTTAGATATCTCTAGGGCAGTTTCAATTTGCATGAGGTGAGAGGCATGATCGGTGCGGGGCACAAAAAAAGGTATGTTCTTCATTTTCTCCCTCCTACCTTTATTTGCTTGGTGCATGAAGATGCCGGTCAGTCAACATTTTTATTTCACATTTGGTCTAAATACTTTGTGAAGGTAAATAACAATAAAACATAGTTTCAAACTGTGACAACATGCCTTCCCTTCTCCCTATTTCATGTCCAAACTATATGATTGTGTACATTTATTAGAGCCTGTATTTCGCAAACAATGTGCGATTTGTATAGGGTCAATTGAAAAGTCCCCAAGGCTGTCCCTCCCCCCAGAAATTTATTGTCTCCTACACCCCTGCGTAGACGGACAAAGTTACAGGAGTCCAGCCTCAAACCAATTCAGACTGAGACTACTGTTCTTCTGCTAGCCACGGGAAGCACTGTGACTGCGTGGCCAGTACAAATTATTTGAAACCATCAAGGCACATACTGCTGTATTAGTTTATTTAAAAATACAACATGTTGATTGGTATTTATTTACATTTTCACTATTTCTGTGAAAAGTATTTGAATATATTATGCCCAGGGTTCCATATTGTTCTTCTTTCTTTCACAACTCCTGGAGGCAAATCAACACCTTTGCTGTAGTGTAAACAGACCCCTGGTCTGTTTGAATTTATCTATTGCCCTCATTATTCTCTCTAGAAAGATTTAGGTCTCTACATACTCTATAAGATTTCTGAGCTAGACTTTGGGTCATTTTCCTGCCTCTTGGCTGCATTATTGGTAGTATAGCTTTAGATTGTTTGTGATTGGGCCACCAGAACTTCACAGCATAGCCCAGAGGATGCCATATAATAATGTATGTAATAGTTACCTTTTTCATTCTATTCTAAGGTTCGGTTTGATCCCCACTTTGGAATCTCACCCTAAATGGATTACCTTACATTTTGTAAAATGCTGTATTTATTAAATGCAGGTTATTTAACTGCGGACCAAATTGTTCATTTCACTTGTTTGTTCTGCCCTTCCAACAGAACAAAGATGATTGCTACAAGAGCTAGCCAAATCAACATAACATATGAAATTGCTGTCACCCTAAAATGTTCTGTGTGACAGGTGAGAACCCACAGCTCTTGAATAGGTTTATTACAGTTTGTGCAGTGGGTACCTTGCTAAATTAGCAAGTCAAAAATGTAACAATGCTATTTGATATAGTATGCCACCCATGATTCATTTGCTTTGCATTCTGACATTTTTCAGTTCCAGGGTGAAATATTCCTCATTTTCAGCCATAACATTTCTGGCAATAGTATACATTTGGAGTGTAACTTTGTAAATTTTTTATGATTTGTCTGAACCAAGAATCCATTTATACTCTGGTTGCATGCCCTACTTGTTTACTGTTTTTGTGTTTTCTTAAATCCCATTTATTCCCTTTCATTAGCCCATTAACGGTATTAACGTTCTGAAGATCTTATTGTGATTTGCTCAAAGGCATATCCCCATTTCCAGTCCAAATGTACTATGGCTTAAGAAAGCATTGAAAACATTGGGCTTAGTAGGGATCTTTGTGTAATTACAAACAAATCTTGAATTTTAAATCTTTCCATTTGGGTATAAAGTTATAACTGTTTAAATACATCCATGCCAGGGTTAAACATCCCATTGAGGAACTTTATTACTTTTGTCTGCACACACCTTATGTCTCTATACACCCTATGTTTTGCGTGCAAGTATTCTTCTCTTCAGACTAGCATCATCTTCTGTTTCCTTTCTACAAAGTTTTATTTAAGATTGGCATCACTATTTGGGGGTTATTACAACTTTGGAGGAGGTGTTAAACCGTCCCAAAAGTGACGGTAAAGTGACGGATATACCACCAGCCGTATTACGATTTCCATAGGATATAATGGACTCGTAATACGGCTGGTGGTATATCCGTCACTTTACTGTCACTTTTGGGACGGTTTAACACCTCCTCCAAAGTTGTAATAACCCCCTTTGTGTCCTTCATGGTCTTCTGCCTTCCTTACATATCGCATTGCTTTGGATCAAGACCAGATTTTTGTCTGCTGAATAGTTCCTTCGTTTTTTTAATGTCAGCTTAGATCCGGCAAGTCAACATAACACGTCTAGCTATTTCAGTTTTTTTTATGTCACACATAAAGTTAATTCTGATGAACTCCTTTGTTTTGCATTCCAAGTACCTTCTGCCAGAAAAACTAGGGCCTGATTTAAAGTTTGGTGGTCAGAAAGTGTCTGTTAGGTTGGCAGAGGACATCACCTCGGCTATCCCGAAGGTTCTCTGTCTGCCAAATTTGGAGATGGCTGCCTGCCTAGCGGCCATCTCTGTAAATTGAAAGGAACTGCTACTATGGGGATTCCTTTCAATGCACTGAACGTTTGGTGTACAGGCGTCATTGGTTTTTGATGGCCCTGCATCAACCATTTGACATTTTTTTGTTTTTCAAAAACAAACTCCTACAGTGGGAGTTTGTTTCAGAAAAAACAAATAAGTAATGCCCTCCATAATTTGAATATTTTCTTCCAGAGTGTGGTGTTCATTATTGCTTTTTTTCTTATATCTCACTGCTGGGTTTATCCTGGTGGCAATGGACAGGAAAAAAAAAAAAACATCAACCCTATTAGGCGGGCGGTGTAATGTCCTTTCTCCGGCAGTCCCTATTCTACTGGGCTGCCAGAAGAAGTATTCTGGTGATGGAGCCAAAGTGGGCTCCTTTGACAGAATATGAAAGGTCCGCCATCTATAAATGAGACAGGAGGACTGAGTGTTGGGTGGGTAAGTTTGCTACTGAATATTCTGCCTGCCAAACTCTAAACACAGCCCTAAATTATTTCTCAAATGATTGATTGCTTTTCTGGGCTCTGCAAAAACATAGAACGTCTTCTAGACACACTAGTAAAGACACTACTATTGTTAGACCTGGCATCCTTGGCAGGGTTTCCTCTTGCCTTCAGACCACCTGTTCTTCTTACCTGGTTTTTGCTAACTTTAGGATTCTGGGCACTTTACCACTGATAACCAGTGCTAAAGTGCATGTGCTATCTGCTTACAACATAGTAACATTGGCTATCCACAAATGGCATATTTAATTTACTTATAAGCCCCTAGTAAAATGCTCTGCCTTTGCCTGTCAATTAAATGCTATGGGTGGGCCTGAAGAACTGATTGTGCCACCGAATTCTGTAGCGCTTTAAACATAAATCAGGCCAGCCATTGCAGAACCTGTGTGTGCAGTTTTAAACTGCTATGTCGACCTGGAAAGTTATTTCCCCTACCAGGACCAAACCTTCCTTTTTAATAAACATCCATCACCCTTAAGGTAGGCCCTGGACAGCCACAAGGGCAGGGTGCAGTATATTTAAAACTTTGGGCATGTACTTTTTAAAGTTTTACATGTCTAGGGAGTGAAAAACTCTTACATTTGTTTTTCAGTACTGCAAAGCCTATCGCCCCATAGGTTAACATTGGGATTGCCTTATTACATTTTATAAGTGTAATTTCCAAGTGGGAAGAGATGGGTCCCCCAAGTCTGGGGTCTCTGGAATCACAATTTACAATCCCAACTTATGGTTAAGTCTAATTTTAAATTGTAATTCTGAAAATGCCACTTTAGAAAGTTGCAAAAAGAATAGATGATGGATGGAATGCAGAGAAAATCAAACATTCACCCTCAATCACAGATCTAGGTTTAACCCATCAGTTTTTTTTACTTGCCATACCATTCCAGTTTAGACCCAGCCATATGCAAATCAGTCTTGACCCTGTTCCCCATGGGAACAGTCCAGCCCGAACTGCCAGGCCCTCCCTGGACCAGAAACATACATCCTGGGACCGGTTTGAGGGTATCACCCTTCATCAGCCAGGCTAACTTGAATCTGGCGGCATAGCAAGCACGGGACCTACGTCTGGGCATACCTTTCTCACTTGGTGTGACAAATGCAAAAACAACAGATGATGGACAGAATGCAGAGCAAATCAAACATTCAACCCCAGTCACAATCCATCAGTTTTTTTTGCTTGCCATGCCATTCTAGTTTGGACCCAGCCATATGCAAATTAGTCTTGATCCTGTTCTCCATGGGAACAATCGAGCCAGAACTGCCAGGCCAGTTCCTCCCTGGACCAGAAACAAGCATCCTGGGACTGGTTTCAGGGTATCACCCTTCATCAACCATGCTAGCTTGAATTTGGTGGCATAGCAAGCATGGGACCTACATCTGGGCATACCCTTCCCACTTGGGGTAACAAATGAAAAAACAACAGATGATGGACGGAATGCAGAGAAAATCAAACATTCACCCCCTGTCACAGATCTGGGTTTAACCCATCATTTGTATGCTTGCCATGCCATTCCAGTTTGGACCCAGCCATATGCAAAGCAGTCTCGACCCTGTTCCCCATGGGAAAAGTCCAGCCCGAATTGCCAGGCCAGGTCCTCCCTTGACCAGAAACAAGCATCCTGGGACCGGTTTGAGGGTATCACCCTTCATCATCCAAGCTAGCTTGACTGGTGGCATAGCAAGCATGGGACCCATGTCTGGGCATACCCTTCCCACTTGGGCCGACAAATACAAAAACAGGGTCAAGACTGATTTTCATATGGCTAGGTCCAACCTGGGGTGCCATGGTGAGCAGAAGAACAATGGATTAAACTCAGATCTGTGACTGGGGGTGAGTGTTTTAAATCATCTAGTGCCTTCTGCCCTTTTCTGGATTCTAAATATACATCTGAGTGGGTGACAGCTGGGCTCTTCTGCATTGCCTCAGGTAGCCACACACAAAGGCAGCTTAGGCGTGACTGATAGACCATCAACATTCAGATGGCCTATCCTGGGGAGGATGGGAGAGAGGAGCTGACATTTATATCTGAATGGGCTGTGTCCTCAACTCACAGGAAGGGCTGCATAATCCCTGTAGTTAGTCTGGAGCCAGAGCAAGAAAGTCAGGTACCCTATGCACTTCAGAGGTCTCTCTTTGAAGTCTCCCCACTTCAAAGGCACCACATAACTCAGTATACTTCTGGACCTGAGGGCATTCTGCCAGAAAGAAGGACTGCTGTGCTGCTGAGGAGACTGTCACTCTGCTGGACTTTGTTGGACTCCTGCTCTGCTACCATCCTTGCCTGGGAGTGAGAAGGACTGGACCTGCATCTTTCTATCCACAGAACCCAAGTAACTACAAGGGCTTACTGGCTTGCCTCCTGTTCTGAAGTGTCAGGGACACCAAAGACCTCCCTTCCATTTACAAACAGCACCTAGACTGTGCTTGCTGCAAGGCTTGCTCTGCCAGGTTGTGCCAACACAGTCCACAGCCTTTGGAAATTAGTATAAAGTGCTGCATCTGCCAAAACCTGTGCATCGATGTGTTGTGCAGTTGTGAACCTACGCATCAACTGCTGTGAGATCAGGATCGATACATCACCGGTGGCAGGTACTGGACTGGCGCATCTCACTCAGAACCGCCGCATCGCTTTTGAAACCACTGCTTCAGAACCAACGCAACCCCACCACTGTGTGAAGAATATGGACACATCTCCCTCCTAGCATGGATTAACCTGGGGCATCACATTTGGAACCACAACACTTGGAACCGACGCATCTCACTTGGAACCGACGTATCGCTGCAGTTGCATGGAGAAATGTGGCGCAACAACCCCAACTACGTGGGGATTATTAATTTATCTTGTGCTGTGAGAAGGATTAAGGTACTGTTGCTCAGTAGGCCCTGCGTGGGTTCTGTAGCCAGCCTGCACTACATTATGGGTTGCCTGAACTCTTGACTTTGTCCCTGTCCAGCGTGACCAGATATCTCAATAGGCATTTATTGATTCTAAGTGCTACTTGCAGATTTATTTAAAAAAAATCATATTGCAACTTCTATTTATTAGATTTTTGACATTTTGGTCTTGCTTTGTTTATTAAATTAAAATCTATTTTTCTAACTAGGGATGGTGTCTTTTTGTTTATTATTTTCACTGATTTACTGTTTTAAGTGTTGCACAAATACTTACACATTGCCTCCTAAATTAAGCCTGCCTGCTGTGTTTCAAGCTACCAGAGGGAAAACACAGGTTAATTTATGGTGTGTAACTGATTTACCCTGACTAGGACTGTGGTCTCTGCTTCCACAGGGTGCATACCTCTGCCAACCAGAAACCCAATTTCTAACAGCTAGTATCTAAAGTAATTCCTTTTCAACTTGCTGCAAGAAGAATGTTGCCGATCCATTCTGACTTTTGTCCTTGTTATTGCTATACTATACTTTTTTGAAGAATAGAGTAAAGTTATGTTGTTCTCCACCATATTCTTATTTTCTGTTTTATTTCTGTTTACCCAAATTATTTTTGAAACACTATGTCACCTTCTGTGTGATTCTCTGACGTACTAAATAAGAGCCTCAAATTAATAAATCAATCATTTTTTTATGATTCGAATAAAGATTTCTCTCAGGCTTTCTCGTCATCTAAAAGCAAAGAAGTTCACTTCCCAGGCACACTTGGGCTCTGCTAGTGCCCAAGCATGGGAGCTGTAAGATGTTTGCGTTAGTGATTCTTGTTGAGAGAGCTGCAGAGAGCAGTTGAGGGTTAAGGGGTTATGTCTAATGGGTTAAGAGAGCTGTAATGTGGATTTCCTTTGGCAGTAAGGCTTTCTACTGGTTATTCCTTAGTTGCACGGAGTTTAGTGTAATTGACCAGGCTCCTGGGATTTAATCTAGTAACTCAGGAGGCCAGTTCCTCCTCGTTCACAAGATGTTGCTGTCCTGAGTGTTGTCTCCACTGTTCTGGACAGAGAATCATGTATTGGAGTTCTGGGAATGGAGCCTGTCCTTGGTGGAGACTTCATAATAATTTCAGTTCTGAATAATAACACACACTGAAAAAATACTTATCAATTTTGTTTCTCTGATATCCAGTGTCCGATCTAGAGACCTGCTTATGGAAGAGAACATAGACGACATAAAGGAGGCATCAAGCCTCTCTTTCACAGTGAACTGTAAGCAAGAAGATGGAACCGAAGCAGAGTTGGAGAATATTCAGCAATCCTTTCAGAGGTTTCGGAAAAAGCGTCAGGTAGGAGACATTGAACATGATTTGTTATAAGTTGGCATAACTTCAGAATTGTGTGAATGAGTTACTTTTACGTTTTTTAAATGTGTTTTTATTATGATTACACAACATAAACAGAAGTGAAGACAATCAGGTTATACATATCAGTTTGCTACATATATTCTGTACACAGTCATACTGACAGTTACATCTTAATAGCTTAGTATGTAAACAACGGCTTATAGGATCTCCAATGCGGTAGTACTGTTGAAGGGGAGGGGATAGAGAATCCGTGGAGGTACTTTTACCTATTTAAGGTCCATTTGCCTCAACCTCTGAGCACTAATAGTATGTGAAAGTACAAGCTCTGGTGCAGACCAAGGAACTATACTTTGCAACAATAATTCATGGAACATATTGAATTACTTCCATGTATGAGAGAAGCAAAGGAAATCAATGAGAAACTGGGAGGCATTCATAAATCGAAGACTCTAGAGGAAGACTTCAGTTAATTCAGGTTTGCCACAGTAGAAGAAATGGCAAAATTATCTACTGTACAATAGTTGCAGCAGTGTTTCAGGATGTGCTGGTTTAGGTATAAGGGTGGTAGATGAAGGTGAAAAGGGAGTAGTGTTGGAGTTATCAAAATAGATGACCTCGTAGTGGTAGAGTAAATTAAGGATGTGAGGAGAGCAAATGAGTGTTGGGATGCAGGGAGGGAGATATAACCAGCATCAAAGGGAAGCTGTGTTATCTCCTGCAAATAGTATTGGTGCTAAATCACCCAGAGAGATGGTCAGCTCTAAGAGCTCCATTTGTACATTGTACTCTGTTCAATAAGCCACATCTGGAATATTATGCACAGTTTTGGAGGACACATTTTGAGTATTATGTCCTGTTCTCGAGGCAAAATCTGGTTTATTGTGTCTGGCATCAGGGGCACCTGGAGTAACAGTCACAAATATGAGATTGGAGGAGAAAAGGACTAGCACCCATAAATATCATTCACTTTAAATGTGTCAATTAGTACAAGGTGAGGCCCATGGACGATAAGAGTGTCCTGGGTGAAGGGGTGGGAGTGAAGTTGGGGGGAGGGGTTATTGTGGTGCGTTATAAAGGTTTTGTTATTGTCGACACATCTTACCTTCAAGGCAACATCCATTTGCCCTCCACCAGCCATTGGTTGTAGGTGGGCATATATGTACATCTGTTTCTAATAAACTTAATAATACAGAGTTAAACCATAAATATGTCAATTAAATGAAAACTTCCATACTAGTGTTAAGTATTCCATTGTGTAGCACTATCAAATATGTGAATGCATTCTCACAGGAGTATTCTCACACATATAAGAATGGACGGGGGTCAGGAGTAACACTCCCAATATGAAAATGGAGGGGAACAGAACAGACACACACAACTATGAGAACGGAGAGGTACATAAGTAATGCCAAAAATGTTCATTTCCAAATACATATTAGTGGATCCTGGAAACATCTATCTGATACATGGGCACAAAACTAGTGAATGAATTTGAAATTCATGGTATAGAGTCTATTGAGAAGTAGGGATGATGGATGAGAAGTAGGGATGATGGAAGAAAAGCAGGGATGATGGATGAGAAGTAGGGATGATGTATGATGGATGAGAAGAAGGGATGATGGATGAGAAGCAGGGATGAGGAGTGAGGAATGAGGAATGAGGATGTCTTAAAATGGATGTTGTACACTTGCTCTTGTACCCTCATGCCCCCGAAGCTCATTTTTGTCCTTCATAGGAATATCCCCATTCCATGGCTCACTTACAGTCCTCCCACTCCCCACGATAGGCTATTTTCTGGATGCTGCTTTCTTTATTCCATCCTCACTGATATGGGGTGTCCTTTTCAGTGGCTTATCTTCAAATGCAATGATTCCACACTAAGGGTTGTTAATACAGCTGCTGCCATCGAGGTATGGTTTTGGGCCCGACCATGACTGATTTCTCTCAAAAAGATTTCAGGCACCCAACAATAAACTCCAATCTACTTTTTGTATCTTAAATACAACAGATTTCATAGTGTTAAATATGGGACAATTAATAACCAGATGAGAAAGTATATAGGCCCTCATTATGTCACTGCCGGTAATGACCGCCTACCGCCGTGGCGACGGCCACCAAAATACCATCGCCACGGCTACCTACCATCCGCGATATTATGACCGTAGGTGGAATTCCGTCCGAAGGCTGGCAGAATTCCAGCTGCGGACATGATACAGCCTGGTGGTGTTCTGCAGGCTGCCAGCAGCAGCGCCTCCTGCCATCCCGTCTCCTGCCGGAGGACCCCCTGCAAGCAGGTAAGTCAGGTGCTTCGACAAGGGAGGGGGGTGTTGTGTGTGTGTGGGGGGTGTGTGTATGTTTGTGTGTGCGTGCATGCAGGTGTGTGGCATGTGGAATGCATGTGCGCATGCATGGTTGTGAGTGCGTGTATGTTGTGTTTTGTGAATGTGTGGGTGCTTGTATGTATCTCATTGTGTGTGGATGTGTGTGTGAATGGATGTATGCATGCGTGGGTGAATGTGGGTATGAGTGTGTGTGTGTATGATAGTGCATGAATGTGCATGTATGTCGTGGGGGGTCTGGAGTGGGAGGAAGAGGGTGGGGAGGGGTAGGGGGAGTGGAAGACCCCTATCAGTGACAGGGAATGAATTCCCTGTCATTGATAGTGCCTACCGCCATGGTTTTCTTGCCGTTAAGGAAGCCACAAAACCCATGACGGTAGGCAGGGTCATAATCCCGTGGCTGGGACAGTGACGGCTGCCTGGCTGGAGGCTGTAGTCTTCAGCCCGGCGGCTGTTACCACCCTGGCGGACGGCGTGGTACAGTGGCGGTATGGCTCGGGCCAAACCGCCAATGTCATATTTTGTGGAAGAGTATCGCCAGCCTGTTGAGTGAGTCTCCGAGAATGCACCACTCGCAGGAGCTTATGCAGCACCTACTGTCTTTGGTGAATACCACACAAACAACCTGCATGGGGCAGCAGTTGGGTGTCCTTGAGTTTCTTACACGCAGTCCTGTTCTTGAAGATATGCAGAGGTCAAGGATCTGCTGGCAAGTCACCTGTGCCACTGGCTTGAATATTTCCTATGAGATCATTGATGGTGAGGATGCTGAAGAGCAGAAGCGGGCTGAAGTGATGAGCCTTGAGTAGTTGATGGTAGTTGTTCCCAGTGGGAATTGGTCTGGAGGTAGGTGTATAAATCTTTGAGGAAGAAGTTCTCTGCGGGAGTCTCTCAAAGGTCGTGTGAATGAAAGATGCCAGTAGAAGTACATCTGGATTCTGAAATTCAGAAATAATTTGGTGGACCAGCATGTCTTATACCATTTTCAGTGGAAGGTGGTGGTCTAGAGAGTGATCAGGTCAGGTGGGCGGAGGTAGAACTGTTGGTGAATGAATAAATAGTGATTTAAAAGTGTTAACAATGCGTTTCTTTCATGGTCTTGGTGTTCAAGGTGAATGGTACCATTAGAAGAGAGGAAAGATTAGGGTGGAAGCTAAATCTAAATTTTCTGGCATTAAAGGTGTTTTTTTCATTGGTGGAAACGTGGGTGATGACGTTCCACATGAGAAGTATCACAGTCCCTACAGCTCTGGCAGCTGGCATTGGTTCTTTTAGAATGTGCTATATAGCACAGGATATTATTTCCAGTCTCCTGCACTGCAGGGGTTGTTAGCACAAGAGCCGGCAACTTGAGTAAAGTGTGCAATTCTCCAGGGAAGCCTGAAGACTTCAAACTATATGTGATTTAACCACTCACTGGAAAACTATATGTAATTTAACAACTCACTGGAATACTAGGTGTGACAAGTTTACCTCTTGGAATAGCAAATGTCTGGCCCCTTAAGGGATAGCCTGATGATGGATCGATGAGGAGCAACCTTGTAAGCCCTTTTTCCAACTCTTCAGGCAAGCCCATGATGCTTAGGGCCACATATAAGAAGATCCGGTTTTGCGACTCGCAAACTGCGAGTCTTACCGACTCGCAATTTGCGACTCGCAAAACCGGATGCACAACATTGTCAATGACACTGTCTGCGATTCGCATTGGGAATGCAAATTACCTACCTCATGTATATTTCTGATTCTGCAAATCGGCCCCTTTGTGACTATAAAAATGCTTCGTACTTCTGGCCCTTAGTCACCACAGTGGCCCTATTTTAGACTTGCCATGCCTGATTTTTCAGTCTTGTGGATCTGCTTCCCCTGAAGAAAGACCTCCTGTCCATCAAAGTAGAGAGAGTGCTACACCACAGCCTACCATTGTTCACCTTAGGTGCTTAGTTCTCAAAGAGCTCATGTATGTATCTTGTCAGACAGCTGTGTTGACTCAATGCAAGAGCACAATCTAACAAAGACTACTAACCTGCATGTGGCGATTGTGGAGTCTACCAACAAGTTGAGAAAGAGCGAGAGCTTACAGCTATGGTAAAATTACCTTGTGTTTATTATATTACACTTATTTCAGAGGCTCTTTTTCGTTATCAACACTTCATGCTGACCCTAAGGCATAGAGCCAAAAAATACACACTAGTTGGCTCCATGATTCAAGAAAGGAGACTGGCGAGGGAGTGCATACTTGCAGGGAAGGGGAAATTCTGTATATGAAGCCCATGCTTCTGCTACAGTGGCATGCAGGAGCTCTAAATTAACACCTACAAAACAGTTTCCAGTCCTGACACTATATGGCATGGTATACACAAACTGATAAAGTGAAAAGCCAAATGAGTTAGTGCAGCTAAGACACCATAAAGGTACCTTCATCCAGTTTTGCTGATAACCAGTTGGCTTTAAGAAAGTTTTGGGATTAAAAAAATCACATATTTGCCTTGAATTTACCCTTAGTAGCTGATACCATGTGCTTAGCTGTTACCATCTTGTTTGCCCATGTTAAGCATAGGCTGCATAGGCCGCTTGGCCTATAACTTATTTGGCCCCAATCTCATTTTGGCATCACTAAGCAAGATTTCTTAAGCGAGCTCTAGACGTTACCTTTTCTAGATCGGGTGCACTCTTCTCACCACAAAGCTGCGCACTTGCAGTATTATCTGAGTTCCTTTTGACGTTAGTATGCGGAAAACCTATAAAAAGTCAATTTTCAGGGGTTACATGCTCATTCCAAATCAGCTAAAACTCTTGTCGCTTTCCACTAAATATTGGAGTTTGCTATTTTTTGGTCACAGCCCACCAGTGTGTTTGCTGAAGATGTCTTGGGGACTTTCAGAAAGTTGACCTAGGAATGCATTTCGAACGTTGTTTATCATTGGCTTTGTGGTTTGTAACTTACACTTTCTGGCTTTCCATTTGCTGGTTTTATTTGCTTTAGACTCCCCATGTTCAGTTTGTCCTTTCTGTTGCCTTATCTGTGCTTTCTCTATTCTTCTACAAACTCACTTTCTGTTAATGGGTCTTTAAATCTTGTTCTTATCTCATCACATTTGCTGTGCATTCAAAGACTGAGATAAAATGTCAGGCACTCTCTTCCAAGGGCGGATGTTTTCTTTTTTTTTGCTCTGACTTGAAAGTGAGAGGATTTTTGTGACAATCTTGCTGGATACTGGCGGTAGGAAAGAGTGCTTTTTCTAGCATACAACAACATTTAAATGAACTGTGTAAGTATTTAAGAATGTATCACAATTATGAACACACAAATGAAGTGCATTTTTTGTTATTTCAGAATTGTGTTGGAAACAAACACTTTAATATGGGCAAAATTAATCATTAAACTAGATGATGCAATCTCCACACATTTTCATCTGTGCACTGTATAGTTTTATTAGTAAGCTATACGTCTGTGCAAATGTAATGGTCATTTCAATTGAAAATGTGTTGTCTGTTATGGCAGTGAGCTACCACACCATGAAAACTCCACTCTATGGCACTCCACTTTACTCTACACCTTCCCACACCACTGCACTCTAATCTGCACTACTCAACTCCACTTTACATCACTCCATGCCACTGCACTGTGCACTACTCCACTCTACGCCATATGGGAGTCGATTCACAAAAATGCCAGGGATTGTGGAAGTGACATCACATACCCTTTTACCTCAGTGACACCATCTGAAATTATATCATATGACCCTAGATCCTGATTTTTTTCCAGGAAGGAATGTCACATGACCCAAGCATCTCATGACACTCGCACTCTCTTGCAACCCCTTACACTCATTCTTAATCATTCTCACTCACCCACTTGCATTTACCCTTAATCTTGCTCATACTAACTCATAATTACTAACAGTCAGGACCAGGTTTACTAACGTTTTGCACATGTTGATGTCAATTTTGTGTTAGGGTTGGACATACTATCCAACACAAATCATGATTTGAGCTGGATATTACTGTCCTATACGCTACTAAGTGTTATTTTGCATCAAGTGGGCTTTCCATGGGTATTGCGTGGGTGCTATCCTGCAACTACCTATGGGTTTTGATGCAAATCCCTATCTGCAAACATTGGTACAGAGGAATTTATGGCAAAATCTCACGACTCCTTGAAGCAGACATAACGAGGAGAAGTGTTTTCATTTCTTTTTGTTTTCCATCATTGCATGTGTGCTGCAGTGTACCACACATACAAAATGGAAAAAGTCTTAAAGCATAGTTTTTGCACTTGAAGGAAATCATTCCAATACACTATGGCGCAATGGTGTGTGCTTTGGCGCATGGCTGCCAAAAGTTCACCAGCGCACATGTAGAGAAACAATGCACCATATGTTAGCACATATGGTGCATTTCCTCTATTTCCCTTTGACACAAGGCAGCGCAGCAGCTTTGGTGCGACGTTGCCTGCGTCAAAGAATGATAAATCTGGGCCTCAGTCTCACAGAATCACTTGCACTACTTGTCACTGACTCTCATTCACTTTTACTCTCACACAGACACAGGCACATGCTCACACATACAAATGGTGTCTCACAGAAACACACTCTCACCCACAAGCACGCAAGCAACATACATTTAAAAACATGTGTACTTACCAGAGCTGCCACCAGAGGCCCTTTTCCAGCTAAGTGTGCTCCGCTTTGTTGCACTAATAGTGAACATTAGGATATTATTCACTATTAGTATAAAGAAAAACGGGCTGCAAATAAGGAATGTGGAGCCTTACCCGTGTTCTTGGCTCTAGTTTTGCAACCTCTGAGGCAAGGGGATGCAAAGGCAGTGCTGGGGTTTGCAAGGGGCAAGCTAGGGGTCACAGATGTGACCCCTGGCGACCCCTAAATGACATCCATGCTACACCACTCCACTGTATGCCACTTGAGGCTATGCCTCTCTACTTTACCCTGTACCACTCTATTCTATGGCAGTGCACTCTTTGCCACACTACTCTACAACACTACACTCTTCACCACTACACTCAACATCACTGCAGTCCAGGCCACACCAATCTACCCTACAAACAACACTCTATGCCACTGCACTCTATCCCAATACACTCTACGCCAAAGCACTTTACTCTATAACACTTAACTCTATACCCCTTCACTCTGCGCCAATCCACTCGATGCCACTCTAATCTACTCTGCACCACTGCACTCTACACCACTTTACTCTTCACCATTACACTCTGTGCCACTCTATGCAATTGCACTCCCCCCTGCACCACTCCACTCTGTGCCACTCCACTCTATGCCACTTCAGTTGACGGCACTGTACTGCACTCCACATATCTGTACTCTACTTTGCATCACTCTACTCAACTCTACTCTACACCACTGCATTCTGACACTACTCTGCAACACTGCACTCTCTACCACTGAACTCTATGACACTTTACTCTGCACTATTTCACTCTATGCCACTGCACCCTATACCACTGCATTTTATGGCACTTAACTCTACTCTGCACCACTCTGTGCTTTTCTACTCTGCACAGCTCTACACCACTGCTCTCTGTGCAACTCAGCTGTGCTCTGCACTCTACACTATTGCACTTTATACCACTCAACTGTATTCTTCACCACTGCCCTCTGCAACACTCAACCCTATGCCAATCCACTCTACACCACCAATGCACTCTGTGCCACTCAACTGTGCACCACTCTACTCTGTGCCACTCTACTCTGCGCCAGTGTACACTCTGCCACTCTTCTTTGTCCCACCCTGCTCTGCATCACTGCACTCAACTATGCACCACTGTAATCTATGCCACTGCATTCTATGATGCTGCATTATACGCCACTGAATTCAATGCCACTGCACTCTGTGCCACTGAGCTCAATGTCACTATTACCTGCAACACTTTACGCCAATGCAATCTACACCAGTCCATTCTTTGCCACTTCAGTGTATGCCACACTACAAGACTATAAACTATGCCATTCCAATACACAATACCCTCTGCCACTCCACTGTACAACACTCTACTCCACTTTTTGCCATTCCACTCTACAACACTCCACGCCACTCTCCTCTATGCCACTAATTTTTAGCCATGCTGTACAGCAGCCACACTGGTTAACAACATGACTAAAACACATTGGCTTTGCCAATGCAATGGCTCTTGTGTAGGCATGACCTATTGGTTTTGCCAATGCTTGTTACTTACCACTGTGGCCAGGCTTCAAATAGGCGCATGGGCCTATTTTTCCACAGGAACATGCGGTTATTATACTAAAGACTGAAAACGTTCCTGCTGGACATGTTTGTGACGTCCTTTGCTCAAAAGACTATTGTGGGGTCCAGCAACGAGGTAGTAGCTGTATACTGGCTTGCTTGTGGATGTGATGTTGCAGTATGCACATGGGAGAAATGTGCTTTGGCAGCTAATAGCATGACTGCAGTGGCAGCACTGGTGATGAAGGACTCAGGACGTGTCTTGCTGTCTAAAATTATTCTCAAATTTCTGGCATTGGAAGACTGGGAATGTGACTCAGAGGAAAGATGGGACTAGGCAAGGGTGTGGAGCCTGGAGATGCTGGAACGTACATAACCTCTTTGGGGGAGTTTGTTGAATATGGGAGGAAATTCAGTGACCGACGGCAGTGAGACCGCAGGGTATATGAGACTGGAGATTGTAAGGAAGGGTTGGGAAAGAGAAGAAATAAATATGAGCTTTGTATGCACAGACTAGACAGGAGAAAGTCAAATGAAGATATAGGACCTGATTACAACTTTGGAGGAGGTGTTAATCCATCCCAAATGTGGCGGATATACCACCAGCCGTATTACGAGTTCCATAGGATATAATGGGCTCGTAATATGGCTGGTGGTAAATCCGTCACTTTACCGTCACTTTTGGGACGGATTAACACCTCCTCCAAAGTTGTAATCAGGCCCATAGGGGGTCATTCTAACATTGGCGGGCGGCGGAGGCCGCCCGCCAATGTTCCCCCGTCAAAATACCGCTCCGCGGTCACAAGACCGCTGAGGGTATTTTGAGATTTGCCCTGGGCTGGCGGGCGGCCGCCAAAAGGCCGCCTGCCAGCCCAGGGCAAATCGACCTTCCCACGAGGACGCCGGCTCCGAATGGAGCCGGCGTAGTGGGAAGGTGCGACGGGTGCTGTTGCACCCGTCGCGTATTTCAGTGTCTGCTTTGCAGACACTGAAATACTTTGTGGGGCCCTCTTACGGGGGCCCCTGCAGTGCTCATGCCATTGGCATGGGCACTGCAGGGGCCCCCAGGGGCCCCGCGGCACCCCCTACCGCCATCCTGTTCCTGGCGGGAGACCCGCCAGGAACTGGATGGCGGTAGGGGGTGTCAGAGCTGCGGCTGAACCGCCGCGGTCAGAATGCCCTTGGGAGCACCGCCAGCCTGTTGGCGGTGCTCCCGTGGTCGGTGACCCTGGCGGTCACCGGCCGCCAGGGTCAAAATGACCCCATAGTGTCTCCAAGAATGTGGTGTAGGACTGTGGGGCATTTCAGCTAGTATGAGAGCATTTAGAGTACCCTATAAGGATATGCGCAGAAAGACTGGTTCGATTAATAGAAGAACCACATGATGCATTCTATTTTCAATTAAAGCACCCATAGAGCCCTCTTGAAAAAACAAGGTGCTAAATATGTTACTTACTAAACACAATATTAAGTGCACCTAGTAGTTACACTGAATTATCGAAAACATTGTGGAAAAAATCAAAGTTTGAGTATCCTCGTTACCAGGGCTCCAAAACGGTTGAGTATCATATTGAATAATGAATACTTTCTATCATGCTTCCACCTCCCCTCCCACATGTAAGCCTGGAATTATGAATCTTTATATTTGTAGTGATGCCATGAGGCGACCCTGTTGTACTCAGTCAGTTTCCACTCCTCCACCCTTTCCAGGAATCTCCTACAGCGTTTCTGTCTTGGGTGCAATCTTTCCATGCTACTTTGTTTTTGTAAAACATACTTCTGTTCTAGAATGGTATTCCTACTCTGTTTGAAGTGAGTACTGTTCACAGCCTGTCCTTGTGTCTGGCTGGCTCAGCAAGCTCACTGTGTAGTGTTTACAGCTTCTGTTAGTAGTAAACACATTACATAAAACGTGCGGTTTTTACAACCCTCCTGTGTGTCTGGCAGTAGTAGGCCCTCGATCCTAGATGGAACTGGATCAGTTTTGGGATTTACAGCAGTAGAACGGTTTCACCTATGCGCTAATCTGTTTATTTTTTTTTCATATTTTAAGTCTACTCCCACCAGAATAGCCAGAAACCCTCGTGTTCACTTCACATTTCTGAGGCAAACAGTTATTAGATCTGGAATTCCTCCAGCTCACGGCACAGAACCCATTTGTCAGCTTCATCACTCACAGTGCTTAATTTGTAAATAAAAAGGTGCCGCTGCCCAACGCCCTCCTCTTGAACACGCGGCTGCTGCAATTCAATGTGTGAACATGGAATAACTGAGGTGGCGTACCCCTGAAGCCGTTGCGGGCCTCTTCAATCCATATAAAGCCATCCCCTGCCCCTTCAGCTCACTCTTGCAGCTTTCTACTTTCTTCCTTTGTGACGCTTTTTCGTTGTTCTCTTCCTCAGTCTTTCCCATATGTGTTTTTTGCTCGCAGCAAATGCTTGAGGCAGAAGAATAAGCCCCGGCCCTAAAAAATAAGAGCCGGTGCTCAGCACCGGAAGCAACAAGCACAAACTAAGCACTGATCACTCACCTACCAAAGTTTTTTCTTAAAGCAGTTTGAAGACGTTATGAGTTGTGTTATTTTATCCGTATAAAAACTTCTTTAGAAATAAACTGAGGCTTATGCCATGGTCACACCAAGTTCTCCCTAAAGCCTTTCACATCCTTTAAAATATAACGGGCTGGAGTCTGGACTGGGATTCCCTGTACAGTCTAAAAAGCATATGTTTGGAAACTCCAGGGACGTTTTTTCAAAAGTTGCTTAATACTGTATGTGAGCTTCCAGCCTTAGCAACAACCTGCTACATTTACTTGCTTTGAAATCAGAGACGTATTATGACATGGGCAAAGTGAGCAACTGCCCAGGGCGCCCATCTTCCAAGGACCTCCTTGTGAAAGTTAACTTTCGTTCACACTTCACCTCTGTCTATTTCTATGACTCGGCCTCTCTCCTTCTTTCTGCCTACCGCTACCTTTGACGCTTTCTCTCTTTGCGCAGTGTAATGTTAACGATTTTTGGGAACCCCCAGAAAGACATATTTCAGCTGTTTTGGAAAACTCACGTCCAAAAGATATGTTGGCATCATGTGCACTTCAATTAGGAGATAATGGGTAGTAACATTCAAAGTTGTTACGAACAAGGGGCCCCAAGATATGTTGTGCAAGGCTTCCAATAATCCTTAAGGCAACACTGTTTGAAATTCTGGACAGGGGCAAGTTCAGCCACCTCCTCAATCCCTCATGATGGCTGTTTGGTCACAAGTCTCTCTTCTTGGCTATGTAAATCTGTGTCTCTTAGCCCAATTTATGATTTTTTTCTGACAAACCCTATGTTTTTCCTTTAGTGGACTTGATGATCTACAGGCTCAGTGGAAGTGCTTCAAATTTCCTAACTCTCATTCATCAGCAGAACTAACCTCCTCTAATGAAAGTACATCAAAAGGACCCACCTAACTCTTCGACTAAGCCACAACTTCATCTTCAACAAATGTCTTGTTGACACTTGTATTCACGCTTTTCCTTATATGAAAGTAAAAGTGCGAAGAAATCTAAAAACACTTGGTTCACTTCAGAATTAATAATGGAAAGCTTAAGATACAGACAACAGAGCAACCTCGGCATTATTTGAGTTCGGAAGATTGCGATTGTAATTGTATCTATATAGTGCTTACTACCCCTGGCAAGGTGTCAAAGCGCTTTTCGGCAAGTAGCACGCTACTCTGGAACCCAAGAGGAATTAGTGGTGAATTCGTATCGGGAAATATGAGTTCAGTATTAGTATTAGTATGAGTTGATTTGAGCGGAGGATATGTGAGTTTGTTAGTTGGATTGACTAGAGTAATGGAAGGATAGAGGAGGGAAGAATCCAGAAGTGTTCATTAGGAGTTTAAAGTAATAGGATGAGGCTTGGGATGGGTGAAGAAGAGATGGAGAAGGGAAGAGTTTGTGGAAAGGGGATAGGGAGATCATAGTAGTAGAAGCAGTTTTGGATGAGTCAAAGGTGAGATAAAGGAGGGAGAATTTAGTAGAGTTGTTTGGGAGATCATAGTAGTAAACTGAGGTTTGAGGTGAGCTAGATGCAGTGGAGGAGAGACTAGTTTAGCCAGGGTTATTTTGGAGATCGAAGTAGTACAGTGGGTTTGGGATGAGTCAGAGTGGGTATGCAGGATAGATTGATAGAGGCATAGGGTGATGGGGAGACAGAGTAAAGCTTACAAGAGAGCACATTTTTTTTTTTCTTTCTTTCTTTCTTTCTTTTTTATTTATTTATTTATTTATTTATTTATTCATTTATTTATTCAAGTTTATTTATTTATTTTATTTTGTTCCTCTAGTTCAATAGGACTAGAGTAATAAATAAATAGATATGTAAATACATAGTAAGGAATATATGCTTAAGGAATCTAATAATGGGTATAATAATATGAGATGTAAAGACTTTCAAGATTTGCAATATTTTATGTTAATTTATAAGTGAACTTTTCTAACATTCATTTATCTTTCCTCAATTTTTAAATAGCGAAATGCTTGCTGATAAAATAGTTAAGATAACATTTGCTCATTGTGATAGAAAAAAGAAAGCAGGGATTCATAAGTTTTTAATATAGGAACTTATCTACGAGCTATGCAATGACCTATGAACATGTTAAGCATAGAATAATATACACATATGTATATATGTGTATACAGACATATACATATACACACATGCACACACGCATACACACATATATAATTTTAACCGTGAGTAAATATACATTTGGTAAACAAGCTTAAAGAGTATGTGTATATTTTATTATTATGAAATAGGAACCATACATATTTCTTAACCGCTTCTGTGCCTTGGACGAGATCATCTCGTCCAAGGCTACAGTTCCCCTGTGCCTTGGACGAGATCATCTCGTCCAAGGCACAGGGGAACTTGGGGGAGCGCTAGCGCGTCCCCCGTTCACCCCCCTCCCCCCCAAGGCGGGGATGGAAGGGGAACACCTTCCCCTTCCACCCCCACCCCCCACCCACCCCCCTGTGACGTCAGCACGCGAATGAGCGCTGATTTGTCACAGGAGCCTCCCCAGAGCTTCCAGCGCGATTGAAAGAGAAATGCAAAAGCATTTCTCTTTCAATCACTGGGGGAGGCCCGGAGGGGCTTCAAAGGGAAGGAAAAGTATTTCCTTCCCTTTGATGTCTCTCCGAGGGCAATCCGGCTTTTGAAACCCCACTAGACACCAGGGATTTTAATTTTTTTTTACTGAAATTTCCATAAGGGAGCGACCCCTTGGGCAAGGGTCGCTCCCATGGGGGGCATTTTTTCGGGAAGGCCTTTCTGCCACCCTGGGGGCAGATCGGCCTATTATTAGGCCGATAACCTCTAGGCACCAGGGACCATTTTTTTTTTTTTTTTTTTATGTTTCAGTTTTTTTTTTTTAGGTGGGGAGCGTCCCCTTAGGCAAGGGTCGCTCCCCTTGGGGGAAAATTATATTTAGGCCATTTCTGCCCCCCTTGGGGGCAGATTGGCCTATTTTGATGAGGCCAATCTGCCCCCAAGGGGGGCAGAAACCACTAGACACCAGGGAGTTTTTTCTTTGCGTGAATTTCACGCAAGGGGAGCGACCCCTTAGGCAAGGGTCGCTCCCTGGGGGGGGCAAATTTATTTTAGGCCATTTCTGCCCCCCTGGGGGCAGATCAGCCTATTATTAGGCCGATCTGCCCCCGGGGGGGGGGGGCAGAACCCTCTAGGCGCCAGGGCAAATTTTTTTTGTTGTGTTTTTTGTTGTTGTTTGTTTGTTTTTTTAGAGATGGGTAGCGACCCATCAGGCAAGGGTCGCTGCCCTGGGGGGCAAATTGTATTTAGGCCATTTCTGCCCCCCTGGGGGGCAGATTGGCTGATTTTAGGTCAATCTGCCCCCAAGGGGGCAGAAACCACTAGGCACCTGGGATTTGTTTTTTGGCGCATATGTCACGCAGAGGGAGCGACCCCGTAGACAAGGGTTGGGGGCAAATTTATTTTAGGCCATATCTGCCCCCCCTGGGGGCAGATCGGCCTATTATTAGGCCGATCTGCCCCCAGGAGGGCAGAAACCTCTAGGTGCCAGGGGAATTTTTTTTTGTGTGTTTTTTTTTTTTGTTTGTTTGTTTTTTTAGAGATGGGGAGCGACCCATCAGGCAAGGGTCGCTCCCCTCGGGGGCAAATTGTATTTAGGCCATTTCTGCCCCCCTTGGGGGCAGATTGGCTGATTTTAGGTCAATCTGCCCCCAAGGGGGCAGAAACCACTAGGCACCTGGGATTTGTTTTTTGGCGCCAATGTCACGCAGGGGGAGCGGCCCCGTAGGCAAGGGTCGCTCCCGGGCGGGGGGGGGTTGGGGGGGCAAATTTATTTTAGGCCATTTCTGCCCCCAGGGGGGGGGCAGAACCCTCTAGGCGCCAGGGCACATTTTATTTTTGTGTTTTTTTGTTTTTTAGAGATTGGTAGCGACCCATCAGGCAAGGGTCGCTGCCCTGGGGGGCAAATTGTATTTAGGCCATTTCTGCCCCCCTTGGGGGCAGATTGGCCGATTTTAGGTCAATCTGCCCCCAAGGGGGCAGAAACCACTAGGCACCTGGGAATTTGTTTTTTGGCGCCAATGTCACGCAGGGGGACGACCCCGTAGGCAAGGGTCGCTCCCGGGGGGGCGGGAGGGGGGGGGGTTGGGGGGGCAAATTTATTTTAGGCCATTTCTGCCCCCCCCTCCCGGGGCCGGCTGAGCTAGAGGCCAAACTCCACAGGTAGGCACTTTGCAAAAAACACCTCTGTTTTCTGTGAAAAAATATGTTGTGTCCACGTTGTGTTTTGGGCCATTTCCTTTCGTGGGCGCTAGGCCTACCCACAGAAGTGAGGTACCATTTTTATCGAGAGACTTAGGGGAACGCTGGGTGGAAGGAAATTTGTGGCTCCTCTCAGATTCCAGAACTTTCTGCCACAGAAATGTGAGGAACATGTGTTTTTGTAGCCACATTTTGAGGTTTGCAAAGGATTCTGGGTAACAGAACCTGGTCCGAGCCCCACAAGTCACCCCATCTTGGATTCCCGTAGGTCTCTAGTTTTCAAAAATGCACAGGGTTGGTAGGTTTCCCTAGGTGCCGGCTGAGCTACAGGCCAAAATCCACAGGTAGGCACTGTTTTCTTTCAAAAATTTGGATGTGTCCACGTTGCGCTTTGGGGCGTTTCCTGTCACGGGCGCTAGGCCTACCCACACAAGTGAGGTATCTTTTTTATCGGGAGACTTGGGGGAACGCTGGGTGGAAGGAAATTTGTGGCTCCTCTCAGATTCCAGAACTTTCTGCCACAGAAATGTGAGGAACATGTGTTTTTTTTGCCAAATTTTGAGGTTTGCAAAGGATTCTGGGTAACAGAACCTGGTCCGAGCCCCACAAGTCACCCCTCCTTGGATTCCCCTAGGTCTCTAGTTTTCAGAAATGCACAGGTTCGGTAGGTTTCCCTAGGTGCCGGCTGAGCTAGAGGCCAAAATCTACAGGTAGGCACTTCGCAAAAAACACCTCTGTTTTCTTCAAAAAATTTGGATGTGTCCACGTTGCGCTTTGGGGCGTTTCCTGTCGCGGGCGCTAGGCCTACCCACACAAGTGAGGTATCGTTTGTATTGGGAGACTTGGGGGAACGCTAGGTGGAAGGAAATTTGTGGCTCCTCTCAGATTCCAGAACTTTCTGCCACAGAAATGTGAGGAACATGTGTTTTTTTAGCCAAATTTTGAGGTTTGCAAAGGATTCTGGGTAACAGAACCTGGTCCGAGCCCCGCAAGTCACCCCATCTTGGATTCCCCTAGGTCTCTAGTTTTCAGAAATGCACAGGTTTGGTAGGTTTCCCTAGGTGCCGGCTGAGCTAGAGGCCAAAATCTACAGGTAGGCACTTCGCAAAAAACACCTCTGTTTTCTTCCAAAAATTTGGATGTGTCCACGTTGCGCTATGGGGCGTATCCTGTCGCGGGCGCCAGGCCTACCCACACAAGTGAGGTATCATTTTTATCGGGAGACTTGGGGGAACGCTGGGTGTAAGGAAATTTGTGGCTCCTCTCAGATTCCAGAACTTTCTGCCACAGAAATGAGGAACATGTGTTTTTTTAGCCAAATTTTTAGGTTTGCAAAGGATTCTGGGTAACAGAACCTGGTCCGAGCCCCGCTAGTCACCCCATCTTGGATTTCCCTAGGTCTCTAGTTTTCAGAAATGCACAGGTTTGGTAGGTTTCCCTAGGTGCCGGCTGAGCTAGAGGCCAAAATCTACAGGTAGGCACTTCGCAAAAAACACCTCTGTTTTCTTCCAAAAATTTGGATGTGTCCACGTTGCGCTTTGGGGCGTATCCTGTCGCGGACGCCAGGCCTACCCACACAAGTGAGGTATCATTTTTATGGGGAGACTTGGGGGAACGCTGGGTGGAAAGAAATTTTTGTCTCCTCTCAGATTCCAGAACTTTCTGCCACAGAAATGAGGAACATGTGTTTTTTTAGCCAAATTTTTAGGTTTGCAAAGGATTCTGGGTAACAGAACCTGGTCCGAGCCCCGCAAGTCACCCCATCTTGGATTCCCCTAGGTCTCTAGTTTTCAGAAATGCACAGGTTTGGTAGGTTTCCCTAGGTGCCGGCTGAGCTAGAGGCCAAAATCTACAGGTAGGCACTTCGCAAAAAACACCTCTGTTTTCTTCCAAAAATTTGGATGTGTCCACGTTGCGCTATGGGGCGTATCCTGTCGCGGGCGCCAGGCCTACCCACACAAGTGAGGTATCATTTTTATCGGGAGACTTGGGGGAACGCTGGGTGTAAGGAAATTTGTGGCTCCTCTCAGATTCCAGAACTTTCTGCCACAGAAATGAGGAACATGTGTTTTTTTAGCCAAATTTTTAGGTTTGCAAAGGATTCTGGGTAACAGAACCTGGTCCGAGCCCCGCTAGTCACCCCATCTTGGATTTCCCTAGGTCTCTAGTTTTCAGAAATGCACAGGTTTGGTAGGTTTCCCTAGGTGCCGGCTGAGCTAGAGGCCAAAATCTACAGGTAGGCACTTCGCAAAAAACACCTCTGTTTTCTTCCAAAAATTTGGATGTGTCCACGTTGCGCTTTGGGGCGTATCCTGTCGCGGACGCCAGGCCTACCCACACAAGTGAGGTATCGTTTTTATGGGGAGACTTGGGGGAACGCTGGGTGGAAAGAAATTTTTGTCTCCTCTCAGATTCCAGAACTTTCTGCCACAGAAATGAGGAACATGTGTTTTTTTAGCCAAATTTTTAGGTTTGCAAAGGATTCTGGGTAACAGAACCTGGTCCGAGCCCCGCTAGTCACCCCATCTTGGATTTCCCTAGGTCTCTAGTTTTCAGAAATGCACAGGTTTGGTAGGTTTCCCTAGGTGCCGGCTGAGCTAGAGGCCAAAATCTACAGGTAGGCACTTCGCAAAAAACACCTCTGTTTTCTTCCAAAAATTTGGATGTGTCCACGTTGCGCTTTGGGGCGTTTCCTGTCGCGGGCGCTAGGCCTACCCACACAAGTGAGGTATCATTTTTATCGGGAGACTTGGGGGAACGCTGGGTGGAAGGAAATTTGTGGCTCCTCTCAGATTCCAGAACTTTCTGCCACAGAAATGTGAGGAACATGTGTTTTTTTAGCCAAATTTTGAGGTTTGCAAAGGATTCTGGGTAACAGAACCTGGTCCGAGCCCCGCAAGTCACCCCTCCTTGGATTCCCCTAGGTCTCTAGTTTTCAGAAATGCACAGGTTTGGTAGGTTTCCCTAGGTGCCGGCTGAGCTAGAGGCCAACATCTACAGGTAGGCACTTCGCAAAAAACATCTCTGTTTTCTTCCAAAAATTTGGATGTGTCCACGTTGCGCTTTGGGGCGTTTCCTGTCGCGGGCGCTAGGCCTACCCACACAAGTGAGGTATCGTTTTTATCGGGAGACTTAGGGGAACGCTGGGTGGAAGGAAATTTGTGGCTCCTCTCAGATTCCAGAACTTTCTGCCACAGAAATGTGAGGAACATGTGTTTTTTTAGCCAAATTCTGAGGTTTGCAAAGGATTCTGGGTAACAGAACCTGGTCCGAGCCCCGCAAATCACCCCTCCTTGGATTCCCCTAGGTCTCTAATTTTCAGAAATGCACAGGTTTGGTAGGTTTCCCTAGGTGCCGGCTGAGCTAGAGGCCAAAATCTACAGGTAGGCACTTCGCAAAAAACATCTCTGTTTTCTTCCAAAAATGTGGATGTGTCCACGTTGCGCTTTGGGGCGTATCCTGTCGCGGGCGCTAGGCCTACCCACACAAGTGAGGTATCATGTTTATCGGGAGACTTGGGGGAACGCTGGGTGGAAGGAAATTCGTGGCTCCTCTCAGATTCCAGAACTTTCTGCCACAGAAATGTGAGGAACATGTGTTTTTTTAGCCAAATTTTGAGGTTTGCAAAGGATTCTGGGTAACAGAACCTGGTCCGAGCCCCGCAAGTCACCCCATCTTGGATTCCCCTAGGTCTCTAGTTTTCAGAAATGCACAGGTTTGGTAGGTTTCCCTAGGTGCCGGCTGAGCTAGAGGCCAAAATCAACAGGTAGGCACTTCGCAAAAAACGCCTCTGTTTTCTTCCAAAAATTTGGATGTGTCCACGTTGCGCTTTGGGGCGTTTCCTGTCGCGGGCGCTAGGCCTACCCACACAAGTGAGGTATCATTTTTATCGGGAGACTTGGGGGAACGCTGGGTGGAAGGAAATGTGTGGCTCCTCTCAGATTCCAGAACTTTCTGCCACAGAAATGTGAGGAACATGTGTTTTTTTTAGCCAAATTTTGAGGTTTGCAAAGGATTCTGGGTAACAGAACCTGGTCCGAGCCCCGCAAGTCACCCCTCCTTGGATTCCCCTAGGTCTCTAGTTTTCAGAAATGCACAGGTTTGGTAGGTTTCCCTAGGTGCCGGCTGAGCTAGAGGCCAAAATCTACAGGTAGGCACTTCGCAAAAAACACCTCTGTTTTCTTTAAAAAAAATGGATGAGTCCACGTTGCGCTTTGGGGCGTTTCCTGTCGCGGGCGCTAGGCCTACCCACACAAGTGAGGTATCATTTTTATCGGGAGACTTGGGGGAACATAGATTAGGAAAACAAGTGTTATTGCCCCTTGTCTTTCTCTACATTTTGTCCTTCCAAATATAGGAGAGTGTGTAAAAAAGACATCTATTTGAGAAATGCCCTGTAATTCACATGCTAGTATGGTCACCCCGGAATTCAGAGATGTGCAAATAACCACTGCTCCTCAACACCTTATCTTGTGCCCTTTTTGGAAATACAAAGGTTTTCTTGATAGCAATTTTTTACTCTTTATATTTCAGCAAATGAATTGCTGTATACCCGGTATAGAATGAAAATGCACTGCAGGGTGCAGCTCATTTATTGGCTCTGGGTTCCTCGGGTTCTTGATGAACCTACAAGCCCTATATATCCCCGCAACCAGAGGAGTCCAGCAGACGTAACGGTATATTGCTTTCGATAATCTGACATTGCAGGGAAAAGTTACAGAGTAAAACGTAGAGAAACATTTATGTTTTTTTCACCTCAATTTCAATATTTTTCTTTTTCAGTTGTTATTTTCTGTAGGAAACCCTTGTAGGATCTACACAAATGACCCCTTGCTGAGTTCAGAATTTTGTCTACTTTTCAGAAATGTTTAGGTTTCTGGGATCCAGCATTGGTTTCATGCCCATTTCTGTCACTGACTGGAAGGAGGCTGAAAGCACAAAAAATTGCAAAAATGGGGTATGTCCCAGTAAAATGCCAAAATTGTGTTGGAAAATTGGGTTTTCTGATTCAAGTCTGCCTGTTCCTGAAAGCTGGGAAGCTGCTGAGTTTAGCACCTCAAACCCTTTGTTGATGCCATTTTCAGGGGAAAAACCACAAGCCTTCTTCTGCAGCCACTTTTTCCAATTTGTTTGAAAAAAACGAAATTTTCCCTGTATTTTGGCCAATTTCTTGTCCTCCTTCAGGGGAACCCACAAAGTCTGGGTACCTCTAGAATCCCTAGGATGTTGGAAAAAAAGGACGCAAATTTGGCTTGGTTAGCTTATGTGGACAAAAAGTTATGAGGGCCTAAGCACAAACTGCCCCAAATAGGCAAAAAAAGGCCTGGCACAGGAGGGGGAAAAGCCCTGGCAGCGAAGGGGTTAAAGAACTGTACATATCTAGAATATACACATAATCAGATTATAAATACTTATTGTAAAGAAATGGCTCCCTGTTGCAGTTACCCCCCACTTTTTGCCTGATACTGATGCTGACTTGACTGAGAAGTGTGCTGGGACCCTGCTAATTAGGCCCCAGCACCAGTGTTCTTTCACCTAAAATGTACTATTGTCTCCACAATTGGCACAACCCTGGCACCCAGGTAAGTCCCTTGTAACTGGTACCCCTGGTACCACAGGCCCTGATGCCAGGGAAGGTCTCTAAGGTCTGCAGCATATCTTATGCCTCCCTGGGGACCCCTCACTCAGCACAGACACACTGCTTGCCAGCTTGTGTGTGCTAGTGGGGATATAATGACTAATTCGACATGGCACTCCCCTCAGGGTGCCATGCCAACCTCACACTGCCTGTGGCATAGGTAAGTCACCCCTCTAGCAGGCCTTACAGCCCTAAGGCAGGGTGCACTATACCACAGGTGGGGGCATAGGTGCATGAGCACTATGCCCCTACAGTGTCTAAGCAAAACCTTAGACATTGTAAGTGCAGGGTAGCCATAAGAGTATATGGTCTGGGAGTCTGTCAAAAATGAACTCCACAGCTCCATAATGGCTACACTGAATACTGGGAAGTTTGGTTTCAAACTTCTCAGAACAATAAACCCACACTGATGCCAGTGTTGGATTTATTAAAAAATGCACACAGATGGCATCTTAGAGATGCCCCCTGTATTTTACCCAATTGTTCAGTGCAGGACAGACTGTTCTGTGCCAGCCTGCTGCTGAGAGATGAGTTTCTGACCCCATGTGGTGAGGGCCTTTGTGCTCTCTGAGGACAGAAACAAAGCCTGCTCTGGGTGGAGGTGCTTCACACCTCCCCCCTGCAGGAACTGTAACACCTAGCAGTGAGCCTCAAAGGCTCAGGCTTCAAGTTACCATGCCCCAGGGCACTCCAGCTAGTAGAGATGCCTGCCCCCTGGACACAGCCCCCACTTATGGCGGCAAGTCCAGGGGAGATAATGAGAAAAACAAGGCGGAGTCACTGGCCAGTCAGGACAGCCCCTAAGGTGTCCTGAGCTGAGGTGACTTTGACTATTAGAAATCCTCCATCTTGCAGATGGAGGATTCCCCCAGTAGGATTAGGGATGTGCCCCCTCCCCTCAGGGAGGAGGCACAAAGAGGGTGTAGCCACCCTCAGGGCTAGTAGCCATTGGCTACTAACCCCCCAGACCTAAACATCCCCCTAAATTGAGTATTTAGGGGCTCCCAGAACACAACAAGATAGATTCCTGCAACGTAAGAAGAAGAGGACTGCTAAGCTGAAAAATCCTGCAGAGAAGTCGGAGACACCAACTGCTTTGGCCCCAGCTCTACCGGCCTGTCTCCCCACTTCTAAAGACACTGCTCCAGCGGCGCTTTCCCCAGGGACCAGTGACCTCTGAATCCTCAGAGGACTGCCCTGCTCTAGAAGGACCAAGAACTCCCGAGGACAGCGGCTCTGTTCACCCAAGACTGCAACTTTGTAACAAAGGAGCAACTTTAAAACAACTTGCGTTTCCCGCCGGAAGCGTGAGACTTGACACTCTGCACCCGACGCCCCCGGCTCGACTTGTGGAGAACAGTCACTTCAGGGAGGACTCCCTGGCGACTGCGAGACCGTGAGTAGCCAGAGTTGCCCCCCTGAGCCCCCACAGCGACGCCTGCAGAGGGAATCCCGAGGCTCCCCCTGACCGCGACTGCCTGCTCCTCAGATCCCGACACCTGGTAAAGACTCTGCACCCGCAGCCCCCAGGACCTGAAGGATCCGAACTCCAGTGCAGGAGTGACCCCCAGGAGGCCCTCTCCCTTGCCCAGGTGGTGGCTACCCGAGGAGCCCCCCCTTGCCTGCCTGCATTGCTGAAGAGACCCCTTGGTCTCCCATTGATTTCAATTACAAACCCGACGCTTGTTTGCACACTGCACCCGGCCGCCCCCGCGCTGCTGAGGGTGTACTTTCTGTGTGGACTTGTGTCCCCCCCGGTGCCCTACAAAACCCCCCTGGTCTGCCCTCCGAAGACGCGGGTACTTACCTGCTGGCAGACTGGAACCGGGGCACCCCCTTCTCCATTGAAGCCTATGCGTTTTGGGCACCACTTTGACCTCTGCACCTGACCGGCCCTGAGCTGCTGGTGTGGTAACTTTGGGGTTGCTCTGAACCCCCAACGGTGGGCTACCTTGGACCCAAATTTGAACCCCGTAGGTGGTTTACTTACCTGCAAAAACTAACAAACTCTTACTCCCCCTAGGAACTGTTGAAAATTGCACTGTGTCTAGTTTTAAAATAGCTATATGTGATTTATGTGAAAAGTGTATATGCTATTTTGCTAGTTCAAAGTTCCTAAAGTACCTACCTGCAATACCTTTCATTTAAAGTATTACATGTAAATCTTGAACCTGTGGTTCTTAAAATAAACTAAGAAAATATATTTTTCTATACAAAAACCTATTGGCCTGGAATTGTCTTTGAGTGTGTGTTCCTCATTTATTGCTTGTGTATGTACAACAAATGCTTAACACTACTCCTTTGATAAGCCTACTGCTCGACCACACTACTACAAAATAGAGCATTAGAATTATCTCTTTTTGCCACTATCTTACCTCTAAGGGGAACCCTTGGACTCTGTGCATACTATTCCTTACTTTGAAATAGTGCATACAGAGCCAACTTCCTACATTGGTGGATCAGCGGTGGGGTACAAGACTTTGCATTTGCTGGACTACTCAGCCAATACCTGATCACACGACTACATTCCAAAAATTGTCATTAGAAACTGATTTTTGCAATTTGAGCTATTGTTTAAAAATTTTTAAAGTCCTGCTAGGGCCTTGTGTTAGTCCCTGTTAGCATTTCTTTTAGAGTTTAAAAGTTTTGTGAAAGTTTGAATTAAGTTCTAGAGATAGTTTTAGATTCTTAAAAAGTATTCCAACTTTTAGAAACATAGGCCCTGATTATAACCTTGGCGGACGGCGGAGGCCGTCCGCCAAGGTACCGCCGCCAAATGACCGCACCGCGGTCAGAAGACCGCGGCGGCCATTCAGACATTTCCTCTGGGCCGGTGGGCGCTCTCCAAAAGAGCGCCCGCCGGCCCAGAGGAAATGCCCCTGCAACGAGGACGCCGGCTCAGAATTGAGCCGGCGTAGTTGCAGGGGTGCGACGGGTGCAGTTGCACCCGTCGCGTATTTCAGTGTCTGCTTTGCAGACACTGAAATACTTTGCGGGGCCCTCTTACGGGGGCCCCTGCAGTGCCCATGCCCTGGGCATGGGCACTGCAGGGGCCCCCAGGGGCCCCGCGGCACCCCCTACCGCCATCCTGTTCCTGGCGGGAGACCCGCCAGGAACAGGATGGCGGTAGGGGGTGTCAGAATCCCCATGGCTGCGGAGCGCGCTCCGCAGCCATGGAGGATTCTGTTGGGCAGTGGTAAACCGGCGGGAGACCGCCGGTTTACCCTTTCTGACCGCGGCTGAACCGCCGCGGTCAGAATGCCCTCGGGAGCACCGGCAGCCTGTTGGCGGTGCTCCCGTGGTTGGTGACCCTGGCGGTCACCGGCCGCCAGGGTCAGAATGACCCCCATAATGTCTAATGCAGAAGAGAGTGTGATGGAACTCGCCCTCACACCTTACCTCCATCTTAAGATGAGGGAGCTAAGGTCTCTCTGCAAAATAAAGAAAATACCAGTTGGCATAAGCCCTTCCAAAGCACAGCTCCAGGAGCTGCTGGCAGAGTTTGACAAAGCCAACCCCTCTGAGGATGACCTCCCAGAGGATGAAGCTAGTGACTTGGAGGAGAATTCCCCCCCTCCAGTCCTAGTTAGGGAGAACAGAGTCCCTCAAACCCTGACTCCAACTGTAATAGTCAGAGATGCTGCTTCCCTCACAGGAGGGTCCAGCACCTCTGTAATCACTGATGATAGCCTCATTGAAGATGACCTCCTGTTAGCCAGGATGGCCAAAAGATTGGCTTTAGAGAGACAGTTCCTAGCCATAGAAAGGGAAAGACAAGAGATGGGTTTTGGTCCCATCAATGGTGGCAGCAACATAAATAGGGTCAGAGATTCTCCTGACATGTTGAAAATCCCAAAAGGGATTGTAACTAAATATGAAGATGGTGATGACATCACCAAATGGTTCACAGCTTTTGAGAGGGCTTGTGCAACCAGAAAAGTAAACAGATCTCACTGGGGTGCTCTCCTTTGGGAAATGTTCACTGGAAAGTGTAGGGCTAGACTCCTCACACTCTCTGGTAAAGATGCAGAATCTTATGACCTCATGAAGGCTACCCTAATTGAGGGCTTTGGATTCTCCACTGAGGAGTACAGAATTAGGTTCAGGGAGGCTCAAAAATCCTCGAGCCAGACCTGGGTTGATTTTGTAGACTACTCAGTGAAAACACTGGATGGTTGGGTAACTGGAAATGAAGTGCATGACTATGTTGGGCTTTATAATTTGTTTATGAAAGAACACAATTTAAGTAACTGCTTCAATGAAAAGTTGTATCAGTATCTGGTAGACCTAGGTCCAATTTCTACCCAAGAATTGGGAAAGAAGGCAGACCACTGGGTCAAGACTAGGGTAACCAAAACTTCCACTGGGGGTGACCAAAAGAAAGGGGTTACAAAGCCTCCCCAGGAGAAAGTGGGTGACACTAGAAATAAAGAAAAAGAGTCTTCTGTAGGCCCCCAAAAACCAGACCAGGTGGGTGGGTCCCAAGACACAACCCAAAACAAAGGTGGGTACCAGGGTAAGAACTGGGATGCCACTAAGGCATGGTGCCATAACTGTAGACAGACAGGGCACCACACCAAGGACACTTCTTGTCCCAAAAACAAACCCCCTAGCAAAATCCCAGGGGTGACCGGTGTAGCCATTGGGGATAACTCCTCAGATGAGGAGGTCTTCATAGCCTTCAACTGGAAAAAGGGCCCAACAGGTGAGTTGGAGATTCCAGAGGGAATTAGACACTTCCACCACCTACTGGTGAATGGAATCCTAGCCACTGCCCTGAGAGACACTTGTGCCAGTCACACTATTGTGCATGACAGGCTGGTGTTCTCAAACCAGTACATCCCAGGTGAGACTGCCAGAGTAAGAGTTAGCCCAGACAGGGTCACTGATAGGCCTGTGGCTTTTGTGCCCATAGAAGTAGGTGGGGCTTTTAGCTGGAGAAGGGTGGTAGTCAGTACAGACCTCCCCCTTGATTGTCTCCTTGGAAACGACTACCCAGAGGTTAGTCAGAGCCCAAGAGAGGAACTGGTCCAGTGCCAGTCCTCTCCCAAGGACTCTGGAGGTGCTACCCCTGCAGTAACTGCAAGTAGGCCCCAGAAGAAAAAGAAAAGAAAACAGAGTAGGAAGGGTGGACAACCTTTAGCCAAGGTTCCAGCAAGCCAAGGAGATTCTGCTCCAGTAGGGGAGAACTCCAAAAGTGGCACTGGTAAAGTCCAACCTGACCCACAAGAAGTCCTGGCTAGTCAGGCAACTGTTAAGCCTGAGTGGGTGGCTCCTCAGCTAACAGAAGAAAGAGTGGAAGAAGGGTGTTTACTACAAGATGTGGTAACCCCCCACTCTAATACAGCAGACAGGCACCCTGAACCCAAAGAAGCCTGTAACTTAGCCCCTTCCCTTGTAGGTGAAGAGCTAAAGGTGTGGTTCTGGGCACTGACAGCTGTCAGTGGCCTCTGCTGGGTGTTAGCCTTTATGGCTGCACTATCCTTGGCATGGTGGTCTGACCCCATGCCAAATAGCAAGTTAGGCCCCCTGACCCTGTTGGTCATGGTGGGGTTACTCCAGCTCTGGGTAACCTCTTTGGGTAAGCTAGGGGTGACCCTGGCTAAGATAAGATTAGCAGAGGTGGATACCTCTAACCCCAAAATAGAGAGAATGGGTGGAGACATTAAAGACACAGACAAGAGGCAATTCAGACTAGGTCCTATCACTGTGGAAGTGGGTCAGTTCCCCAGAGGGAATGACCTGCACAGGAGGATGTAAGGCAGAGTAGGCCCTGCAACAAACCAGCCTATTTCCTCTACTCTTCCTCACCTGACAGACTAGGAAGACTCTCCCAGCTTTGGCTGAGTCTCCTGGCCTGTGGGCTGGGGGGGGGGGGGGGTGCGGGGGGGCTTGTGTAAAGAAATGGCTCCCTGTTGCAGTTACCCCCCACTTTTTGCCTGATACTGATGCTGACTTGACTGAGAAGTGTGCTGGGACCCTGCTAACCAGGCCCCAGCACCAGTGTTCTTTCACCTAAAATGTACCATTGTCTCCACAATTGCCACAACCCTGGCACCCAGGTAAGTCCCTTGTAACTGGTACCCCTGGTACCAAGGGCCCTGATGCCAGGGAAGGTCTCTAAAGGCTGCAGCATATCTTTTGCCACCCTGGAAACCCCTCACTCAGCACAGACACACTGCTTGCCAGCTTGTGTGTGCTAGTGGGGATAAAATGACTAATTCGGCATGGCACTCCCCTCAGGGTGCCATGCCAACCTCACACTGCCTGTGGCATAGGTAAGTCACCCCTTTAGCAGGCCTTACAGCCCTAAGGCAGGGTGCACTATACCACAGGTGAGGGCATAGGTGCATGAGCACTATGCCCCTACAGTGTCTAAGCAAAACCTTAGACATTGTAAGTGCAGGGTAGCCATAAGAGTATATGGCCTGGAAGTCTGTCAAAAATTAACTCCACAGCTCCATAATGGCTACACTGAATACTGGGAAGTTTGGTATCAAACTTCTCAGAACAATAAACCCACACTGATGCCAGTGTTGGATTTATTAAAAAATGCACACAGATGGCATCTTAGAGATGCCTCCTGTATTTTACCCAATAGTTCAGTGCAGGACTGACTGGTCTGTGCCAGCCTGCTGCTGAGAGACGAGTTTCTGACCCCATGTGGTGAGGGCCTTTGTGCTTTCTGAGGACAGAAACAAAGCCTGCTCTGGGTGGAGGTGCTTCACACCTCCCCCCTGCAGGAACTGTAACATCTAGCAGTGAGCCTCAAAGGCTCAGGCTTCGTGTTACCATGCCCCAGGGCATTCCAGCTAGTGGAGATGCCCGCCCCCTGGACACAGCCCCCACTTTTGGCAGCGAGTCCAGGGGAGATAATGAGAAAAACAAGGAGGAGTCACTGGCCAGTCAGGACAGCCCCTAAGGTGTCCTGAGCTGAGGTGACTCTGACTTTTAGAAATCCTCCATCTTGCAGATGGAGAATTCCCCCAATAGGATTAGGGATGTGCCCCCCTCCCCTCAGGGAGGAGGCACAAAGAGGGTGTAGCCACCCTTAGGGCTAGTAGCCATTGGCTACTAACCCCCCAGACTTAAACACAACCCTAAATCGAGTATTTAGGGGCTCCCAGAACACAGCAAGATAGATTCATGCAACCTAAGAAGAAGAGGACTGCTAAGCTGAAAAATCCTGCAGAAAAGACGGAGACACCAACTGCTTTGGCCCCAGCTCTACCGGCCTGTCTCCCCACTTCTAAAGACACTGCTCCTGCGACGCTTTCCCCAGGGACCAGCGACCTCTGAATCCTCAGAGGACTGCCCTGCTCTAGAAGGACCAAGAACTCCTGAGGACAGCGGCTCTGTTCACCCAAGACTGCAACTTTGTAACAAAGGAGCAACTTTACAACAACTTGCATTTCCCACCGGAAGCGTGAGACTTGACACTCTGCACCCGACGCCCCCGGCTCGACTTGTGGAGAACAGTCACTTCAGGGAGGACTCCCCGGCGACAGCGAGACCGTGAGTAGCCAGAGTTGCCCCCCCTGATCCCCACAGCGACGCCTGCAGAGGGAATCCCGAGGCTCCCCCTGACCGCGACTGCCTGCTCCTCAGATCCCGACGCCTGGTAAAGACTCTGCACCCGCAGCCCCCAGGACCTGAAGGATCCGAACTCCAGTGCAGGAGTGACCCCCAGGAGGCCCTCTCCCTTGCCCAGGTGGTGGCTACCCTGAGGAGCCCCCCCCTTGCCTGCCTGCATCGCTGAAGAGACCCCTTGGTCTCCCATTGATTTCAATTACAAACCCGACACTTGTTTGCACACTGCACCCGGCCGCCCCCGCACTGCTTAGGGTGTACTTTCTGTGTGGACTTGTGTCCCCCCCGGTGCCCTACAAAACCCCCCTGGTCTGCCCTCCGAAGACGCAGGTACTTACCTACTGGCAGACTGGAACCGGGGCACCCCCTTCTCCATTGAAGCCTATGCGTTTTGGGCACCACTTTGACCTCTGCACCTGACCGGCCCTGAGCTGCTGGTCTGGTAACTTTGGGGTTGCTCTGAACCCCCAACGGTGGGCTACCTTGGACCCAAATTTGAACCCCGTAGGTGGTTTACTTACCTGCAAAAACTAACAAACTCTTACTCCCCCTAGGAACTGTTGAAAATTGCACTGTCTAGTTTTAAAATAGCTATATGTGATTTATGTGAAAAGTGTATATGCTATTTTGCTAATTCAAAGTTCCTAAAGTACCTACCTGCAATACCTTTCATTTAAAGTATTACATGTAAATCTTGAACCTGTGGTTCTTAAAATAAACTAAGAAAATATATTTTTCTATACAAAAACCTATTGGCCTGGTTTGTCTTTGAGTGTGTGTTCCTCATTTATTGCTTGTGTATGTACAACAAATGCTTAACACTACTCCTTTGATAAGCCTACTGCTCGACCACACTACCACAAAATAGAGCATTAGAATTATCTCTTTTTGCCACTATCTTACCTCTAAGGGGAACCCTTGGACTCTGTGCATACTATTCCTTACTTTGAAATAGTGCATACAGAGCCAACTTCCTACACTTATCAACACAGACATATGCAGTCCATTGCTGTTTGGATATGGTGGTTATGAAGGAAAGAGCCAACTCTTGAGTAGTCTTCTGAAGACAAAATAGTTATCCATGGATCATATATTTGGGGGTAATGAATTCCACAGTTGGGCTGCTTCAACAGAGAAGGATGTACCACCCATTGTCTTTTTCTTGTATGGTGGTGTTTTAAGGTGAGGTGCCAATCTTGAGCAGAGGTTTCTTTGTTGATTGTATTTGGTTATTTTGTTTCTGTTGAAAAGCGGTCCTGTTCCATGTATTGCTTTGTGGGTGATACAAAGCAGCTTGAATGTGGAACCTCTGGCAACTGGTAACCAATGTAGTGCTCTCAAGGCAGGGTAGATGTGGGAAGATGCTCCAAGAATCTTTCACCAATAACTAAAATCTTATCAGCAATGTCTCAATACTGCTAAAATAAACAACTATGTTAAATTGGTCTAGGCTACTGTCTCGGCCATGTCATTATCTCAGGTAGCTTCAATGCTCAGTAGCCCTGATAGTCCCAAGATGAAGAACACGCACATTATAGCCTATATGTGACTGCTTACCACCTTCTTTTATAAAAAGGTTAGTGATATTCCTAAAGAAATGGGAAATGTTCCTAAAACGTCTAGATGTAGGATCTGGGCCCACATAGCTGACAGTTATTCTTATAATCAACTTATCTAGGAATTTTATAGCACTTTATTTATCACGCTCCTTAAAATCTGGCTATCCAGACAATATCTGTCCAGTACATGTCCTTGAAATGCTAGCTTTGTGTATGATTCATATCTTGACTCTAATCCTGAATGCCTTGTTTACATCAGGAGTGGTACCTCTGTAATGGAAAGAGGGTGTGGTAAAACCGTTATTGAAAGAATCTATTCTTAATCCTACAGTAGAAGCAAATTATAGACAATAGGTAATTATTGATCAGAATTTCCAGCCTGCTGGCTATCTCGTTATCTTGAAGGAGGGTATCTATTAGACATCAACTAAATGGGTGTCACTGTGTTGTGGGACAGAAATAACACTGTATCGGCCATGAATGAGCTTCGATGGGGGCTCAATGAAATTATGCCTTTGTGCCTCATACTGCTGGATCTATTCGCTGATATTGCATGCTTGTTCACACCATTCAGATCTAGCAAATTGAGGATGTGGGGCTGTGAGGAGCAGCATGTCAGTAGTTTACTTCTTTTCATCCTAAGAGAGCTCAATACCTTATTCTCCTTCATTCAACATTTATCTCTTTCATTAGCTAAAACCATCAAGCCTTGTATTCAAGGTTGCCTAATATTCCTATAATACCTTGGTCATCCTGAATTTCAATAAACTATAGGGATAGCACAGGAGAATATGAAAGGCTGCTTATCAGCCATTTCCATTGGACGAACCTCAGTTTTCTCAAGCACATCACCTCTAAGTCAGAGATGTTGTCATGTTGTTGTTTGGGCAGGAATCTACCTGGTTCTCTCATTTCTAGTTTAATTATCTAGAGGAGGCGCCAGTACCTGTCAATACACCAAAATGCTTTGGCTTCTGGTTAGATAAAGATCTTAACATATCCCCCCAGATGAACAAAGTAATAGAATCCTGCTGTCTTCAGATGCGGGTGCTATAGAAAATCCTCCCTTTTATTCCAGTTTATTTAAGAACCTAGGTTGTGAATGCCCTTATTGGGTCTAGATTAGAGTATGCCATTGCCTGCTATTTGGGCCTGCCTGCATTCTCGTTAAGCAAATTGCAGAGTGTACTGAATATAACTGTCAGGCTGACTTTCAGTTTTAGGGCGTTCAACTGGATTGCTAATTTCTGATGTGTTCTACACTTGTTGCCAGACTTAAGTCGAAACCAGTTTAAGTCACTTTGTCTACCTCATGAAGCTGCTTATGCAACCAGCCCATGTGAAATTTTTAAATAGCTCTCAAGAAATTTTCTAAGGAGATCTCCAGCTCAGGTTCTCTTCTTTGTTTGAGCCTGGCACACTTCAAAAAATCACAGCAAGCCAGACTGCCATTGCCTTTGGCCACTCCATTGCATTGGAACACACTGCCTATTCAACTGCGTCGACTTGAAAGTCATAAACGTTTTAGGAAAGCATTTAAGACTCATTTTTTTCATCAGGTCTTCCTGATTGTACTTATCTGAGTTTTAGGGCTCAGAAGCAGCTAAGGATTTGTGATTTATAAAATCACTCACTCACTCACTCTCTCACTCACTCATTCACAGCCACCCAAAATTGAGTGAGGATGGTTTATGCTCTGCCTCTGTCCACCCATGCTTTGAGATGGCTAGTAGTGGTGGCCGTCAAATGGTAGAACATGGGTATAGACCTATTATTTGTAACCATTTTGGAAGACTGCCTAAGGTTGAAGGTTTAACTTATTCTCCATAACTGGGGTCCTTGTCCATCCTCAGGTGAAAGATAAGTATTTGTCATGTGTGTGAGTGCCTCACTGTGTTACAGATGGAGATTACCAATTTAGGACACTCTATGCAGTGCTGTGCAAGATGCTTGTCTACTTGCATCCTGTTCTTTATTGTCAGTGATGCTCAGGTAACTCTCCCTGATTCTGGGTCCCCATCCTTTCTATTGCTTAGTGTTAGCTTCCTCCCCACAGGGGCATTTGCTTCCTGCCTTTACTTTGTTACTGACTGCCATATAACAATGTAAGCTCTGAAGCTGCATCAGTCAGTCTGGCCACCTGCACCTGAGGCAGACAAAACATGGAAACAGTGACAAGATGCACTTCATTTTGACAGGAGATAGATTTTGAACTTTGGAGATAGCAAGACTTACTTTGGAACTTTCAAAATGGTAGAATTACTGAGCAACTAAGACCATGTAGTGTAACCGCACATGGGGCGTGGCCAAGATGGCGATCGGAGCGGCAGCATAAACCGCAGCTCCGTCGCCCAGCCCGCACAACTATCCTGTCGCTAAGCTCCTAGCCCCCCCTGGGGCAGGGTGAGGAGGCCGTTCGGGGGACCCCGAAGTGCTGCACCATTAACCGAGTCCGCGGCTTCGGGGACGCTGCGATCCCGGAGGGAAAAAAAAAGCATTGCCAAGATCGGCGCTCGCCTTGTGGACCGCCTAGCCCAGCTGATTGGGGGCTGCGCGCTCGCGTGCCGGAGCCGTCACTCGGACCCCGTCGCCACCAGAGAGGTAAGGGCTCGACGCCGCGACCCCGTCGTGTGCGCCGGAGCTGTCCGCTGGCCCACGGGGGGCTGCCCAGCGTGCACAGGGCCGGCCGAGTCCTCCCGCAAGCGGCCCTGCTCCGTTGAAAGCTGCGCCGGAGCGCGCCTGTTAGACTCAATCTCATTCCTCCCGCGGGCACCCATCGGGCGCCCGCGCTTCGTCCTGAAGCTATGTCCCATACTTGGGACTTCTGAAACTTAATACAGGCACTGTTGACGGCTCGGGAGGCGGCCTGGAAAAAGGCATAATTGGACACTCGCAGGATCGGTAGCCGCCATTTTAGGTGCCTCGGACCTCGGTGGGACCAAGTTCCTGCGGCTCAGTAATACCGTACTCATCAGCAAAGAAAACTAAACTGTACAAGCGCCCCCCTTAAACGTGTTGCATACCAGGTGCACTGACTGGCCGCATTTGAGTAATAACATCACCCCAAGCCCCACTGTGCCCCCCCTAAGGCACCAAGAAAGCTAGAATTAGTGAAGACAATGTAATTGGTGCAGGAGGGTAGCGGCAGAGACAGAATAAACTGCGGACGAATCCCTGGGGCACAAGTAGCGCAGATAAAAACATAAGGGGAGCCTCCTGGCGATACTCGTCAGGTCGAGGCTCCACAATAAGTTAAACATTCCTTTCAAGAAACCCTAAACATCCAGCACAAACACTGCTTCCACCTGATCTGGAAGCGCCATATCCACGCCTCCTCAACAACGTGATACCCGGCTGACACCGCCAACTGCAGCCTCTTTAAGCAGATAGTCAACGCTTCTAGCTGCTCCTTCTCTGGTTAATCGCCGGACGTGAGCCCCGGACGGCCGGCTTGCCACAACACTTGATCTGGTGGCTTTTGCTGCAGGGACCCCAAATGCAACACTAATTCACAGTCACTGCTGCATCTCTCAAATGGTGAAGCCAAAGACCACCCGAGCACCTCTCACCAAAATGGGCCACACTACAACATCCCCTCTGGAAGCTCACGCCACTGCGCAATCAACATTACAGAAGCTGAAACTAACTTTACAATCACATACTTCACAATTTGAAAAAATCCTGCAAGCCATTCTAGACACTAAGACCACCTTGGAAGCCAAAATAGGCTCTGTAACAGAAGATCTCAATATCCTTCGCACTGATCAACACGCTCTAGCCGATAGAGTATCCGAACTTGAAAAAGACACGGCGTCCCTGCCTGGCTCCATGAAAGACCTGCAACTACAGCTAACGCAACTGTCAACAGAAGTTGATTTCTTAAAGCGCAGAACAGAAGATGCAGAAGGCAGGTCTCGCCGCAACAACATACTCCTGGTCGGATTCCCTGAACGCGCAGAGGGCTTAAGTGCGGAACTGTTCATTGAGCAATGGCTCATAGACACAATCCTCAAAAATAATATCCCGAAGTTCTTCTCAGTTGAAAGAGCACATAGAATTCCAGGCAGACCTCCAGCACCTGGCTCACAACCACGCCCTCTTATAATAAGACTCCTTAACTACCGAGACAGAGACCTTATCCTCCAACTATTCCGTAAATCAGGCCCAGTGTGCTACGAAAATGCTACGATAACAGCTTATCCAGACTTCACAGCAGAAGTTCAAAAAAACCGTAACTCCTTCTACCGTGTTAAAATATGCCTTCGCAAACACGATATCAAATACACACTGATGTTCCCAGCCAGACTTCGGATACAGGATGAATCTCGCTCCTTCTTCTTCACCACCCCGGAAGATGCCTAGACCTGGCTACATGCCAAAGGCCTAGCGGACCCGTTGGATGCAAGCACTCAAGACGACAATAGATCTCTCTCCACGAGGAACCGAAAGCACCGCAAGAGACAGGGAGCCAGACCCTCACCTGAGCAGGCAAAATCCGAGCGCTCTCGGCCCCTTCGAACAACATCCAATTTTGTCAATGCTCCCTCCGCCGCCCTACCCTTGCAAACGGAAATCGAACAGGAACAAGATCTAAACTCTGATTCAACTGAGTCCACATGTGGTCCTCTTCTCACACCACGCACAGCGGACGACATCTGAAGAGTGATCGGACTAGCTCACTTAACGCCTAAAAGTTTAATCGCAGCTTCTTTGAGGCTCCTACACGTGGTCTTGCAGTCAACGGGTGCCCCCCGTCCGACGTGCTATGCCTTTTAAACTATGCGAAACTCGGGCAGGGTAAGACCGTACCTTTGCACCAACGCTAACTGGCACCCCCCTGCTCCATATGGACAATTACCTCACACTGGATTTTTCCGGTATTGTTTTCTATATGTTAATAGTTTATTTGTTGTATGTTGTTTTAGGGTGCACCTCTATATTAGGAGTAAGGATCTATAGAAGGCGGGCCAAATATAAAAACAGCAGCAAACACACAAGAGACGCTGACTGTAGCAACAAAAATACAGCTCACAGCTTGTTTCTTGATTGTCGGCCAGTCACAGCGACTGAGTCCCATAACAGTGTCAATACCGGGTCGTTAGATAATTTTAATCTCGATCATATAACTCACACAAAACAACTATGGCCACTCACAAGCACCCAGGAACCCTAAAATATAAAACACTCACATGGAACGTTAAGGGTATGGCAAATCCCTGGAAACGCCAAAGGGTTCACGCCTTTCTCACAAGACATCAAATACACATAGCTTTGCTACAGGAGACACATTTCACCAAATCTATCCTAGACACCACACGTTCAAAATGGAAGGGGCAATTATATGGCACTACTTCTTCGTCCTTTGCTCGCGGAGTAGCCATCTGGATAGCACCCAGTGTCCCGTTCGGGCCTTCCCTCACGCAATGTGATCCAAACGGTAGATATGTAATACTTGAAGGCGCCTTAGACGGGTCCCCATTAGCCCTGGTCGCACTATACTCCCCAAACTCGAACCAGCGCGACTTCTTATCCACGCTCACTACTGGCAACCTTAGCGACCCCACATTGGAAAGCATATGGGGAGGCGACTTTAATAGCGTCCTAGACACTCAAATGGATCGCTCATTTCCCCCACTCATTGCAGCCCCCGCCAATCGTGCTTCAGAATCTCTGGCGCAGTGGGCATCAAACAATGGACTAAGAGATATATGGAGGGTGCATCATCCCACTCACCGCGAGTACTCTTACTTCTCCCCAGTCCATAAACTGCATACCAGGATAGATATATTCTTTGTATCCGCCACTGTTAATCACAAAATATGCTTATCTGAATATTTAGCACGCACGATATCAGACCACAACCCATTATGCCTAACATTGGCATGGGGACACATACAGACTCGGATACCAACATGGCGTTTGTAACCAGAAGCCCTCCTAGATCCTCCTTTTCAAAAAGATATCTCCAAAAGTTTAACCGATTACTTTCTATCAAATAAAAATACAACCCTATCCCGTGCCATAGAATGGGACGCTCATAAAGTGGTGTTAAGGGGTCACTGCCTTTCGGCCACGGTAGGGGTCAGAAAGGTACTCATTAAGGAATTACAAGACTTAGAAATAAAGCTCCGTAATGCAGAAAATGCAAATTATAATAGTGAACCCGCACTAGCAACACTACATCTGCTTAGGGCTTCTCATAAGGAGACAGACAATAGACTGAGTAAACACGATTACAGACACTATATGACCAGACAACACGCTGAAGGCGACAGATCTGGTAGATTATTAGCTTGGCTGACTCGGCAACCATCACAACCAACACCCATTGGCGCAATACGCTTAAACCCTGACACGATCGTTAATACCCAAGAGGGTATAAACGATGCCTTCTCCACATACTATCGGACCCTCTATACGCCCCCTCCACAACCTCCAGAGCAACATATTATCAACACACTAAGCCTGGTCCCCCAAAATCAACTTATCCTCAATAACACCGCCACTCTAGATGGCCCCATCACTATTGAAGAGTTGCGTCTTGCATTATCACAAATGGCACGTAATAAAACGCCCGGCTCAGACGGCCTACCGATAGAATATTACAATTCCCACGCTCCCCTTTTATTACACCCACTAACAGAAGTATTCAACTAAGCACACCATAAATTACAACTGCCGGACTCAATGTGCGAGGCACTGATAGTCGTCCTTCCAAAAACAGGCCGCGACCCTCTAGATGTCAAATCATACAGGCCGCTCTCCTTGCTGAACACAGACTGCAAACTATTAGGAAAAATACTCGCAAACCGTCTCCTCCCTTATTTACTGACTTTAATACACCATGATCAATCAGGCTTCATTCCTATCAGAAGCACCTTCCTGAACATTAGGAGACTCTTACACATAATACACAGTAATACAAACTCGGTAGCAGTGGCCCTATCTCTAGATATAGAAAAAGCATTCGACACACTCAGTTGGAACTATCTGTTACACACACTTAAAGCATTCGGCTTTGGTGCCGGTTTCATTAACTGGATCAAAACGCTTTACTCCAGGCCCACTGCTCGTGTCAAAAATGGACGAGTTATCTCTGAAGCATTCCCCATAGGCAGAGGCACCAGACAAGGCTGCCCATTATCCCCATTGCTATGGAGCCTCTAGCGATTAAACTACGGAGCTATGCACACATATGGGGTATACCGGAGGCTAACACCCACCACATCGTATCTATGTATGCAGATGATGCCTTAATATATCTGCGTGACCATTCGGCTTATATGGCTGAGGCCCTGCAGTTACTGGACTCCTTCGCTATCGCCTCTGGACTGCACGTCAACTGGTCCAAATCAAGCATATTCCCCATTTCTCCGTCCCCGGTAGCTCACCATATGTCGCTACCGCAATACAAATTGCCCTGGTCCAATATAACCTTTAAATATCTGTGAGTGCAGATTTATCACTCCATCACGGAACTAAAAGCAGGAAACATAGACAGGATCCTTGGCTCCGTTCGCGGCTCAATACCCTTCTGCAGCTCACTTCCCCTGTCTCCAATGGGCCGTGTGGCGATAGCCAAAATGCTCATCCTTCCAAGGTTTCGATATTACTTTACAGCTCTCCCGCTGTGCTTATCACGTTCCTTTTTTAATAAGCTGCAATCAATACTAACGGATTTACTCTGGGGTAAAGATAGACGCAGAGTTGCGCTGTCATTAAAGCAACATCCGCAGGAGATGGGTGGATTGGGAATGCCTAACTTCGAAAGATATTATGCAGCCGCCCAATTATCATGGCTGTCTACATGGCTATGTGACACCCCGTCGGCTGAAAGCAGGATGTTACAGACACATATAGCATCACAGAGGCTGCTACTCTCGATACTAACTAGTACCCCCCATACGTCTCCCAGACTAATATTACTAGAGGCAGCCCGATTCTGCTGGCGCAGATATGTCCAAACTAAGTCCACATCTTTCCTCTACTCGCCTCTGCTGCCACTACTTCAATTGCCGGGCACCCAAATCCTGTCAATACACCATGATACACGTGAAATGAACATGCTCCAATTGGGTGACTTATACTCTCGCTCCGTGATGCGTACTTTCGCTGAACTGGTGACCGCAGGCACTATGTAAAATGGGGCCTTCCTAACATTTAATGCCATAAAGCTATTGCTCAATAATATTTGGGGCGCAGGAGACTCGGAACCTCCCGAGTCCTCGCTGCTCACCACTATACTAACCATTGGCAGCTCAAAGAGCATTATTACCACACTATATAAAGCATTGCTTGAAGCAATATGTACAACACTGCCACACGCAAAGGTGCGATGGGACGCTGTCCTTCCTACCCTACTACCACAGAAGACCTGGGTTACTGCCCTCGCAACAATCAAATCAATATCCAGTAACCCTCGCCTACGGTACACTCAATTTAATTATCTTCACCAATCATATTTATCACCAGCCCGCATTCAAAAAATTTACCCCAATACAACACCAACATGCCCTAGATGCGCTACACCAGCAGCTGACTTCTACCATATGGTTTGGAGTTGCCATTCCATAAACTCGGCCTGGCAACGTGTGACGGAGGTTACAGCAGAGATCTCATCTCACACCCTAGTGTCCACTCCTGACTCCTGCTTACTCGGCATAAGACATCGTACTAAAGCGGACAAACATACGCACAGGTTTATCGACCTGGCATTTGTAGTGTATAAACGCTTGATAGCAATACATTGGAAAGCTCCACATGCTCCCTCCCACGCGACATGGCTACATGATTTACATAGCCGATCTCAAGCTGAAGCCCAGACACTTCACTTGCTACAACACAGAGGTCTCATCCTGGCTGGCCCGGAGGTCTGGGACACATTTGTGGTAGCAAGGGACGCCAGAGACGACATGTATCCCCATGAACAGGTTTCAACTCACATACACCACAGCCTGTGCTGACACTGTTAACACCGTAGCCGCACGGCATCAACTCTGATTGTCCTTAAATGCACTCATTGCTAATATCCTTCTTCTTCCTCGAAAGTCATTTCTTAGCTGTGCCCAATTACTCCCCACACGCTTATACATGCTTGTAACATACATCATAACAAGTAAAATAGTCCTGCCCCTGAACCTGTCAACACCACAGACACTCTTTACATCCCTGAAGTGATTTCTATATTAGTTACGGATATCGTCAGTGTTTGGCCAGACCCCTTAAGCTGCAATCAGCCCTCACAATAGCTCGCATGTTAAATATCACCGCATTCTCCTTTTACAATGCCCTTAACTCTCTCGCATTATTAGGATTAGTTGTAAAAGTTTTCCCTTCCAGTTATCCTTGCCTTCCTCTTCCAATTCCCCTTTCCCCTCCTTTCTTTTTCACACCTCTCATTGTGGCAATGCTGTGTAAAATTATACAAGTGTGTAAATGTATTGCAAAATAACGTACAGCTATTGTATTGTTGTGTGTAGTTTGTGTTCAATAAACAGATTTTTTAAAAAATGTAATGTATCTGCACATTGAGTAAACACTGCACACTTGTGTAGAGCAGGAATTTTCCTTGAGAAGAATGTCTACTGGTTGGCACCACCCCTCACCGTAGTGCCAGGCCGGGATTCCTAGACTTCCTTGTTATTTTGACCACATTGGGAGAAGAGGGACAAGAAAGGCGTGTGTGAAAAGGAGATAACCCATAAGTTCCTATAACATTTGAACCATGGCTTTACTGGCTGACTAATCATTGTTAGTCTAGGAACCGAGCCTCTCATGAATGAGGAGTTCCCAGCAGCCCAACCGGCATACCTATCGATGAAGATCAAAGGTCAACAATCTGGTATGGACTGGACTTGTGGATATGCAGTGAATTGCCCTGATTTGATCTTGGGTGAAACTGCACTTTACCCATTCCTAAGGTTCCTGTATGAGCTCCTCCACGGCCCTTGAGAGGGACATAGACGACTTTCCTTTCAATCCCTGCCAATGTAGCTCATTGGCTGAAATTAGTCATCTTAATTCTGGAGCCATCTCTTTAACACATACAGTGCTTGAGATATTGCATTTAAAGTTCAGGTTAGACTCTAACCCTAAGCGCCAGTTTCGCGCTGGAGCCAGTGAAACCTTGGGGTCTATTATGTGCCTCCACAATCACAGATAGCCTGGCTAATAGAATATCAATCTGGCTCTTTCTGCAATAATGGCCCCTATAGTTTGATACTGCAGAGTGTCGTACTGTGTGCTGAACCATTACTACATCTGCACCCATTACAAATACTATGAAACCCCTTGGGACCCTAACTAGTCTCTCCCTGATCTATGTCTAGACAATGCAGCAAGTTCTGATTCTCTGATAGCCATCTGGAACTGGACAGTAAGACTCCAGACACCTTAAAACTGCCTCCATTTGCTTTTCTTGCGTGGGACACTTGTTTGAATGGTGGGGTTTTCAGTGAAGGCATTTTTGAATATTTTTACTGGAATCTCAGCAGTCGATGTTTCAGGTTGCTGTGTTGTCCATTTAGAAGGACCAAAAGCCATTATTACCACAGAAAATCTGCTGTGTTGTATCCAGCACCCTATCTGTTGTGTGTATCAATCGCATAGGAAAAACAATGAGACATGAAGATACCTAAGGGTTTGAAAACATGGCCCCATAGGATAATATTGAACAGATAGCTTCGTGTGGTTATAAAATGTAGAATCTAGTTGCATAAAAACGAGAACATGTTTGGAGTCTTATCTTGTCCAGATCCCCAGAAGGTGTCATTCTGTTTTTCTAAAATAAAATGGTAACAGTTTTTTTACTTACCTCTTTCTGCGGGTGATATTCTTGGAAGTTGTAGCACTGGCAGGGCATTGTGTTATTTACTGGATTATGCTCTGTTTTAGTTTGTAACCCCCTTTGCCCCTTACAGTAATCTTGAATTGCTTGACTTCATTACTCTTGGAGAGACAAATGCCTACAATAAGTACCTGGTTATTCATTTGGATTGGGGGTCCTGGGACAGAGTAACAATATTCACCAGCTCACTTGATATTTTAAGCACGTGATTTTAAAGTGCATTTTGGAGCATGTTAATATCGTTTTTTGAGTTTAAACAATTACATTGTAGTTTTCGTTTTTGAAATAGTTTATTTGCTTGATGCTTGATGATTCAGTATTATGTATCTTTCTAACGAGTACACTTAAACCTTCTATGTGCCTTCAAATAAATCAGCTTGCTTTTGGTAAGGAAGGTACTGTTTGTAGTCATTGTTCCCATTCTTTGCGTCATCAAGATTGGTTGGAGAACAGGCCTCGTGCAATAAGCTCCCCTGTTTAACACATTTGTCTCAAAGCCCTAAGTACTTATCCGCACAAAAAGTACTTGTCACTCCAAATCAGCCAGAAGCCAATGCTTATTTATGAAACATATAATTATAACAAGCATTTGCAATTCAACGGGTCTAGCATTTCTCCGAGTTAGAGCTATTAGCAGTTGTAAACTCCCAACCGGTCTTTTCTTGCCTCATTAAATGGAAAAAACTAGCGCAATCGCGCTGCTAAACAAGCGAGATCACGCTGCGAAAAAAGAGCCCTTTTCTAACTACTACAGTGTCTCATAAGCCATACGCATGTGCAAGCGCATGCTACGCAGGCTCGACCCTAAAAAAGCTACACTTGCGTTGGTACCCAACCCTACAGACAAGATATGATGAATAGGAAGCTTTTTAATTGCATGCTGACACTTGTTTTAAGGGGAGCTATAACATTTGGATGAACATTTAGAATTATAGATGGGTATTAGAGGTTAACAGGGAGGTTTTTCACAAAGAGGTTCTGGGTGACAACAAATAGACATCAAGAGCGTAACTGCCATCCACCCCTACCATTCTCTGTGCTCTTTTCTTCCGTCGTAATTACAAAGCTGCACAATAGACATATTGCACTGTCAGGGTCTCTGCGAGCCTTGTAAGAGCAGCCAGGAATTTGTTTATAATGTAGAAACAGTGTTTCCTCTTCTCCCCATCATTGTAATGAGTAACCAGATTTAGGGGGTTATTCTAACTTTGGAGGAGTGTTAATCCGTCCCAAAAGTGACGGTAAAGTGACGGATATACCACCAGCCGTATTACGAGTTCCATAGGATATAATGGACTCGTAATACGGCTTGTGGTAAATCCGTCACTTTTCCGTCACTTTTGGGACGGATTAACACCTCCTCCAAAGTTAGAATAACCCCCTTAGAGTTTGGTACTCACAATAGAGACTCTCAATGACATTTGTGTTCACCTAATGGTGAACATCGCCTCTGTGAAGTTGCTCTAGCAACAGCTAAGCAATGGGAGGAAGTCATTGGATTGACAACTGCTGCTCCAAATAATGGCAGATGCAGACTCTGTGACCTCCACCATGTTCATAATGCACTCCTGGCACAGGCCATAAATATCTTTGCGATTGGACAAATGAGTCTCTATGGAAGCACACCCCAGCAGTTTAGGTTCAGGCTGAGACCGGGCAACCCTGGGATCACTGAGGGTTAAGGCCTGTTCTTCAGTGTCATAGCAAGAGCTTCATCTTGAACCCTAATGTCACTTCCTTCCAACAAGCTGCAAGTTTTTATGGAATGAGGGCGTGTAAAGCTGAAAGCCCTTTAGCTCCTCCTTCGGTCTCTCCCAAATTCTTCTCCAAAACTGGACTTGTGTAGAAGGAGAGTCCAAACTTCTTTTGTTGGTGTCGGAAATTGAGTTTATTGTGATAATAAACCCACGACACAGAGCGGCATAGAAGGCTAGACTTGTCCGGTCAGCAGCTCCAAGCAAACTGCCAACCGTGACAACCCCAACCCTCCAAAACGTTACTATGTCATGGAATGAAGACAGCTTAAAGGAACACAATACATCTACTAACATACTACAACTTGCAAGTAAATGACCCAGTAAGAGTGTGTCCCTGTAGCTGTCTCAGGAAGATAGCTGGAAATACAATATTGAGGCAAGAACTGCATTGGGAGAGGGATATAGAGAAACTGTGATACAGTAATCGACACGGTTGGGCGATGTCATCAACAAACACAAGTGCAAGGAAGTATACTATATAAGCAATTTAAACAGGGGGAGAAGAGGTGAAATGGGAGTACAGATGAAGAGGCCACCTTTACCAGAACAAACCTCAGGAATCAACACACCGAAAAAACAAGAGAATTTACAAACACTATACTACGAGGACTGACAAGGACAAATAAGTCACTGGAAGATCACAAGACCCTTCGCCCTCGTAGTGATCAGTCAAAGCTTTATGAAGACATACTATCACTACCAAAGCTGGCAAGGCTTTGCGGAAGGGCACACAATATAAATACTTGCAGAGCACCTGAGGGGGATTGCACCAAACAGTTAGCACAGAGGCGACGTAGGCTGTAAAGCTCCTACTTTTGCCCTCCAACATAGCACCTCCATAATAAAAACTTCACCTGACAGTCCATTACATCCACATCTACACAGGTCACAGAAGGTCATTTGAACTCCACTCCCGCACAAAAATGCCAAATTACAAACAGCAGCCTGCTATCAGATATCACTAACTTTGTTTTCGAGATCGAGCGGGAGCAATGCATGTTTACACAGCTCTAAAAAAACACAAGCAACCATACCGAAGATGAATATGTTGGCTAGTGGTGGACCCAGGACATGGTTTGAGACAAAGACACAGAGGGCCTGATTCTAACTTTGGAGGACGGTGTTAAACCGTCCCAAAAGTGGCGGATATACCACCTACCGTATTACGAGTTCCATAGGATATAATGGACTCGTAATACGGTAGGTGGTATATCCGCCACTTTTGGGACGGTTTAACACCGTCCTCCAAAGTTAGAATCAGGCCCAGAAACACTTGATATCACCACTCTGACTACTCCTCAGCTCAGCTGGACACTGAAATATTCTGGTTTCCAGCTGATATCTAAAGGCAAGATAACGATCTTTACCATCTTATCAGTGTGTATAGAGTGTAATACTGTATATTCCTAAAGTTATTACTTGCGAATAACTGTTTCTTTCCGACGCTCTAAGTTCTGACTCACCTCCAAAATTCTTGAGAACTGAAACATAATTTTATCTATGATACTAAGGTCAAAGGTATTTGGAATTATCTATTTTTTTACTGACAAGGTAATTAAGTAACAACTTTCTCAGAGACGTTTTAAGGCATGGACAAAGTGGGCTGTGGCCCCCGGGGGCGGTCACCTGATAGAGCCACCTCTGTTTTGCAGAGAGTCTTGCTTTGATGACCTTGAATAATTCTTAAACTGATGGTTTAAATACCGTTTACCTGTAATTTGTTTTTAATGTGGGTGATGTATGAGAGTCTATTACAAACATTTCGCAGAGAAATGTTGTGTTTGTTTCATGCAACATCCATAAAAAGTTCCTTTTAGATAAAAACAGGACCTCATGATGGGAGGTTGTCACACAGATTATATGTAGTAGTAGGTAGCTGCTGCTGGGTTACAATATTGGAAACACACGTCACTGTCCCGGAATATTAGATGTAGGCACATTTGGAAATTGTACGAGTTCGCCAGTGCACTGTAAGTGACATGTCGGAAGTGGGCATCAAGAGCTGAAACTGGATCATAAATTCAAAGCTGGTCCTGACAGGGGCCCCCAAAATACGTTTGGCCCAGAGTCCCCAAAATCCTTAAGATGTTCCTGTACTTTCTGCTTTATGAGTACACACTCTGCTTCAAAAATATTTTCAAGTTTGATTGCTTAAACTGCAATATAACAAACATTCATCAGAGTCATAAAGTTCACATGGATACCAAGCAATCACTTACCAACTTAAGTCGCGATGGCAATACAATAAGCGCATCTTGAGAAAAATATCAATGTCTTTGAAAGTGATGAGAATCCTTCCCATTTCTCATGTATATAAAGAAGTAACTACAGGTTTATAATCCTAAATAGATAGTTCTAAACCGTACTTCAACAACAGAGTTTTTTGTGACAAACGCAAATGGATTCATAAGAATGCTTCCCAGTATTCAGATCAGCCTTCTGTTGATTCCAAAAATGTTCATGTTGTAATGTTTTGAGATAGCGAATGTGGAATTTGGAGCGTCGGTGTGCGTGGAGTTCCCTTTACCGACAGTTACTCGGACGGGCTGGTGAAGGGAGCCGCACGCAGTCGTACCTCCGTGAATGAATCTTTTCTGGAGTTAAAGTCAACTTGTTTGAACAGTATTTGTTTTACCGATACAACACTGATTTGGCGACAAGGGACCAGCCTTGAGGTACGGCTCGTGCCAACAACCTATGCGTGCGCAAGGCATTTTAGCGGTGACAACCCCATTTCATACCTCTTCAGAGATACTGGCAGTGCGTACTTCGATTAATTCTGGACTGCGTATTTGGAGTCTCCTTCGTTACGTGTCCTGAGCGCTGTTGCCAAGGTGTTTCTTCAGTAAGAGCCCGGAGCGTCTTTCAGGTCAGTTGCTTTGGTCCCAGGCAGCGTGCGCTCGATTGCGGCAGTGAAGCTTAAAAGAGACGTGTGCAATTTCCGGGGGTTGGCGATGAGCAGCCTCACCTGCTATCTTGCTTCTGTTTACTCAGCAGTCAGTGGTTGGTGAAGGGACAAGGAAATAGAAGTAGGACTGCTTGCTGTAGTACACCAACAGTGGAGAAGGACTATTATCCTGTAGGTCTCGTGTTCCAGCATTATAGAAAGGGGACTATTGTATTTTGTGACTCCCTGAAGCACTTATCATTATTATTTGTGTTTATTACTATTGCAAATTATAACCATACATAGTTTACTGTTTACAATTCAACCATGAACAATTCAGCCATTATTGTGCCACCAATGTTTTTACAAGTGGTGGGCTCACCTGACATTGAGTGGGAAGAGTGGGTTGACATGTTTGAGAATTACTTGGAGGCTTTGGATGGCCAAGGATTTAGACCTACAAGGTAGAAACTATTCTAATGAGTGTGTTGGGCAAGGAAGGCCAACATGTATTCAAATACTTCCCGATGTGTTTCTGGAAGCCAAACTTAGGTTAAAAAAAAGGTTTTCAAAAGAAACCAGTGTGGTGATGTGTAGGTAAAATTCTATACTCAACCTCAAAGAACAGATGAGTTGTTCGATCGTTTGTTAGCTTTATTTCGTTAAAGATAAATACCATAAAAGCACACCACAGATCACAAGTTCATAATTTTACAAAACAGCAAGCTATGTATAAAAAATGCACGGAAGTAAAATGTTGAACTACATAAAAAACTTTGAACATAAACATTTTCCCTCTAAAAATTCATACCATATTATGGGATCACGCGAAAATGCAGAATTTTTCATGATAGGTATCAGGAGTCAAATACATACCTAACTAGACATAACAGATAAAATAAGAATAAAACATTTCTATTTAAAAAGTATAAAAATATATAAACATAAAAGATTAATCGAACAGTAAAAAATGATAAATGCATACATTAAAATTCACGAGTGAGTTCATCAGTGGCCCCTCCCAACGTCTATTGTTAAATTTTCCCGTTTTTTTAAGCATATTCAATCTGCAATGCCAAATAGAATCGAAATATTTTGCCAAACAACAAGCCACTAAAACAGATGGATCAGACTTAAGAACTCTCAGAGCCAGAAGACAATTCCTAAAACCCATTTTTCTACATAATGGAATAATCCAACGAGCCCTCTGTTTATGGTAAGCAGAACATTGGAAGAGGACATGGGGTATGGATTCTTCCCTGGCACAGCCCATCGGGCACATCTTAGAAGTACAGCTAGTATTAGTCCATTTGTGTGTTAGGATGCGCAGAGGAAGAGAACCTATCCTAAATCTGGTATACAATGCATGTGCACGTGGAGAAAGTACTGTGTCCATATATTGCCCAGATTCATAGTGGCATTTGATTTTTAAAATGCTGCCAGTCATAGATGATGATGAGACTGCAGACAATTGTGTAAGTTGGACATTGAGCCAAAATGCATCCTTCAGTGTCTGTGTTGCGTTTTTTGGAATAGATGACAGATCTTTCCAGTATGACCCCAAACCAAGTAGTACGAAGGTCCGTTCTACGTATGCACACCACTTGATTTTTATACTAGTGTTATTGGCCATCAAGTTAGCTAGCCCGCATCTATAGGGAGTAAGAGAATCTAGTGACCATAGGTGAATCCAAAACAGCAGAGGCCTGAGAGCAGCGATCTGGCTAATAGGAGGCAAATTTAGATCTATTCGAATAGGAAGCATTGGGGTACTGGAGGGGACTCTTAACAACAACCTTAAAAAAGAGTTTTCCACCCTTGTCAGATCGTCTAAATTGCAATGACCCCACAATTCAGCTCCATAAAGGCCCCCCCCTTGCTTGCGATTTATCAATTTCAATAGCGGGCGTCATGGCGAAGCTAGGAGATCTAGCTGTAAATCTTACGATACCACTCGCCCGTTGTTTCAAGCGGAGGTTTGCTTTCTGGAGATGGTAATGCCACTTATGTGAGTCTTCTAGTTTTAGACCTAAGTAGTCGAAATCACCAACTCTTTCCAGCGCGACACCCTCTAGATAAATAGGTCGCCGCATCCTGCCTTTTTTGTCCCCGAACACCATACATTTAGTTTTTAGTCGATTGATTTCCAGGCCATGGTCATTACAGAAATCCATGAACCTCGAGAGCAGGGTTGAAAGGCCTGTAGCTGTTTGGGATATCAGCAAGGTGTCTTCGGCAAATAAGAGGCAGGGAATCTTCTGCCCTCCTATTTTGGGGGCATCATTGGAACACTCCATGAGATAGGGAATGCATGCATTTATGAATAGAAGGAATAAAGTGGGGGCGAGTACACAGCCTTGTCTCACGCCACGAGCAGTAGGAAATTCTTCAGTTAATTCACCTCGCAGGCCCCATCTAATTCTGGCATAGTTACCAGTATAGAGATCTCTAATAATATTTAAAATAGAGCAGGGGACTCCCAGTTTAGTCAAGACCTCCCACAATTTGTAGCGGGGTACTAAATCGAAAGCTGATTTTAAATCAACAAATGCTACGAATAGATGACCTAAGTTCACATCGACAACTTTCCATTTGATGGAGATAAAGCGGAAAATCTGGTCTATTGTACTGACTTTTTCCCTGAAACCCGCTTGGAGGTAGTTTAGGATTTGATTTTCCACTATCCATTTCCTCAGCCTGCTCAACAATTGATGGCAAAATATTTTTTGAAGATTATCGAGAAGGCTGATAGGTCTATAGTTTCCCGGGGAATTCCTCTCTCCTTTCTTGTAGATGGGCACAATGATTGCCTCTTTCCATGAGTCAGGGTAGGATCTAGTAGTCAGAATGGCGTTAGAGAGCCTATTAATATACGGACTTCAGATGTTCTGGTCCGCTTTTAACATATCTGAGGGGATCCCATCCAACCCTGGAGCCTTCGCTGCTTTTTGAGCAGTAATGACCAGCGCAGTTTCATTCAGTGTGAAGGGAGGCAAGGAGGACATGGGCGAGTAAGATGCTGTCAGCTCTCCCAAACTTGATACATCACAGACCAGTGGGGAGCCATACAGTTCCTTAAAATGGGAAAGCCAGGCATCGGGTGTAATATGGGACTCCAGATAAGATGCTCGGTTCTGGTCGCTGCGAGAGACCAGAAGCCAGAACCGTTTGGAGTCGTGGACCCTAGCTGCCTCAAATAATTCGCTCCAAAGCCCCTCTTCATACTCATGTTTGCTTTTATTACATGTAGAAACGTAATGGCGCCTAGCATTGATAATACCTAGTCTGTCTTTTGTCCTTAACACATTAACCAAGGTATTTTTGGCCTCTCTACACCTCTTGTTGAACCATTTGCTGCAGGGTTTGGTACAAAAGTTAGTCAATGGCCTAACGCATTTAGAAAACAGCTCTTTCAGGATTGCAAAGAGGTCCGAATGTAAAGACGTAACTTCAGTTGGGGTGAATATAAGGCTATTGTCAAATAACTGGTGGGTAGAGATTAAAGCACACAGTTTATCTCAAAGCTTGTTCGATCTCTGAAAGGAGTCACATCTTACAGTACGCCTATTGCTAGACAACTCCATGTCACCAGAAGGAGTAGAAGAAAATGCAGCTCCTGCTAAAAAAGGTCTCTTATACGTAATCTGGAGAGGGGCGTGGTCACTAGTATGTGGATTACCCACTTCCACATCTGATATGTGGTGCCAAACTCTTAAATCAAAGAAAATGTAATCCAGTTTATTACTACATAGACCCCTAAAGAAAGTTGGTCTGGCAGGAGTATCAGCTGGAAAGCGGCCATTACCAAGACGGAGACCATGAAGTATCATAAGGTCTATTATCTGCGTAGCCCTAACACAAGGTTTGTATGAATTTTGTTGTATGGGATGTGGGGGAATATTCCATATGCTATCTTCAGGCTGCCTAACCTCTATGAGGTCTGAATTAAGTTTGAGTTGGACATTAAAGTCCCCTGCTATTATAATATGGTATTTTAAACGGAGGTCCGGGATTAAAGTATTCAATAGCTCAATAGTAATTGAACGATGGTTGGAAGGACCCGGCCTACTGTATATATTTATGCAAAGAACAGGGGAGCCTGAGATTGGTTGGATGGCAATGGCCAAGATATCAGGGGAGTCTACATATACCTCCTTAATTCCTCCTACCTCTGTTGATTTTACCCAGGTACATAAGCCCCCTACTGCCCTAACTGCTAAAGATGGCTTAGCTGGTTTAAAAAAGGAGCTAAACCCCTGTCTATACGTGCAGTGTGTTGCCCAAGTTTCCTGAAACATACAGACATTAAAGTTTTCAACATATGCCCCCCACTCGATGTCAGCAAGTTTGCCATTGATGCCAGCCACGTTCCAGGACAAAAGTTTGGCTGTCGCCTTAGCAGTGGAACAGCTAAATTCCCTGAGGATGTCATCTGGGGGATGGCTGTCAATGGGCTTCACCAGAGGTGAATTTGTAAAATTATTAGTAATATCAGATTGTAATTCCAGAGATGGTACAACACCTGGACTGGGTAGATTAGGTAAAGGACCTGTAGCCGGTGAATCTGGGCTAAAGATGGAAATACAAGAGTTAGGAAGACATAGTCAATCAATGTCAGAGGTAGCCCCCTGGAAATCAAGTTTGCATGCTGTTTGGCCACCAGGAACAGGACCGGCGTTAGTCATAGGAGCTGGATCAGATGGTATGCCTTTGAGAACCTGATGGCCTGATGGCCTGAAATCCTGATAGTCTGCAGAACGGCTCGGAGCCAAATTGGCTGTTCTGGATGAGGGATTCAGCTGCATGTGACCAGCAGAAGGGCGGCTATCGCTGAGAAAGATAGCTGAAGACTTCCTATTTGTGTTACATGCTTCCATATCTAGGAGACCTGTTACCAAATGGGGATTTTTGAAATTGAGTTTTATGAAGTCCCAGCTACCAGGTAAGCCATTTACTCGTTCGGCAGATAAAATATCATCATGGATAACTGAGCCACAGCCTCTGACGTGTCTCAACCAGTGCGAGACCTTGTTGACGAGTGAGGCTTTGTCTTCTCGCGTGTTAGGAGGCAAAGATGGAACATTGCACATATATATATATATATATATATATATATATATATATATATATATAGTTATTATTAGTTAAATATGGATTCAGACAAAAAGCTTTTGTAGTGTCCCATTTAAAAAGAACATTAGGAGAAAGAGAAGTGTTACTTTCGGAAGGGGACACATGCCAGTTGTAGAAACTCTGCCTTTCCATAGGGCCTAATGCACTTGCTGGCAGTGGCAGGGGCCCAGTTGACAAAACGCCTTTTACAAGCAGATGTTTAATTGTCACAGGATTTGGCTTAGGCTCGCAAGTAGGGAGGATATGTTTGCTTTTGAGAAGAGTGGTGATTTCAAGCAGTAAAGATTTCAGCTTGCCTACTTCGCTCTTGAGGCTAAACACCAATGCTAGCAAGTCATCTTGCAGGGGAGCGCTCTCCATATGTGACAGAGTCATGGGAGTTAGTCGAGGATTTTCCAGATCTTGGGGGAAAAGCGGTTAGAGCAGGGAATTGTGGAATTCGTTGCGTTGGCTTTTAATGCTTCAAATTCAAAATGAGATGCAAAGAGAGTAGGAGAACTGGTGGTTTTAGTAGAGCCTTGGGAGGCTAACATCTGGTAAGGAGAAGTACCGATTTGCGAATTAGGAGCAGTATGCGATCTTGAAGTTAGAAACGGAATGAGAGTACCGGTTTTCGGCTCCTTTCGTCGAACTCTCTCCTTATTGTTAAAGATCTGTTCCACCTCTTCAATCAGGTCGTCAATTTCCTTAGCAACACAATTAGTGTGGGGTAGCGTGGCCTTATTGGTTTTAGGTATTTTAGATTTGACAGAGCCCAATGCAGGGCTGCCTTTCGCCTTGCGTTTCCCCATTAAAGAGTGAAACTGCAACACAGTGTAAAAAGAAGATTTTTTGAATAATATCCAGCACTAAGTAGCCTGACGCCGTACCTTAGGGCCCAGAGGGGGGGCCCAGCCCGGCCTCCTTCCGTCTCTGACGGGAAAGGACGGGCCCGCCCTTGGCCCGGGCTTCGCCCGTGCGCGTCCAGCGCAGCGGTGATGCGCGGTGCGCTTTGTAGCGCCCGTGTTGTTGTTTGAATAGCCCCAGGTGAGGGGCAGCAGGAAAGAGGAGCCTGGGACTTGGAGTCCCGCCAGGCTCAATGCGGCAGATGAGTCTATTGATGATTTTGTCTCACGTTTAAGGCAACTCTCCACTAAATGTCAGTTTGGGAGTATGACTGATGAGATGATTAGAGACCAACTAATAGTCCAGTGTAAAAGTAAGAAAATACAGGAATGTCTATGGGCAGCGAAAAATCCTTCCCTCAGAGACGCAATTGAAATAGCTAAGGTGGTTGAACAATCAGAGTATTATATGAAAGAGATGGCGAAGAAGAACGTGAGTAACAGTGAGGTTACTGTTATTAAAAACGAAAAAAAACCATTGGAGGGAGGATACCCAAGGAGTCGTGACAAATTAGGACGCACTAACAAATCCAATTCTAAGATGTGCTTCAGGTGTGGGAGCACAGCGCTCAATGCTGACTTCAAGGGATGTGCTGCTTGGGAAAGGGAGTGCAGGAGGTGTGACAAAAAAGGACATTTTGCTAAAGTATGTAGAGCTTCTCCGAGTAAAGTGGCAATGGTGCAAGATCAGTGCAATCAGGATACACAGGAAGACTATGAAGAAGACAGAATTTTGTGGGTACAGGGCACCGGTGTAGGGAGATATTCTCGGCCCAAGGCAAAGTTCTTGAACAAGGGCAAGAAGGTAAAACTTATGGTGGATTCAGGATCTTTGTATACCATAGTACCTAGAAGTATGGTGGATCAGGAATGGCCTGGTGTGACACTACAGCCTAAGGACATAAACTCTGGTGGATACCAAGGAGAGCAAATTGATATCATAGGTTATATGCTAGCGAACATAGGTTTCAAAACAGATCAATTGAAGGCAAAGTCTATGTGGCTGAGTCGGGGCCACCCATCTTGGGGTGGCAACACCAGTATGACATGCATATAGTGATCAATCCGAGAACCCCATAGCAAGTTATGGTGGTTGAGGACATGTCCATTCAGGATATAATTCAAGGGGCAAATGAAGTGTTTGCTGAGAACATTGGAACCTTGAAGGGGTACATGCATTAAATAGTGTTGAAAGAGAATGCAGTCCCGGTGCAACACACATTGAGGAAGATCCCCATAACAATTAGAGGCGAAGTGAAGCAGTTAACAGAGGACATGATGGCTAAGGGTATTATTGAGCCAATAGAAAACTATGAATGGATCTCTCCGGTGGTCATTACTAGGAAACCAGATGGAAGTTTGAGATTTTGTGTGGACTTACGCAGTGTCAACCACAACATCATAACGGATACGTTTCCTCTGCCGAACATCAATGAAATGCTCTTGTTGTTGAAGGGGGGATTATTTTCAGCAAACCTGAACTCAAGAGTGCATATTATCAGATCAAATTATATCCGGAGTCAAAGAAACTCACGGCTTTCATAACTCCTGAAGGGACTTTCCAATTTAACAGGTTACCTTTTTGATTGTCCTCCGCTGCAAGTGTGTTCCAGAGCATGATGTTGGTTGTCTTCAAAGGAGTAAAAAAATTATTTTTTCAGGATGATATTCTGGTTTTTGGTAGCACTATACATGAACATAATGTGGCAGTGAAATGTGTATTAGATAAACTTAAATCTGCGGGCCTCACTCTCAAAAAAGAAAAATGCAAGTTTTTGGTGGACGAGGTTGAATATTTGGGACATACTCTCTCAAAGGAGGGTGTGAAACTAAAGAAAGACTTGTTAAGGTCCATCAGAGATGCTCCTCCACCAAACAACAAGGATCAATGAAGATCGTTCATGGGCCTCAGAGAATATTATTCAAAGTTCATTCAGAAATTTGTAGACAAAACTGAAGTTTTAAGAAAATTACTGAAGAAAAACATAAGGTTTTTTTTGGGTGGTGAGCAAGCTAAGTGTTTTAGTTTGATTAAAAGTGAATTGTGTAATGCTGGTGTTCTAGCGCCTTTTGATGTGTCTCGAAGACCTATCATCAAAGTGGATGCTAGTGCTGTTAGTGCGGTACTATCCCAACATCATGCTGGAGGTGAAAAGGAAGTAGCGTTTGCTTCCAGAACTCCGTCTCCGAGTGAAAGGAATTATTCGGTCATTGAGAAAGAGGCTTTGGCTGCTTCTTGGGCGCTGGAGCATTTCCGTACCTTTATTTGGGGCACAACAGTTATTTTACGCACAGATCATAAACCATTAGTGAAAGTGTTAGCACCTGGTGGTGCAGGAAAAGGGTCTGCAAGGTGAACTAGATTAGCTTCAAGATTGCAAGAATACATGTACGGGGTGGAGCACATTTCTGGGTGGCGCAATGTGCAAGCAGATTGTTTGTCTCGGTTGCCGGTTCAGGATTTAGGTGGTACTGATGCGGAGAGCGTCGGAGTTGAGGTAGTGGTCACGTGTGTTGAAGATGTTTTTGTGAGTATTCGTGGGTCCCTTTCAGAGGATAAGTGGTTGACAAGTTTGAAAGAGGATGTAGTTTTGGGTGAAGTAATAGATTTGGTGAAGTACGGCGCAAAAAGGGAGAGTTGTGTAAGCACGTCTGGACGACCTTACTTGAAAGAGTTAGATGAACTAACTCTATGTGATGAAATATTAATGAGAGGCAAGAAATGTATTCCCCCGTTGTGTTTGGACATATTCAAGTTAACTCATGAAGGACATTTGGGTCAGATGTTAACAAAGAAAAGGTTGAGGGAACATTTCTGGTGGCCAGGCATGGATGATGATGTGGAGACCTGGGTTGAGAAGTGCAAGGTGTGCAAGGACAGTGAGAAAAGATTGAAGCTTGCTGGTCAACCATTTAGTGGTGCTATAGAAAACCCTGGTATAGCATGACATAGTGTGTGTGTTGATTTCATAGGACCCTTAGCACAAATGAGTGGTCCGTTGAGGTTTGCAATGGTGCTGGTGGATGTCTATTCAAAGTGGTTGGTTGTAAAATTTATGAGAGAAATCACTGCAAGATCTACTATCAATGCCTTGGAAACAATATTTAGAGATGAGGGCTACCCTTACAAAATGATCACGGATAATGGTACCCAATTAATTTCAACAGAGATGAAAGACTTTTTTTTGAAGACAGGAATCAAACACTCTCGCACAAGTTTGTACAATCCTTGTGCCAATGCCATTGTGGAGAGGGCCAACCGTTTGGTAAAAGGGGCGATTCAGATGGCTTTTGCTAGTGGTAATAATGTTGAATCAATGGTATTGGACATGATTTGGGCTTATCGTACCACGAGAAACAATGTGACAGACGAGATCCCTTTTGAACTAATGAGAGGAAGAAAGGCTGGGACGAATTTCCAGCGTGGATGAGGACTGTGTTGGACAATTGCGTACTTTCTGGAAAGGAGGGCGTGGAGAATGGTGATGTGAGAAGGAAGTGTATTAAAAACGACAATGGTGGTGCAAGGGTGAGGTATCTTAGCAGAATCCAGAAAGGTGATTGGGTGAAGATCAGAGCCAAAGTAGGTATGTGGCAGAAATTTTGTGGCACATTCAAGGTAAAGGAGGTGCATCGTTTCTTTGTAGTATTGGAGAATGGTGAGAAGTGGAATTTGAGGAAAGTGGCAAAATATTGTGATGGTAATTCCGAACTGGTGGGTGAGGAAAATGGTTTGGCAAATGTTCAAAGTAGTAGTGAGTATGGTTGTAGCAGTTATATGCTTATTGATGATGATGCATTGATTCACAGTAAAGTGGATGGTGGTGTTGAAGTAGGACATACTAGTCAGGGGGAAATTTTACATCTTTACGAAGGACGCAAAGGAATCACAGAACTCCAGCCTACCTGGGGGATTATGTAAGATGATGCTTCTATATATCTGGGATGTCTTCCAAAATGGACAAAGTGCTTGGTGTTATTGAACATTTGTATCCGTGTCACATGGGTTTTATAATTTTTATTTTTATTTTTTTTGTTAGTTTCCATTTCTTTGTTTTTTCCGTGTTTGGGGGGGGGGGGGACTGGATTTTCGTTTATTGTTGTGAAGGGAAAATATGTTTTTGTAATGTTTTGAGATAGCGAATGTCGAATTTGGAGCGTCGGTGTGCGCGGAGTTCCCTTTACCGACAGTTACTCGGAATGGCTGTGGACAGGTAGGTACCTGCACAGGTTGGATTCTTTAATTAAGAACATCTGTCATGGCCTGTAACGCCTGTCCTTGGGGAATACTCGTATACAAAGAGACAATGTCCAAAGTCACCAAAAATTGACTATCACATCTAAAGTCTAGATCATCGATCATCGCAATAGCTTCCATGGTGTCTCTTATATACGCCCTTGTCTCAGTCACCTTAGGTTTCAAGAAAAAATCTATGTATTTACACAGGGGTTCCAGCACTGAACCACATCCTGATATAATGGGACGTCCCGGAGGTCTCAGGGGATCTTTATGCAGTTTTGGAAGGGTATAAATGGTGGGAGTCCTAGGATTCTTCTTATTCAAAAAATCATATTCCAAATCAGACAAAAAGCCATTGGTCAACCCCCCATCAGTCACTTTTTTTTTATCATGGTCACCACCTCATTTGTAGGGTTATAACTCAATTTCAAATAGCTCCCTATATCCGCCAGCTGTTGTGAATTCCCTCTAGACAGTGACACAAAGGGAGCTAGGGTGTAGCCTGCATATCCTGATGAGTCGTCTGGGCTAGAGTAGAAGGAGGAGTGGTCACTTACACCTGAAAGGGCTGTGCCTGCCCTCACACAATGCAGTCTCCGACCCCCTGGTGTGTGTATGCGGCCAGGCCTGGGCAAGGCAGGGCAGGATCTTGTCAACAACAGAGACTTTCCTTTTAAGTTTACCTACTTGAAAGGCGGAACTGAGTATAAGGAGTGAACCCCAAACCCCAGACTCTTAGAACACTTCTGGATCAAGAGGAACCTCTACCAAGGATAACAGCTTGAGAGCTGGAGGAGGAGTACTGCCCCTTTGCTGTGTGTGCTTTGCAGGGTTGGCCTGCAATTGCTGCTTCTGTCTTAAAGAGGGCAAAGACTAGACTTTGCTGGGTATCCTGCTAGTGAAGTTTCTCCAAGGGCTTGGAGTGGAGCTTGACTCTTGTTAGTAGTCTCAGTGACATCAAAGACTTCAGCTTCATCTGCCTACAGCACTGGGAACTGTGTTTTTTTTGCTGCAACAGAAGAAAAAACACCGCAATGCCATCAACAACTCCATTGCCTGCTCCGTGACCTGGCGACGCCACACAGAGCCGTGCCCTGCGTTGCTATCCAACCCTGGTCTCACTGACGCGCCACCTGACACAGTCACCGAACCGCTGCTTGCACTGTGACCTGTGGACCACGCACTCCGCATCGTCTTGCTCACACTGCAGCCTTGGCATCCCTGCCGCTGCCGCACCACATGGACACAGACGCCTCTGCCTGCACAGTGGCCTGGGGACACTGCTCGTGAGGCACAAGAAGCACTGTCCCATCCCGCAATACAGCCCCAGTCCTCTGACGCCAGTGCCATCAACCCCAGTGTCATCAACAGATGCACCTGTCTGCACTGTGACCCATCCACCCTTCCTGACGACAGCGCATCAGCTACGACGACAACGTTGCCTGCACCATGACCTTGAGACACCGCACATCACACTGCCCTCTTCACACTGCAGCCCTGGTCTCACGACGCTGCAGGACGCCGTTATGGAGCTGCCACCTGTACCATAACCTGTGAGCACCACACGTCGCTTCGTACCGCTTCTCATCGCAGCCCCGACTCCAGCGCTTCTAACAACGTCATTAGCCCGGAGTTCGATCTGCAATTCATGTGGCTTCAAGGGCCTGACGACCGCCAAACCGACCTCCGGAACTGACGCCAGTGACGCTGCACACCGGATCTCATTGCGGGGATCACGACGCCCTACGTTTCCAAGGTACTCTTTGCGGGTCTTCCCCACACTGTAGCTGTCCCGCGGCACCAAGGCGAGCCTGAACTGTTAGATTTGTTGTTCACGACGCTGTGATAGTCCCAGACGGAGCTGTCGACTTCAAGGAACTGTATTTTTAATTCTTTTAAAATTCATAGCTTTATTACTGTTTGTTGGATTTTTCTCACTTTGGTCTTGTTTTACACTGATAAATATTGGCTGTTTTTTAGAAAGTGGTATAGTGTCCTTTTGTAGTGTTTGGCCTTTATTACTGTGTGATATGTGCAAATGCTTTACACATTCCTTCTGAGATAAGCCTGACTGCTCATGCCAAGCTACCAAGGGTGTGAGCAGGGGTTATCTAAGCTGGGTATCTCCCCTAGCCTGACTATAGTGAGGGTCCCTACATGGACAGGGTGCAAACTGATTGCCAACTAGAGACCCCATTTCCAACAATTGCCATTCACAACCCTTGTGAGAATCCGGTGGCTTCATGACAAGATGTAGTTTTGTTGATTCTACTCAGTTGTCTTACGTAGTACATCCTTCAAATAGCTGAATGCACATATTGCCCAACATTTTGGAGTATTGTGCTCATGCACCTGTGGAGCATGAAGAAGTGAGTGCAGACCAATGATCGTGACAGCTGCCAAAAAACCTAAAGCGCCTGCCCAAGTGTGACCAGAATAGATGAGACAACTGGTGTTGAAGTTACATTATTTCTAAAAGTGATAGTGTTCATTTAATTCATACCACACAATAACTGTGTGAGGACTTTCAAACAATCAGAAGAAAATGACTGACATCACAAGTCAATAACAGAGTCTATGGCGTTCAACGCCCCTTGCTCATATTATTGGTAGGCCTGGGTGGAAAACTCTGCAAAGCTTGCGTAGTTTTTGGAGTTCAGGCACATCGTGCTACACGGAGTAGCACGGAGTTCCCGAATTCGGCACCTTCTGGTGTGAAGCATAGTCTTTTCCCAGTCACCCATGAGATTTGTTTTTGGCACTCACGAGCGAGCACCACTATACTCCCAGGCCACTAGTGAGAGCGCTTGAGATTTCACGACTGCTTTCTTGACTTCCAGCTGCGACAGCAACCAAAATAGTGCCGCTCGTGAGAGCGAATGGACCTTGAGTCGATTTCCTACTCAAGATCCATCTAAATCTAGCTAAAAAGAGGTTTTTTAGTGGATTTTCTCCTCCACTGGACCCATCAAGTTGTTTTTAGTGTGAGAAGCCTTATTACTTTTTCAAACAAGAAGAAAGTGCCCTTGAGACTCCATCTTAATGTTCCTTTCAAGCAGGCTCCACCCAGTGCATTGTCCATCTCCTGGTCACATCTCACTTGGATTTCGAGGTGGAAGGATCACTCCCTTTGTCTCCTGGATGTATACCTTTGGATGTAAGGACTTTCTTTTGCGAGTCAAAAACTATTGTATAAGGGTGTTGTTTGTTTGCTTCACCAGTAATTCTTTTTTTAATGTGTTTTTTATGTTTTATGGTGGTGGGTGGACTGGACTTTAAGTAGGGACTTAGGGTCAGATGTACCAAAGGGTTTTACCCATTCTGTCTCCACGGGAAAATGCGTTGGTACATATGGCCCCTAGTTATTTATTTGGCATTTCATTATTTGTTCATCTTTTGTGAAGGAAAATTGTTACACAACTCAGTACCTTTTCTCCATGTTTGTTACATTTGTAATATTCATTTATATTACAATGTGGCCTAGACTTTCAAAGGGCCATCTAGCCAGTAGCCCCAGTACTAGTAGTCATCAGTGCATGAAATAAAAATGTCAGTGGTATCTGTTTTTAAAACTACATTCAGGACAGGGATGGCATTGGATTAAATTAAAAATGTTGGCTATCATTTGCATTTGATTTTTTTTGGGGGGCAAAAAATGTTTATGTAGGGGGTAATATTTGATGGCATAGGAGCAGAGGATGTGTGTTGTGAAATTTGTATAGCTCCGTTTTTCGTTTTATGCTTTGCTGAATTAATGTTAATGTTTTCTTCAGTTTTACCACCATGCCTCCTTTTTTTGGCCAATGCGTGTGTGTGTTTGTCATCGTTTACCATTTGTCTTTGTTCTCCATGTTGTGTGGCTAGGAGCCATTTTGTGTAGTCTATGTTGATAGGCTTGCAAGTGTTCTTTGTGCACCATGCCTCCTTGTTTGCAGTTGTTGTTTGACCATGTGACTGGCAGACATTTTGTGCATCCAGCCAGTGTGTCTTTGCCATAGGCTTGCATGTGTTCTTTGTTTCCCATGCCTACTTGCTCCTTGCTGTTGTTCTTTGACCATGTAGCTGGCAGCCATTTTGTACATCCAGTCAGTGTGCCTTTGCCATACCCTTGCATATGTTCTTTGATCCCCATGCCTACTTGCTCCTTGTTGTTTGACCATGTGGCTAGTGGCCATTTTGTGCATCCAGCTAGTGTGTTTGCCATAGACTTGCAAGTGTTCTTTGTTCTCATGCCTCCCTGCTCGCTGTTGTTGCTTGACCATGTTGCTGGCAACCATTTTGTGCATCCAGCCAGTGTGCCTTTGAAGCAGGCTTGCATGTGTTCCTTGTTCCCCATTCCTGCTTGCTCACTGCTGTTGTTGTTTGCCATGCCTCCTTGCTCCTTGTGGTTTGAGCATGTGTCTGGCAGCTATTTGTTCATCAATCCAGTGTGCCTTTGCTATAGACTTGCCTGTGTTCTTTGTTCCCCATGTCTACTTGCCCGCTGCTGTTGTTGTGTGACCATATGGCTGGCTGTCATGTCTACTTGCCCGCTGCTGTTGTGTGACCATATGGCTGGCTGTCATTTTATTCATCTAGCCAGTGTGCCTTTGCCATAGGCTTGCATGTGTCCTTTGTTCACCATGCTTCTATGCTCCTTGTTGTTGTTGTTGCTTGCCATGTGGCTGGTGGCTATTGTGTGCATCCAGCCAGGTTCTTTTTGCCATATGCTTGCATGTGTTCTTTGTTCCCCATACCTACTTGCTCGCTGCTGTTGTTGTTTGTCCATGTGGCTGGCAGCCATTTTCTGCATCCAGCCAGTGTGCCTTTGCCATAGGCTAGCATGTGTTCTTTGTTCACCATGCTTCCTTACTCCTTGTTGTTGTTGATTGACCATGTGTCTAGCGGCAATGGTGTGCATCCAGCCAGTGTGTCTTTGCCATAGACTTGTATGTGTTCATTGTTTTCCATGCCTCCCTGTTCCTTGTTGTTTGACCATGTGGCTGGCAGCCATTTTGTACTTCAAACAAAGTTGTCTTTGCCATAGGCTTGCATGGGTAGATGTGATACGAGTTTAATAATGATATGCTTGGGGATCATTGTAGTATATGTATACTAAAAGAATATGATTCTGATGAACAATACTAATAGTATTTCCTTACACTTTTTGCATTTTTTATTTTGCACCTGCTTTCCTCACAATAGATTTCTTTCTTCATACCCGTTTATACAAACATCAGAAGTTATTGATCGTTGGTTTAATTTAAGTTTGTATTTTAAGTTTTTATTTAAATTTTGAATTTTTTATTTTATTTAAAGTTTCTATTTACATTTTCAAATTTAAGTTATTGTTTTAACTTTAATTTTTGATTGTTTCATTTTAATTGTTTTAATTTTTATTTTGGATTTAAAAAAAAAATCTTTTTGTATTCTTTCAATTTATTTAATTCTGCATTTTGCCTTGATCCATCCATCCACCCATTCTTCCATCCGTCCAGGAATTCCTCCATCCATCCACCATAGGCACACAGCTGCACTATAACATTCAGTTTCTTTAGGTGTATAATTCCTTTTTGTGCTGGACACCATAGATGCAGTGCACTGTAGACACATCAGCAGCATTTTCCCTGGAACACCTTACCTTGCCACCACAGTATTTTTAAGGATTATTCCATTTACCTATTCACCTCTCTCTGACTACCACAGGTGTCTCCTTTAAAATAGATGGAGATAAAGCTAAGAGCTATATTTGCACGTGGGTTGCCGGATTTGAAATGAAATATTATGGTGTGGTGCTATGGTTTGACTTTACAATGTTTGATTAAATTGGTGTTTATTACATAAGTTACCAACCACACTAATATTGCATTTGTCTGTACTATTTCAACCTGCAACAATGCCACATTTCACTGACAACATGTTTTTCTTGATTGGTTGCTTTTAGGTGCACAAGAGAAGAAGAGACATCACCCGCAGTATTGCCAAAGAAAGGCCTGTACAGGGATTTCAGTCCTCCAATCTATTCCGCTTGTGCAGCTTAGTGCCACTGCCAACTGAGAGCTTTAAAATGGCTCCAAAGAAAGTTTCTCCCAAAAAAGGGGTCAGTGAGAATAAGCAGCTTCCCACCAGCGGTGTGCTGACTGCAACCTTTTTTGGGAGACAGCCTCCGGGGAGGAACCTGGGAGCAGCACTCCCGCATCAACAGCACCACCTCAACCTAAGCCCAAGGTCATGTCTGTCAGTGAGGCAGCCACTGCAATCATGGCGACAACGATGAGCAGTGATGTGGAACTGGATTTGTCCCTTTTGCAAAGTAGTACCCAATCATTTCAGGAAACAGAGCAAAGTGGACAGCACCCGCATCCAGCAATAGTAGATCTTCCTGAAGTTGGAGCAGAACAGAAGGTCGAGCTTCCTGCCAAGCAAGAACCTCCTTTTTTAGACTAAATGGCACAGATTTCCAGCAAAAAAAGAGAAGGGCACTACTCCACCATCTTCTCCAAGAACCACTTCTGCTGATGATGATAGGGACATGGACTGGACCCCGGCAGAGTCGGGAGATGCCAGGAGAGGAAAGGGAAAAGAAAAGTTCCTGAAAGCTTTAGAACCATGGAAGGGGATGATGGGAAGGATGACGACAACAAGCCATTCATTGTGGAAGCTGGCACAAAGGAGTCCGACATTACTATTGAACCTGCTCCGAGGGATGTGACACAGGTAGCACTGCCAGCTCCCATATTTGTAAAGCCCCAGCTGAGAGACTTGCACCAGCCCCTACTCAGTAAAAATAGGCATTGCAGAGAGGCAATTGACAACACACTCACCTACCTCTAGTTCTTCTTCAGGTATTGGCAGTGGCACACTAAGAAAGTACTCCTCAGTTTGGGACTTTTTTACGCTTAGGAAACAGGAGAACATCGCAGTATGCTCAATTTGCCACCAGGGCCATAGCTATGGGGAGCAGTTGAGGGCTGGGCCTGCCTATAATAATCTTTGGCTCCCCCACCAAATGGCTGAGGCAGCTGGCATAGTCTAGAGATGTGGGAGTTCAAAAGGTGAATGAACAATGAAATGTCTTTAGATTTCATTTTTATTTTATTGCATTAGCTGCATTTTCCACAACAAGTTAAATATCAGGCTATGTCTTCTGATAAATTGCTGCGTGTTCTTTTAACAGTGTTCTTTGACTGCAAAGGGACTGGATTTTGTAAAGTGAACTGTTACAATCTCTCTGGGGCACAGATGTGGCCACTGGAATTATGCAGCAAGCGATACCTAAATTATGTAGAAATGTGGATTAAATTATGTGGCAAGAAAACACAAATTCTCTAGTTTAAAGCAGCATATTTTGTGATTGTATCACCTAATTATTTTCTAATTTTTACACATTAGTAATGTTAACCATACATTCACATCCACACACAGTTGTAAGTACATGAAAGGTAACCAGTCAACCATGGTGAATGAACTTCTACTGCACATCAGCATGTGTTACAGCATTTGTGGAACATTTTGAGCTGTTTGAGCTGAAACAAAATTCGTTTTTTGTTCAAATCTGCAGATTGTGCAGCAGATGATAGATTATATGCCAAATGCAACAAATCCATAATCATGCAGAAAACACCACAGCCACCACATTGCAGTGACAGTGCTTACAGGGAGTGCAAAATTATACTGGAGGGTGTCAATTTGTTTCAAATTCACAAACATGTAAATAGCTGTACATTACCTGTACAAATATTTCAGCATATAGCATGGGTTATGAAAGCACAAATGAAGCACATTTTGTTTTATAATGATGAAGTGTGATGGAAACAAAGATCAAAACAAATCTTGGTGATGCACCGATAATAAATATTGTAGTATATTGCACATTTTGTATAGTGCATTTTACCCCTGTCTGTGGCACTGATGTTCTTACATACATGTCAGAAAGCTACTCCAAATAGGGTGGTGTGTTTGGATGGGGTTTGCCTTTGTTTGTGATCCTATGTGGGGAGTGTTTCTTTGATGTGCATGATGACCAACAAGGTGTGGTTATTTTGTTATGAGTTGTACCAATGTGGTGGATGATGAGGTTTGACAGACACAGGTGCGCTGTTTATTTTTTTTCAGTAAATTGGCAGCTTTGAACAGCTCAGCAGGCCCCTTTATGGTATTCTTATGATTATAGTCTGCCTTCCTGGTTACTGAATTGTGTTGTCCAGTCCAAAATTTTGGGCAGATTGACTTACATTTCACACAACGCAACACAGAAAGGCAACTTGCTGTGCTGTATTGCATGAAAGGCAGAGAGCCAAAAATTTACTATATTTACGAAGATATGGCACATTTCTTCTATCTCCTAGTGCTGCCATACAATGTGCTGCCTAGTGCCAATGCAGGCACCCCAGGTTCACAGGAAGTATTGTTTTGGGGAATTAAGGGACACCTTCCTACCCAAAAATAATCCCTAAGGGCATATTCCTCTTTCTATGTGTACTGCATAATGCTGCAGACACTAGGAAGCAACATGGAGAAATAAATATTTTGCTTCAGTAACACCTCACTGGGGAAGACATAGCATTTTGATGCTTTGCCAGGTATATACCATGTGTGGATGCATGGGAACTCCCATTCCCTCCCATGGAACACCTTGGTAATGCTAAGCAGCAATATGCGCTGCCTTCCATTATTTTGTATTTACTGAATTACACAAAGCCATGAAAAGTGGATTTGCATGGCTTAGGAAATACCAAAAATGAGTTTACGATGGGCTGCGCCACAAAAATAACGCAACTCCATACAAAATCTTAGTAAATTAATAATATTTGGTAAACATTTGGGGTAGCATTTTTATTGTGAGGATTGTGGGGATGTTGGGTGGTAGGAACTTTATGGCTCATCACAGATTCTTGAATTTTCCTTCACAGAAATATGAGGAGATTCGATGATTTAGCCAAAGTTTGGTGTCTGCAGGGCTTTCTGGGTATATAAAGGTATTCACACAAAGTACCCCTCCCCAGACTACCCTAGGTAGCTTGTTTTCAGTATTGCCTGGGCTTGGCATTTTCCCTGGGTGCCGACCAAGCCCTGGGTTAAATACCGTAGCTACCCACATAGCAGGCATTGGTCAATTTGCAAAGCAACATCTTGATTTTTCCTTGTGTCTTAAGGGACTTAGGGAGCCTTTCCCTTCACAGGCTGTAACTCAGACACACAAATGGAGGACTGTTGCTATCAAAAGGACAGTAAGAATGCTATGGGATAGGACATTTGTGGATCCAGTATCACGGTCTGCTTTCACTTTCGTTTTGCTGTGTGACGTCAGTGTGCTGAGCAATACAGCAAAACAAAAAATCAAACTTGGGATTTGTGGGAAGCATTTCCCTCCCATGCCAGCTTTGATGTTAGAAAAGCAAATGTTTCGGGTGTTTTTATCAGAAACATTTCCTTTTCCAGTTCTGCCGAAGACATGTTGAAGTACACTATACTTTAAAAGTAGTGTGATGGATGTCAAGAGGTCGTCGTCTGGCCTAAAGCAGTTAAAATCTTCTAAAACCATGCAGCCTTATGGCCTGTGCAACATGAATTGACAACAAGATGGAGGGATATGATGACTACATTGCACTAACTTCTTTGTTTCATGATCGCCGAGGACTTCCCCAGTTCCAGGAGGTCCCCTGGAGGTGTGGTTCTGGGCCTAGGGAGCAGCAAAAAGCACAGTGGTCAAAGAAAGTTGGCAGGTTCTGGTAATGACCATGCACAGCCAAGAGAAAGTTTGTGGTCCCATATTTTGTCTAAGGAAATAAGGGCTAGAGAAAGAATAAATAATATTGTGAACTACAAAGTAGACAGAAGAGAAGATAGAGAGAAGACGTTCTGGAAAGGGAGAGAAGATTTTGAGTAATACAGGAGAGCAAATAGAAATATAAAAGAGAGCAGGGGAGACAGGGATGGTAAGATAGATACAGCCACAGTAAACAGAAAGGGGTAGTGGGGAAAAGGTTGAGAGAGGCAGCAGGGGCAGAGATTAGAAGATTGGGAAAGAATAGAGGAAGCAAGAATGAGCCTAAAAGAGCCAAATAAGAGCTAGGTACACCTAGAGAAATGGTGATAGGAGATTTTGGCCCAGATGTACCAAAGGATTTTACCCATTCTGTGTCTATGGGAAAAAGCTTTCGTACATATGGCCCTTTATGTGGTATTTATAGTTTATCATGCTATGGACAATACACCTGGCCCAAGTGTGACGATTTACTGGTGCAAAATGTCCCAGGTAAGATATCCTCCAGCAAAATAATTTTGAGTGTGGAGGCTGAACATCTACCGCCTGAGGTAAGATGTGTGGGAAGGAGGGCTCTGAGCAGAAGCCACCTTATATTTAAAAAAAAAAGAAATTGTAAAGCTTGCCATTGCACAAAGCTTGAACGTTTTTGAAAATAGACAACAGCCCACTTTACACCCTTCTACTTTAAATTTGATAACCTATCTGATAGAATTTAACATTGGATTGTAAATAGTTGTATGAGTGTGCTTTAATATGTACTTTAAAAAATCCACATATCAACATCAGAATATTGATGACAGAATATCGAGGGCAGAATATCGAATCCAAAATATTGACAGGTAAGTTAGTATAGCTTTTCTATTCCTTACTCTCTCTCTCTCTCTATATATATATATATCTTCAAGGTATGTAATTGTGAGAATGGAATAGTAAATCTATACTTGCCCATATGCACTTAACTTTCAATATTCTGTCCTCTGTATCCTTGAGCCACAATATTGTTGAGTTTAGAGCACAGATTTAATGTTAGGTCATATCTGAGGGCCATGCCCTCCTAAATATATATCTCTGGCTACGGGACTGTTTGCCCCACAAGTGTTTGTCGGGGTAAGCCTGGTACACAATATGGTACTGAAGGCCAAACGGCCCAAATGAAAAAACATCATGCGGTCCAGTGGGAGGAGTACCCTAAAAACATTGCTGGAAGTGGTTGTGATTTTGAAAGTGAGGAGAGCTGGAAACATTAGCTACAACTGGTCCAATCACAGTGGGAGGCGAGGAAAAAAGGGTAACATCCTCATACAAAGCAGCCTCGTCCCCAGCAGTGCGCCAGAATCACCCGTTTAGAGACCTCACAATGGCACAGGAAGACTCAGAGTCAGATGGAGACACCACGGCATACAGTAACTGCCCTGTGATGCACATTGAGTCTATCACCACCTACTTCTCGAAAGTCGCCCGTGTCAGTGGCCTGAGAAAAGAAGAAGCTCCAGGCTTCTGGAACATCATTTTTTGACAGGAGAGCCCTACGACCGCAACCACCCAATGGCATGGTTGTACAATGGGAAGCTGTCAAAAATGTTAGCGCTGAACCTCCTCCTTTTTTCTTTTTGATCGAAATGGAAGGTTCCAAGTCCTACCTATTTTGCCAGAGTTGCTGTTCCAGTGCTGCATTACAATGTGCTGCAATTGGTTGGACAAGCTTTACAGCTTTATAAATAAAATAAAAAGTGTTTCACTGGTGGCAAAAGTGAAACTCTGAGTCCTCTTGTTTTTTGCTCTGCCTCTGAGTCTTCTTGGTACACCCCTCATGAAGCTTACCTTCCTTCTGTCCTTCTCCTTGACCCTCCAATACAGTTTCTCTTTTACAATCAGCAGGCCTTCTCCTCTCCTGCATGAACTAAAGGCAAAAGATGAGCTTAGCACTCCTGCTTACCTACCGGACTGGTCTTGAGCCAGGCACCCAGGAGTGACAGACATTCAGAGGAGAATACAGATGTATAGCCCAATTTAGCATTACAGTATCATTTATCTTTTAACATCACATTTTTTTACAACTGGGTGGGTTCAATTCACTCTGCATTCCAATGCCAGATTACAGAATATTTGGAAATCTAATACATTTGGTCTCTGCAGCTGAAGTACTGTTTGCAGTGCATTTAATTAAACTGTTTCATACTCATTCATTCATTTCCTTCCAGAACTGATTGATGATGATGATGTGATGCTCATCACCCTGGTGGATGCTGATGTTGTGTTTGTCCTTGCCACACCCTTTCCCATCGATTCATCAAACCCATAACCCTCTCCTCCGAACTGTGTGATTTATTGAGGTGTGACTTAAGTTAATTTACACCAAGTAGATACCACACCTGGTGGGGCAGATGTAGTTAAATGTGACACCAACTCATGGAGTTCTATTAGCTGAGAAATAACCCACACCAGTCCCACTTACCCAGCCATGCATAAGTATGAACAAATGCCATTCCTCAATGTCAACAAATCATGTTATGTGGCAATAACTGACTTAACTTTGTCGACTACAGACTAGTACAAACTTTGAGTAAATTGTTAATGACATGAACATTTCATAACTTTGGTTTTCAAAGTCTCACCATTGTTCAGAATAATTTACTATTGCTAGTTTGAGGTATTCCTTGATATGTCATGGTGGTAGACATGTCAGTCTTTCTAAAGCTATAGTATAGATAAACGTATATATATATACATATAACCTAACAACTCTTGTTTTTTCTTTTAATCCACTTTTCTGTGATCCTTTTGATTAACAGTCGTAGCTTGCGCTACGTAGAAGGGGTGGTGCGGGTGGAGAGAAAGCGGGCTTAATGGGGGGATTACATTAAAAATAATAAACATAGTTAAATAAAAAAAAAACACTTACCTCCCCTGCTGCTCCATCAGCTCCTCCTCCTCCTCTGCAGTCACAGGCTTCCAGCCTACCCTTCGCCAATCCTGATGCTGCTCAAAGCAGCGTGATGATTGGCTGGGAGCGCCCCGCCAGGGCACTCCCAGGCAGACTGGGAGCCTGTGCAGGCTCTCTCCAGCCCAGCAACTTTGTTGCTGGGCTGGAGAGATCCTTGTGCACATGTGTGTTTGGCCGGCCCAAGACGACCGGCCAAAAACAAATGTGCTCTGAGGGGGAGTGCTGAGCACTCCCCCTCATTGCTCGTCACCCCGTGGCTCAGCCCCTTTTCCCCAAAAACGCAAATAAACTAAGTTTATTATCATTTTGGGGAAAAGGGTTGCAGCTGCTGCTGCTGGGGGGGGGAGGGTGGGGGCGACACTCCTCCACTCTTATGGAGCAGCCGCCCTGTTGATTAATCCTACAGTTGGAGATCAGATCAACTAGCTGGGAGTGGGACCTGGCTGTGATGTCTTCCCTGTCAGTGCATGCTTTGCTTCACTATGGACCGAGATGAAACACTCATGCACTGACAAAAATATCTGGAATGTGCTTCTTAGTCTAAAGAAGGTATTGACTGAATCACTCTGCAAGGTTCATAGAGGAGATTAGCATGCTGAAAGCACACATTTAAAAAGGGTCACAGCAATGTAATATAAACAAGTACAAGTGATTCGCCACTGCAATATATACAGCAAATGTGTATATATGTATATGTGTGTATATATATATATATGTATATATTACAAAATTTAATGTATATATGTCAGAACGCAAAGCAGGTAACAAGAATAAAAAATGCATCACCAGGAGGCACGGGCAAATCTGCATCATCTCCCTCCTAATCAGCATCAGACGTCCAGATCCCAGAATCGATCGTGAAGAGCGAGAGATCAATTATTCTCACAGTAAGGATGACACACCTCAGCGTCCTGAGCATGTTCGATATCTGAGTCACTCCCCCATCCATCCTGGTCTCAGCCTCTTATATACTTTAAACAAACAAGAGAGGAGAATTCTAGAAACCTCCTCCCACTCCATAAGTTTATTATAAAAAAAATGCTGGCTACTTCAGGTCAGTTTTGAAAAGAACACATCGGGAATTGGCCAAGATCCCAAGGTGCCCTCTTTCAAAACAAAACCATTCTCTGCTGTACCATAAACATCATTCTAGTACATTCTTATCAGACTCATAAGCCCTTGGTGAGAAAGAACACACAAACACGCAGAATAAAAACATGGACATAAGCATGGAAAAATACTTGCAGCTTTTAACGTGGCGGTGGCTAATGCTAAAATAAAGTCAATAGGCAAAATGAAGTTGGTGGTCACTAATGTAACGGTGTGCTGCTAGGCTAAGTGCAACGTGGAGTCAGTGGTCAAAACATCATTACAGCGCACTACCAGTACCACAAAGAAGGCACCTTGGGAAACCCTTCAGTTAGGTGTTGGAACTTGGAAGATTGACAGAAGGAGCAGCCACCAGCCATCACTTTATCTTTGCAGGTAAAAGAACTATGGTGTGAAGTGACCTACTTTTCTCAGTATGGAACTAACTTGCAGTTGAGGTAAGTGCTTGCTTGTTTTTCTATGTTTATGTAGGCAATATAGTGTATGACGGCATGCCCTTTTTAACTGGCATGCATTTAGAGAAATATAAATTATAAAGACAGACTGTGCGCAAAAGGCGTAAGTGCAAAGTTGAAAGTAGAACACAAAAACACTTCAGACATAAACAGTGTAAAGTGGATTACACAAATGTCCCCTTTATTAACATATAAAAATATAAATAATAAAGTGTAAAACCCACCCTCTCCACCCTGATTATGCCCACCCTTCCCACACCTTTACTCATCCCTAACCAATGTCCAATATAAAAGTTCAACTCCAATGTCCAAAAAAGCCCTTCCAAAACTCCCACCCTCTTCACCCACAACAACTCCCTCCCTCCAAAATAAAAATTAAAAAAGGGCAAAAAGGGGGAACTTTCAATGAGGGTCTCAAGATGTTGGATGTGGCCCTTGAGGCCAGCAGATGGCTCACTTGTGCTAGCTCACGCAGCACGCGGCAGGGGTATAGCCACTCTGAAAGTGGGGGTGACATGGGGACAGCATTGGCGGAGGTCCGACCGCCATCGGCGAGTCTGGCGGTCTTGTGACCCCCATACTCTTAATGGGGCCCTTTATGTTAAATTACATAGTGACAGTATAAGTACATTGCTACTGGTCCCCTAGGACCAATTGATTTTTAATGTGATGATTATGAAAATCAGTCACAGGGAGGGACATGATTACAACACAAGCCACGGAAAACCACTGACTTGCTAATAGGAGGCAGCACAATAGTTAAAAACTGCTTTTTTCTGGTAAATGATTTCCTCAAAAAACTAAACCACATAGACACTTTGTGTGCAAAAAATAAAAAGAACTATGTTTAATGAGTAAGGCATCATCCACTATGGAGTACAAGTATTATATTCTTGTGCTAAATGACCAGGAGCGTACGAACCAGCGCTTTGGGTACAAATTTGTGACTCTCTGCAGTCTGCAGCACGGGCAGCAGCAATGGGCAAAACATTATCTTTGATTCCAATGGCCCTGTTCTTCCCCAAATGCCTTTCAATTCTACCCTGACTACATACAATGATTGTATGTCACACACACCATGTCTAACAAGCTGACAATAGATATCCTGTCTTGCTTAAGTAGACAGTGGAAAAAACAATGCACTGCAGTACAGGGAAAGTAACAAGATATATAGATTTTTTGGGCACGTTCGTCACAAAGTATCCCATCCACAAAATATTAAATTACAGACCCTTAATCCCACTTTAGTTCCTGGCCTAACCCTCATACACAATTTATTTACATCAAATCCATTCACTTGTCAGTAAGTGAAGGAAAAGGAAATGAAATGAGTTAGGAACTGATTTAGTTTGGCAGAGGAGTTACTCTGTCACAAACATGACAAGTATTCCATCCTCCGTATTACAAATTGGAAAATAGCGAACCAGATATCCGTAACATTTGTGACTGCGTAATCCCCTCTGCCAAATCAGGCCCTTAGTCTGCTGCAGGAGGGTAAGGTACAGGCAAAAGTCTGGGTAGGTTTGATAGAGCTTATACTTAGATTACGCACAGATTTAGTGTGACTGAGTGGTGTATGACATAGTTCTCAAAGGGAACAGATTATCTTTTGGGCCAATGCATGACCAAATTACTGATGTGCAAACTGCACCAATGAACACCGGAAATGGTGAATATTTTAATATACAAAAACTCTGTAACAAACAAAACTGTAGCTTTGTAAATGTCAAATAGTGATAAACAGCTGACGTTCTTTTAGTATTTCGGTCAAACTGTGTCCTTTATTCCTATTCTTTCACATGTATTCTTTTTTTTGCTATTAAGGTCTCTCCGTGCAGTGCTGAGTCTCAGCATAGCCCTCATGGTTAATAGTGACATAAAGGGGTCACATAGACCTTGCTTTACTGGTGGGTTACATGTGGCCTTACTTTATTATCAACTTCACGTTTTCCTTGAGTCTTGAAGTTGTAACTTATGCACTTGTCATTTCAGTATGCATAAACCCTCTTACATTACTTTCCATTCCATAATATGAAAAAATTACAACCAATTATTAACAATTAAGAACATCTCAACAAAATGATGAAGGAGGACCACCCTTGTATTTATGATATTTAAATTTAGATCAAAATGTCTTATGATCGTCAGTGCCAGCAAGCTCTTAACAGTACCAGTAACAGTCAGATTCAGTCGCCCAAGCACAAAAAGTTGATCTGGGGGTACCATTATCTGGCAAAAGCCAAAGGAATTCTGGAACGATCACATTTGCAGAGGAAACCTGAGTGTATCAGAAGGCTCCCATTTGTGTGCTCATTTTGTAGATCTAACACAAGTTAAGTTTATCTACAATTACAAAGTGATACAGCGATATTCCGAATTCATGACCAGCGTGTCTCTCACTCCTTTTCCGAACATATTATCCAGTAACCACTTATTCTCAAGGCTAAATCTGAAATCATAGAATCGACCACTTTGCTTCCCTTGTGCTTTGCCAACATGGCTGCTCTTCTAAATTTAAATCTAGAGGGTTTTAGTGTAGAGCAGACAAAAGGCATGTAAGCTTCGGGTCTCTGTATACGATTGCCAAAAGACCAGTTCCGCCAATGCCTGTCCAATTCTGTATGAGGTTTAACCAGCTCTTGAAAATGAATGTCTCTGGTAAACAATGACCAGATCATGGTGCAAAGTGTAATCCTGCGAGTGTTTTTTTGCAAGAAAAGAACTACAGGCTTAGTCCAAAAATACCGTACATGGAGTCAGGTCTGCACAGGACTGCTGTAAGACTTCCTCTTGCAGCTAGTACGCTTTATTAGGCCCATTTCCCTTCTCTACTCCTGCACTGTAGTGGGCTTTCATTGACTCCAACAATCTGCTGACCTAGTTGACATGTCTGCACTGAAAACAACATAGGTAACTCTCAAATGTGTACCTTGGTTTTACCTGCCCGTCCACTGTTTTAGTCTTCCGGTGCATTATAGGCCTTGTGATTTGATATTTCAAAGTTAATCTGGTACATCACAATTTTAGGTTGCAGTGCACAGATAAAAAAATTCTCAAAGCATTATGATCATTGTAGCTTTTCATGTGATAAAATGTGTCCTCACAGTTTGGGAAGCGCAACTCCTGCCCTGTATCTCACTCTTTGTTTGAGCTCCTCAGATGTAGGTACTCTATCACAACCTAATATCTGCTACGACACAAGGGGCCAGGGGCCAGATGTAGCAAAATTGGAAATCGGAAGTCGGTATGGGGTCGCAAAGACCCACCTCATTAATATTAATGAGGTGGGTCTCAAATTGCGGCCCCATACCGACTATGGGCACTCGCAAACATGGAGGCCTGCTGTAGACCTCCATGTTCGTGACTGCTTTTAAATAAAGCCGTTTTTTTTTTTTTTAAAGTGTAGCCCGTTTTCCTTAAAGGAAAACGAGCTGCACTTAAAACAAAAATCCGAAACCTTTAGTTTCGGTATTTTTTCAGGGCAGGTAGTGGTCCCTTGGACCACTACCTACCCTGAAAAAATAATTTGTGGTCCATTCACAAAGGGGAAGGGGTCCCATGGGGACCCCTTCCAATTTGCGAGTGGGTTACCATCCTCTTCAACTGCGACACCATTTGCGACCGCATATAGGAAGGGAATCGCAAATAGGAAGGGAACACCCCTTCCTATTTGCGATTCGGAAATGCATTTTGCGAGTCGGTCCCGACTCGCAAAATGCATTTCTGCATAGGAAAATGCGATTTGCGAGTCGCAAACGGCAAATTTTGCCGTTTGCGACTCGCAAATCCTTTCCTACATCTGGCCCCAGATGTAGCAAAGTTTTGCGAGTCGCAAATGGCCCGAATCGCTATTTGCGACTGTGCAAAATCGGAAATGGGATGCAACAACCCCATTTCCGACTTGCAAAAAGCGATGCGAGCCGTTAGCGATGCGACCCCATTTTGCGACCCGCAAATAGCAAGTCGCAATTTGTGAGTCACAAACCTTATGCAATTGCAACTCGCAAATTGCGACTAGTCACAAAAAGCCCAGTTTGCACTTGCAATTTACCACTAACTCAGAGCAGGTGGTAACCATTACCAAAGTATAAAAGGAGTCCCAGAAGGCATCTGGGTTACTCAAGATGGCGGAGATATACCTGATAGCAGTGAGGAGGAGAGTCCACGCCGCCCAGCAGAGGAGGAGGAGGGGCCACAGACAGGAGAAGATATATAGAACAAGGCAGACTCTTTTTCAGCAAACTGAGGAAGAGATCTATGACAAATACCGCCTTAGCAGCGCAGCCATACTAGAATTAATTGATTTACTTAAACCACAGCTAGAACACCAGACTCTGCGCGGCTGCGCCATCCATACGCATGTACATGTGCTATGCTCACTGCACCTCTTGGCCTCAGGGAGCTATCAGGGGGTCATTGCTGTGGCAGGTGGGGTATCTCAAAGTGCAGTGTCAAGGTTCCTCAGGGCCTTCCTAGATGCCTTACTCACACACAGGTCTCACTTCATATACCTACCAAGGAATGAGGCAGAAATAAACAGCACCAAGCTGGACTTTTACCGCATTGCCAACTTTCCCCATGTCATAGGATGTGTAGATGGGACACATATTCAAATATGCCCCCCTGCAAACCTGGAACATCTTTTCCGCAACAGAAAGTGTACCCACTCACTGAATAGTCAGGTTGTTTGTGACGCCCATTATGTCATCACTGACATTGTAGCTAAGTTTCCAGGCAGTACCCATGACTCCTACATTTTCAGGCACAGTGGGATACACCAACGCCTGGAACGTTGGGAGTTTGGAGACGGATACCTCCTAGGTAGTGCTGCATACACCTTGCAGATATACAGACAGGTCACTGTGCACACCAACCAGGACTTTCTAACAGTGTGATGTTTGTGCCCAACAGGTGACAGTGCATATGTTCCAAGGCCATGGATTATGACTCAGTTTTTGACACCCAGCAATGAATGTGAGAGGCGATACAACAATGCACATAAGAGGACCAGGAACCTTATCGAACGCACCTTTGGACTCCTGAAAGCAAGATTCAGATGCCTCCACCGCAGTGGAGGTGCCCTCCAGTATACCCCCATTACAGAATTCAAAATTGTGGTCGCATGCGCCATCCTTCACAACATAGCCACCCGACGTGGGCTACCTCTCACCCCTGCAGACCCAGATCCTGATGATGAAGAGCAAGAGCAACCACATCGCCATCATGGGGATCGGAGTATAGCTAATCAAGGCAGACTGAGACGGGAACACATCGCAAGCCAATACTTTGGAAGGTACGTGTCAACTCCAACCATACTCACCTATTGACCAAAAACTCCATTTGTTAAGTGGAACAAAAAAACAATTTAATTTGTGCAGAAATAGAACTATTTACAAATAATAACTGTTCATGGTCATCTAAATGCAAACCATGCATGGGGCACATTGATGTCATGTGCCACATCAACAGGGACAGGGTAATGTCTATGTCCTTCGGCGGCCCCTGCCAGCCTGGCTGGTCCCTGGTGCTTCTGCTGTGCTCTGCCTGGTACTGGTACTCCGGAGCACCCTAGTGTCAGTGGCAGAGACACTGCTCACTGTAGAGCCCTCCTCGCTGTCCTGGGGTGTTTCCCCTGTGCCCCTGGACAGATGCCGTGCCTCCATTAAGTCTATCACGTGTGTGATACGTCCCAGGCCCCTAGCCACATCTCCAGCAAAATGGCCCATTTCGACCTGGAGGCCAACTGTCCTCCTCGACAGGCCAGTGGTGTTCACAGCCAGTCTGCCGATGGATGTAGCCATCCTATCTAGTCTTTGTAGGAGCTGACGGTCCCTGCGCCGCCCACCCTCGGCCTAGGCCAGTAGTCCTGCCGCCAGATCCCTCATGGACAGGGCTAGGTCCCCAGTGTTTGTGGCAATAATGTCAATTCTGGAGTTCAGATGCTGCATGCTGGCCTCGTTATTTCGGACAAAGCGGTGCAGCACACCACTAATCCTCCCTAATATGTTATTTTGCAGGCGCTGACCACGCAGCAGCTGTGCCTCACTGTTGCTGGGAGGTTGACGGCCGGACGCAGCGTGCAGCCCTGATCTCCTGTACCTGCGTTGCCTGCGCAGCGGTGGCTGCCCTGTGTGTTCAACTGTATCACTCCTGCCTGTTGCTGGCGCAGCCTCCTGGAACACAGTTGCAGCAGGTGTGGACATTTCAGGGATGATGTTGGCCGTGCAGGTGGGAGTGCTGGCGGCACCTGAGCTGTCATCATGTGGCTGGCTGCTGTGGGTTGTGGTGGTGTCTTGTGGGAGACCTGTGGGACATGGGGAACAGACTGTCAGTGTCTACTATCTGTTGCACACTTCCTAATAAACAATTGCCTATGAACTGCCTACTTGACTACATTTCCCATAATGCATCATTCTGGTGTTTGCTACCCTGAAATGGAGCTATCTTGGTTGAGCATGCCCCTGTCTACATGGTGGGTGGGGGTATGGCATTGATAGGGGTACAGGCATGTCACATGGTACTCACCGGTTGATGTGGTGGGCTCTGAGGTGTCCAGGTCTCCAAATCCTGACACTGCCTCCTGCTCCAGGGTCTCCTCCACCCTTTCTTCCAGGGGTGTGGGTGGTGGTACTGAAGATGGTCCCCCTCCTGTGCCTTTCATCTCCCGGAGCCTTTCAGCCACCCTCTCCTTGGTCCAGGAGCGGAGGTCATACCACAGTTTTTTTATTTCTTCAACACTCCTGTGGCTCACCCCCAGGGAGTTGATTTTTTCTTGGATCTCCTGCCACAGTTGTCTTTTGGTGGCTTCTGGCACTTTGAGGGCTGCCTTCCCAAATAATTTGTCATAGTGCTGACAGCATTCATCTGTCAGCACCTCCAGCTTCTTCTCTGAGAATTTAAGTTTTCTCTTCCTAGGAGTTCCTCCCATTGCAGCTGCTGTTTCTCCTGTGTGCAGTTCAGCAGTTAAAAAGGGTGTGGTCCTCCCTCCTCCCAGGTGTATTTGTAAACTTCCTGGCTGTGATGTCATCATCATGTGCCAGGAAGTGTTTCCAGAGTGTTCTGGAGTGGTTTCTGGAGTGTTCTGCTGCACCTGTAAGCAATTTACATGGTACTCGCAATTTGCGACACCCACTTGCAAATTGCGAGTTCGTTTTTTGCACGGTCGCAAAAAGCGACCTCGGAATCAGCGGACTCGCTCTCTGCGTTGCGACTCCGGGTGCGAGTCGCTATTTCAACACTGACATTGTACCTGCATTTCAATTTGCGACTCGCAGAGTCGCACCTACTCGCAAATTGCGAGTCGCAAAATTTTTGTTTCGTACATCTGGCCTAAGAATACGAATCTGCGGATGTGTCACCATCTACCGCTAGGAAGACACATTTTAATCTAACAGCCTGTGCTTTCGTATCAGCGTCAGTGAGTTTCCCAAACAAGCCTACTGTTTCTGTATCTGCAGAACAGAACAGGCTCAGGGAGCAGGTCCCACTGTAACCTAATTCTCTTTCCTCAGGCCTGGCTGGGGCCCTGTTTAGATAAAGACAGTCCGGAAACAGCCAGCACACGGATACTGGCTGTTAATGACTTGTTTCTTAAACAGTTGCCTACCCTGTTCTAATCAACTTGTCAACACGTACTCAGTGGAGCACCACTGCCGTTACTGGGATTCCATACTATATTGGTATTGTAGCAGAACATATCAGCAGGTTGCTATATATTTAATGGGACAGTCACTGCTTCTCAGCAGATCTGTCATATTCTTCTCACCGATCTGTCATACTCTTCTCAGCAGACCTAACATACTCTTTAATGAGACATTAAAGGTTTGCTATACATTTAGTGGGTCGGTGCCAGCACTTCTCAGCAGGGCAGCTTATCTTTAATGAGACTTTACCAGTAGTTGGTAGCAGAACTGTTCTAACTTTAATTTGATGATACGATCATCTCAGCAGGGAGCCAATACTTGTAATGTAACTGTACCAGGCGCGTTTCATCATGACTTCTATACCTTTAAAGGGATGTTACTCGCACTTATCGGGGTCATTTGACTTTTTCATAAAATACTACCAGCATTTTTCGGGATAGCTCTTAACACTATTATTGGGATAGTGGCAGCATAGTTTAGTAGGGCTGATGTATTTTTACTGGTACAACAGCATCTTTACTCCACAGCAATAACATACTGTAGGTAAGACTGTGCCAGCATTCTTCAGTAGAGCTGCTAGAGCTGTAATGTAGTACACGCACTTCTGAAAGGTTCTCTGAGAACTAGGGTAGCAGCATCACGGTTTTTCCATCTCAAGGGGGCTGGGAGAATGAATGTAGATTCTTTGCAGGTTTGCATGTTTTCAAGTGAGTCATGACACTTATCCATACACCTGACATGTCTACTGATCAACTGTGGAATGTGCACTAAACTTCTCCCTGGCATGCCCAGGATGGACGGATGCCAGGCAGGACGTGACAGCACACCTACTTTACCTAAGCCTCATAGAAGCAAACGGCCAGGATGAGTGATCTTGCCCTCTGATGGCTCAGAAGTCACATGGCCCTGCGGCGCCAGTGCTGTAAGAAGTTGGCAGGACTGGAATCTTGCTGGATGAGGTGCTTGAATCCTTGGAATGTCCATGACGTAATGTAGGATTGTTATGCGCCAGCTTAGCATTTGCCTGTCATGCTTCCTCTGACTTATTATTGTATCAAGGAGATCAGCTGATTCCGAGATACGAACGGTGGCTTGCAACCACATAGATTTTCCATTCACTCCATGGGGGTTAAAATCACATTAAAGCAGCATGGCAGGTAGTGGAATGGATGCGCATGGTTTTAAACCACTTGGATGGGAATGAGTGCTTGACTTTAAGGATTTTTTTTTTTTATCAAGGTGGTATGAGCATTGCCGGAATAACTGTTTGGATATGTCAGAGTACACAGTGCTTTGAAGTGCCACTACAGGCCACCCTTACCCTTGAACACCGAGATCAGATATTATGCAGACACTCTAAAAGACAGAATCCTCCCATTGTCTACATATCATTTTGTAAGTGCTGAGTGCCGAATAGTGTCTATTTAACTATTAGATAGTTAAAAGGTAATTTGTCAGAAAACTAAAGAGTGTTATCAAGCAGTCCTGTTTTGTACCCATCCTCTCTTCAATTATCCTTGTTCCAGTTACAACTCTAACCATCACTCTCTTGATTAATGAAATCCAGTACTCCATATTATTATATTTAAATCTTTAAACAATTTCCAGGCAAATATACACATCGCATTTCTGAAATGCTTTGTGATTTGGTGAGAACATTAATTATTAGGGTGTTTGTTTAAATGAATGAAACCATTTAATGTTCCGTTTTTTGGCCAGTTCATATTGTGTGTATGTGGCCTGTATACCTTAACTTAAGGATGTGTTTTGGGGGACAGTTTATATGCAGGAATATACATCTTGGAAATTGTTCCAATAATTAGAAACAAGAATAATGAATTTATATTGGAAGTGGAAAAGTCTTTGAACTGAAGTTTTAGAATCATCTCTAAAATATATCTGGTTTAAAACTACCTGTCTTGTCTTTTTACTGTGTGTTTACTCAGACAATATATAATATGGATATGTAGATGAGACTCGGGATGATACTTAAACCTTGGCAGAGGTGGCCTCCAAGCCACCAATTAGAATGCAGACATTGCCAATCAGGCAGAGGTTTACCCATCACCACTCCCACTAGTCGCCTGCCAAATGCCTAGCAAAGAAACCGATGTTAGTAATGAAATAGACTGAAATAAACATACCAGTAATTGAGGAACTAATTACACATACAGATTGTAATTGTAAATTGTACTTGTAAAGGGCTTGCTACCACTGACAAGGTATTAAAGTTCTTTGCAGCAAGTACCACTCCGGAAACTCTGATTAGTGTTTTATAGATAGTTCAATAATAGTTCATAGATTAATAGGGAAACTATTAGGAGACATAGATCAGTGTTTCTAACAGTGCACTGAAGTGTGATGCCAAACAAGTAGGTAAAATTCAAGATATATGTATTGAAAAATACAGTGATCTGTTAATGTAGGTTAATGTATGGAAAAGTTAAGTAAGTTGGCAGAGGTTTAAAGACTTAATATCATTATATGAAATTGTGGCTAGTGTGGGTATCTTCTTAATTTTAATGAAGTTTGTTGGTGTTGATTTAAAAAACCCTGTTCTGAAGACAAAGAGTAAGATGGTACGCATGCAATCACTTGCTATGATAAACAATATACATAGTAGGATATCAGTCACTACATTAAAATGTTTATTAATAGGCATAACACATACTTTAATTGATATATCCTTAAGTGAAATGATGTAACATTGTGATTGCACAGAGTATGTTAATTTGCAGTCAATTTTAAATTATCTCATGATCTGCATAACACGTATTACACCTGTTACTGCTTCCTTTTGCAAAAATGTATTAAAAAAAGACCAGTCATTAAAACAGCTTTCCATCCTGATGTCACTGACCCTCGTCACCCAGCTTCCTCTCTATACATCTGCCTTTACAAAGAACAGCCTCAGTTCAGTGTATTCTTCCAAAACTGTGAGGTTCATTTAAAGAACTTTAACACTTAGGGCGTAATTACAACTTCAGTGGACGGTTTACACCGTCTGCGGAAGTCCCGACGGGCAGGTGGCTGCCAGTGCGGCGCCTTCCCGCGGGGCCTATTACGAGTTCCCCGCTTGGTCACAGTTTCTGCCTGCTGGTCCAGCAGGGAACAGCCTACAATTTTAGCTCGGTTCATGTTTGAGCCAGCAGCAATGTTGCAGTGCGTAGGGTGCAGCAGCACACGTCGCACTTTTCACTTTCTGCAGTGCAGACAGTGAAAAGCGTGACAGAGCTCACCATGGGGGCCCCTGCACTGCCCAGGCCAAGTGCCTTGTCTCTGCCAGCCTTACACAGCGGGGCTACCTCCATGTAAAAGGTGGCAGAGATGGGGGTCGTAATCCCCAGGGCAGCGATGTCCAGGAGGATTAGAACTGCCAGCACCGCCAGTCCCACCTGTGGAGGAAAACTGGTGGTGCTGGCGGTCCGACCATGGCGCAACCACCGCAGTTGTAATATGGCGGTCAAACCACCGCTCTGGCGGCAGTCAAACCACCACTGCGACCCTGGCGGTCTAAGGACAGCCAGGGTTGTAATCAGGCCCTCAATCTTCTATTTCCATTGTGATTCTACCTCCTTTAAAGCAACTTTATAACTCCAGTTTTCAGGCACACATACTTCCCTTGTACCTAAGAGAGAACCTTTGGTTCTCATATTCCCTCAACTTTCAGTAAGCTTGAGTACCCTAATTCCATTTTATATTTATCTGTGCCCACTTTAAAAAACCTTGTCTGTTCTAAGGACACTTACTTTATCCCTTCACCCCGTTATAGTACTGCATTGCACAAGTGACGTATGATCTTTTCCCATGTAGAGAGTTCTCTTTCAACAAGAGACATTGTTCTGACTTCAGTTTCTCATTGCCTTCTGTCCCTTTGAGAAATCTACTCACCCCAGTTTCCTCTCCTCATATCACCCCTCCCATTTATAAAGACTACTCACCATGCCTCACACCACTTTAGAGAGCCATAGTACTACACCAGCTACTGTCCCTACCACTCCATCTTCCACTCCTCTGTATCACTCAGGTTCATCATAAAGCCTCAACACTCCAGATTCTATAATCTACGTTGCCTACCTCTTAAGAGGACCTACTTATTCATATCCAAGTCTACAATTATTTCATTACTTCAAAGAGCATCATCACTGCAGATTCCACTCCATATATGGCCTTGCTCTTTAGGAGAGACTCCTCACCATAGTGACTTCAGCATGACGTTGTAGCTCTGTATAGCATCTGTACCTCCCTGTACATTTTCATCTTTCATCTGAAAATGTATTTGTTCTACCGTTAATGTATGGTGTCTGACCCACAGAAACAACCAAAGTCCCACCAAAGTCCCAAATTCTCCTAGCAATGTTCTCGAACAGTGTTGGACTAGGGGCATCAAAAGCCAAGGCTTATTTTACCTTGTCTACAGGCACGTCTATGCACTGATAGTTTATTGCACTTCACAGATGTAATGGCCTTTGGTTGCTTTTTCTGATAAATAACAATTCAGTGTAGTGACTTTTTGGTTCTGCCAAAGTTCTGTGCGATTTATCCTTAAGGGTGTGACCTTGTTCAATGCTTTAGGATTGAGAGCCAGTTTGATGGTATTCTGTTGCATGTTTGAGGTGTAGACTTTTTCTGTATCTTGGACGAGGTCTCCACGAAGAGTTGTCATTTTCACACCGTTTTGCAAAGGGCTTATAATATATGACTGAGAACCCTGCTTCAGTAATGCATGCCTACAGTACTGTACAGCTCTACTAAAGGGCCAACCAGTGAATGTCCCTCTGTTCCTTCACCCTGAACCTCAGCAGGAACTTAAGAGTAGCTGCTTTCCTTTCGACTGGCTTGGCAGAGAATACACATTGATTCCTGCCAAACCATCTTGTCTTGTTTTACCTGATGAAGAGACAATAAAAAAGTTGTCTTCACTGAGTGGCCAGGGCAACTGAATGATGTAAATTAATAGGGATTTAGTTCTGTATCAATTTGTTCTAAAGAGTACATAAAAAAGGTCCTTACAGAAATTCTAGGATACCTTGGAAATCCTCTGTCACCTTATCCTGGTCAGCCTTCCTTCTGACATGCTTTATGCACTGCCTGCAGAAATGCCAACATATTAGTCTTCTGGGTTTACTCCATAGTTTTACCCTGACTTTATACACCCCAGCTTCTACTATCAGGAGTGGCAAGTGTTTGGGTCGTCAGGCCATGGCTTAGGGGGCAGAGGTGTTGAGGGAAGGCGGGGAGTCCTACAGTTGTTGGCAGCTGATTATAGTTACAGGCACACAGATTTTTTTAACTGCACCCCAAAAGGGTAGAGGTTCTACATCCCTCTCTCCTAAAATATCCATGCATTCCTACATACAGTACATGGGCAGTCTTGTTTTTCCCTTGGCATGTGGTGAAATGTGTGATGTTTTGTGTGAGGTTGGTGTAGGTCCAGTAGACTGCATACAGGGTGGATGTTATCTTTTGAGATGCTGGGGAATCCTAAAATCATACTCCCCATAAGACACGGCAATAACATGCCCACATGTGGGTCGGTCTATAAGGGAGGTTGTTAATCCCTCAATTTCATGAGGCAAAATGTCCCAAGATAAAGTGCAAATCAGCATAACAAAAATACAGACAAATAAGGAAGGACAGACTCAATAAATGAGTTCTAGAGCAGAATTCAAAAAGTAAAAAGTTTATAACAAAAATGTAAAAGGTACAATAAAGGCATTGTAACATGCAGTGGCATAACGTCATTGATATGGTGACTCACAGTAATAGGGCAATATAGAATGAGCAAAATCAAATATTCTAAGTCCCAGATGGGCAGCAAAATCAAAAAGAAATCAGATAGCATAATTAGTAGCATCAGAAATTTATTTGACTAATCCCCAAAACATGAAGGTTTATGTAGGGGATCTTCTCATGCACTAACATTGAAAGTGCAGATTCATCCTCATATGTGCAAAATAATGACAATTTCAGCAAATCAGATAATTGAAAATCAGAGTGCTATACTAGCTTGCCTCCTAAGCACTATCTGACTACATGAATTTTGATTCAGCCCCCCGATATGCTAATGTCATCCAGAGATAGCACAGCAAATTAGTCACAAAATAACAGTAAACCACTATGAATGAATGCAATACTGCAAGGAGATAGAAGAACCTTGTAGGAAGTTACATTGCTGAGCTCACGTTAGAGAGGCTTTGAGAAAGTCATTTGGAAATAAACAACCATGACTTGCTTGAATATGTGCAGCAGAATTAATAAACAGTGAATGTGACATGATAACACATCTATTTTGAAGAAGATGGCGTTGAGGCCTAACTGAGTCCTAGTTAGAATAATCTAAGAAAATTCACTTTAACCGGTCCTAGCAAAACTGTTTCAAACACAATAACATCATTTTTGTACACTACTAGATTTGAGTGTGGATCACTATTCTTCATATTGTTAACAATGCACGATTCTATTAACGCCCAAAAATGAACACGCTGTGTTAAGCCGGTGTGTACTCCTGCAGAAAATGGTGATTTCCTTGTACACCTTCCTTCATGCCATTTGACTTTCATTAACATGAATCATGAGGTGTCAGGAGGGCTGTGGAGATCTGCATTTGATTCCTTGCCATCCAGTTTTATGTCAGTGTGTCTGAAGTTTTCTCATCTTTTTTCAATGTTGTGCTTAGAGTTACCTGGCAACTACAGGGTCTTTCCTCCGAGCTTCTGCTGTGCTTCATCTTCCTGCACCAAATGCCTAGGAATAGAAAAACAAATAAAGAAATGCAGTCTGTCATGATTGCAAGGGGTCAAACTTTCAAATAAATGTTATCTTTTGTTTGACCCTGGCTCTATGTCCTATTGTTACAAATTCATGGAGGACAGATTTTAAGACTTCAGCTCTGTCCCGTAGTCCAGAGAGGACATTTGTCATCTCAGTAGTTTGCTGGTTGCTGTTCCACCTCCATGTTAGGCCCTGACATGCTGCAACACTCTGCAGGACATAGGATAAGCTTGCCCAGGTAAAACATAGGAAGAGAACTCTTGAGTAATAAGACAATGAGCAAGGCTCAAGTGACTGGATTCTCCATAGAGGAAGCTACAAGGCATCTGTCTAAGATCAATCAAGGTGCAACTACTGAACCAGAAGTCGGTCAAGCCTACAAGTGGGCTTGATTTACCATGATATGTCTCATTCCATCCTGGGATCCAGGTAATCCATATGTTCCCAGATCCACCCCCAGATGGATGCAAAGATTTTTCCTGTTCACTAAAGGTCAAGGTGTTTTGTTCTGTTGGCTGTAGCAGAGCTGTATGAATATTGTTTCCAACCCCCACCAAACTAGAGTCATGCAAATTTAAAGTGTATCTTAGCCTTTAATGTTAAATCCTACATCCCATCCCTGATTGGTTGTGTTTGTGTAACAAGTGGTGCCCTGGTCCCACTGGGGCCACCCCCAAACAAAATTTTTGACAGAAACTGGCCATTTCTGAAATACAGAACCCCAGAATCTGGTCTCCCAGGGAACATTGTTGTGGGTACAACTCCCCAAACAGTGGCAGCTAAGATCAATTAATTTCCCCATAAGTCTCACTTTGTGATTGCACTCATTGAACCAACCCCCAAATCCAATCGACCCCAGTCTACCCTAATCTATTACACTTTACCTGAACCCACCCCACTGCAATATACCTTACCCCACTCTACCCCACCCCACTCCAGTCCAATCCACCCACTCCAAACTACCCCACTCCAACCTACCTCACTTCTACCTACCCCACTCCAACCCATTCTACCCTACTCTAATACACCCACTCTACCCCACTCATGCTAGTATGCCCCACTACGCTCCAATCGAATCTACCCCAGCCCACTCCACTCTTCCCCAGTCTATCTCATTCCACTCCAATCTTGCCTTCAGTCCAATCTATCCAACTCCACTCTACCCCAATCACCCCACTTCACTCTACCAAACTCCATTCCTCTCTACCCAACTTCACTTCACTTCAATCTACCAAATGCCACCCAAGTCTGCCCCACTCCAGTCCAAGCTAACACACTCCACCCCAATCACACTCCATCCCATCCCTCTCCAGTCTACCTTACCCCAAACAACTCTGCTCCAATCTACCCCATCCAATCCTTCCAACTCCAATCTACCCAACTCTACTCCACTGCAATCTGTCTCACCCTAACCCAATGTACCCCACTCCAGTGCCATCCAACACATCCCACTCTACCCACCATCATTCTATCCAACTCCATTGCAATCAACTCAACTCCAATCTACCCCACTCCACTCCAATCTACCCTACCGTAATCCACCAATCTACCCCACTCCACTCTACACCGCTCCACCCTAATCCACCCCACTCTGCTACAATCTATTCCAATCCACCTCACTCCACTCTTCCCCAATCTACCCCACTCTACTCCAATCTACCTCATTGTATTCGACTCCACTCTACACCAGTATACCCCACTCCAAACTACTCCTCACCAATCAAATCTACCTCACTTAATCCCAATCTAACCCAATCCAGTCTACCCCACTGCAGTATACTCCGATCTACCCTAGTCTACCCCAGTCCATACCACTCCAATCTACCCCACCCATCACTGTTTACCCCACACCACGTTGATCTTCCTCATTTCCCAATCTACCCCACTCCTCTCTACCTTAAGCTACTCCACTCTAAACTACCTAAATCCACCCCCACTCCATTCCATTCTACTCTACTATAATCCAACCAGTGTACCCCAGTCAGCCCCACTCCACTCTACCCCATTCCACCCCACTTTACTCTTCCTCGATCTACCCCACTCCAATCTACCCCAATATATCCCACTCCAGTCTACCCCAATTTACCCCGATCTACCTTACTCCTTTCTAATCCACACCAATCTACTCAACTACAATCTACCCCACCCCACTCCAGGCCACTAACGTTAGCCTTGCTTGAACAACAGCCACACTGGTGTACATAATAGCTGCATCAGCAAGATCTATTGGCTTTGCCAATGCTTGTTTGTGAACTGTGTTTTTTTTTTTTTTTTGGTACTGAGATTCACAGGTTCAAATCCACTTGATGCCCAACATTGCTCGCGTGGCTACCAAGAAGGTACTATGCTGTCTTAATTTGGAATAATAAAATGACTGACTAAAATGGACAAATGATTAGAACACTAAGTAGATGGGGATTGGAATGGTCATTTTTCAACTTCATTATTGGGCCACCCAAATAAAAACAATGTACATTTTTGTGTCCCTTGGCAAAGATATTCATGAAATTCAAATTACCCATACCTGAGCCAGAAAGCGTTTACTTTAATGCTGTGTTTTTAAAAAACATAGAACTAATATCTAACCAAACAACATATAAAATATGAATGTGTGTGTACCTCAGCTGCATAGTTACCGTTTCATTGAGGAACAACCATTTTGATGTACTGCCAACAGCCCAAAGCATGATGGGGGCAGCATGCTTGAACATCCAAGACTATGTCTAAGAAAGAGACAACAAAAGGCAGTTATCTGTGTGAATAAAGATATTACTACCAAAGTCCAGAAAGGTCACCATTCTAGTGTAGGTTTTGGTGGTGAACTGCCTGTTGACCAATCAGTTTATCTCAGGCCACTTTTTTGACTCTTAAGATCCAACAACTGAAAACCCATTTTCTGAATGGATTTCATTCAGTGGGGAAGATTACCATCTTCAACAGGTAGGCACTGCCGAACAAGATGAATATTCAGTTTTCCTACACACTTGGCGCTTGACTCATAAACTGGAATTTGTAGTACATTTCCTAGTACTACAAAGAGTATTACAAAGTGCCATTCCTAAACTGCACTTTTGTAGTTACTTATACGTTTGGGTAAGTTTACTATTTTTATGAATTCACAAACTGCTATTTTGTACTAAGTTCCTGCCTCCATTATCCAGCAGAACCAGTGCTTGGCCATGTGTAGTGCTGCACTTACTACAAGAGTGCAATTTACTACAGTGCAGAGTGCAGTTTGTTAATACTGAAAAGTAGTAAACTTACTCAGAAGTGCAAGCTACTTTTGTGAATCAGGCCTTTTACTCACTAGACATCCAGGGGTTGATTATGACCTCTGTGGATGGGATACTCCATCACAAAAGGGACTGATATCCCGTCCGCCGTATTACAAGTTCCATTATATCCTTTGGAACTTGTAAAATGGTGGATGGAATATCTGTCACATTTATGACGGAGTATCGCATCCGCCATGGTCGTAATCAGGCCCCAAGTGCTACATGCTTGTGTATTCTGTCACATGAATCAAAACTTGCCATTGATTAAAGCTATGCATGGGAAGCTGTTTAACGACTCGGGTGCCTGGGACGTACCGGTTAAGCCCTCGTTTGACCGCTTGGGTGCTGAGGTCGTAACCGTTATGGGCGTTCAGGGGAAGCGATCGGGCAGCAGAAGTGCCGACTAGCCACAAGGGAGTTTTTGTTTTTGTTCTATATGCATAAGGGGAGCGGCCCTTGGGCAAGGACCTCTCCCCAGGGGGTAAATTATTTTTATTTTCTAATTAGGCTGATCTGCCCCCAGGGGAGGCAAAATCTGCTAGACACCAGGGATTATGTTTTTTTGTTTTATATTTTTTAGATGTGGGGAGCGACCCCTTAGGCAAGGGTTGCACCCCTGGTGGCAAAATTAACTTCAGGCCATTCTGCCCTCCTTGGGGGCAGATCTGCCTATTTTTATTAGGCCAATCTGGCCCCAAGAGGGGCATAAACCACTAGACACCAAGGATTATTTTTAGTTTGGTCAGTTTCATGCGAGAGGAGTGACCCCTTAGGCAAGGGCCACTCCCCTGGGGGTGGCAAATTTGTTTTAGGCCATTTCTGCCCCCCCCTTGGGCGCAGATCGGCCTATTTTAATCAGGCCGATCTGCCCCCGGGGGGCAGAAACCTCTAGGCGCCAGGAATCCTTTTGTTATTGTTTCATTTTTTGAGACGTGGGGAGCGACCCCTTAGGCAAGGGTCACTCCCCTGGGGGGAAAATATTTTTAGGTCATTTCTACAGATCGGCCTATTTTTATTAGGCCAATCTGCCCCCAAGGGGACAGACACCACTAGACACCAGAGATTATTTTTTTTGCGTCAATTTCATGCAAGGGTAGTGACCCATTAGGCAAGAGTCGTTCCCCTGGGGAAGGGAAATTATTTTAGGCCATTTCTGCACCCCGTTAGGGGCAGATCGGGCTATTTCTTTGAGGCCGATCTGCCCCCAAGGGGAGCAGAAACTACTAGGCACCAGGGATTTTTTTTGTGCAAATTTCACGCAAGGAGAGCGACCCCTTAGGCAAGGGTTGCTCCCCTGGGGTGGGGGGGGTTTATTTTAGGCCATTTCTGCCCTCCTTGGGGACAGATCGACCTATTTCTATTAGGCTGATCTGCCCACAGGGGGGACAGAAACCACTTAGGCACCAGGGATTGGTGTGTGTGTATGTATGTGTTTTGTTTGGGGGGGCAGCCAATTGGGCAAGAGTCGCTCCCCATGGGGGCACATTACTGTTGGCCATATCTGCCCCCCTTGGGGAAGATCGGGCTATTTTTGGAAGGCCCATCTGCCCCAAAGGACCAAGGAAGATTTTTTTATTCAAAAAAAGAGGGTGGGGGTATGGCCATACCCCCACCCCAAATAAATGGGGCCAAAGTTGTTCTGCCCACCGGTGGGTAGATTGGGCAATTACCCCTGATCCACTCCCCGGGGGGGGGGGAAGGGTTTGAAAGCCTACTAGATGCCAAGAAATTTAAAAACAAATAGTGGGGTGGTGGCTACCATCCAGTATGGGCATGGTTATGCCCCCACCCCGAACTGAATGGGTTAACAGTCTTTCAGCTCTTCCCCGCACACTAAAACATCTTATCCCACAGCAGGGAAGAGGACATTTGATTATTTTGGGTTTTGGTTTAACATTTGGGCCATGAGAGCTTGTCTAACTCTCAAAAACGCCCCACTTTTTGGACTTTGGGATGCGGCCATGTAGAAAAATCCACAAGACCTAGACAAATCTGAAAACTAATCATCTGGGTGAGACTAGGGTGGTGTGCTTCACATGCACCCTGCACCATTTTCCTACCCACAATGCCCTGCAAACCTCCAATCTTTTGCTGGAAATCACACATTCCCACATTTTTGTGATGGAACTTCTGGAATCCACAAACTTCCTACCACCCAGCATTGTCGCATCTATACAGATAAAAATTCTGCCTCACTTGTCAGCCTAAAAGCTTTTTTTTCCAAACTGCCCTTTTGGACCAGCTTTGTTTCCCCCTCATTTTTGACATGTTTTTGGCTCTTCCCTGTCACAGGCACTTGGCCCACCTACACAAGTGAGGTATCATTTTTACCGGGAGACTGGGGGGAACGTTGAGTGGTAGGAAATTTGTGCCGGTGCAGTGATCCCACACAGAAATGAGGGAAAAATTTCATTTTTTAAGCTAAATTTTAGGTTTGCTGAAGATTCTGAGTAAGAAAACAGTACGGGATCCACACAAGTCACACCTCCCTGGATTCCCTTGGGTGTATAGTTTTCAGAAATCTTTGAGTTTTGTAGGTTTTCCTAGATCAGTGGTTCCCAACCTGTGGTCCTGGGACCCCTAGGGTCCACGTAGCCTCCTCAGGGGGTCCGCGACTGCTTAGAAAATTAAATAATATTAACAGATTAGGTCCCCAGCTTTCAGTAATGACTCAGTAGGAGGTCCCCGGATTCAAATAATGATTCAGTGGGGGTCCCCGGCTTCCAGTAATGATAAAGTGGGGGGTCCACAGATGTCAAAGGGTTAGGAACCACTGCCCTAGATGGCTGCTGAGCCCAGAACCAAAAGCGCTGGTAACCCCCACCCCCCCTCAAAAACAGGTAGTTTTGTTTTCGATAATTTTGATGTGTCCACATAGTGTTTTGGGGCATTTCCTGTTGCGGGCACTAGGCCTACCCACACAAGTGAGGTACCTTTTTTATCAGGAGGTGTGGGGGAATGCTGGGTGGAAGGAAATTTGTGGCTCCTCTCAGATTCCAGAACTTTCTGTCACCGAAATGTGAGGAAAAAGTGTTTTTTTTGTCAAAATGTTGACGTTTGCAAAGGATTCTGGGTAACAAAACCTGGTGAGAGCCTCACAAGTAACCCCATCCTGGATTCCTCTAAGTGTTTAGTTTTAAAAAATGCACAGGTTTGGGAGGTTTCCCTAAGTGCTGGCTGAGCTAGAGGCCAAAATCCACAGCTAGGCACTTTGCAAAAAACACATCAGATTTAAATGTAAAAATGTGATGTGTCCATATTGCGTTTCCTGTCGCAGGCACTAGGCCTACCCACACAAGTGAGGTACCATTTTTATCAGGAGACTTGGGGGAAAACAGAATAGAAGAACAAGTGTTACTGCCCCTTGTCTTTCTCAACATTTTTTCCTTCCAAATGTATGACAGTGTGTAACAAAGACGTCTATTTGAGAAATGCCCTGGAATTCACATGTTAATATGGGGACCCCGGAATTCTGGGATGTGCAAATAACCACTGCTTCTCAACACCTTATCCTGTGCCCATTTTGGAAATATAAAGGTTTTCTTGATACCTATTTTTTACTCTTTATATTTCAGAAAATGAATTGCTGTATACCCGGTATGGAACGAAAACCCATTGCAAGGTGCATCTCATTTATTGGCTCTGGGTACCTAGGGTTCTAGGTGAACCTACAAGCCCTATATATCCCCGCAACCAAAAGTGTCCAGCTGACGTATTGGTATATTGCTTTAAAAAATCTTACCTCGCAGGAAAAAGTTACAGAGTAAAACGTGGAGAACAATGGCCATTTTTGTCACCTCAATTTCATTTTTTTTTTTTTTCAGCTGTTATTTTCTGTAGGAAAACCTTGTAGATCTACACAAATGACCCCTTGGTGAATTTAGAGTTTTGTCTACTTTTCAGAAATCTTTAGCTGTCCGGGATTCAGCGTTGATTTCACACTCATTTCTGTCACCAACTGGAAGGAGACTAAAAGCACAAAAAAATAGTAGAAATTGGGTATGTCCAAGTAAAATGTGAACATTTTATGTGGTTTTCTGATTCAAGTCTGCCTGTTCCTAAAAGCTGGGAAGATGTTGATTTTTGCATCGCAAACACTTTGTTGATGCCATTTTCAGGGAAAACAACACAAGCCTTCTTCTGCAGCCCTTTTTCCCCCAATTTTTTTTTAAACTAAATTTTCGCTGTATTTTGGCTAATTTCTTTGTCTCCTTCAGGGGAATCCACAAACTCTGGGTACCTCTAGAATCCGTAGAATGTTGGGAAAAAAGGACTCAAATTTAGCATTGGTAGCTTATGTGTACAAAACGTTATGAGCGCCTATGCGAAGCAGAACAAAATTAGAGTTTCAGGAGGGAAGTATTCTTGCTCTGTAATTTCAATCTACCATGAAATGGCATGTATGTGTGCTCAGATTTTCTTTTTTATAAGTTTTTGTGAACTTTTACTTACGTTTTGTACAGAAGGCCTTTAAGCCTCATTGAGATTTCAAGGAAGAATATTTTCATTTTGTTTATCATATTTCCAAGGTTGTGGACAAAAATGTTACTGACATTTATTTATTGATTTTTTTTCTGTGTAGTTTGGTATAAAAATGCAACCATCACAATGGATCGTATTGTTCATTTTTTCTTTTAGTCTCGACGTTTTCTAAATTGTTCATTGTACACTTGTAAATGAAACAGCTGCAGATCTTGACAAAATATGAATGCAAATCCTGTCGATTTTCAAGACACCACATTTTTTCAGATAATTTAAATTATCAGCAGTAGCTACATAATACCTTCATCGAAGAAAATAATACCATGTCTACGGGAGGGATAAAGATGCTGGAGTTATATTATTTTCAAAGAAGTAAAACTTTCAAAATGATTCAAAATGCTTGTGTTGTACGTTGGTGAGCCAATCATAGCGAAGAAGTGTTAGAAGCTCTTGGCAGCACTGATGCACCAGAAAATCTTGAATGTGAAGACTAGGCTCCAAGACCTGCCCTGTTTCCACTAACTTGTGACAGAAGACTCAAATTACCTCAGGCAATAAGACACCTTCACACGTTGATAGCATTTCACTGCAATCTCCAAAATAACTTCACAGAAGGTATGTGCCTGAATTAGAGCTATTTTCAACTCATGTTACTTTTAATGATAGTTTGGGCCCAAGATAGTAAAACTGTAAGTAATTTAACATAATACTGCTCCATTGACCCCTAGGGAAGCACAAAGCTGAGGGGTTCACAGACCATAGTCCTTCCTAGGCTTAGGGAAACCTGCTCTTTTTATTTCTTTGGTTCTACCTATGTGCCAGACATGCTCGAGGTCCTAGCTTTTCAACTATAAGAATTAGAAACTGTCATGATATGTGCCAAGGATTTGAAATTACCTTTACTCGTACTTTGCAGACAGAGGAGCAAGATTATTACACTGAATTCACAAGTGTTACATGTATTCTAAGCAAGGTAAGGATGATGGAGCACTCTTAATGCCAGCACTATGTGGCAAATGGCTTCAAATGCACTACCCGCAAGGGCTTAAACATAGAATCAGAAACAACATTCCCCAAAAGGCCTGAAACCCCACACCCTGTTTTGGAAAAATCGGTAGCCATTTAGAAGGTATTGAACATATATTCCATGTGGTCCAGATTGCCCATGTTAGACAATCGAGATATGTTGTTGCTGCAGCCAGTATCTTGGTACCAGAAGATTATTTTGAAATCCTTGGATATTGTTTTTTTCCCTTGGAAGCCTGAGAGTATGTTTGAAGCTGAATACAGAAAAGAATTCCAAGTAATTAACTTGTATTTTTAAAGTTAAAAGTACTTGTCAGAGAAAAATGTAGATCCATCCTTTATCTGACATTCCTGTTATCGCTTCTGGATTTAGAGATGGTTCAGTCAATAAAGATTTATATACTGCTGCTAATCACACAATAAGGTATTCTGTCGTTTGTAGGTCCCAGAAGGCTTATTCAAACAGCCAGGTGTTGAGGGCCCTTCGGAATTCCGGAAGCAAGCTGATGGTCCACAGCTGCTTGGGGAGGCTGTTTGAGGTCTTCGCTGCAATATGGGAGAAGGAGCATCCTCCACCTCTGCTTCGGTAGATGCGGGAGTGTAGGCAAGTGATAGGGAGGCACAGTGTAAACTTCTCAATGGCTGGTGGAAGTTCAGGTGGTGGTTAATGTAGCTGGGTCCTTGGTTGTGTAGAGGTTTGTGTGCATGGTTCAGCAACTTGACTGGCCATCTCTTCTGTACGAGGAGCCAGTGGAATTGCATGAGTGAGGTGTGATGTGGGTTCATTGGGGGAGGTTGAGGATGAGTCTGGCTGTGGCATTCTATATGCTTTGAAGTCTCTGTAGAAGGTGTGTGGCGATTGCTATGTAAGAAGCATTGCCATAGTCCAGTCGGCTGATAATGAGGACCTGTGTCACGGTGCGTCTCACTTGGAGGGGTAGCCACTTGAAGATCTCACATAGCACGTGCAGGGTGAGGAAGCTCGTGGAGGAGATTCCATTGATCTATGATTTCATGGTGAGCTTGTTATCAATGATGATTCTGAGGTTTCTGGCATGGTCAGTGGGTGTGGGATCAGGTTCCAGGACTGATGGCCACCAGAAGTCATTCCATGGGGTGCTGTTGTTGCCGAAGATCACTACTTCCGTCTTGTCCGTGTTCATCTTCAGACAGTTGTTCTTTACCCAGTCGGTGACACTTGTCATGCATCTGTGTAAGTTGGTCCTGGTGGTGGTAGGGTCATCAGTGAGTGAGAGGATGAGGTGGATGTCATCTGCGTTTGGATATTATGTTGAGACAGTGAGATCTGACAATGTTGACCAGTGGAGTCATATATGCATTGAAGAGCATGGGACTGAGGGATGAGCACTGGAAGACACTGCATACGATTTCCTTGAGTCCAGAGGTGATGGGTTGTAGGTGGACAATCTGTGTTCTTTGGATGAGGAAGGAGTGATCTATCCAATTGTGTCCCCTTGGATGCCAATGTGGTGGAGCCTTTCGATCAGCACGTAGTGGGAAATGGTGTCCAGGCTGCAGAGAGGCTGTGGAGAATCAGGGCTGCTGTTTCTGTTTGGTCAAGGAGGATTCAGATGTCGTCGATGGCTGCGATCAGGGCAGTCTCGGTGCTGTGATTGCTGTAGAAGCCAGTTGGGAGTTGTCAAGTAGCTGGTTCTGTCCAGGTGTGCAGTGAATTGCGTGTGGATAGTCTTTTCCAGTACCTTGGCTGGAAATGGGAGCAAGGATATTGTCTGGTAGACTTTGAGTTTGGTGGGATAGACAGAAAGTTTTTTAAGTAGTGGTCTGACTTCAGTGTGTTTCCAGGCATCAGGTAATGTAGCGGTGGTGATTGACGTGTTGAGCAGGGTGATGAGTTTCTGGCCAATGCTTTGGTTTCTGAGATAGGAAATGTGGTTTGGGCATGGGTCTGTGGGAGCTTCTGAGTGGATGGATTTATGATGGAGTTTTTGTCCTGGGTGGAGAAGTTGTTTCAGGTGGTCAGTCTGAGTTTCCTATTGTTTTCAGAACAGGTGTATGCATTGAGGAAGTCTGTGGGTATAGGTTGGGGTTCGAAGTTTCTGAATATGGTTGCAATCTTGTCATGGAAGAAGTGAGGGTGTTATGTTGTGTTCACTGGCAAACGGGTTGACAAATTCCTTAACAATATTGAAAAGTTCCATGCTGTTGTTGGTGCTGGTTTCGATGTGTGCTGCTAGGGCTGTCTTCTTTATTATTTCATTAGATGGTGGTAGAGGTTGAAGGAGGTCTTGAAAGCTGCCCTGTCGGAAGTGACCTTAAATATGCACCATTTCCTCCCCAAGTGTTTGCTGTCACTTTTCGCTGTTCTGAGTTCTTCGGTGTTACAGCTGCCCATTTTGAAGAATCTTCTTTGATTGTTGCTCTTGATGGGGGTGATGCTGTTGGTGCAGATGGTGATCCAGGCTTTGAAGTTCTTAATTCCCTGTTCCAGGTTGGTGGCGGCTGCTGGGCTGGAGGTGCTGTGGGCGTCCATCCAGCTAGTCTCTGAAATTTTGTTCCAGTTGTGTGGGGGGTGCTGGTCATCTTAGGGGTGACGGTGTGGGGGCTGGAGATGCTGAAGGATGCATTTGAGCTATTGTTGCCGGTTTGCTATGGCGTTTGTGCTTCTTTGAGTATCTTTGAGTATCTTATTTATTTCCTGGCATTGTTCTTTCAAACGACTGTAGCCGTTCCCAGGTAGTTTTATATGTACCCACGCACCTTTGGAAGTTAATTCTGGATTCTCACTTTGGTACTGCCCATTGTTTATGGTGATGGCATAGCTAATTCTTTTTGGTGTAGTTATGTTTTGCGAGCAATACATCATATTGTCCTGATGAGGATCCTTACATTTATGTGGATCAAAACGTCGTAGATTAGAACACTCTGATTCTTGGGTATATATGGAATTAAATATTGGGTGCAGTAGTGTTGTGTTCTAACGGGAAATTGTGGATATATATTTTTCATTGTTTTTCCACTTTTCGTTTGCCTGAATATGCTATGTACCTGTAGAAATGTGCACTTGTAAGGGTTTTACCCTTACATCTAATCCTATTTATAAATAAAATGATGTTTTCTAATAAAGCTTTTTTAACGCTTCCTAGGTTAGAGCTATATCTCCAGTGTATCGTGTTTCTACTTATCCTATCCTTAGGTACCCCTGTTCCTCAAAGCACATTATTACACTTGGTCCGTAATTATCCTTGGGTCTCCCATGTTCCTTCAAAGAAGTGGCTGTACTTGACATGGTTGCTGGTGGTGAAAACGGGGTCCAGCGTATGTCCTGCAGTTTGCATGGGGTCGTTGACAATTTGGGCCAGTCCAAGTCTGCTCAAACTGTCAAGGAGGTGGGCGAGGTCATCAAAGTGGAAATTGAGGCTGCTGAGGAAGATGTACTCCTTGGAATCCAGGGCTAGGGGCGCAATTAAGTCTGCAGTGGTATTTCAGAAGCTGGAGTATGGGTTTGGGGGTAGGTATGCGAGGGTGCCTCTGATGGTTGTCTTCTCTGTGCCGAGCTTAAAGCTGAGGTGTTCCATAGGGGTGGTCGTAATATCAGTGGTGATGGTTCACTGCATGGTTTCTTTATGGATGATGTCTATTCCTCCTCCCGGTTGATACTTCATGATGTCTATATTTTTGTATAAGATAGTAATATATACTTAAGAGTATGATTCATTATTATGATTATGAGCTATTCGATTTCGACTTGAATGTGCTTGAGAAACCAAAGAGAGAATATATTGAGAATCCAAGGTGGTTGTGTTTAATAAAGGAAGAGAGATTATTATTATTGAAACACATGCGTATATCAATCTCATAGAAATTCTTTGTGTTTGAGTTCAGGAAATAATCCGAGTTCACCAATATCTCAGCGAGCCTGCGGCTTAGAGATATTCTGGAGACATAGAGCACGGAGATTGTTATAGAGGAGTATTCATAGAGGCATGATAATAGAGATATTACCTTGTTTCTACATGATTCACTAAGACATGCATGGATGACAGCAACAAACAGATTGAACAGTTGGAGTGGTTGTAGACATTGTCTCTATTTTCTCTTGTCCTATACACCTTTCACCTTGCATACTCCTAATCATCATATTCCTATTGTGAATGGTTGGCCGTGGATACGGTGAAAGGTGGAACTGTTCATCACTCCTGTTGGATCCGGTATTTAGGTTAGTGCATTATGGCAGAAACCTAAGATTTTTATATTTATTGGTTGTGAATATGATAGATTTAGGTTATATTCTCTGTGGTACCAACTTAACAGCACCACCCACGAATTAGTATTTGACTACTCAGCTCAGCCCCTACATCAGTTAAAGAAATTGCCCTCTTTGCGCAACCGGATCTGGAGAAAAAGTCTAGAAAACTACCATTTCAGTGGTATACTGGGCCACTGGGTTAACTAGGATTTTTTGGTATGCTATTGACTGCTTTCATGGGTTGAGAGGTGCATGTCCCGCCATGAAAGCAGTCCTGAAGCAATCTAGGAGTGGGTGTTTCTTTTGATATCCCTGCTCACCTGCAATCCTCACTCTCACACAGCATTAGAATCCCAGTCAGAGAAGAGGGCACCCCCACAGCTGGGACTCCAATGCTCTTAGATGAATGGGCAAGAAGGATCAAAATGTAGATGGATATGCCACTGTACAAGGTACCTCTGTCCACTGTATTGCCTCTCCGGCTGTTGTGACCTGTATGCTTTGTGAGCAGATCGTAACAAATTCTAAGTGGGATTTGCTGCACTCTTCACTTCACATGTACCCAAGCAGACAAGGAGGGAAGAAAGAAAGGTGACTGGGTAGGAAAATAGAAGAGACATTATGGTTAAACACCACCGTACATGAATGTGACAAAAAAATTAAGAAAGGCAAAAGCAAACAGCAGCAGAAATAAAAACAAATGGAAAAGGAGAGGAAAACAGAGCTAGGAATTAAGGACAGAAAAGGTAGGAAACCGAAGGCTGAGAGATGAGAAAAGCCAGACTGCAGATCTGGACGAGTGGAATTTGAAACAGATTAAAAAGAAAATTATGAAAAGAGAGAATTTGTGAATAAACAAAAAAAATAAAAACAAGCTGAGAGGAAAGATGTCAGAGAAAAAGAAACAGCTGCTTCAAAAGAGAAAACGTCTGAGTGAAAGAGAATTGAAAAACTACTGGAAGTGTAGCCAGCTAGCTATCTGCATGAGAATAATGGACTTAAGGCCCGATGTATGAAATTCCTATTTTGCATTTCCTAAATAGCAAATCCTAAGAAATCGCTACTTAGGGAATGCAAAATGGAATGTACAAAAATAGCGATTTCCTAATAGCAACTCCTACAGACTAGGAATCGCTATTAGGAAATCGCTATTTAAGAAATGCTACACTATTCGTTACTATGGGCCTAAAGGCCCATAGGTACGAATAGTTTTGCATTTCCAAATTTGGGAAATCGCAGATTACGAAATGGAAACCCAAGGGTACCAACAGGCCTACGGCCACCCTTGATGCACCCCAAAATATGTGGTGCCAATGTAAAGTGCACAAATGCCAAGGGGTTCTTGCACTACATACCACTTTAAAAAATGCATTTTGAACAGGGGCTGCTCCTCCATTAGGGCAGAGGAGCGTTGCCCCCTCGCCAGCAGCGGCAGCTGCAAAACCTTTCAAAGAAAAGGATAATAAACTATGCTAAACATATTATCCTTTTCTTTGGAATGATTACCACCAACTTGAAGATGGTGGTGATCTGTGAATGTTTTGCGACTGTGGTCGCAAAACATTCCTACATACCAGTGCAACTTCCTATTAGGAAGGGACGCCCTTGGCACATCCTTCCTAATAGGGAGTTGCAAATCCAATTTTGAAAGTCTGTAATAGGTTACCAGCTCGCAACATAGGGTTGGTACATGGTACAAGGCCAATTAACGGTCACAAAGGGCAAGTTTTGACATTTTCGATTGCTATATTGCTTTGTACATCTGGCCCATGGTCCTTAGTGTAGTCTCGTATGTGTTATTTGCAAGTCACTGGTTCAATTTTTAGGTCTTATATAAACAACACATGCCCTGGGCTGTGATACGTTTATAATTCAGTGGACTTACAGTCCACACACAGCATACAATTTATTGTTTTCATTGTCACTGACATTTGCAGTCTTTCGATTGCTGAGCTACTGGCTTCCCTTCCTTTCCTGTGTTAGCTCCTCCTTGGATCATGAACCAAGTACATGTGTTGTTCCTCATCGTTGTTCTTCTTCATGTTTTTGCAACGCACAATTTTTTTTATTTTATAAGTGTTTCAGTATTATTCTTGGATGTGGGCTGTGCTTTCCTACTTTTAACACCGGCATATGGCTTCTTATTTATGTTGTTTTCACTCTATCTACCATCTCCACTGATGATTTCTTTACTTACACGCACAACAGTACTACTCTACACCATTCTACTCTATTCCACTCTACACCGCTCCACTCCCCTCCACTTGATGGCCCTCTACCCCACTTCATTCTATGCCACTCTACTGTAAGCCACTCCACTGTACTCTGTCACCCCCCTCTACACTTCTCTACACTAAGCCACTTCATCCTATGCCACTTTACTCATTGTCACTCTTCTCTATGCCTCCCTGCCACTCTACTTTAGGGCACTACACTCTATGCCACTCAGCTAAGCTCTTTGCCACGCCACTCCACTCCTGCCAGTGCTACTGTACTGCACTTTATGCCACTGAACTCTACTCTACACCACTCTACTCCACTCCATGACACTGTACTCTATGCCACTCCACAACTCTCTACTCCAAGCCACTCTACTCCACCCCACTCTATGCCACTCAATTGAACTCTTTGCCTTGCCACTCCACTCCAGCCAGTGCTACTCTATGGAACTCTATGCCACTCCACTCTACACCACTCTACTCTGCTCCACTCCACTCCATGACACTGTACTCTACGCTGCTTTATGCCACTCCACAACATTCTAATCCAAGCCACTCTACTCCACCCCACTCTATGCCACTCTTCTCTACACTACTGTAGTCTATGCCACTTTACTCCACTCTACGCTGTGCCACTCCATTCCACTCTAAACCACTCTGCCACCCCACGCACACTTCACTCTCTGCCATTCCACTCATGCCACTCTACTCTCCGCCACCCCACTCTACTCTATGCCATTGTACTCTATGAAACTCCTCTCTACTCTGTGCCACTCCACTCAAAGCTACTCCACAATATGCCTCTCCACTCCATGCTGCTCTACTATATGCCACTCCACGACACTCTACCCCAAGCCACTCTATTCCATGCCCCTCTATTCTACTTCACTCTATGCCACTCTAGAGTACTCTACTCTTCTCCACCTTATGCCACACCACTCTACACAGCTCTACTCTATGCCAATCCATTCCATTCTACACCTCTCTACTTCACTCCAAGCCACCCTGACACCACTCTAAGACACTTTACACCACTCTAACCTACTCTGTGCCACCTTTTGTTTAACCTACTCTGTGCCACCTTTTGTTTATGCTACTTCACGACATTCCATTCCACACAATGCCACTCAAATGCACTCTACACTACTTCACTTTACATCACTACACCCTATGCAACTCTACACCACTCCACCTCCCTCTCAGCCACTCTAGTCTATGTCAGTCTACTCTACACCACTCTACTCTATGCACCTCACACTACACCACTCTAATCTACACCACTCTACTCCATTGTACTCCATGCCACTCTACCCACATAACTCTACTCTATCCCACTCAGTCACTCTGCTCTATGCATCTCCACTCTACTCTATGCCACTCTACTCTACACCACTACAACCGACTCTCCGTGACTCTACTCCAGCCAATGGTACTCTATGGCACTATATTAAATACCACTCAACTCTACCCCACTCAATTTTACACCTCTCTACTCTACTATACAGCACTCCAACTACTCCACACTACTATTGTACACCACTCTATGCCACTACATGCCACCCTACTCCAGGCCTCTCTACTTAATGTCACTCTACTCAATGCCACTCTACTCCACCCCACTGTATGTCACTCCAATCTACAAAACTCTACTATATGCCACTTTACTCTATGCCACTTCATGCCACTCTATTCTATGTCACTCCGTTCCAATATACGCCATTCTGCTCCACTCTAAGACACTCTACACCATTCTACTCTATGGCACTGTGGCCCACTAAACTCCATTGTAAGCCATTTTGTGCCACTCTGCTCTACGTCACTCTGTGCCACTCCCCTCGAAACTACGCCATTCTACTCTAGGCCACTCTACTCTATGGCAGTCCAACCTATGCCACACGACAACACTGCACTCCACACCCCTCCGCTCTACCCTTATTTATGCCACTCTAATCTATGCCACGCCACTCTCCTATGTGCCACTCCACTCTACTCTGTGCCAATTCACTTTACTCTGTATCACCCGTTCCAGGCCACTCTACTCCATGCCACTCCACTCCATGTTACTCCACTTCTCGCCACTCCATGTCACTCTACTCTAAGCCATGTCACGCTAGTCCACTCTACTCTATGCCACTCCACTTCACTTCACGCTATGCCACTGTGTGGCATTCTATGTTATTCTACTCTAGACCACTCTACTCCACTCCATGCCACTTCCCACCACTCTGCTATATGTCACTCTACTCTGTGCCACAGCACTCTACACACCTCTGCTGTACTCCACTCGCGCCACTCCACTCTTTGCCATGGAACTCCACCCAACTCTTTGCCACTTTACCCAATGCCACTCTGCTTTACTCCATTTTACTATACACTACTCTGCACCAGTCTACATGACTGTAAGCCACTCTACTCTATGCCACTCCACGACTCCACTTTACCCCAGTCCACTCTACCTTATACTACTCCACTCTACGCACGCCACGCCACGCCACTTCACAGTATTCCACTCCATGCTACTGTACTCCACTCTCCTTCATGCTGCTCTCCCCCATACGCCACTCTACTCTACATCACACCACTACCCTATAGCTGTGCTGAACAGCAGCCAGGCTCTTGTACAACGTGGCTAAAAGACGTTGGCAAAGCCCTTAGTTCTCAAATCTGCGACACCTATTGGCTTTTCCAGTGGTTGTTAAAATTACGTGCACATATATCTCAAGAAGCGACCATTGTCTATCTTGCGGGTCACAGACTTTACTCTCCAAAGAAAGTTCAGAGGGCAAATATCCCTGCTGTAAATATTAGTGATTAAACATAAAGGATACACGTCGCAGACGTAGTTGGTAAGATCGATGAATCATTGCAAGTATTTTCAAGGAGCTGGACGTAACTAGTGGGTTACAGTTTTGAAGACCTCCCCCCCAACCCCTCTTCTCAGAACAACACTGACAGTGTGAACTCTATAACAGGAGGGTCTTCGGGTCAAAAGGGGAAGCTTTTTAAACTAAACTGATTATTCAATATTAGAGTCAGCCTGCTGTTCTGCCAGGCCAGCGGAGTCTCTTCCCTCTGCTGCCCTGGCAGAGAATCACTCTACATAGTTAGAAATCCCTTCCTGCCTGTTGGGGATCTTTGTATCTTCATTGTAGCTGCCAGTGCACCAGATGCACTGAATGCAGAGCAGGATACCATGTGGGTGCAGCATTTTTTGTTTTGCTGAATCAGACTGCCAGAAGATTGTTTCAGTAAAACAAAAAAATCAATTTCTCTCATGCACAGGGATTTTTTCTCTATGCGTCGGGTCGATTGTTTCCTCTTACTGCTCAGGACTGCATAGCAATGCCAGGACAGGCAAATCAGTGATGAGCACCAGTCGCAGCTCGCCAGGGGTGGGGTGGGGGGACATTAATAAACTTTTAAATATACATTGAAAAAACTTACCTACGCATCGCGCCGCATGGCCGCTCCTCCGTCTCCTCAGTAGCAGGCACAGGCTCCCAGCCTGTCTTGTGGCCAACTCTGACGGTGCTCAGAGCAGCGTTTGGATTGGCTTGGAGCTCCCAGCAGGGATGCTCCCAGGCAGACTGGGAGCCTGTGCCTGCTCTCTCCAGCCTGGCAACACAGTGCCTGGCTGAAGGGAGCACAGTGTGCATGTGTGTTTGGCCGGCCCTATATGGCCGGCCAAACATACATGCGCACTGAGGGGAGTGCTCTGTGCACTCTCCTCCATGGCTGTCATTCACAATTGCCCCGCCCCTTTTACTACAAAACAATAATAAACTATGTTTATTATCGTTTTGTAGTAAAAGGTTTGCAGCTGCTGCTGCTGGGCAGGGGGGCGGTCCTCTGCTATAGCAGAGGGGCAGCATGGTGCGACGCTCTTCTGCTAAAGCGGAGGAGCCGCCACTGATGAGCACCCTACCCTGAGCAGTGCGAGGCGACTGGTACTACAACTTGGTGGCTCTGTGACACATGCATTCCTTATGGTGGAGCCAGCTGAGGCTCCCCAAGTGGAAACCCTGTAGTTTCATTACCTCTAGACAGGACAGAGGAACTACGAGGTTTGTAGACAAGGCATCTGCTATTTTTAGATCAAGTGCACAAGCACCCTGATGTGTTATAATCTATCTGTTGGCTTCTAACCAGGCCCACTGCATGACCATCACTATCACTTGCTCCTGGGCTTGCCTTTTTAAAATCCTTTGTTATCATTGGTAAATGCTTGCGTTTGTCCCTCCTTGGAGCAGTTTGGTTACTGCCTTGTCCATCAACACTGTTACACGGAAGATTGTATGTGTGCCAATACTTTTGACTGCGAGCAAACTTCTTTTCCTTTTGTGTCTCTCCTTCGCACTCGTGCTCATGGTGGCCATGGCACTTTGAATTGGCTTGCTTATGTCAATAGTTTTACTTTTCATTTTCAATTAATGTGGCAAGAAAAGTCCAGTTAGGAATTTACAACGCTAATAGCTCTAACTCGAGCAAACGTGAGACTCATTGCATTGCAAATGCTTGTCTGGCAGATGCAGACGTGCCAACTCACTCTGTGTGACCGTTTGTTTTTAACTCTCTTCACACGGTTGCCCACTGAGGAGGCAAAATCACAGTGTTAGGCAAGAGGAGCTGGAAACCACTTAAAAGTGTGGCTTTCCAGCTCCTCTTTGGAGGCTATAAACAGCGAAGTCCATTAAGAGGTGTGAAAACAGGACATCAGCTGCTTTATTCACGGACAAGGAGGTCGATGGGCAGGCGGGCCTCATAGGTAGTTCCCAGCAATATGTCCTGCCTCCTCACACATTCAATTTTATTTTCAAGCTGGCAGGTCTGCAGATTATGTTTTCCTCCAGTCTCTAAAACAAATCCTAAGAAATTGAAAGAGTTACACCTAAAAGGCACCAATTTTGCACCAAAGTCCAGATCAAATTACCCAACTCCACGGCCTGTACCTTCCTAGTTCTCTGGTGCTCTTGTCTGCTCTGTCCATTGCCTCTAATCTGACACTGGATGGGAAGCAGCTCAATCATGAAGGTAGATCTGTGACACGGTGGGGCATTGTATGTGGTGCATGCAGGGTCGGCTTTAGCGCTGGAGGCGCTAGGCGCAACAGTTTTTTGACTCTCTCAATGACCTCCTTCTCCAGGAATCCCTTCTCTACCATCCTCTAGCAGAAGCCCTCATCTTTCGATAGCCCCTCTCTGTCTTACATTTCATTTTATTATAACACTACTCAGACTTCACTTACACTCAGTGTTGTGATCTGTATGGTACACATTCTTTGCAGCAGACACATTAACCCTCTGCACTACTATGATGATTCAAAGCTGCCAGCATACAAAATTCCAATCTCTCACTAGCAGGAACATTCATCTTCAGTTATCTTGACATCTTATTGTTGCCTGAAACGTGCCTGATGCATAAAGATGTACACATGGTTTTAAACCCATTAGGTATGTTTACACAGAGTACCCCCACCAAAGACAGTGCCAAGTGCGGCTCCACCAATCACACCACCCTGAAGCAGCCCTGTCAGGCCCTGTGTGCATGCAAAGCAGGCTGCGTTTGACCTCGTTGCAGAAAAGAACCAGAAAGAAGGCCCACAGAGAACGCAAGTCGGGGACCAGCGGTCAGCAGGGATATACTTGTTATTGTACATATTACAACTAGGACATTTTCAGCTAACACATCACTCTCACTGTTTTCCCGTGACAAACTTCTGCAGGTCGAGTCTGCCTGAATGTATCAGGGAATAAATGCCTACTAATTACCAGGACGTAGACTTTGTGCATTAAACACCAAAATTCGCAGGTTTAGTACCCGTTACTGGGGACAAAGCATAATCGGGAATTATTTATCAAACCTGATCAACTCCAGCCCTGTGGATTCATATTTTATACATATGGGTCCAAACACTGGGCTATTCATATTCATTGCCTGGATACTGGCCTAGTTTTGTTACTTTACATGATGGGGCACTTATTTGATGCAGGACTGCAGACAGCTTAATTCAAATTAGGAAGAAACTGGGCTGAGCATGATGCTCTACATACTGGGACATTTTTGATTCTGGCCTTTGGATGGTGCTTTACATTCTGTGTATTGTGACATATGGATACTCCCTAAGAAAGGTGCTAGGGTATACTGAGGATATTGGTCTGTGGAAGGTGTTTTGAGAATAGTGGATACCCATCTGGCTAAGTGCTTTCCATACTCAAGCACTGTGGAAACTGAATTGACTATGGAGCTCTACATACTGGGGCAATGAGCCGTACTACTGTCCTTTACATATAGAGATACTCGAATATTTTATTTGTTCCTACTTTCGGACTGCCTGTAAAATGTCTTTGTGTATTGCCAGTGTATCTGGTAAACTGTGCGGCACAATACTATTTTCGCCAAGCATTTCTTGGGTATAATCGTCCAGTAGATGACCTGAGCCTTGCTTGTTACAGTTGTTAGCGCACTGCAGTTCATGGCTGCCATTAAAACAAGCATTTGCAATGCAATAGGTCTCGTTAATCGTTAATCGTCATCTTTTGACAACAGCGCCCACAAGCAAAAACAAAAGAAAACATGGGTGGAAACTGATAAAAAGATGACTTAACAAAATAAAAGAAAGTTAATATAAAAAAATAAAACTTTGCAATTTTGTTTGTCATGCGGGGCACTTTTTTGCCGGTCACAAACCTTTTGTTTGCAGGGCACTAGAAGTTACAAGGAACAAAATAGTACCTCGATCACGGCGGTAGCCGCGGACGGACACTAATTAAGGTGAACTCAATTAGTGCTTGATCCCTGTTCCACACAGAGGAACGGAAATGATGCCAGGCTTGCCTTGATGAATTACGTGGCTGTAAAGAAGAGTGCCACGCAAACCAACAAATGGTGAGTGCCAGGCGGGCTTCAAGCCCTTCACTGAACACGAGTGTCTTGCACGCGCTAGCGCATGCACTCGCAAACTCAACCCTAAGAAAGAGTTTTTTCCATTCCCAATCTACTTTGTGCTCTGGTACTTGTCATTCTATTTTGCCATTATAAAAGCGGGACTAGAAATGCTGTGAGCTAGATTAGATGGACTGCCTAAATATTTCCTATCCGACCAGGGACAACTTGACAGCTCTCCAGCGGATTGGGAATCATAGAAATGTTTACTTTTGCATAGAGCACCACAGTTTATCTTATGTACAGAATTAAAAAGAAGACATTGAAATGAACATGTGAATAACAGAGGAATCAGAGCAGCCAAGAGCAAGTTGTTGATTGTGAGAACTTTTGTATCATATTTCTTTGAAGTGCACAAACAATGGATAGGGAGAGAGGTGGTAAGGGGAAGAAAAATATAAAGGTGCTCAATTGCAACCAACAGAAAAAGAGTGCAGGTTTTTAGATTGTGTTTTCACATTGCAATTATTCAAAGCCAATTGTACCCTTCAGGCATTAAAATCATATTTTCCTGCCATATGCGTTAAATCTATAATGGATTCTATTCTTGTTCTAATGCCTGACTGCTAAAAAGCACCCATACTTTTCTACTAAAATTATGTGATTGTTCTTCTCTTAAAAACCTTAAAACTTTATTAGAAGCCTACAACCTACACATTTACGTGGCATACCTTCTCTTTTTGTCTGGTACATGCTTGCAATAAAAAAGTAATCACACCAGCTTGCTAATGCCAGACCTACTGGCTTTGCAAATGCTTGGTAATTTATTCCATTTTTAGGGTTGAGTCGGTGATAGCATGCACTAGCACATGCGCCTTGCTTACGCGTCACTCTTGTGTATAGAAAAGGGCTTGGAACCTGCCTGTTGCTTACCATTTGTTGTCTTGTGTGGCATTCTTCTTTACAGCCTCGTAATTGGTCACTGCAGGCCTAGCATAATTTCCATTCCTGCCGTGGAGCAGGGACCAACCACTGACTGATTCAACATAATCAGTGCCCGTCAGCTGCTCCCAACATTATTGAGGCGCTATTTTGTTCTGTTTTACTTCTAGTATCCTACAAACAGAAGTGTAGTACTGGCAAAAATGTACCCAGCAGGACAATTCAAATTGCAAAGTTAAATTTTCTACAGTTAACTCTTTTCTTTTTGTTTGCCACTTCTTTTTTTTTACTTTGAACTCATCTTTTCTTTTATATTTGCTTGTGGGTACTGTTCTCGAATTATGAGGATTATCTTGTTCTAAATATTGCAAAGCAACATTGTATCTTTCTTATGTGTAATTTCCAAAGTAATGCTTTAACACATAATTGTGCAGTACACCCCACCACACCTCACTCCAATACAATCCGTCCCACTCTAGTCCAAACCACTCATCCCAACCACTCCAATCCACCACACTCCAATCCTCCCAACCCACCCTCTCCAATCTGCCCCACGACAGTACAAAACAATCAGCCCCACCCCATGCAATAAAATGTGCCCCACTCTAATAAAGCAATAGAAAACAATCTTCCCAGCCCCAAACCAAAACAATCTGCTTCAATTATATCCAGAACAATCTGCCCAACATCACTCTTCCCAACTCCAATCCAAAACAATGTGCCCCACTCCAATACAAAACAATCTGCCCCTCTCCACTCCGCCCCACACAGTCCAATCTACTCACTCCAGATCAATACGCCCCACTCCTTCCAAATCCACCACACTAAATCCCAATCTACCACACTCCATTCCTCCCAACTCACTCCAATCTGCCCACTCCAATCCAAAACAATCTGCCCCACTCCAGTGCAGCAATCCAAACCAACCTGTCCCACTCCAATCCAAATCGATCTGCCCTACTCCAATCCAAAGCAACCTCCCCCACACCAATTTGCCCCACTCCAGTCCAAAATAGTTTGACCCACTCCAATCCAAAACAATCTGCCCCATGCCAATCCAAAACAATGTGCCCCTCCCCAATTTAAAACAATCTGCTCCCCCTGCAATTTGCCCGACTCCAATCCATTCAACTCCAATCCAATCTGCCCCACTCCCTCCCAATTCACCCAACCCAATCCACCACAATCTGCTACATCTCAATCTGCCTCATATATATATGTACACTGAAGTCTGCCCCATGCCAGTCAACCAAAGTCTGCCTCACTGCAATCCACAACAATCTGCCCTACTCCAATCTGCCCCACTCCAATACAAAACAATTTGTCCCACTCCAATCTGCCCTACTTCATTCCAAAACAATCTGCACCAAATCAATCCGCCCCACTTCAATCCAAAACAATCTGCCCCATGGCAAACCAAAGCAATGTGCCATACTCCAAAATGCCCACTCCAATCCAAAACAATCTGCCCACTCCAATCCAAAACAATCTTCCCCACTTCAATCCAAAATAATCTGCCCCACTCCAATCCAAAACAATCTGCCCAATTGCAATGCAAAACAGTCTGCCCACTCAAATACAAAATAATCTGCCCCACTCCAGTCTGTCCCATGCCATTCCAAAACAACCTGTCCCAAACAAATCTCCCCCACTCCAATCGAAAGAAAATCTGTCCCACCCCAATCCACTCCATTCTACCCGACTCCAATCCAAAACAATCTTCCCCACTCCAATCCAAAACAATCAGCCCCACTCCAGTCCACCTCTCCCCAGTCCACCTCACCCCATTCTACCCCACCCCAAACCGCCCCACTCCAATCTGTCCCACTCCAATCCAAAACAATCTTCCCAAATTCAAACGCAAACAATCTTCCCCACTCCAATCCAGAACAATCTGCCCCACTCCAGTCCAGAACAATCTGCCCACTCCAATACAAAACAATCTGCTGCACTCCAATCTGCCCCACTCGAATCCATAACAACTTGCCCCAAACCAACCTGCCCTGCACCAGTCCAAAACAATCTTCCGAACTCCAATTCAAAACAGTCTGCCCCACTCCAATCTGCGCTACTGCAAACCAAAAGATTCTGCCCCACTGCAAAACAAAAGAATATGCCCTACTCCAGTCTGCCCCACTCCAATCAAAACAATCTTCTCCACTCCAATCAAAAACAATCTGCCCAACTCCAGTCTGCCCCATTCCAATCCAAAACAACCTGCCCCACTGCAAATCAGACCATTCTTGCCCACTCAAATCCAAAACAACCTACCCCACTGCAAACCAAAGCAATCTGGCCCACTCCAACGTGCCTCAATCCCATTCAAAACAATCTGCCAACTCCAATCCAAAACAATCTGCCCCACTCCAATCTGCTTCACTCCAATCCAAAACAATCTGCCCCACTGCAAGCCAAGACAATTTGCCCCACTCCAATCCAAAACAATCTGCCCCACTTTGATCTGCTCCACTCCACTCCAAAACAATCTGCCCCACTCCAATCCAATAGACCGTGCCTCTCTCCAGTCCGCTTGAATGCAATGCATTACATTCCAATGCACTCCACACACTTCACCACAATCCAATTCACCCATATCCAGCCCAATTCAATCCACCCCCATTCACTCCAGTCCAGTCTACCTCATCCCAATCCAATCCACCCATCCCACTCCAATCTACCACATTTCCCCACTCCAGTCCAACCAACCCCACTCTAGTCCAACCCACCCCACCCCACTTCTGCCCAACCCATCGAACTCCATTCCACCACATTCCAATTATACCACTCCACCTCAATCCATTCCAACACATTCCAAACCAATCCAACCTACCCTACTCCAGTCCAACCAATCACACTACAATCCAATTCAATCCACCCCAACTTCAATCCGCCATACTCCAATCCACCAACTTCACTCCAGACCAACCTACTCCAAACCAATCAACCTTAATCCACCCCAAACCAGTCCAGTTCACCTTAATTCACCCCAATCTACTCCAATCCAAACCAACCCATACCATCTTAATCCACCCCACTCCAATCCAATCCACGCCACTCCACACCAATCCAACCCCCTCCACTCCAATCCAACCCCCTCCACTCCAATCTAATTCACCCCACTCCAATCCACCCCACTGTACTCCACAACAATCCACCCCACTCCACTCTAGTCCAGTCCTCCCTCACCCCAATGTAGTCCACCCCACGCCAGTTTAGTCTACCCCACTCCAATCCACCTTACTCCAAACCAAGCCACCCCACTCCATTCGAATTCACCCCACTCCAGTCCAGTGAATCCAATCCAACCCACTCTAGTCTAATCCAATCCACTCCACCCCACCTCAGTCCAGTCTAATCCACCGCACTCCAATTCACCCTATTCAAAACCATCCTAATCCAATCCACCCCACCCCAATCTACCCCACCCAGTGTTTAATTTGTAGATGAAAACATGCGTGCCCAAAGCACTCTTTTGAAACACACAGCTGCTGAAATTAAATGTGCAAGCACAGAATACTGAGGCAGCGTAATCATAAAGTAATTTCAGGCCTCTTCAATCCATTTACAGTCACTCCCTGCCCCTTAAGCTCACTTTTGCAGCTCTCGGCTTTCTCCCTTTGAGTCACTTTTTCATCATTCCCTTCATCCGTATTTCACCAAATGTGCCTTTGACTCGCAGTAAATGCCTGATGCAGAAAAATAAGTGCTGGCCCCCAAAAATAAATGCTAGTGCCCCCCACTGGAAACCACCGGCTCAAATTAAGCACCGACTCCACCCTAGTCCTGTCACTCCAGTCCAATCCACCCACCCCAATCCAATCTAATCACACCACTTCAATTCACTTTACTCTAATCCACCTCACCCTATTTCACACCACACCAATCCACCCCACTCCATTCAAGCCACCCCACTCTACTGCAGTTCAATCTGCCACACTCTTCTCCAATCCGATCCACCCCACTTCCTCAATCCACTCTACCCGATTCCACGCCACTCTATTCCACTCTGACACTCTCTGCCACTGAACTCTACTCTCCTCTAATCAACTCTATGACACTCTACTCCCACTACTCAACTCTTTAACACTCAACTACCCTTACTCCACCCTACGACACGCTACTCTGCCGCTCCACTCTACGACACTCCACGCCACTTTTAGCCATGCTGAACAGCAGCCACACTGGCGTACTACAAGGCAAAAATACCTTGCCAAAGCCAGTAGCTCTTATATAGGCAAAACCTATTGGCTTTGCCAATGCTTGTTCTACTACTGGAGACTGACAAGACAGTAAAACGTCTCTCGAAATGAGTACACCTGAAATTGCATTGGCCCGATGCGGTGCAGCACAATTGTTAGTCGTTGTGAGGTAAAATAAAGCAACGCTGAGAAAAGAACCACGTAGTTTTATTTTTAGGTTGAAAGTTGGCTGACTGGATGGGTTGGTTGGGCAGGTTGCTGTGTAAGTTTGGTAGTTCCCAGAACTTGTTTGTACTAGCTTGGTGTTGCCTTATATATTAATCGTATTAATAGCGGAGATTCCTCAGACGGGTCTTTCCCATTGGCTCAATAAATAGCACGTTAGGGACATCTGGTGGCCGTTGTTATGAATACCTTCTAGGTTGATTTTCTCTGCTGGCTACCGAAGTAATCATGTCATCCACCGTCTCTATCTTGCCTTGTGCGCCCATGTTTACAATCTAATGAGATGTGGTCCCATAACCGGCTGTACAACAACAAGCTGCCGTGAAGAAGCTGTAATGCGCATTTCATCGAGAATCACTGGCCTGTTTTTTCCTAAACGAGTCCAATCCAAGAAAAACCACAGGACAATGTCCCAAAGTGTGGTAACAGCATGACGCTGATGAACCCCAAAGAGGGCAGGAACTGACCATGATTAACATCTTCCAGAGGGGTCTCGTTTCACCTCCCAAAATCAAGTATAACGTGACAAGGCCTTAATTAATTCATTTATTCTGCGCTTTCTCTTAGAATTTTTGTAGATGTGAAAATGTCACATGTGTGTGTGTGGGGGGGGAGGGGGGATAGGGGTGAATCAAAGAGAAAGGGCTGCAAGGGATTCCTGTTGGGTGTGGAAATCATGACCAGTGATTTAATTGGGATGAAAATCATGGGGGTCTCTAAAAGGGGTGTGACCAAAGAAGGGGATCTAGTAACTCTCTAAGAGAGAAGTTGCCTATGTAATTGTGGCCCTGGCCTAAAAAACGTAAAATATGTCCTTTACTTCATTTGCCACGTGATTGATATTGGTTCCTCTATCTGTGTTTTCTGTTAGGGCATCAAATATATCACACAACAACGAACTCCTACACCTAAAACAAGATAGACTTGTTGTCTTTACAATGCTTATTAATATTGATTGGTATTTAGTATTAGGTTTATGAGCTTCCCATTCTCCCCTTTACATTACTTTCCAGTGCAATATCTCTTTCTCTGGGTTTATTCTCTGAAACCCCTTTTTTCCACACAGTTCCCATTCCGAAGTCCCTCCATTGGCATGTCTTAATCAATCAGTATTTCTAAAGCACGGCTACTCACCTGTGAGGGTCTCAAGGTGATGGGATGGAGGGAGGGAGTGGTGGGGATGCTCTCATCCCCAAGAGCCACGTCTTGAGATTCTTCTTGAAGATAGTGAGTGATGGACTTTGTCTGAGGTGCAGGGGGAGGTTGTTCCAGCTCTTTGCTGCAATGTAGGTGAAGAATCGTCCTCCGCCAGTGGTTTTACGAATGCAAGGGGTGGTGGCCGGGGGCCAGCTGGGCAGAGCGGAGGAATCTGGCGGGGGTGTGAAAGGAGGCAGGTAGTTCAGGGAGGCTGGTTCTGCACTGTGTGTGGCCTTGTACGTGTGGGTGAGTAGCTTGAAGGTGACTCGTTTCTCGACCAGGAGCCAGTGGAGAGTCTCATGTGTTGGGAGATATGTTCCCGGTGTGGGAGGTCCAGGATGAGTCTGGCGGCAGCGTTCTAGATGAGTTGTAGTTTTTTTTATGTTTCTAGTCGAGGTGCTGGCGTAGAGGGCGTTGCCGTAGTTGAGCTTACTTCTGACTAAGGCATGGGTGACTGTCCTGCGGCAGTCTGCTGGGATCCATCTGAAGATTTTCCCAAGTTTGTGGAGTGTGTGCCAGCAGGAGGAGGCGACTGAGTTTACCTGGTGGGTCATGGATAGGGAGGAGTCGAGGATGATGCCTAGGTTCCGGGCATGCTCAGTCGGTGTGGGGGGGCGCTGAGGGATGTGGGCCACCAGGAGTCGTCACATGCTGAAGTGGCGTTTCCGAAGATGATGAGCTCAGTCTTGTCGGAGTTGAGCTTCAGGCAGCTTTGTCTCATCCAGGTGGTGACAGCTTCCATTCCTGAGTGGAAGTTCCTTTTGGCCGTGTACGGGTCTTCTGTGAGGGAAATGATGAGTTGTGTGACATTGGCAAATTACATGATGTTCATTCCTTGGCTTCTGATGATGGCTGCGAGAGGGGCCATGTAAATATTGAACAGTGTGGGACTCAGTGAGGATCCCTGGGGGACTATGCAGTTGACTGTCTCACACTTAATCTTCCTCCTCTTTGCTGTCTTTTCACTCTCTCCTTTCCTTCAAATCCCAGAAAAATATCCTGCTAATGGGTCCCAGAACCCTTCACCAAACCCATTTCCTTGTCTGGAATCTGTGGGACTCTCTCAGCACCCGTTCAGTGTCCTCTTATGTATTCTGGGTGCCTCAGGCAAGAAATATTTTGGGGCCCCTTGTTTGGAACAACTTTTAATCTTATTACTAATTTTCTTCTAGTTCAAGCCACATGATGCCAAACAATATTGTATTATATGTTTATGGATGAAATAGAGAAATAGATAGAAGTATGAAACAGCACATTCCCTTGGAAGGTAGGGGCCGTGGGTAATTGCCCACTTTGCCCATGCCTTTAAACGACTGACCAGAGGTTCTTATTCGATACTGACCTCTCCTTTACACTTCATTCATTTAAACACAACTTGCAGGAATGCATTCTGCCCAATTATTTGAGTACAGCCCCCCCCAATAACCCCATGGAACTCCCACAGAAATTTCACTTATGAGTGAAAGTTTTGTGGGAGTTCCCAGGGGAGAGGGGGCTGTCAGAGGGTTGTACTCAAAGAATCTGGCATAATGCATTCTTGTTCGTTATGTTTGCAGGAGGTGTGAAAAAAAGAGGTCAATTCCAAGAGAAAGCACAGACCTTGTCACACTATATCTGATTTTGACAAGTAAAACAATACCTCTCTCAAAGATGTTATTCATCATCCAGATCATGTCCTGTTTGGGGCTCATCAGCCTCATGAAGTTGCCATGGGTACTCAGCGAATTGACTGTTCAGACTTACAAAGATCTCTTTCAGTTTTCTTTTTTAGGTATAGGTTTTTATTGGCATTTAACATCATCAGGACATAATAGTACCACAGGTCAGAATAATGACATAATACAAACACAGTAATGTATGTTCGTTAGCAACAAGGATCACCACCTACCCAGAGCCACACATCCTATACCCAGTCACACAATAGCATAATGGGAAGCTAGACATGTCAATTCTGTGGAACCAAGCCCATCCACAGCATCCTCCCCCTATTCCCAGGACCCTTGTCCCCTCCCCTATGTGCCCACTTTCCACACCCAGCGCAGCTCATAGAGGACACCTCGTGGAGGACGAGCATCCAGGGGAGTCCAACAACTCAGCAAGCATCGCAGCTCAAGCCTGCAAATCATCTGCAAGTTTAACAGCCCTGTGGTTCTTCCGCATATGGCACTCTTCCACATTTGCACATTCAGCCATGTCTCTCTTCACTCCGAAAAAGTTGGGACCCTCAGGGACAACCATCGGATAGCTATCCTTTGCTCTTCCAATGTGAGCCCCAGCACTGAGAACTTCCTACTTAATTTATTTTTAATCTGGACCCATCCTAAGGGGCATTGCTCTGTCTCCCTGGGGTTGGCCCCATCTAGAGAGGGGCGAATCTCATCCAAACATTTGATTATGCTTCGGCAGCCCCATATCATATGAATGAAGTCTGCATCTACATGAATGCACCTTGGACAGGAGGAGAGTCTTGTGGGGTATATGTTGTGCAGGGTAATGTGGATAGGTACAGCTGGTGTATTACAATGAATAGTGTCAATTTAAAAGGGTGTTAGACAACACCTTCCTGATCCACTCACGTATGGCGACCCAGTCGTTCGCCGATATTAGGGTATCAAGTAGATTTTGCCATCTGTTAAGCACTGGGAGCTCAGCTTGTGTCTGCAATTCCAGGGCCCTGTAGAGGTGGTGAACCAGTCTACGTTCACCCATCAAGTTCAGCAAGGCCCTGGGATTCTGGTGGTGCGTCCAGAAATGATAGCCAGATTGCACAGGGTGTTGCTGAAATTTTAGCAAATTGAAGAAATTGCCCTGTACCCGAGTCAAACAAGGACATGGCATTAGGTAATGTAACAAACCGGTCATCCAGGTACAAGTCTCCTAGGGTCTCACATCCCCCCCCTCATGCCACCTAGCCACAGACATCGATCTGGCGATCTTGGAGAAGGGTTGGAGTGCCCATATCATCATATTAAAAGCTAACAGCTCTTGAGGCAGCACCTACTTTAACATTTACTCCCAGGTCACACACACACCTGTTTACTGCCGGCACTATAGGCAGGACTCCAAGGAAATCAAGAGCTCGGGTAGGGAAAGGTCTCCACAGCTAACCCTAAGAAATTGGGTTTCCCAGTTCTCATTGTTGCCAAACCAATGAACTGCATGCTGCTTTTGTGTAGCAAAATAATATGGTTCCAAGGAGGGCAACTCCAGGCCTCTTCCACCCCAGTAACGTTTAAGCGTAGAAAGGCCTACCCACTTTTTCCCCGACACCCATAATGGGTAAACAATTACTTTATCCAGTTTTATGAACACCTTTCATTTGAGCTCGTATAGGGTCCCCTGGAAAATATATGCGTCACTTTTCGCATTAGGGATAAATGTAAAGTGTTGCAGACTCTTATGGATGTCTTTAGCTTCTCCAATACTCTCCCCATATTGAGGTCCCCAAAGTTCGATGCACCACGGGCCAATCTGATTCTCAAGTATCTAACATTTTTGGTTACCCAAGGTAAGTCCACCTGGGGGAGAGTCACTACAGGCCTACCAACTAACCCTCGAATGGGGAACAGCTTAGATTTGTTGCGGATGACAGTGAGACTGCATAAGTCGTTCAACTCAGCTAGAAGTGCCAACAAAATAGGGACTGAATATTCAGGGTGTCATCAGCATATACATAGAGAGATCACATGTGTGTGCTCCCCAACCTGCACGCCCCATCCCTCTAATGCATTGACAGTCAGCACGCCACTGGCTCCATAGCTAACATGAACAGCAGGAGGTACAAGGGGCAACCCTGCCAAGACCCGCAAAGTAAAGAGAACCAGTGAGATAGCGTCCCACCCACCCTCACCCTCCCTGTCCGCTCTGTTCAAAGCAGTTGTACCCATCTCAGGAAGGTGTCCCCAATGCCTGGTCTTCATAAGTGGTCCCACAAATAGTCCCATGACAAAGAATCAAAGGACTGTTGGATATCTGGGAGGGCCTGTGCACATGGGTCCTCCGTAGGGGTCAGGGCATGCCAGATCAATGTGACTCTCCTCAGATTACAGATGGTATTTCTCTATGGTATAAAACTGCATTGATCCTCGTGAGTTAATCAAGGCATGTTTGCAGAAGTTACGTCACCAGGACTTTACACAGGGTCCTTATATTGACACTGATTTGAAAATGAGGCGGTAGGAAGTGACTTCCCCACGTCCTTTTCCTTTTTGGGTAGCATACCTACAGCGGCTTCCCTCATGGAACCAGGAGTATTCCTTTCCTGATTGCTTCAGTGTAGACTTCTAAGAGCCTGACAGCCATCACCCCTACTGCGCTGATGAACAAGTTACTTACCTTCGGTAACCCCTTTTCTGGTGGATACACTAGCTACCTGTGGATTCCTCACCTAAAGAATTTTCCCCACGTGGCAGCTTTCGACTGAAATTTTCTTCTAGCTCTGCACATCGACGATGACGTCACAATTGCAGGCAATAAGAGGTCCTCGTCGACGTGCAGACGTCAGTTATCACCATTTTTTACGTGCCTTTGAGGCGAACAGGAGAACATTCACACTACAGATGTGATATGAACACATCAATCAAACTTATATACCAACATTTATTTCACTAAAATGAAACATAACCAATAGAAATAAACAATACGAAATATGTGCATAAATATATACATATATACACATGTTTTCTCTCTCTCTCTTTTTTTTTTTTAATACATATACAGAAACAACTGTATACATATATATAAATCATTGCATCAGTATATACATATGTACAATATACGGGCACTCAACCAAGCAATTCGTGGTAAGACCAGTCAGGCAACGGGGAGGCGGGTGGGACCGTGAGGAATCCACAGGTAGTTAGCGTATCCACCAGAAAAAGCGTTACCGAAGGTAAGTAACTTGTTCTCCTGATGGATACAACTACCTGTGGATTCCTCACCTAAAGAATAGAGTCCCAAACCAGTACCGCCCTCGGAGGTGGGTGCCTGAATGGCCAAACCAAGAAATCCTACAGCACTGAGCCTGCAAAATGGCCATCCCTCCTAACTTCAGAGTCCAAACAATAATGCTTGGCAAAAGTGTGGAGGGATGCCCAAGTTGCCGCTTTGCAGATGTCAACCACAGGAACACCTCTAGCCAAGGCCGATGAAGCAGCCTTAGCCCTGGTGGAATGGGCTCAGAGTCCCACAGGACGTTCTTTCTTTGCTAAAGAATAACATAACTTGATGCAAAGAATGACCCACCTGGAAAGCGTTCTCTTGTGGACAGATTTGCCTCTCCTCTTCCCCACGTAACCGACGAAGAGCTGATCGTCTTGTCTGAACTCCCTCGTCCTGTCGATGAAGAAGCTCAACGCTCTTCTTGGATCAAGTCGATGAAGCCTCTCTTCCTCCTTGGATGGATGAGGTGGAGGATAGAAGGAAGAGAGAATGATGGACTGTCCCAAATGAAAGGGTGTAACAACCATCGGAAGGAAAGCCGCTTTGGTCCTTAACACCATTTTGTCCCTGTAAAAGGAAGTATATGGGGGGTTCTACACTAAGAGCCTGGAGCTCACTCACTCTTCTAGCTGATGTTATAGCCACCAGAAAAACAGTCTTCAAAACCAAAAGCCTCAATGGACAAGAGTGCATTGGTTCAAACGGTGAACCCATAAGAAAGGTCAATACTAAGTTAAGATCCCACTGTAGCATAACAAACGGAGTGGGCGGAAACTTATTAGTGAGACCCTTAATGAACCTCAACACAATAGGCGACTTAAACAAAGAGGGTTAGTCTGGACGGCACAGAAAAGCAGACAGTGCGGATAAATAACCCTTAACAGTGGCAACTGCACAACCCCTCTGTGCCAAGGATAAAGCAAACAACAGGATGTCAGATAAGTGGGCCCTTAAGGGATCAATTTAATTCTCTCCACACCAACTCACAAATCTAGCCCACCTGTTTGCATAGATAGATTTGGTGGAGTGTCGCTTGGCCGATAATATAACTTCCACCACCTCAGGCAGGAGAGAAAAGGAACTCAGATTGCCCCATTCAATCTCCATGCATGAAGGTGCGGGCTCTGGAGGTGGGGGTGTAGAACCTGCGACTGCGAGAGGAGGTCTGCCCTGTAAGGGAGACGGAGCGGAGGGCCCAGAGAGAGTTGGAGAAGGTCTAAATATCACACCCTTCTTGGCCAATCCGGGGCTATAAAGATGACTTGGGCCCGGTCTTGGCGGATCTTCCTTAGAACCCGAGGAATCAAGGGTAAGGGAGGAAACGAGTAAAGCAACTGACCCTTCCAGGACATCTGAAACGCGTCCCCTAAAGCTCCTTGCATCGGATACTGGAGGCTGCAGAATGACGGGCAGTGCACGTTCTCCTGAGTGGCAAACAGATCTATCTGTGGATATCTCCACCTCTGGAAGATGTAAAGGACCAGATCTGGATGAAGATGCCACTCGTGATTGGTCGAGATGCGCCGACTGAGATCGTCCGCACGCACGTTCAGAACTCCGGCCAAATGGTTTGCTACCAAGCAAATCCGATGGTCCTGAACCCAGGACCAGAGGCGAAGAGCTTCTGTGCAGAGAAGGTACGGCCCCAATCCTCCCTGCTTGTTTATATACCACATCGCGGTAGTGTTGTCCGTCAGGACCTGAACCGACTGCCCGGGAAGGGAGGAAGGCCTTGAGAGCCAGACGTATCGCCCGCAATTCCAACAGATTGATGTGAAACCTCTGTTCCACTGGAGACCAACGACCTTTGGCCTCCAGGCCCCCCAGATGAGCTCCCCACCCTAGAGTGGAGGCATCCGTTATAACTGTGGCCACTGGAGGAGGCAGTGAGAACGGCCTTCCTTGAGAAAGGCTGCCGACAGCAGCCCACCATTGAAGATCCACTGCAGCGTCTCTGGAGATCCTTATCGATCTTCGAGATCTCCTTTGTGTTGAAAACACTGCCTTCGGACGCACCACTGAAGAGCCCTCATGTGCGAGCGTGCATAAGTGACCAACAGAATGCAAAATGCGAACAGACTGAGCAGACGAAGGACCTTGAGGACTGGAACGACCGCTCCATTCTGAAACATTGGAATCAACACCTGAATGTCCTGAATCCGCTGCAGCGGAGGAAAGGCCAGATTCAATGTTGTGTCCAGTACTGCCCCTATGAACAGGAGGCACTGAGAGGGCTCTAGGTGAGAATTGGGCACGTTCACCAAAAAGCCCAGATCGAACAACAACTGAGTTGCTGACTGCAAGTGATGCCGCAAGAGCTCCAGAGACTTGGCTTTGATCAACCAATCGTCCAGATAAGGAAATACCGCTATCCCCCTTCTTCTGAGCTCTGCTGCAACCACTGCCATCACCTTTGTGAAGACTCAAGGTGCCGAAGTAAGACCAAACGAAGGACCGCAATCTGATAGTGTTGCGACCCCACCACAAACCGGAGATCCTTCCTGTGCGACTTGAGGATCGGGATATGGAAGTAAGCATCCTGCAAGTCGACAGACACCATCCTATCTCCTTCGTTCAATGCCAAAAGAACCTCTGACAGGGTCAGCATCTTGAACTTTTCCTGCTTGAGGAACCAATTCAAAATCCTCAGCTCCAGGATTGGCCTCAACCGACCATCCTTTTTGGGATCAGGAAGATCAGGAAGTATCTTGAATAGCAGCCCTGACCCCTCCCCTGCTCCTGAACCAACTCCACTGCGCCTTTCGACAAAAGGGTTAGCACTTCCTGTTGTAGTAACAGAAAATGGTCTTCGGAACAGAAGGATAGGCGGGGAGGGATGGGAGGTGGAAACTCCCAAAAGGGAAGAGTATAACTTTTCCCCACAATGTTGGTGACCCAAGAGTCCGATGTTATTGACTCCCACTTGTGAGGAAAGTGAGACAGTCTCCCTCCTACAGGAGATGTGTGAACAGGGAGTGATGGAGAACTAAGGTTGCTTTCCCTGCTGCACCCCTCCGGAGGAAGAGGGAGAGGCAGAGTGCTGCTGGGCGGCCCTCTAGTGCGAACCCTACCCCTGCCCCTGAAAGATCTGTAAGGAGAGCTCCTGAAGATTGCTGTCCTGCTGCCTGGAGCCTGCCTCGAAAGGAAGAGCCACGCCCAAACCCCCTAACCCTCCTAAATGATGTTAAGGAAGAGGAGGGGGCTGCTTGCAGTCCCAAAGATCTTGCTGTGGCCCTACTCTCCTTAAACCGCTCCAAGGCAGAGTCGGCTTTTGCTCCAAATAGTTTGTCCCCATCAAATGGCAGGTCAAGCAGTGTCATCTGTACATCAGGAGAGAACCCTGACGATTGTACCCAGGCATGCCGTCTTGTCGCTATGGACGTGCCCATAGCCCTGGCCACCAAGTCCGAGGTGTCTAGTCCAGATTGAATCACCTGGGTCGCCGCCGCCTGAGCGTCCGACAAAAGATTATGCACCTCTTAAAACAATCCAGAGTGCCCCTTGGCCTCGTCCATAAGAGTATAAATATATCATCCTAAAATACAAGTAGCATTAGTAGATTTCAGAGCCATGCTACATGAAGAGAATGCCTTCTTAGCCGACTGGTCCATTCTCTTCGACTCCCTGTCTGCGGGAACTCCTGGAAAAGATCCCGGAGCAAAGCGAGAGGAACATAAAGCCTGCACAACCAAACTCTCCGGAGTTGGGTGCTTGGATAAAAACGCTGTGATCACCTGGAGCCACTCGATACCTTCTTGTCACCGACGGCGTCGATCCTCGGAGTCATCCGACACCGGATTCCTCTGCGCCATAGGCTTCTTTAAGGTTGATTGGAGCTGTGGCAAACTCATCGGCGCCGGGGCGGTGGACGTCGTCGGCGTCACCGGTCTTCTAGGTGACACCATAGGTACTGGCACCGAAACAGCACTTCCTGAAGGAAGAAAGGGCATGAAGGGCGTTGGCCTATAAGAAGCCGGAACACCCATGTCGAAGGCCAATGGACCTGACGGCCCCGCATGCACACCTCCCGGCGCCCTGGTGGCGAAGATGTTAAACATTGCATTAAGGAATGCAGCCGGGTCCGTGCCCGGCGCCGGGAACGCCGGATAACTTTGTGGATCTGGTACTTGAGGCGAAGCCGGCATCGGCTCAGGCATCTCCATCTGCGCAGAGAAGCCCTCGGCTCCTTATGCGGATCAACCTCAAAAACCGACAGTGGAGACGTCGGTGAAGCTGGAGTCGTCGGAGGTGGAGGTGTAACAGTTGGGCTGACCTCCCAAGTCGTCGACGCCGAGCCGATGGTGACCTCGAACAGGAGCGGTCCTTGCTCGACCAGCGCAGTGATCCATGCCGGCGCCGAGAGTCTCGATGACGCCGATGGGATCTCAAGGACCTAGATGAAGATTCCCAGTGATGATGTTTCTCTTTCTTCTTCTTGGACCGTGCCAGGAACAACTTGGCCTCCCGCTCCTTCAGGGCCTTTGGAGTCATGCGTTGACATGAACCACACGCTTCGACTTCGTGGTGAGAACTGAGACACCACAAGCAATTTTCGTGTGGGTCCGTGACCGACATCCGACCTCCGCACTCCCTACAGGGTTTAAAACCCAACTTCTTAGGCTGCGACATTGTTACACCGAAGCGAATCTGTAGCTCCGTGGTAGCCTCAAAGAAAAAAACGTTACTCGAAGGCACGGAAAAAGGGGAACTGACGTCTGCACGTCGACGAGAACCTCTTATTGCCAAGATGACGTCATGCAGCGTCACATGGGAGTCAAGCAATTGTGACATCATCGTCGACGTGCAGAGCTAGAAATAAAGTTCCATCGAAAGCTAGCGCGTGGGAAAAATACTTTAGGTGAGGAATCCACAGGTAGTTGTATCGACCAGAAAACATTCTGCTGGTAAGCCATTGCTTCCAGGAGCCTTAGCTTTTCTTCAATGCTCGTATAACTGCTGCTGTCTCCTTTGTGGACAGGGGGCATTCAATCTGTCTCTCTTTTCCCGGAGCAAGAATGACAACTCCAAGTCCTCCAGATAACTGAGTCTCTTCCACCGTAAGGTAGATGGCAGGCTTGCATAAAGTGCCACCCGATGTGAGGCAAACATATGCTGTTATGCTCCGTTGTGTGCAAACCCTGCCAAACCACTTGTCACAAATCCCCACCAATGGTGGAACCCGTGTCACGCTATAGAGAAGAATGGCAAGCAATCAACTAGCCTTTTCTCCTTCCATATGGAGCCGCTGTCAATAGCTAGTGTAGACAAATTTGTCTAGACGGTCCTAGGCCTCAAGTAACTCTTGCTTTCACTCCTTCCCCTCAACCACTGCCTGGGGCCACTCTGCCACCGTAGTCTCCAGGGCACTCATACTTTGTTCTAGGGAATCTACAGATCTGGATAGTTGTTGTTTCACCCCGTAGATTACTTTTATGCACTCCCAACGCTAGTACCACTTCCATAGCTTCCCATTCAACTCTTCTCGTTGACGCACTGCCCCACTTTTCTATAAAGTAATGAGCAATCGTCTCTCGCACAGCTTCATTGAACACCAGATCAGTGAGGGTTTTGGCCCTCGTCTGCCACAGGGGTATTCTTGGGGGTTCTCTGGACAATGGAGCATTACCAACAAAGGGAAGTGATCAGAAATATAACGTCCCAGGTAGGCCACAGCCTCCGAACAGTGTAGTAATGCGCCAGTCAACAAGCAATAATCTAAGCAACTATAAGTCCCAGTAGCAGGCACATAGCAGGAATACACCTTAGCATGCGGATTCCTCAATATCCATACATCCTGGAGTCCAGCACCAACCAACACTTCTTTATGAGCACCTGTTATAGCGGGCTTTGTATCCGATCAACGGGAAGGCGGTCCAATTCTCCATCCAGCATGCAATTGAAGCCCCCCATAAAGAGGATCTCCGTACCCATATATTCAGCCGCTGAACCCATCACTATTCCAAAATGCTCCCATCATCTGTATTGTGTACATAGACATTCACCAGACAAACATCTCTGACATCTAGTGCTCCCAAAACAATCATATACCTCCTCTGGGGATCTAGCGTAATTTTCCTGGCAACAAAGCGGACTCTGGGGGCCACCCAGATAGGTTTGCCTTTGGTGTAGGTGGAATGGGAAGTGGCAAAGAGCTGACCCCTCCACCTGTACCTCAGAGATGCCACTTAGTCCCCCCAAAGTGGGGCGTCTCCTGTAAGAATGCCACTGACACCCTAAACTGATTTAAGTACGAGTATACCCTCCTTCTTTTTTTAGACGGTCCCAACCCATGTACATTCCAGGTCAATACCTTGCAGTCACCTGCCATTGTTTACCATTGCTCCCACACCACTCATCACGCAGCTGGGTCTGAGGATCATACTAACATGCATCCCATATCCTCCAGCAAGGGAGCTTCATATCGCCATTGGCAATCAGCCATTATCTCTACAGCATTAGAACCATAACCCAACAAATATAGGAAACAATAGCCCCTCCCACAGGCAGTGAGTCTAAATAACTGGGGGCCCCGAACTTCAGGCCAACCTTGTAGTCCCACCACCCTAATCCCTCACCTGAGGAACAAACCTCAACTTCAGGAGTCGCTTTGTGCTGTGAGCCTTACATCACACATCACACCTGGGTGCCGAAGCCCAAGACGCTCTAGCCCCCAGCAATGGGACCTCAGCCCACCATGACCACCCTGCCAACAAATATCCAGTCAATCTGCCACATGAACAATACAATATAGCACCTCATGATTGTTGCATCCTTCGAGAAATACGTCCCTGCATGGTAGTCAAATATACATTGTGTCCACAAATTTCTGCGCCAAGAGGAGCACTAAGTAATCACATGCAGAATTATGAGCTCTCAACCCCCAAATGTCAGTACAATTTCAGTTCAGTCAGAGAGGTTCCAACCAGTCATGCTACACATTACCAAATTGGCACCAGCCATCAGTCCGTGCCATTACTGCAATAGTCAGTACTTTTCCCTCTGGCCCTGAAAGGAGTCGCCGGTGTCTGGCACAAAGTTAAGGGTTCACCAGGGTTCCGTTTGGGAACATCAGTATCTTTCCCATCCGCCGACTGCCTGCACTATGAATGGAGTCCAAAGAGTGCTTCCGAAGTCTTGTGCTCAACTGAGGGTTCCTGGTGCCACCTGGTTTGGACTTAGGCTGCGGTCTATGGGGTGTATTGCTGAGGTCTAGGGCGTGCATGGAAATGTGGGCTTCCTCCACGGTAGCGAATAACAGTGGACAGCCCTCAGCTTTGCAGGGAACATGAGCCTGTATCGAAGATCATGGTCTTGCAGCCTTTTTTAACTGTCATAGGTGGTCATTCTGACCCTGGCGGTCTTTGACCGCCAGGGCGGAGGACCGCGGGAGCACCGCCGACAGGCCGGCGGTGCTCCAATGGGGATTCCGACCGCGGCGGTAAAGCCGCGGTCGGACCGGCACCACTGGCGGGGTCCCGCCAGTGTACCGCCGCCCCATTGAATCCTCCGCGGCGGCGCAGCTTGCTGCACCGCCGCGGGGATTCCGACCCCCCCTACCGCCATCCAGATCCCGGCGGTCGGACCGCCGGGATCCGGATGGCGGTAGGGGGGGTCGCGGGGCCCCTGGGGGCCCCTGCAGTGCCCATGCCACTGGCATGGGCATTGCAGGGGCCCCCGTAAGAGGGCCCCTACATGTATTTCACTGTCTGCTGCGCAGACAGTGAAATACGCGACGGGTGCAACTGCACCCGTCGCACAGCTTCCACTCCGCCGGCTCGATTCCGAGCCGGCTTCATCGTGGAAGCCTCTTTCCCGCTGGGCTGGCGGGCGGTCTGAAGGCGACCGCCCGCCAGCCCAGCGGGAAAGTCAGAATTACCGCCGCGGTCTTTCGACCGCGGAACGGTAATCTGACGGCGGGACTTTGGCGGGCGGCCTCCGCCGCCCGCCAAGGTCAGAATGAGGGCCATATAGTCTCTGCTAAGGTTTTGGACCTTGCGGGTATAGTCTGGAAATATCATAATTTTATTGTTCTCAAACCAGGGTGGCCCCACGTTCCCGAACATGTTGTAGTGTGGCATCTCTGTCCCAAAAATTAAATACGCAGGGGATGAGGGCGCGAGGTGGCCCCTCCAGCTTGGGCATTGGCACCAAAGATCAATGGTAATGAATTTTGAGAGTTGCTTAGGTTTGAAGTCTGTTCTTATCCATTCCTCCAAGAATAGCTCTGCAGATTGTTTTTCTTCTGTTTCAGGAAAGCCTACAAATCGGAGATTGTTCCTCTTGGAATGGCCTCCCCCATCCTCCACTCGGTCATCCAATGCAGTCACAAGGGATTGAGGTTCAGCGACTGCTTTCTTGTGAGAGCATACCTATTGCTAGAGTTCCGAAACCTGGCCCTCTGTTTCGGTGACCCTCTAAGGTACCTTCCTAATGTTGGCACGTAATGGGCCCACCTTCATCTCCACTGTATCAATCCTTGCCACAGTAAGTTCATGGGATCCCTTTACTTCTGCCATGAGATCAGCCAGGGTAGGCAGTGCTGGTTCCCCTAGCGGCAGCTGCTTGTTTGGTTCCCCCACTGCATGTTCTTGTGGCAAGGGTAGCGCATAATTATCAATTATTTTGGCCTGCACCGCTTTTGTGGGATTATCCTTTACCATTTTGTCTGCCCGGCAAATACCAACAATTTCACCTGGGGTCAAAAATCCGCCAGTCCCAGAGCTGTCTATCCCCGACCAGGTGAGTTAAAAGTCATAAGGGTTTATATTTGTGCCCACGCTGGGTATTAGCGAATCAATGCCCAAAACGTGCCTCAAGAGGGGGGCAAGAAGCAGGATTCCCTTTGGAGCAGGGTGGCAATCATGGACCGAGCCACATATCACCAGGCATGTATGAGGAAGTATTTAGTTTGTGGCCTTGGATGAGTGGGGCCCTCAATTCAGTCCACACCCCTCCTGCCCTGCAGCAGCATCCCCAGAACAAGCCAGAGGTGTAACCACAAAACCCCAAAGGGCATGTCTTCATGGTGAATATGTAGCCCAAAGTGAAGGAAGGACCCCAATGAATCACGGGTCCAGCTAGCAGCAGTCCTGGCTTGCGCACGCTATTCCAGATGGGAAGGGCCCCCTACACATGCTGATCCTCGCGCGCCAGCACAGATCCTGCCCTCACTGCCACAGGTTCCTTGTACCGCCCTGGACCTGCCGCATCAATTTTCCTGCCACTGTCCACCATCAGGGAGCCCAAAATTGCTCAGTGGCCTCTTACCCGCCCCCATCACCGCCTCTTTGGTGCTCCCCTGCAGACGAGGCTTGGCGACCACTCCATCTCCTCTGAGCAATGTTGCTCCCACCAGTAGTTCAGGGCATGATGCAGGGAACCCACTGCGTTACCCATCCACGGTCGGCTCGACTGTCACTCCCTCATTGTTATGCGGCCCACCTCCGACACCACCCGGCCCGGCCACGCGGTGAGGCAGTATTCAGATGTCACTGCTGCACACCAGGTGTTTCGGTATCTAAACGGGGGCCCTATTTAGCGGGCAAAGTACCCCAGATGCTTAGCTTTGGGGGTGATATGAGGTGGATTACAAAGGGGCTCCTGGGGAGCTCTGGGGAAGTGCTACCATACCGCCATCTTGCCAGTCCACACCCCCTCTTTCGGTTTTAAATGATGTAGGATCACATCTCCCAACGAATATTCACCCTCTGAATTTAGGACAACATACACCATACTATGAAGGCAATATTCTAGCTTCTGTTAAATGAGCCATCTAGTTTGAAATCGGTACCTGTCGACTGTGATATCGCAAGTTTGTTCTAATGGCTTCCTCATCAAGGATCTTCAGCCCCTACTACCATTTGAGGCACTTGAGGGTGACCTGACCTATTCACTGTATTGCTGCAAAATGCCACAAATTCAGCACAAGATCCATGAATATTCAAGGGTTAAGACTTTGTAATGGTATACATGTAACACTTGAAGATGTCCTGAAGTGCCACCACGGACTGAAAATCTACGCCATCCACGCAGTACAGGAGCAATAAGTCTTTTGCTAACCTTTACCTTCTATCTTCCCAGCATATTAGTCATTTCCATCCTCTGATCTGACTCTTAGCGATCCATTAATACCTGTGTCCAACAGATGTCAGAGACCCTATTGGGTCCCTACTACAAAGGCTTTACCACATTAATAAATCACCTCCATTGGTTGTATCGATGAACAGACAATCTGAGTACCACAAGCACTGGAGGACATGATATGATAACCATGATACACTACATACATCATCAGCATGACGCTTCTTCATAGGTAGTGCTTTCTGAAATAAAATACACAGTAATATGTAAATGCCTTTGAGCATTAATTTCTCTCTTTGAATCTAGTTATATGAAGGCTTGAGGGAATCTTACACTCCTGACCTTGATATACCTGTTTTACTATGTCCGTATCTGGATTCATTTTAATTTATTTGGTGCAAAGAGGGCTACCACACCCACTATACATCACAGAATGTGATGCGGATAGTGGTTAGGTGGTGAAAATGTGCATAGGTTTGCAGTCACAGTTGCGAAAAGTAAAATAGATTATGACAGCCTAGGGGCAGGTTCCGATTTATGGAGTGCTTAAATTTTATATATATATATATATATATATATATATATATATATATATATATATATATATATATATATATATTCCACTGCAAGCTGGAATATGGAGACTGCCGTTAGGCGGTCCGGTACGGGTTCCGGTAACCCTATTCATCCAGATAAAACCTTTTTAACATAAAGAAAAGTCCGGACTCCATGGCACTGGCAAATATTATTTAATACATAGATACAATTATGGCATCCACACCAATTATAATATTTGGCAGTGCCATGGAGTCCGGACTCTTCTTTATGTTATGAAGGTTTTATTTGGGAAGTTTAAACCGAGACAATTTCACCTAACTATAATGCCCCTATAACCTTTGTTTTTTCATTGATATATATATATATACACATATATATATACATATATATGATTGTGTCGTGTGTGTGAAAGAAGCTTGCTTTACTGCTACCTGTACTGTATGATTGAGATCACCACTGATGCTCTAGCTGTTCTTTCTGTGGAAGAGGCAGGCAATTATGTCCATGCAGCACAAGTGATATGTGGGACTGATGCCAGCACACTGTTGTTGCCCGTGTTCTGATTTTGAGGGAAGGTAACCCTCTACTGCTCTCCATGCAATCCCTTTTCTGTCGGTAAGGGAAGCTCGCCTGTGCCGCACCTGTTACCTGTATGTATGGCGGATGTTTGCACTTCTGCCTGGCTGCACATTTTGTACTTGTATGAGTTATGCAGGCATTTCCGATAGTTTTGTTGTACCTGTGCTCTGTTTGAGTGAGGAAAGCACTGCTTACGCATGCTGAGGCTTTCTGTGTGTGAGAGTGAAGGTTGCAGTACTGAAACCTGTGCTCTACCACGGCTGTATGCAAGAGAAACATGCGCGGTGCCCTTTTGAGTGAAGTTGCACTACTGAAACCTGTAATGTACTTTTGCTGTGTGAGGGAGATTTGCACTGCACTGCTTCTGATGCAACTGTCATGGGAGGAGGACAGAATTCGTTTTAGTTGCTCAGCGTCTATGTAAGCTTGGCATCCTAGCCGTTTCTCTGGAAACGGGGCCGTGTGTGATGCCTCTAGGGCCAATCTGGTGCCCATTCTCCTTGCTATTAGTGCCCTAGCCCGCAGCCTCGTATTGCCTTGCCATCCCTGCTGCTTCTGTTTTTCTTTGTGTGCCCCTTTTGAATAATTAGAAACTCCTTTCAAAGGGAATAAAGCAATATTTATTCGTCCTTTTCTGCTGCGATGGTGTATTTCATTTGTTTGAAGAGGCGCACCAGGTTTCCTACCTTCAGAGACAAGGGCTATATCTGGAGAACTGTTTATCTCGAGCGTAAAGATGCGATCTCAGACTTATAACGCGATTCACTTCAAAGGGACCTCTGAAAAGACAAGACCATTGAACCGAGCAGAAGGCGAGCTCCACTGTGCGCGCGTGCCTGCAAGCGCCTGCGGCTGTGGAGCATGTCTTATTGGTGTGAACTTCAGGCTAGCGTCACAGGAGCGAGGCCTAGTAGTAGGGCGCAGCCTTCGGCGGCCAAGCCGACACGGGCCCGCTGCTCCGAGCAGATAAGGCCTAATAATCAGCCCTTACGTGCTAGAAGGCCTGCGTCGATAAGAAATTTTAATCTGCCTTTACATGCCAGAGTGAGTGTCCTCCGCGCTGAGATTACGAAAATCGCTCCTTCGGGTCGGGAGGCAATTGATGGAGGAAAGAAGACCCAAAACTCACTCTGTGATCTCGAGTTATACTTTGTTTGCAGAAGGATTAAGTGCAGCATCCTGTTATGTGTGGGATAAAGCCCCCCTCCCGCTGTACTTTGTAACAGTAATGCAAATCACCGAGTTCTGTGGCCATATAGATAAACAAAACTGAAGGCCGAGTTCCTGTAAAAGGTCACGAAACGCGGAAAAGACTTGCACTGTCCCTTTAACATATAGCTGAGGGTATATTTTTTTCCTATAATACTTGGTCACATCATCACCCTAGAATTTGTACTTCACAATTAAACAAACCAAAACGCAGTTAGCAATTTGCTGCAAAAAGATATTAGAATCAGTTTAGTGTAAACCAGATTATAAAAATGCGGTAGCTCAAATTTTATTAAAACATACAGAAACTTTCTACCCTTTTAATGTCCCCTGGAACACATGCATAGAAAAAATAAACATGTTGGAATAAATCTCTCTTTTTTGCTCATCACCGTTCATTAAAAAAATAACAGATCAAAAGAATGAAAAGCATGTCCTTGTTTTCATAATTCAAACTGCAGCTGTAATTATGTTCTGTGACTTGCCTTTTACCTTGACTGATAGCTACGGAAGCATGTATTATGACGTCACAACTCAACTGTAATAAGGTACGTTAAGTTTTTTTTAAAATAAGTGTGACTAGAGACTTCACAACTTGACTGCAGTAAGGAAATTAAAGATTAGCTTGTATAGAGGCATTGTATACTTCCATGTATTATACAATGTTATTTAGGTTTGGCAGTGCAACATCCCATTATAAAATGCTATTTAGGTTTAGTGAGACACTACTTTCTTCAGAGAAGCCAATTCGATGTATAGCTTTTACTTCTGATATATGCTATCACACATAAACAATCAGAGCTGACGGACAATGTTTTGATTGCCTTACTAATGCCATCATTACTCAGTTTCTCCCTTCTTTGTTCCAGAATGTGCAGTAGCGAAAAAGGTGACTCTCTGAAGTTCAATCCATGTAAGGTCTTGGGTTGCCAATAGATTATCACTAGGCTTCATATTCTGGTGACAACAGAGACCTCATATTTGTTCATAACCACTAATCAGTTAATTCCAAGTCCCGAAACAGCTGGAGCTAAGTGAGACTTTCTGAGGTTCAAGAGAAGTCCTTAGATGTAAGGCATTGGCCTGCCATCAGTGGGTTTGAGTCTAAGTACCAAGTGCAGATACAGCTGGAGCTGAGATGTCCGTGTATTCAAGAGTACCTATGAGAAGTACGCCTTTGGGCTGTCAACCAAACCTCTTAACGTCACCATCTAACTGAAACTTGCATGAATGAGCAGATCGCCCAAATAAGTATTGACTCATACACTCTTGTTGTGTAAAAGTGCTATCAATGGCTCAGTGGTTTACAAAATGCTTGAAAATGTTAAATTAGTCCAGCTATGAGAACCGGAAGTGTATGATGCAGCCCAGAATAATCACCCTTATGTAATTCTTTGAGGCTGCAGGACCAGAAATACCTGCAGGATAAATGCCTGCTGAGATGGTGGCACTAGGGCAATTGCCACTTTCTTTAAAAACAGGATGCCTTCGCTGAGGATCACTTGTAGCAGTCTTTTTTCGAATAACCACCAAACTGGAATTGGTTGGCAATTTAAAACCTCAATTATAACCACCTGAGAGGATCATCTTGTGAATGCAGGCATCTGCAAAAAATGCTCTGAGGACCCTACAAAATATCCATGGTAACTCCATAACAGAGCTAGCTAAGGGATGTACAGTAGTAATGACTGTTGCCAATACCAGCCCATTCTGTCGGGGAAACACCTGACAATCTTCCATATAGTGATCTGGACTGGAACTCTATCCTGTTAGAAACTGACTAGTATGTCTACTCGTTTATGAAAAGAGCCAACCTATGTTTATGTGAAGTAGAAAATCCCTCTATGTAATCTTTCTATTAAATTGATATTTTTCACATAATATATTTCTCTCTTAGAGTTAATCATTTTACATGAATTATTCATTTCTCTTTGGATGGCGAGAATCACATCTTTTTATCTATTATTTTATTGTACTTTAGAAAAAATGGTACTTTAATGTGATATGTACAAATTTACATAATTACAATTCACATCTAAAATTGCATTCACAGTTGAGCCTAAAAACATTCCTAACCAGACATAACCTCATATTCGTACCTTATGTTTCTTCTGGTAAACGAAGACATAGCTGTACCATATATTTGATGAAAGCATCGAATTTATCATGAGAAACGTACTTGTATTCGGGACTGCTGAATGGAGACGATACAGTTGCCCTCATCCCAAGGCTTGGAATGACACCTAACAAGCTGGGTCACTTCCGATTTGAAAACAACCTTCCACAGCACCACTTCCAGTTAATCTTCATGTAGTTTCTAACCTTTAACTAGTATTATGACGTGTGAAGATTTCTTTAGCTATCCATCTTCTGTTCTCTAAGGTGGATGTACTTTTGGATTGACACCGCTGCACCAAAAGCTGGAGGCCCTCAGATGGTGGAAGACTTCACCTAATGATGCTTTAAAGATATGGTTTATACAATTACACCATAGTTTATCAAAACTCAGCAACCATCGTTCACTTTTTGAAGGTTTCAAATATTTTTTATCGTAGAAGGCTCTACAAATAGCATGCCCAGAGTCACTGAGCTCGCTTCGGAGGATGCTTACACCCCTAGCTTTGGATCTGTTCTGATTAGTATTGATCTGTGCCGCTAGATAGAGATAGCACAGTTCACATTTCCAAGGAGAATTAGGGTAAGCTGGGTCCAGCCTGAAAGCACGCCAGGATCAACAGTGCAAACATCATCTTTACACCTCTATGATCTTGGCCATAAGGTCAGTGGTATCCAGGAGTTTATCCTGGCACACTCATGAAGAGTGATCAATGTCAGTTTTGGGTCATTATAAAATTTGCCTATAATCCGGACCATTTTAGGGTCCACCTGAGCCATAATCGAAACCTTACCTCCTACTGAGGGCCTGGGGCAACGATCTCTGAGTCAAATTATGACTTCCTTATCTAGAGGGTTGCTTACTTATTGCCTGTATGGATATGGCCACCTTGTAGATACGGTCCCAATTAGATGAGGGGATGGTGGAGTTACTCTGGATCAGATATGTCCACCCTGCTCCCAGAAGGCCCTAGTGATTGGAATGTCCTACCTGATAGAGATTGTACTGAATGATTTGTTTTCTTCTGTTACCTGACAGGTGCCAGTTCCTGCACCCAGTGAGTTCATTATCAGAATCTAAAGAGGAAAAATCATCACCATTCCACTGGGCCCAATAAGAGGTAGTAATCATATAAAAGCAGTCATTGAAGCCACAAACCTTCCATACATCGTTGGGGCCTGCATGGTGTTCCCCTTTGTTGGAGGGTAGGATCGCCTACATTTTTGAGGCTCACATGAACGACTTTCTAATCACATCAGAAGGGTTTGAAACCACATGTGGGCCTCTCTTTTTTGTTGGAGGGCAGGGGGGTCTGACGCTGAACCCATCCTCTCAGCAGGAGACACATCTTTCCCTTGTTGGGGTAGAGAAGGTCATGAAGAGGTGAGCTGGTGAAGTTGCTTCCCTCTCCCACTGCTTTTTCATGGCGTGTGGCACTGACAGCAAAGTGATTTCGGAAACTCACGTTCTCTCCATACTCACCTGAACAAAGGCAACAGAGTTTCCGATCCGAGCCATTCTGAAACTTACTCACCACAAATAAACACCAACCCCTATCTTGCTTCACAGATATTGAATTACTAAACTAATCACAAGAGAAGGCTGGAAATACCAAAATCATACACCCTCCTCAAGACTGCCAATAAACAGTGAAGCATGCTCAGCGCCTCCTGCTGGAAGCGACTCATCTTGTATGTGCTCTTGCATTCAGCTGATGCCTGCGCTCACCCATCGTTGAGGGATATTCACTGCACGGGGTAATCTGGTGAAGCACGCATTGAGAGCTACTTGCGCCTGAAATGGCTGCTGCAAATGATAGCTGTGCATTGGTTCCCTAAAAACTCAGGTGCGTCTGCTTCCTGTCACCAGACCAGGGCCACCAGAGCCCCAGCCCCAATGCCAGGCTGTCACACTTCAGGATAGCACTCTTATTAAAGTAAATGTCCTAACTGTAAAGGAAGGCAAAAGGCCTGTTTTAAGCAGTACAATTGTTGTTACTGTGCAGTTAACAATTTAGGGGCATGGTGTAATAAATATAAAAAAATAGGTCGTATTTTGAGACAGTATTTTTATGACCATCATAGAATTTTACAAACCGACCTATGTACTGATAGGTAAGTTTGTAGAACTCCAATTCCGTGGCAGCTGGTGAGCTTTAAAAGTGGTGGGGTGTAATACTTGCCTGGAGTTCACCCCATTGTTTTCTAAATTTGCCTTGGGAGTTACCCATATGTTAAGAATTACGTTCATTGTGCAGCATTTTGTTATGGTAACCCCCATGACAATAATTACATACAATATTCCAGTAACAACATTTACCACTGATATTCCCCATATACCATGGATGGCCTTTATGCCAAAAATTACTTCTGGTATTTTGGAGGTAGTATTACATCATGGCTTGCCCTCCCCCTCCCCCCCCACCCCCATTGCCCACCCCGCACCAGCCCCAATATGTGATGGATGCCATTTCTAAGAAAACAAATGGTCTCTAGTATGCCAGCACTAACATTTTGCCATAGATGTCAGTTTATGTCAAGCATTCTATCCAGTATTTCAGGGTCTGCCTTCTGTGTCCTCCCTTGTTAGACCTGGCCTTTTTTGGTGGATTACCCCCAAACTTTTACCTTCTTCCTCCTATTTGCTCTAACCTTTTTGTTGGCTTTAGGACTTTGGGCACATTACCACTTCTGACAAGTGCTAAAATGCATATGCTGATTGTCTAAAAAATATTGGTGATTGGTTTATCAATGACTTGCATATCTGATTTACTAGTAAGTCCCTAGTATGGTGCACCAGGTATGCCCCTGTCCTGTGAATCAAGTGCTACCAGTAGGCCTGCAGCACTGATTGTCCCACCCACAGGAGTAGCCCGGTAAACATGTCTCAGACCTGCCACTGCAGTGTCTGGGTGGGCAGTTTTAACAGGCCACTTCGACCTGGTAAGTGCACCCACTTGCCAGGTCCAAACCTTCCCTTTTACTACATGTAAATCACCCCTAAAGAAGGCCCAAAACAGCCCCATCGGCAGGATGCAGTGTAGTTAAAAGGCAGGACATGTACTGGTGTGTTTTATATGTCCTGACAGTGAAACACTGATAAATTTGTATTACACTATTGTATGGCCGATCTCTCCCATAGAGTAACAATGGGATTGCCTTGAATTTTTTTTTTAAATGTTATTTTCCATTGGGAGCGGATAGAGATGTGGGGTTTGGGGTCTCTGAACTCACAATTCAAAAATACATCTTTTGGCGAAGTTGGTATTTGAATTTGTAGGTTTGAAAATGCCACTTTTAGAAACTGGGCATTTTCTTGCTTAACTTTTCTGTGCCTCTGTCTGTCTGCTATATAGACATCTGGGTCAGGATGACAGTTCGGCTCTTTATGTATTCTCTTCAGACTGTCACCAAAAGGGAGCTGAGGTGTGCCCTACCTATCCTGATGGCCCATCACCAGGCTGATGGGTCTTCCTGAGCTAGAGTGATGGGAAGAGCTAACGCCTGCACCTGAATAGGGCTGTACCTGTCCTCACACAAACCCGCCCGAGTGCAAAACCGCGACCTACAACCCAGGCCTGATGCCTGTTTTAATCATTCTAAGGGCAGTTCAGTATTGCCTTATCCTAAGGTTTTTCAGTCTGGGTGGAACCACCTACGTTAAGGTTCTCAGTAAGTAAGGAAGAGGAATGAAAAATGTACTTTAGTTTCTGAAAGAGCAAGACAAGTCAGACAGCAACCTCAATTTTTATCCCTTTTAACGGTACATCAATTAAAAGGTAAAGTTCCTAGTCCACATTTAACTTACCTGGTTTGTATAATAGGTGGCGATAAATTATATAGGAAGATCTACAATTTGGGTGTAGATTTAAAATTCAAAAATGGGTTTGTCAACCCCCCACTTTTCAGATTAGTACACCCACCAGTTGTTATTGATAATTTGCCAATTACTGAACTTCACCTGTTCTACAGATCTGCTAGACATAGAGCCAGGATTATCCCTTAAATCTGATAGCCCTATTTCATGGGGCCAAATACATAACATGTTTCAACCACATAGTCTTACATGCTTGGTCCTGAAGTAGCAAGTCCCTTAGACCATTCCCATAATGTTCTAAGTTAGGGTTTGTCCATAACCTAAGCCAATGTAGTAATGATTTCTGATGGATACACCTACCTGTGGATTCCTCACCAAAAGAATTCTCCCCTCGCGCCAGCCTCGACGGAAATTTCTTCTAGCTCTGCACGTCGACGATGACGTCACAATCGCCCGACTCCACGCGACGCCACATGACGTCATCCAGGCAATAAGAAGCCCTCGTCGACGTGCAGACGTCAGTTCCCTATTTTCCGTGCCCGAATAACGGTTGTTTCTTCGAGGCTCACAGGGAGCTACTGTTACCAACTGACGGTTACGATGTCGCAGCCTAAAAAATCAGGCTTTAAACCTTTTAACCAATGCGGGGGTCGGATGTCGGTTACCGACCCCCACGATAACTGCCTCTGGTGCCTTAGTTCAGATCATGAGGTCGAGGCGTGCGGTTCGTGCCAGCGCATGAACCCCAAGGCGCTCAAAGAAAGAGAGGCGAAGTTATTCTTGGCTCGGTCCAAGAAGAAGAAAGAGAGGCGTCATAGGAGGGAGTCTTCGTCGAGATCCTTGAGGTCTCGCCACCATCATAGTGGCTCTTGGCGCCGTCATGGATCTCGGCGCCGATCGAGCAAGGGCCGCTCCAGGTCTAGATCGGCTTCTCCGTCGGCTCGGCGTCGTCCGACGTGGGAGATAAGCCCGACCGTCACCCCTCCTCCTCCGATGACCCCGACGTCACCCGGGTCGGTCTTTGAGGTCGAGCCTCTCCAGAGGCCTGAAGGTTCTCCTGGCCAGGAGTTACCCGGACCCTCTTCGGCAGCTTTGCCGGCGCCGGTGCAGCAACAACAGTACCCGGCTTTCCCGACTCCGGGATCGGATCCTGCAGCGTTTTTGAACGCTATGTTTAACATCTTTGCTTCCATGGCACCGGGTGGAAGTCACGCAGGTCCGTCTGGTCCTTTGGCCTACGATTTGGGTGTTCCGGCGTCTTTCAAGTCGGCGCCATTCACCCCGTTTATGTCTACTGCGTCTGAAGCGGCGCCGATGCTTACAACGTCGGCCAGGATGGCTACACCTGTTACGGCGCCGGTGGATTCGCCTCGGATCCCATCGACGTCTAGGATCGCTGTGGAGCCGGAGCCTCCGGCTTCGTACGGATCCGAGGCTCGGCGCCGACGGAGGTCTTCGGCGTCGGCTGACGCCTTGTCGACTCCAGGGTTGGAGTCCAGACTTAGATCAAGGCGTCTGGCCCTCCGTCTCTTGGAAGAAGAAGAGTATGCAAGGCAACACCTGGAGGAAGGAGAAGTTGTTGAGCCCTCAGGTGACTTCCAGGGTCTAGACTCAGCTAGCGGCCTGAACACTACCCCGGAGTGGGATCTAGCTTCTCCTGGAGAGATCACAGAGGAGGCAGCTACATTCCATAAGGTCATTCGTAAAGCTGCGGACTTTTTGGATATTACTCTTCCCACTGCGGAGGTTAAGAGAAATTTGTTGACTGAGGTCCTCCATCCAACATCTGCTTCTGCTGAGCCTCTTCTTCCATTCATTGAGGCTCTGCTGGACCCTATAAAGGATATTTGGATGAAGCCTGTATCCACCGCTGCAGTCAACAGGGCGGTGGCTCGGCGTTACAGGACGGCGCCTGGGGATCCGGTGTTTCTCTCCAGGCAACCAACTCCGGAGAGCCTTGTGGTCCAAGCATCATGTTCCTCCAGATCCTCTCCTGGCTCGTTCCCTGGGGTTCCTGCTGATAGAGAGTTGAAAAAGATGGACCATACTGCTAAAAATACTTTTTCATTGTGCAGTATGGCCCTGAAATCTTCTAACGCCACATGTATACTGGGACGTTACATACATGCCCTTATGGAAGAGGCAAAGGGCCATCCTAATATATCACAGGAGATGCTGCAACTCTTTTCGGATGCTCAAGCGGCTGCGATGCAAGTCATCCAGTCTGGTTTGGACACTTCGGACTCGGTTGCTAGGGCTATGGGCACGACCATAGTCTCTAGAAGGCAGTCTTGGCTCAGATCATCTGGCTTCTCGACGGACGTGCAAGCTACGCTCCTTGATCTCCCATTTGATGGGGAAAGGCTCTTCGGTTCTAAGGCTGACTCGGCCTTAGAACGCTTTGAAGAGAGCAGAGCAACAGCTAGATCCTTGGGACTCCAGACTTCGGCCTCATCCACCTTTAGAGGCTTTCGCAGATTTAAAGGTTTTGGTTGTGGTTCCTTTCGAGGAAGACTGCAAGGACCACATCAAACTTCTTCTACCCTGCCTTACAGATCTTTCAGGGGCAGGGTCCGTACGAGAGGAGCCGCCTTGCAGCACTCTGCCTCTTCCTCTTCCTCGGGAGGGGTGCAGCAAGGAAAGCAGCCGTAGTCCTCCGCCATTCCCTGTCCATTCGTCTCCAGTAGGGGGGAGACTTTCCCTTTTTCTTCCAATGTGGGAGGTCATAACATCAGACTCTTGGGTCATCGACATTGTGAAGAAGGGGTACGCTCTTCCCTTTCGAGAATTTCCTCCCACCCTCCCTCCCCGCCCATCCTTCTGTTCGGAAGATCATCTTCTCCTGTTACAGCAGGAGGTATTATCCCTATTACAAAAAGGTGCAATAGAGTTGGTTCCCGAGCAAGAGAGCGGTAAGGGGTGCTATTCAAGATACTTTCTGATTCCCAAAAAGGATGGTCGGCTAAGACCGATTTTAGACTTGAGGATTTTGAATTGGTTCCTCAAACAGGAAAAGTTCAAAATGCTGACCCTCTCACAGGTTCTTCTGGCATTGAACGAAGGGGACTGGATGGTTTCTATCGATTTGCAGGACGCGTATTTTCATATTCCGATCCTCAGATCGCACAGGAAGTATCTCCGTTTTGTGGTGGGATCACAACATTATCAGTTTGCGGTCCTCCCGTTTGGTTTTACTTCAGCACCTCGAGTCTTCACGAAGGTGATGGCTGTGGTAGCGGCAGAGCTCAGAAGAAAGGGGATCGCTGTGTTTCCCTATCTGGACGATTGGTTGATCAAAGCCAATACTCCAGAGCTCGTGCGGTGCCATCTCCAGTCGACGACTCAATTGTTGTACGACCTGGGGTTTTCAGTCAATGTACCCAAGTCTCACCTGGAGCCCTCTCAACGCCTCCTGTTCATAGGGGCAGTATTGGACACGATATTGAATCGGGCCTTTCCTCCGCCACAGCGGGTTCAGGACATACAGGCTTTGATTCCAATGTTTTGAAATGGAGCGGTAGTTCCAGTCCTCAAAGTCCTTCGTCTGCTCGCTCTGTTTGCTTCTTGCATACTGTTGGTCACTCATGCACGCTGGCACTTGAGGGCTCTCCAGTGGTGCGTCCGCAGGCAGTGGTTTCAGCACAAAGGGGATCTCGAGGACTCGATAAAGATCTCCAGAGACACTGCAGTGGATCTTCAATGGTGGGCAGCGGTCGACAACCTGTCTCAGGGAAGGCCGTTCTCGCTTCCCCCACCAGTGGCCTCAGTGGTAACGGATGCTTCCACTCTAGGGTGGGGAGCTCATCTGGGGGACCTGGAGATCAAAGGCCTTTGGTCTCCAGTAGAACAGAAATTACACATCAATCTGTTAGAATTGCGGGCAGTACGGCTGGCACTCAAGGCCTTCCTCCCTTCCATTCGCGGTCAGTCATTCCAGGTTCTAACGGACAACACGACCGCGATGTGGTATATAAACAAACAGGGAGGAGTGGGGTCGTATCTTCTCTGCAGAGAAGCTCTTCGGCTCTGGTCCTGGCTTCAGGACCACGAGATCTGCTTGATTGCACATCATTTGGCCGGAGTCCTGAATGTGCGTGCAGACATTCTCAGTCGACACAGCTCGGTCGACCACGAGTGGCGTCTTCATCCAGATCTAGTTTTGTATATCTTTCGGATGTGGGGATATCCACAAATAGATCTGTTTGCAACTCAAGAGAATGCGCAGTGCCCGCTATTTTGCAGCCTCAAGTATCCAGTGCAAGGAGCTTTGGGGGACGCGTTTCAGATGTCCTGGAAGGGTCAGTTGCTTTACGCGTTTCCCCCATACCCTTGATTCCTCGAGTTCTCAGGAAAATCCGCCAAGACCGAGCTCAAGTCATCTTAATAGCTCCGGATTGGCCGAGAAGGGTGTGGTATTCGGACCTACTCCAACTCTCTCAGTGCCCTCCGCTCCGTCTCCCTTGCAGGGTGGACCTCCTCTCGCAGTCGCAGGGGCAGATTCTACACCCCCACCTCCAGAGCTTGCATCTTCATGCCTGGAGATTGAACGGGGCAATCTGAGTTCCTTTTCTCTCCATCCAGATGTGGTGGAAGTTATTCTATCGGCCAGGCGACACTCCACCAAGTCAATCTATGTGAATCGTTGGGCTAAGTTTACAGGCTGGTGTGGAGAGAATAGTTTAGATCCTTTAAAAGCTGGTTTATCTGGCATTTTGTCATTTGCACTCTATTTAGCACAGAAAGGTTTTTCAGTTGCCACTGTTAAGGGTTATCTGTCTGCACTATCTGCTTTTCTGTGCCTTCCTGATCAACCATCCTTCTTTAAGTCACCAATTGTTTTAAAGTTTCTAAAGGGACTTACTAATAAGTATCCGCCCACGCCATTCGTTATGCCTCAGTGGGACCTTAATTTGGTGTTAACTTTTCTTATGGGGGCCCCGTTTGAACCCATGCACTCTTGTTCTTTACGGTTCCTAGTATTTAAAACTGTTTTCCTAGTGGCAATGACATCTGCCAGAAGGGTTAGTGAGCTTCAGGCTCTAACTGTAGAAACCCCATTCCTTTTCTTCTTCAAGGACAAAGTGGTATTGAGGACCAAGGCGGCTTTCCTACCGAAGGTTGTTACACCCTTTCACCTGGGGCAGTCAATTACTCTCTCTTCCTTTTACCCTCCACCTCACCCATCCAAGGAGGAGGAGAGGCTCCATCGGCTGGATCCGCGAAGAGCACTGAGCTTCTACGTCGCCAGGACCAAGGAGTTCAGACAGGATGAACAGCTCTTCGTTGGATACGTGGGGAAGAGGAAAGGTAGAGCAGTCCACAAGAGAACGCTATCCAGGTGGGTCATTCTATGTATTAAGATCTGCTATTCTTTGGCGAACAGAGACCCACCTGTGGGGCTTCGTGCCCATTCCACCAGGGCCAAGGCAGCTTCATCAGCTTTGGCTAGAGGTGTTCCTGTGGCTGACATCTGCAGGGCAGCGACCTGGGCATCCCTCCATACATTTGCCAAGCATTACTGTTTGGACTCTGAGGTCAGGAGGGATGGCCATTTTGCTCGCTCGGTGCTGCAAGATTTCTTGGTTTGACCATTCGGACACCCACCACCGGAGGTTATACTGCCTGGGGACTCAATTGTTTTGGTGAGGAATCCACAGGTAGGTGTATCCATCAGAAGAATAAGTTACTTACCTTCGGTAACGCTTTTTCTGGTGGATACAGTTACTACCTGTGGATTCCTCACGGTCCCACCCACCTCCCCGTTGCCTGACTGGTCAAGCCAAGATCTCTTTGGGTGCACATCCTTGGACTTGTATATATATGTATATAGCTTTCAGATGCTTATGGTTGTTTTCATTGTATATACTTTTCCTTTGCAAGTTAAAATAGTGAAAAGGACATTTTGGACTGGAATTGTACAAATAGATATATATTTATTTCTGTCTCGGATTGAGCATTCGTAACTGTGGTTTTTATTGAGTTTTATATTAAATGTTTTTATTTTCATCTATTCTGGATGAATGTGTACTCTTTAGGTTTAACCTGTTCGCCTCTATGGCACGTAAAAAAATGGTGATAACTGACGTCTGCACGTCGACGAGGGCTTCTTATTGCCTGGATGACGTCATGTGGCGTCGCGTGGAGTCGGGCGATTGTGACGTCATCGTCGACGTGCAGAGCTAGAAGAAATTTCCGTCGAGGCTGGCGCGAGGGGAGAATTCTTTTGGTGAGGAATCCACAGGTAGTAACTGTATCCACCAGAAAAGGCATTACCGAAGGTAAGTAACTTATTCTTTAGGGTAGCTAGGTGAGATATTCTTTTAAAATTTATATTTAGGAATAAGGGAAGCATTGGGGTGTTACCTGGGACATTTACCAGACACCTGACAAACATGTTCTCTGATACAGCTTAGGGATCGGAAGCATTTAAGCCTCACACATCAGCCTCATATGAACTGCACTTTGTGCTTTAGCCCTATATACAACCACGGCAGGTCCTACAGGTCTTGACCTTGTTGCTCTATATATGCGTAAAATGTCCCCAGCAGAGCCTCTCCTCCAACCCCCTCCTTCGATGCAGCAGTGGATTTTGGGCAGCAGAGTTATGGGACAAGTGTTCCCTCCAGTATGATGGTGGTACCTTGTTTCCTTAGATGGCTAATTGAAGGCTCCATGGCAGCAGCAGGGCAGGGATCTGGTGGTGAACATTGCAACCAGTAAGGCATGATTCACAACAAGGTGCCAGACAGAGTAGCAGGGCCAGGTTTCGAAGGAAGACCCATCTCAATCCCTCGACCAGCTTCTTTAAAGGACTGGAAACACAGACTTATACGTAGGTGGGGTAGTGCTGGGGGTTGTGCTCTGGCTGCTCTGCGTGGCTCTTCATTAGCCTCAGAGATGCACTGATGTGCACGCTGACAGCTACATTTTAGCAAATATACTGTGCTGGATGAGGCATGCGCAGCATTCTGCTAAAGAAAAAGGACTGTGCCTATAATAGGGGATTGAAGCTGAACCACGCCCCCACATGCACAATCCAGACATCCAGCCTAAGAAACTTGTATTTTGAAACAACACTCAGTAGCTGCATCAATCCACAGCATCCTCAGCTCCCTCCTCCTCCTGTCAACAGGAGCCTGGGGAGGAGGCTGAGAGGGCTGACCGCATACTGGCCGTTACACCCTTTAGCCCCTAGTAAGGAACCACTTGTGCCTAATTATAGAGTCTTACACAGATAAGATGAAAAACAGGCAGGATAGCCCTCCTGCATCAAAGCTAAAGCATCAAAAAAGATAAAAATGGCCCCTATTTTTAATACTTCTGCCTCCTTAGAACTACTCTGTGCATATCCACAGTCCACCCCAAAGTTTATCTCTAATGCATTTTATCATTCACAGTGGAATGCTATAATTTAGAAACAGCATATTTATCCAAAATCTATCCTAAGTGTATCTCTAGAATTACAAATTATTATAGTCTTGGCTAGATCAGCTGAATATACAGGCATGTTTGTTGTTTTTGCTCCTTACCAAAGCACCAAAAAAGACTAAATTGGCGCCAACTTTCAGAGCTTATTATCTGTAATGGAGTACAGGGGTAGCTACTAGGTCACCCTTCACCAGAACATTACTAACAAATATAGCCTAAGTTTTGAGTTGTTGGTAGTGCTTGCAGATATCTAATTGTGAAAGCTGTGAGGTGGACTTATTGTTTCTCCTGACTCAGGCTTTCTTATTCACCATGTCTAAGTGTAAGTGTCCACGTAAATGGGGAACTACTTTCATAAGAAGGGACACAATGTTACCCCTTAATAAAGGGGACATCTCATATGAGTGACAGAGAGATACACCGATTCTTTGCTCTTATGTCCTGGGCTTCTCATCATTGATGTGATCCCTCTTGTTGGTGACCCTTCCTAGTGATCCATTGGAGACCACAACAGCATTTCCAAATGGGGTGTATTGAAGTGATGTAGTGGTATGAAATGTCTTTTTCACTACCCCTGAGGCTAAGGGAGTTCCTAGCTGAATGAGGGTGGGTGATGCAATCAATGCATGCAAGGTGTCATTTAAAACCGAAGTAAACCGTTTCTTATATTAAATAAATGCCAAAGGAACACTTCCTAATTGTATAGATCATTTTTGTGCATATTCTGATGGATACAACTACCTGTGGATTCCTCACCTCAAGAATTTTCCCCACGCGCCAGCATTTGCCAGAAATTTTTCTTCTAGCTCTGCACGTCGACGATGACGTCACAATTGCCAGGCTCCCACGCCGTATGACGTCATCCAGGCAATAAGAGGTCCTCGTCGACGTGCAGACATCAGTTCTCTTTTTTCCGATCCTTTGAGTAACGTTTTTTTCTTCGAGGCTACCAGGGAGCTACGGTTTCACTTCGTGTGTAACAATGTTGCAGCCAAGGAAAGCGGGCTTTAAAGCCTGTAGGGAGGAAACATCATCGCTGTGAGTCTTCTTCCAAGTCCTCGAAATCTCACAGGTGTCATCGAGACTCCCGATGCCGGCCTGAATCACGGCGCCGGTCAAGTAAGGACCGCTCCCGCTTGAGGTCACTGTCGGCTCGGCGTCGAACGACTTGGGAAGTTAGTCCAACTGTGACACCTCCGCCTCTGATGACTCCAACTTCTCCGACGTCTTCTCTGTCGGTCTTCGAAGTCGATCCTCACCAGGAGCCGCTGGTCTCTCTGGCGCAGACGGAGATGCCCGAGCCGACGCCGGCTTCACCTCATGCACTGGCACCGCAAGGTTATCCGGCTTTCCCGGCGCCAGGCACAGACCCTGCCGCATTTCTTAATGCGATGTTCAACATCTTTGCCACCATGGCTCTGGGAGGTGTTCATTCGGGACCTTCGGGTCCATTGGCCTATGACATGGGTGTTCTGGCTTTATACAGACCGACGCCCTTCATGCCTTACCTTCCTTCGGGAAGTGCTGGTTCGGCGCCAGTACCAATGGCGTCACCTAGTAGACCGGTGATGCCGACGACATCTACTGCCCCGGCGCCGATGGATCCGGCGTCGGATGAATCCGATGGTCGACGCTGTCCGAGGTCTTTGGCGTCGGCAGATGCCTTATCGACGCCGAGGATTGAATCCGCTCAAGGAGGTTGGCTCTGAGACTGCTAGAGGAGCAGGAGTATGAGAAGCAGCTCTTGGAGGAGGGTGAGATTGTGGAGCTTCTCCAGGGGAGTACACTGAGGAGGCTGCCTCTTTCCATTCGGTGGTCAGGAAGGCGGTGGATTTTCTTGACCTTCCTCTTCCAGCTGCTGATGTTTAGACAAACATTCTCACTGAGGGTTTGCATCTTTCATCAGCTGTGGCAGAGCCGCTTCTTCCATTTAATGAGGCGCTATTGACCCGATAATGGAGGTGTGGAAGAAGCCTATGACTTCGACGGCAGTAAACAGGTCTGTGGCGAGGAGGTATCGGGTCACTCCTAGAGATCCAGCGTTCTTGTCCAGACACCCGACTCCGGAGAGTTTGGTAGTGCAGGCTTCATGCTCCTCACGCTCTGCTCCGGGATCTTTTCCAGGGGTTCCCACGGACAGGGAGTCCAAGAGAATCGACCAATCGGCTAAGAAGGCGTTCTCTTCATGTAGCATTGCCCTCAAGTCTACGAATGCTACCTGTATCCTGGGAAGGTACATTTATGCTCTCATGGACGAGGCCAAGACACACTCTGCATTGCCTCAGGAGGTGTTTAACCTTTTGGCGGACGCTCAGGCGGCTGCGACCCAGGTTATTTAATCTGGGCTTGACACATCGGACTCTGTGGCCAGGACTATGGGCACGTCCATAGCGACAAGACGACATGCCTGGCTATTGTCTTCAGGATTCTCTCCCGATGTGCAGACAATCCTACTCGACCTGCCCTTTGATGGGGATAAACTATTTGGGGCTAAAGCTGACTCTGCCTTGGAGCGGTTCACGGAGAGTAGGGCCACGGCAAGATCCTTCGGACTGCAAGCATCCACCTCCACTTCCTTAAGATCGTTTAGGAGGTTTAGGGGGTTTGGGCATGGCTCTTCCATTCAAGGGAGATTCCAAGCAGCAGGACGTCAACCTTCGGCAGCTCACCCTTATAGATCATTCAGGGGCAGGGGTAGAGTTCGTACTAGAAGGGGCCACCCAGCAGCACTCTGCCTCTTCCTCTACCTCCGGAGGGGTGCAGCAAGGAAAGCAGCCTTAGTCCTCCATCACTTCCTTTACATGCATCTCCTGTAGGGGGGAGACTGTCTCAATTTCTTCACATGTGGGAGTCAATAACATCGGACTCCTGAGTCACCAATATTGTGGGGAAAGGCTACTCTCCTTTCGGGAGTTTACTCCTCCCATCCCTCCCCGCCCACCCTTCTGTTCGGAAGACCATCTTCATTTACTACAACAGAAAGTGCTAATCCTTTTGTCGAAAGGTGCAGTAGAGTTGGTTCCAGAGCAGGAGAGGGGTCAGGGCTCTTATTCAAGATATTTCCTGATCCCCAAAAAGGATGGTCGGTTGAGGCCAATCCTGGACCTGAGGATTTTGAATTGGTTCCTCAAGCAGGAGAAGTTCAAAATGCTGACCCTAGCACAGGTTCTTTTGGCGTTGAACGAAGGGGATTGGATGGTGTCCGTCGACTTGCAGGATGCTTACTTTCATATCCCGATCCTCAAGTCTCACAGGAAGTATCTCCGGTTTGTGGTGGGTTCGCAACACTATCAGTTTGCGGTCCTTCCGTTTGGTCTTACTTCGGCACCTCGAGTCTTCACGAAGGTGATGCCGATGGTTGCAGCAGAGCTCAGAAGAAGGGGGATAGCAGTATTCCCTTATCTGGATGATTGGTTGATCAAAGCCAAATCTCCGGAGCTCCTGCGACGTCACCTGCAGTCGACAACTCAATTGTGGTTCGAACTGGGCTTTTTGGTGAACGTTCCCAAATCTCACCTGGAGCCCTCTCAGCGCCTCCTGTTCATAGGGGCAGTACTGGACACAACATTGAATCGGGCCTTTCCTCCGCCGCAGCAGATTCAGGACATTCAGGCGTTGATTCCAATGTTCCAGAATGGATCGGTCGTTCCAGTTCTCAAGGTCCTTCGTCCGCTCGGTCTGTTCGCTTCTTGCATTCTGCTGGTCACTCATGCACGCTGGCACATGAGGGCCCTTCAGTGGTGCATCCGCAGGCAGTGGTTTCAACACAAAGGAGATCTCGAGGAATCGATAAAGATCTCCAGAGATGCTGCAGCGGATCTTCAATGGTGGGCTGCGGACGGCAACCTTTCTCAAGGAAAGACGTTCTTGCTGCCACCTCCAGTGGCCACAGTGATAACGGATGCCTCCACTCTAGGGTGGGGAGCTCATCTGGGGAACTGGAGGTCAAGGGTCCTTGGTCTCCAGTGGAACAGAGGTTTCATATCAATCTGTTGGAATTGCGGGCAATACGTCTGGCTCGCAAGGCCTTCCTACCTTTTCTTCACGGTCGGTCGGTTCAAGTCCTGACGGACAACACTACTGGGATGTGGTATATAAACAAACAGGGAGGAGTGGGGTCGTACCTTCTCTGCAGAGAAGCTCTACGGCTCTGGTCAGGGGGTCAGGACCATCGGATTTTCTTGGTAGCAAACCATTTGGCCGGAGTTCTGAACGTGAATGCGGACAGTCTCAGTCGGCGCATCTCGACAGATCACGAGTGGCATCTTCATCCGGACCTGGTCCTTTACATCTTCCAGGTGTGGGGGTATACACAGATAGATCTTTTTGTCACTCGGGAGAACGCGCACTGCCCGTCATTCTGCAGCCTCCAGTATACGATGCAAGGAGCTTTGGGAGACGTGTTTCTGATGTCCTGGAAGGGTCAGTTGCTTTACGCGTTTCCCCCATACCCTTGATTCCTCGAGTCTTGAGGAAGATATGCCAAGACCGGGCCCAAGTCATCTTAATAGCTCTGGAATGGCCAAGAAGGGTATGGTATTCGGACCTCCTCCAACTCTCTCTGTGCCCTCCGCTCCATCTCCCTTATAGCGCAGACTTCCTCTCGCAGTCGCAGGGGCAGGTTCTACACCCCCACCTCCAGAGCCTGCACCTACATGCCTGGAGATTGAACGGGGCAATCTGAGTACTTCTCTCCCACCTGAGGTGGTGGTAGTTATATTATCGGCCAGGCAACACTCCACCAAATCTATCTATGCAAGCAGGTGGGCTAAATTTGTGAGTTGGTGTGGAGAGAATCAAATTAATCCCTTTTGTGCCCACTTATATGACATACTGTCGTTTGCGTTATCCTTGGCACAGAGGGGTTTTGCAGTTGCCACTGTTAAGGGTTATTTATCTGTGCTGTCGGCCTTTCTGTGCCTTCCAGACCAACCCTCCCTGTTTAAGTCCCCAATTGTTTTGAGGTTCATTAAGGGTCTCACTAACAAGTTTCCGCCCACTCCATTCGTTATGCCACAGTGGGATTTGAACTTAGTGTTGACATTTCTTATGGGTTCACCGTTTGAACCGATGCATTCTTGTCCCTTGAGGTTTTTGGTTTTAAAAACTGTTTTTCTGGTTGCCATAACATCTGCTAGAAGAATAAGTGAGCTCTAGGCTCTTAGTGTGGAACCCCCGTATACTTCCTTTTACAGGGACAAAGTGTTGTTAAGGACCAAGGCGGCTTTCTTACCGAAGGTTGTTACACCTTTTCATTTAGGACAGTCCATCACTCTTTCTTCCTTCTATCCTCCACCTCATCCATCCAAGGAGGAAGAGAGGCTTCACCGACTTGACCCAAAAAGAGCGTTGAGCTTCTTCGTCGACTGGACGAGGGAGTTCAGACAGGACGATCAGCTCTTCGTCGGTTACGTGGGGAAGAGGAGAGGCAAAGCTGTCCACTTTCCAGGTGGGTCATTCTTTACATCAAATTGTGTTATTCTTTAGCAAAGAAGGAACCTCCTGTGGGGCTACGAGCCCATTCCACCAAGGCTAAGGCGGCTTCATCGGCCTTAGCTAGAGGTGTTCCTGTAGTTGACATCTGCAAGGCTGCAACTTGGGCATCCCTCCACACTTTTGCCAAGCATTATTGTTTGGACTCTAAAGTTAGGAGGGATGGCCATTTTGTACACTCAGTGCTGCAGGATTTCTTGGTTTGACCATTCAGGCACCCACCACCGGGTGCGGTACTGCTTTGGGACTCTATTCTTGAGGTGAGGAATCCACAGGTAGTTGTATCCATCAGAAGAACAAGTTACTTACCTTTGGTAATGCCTTTTCTGGTGGATACATTAGCTACCTGTGGATTCCTCACGGTCCCACCCGCCTCCCCGTTGCCTGACTGGTCTTACTAAGAATTCCTTGGGTGAGTACCTGTTTGTTGTACATATGTATATACTGATGCACTGATTTATATATGTGTATCTATTTGTTTATGTATCTATTTTTTTAAAAAAAGGACATGTGTATATATGTATATATTTCTGCATATATTTCGCATTGTAGGATTGTATGCAGTGGATTGTTTATTTATATTAATTATGTTTCATATTAGTGGAAATAAATGTTGGTATATAAGTTTGATTGATGTGTTTGTATCACATCTTTAGTGTCAATGTTCTCCTGTTCACCTCAAAGGCTCGTAAAAAATGGTGATAACTGACGTCTGCACGTCGACAAGGACCTCTTATTGCCTGGATGACGTCATACGGCGTCGCGTGGGAGTCGGGCAATTATGCGTCATCGTCGACGTGCAGAGCTAGAAGAAACATTTCCGTCGAATGCTTGCGCATGGGGCAAATTCTTGAGGTGAGGAATCCACAGGTAGCTAATGTATCCACCAGAAAAGGCGTTATCGAAGGTAAGTAACTTGTTCTTTTGACCTATAGAATGGGGTTGATATGTTTTACTGCCTACCAATTTTCTGGTAGGTTTCCCAGGACCTAAACACTATTTCAATGATTATTAATGTCTTGGGGTACCTGAGTTACCCCACTTGTCACTTCACATGTACAGTAAAATACCACTTAGTTTACTTTTGTACTTCAAATGTGGCCCAGTCCATTACTGCATATACACCTATTCTCCATTATATTTACCTAAGTCATGAAAGATGAAAACATACCCGCTTTACCATCATTGTTTCTCCAAATTGAGGACCTTGTTGCCAGACTTTCTTGGAGGTAAATATATATCCACTGTGAGGATTCTGTTGAAAAACATCCTGCAAAATGACATCTTGTGGGTCATCATTCTAAAGTAGTACAGGTTACAGGCACATTCTGGTCTTGTACTACTGAGCCGGTGTTTCTGTTGGTGAGGCTAACGCATTATCCACACTGATGGTGTTCACTTGATGGTGGTAAATCCCATAAGATCTGTGGAGTTTGGGTCTTATGGACAGTACATAAGTGTAATAATCAATCCCCCAGTTTATTTGATAATTTGAAGGCAAATATGTGTTTCCATATTCTGCTTCCAGGGTATGACAGTGCTTCATGATGATGTTTCTTGTCTTTGATGACAATGGGTTATATCCAGTGTTAGAAATGGGGTTTTTGGTTGGCAGTCAGGTTGCCCTCTGTCCAAGCAAGAACCCTCACTCTAGTCAGGGTAAGTCACACACAATGCAAAATCAGCCTGTGCCCACCCTCCGGTAGCTTGGCACGAGCAGTCAGGCTTAACTTAGAAGGCAATGTGTAAACCATTTGTGCAATAAATCATACAATACCACAATATAACACCACAAAAATACACCACACCGGGTCTAGAAAAATATATAATGTTTATCTGGGTATTTGCAGGTCAAAACCATCAAAGATGCAATAGGAATTTGTAAAGATATCACTAAAAAGTGATATAAAGTGTCTTAAGTCTTTAAAAAGCAAACAATGTCTCTTTCAAGCACAAAGTACCTAGTTTCTGGTGGAAAATCTCCGCAGAGGGCCGCAGAGGAGGAGATGCGTGGAAAAATGATGTGTGCGTCGGTTACGCCCCTTCACACACGGACTTGCGTCGTTATTTTTCACGCGGGGAGACGTGCGTCGTTCTACGGGAGGAAAAATGGTGTGTGCGTCGGTTGCGCCCCTTCACACACGGACTTGCGTCGTTATTTTTCACTCGGGGGAAGACGTGCGTCGTTTTCCGGCATGCGGACCATCTCCTTCTATGGTTCGCGGGGATTACCAGATGTCCCGGGTCTGTGCGTGGATTCTCCTGCTTGTTTTCCGGCTGTGCGTCGTTCCGCAGGGCTGTGTGTAGAAATTTTGCTCTCAGGGCAGGCGTCGCGTCGATTTCTCTTGGTAGTCGGGCGGCATTGTCCTTGCGAGGCAGTGCGTCGAAGTTCCGGTCGTCCCGAAGGCGTCGCGTCGATCGGCGTCAGTGTGCGGCGTTTTTATCGCCGCGGAACAAGCTGTGCGTCTACAATTTCGGCGCACGAAGCGTCCAAGTGAAAGAGAGAAGTCTTTTTGGTCCTGAGACTTCAGGGAACAGGAGGCAAGCTCTATCCAAGCCCTTGGAGAGCACTTTTACAGCCAGACAAGAGTTCAGCAAGGCAGCAGGCCAACAGCAAGGCAGCAGTCCTTTGTAGAAAAGCAGACAGGTGAGTCCTTTGAGCAGCCAGGCAGTTCTTCTTGGCAGGATGTAGTTTCTGGTTCAGATTTCTTCTCCAGCAAGTGTCTGATGAGGTAGGGCAGAGGCCCTGTTTTATACTAAGTTGTGCCTTTGAAGTGGGGGTGACTTCAAAGAGTGTCTAAGAAATTCACCAAGCCCCCTTTTAGTTCAATCCTGTCTGCCAGAGTCCCAGTAGGGGGTGTGGCAGTCCTTTGTCTGAGGGCAGGCCCTCCACCCTCCCAGCCCAGGAAGACCCATTCAAAATGCAGATGTATGCAAGTGAGGCTGAGTACCCTGTGTTTGGGGTGTGTCTGAGTGAATGCACAAGGAGCTGTCAACTAAACCTAGCCAGACGTGGATTGAAGGGCACAGAAAGATTTAAGTGCAAAGAAATGCTCACTTTCTAAAAGTGGCATTTCTAGAATAGTAATATTAAATCCGACTTCACCAGTCAGCAGGATTTTGTATTACCATTCTGGCCATACTAAATATGACCTTCCTGCTCCTTTCAGAGTAGCAGCTGCCACTTCAACAATGTATGAGGGCAGCCCCAATGTTAGCCTATGAAGGGAGCAGGCCTCACAGTAGTGTAAAAACGAATTTAGGAGTTTTACACTACCAGGACATATAACTACACAGGTACATGTCCTGCCTTTTAACCACACAGCACCCTGCTCTAGGGGTTACCTAGGGCACACATTAGGGGTGACTTATATGTAGAAAAAGGGGAGTTCTAGGCTTGGCAAGTACTTTTAAATGCCAAGTCGAAGTGGCAGTGAAACTGCACACACAGGCCTTGCAATGGCAGGCCTGAGACAAGGTTAAGGGGCTACTGAAGTGGGTGGCACAACCAGTGCTGCTGGCCCACTAGTAGCATTTAATCTACATGCCCTAGGCACATGTAGTGCACTCTACTAGGGACTTACAAGTAAATTAAATAGCCAATCATGGATAAACCAATCAATAGTACAATTTACACAGAGAGCATATGCACTTTAGCACTGGTTAGCAGTGGTAAAGTGCCCAGAGGTCAAAAGCCCACAACAACAGGTCAGAAAAAATAGGAGGAAGGAGGCAAAAAGTTTGGGGATGACCCTGTCAAAAAAGCCAGGTACAACATCCAGTAATGAAAGTTATGATTTCCTTCATCATCTTTGTGGTAGTGTCTATCAAAGCAAAGCCCTTTTGTATGCAAGTCATACAATATAGTCCAGTTTCCCCCCACCATTAATCATTGCTGAAGAGCAGAGGTCTGGGCCATATAAGCCAATGTGTACTTGCAATTATGTCCATGGTGTAAAAACTGTCCTACTGGGAGGTGATCTCTGAGTGCCCTAGGTTGGAAGAATTTGTAACATAGCAACACATTCTTGACTTTTTCTGGTAGACTCTGATGGTCAGTGTGTCTTCCTCTTCTCTGATATCTAGGGGAGATTTCTGTGGTGCTGGATGAACATGTGAATTTGAGGTGATGGTCCTGAGAGTTAAGTCATGAGTTCAATATTAGTCCCTAACCAGATACAGAAGTCATGGTTAATAAACTGCTTTCAAGCAATATGGTAATGGGTGTTTTCTTCGAAGAGTCTGAGTTAAATGCATGCTAAATTTGGTGGCAAATTGCTCCTATGGAAGTACCATATATATGTAAGAATTATTCCTCATCAAACTAAAAGTAGTTCCTTGTTTTTTATTTACAGGACATGTAAAAGCTAGAAGTATATCTCCCAATTTATAAGAACAATACACCCTGTCCTATTGGGCGTTTAGACTCTACCCTACGGGTGATCTATATTTACTAAAAAGGGAGCTTTAGGCTTGGTAAAAGGTTTATTTTGCCAATTAGAATTTTCAGTTTAAAACTGCATACAGGCTTAAGTGGAAGGTTTACGACATGTTTACGAGGCTACTTAAGTGGGTAGCACAATATGTACTGCAAGCTCACTAGCAGCATATAATTTACCAGCCCTTGGTTTATGCTAAACTACTTTACTAGGGTCTTATAAGTAAATTAAATGTGCCAATCGGGTGTAATCCAGTGTTACCTTGTTTTAGGAAGTGGGAACAAGCACTTTGGAACTGGTTAGCAGTGGTTAAGTGCAGAGTCCGATGGCCAAGAAAAATAAATTTAGCAAAACAGGAGAAGAGGAGGCAAAAAGTTTTGGGGTGACGGGTCAAGTCCAACATAAACGTTTAATATGCCACCCGCCTAAAAGAGTTTAATATTGATGCCCATCCTTCTTGATGAGAAGGTCCTACTATTGCTAACTGTAGATGATGCTGCTACAGTATACATAACTGAAAAATCCATGTGACTTATGATAGAGTAATTTCCCACTTATTTTAGCAATGAGCACCTGTCTGTTAATGTAAAAAGCTAAGGTATTGTAATTAAAAACAGGGCTACCCATAAAAGGCCATTTAAACTCAAAGGGGAATTGCTGGATAAAGTTGACTATTTCAACTTTTTGGGCATGTGCTATCACTGTTATAACTGATGCTGTCATGTGGAAAAGGCAATTGCTAAATTCACTGGGTGTTGCAACACTGTACTGAGACTCCCCAGCAAAACGGGTATGCAAACAATTAATGCTGTATTGAAAGTTACTAGACAGAAAGCAGTAGCAATGCCACTTGATGGGGCACGTACCTAAGCATATTACATAACGAGGGAATTACAAGATATAGAAAACAACTTTTTCAGAAGATTGCTAATATTTGGACCTGGCACCCTCCTGATCCCTTTGAATACTAAGCTGGGAATAAGACTTGTCTCTGATGTAGTTGCTTTCTGCTCTGTCTTGTATAAGATTTCTCTTAACAGGGACCACCATGCCTTGGTGTACCTAAGATCTGCCTAGGAGTGATGTTCTTTCAGGATTTAAAAGTAATAGTTGGGCAGGGCATGTTATCAAGATGCTCATGGAACTGAATTTGATCCACTTATGACTTATGGAAAGACCCTAACTCAATCAACCCTGAAAGTATCCTCGATGTAAAGGATGCATATTTGTGATTGAACTTTACTGTCAGCAACAGTAAATGCTGCCTCCTGTGCTTGTTTTTTTATAGCTCAAGGGTGGGCCAGGTCCTGGGGGCATATAAAAAACATAAGGAGGGGGGCGCACAGGGCCCTCCTCCTGGGCTTAGTATTGCCCTAGGGACCGCCACCTCCCTGGTACTTATCATTTGTAATATGCACCGGGGCTTTAATTAAATATAATGCAGGGCGTGTGGCCCCCTGCAGCCCCGGGGGACTGCCACCTCACCAGGGTTAATTCAAAATGTATGAAAGCTGGTTCTGTGTTGTAGAACCATTTGGACCAGCATAAGGCTTTCTCAGCTGCAACTCCAGTTGCATCCTTTGAAATGTTAGTGTATATATGCTTCGGTATCTAATGTGACTATTAGTTTCACACCACCCACTATCTTGACTGCATGTACACCGACAGTCTACCTCTAGATTTAACTGTAACATATTGTATAATCCATAATGGAATGTCATCTTAGAGATAGAACATACTTTTCAAAATTCTATCCTAAAATATATCTTTAGTAACAGCTGATTGACGATATATTAAAGGTAAGTATGAAAACTCCTAAAACCTGATCAAGAGTTAATTGAATTATACATATTTTTACTGAATATTTAAATTGAGTTAAAGTAAACACAGTAACACTACTGTTAATATTGGAATCACTTTAAGGAAAACAAAATGTTTACCTAGTGTCAAAATTTGGAAAAGAAATGTATAATTACATTCCAGCACGGAAATCAAACCAAAGGATTTTCTTTAGAGTCCAAATTTGTATCAGTGCCCTATCTTCTGTAGGACTATCTACAGAAATGTTTTCAAGTTTCCTTGATGTTGCATTCAGCTCATAACAGAGAAAAAGGTCCTGTTTCTAAATATGTGCATTCCTTTTGCAAATAATAATACCTAATTCCACATCTATATTGAGACCAGTGGCTGTGGCTTATAATTTGTTTATCCAAACTCCTTTTCTTTCTTGTATATGTCTGCTATGTTTTTATTGTTTCAATTACCTACATTTGTTACAATATACGTGAAAAAATGAATAAGACATAACATTCAAAATTCCAAGATATCTGTCTAACAAATAAAAGACCCACATTTTTAATTAAATGTTTAAAATGGTTTAAAATTCTTACATTTCCTTAATAACAACCTAGATTTTAATCAGATCAATTGTCCATTGCCTTTTCATTACATAAATCAAGGTTCACCTTGTCATTCCAATTGACGAGGGACATACGATTTGAGTGCATAGGTGTATTTATTAAATGGCAAAATATACATAGGTGTTGGGATATTGAAAGGAGTGGGCACGTGGTGAAAATACATACTCAGATACATATGCTCAGCTGTTGGTAGCACTGGGTTTTGGTCCATGTGGCCATTGGAAGATGGTGTGATGACAGTGGCATGTCAACATGGTAGCTTAGTGGCACACAAGGGAAACAGTTCAGGGCAGAGTCACTTCCTGACGCTGGGGTTGGTTTTGGCTGATGTTTCAGTGGCATATCTAGGTCTGAGGGCACGTATGCGAAGGTGCAGCTGGGCTGCAGTGTTGGGGGTGCTGGTTTCTTGTGTTTCCTCTGGCAGTGCCACCTGTCCAGTAGTTGCTGCTGATGTAGGAGGCAGGGCAGTGTCCTGGCTAGTGGTAGGGACTTGCAGGCAGGTGGAGGATTCAGGCTGGCTGTGGCACTGGTGCTGCAGCACCCCTGCAATGGAGGCCATGGTGGCATTGAGCTGTTTTCATTGCTCCATGGCCTTCTGGTGGTGTGCTATGTGCAGCCTCTGATTCTGCCCCAGGGTAGCCAGGATCAGGCCCATCATGTTCTGGGTATGTTGGTATGCTCCCACGACCTCCGATATCACCTCCTAGGCTGCAGCATCCATCCTTTGGCCACCCCGCTGGGCCACTGATGCCCTCCCACTGGCCCTAGACCCCTGTGCCTGTGTCCCCTGCACAGGTCTGGCAGTCCCACTTGCAGTTGACCTTCATCATCCTGCCTGTTGGTGGGTGGAGACTCTGGCCTCTGTACATGTGGGCTGCCAGTCCATGGCCGGGAGACACTGGTGTGGGGTTGTTTGCCCAGAACTGATGATGGTGGCTGGGTGGTATGGGTGTCAGTGGTATCCTGGGTGGGGCTTCTGAAGGGTGACAGTCCAGGACTGTGTGATGGGCCAGGGAGTTCCTATATATCCAGACATACCTCTGCACTCTCCTGAGTGGGGCCTCTGTCTTCAGGTGGGGGGCTGGCACTCATTGACGTCTCCACCCAGGTGGCATGGCTGGTGGAGCCTGCGTGTGGGGGAATAGACAGGTGGGTGTCAGGTACTTTATCTGCAATTGCTGGACTGCTCTGCACTATTTGATGGTTATATTCCCCTGTTGTGGCATGCAAGGTCCCTTTGTGTACATCCTCTTGCATTTTATGTGGGGGTGGAGGTGCATTGTGGGTGCTGTAGTGACAATGGGATTCCATGCAGGGGTAGGTGACTGTGCACAGGGGGCTGGATGGAGAGCTGTCTGTGGGATTGTGGGCATGCAGGGAACTTGGATGTGGGTGTGGTTGACTGTGTAGGGGATGGGGTCATGGTGGTTTGTGAGAGGGAAGGGGTGATACATGCATTGTAGGTGGGGTGACTGTTACGGTATTGTAGTTGACTTGCCCGAGTCCAGTCCTGCAGTGAGTCCGGTGAGGCCCTCTGGGTGCAGAATATCCAGGACCTTCTCCTCCCAGTCGGTGTATTCGGGGGGAGTAGGAAGGGGACCACCACCAGACTTCTGTAGGGCGATGTTGTGCCTGGATGCCATTGACCGAACCTTCCTGCGCAGGTCATTCCATCTCTACCGGATCTCGTCCCTTGTGCGTGGATGGTTTCCAACTGAGTTGACCTTGTTGACTATCCGCTTCCATAGCTCCATCTTCCTGGCCACGGGTGTCTGCTGCACCTGTGCCCCGAATAGTTGTGGCTCGACCCGGAGTATTTCGTCCACCATGGTCCTTAGCTCCCTGTCTTTGAAGCGGGGGTGCTTAGGGGGTGCCATGGTGTGTTTTGTGGGTGTATTAGTGAGGGTGCTGTTGTGTGGTAGTGTGTGTGGCTTGTGATGGTGTTTGGGGTATGTATGTAGTTTGGTTGTGTATTTGTGTGTGTGACTTGTGTGATGTTGGGTTCAGTGTATGCGTGTTGTGTTGTCTATATCAGTCATGCTATTGGTGATGCAAAGGATTGTGGGGTGTGTATGTGAGCGTTTTATAGTGTTGTGGATGTGTGTCAGGTGTGTGGGTTTCAGACTTGCCAATGTGTACATTTGTTGTTGGTGGGTCCCCTTACTGGCCGTTGCGGTCCATACCGCCAATGGTCAGTCAGCATTCACTATCCGCCAAGCTGATTTTGCATCATTATTTGGTAGTCGGAGGATTTGTCTGCATGGCAGTGGCGGGTGGGGTGTACTGCCTTTCTGCCATCATAGGCCTTGGCGGTGGGTGGAGGTTGGAGGATTTTTTGAGGTTTCACTTTTTTAGCATCATTATTCAGCAGTGTGCAGTCCACCGCCACTGGCGGTCTTCTATTCACCGTCAGCTGGCGGTCAGTGGTGATTACCGCCAAGTTCATAACGAGGGCCTTAGTATTGCAGTGCATACATAGTCTTATCTGAAACTTTCTGGCTGTATCTGCATTTGCAAATTCTAATTGTTTACCTAAATTGAAATCACGCAGTTTCATTTGCCAAACTCGAAGAAGCATGGTGATTTCTGAAAAAAAGGTTTTTACATTAATAACGTAACTAGGGTGAAGAATGTTGCAGGCAGTAGTTCCTCTTTTAAATGTCACAGACTATTTGTCAGCTATAAAAATCATTATTACGTGAATCTAGTGTCACATATGCCAAGGTCTATTCAAAATATATATTCATACTTTCAGCATTGTATTTAGTGATACATCTCACACATAGTTTCATAGACTCACTCTGTCTCTTGACTTCTGAGTTTTAGTAGTTAATAATGTGTTTTTTTATACCTTCCTGCCAAGTTCAGAGGATTTTGCAATCACATTCATATTGTATCCTCATTCTCTAAATGTATTGATGATCACATTTTTCTTTGAGATATATAAACATTTGACTCTCACAAATTCTCCATAAGGGATACTTTCAATTTGATGTTTTGGATAGCACGAATCAGCACATAAATTACTGTCTATAAAAGTTAATTTATAAGCAACTTTACTGTGTATAGTGTTTTATCAATTAAAATCCATGAATGTAATGTTGTTACACCATATTCCGGACATAGTTCAATATTAAGCTCATTTCTTTTTAAAGTTTCATGAAATTCACTCAGCTCTTCCGTTGTCCTTCTCCAAATTAAAAAAAACACTGATGTAAACACAGATTATTATGTTTTCCCCTACTTGTGGAAGATTGTCTGAGAAGTATGCTACTTCTCATACCAACCCTTGAAACGGGAGGCATAAGAGGGACTAAACCTTGAACACATTGCAGTTCCCTGTCATTATTTGTATAATTAGTTTCCTAGTAGAAAAGGTTATTGTGTTATTCAAAGAAGGCTGTTTCAATTAACATCTGATTATGTGAATAATAACGGCTCATTTAGGACTGACAAATCTGGTAACAGCTGCCAGAGCATGATTATCCATTGTAACTAAAAGATACATTTTTACATGGAATGTCTAATTTACAGTCAAAAAATCATTTCTTAATGTAAGAAAGTACAGAACAATGCTGCTGAATGAATATTTACATATTCACACATACTTTCTGTGAGAAATTGAATACCATCTAATGTGGGTCTTCCGCGTGGATGTTGTTCATTTGAAAAACGTAGGTAGAAAATAAATAACTGGAACTACTAACGCTACTGAAGTCAGGATTTTAAAATAGCTGTTTTCCTCATCATTTAGGAAACGGTTATTTAATAAATTTTCTGGTAGACCATATAAGTGACTTTGAGTGGTATAGCGGATGTAGAGTGTTTTTTTATTACATTCTTTATTGTTTAATTGTCTTTATCGAACCAGACACGGCTTCGGTGCAAAGGCAGGTGTTTATGGTTTACAGGGACCCATACCCATTGCAGACATTGAATTATATTGTATTGTTATTTATATAGCACTTTTGATACCACTTATGAACCTAAAACGCTTTCTATATTGTTGGATAGGTAACTACCCCTTTTAAATTATGTATTATTTATGTAACACTTTGTAGCAAAGTGCTCATATATTTTGGAGTTGCTGGAAGACGTGTAGGGATGTGTAGGGAAGGAACTTGGGGCCAGATGTAGGAACATTCTGAATTGCAACCCGCAAATTGCGAGTCAGACCGACTCGCAATTCAGAATGTTGGATGGTGTCCCTGACACCATCTGCGATTCGCTGGGGGATCGCAAAGGCCCACCTCATGAATATTCATGAGGTGGGTCGCAATCTGCGACCCCCTTGCGAATGGCGGCCCTCACAGGGATGGTGGCCTGCTGCGGACAGCCAGACCTCCATGTCTGTGACTGCATTTAAATAAAGCAGATTTTTTTTTGTAATGCAGCCCCTTAAAGGTAAATGAGATGCATTACAAAAACGAAAAATGAAACATTTTCGTTAATTTTTTTCAGAGCAAGCTGTGGTCCATATGACCACTGCCTGCTCTGAATTTTTTTATGCAGTGCCATTCTCAAGGGGGAAGATGTCCCCTGGGGACCCCTTCCTTTTTGCGAATGGGTTACCACCCATTACAAAAGGGTGCAAACTGCGATCGGTTTGCGACCGCGTTCGTGGTCACAAAGCAATCCTGCATTGCACTGCGACTCGCAATTAGGAAGGGAACACCGCTTCCTAATTGCGACTCACAAACCCGTTTTGCGATTCGGTAACCAGGTTACCGAATCGCAAAACAAGGTCTGTGCACTGCAAAGTGCATTTTGCACGTCGCGAACAGCGAAATTTGCTGTTTGCAACATGTAAACTGCTTAGTACATCTGGCCCTTGAACCTTTCCTCAAGATTGTTGTAAACCTTATTCTCACATTTGATCCAGAGGTTTAGGAGAGTCTACTCTTGTCTCCCCTCACTGCACTTCAAGATTGTGAAATTAGTTTTCCTTCCAGTTGTAAAGGAAGAAATGCAGACTTGAAATGCTGTAGGGGACTCTTGGTCCTTGATTTCACTCTTTCACAATATCCACACAGCAATTCTAGTACACCAATCCAAAAGTAAACACTGCCAGTGCAGCAGGTCTACGAGTGCTGAAATGACCATGAAGAAATATTTACCTGTCTCACTAATAGGAATGTAGGCAGTGTCTCATCCCAAGGACTTCATGACTGAGGCAGAAATGCAGTGAGAGGGCTACAACACTGTAAATATACCAGCGGGTCCTTTTCTCATAAATAGCACCCTACTATGCTTCTTCCAAATTCTAGGGAGAAAGCTGGTCTAGTGCTTCATTGTCAAATACAGAAGTAGAAGGCAAGAGGACTACTTAAATTGTATATTTGCATATTTTTTTCAAATCCTATTATGTATAATTAAGGCTCGAAGTTTTTCCATTTTTTGTGATTTGTATAGATAAATACAGACATAAATAGTGTGTCCTGCCTGTATTTATTTTTAAAAGCAGAAATATACAGAAAATTGTGCATAAAATAAGTGACTCTCGAAACTGTCCTTTACGAATTCCAGGCCAACAGGTGAGCAGATAGAAATCAATAACGAGATTTCCTTAAATGCAGGCCTATGTTAATATCTATTTGTATACTAAGCTACTATTTATTCATGAGTGTGGTGGAAATGTGGAAAAAATAAAATCCATAAAACCATGAGCCCTATTTATAATGATCTCATAGCTTGCTTTTTAAAACTCAAGCAGCAACTCACAGAACCACTATTTTGGATTTTTGCTTCTGAGAGTTGCTCTGTAGGGCATGCTGCATATCCTGTTTTCACCAAACGCATCCTGGTTTTGTGGGATTTTACAAAAACAGTTGTAATTAACTTTGCAACAATTAACCTGCCATTAAGGCCTTGATTACAAGTTCAGGGTTAAAGTCTTATTCTTGAGCAATCTAAAAGCCTGAAGCCTACAAGCAGGTCGCAAATTTTGGGTGTAAATTGCGAGCTGACGTTTTGTGACTTGCCTGTAATTTTGTGATAGGGCATATGTATCTCAGAATTCCCATTCACAGTGTACCCCAAAACGACCTGCCTAATTAATGTTAATTATGGAGGCCATAGTTTGTGCCCCTCTGTGAATAGATGCAAATGAAGGGATGGGGTTCTGCAATTGACAGGAGTGCATTGCATTTGTATTCCCAAATAGGAAACTATTTGTTTAGCTGCTGCTAAAAAAATATTTATTGTTTGGGAAGGCATCAGGGGGAGCAGGCAGTGGTCATCTGGACGACGGCATTCTTTCCCATGTTCACCACCCCTTCCCCTATTTCTAAAGGGGACGCTCTACCCTCAGGACATCTTTTCCTTTGTGAATCAGTTATCAACCACTGAGAATAAGTTACTAGCACAACTCTGGGGCGGGGTGAAGAACTGACCAATGGTTTGTGACCACAATTAGCTTCACAAACCATTGATAGATCTCTTTCTAGTTTGTAAATAGGGAGGGTGGGCATATTTTAGATTAGCAAAGGGTTCCAAAAGCCCTTTTGTATGAGCTGGAAAAACTGTTCAAAATGGTAAAAAGGATTTTGGGAGAGAGGGGCACGGCACGAACAACTGACCACTTGAAATGTGCGAAAAGGCCACTTTATTGAAACAGGTGCACATCACACTATTTTCCTAGGCAATCCGCCTTACAAAACTAACACCTCGCTATACATCAAATGAACTATTCAATGTCACCCACCCACATAACCCACCCGCAGCTGTCTACTTCCAAATGTCTTACAGTTCAACAGTTTGTAACCTTAACTTAACTCTAACGCCTATGCCTGAATGTTTTAGCATCTAAGAAACTAAACTTCCTATGCTTAACCTTGAACTTCCTGCCTAGTCCAGGTGAGAGGTTGTTCACCCCTCCCATCCACGTGGCTCGCCAATTTCAATGCCAATCAAACTTCTGCAAACTCATGCCAAACTTTCCAGGTAACTGCAAAGCAACTGTCTCAAGCAACAACACTATACAAACAAACTACCCCCTCCCAATTGTGCACCTGTCCCAACCAAGAAACCCAGTAACCAAAATGAATGAAAAATGCCCCCAAAAGGAAGGCAAAAAGATATACAGCTACGGACTCTCTGCCATCAGTCATCAGGTCACCTGTACCTAACATGGTGGCAGGAAGCCCAAAAGCAGCCCAAACAAGGTGGTAGTCTCCTCGACTGCACCACCCTCCCAATATTTGGCTACCACCCAATCCCCCACTGGGAGAGAGGGGTGCAGGACAGACCACTGACCACTTGAATTGTGTAAACAGGTGCACATCACAATAACTTCCAGGGCAATCCGCCTCACAAAATGAACACCTCACTATACATCAAATTAATTATCCAATCTCACCTCACCTCTATGGTCCCACCAAAATACCCCACCCTGCAACAATCTACTTCCAATATTCTTGCAGTTCAACAATTTGCAACCTTAACTTAACCCTACAGCCTATGTCTGCATGTATTAACATCTAAGCAACTAAACCTCCTATGCTTAACCTTGAACTTCATGCTTAGTGACCCTTTCCCTTCCACATGGCTTACCAATGTCAATGCCAGTCTAAGTTCTTTAAACTCATGCTAATCTTTCCAGGCCACTACCACCCAGAAAAAGGCTGCCAGCTATCTTTTTCTGCACGCACCACAGGTCGCCCCATACCACCAGGTAAAGGTCAGATGCTGGTAATGCTTAGAGTATCATGCTCCTGCCACTTACCTGCTGATCAGTATTTGCCAGCGACTGTAACTTGAGACAAACCAATCTCTGTCAAGTCTAATATAAACTGGACCACGTTCTCTGTCCTGCACCACCCCAGTGCCCAGCGCTGCGCCCAGACTTCAGAAATTCTGCCCAGGCTAAGCCATATGCTCCGCGTTGACACAGCCAATGACCCTACCACCAATTGCACCATCCTGTTTTGCCTAGGGTTCATAATTCCTCTGGCATTGGTGTCTTGCATCTGTGTGCCTCCTTGGCTAACCAATGGTTAAATGTCACAGTCCATGTCACCTGCCATTTCTAAAGGAATTCCATTGAAGGATTTTTTTTTTTTAAGTGCACATCCGGAGATCTTCCTTGACCCCTGCTGCCATTCGCACATGGTGGTGAGGCAGCAAAAGATCTGATAAAGCCAAACCCAACCTCCTGCAAAATGTTCTTCCTGATCTGACCACTCTGCATGCAATGTTAAGTGCCCCAGCAACACCTGAATTTCCCTCACTTTGACTTTCTTTTTTGCCAGCATATATCTCAACAGCACCTACATTTTGTCCTTTTTGTCCTCCAGCAAAGTCACCCCCATTCTTTGGGATTCAGTTTCAATCCCCAAGAATGACAACACCGTGCTCAGCACTACTGTCTTCTCTGGGCCTAAAGGGACCCCCAAATCATCCATTAGCTCTTGAAAGCATCGTCTGGCAGTCCACTGAGCCGGGGATCCCCACAATCCAAGTAATGTGGCAGCAGCATGTGTCACATGTGCAGTGCAAAAAGCCACTGCAGGAATGAACTAAAACACTCAAACAGCGCACATGATATGAAGCACCCCATCGGTAGGGCCTTTTCCATGTACCACTGGCCCCTCAAAATGCATGTCCAAAAGCTGATAATCCTCCGGGTGCACCGGGAGCAACCAAAATGGAGATTGCATGTCACACTTTGCCATTTGTGCCCCCCCGGCCTACTTTTACCACCAGAGATATTGCCTCACATCCACCGATGAATATGACACTGATGCCCTCTCCTCCACAATGAAGTAATTGACCAACCCCTGTTCAGACCAAAACAAATGCTTTATCAACCAAAACTGCCCTTTTTCTTTCATGGGCACAATGCCACAATCAGAACGTCCATCAGCCAGCCTGTATGGGGCCCGCCATGGGTCCCTCCCGTATTTTCTTCTTCAACTTATCCTGTGCCGAATGCTTGTGTTCTTTCACTGATTGTAGATTGTCAGTAGTTCTACGTTCTGTCCCTGCTGAACTCACTGTCTATGTTCTGTCCATGCTGTCCACCTGCAGCACTGAAACAATGTATAAAGGCGTGCTTACCTGAGCACTTGTGCCAGAACTTGCAGTACTCCTGTGTACATAACCCCTTGTCATACCCCCAACATCCTCCCCATTTTCCGCTCTGTCCCTCTGGTGCATTCCCCACCCCTTCCTGGTTGGGGCACCCATGAAAGGGGCGATAAACAATTGGCAGGCCACAGGCTGTAAAAATGGTCTTCCCGAATTTTGCTGGGCCCATTCTGTGCTGCCAGAGGTCCGTGTCAAGCTCTCCCCATTTTGCCTTATGGTCCCACACCAAGAGTGCCTTGAATGTTTCAACATACTGAACACAGGTGGTCACCGCAAAAGGTGATCTGAGCTTTGAGTATGACGTCCATGAACAGCGTCACGCATCATTCTGGGAACTTCTCACAGTAGACAGTGGTGTATATAAAGAATGCAGCTGTCCAGTTCTCAATCATCAGTGGAACCCATGGCTGCTCTGCTACCTTCTTTTGAGTGGAATTCTCTATGCAGGAGCATAAATATTTCAACATATTGCCTTTTCTCTTTGGTGGCTAACATCAAGTGTCCCCCAAAAGGCTTTGTCATGCCCATGTAGTGTAACCTCTTGAACTTCAATTCTTTGATTTTTAACCCCTCCTTCTTGTGCCTTTTTCCCCCATTTTCTCTGCTCTATCTCCTTATTTATCGATCCCTGCCCTCTCCTCTTCAGTAGTAATCTGGTCTGCCTTCGCTCTGCCTCTCACCTTGTCTGTACCTACCCGATGTCTGTTACATACCTACTCTTACATAGCTGTCCCCCCCCTTGTTATCTCACCTCCGCATCCACACCTTTAAAGACCATCACCGGAACCACGTCGGCGTCGTGGCTCTTTCCTGGCTCCAAGGTTTTTGCCTGTAATGAAGCTTGCCAACTCACAGGTTGCCTCCTTGTCTCTGGGACCACCCCATGTTGTGCTTTACCAGCTGTCTGCAGCACACTAGACATGGATACATTAACACACATCCCCACCCTTGTTCCTCCTATCTCCTGATGCTCCTGTACCTAACTGGGAGTCTTCTCATCCCGCACCTCACCTTCTTCCAGGCTGTCCTCCTCATAGACCACCATTGTTTCACCCTGGGGGTCCTCCACCCTCGTCCAACTCTAACCTGCAAATTCTACCTGTCTTGATACCGTCAACAGCTGTTTTGGGGGCCCGCAGTCAATGTCAGGGGGGGCAGAACAACCCCTCCATACTGCTCTGCTGATGCTGCCCACCTGACTTCTCCGCTGTAGTAGCTGGAGACCATGTGGAACCTTCCAGCTGGTGGCACCGACAAGGCTAACCTGGACCATCTTCTGTTGGCTGTTGCATGGTCCCCTGACAGCGTCAGGTGGACCGTACTGGGCCCTGCTACCACTTCACCTTGGACCTAGCTCTCCTAAGTCTGTAAACGTGTTGCTCCCAGCTACCTGTAAAACAGATGACAGGGCTGGTGTGCTGGTGTCTTGTCCCTCTTTGGCCCACTCGCCTTCTCCTCTGGGACCCACAACCAACTACCCCACTCCGAGGCTACGCTACGTCTCAAGCCCTGGGCAGGGTCCCCCTCTCTGTCCTCCCTTCCACTGTCCTGCATGACTGCCACCCCCCATTCCAACTCTGTCCCCACCACTGTGCAACCAGACACTCCATTCTCTGGCCCCTCATCCTCCTTCCTGCTGCACTCCAGCATCACTGCCAACAATGCTGAGGTGGGCCCCTGCGCCAGTGGGGGACGCCCCTCGCCAATTCCCCTGGAACACTCAGTGCCACCCCAGGCCCCTCTGCTTTTTGCCACACTGCCCCATCTCCCCCACCCCATCAACCCCCCAAAACCCCCTGTCGATCAGTGTACCCGCAGGCCCTGCGGGGCCCTCTGGAGCCACTCCCACTCTTCTACTTTTGAGGCCTGTGCTCTATTTGACCCTTCCATCATGGCGGCCCCTGACCCTCGTCTTGTGTAAGCTACCTGCAGGAGCCCTCTAACCTTGTGACCGCCTGAAAATGCCCCATAGCCCCCCACCTCCTTTCTTGCATTGTGTATTGGCAACTGATGAACTATGGGTGGCTCCAAAATGGCTGCCTGCGCTGTCACATGTCCATTTGCAGCAGCCCCCTATACATGAAGCCCTTGTAGTAGGGCTGCTGTCACCATGTCCTCTATTCTCTGACCTGCTTTGCCCTGTGTAGCTGGCCTGGACTCCTCTCTGCCCCTCCTGCCTCCTATAGTGTATTGAGATTCCCCCTGACCCTCCCGCCTCCCGCCCACAAGCAGCCTTCACCTCCCCGCCCATCCCCGCTGACAAGGCCCCACTACTCATTGCACTGTCCGGCCCATGCAAAGCATTGTTGAGCAGTTTTGCTCACTTCCTTTATTGCCTGCTGCAATCTCTGCCCACATTTTACTAGACAGTGAGCACACCCATACTGCGGTTGCCACTCTGTCCGATGACTGGCTCTCGTCACCTCTTCCCCCCCAACAATCAGATTGAGGTGCCCTGCCTTTCAATAGGCAGATCACCTCCACCAGCTTTCCCTCTGCATTAGCCATGAGAAGAACCTGTGACAAGGCCTGCACCCTGACAAACCATTTAGCATGTAAAAGATGTGCAAAAATATATACAGCTAGGGACTCCTTGCCACCAGTCACCAGGTCATCTATACCTATGATGGTGGCAGGGAGCCCAAAAACGACCCATATAAAACCTTTGGGCTATGCCAGGGCTGGAAAAGCAGCACAAACAAGGCAGCTGTCTCTTGGACTGCACCACCCTCTCAATATCTCCGGGGAGCACACCTCCTGGTGGGCGGCTGCCCCCCAAACTCCGGTTGTACGTTGGAAAAAATCCCTTTGGAGGTAAATTCACAAGGTTTGTTTTTAGATAGCAAATGTCTTTTTGTACATCAGGCCCAAAGGGCCATATGTATGAAATTGTATGTTTTGCATTTCCTAAATAGCAACTCCTAAGAAATCGCTATTTAGGAAATGCAAAAAGTAATGTAAAAAAACTGAGATTCCTACAAAGTAGGAATCAGTATTAGTAAATCTCTATTTAGGAAATGCTACACCATTCGTTCCTATGGACCTAAGGTCCCTTAGGTAGAAATGGTTTTGCCATTTCCAAATTTGCGATTTCCTACCAGGATATCGCAAATTAGGAAATGCAAAACCAAGGGACCCTATGGGCCTACACCCCCAACCCACTTTGATGCACTTCCCAAAAAAGTGGTACACATGTAAAGTGCACAAATGCCCTTGGGTCATGTGCGTGCTACATGGCACTTTAAAAAATGCATTTTGGGTGCATGTTTAAAAACTGCACATGGTTACCGTCGACTTGGAATTGTGCTAATAGCATTTCTCCAGTGTCCATTTCGCGTTTAAGAAATTCTTTGTAGGTGTGCTTAAGAAATCGCAAATAAGAAATCCCTGTTTCTGATTCCCTAACTGCCTTTGCACATATGGAAAGGCAATTTAGCATTTCTTAATGGACCGAAATTGGATTTGGAACGTTAAGAAATTATAATTCCTTTCATACATTTAGCCCAAAGTGTTTTATATTGATGTAAACCACTAGAGGGCGATAAAGGACAGATTTTTGCAATCTGTTCTGCTTTGTTCGGTGACCAGAATATATTTCCGACCTTTGGGACCATTTGAGTGTCTCTGACCTTGAAAATGCATTTTGTTAATATTCTATCTTATATTGGGGTGTTTGGGGGTGTTATCCCTTTTTATGAGCATCATTGGGATATCTCCAGGATCTGTAAAGTGCGGCAAATCACCCGAGGGTCTCATAGCGCTGAATTATGGGCACTGGGAGATTAGGTGATTTGCCCAGAATCACAGGATGTTGAGAGGACCCTGAGACTCAAACTTTGCTCCCCCAGCTCGGAAGTAGGCAGGCCTGACCGTTATGGCACACCCTCTTCCTGTCTATATTTATATAGCCTTTTTGGCAACCAGTAGTGGGTTAGAACTTTTCATGAATAGCAGTCTGACGTCGCCTTCTCGTGCCTGATTTATGCGGCATGAAATTTTCTTTAAATTCCTATAGCTCAAAGAAGGAATGGTCAGTAGCAGAAATATGAATGCCACAAGCCCTAAGTGTAAAAGCTGTGTCACATTTTGAACCAGCAGTCTGTGAATCTGCTAAGTTTGGTTTCGAACTCCTTTTTGTTTGAACCATTTGCATGTATCTTGATTCATTCTTCAGTCCTTTTCTGCCTCTTCTGTCTTTTCCCTTCTTGCTTCCTAATTACTTTTGTTCGCTTTTAATTTTGTAATTAAGGAGTGTTGTTTTCTAGAGGAACAAGAGTCTGCCTCATTTTCATAGCTAGATAATATCTGCTGAGAATGGTGGCAGCATTGGAACCTTGCAGCAGCGATTTCCTGAATGAAAAGAAGGTCTGCTGGCACAAGTCTTTTTTTTTTTTTAAATGATGGAAGTGGCAGGAAGTGGCAGAATTCGGGCATACCAGGACATTCTGGAAAAAAAAAACAAGTAAAGTGGGAGAAAGTTTAAACGTTTTTTTCTTTGAAACTGTTAATGAGTACTCGGTGACACAGAAAGAGATGGATAGAATTCTTACTTTCATGTCAGTCATTGGTAATTACTCTTGGCCACATTCCATCATTTAAGATTATACCAGGCTTCTCCAAGGAGTAGCTCGTGAGTTACTAGGTGCTCTCCAGCTACCTTTAAGTAGCTCTCCTTTGTACAGTCCAGCATACTAAGTTAAAAGCTTTGGCTTGGTGAATTAATATACGTATACCAAAGTTAAGAGTGTATACTTGAGACACAAATGTGTATATTTTCAGAACTCATAAGCCGATATCTAGAGAAAAATGGCTCAAGTTCCAAAATATTTTTAAAGCTGATATTTGAGTGATACATCATGTGGCATTGGAGATATTTTTACAAATTGTATTACCTTGGTGACAGAGGCATTACAGCTAAAGTTGTTAGGTACTACCCATGTAGAGGCATTCCATATTGACAAAGCCTTTTTAACATTTCTTCTGGCAACAATATCTGATACACTGAAGTGATCGCTGATAGTAATCTTGCATAGGGTGACCACTAATGTAATCTCGTCTGATGTGGTCACTATAACAACACTAGTAATATTAGTAGCTCTGAATAAGTTTCATTGAACATAATTAGCTTTTATTACAGAAAAGGGTGGAGACTCCTGGTTTATACCATTACAGAGAGGACCAAACATACTTACCTCAGTCGTGGCAAACATCTAAAGGGTCCAGCGTACTGCTGAGCTGTGTTCTCTCCGAATGAGAACAGAAGTAATTATGGTCCCAGATAATCTTGTCATCATGGTCTGGACCTTGAGACGGTCTGTTGAGTACTATTCTAGATTGCACAAGGAACGTGCGACTCCTCAAGTACCCACTGTGCCAGCATGTACAGAATAATTTATGTGAATACATATGTGAAAGATGTAAAGTGTCTCCTTTATGCGGGCTTACAATTCTTGACTGCAGATGGGAAATCAGCAAGCACCAAACTCCTTCTGACATAAGGATTTAGAGAAGAGCCAGGCTATGCCAAGGAAAGATCCCAGAAGGAACACAATTCAACCTGCTTGAAGCAAAAATTGGGGACAAAAATAGTAGCACGGGATGAAGATCAATATTAAAAATTAGGGAACGAAATGGGCTGTGATCCAAATTTCACTCATAAAGCCTCCTTTAATTGTGTTTCAACAAGAACTGCTATTACAGGAAGAAACTGCAACATGTTGGAAAGGGGGATGCTGGCGAGCATTAAAATGCAGCAACGATCCATGTGACAAAGACGTTCAGCATAGGTCTATCCGTGGCATCTGGCAAGGTGCTGATGGAGAATGTGTGAAAATATTCTACACCTTCTGAAGTCTCATATGAGCTCTCTGTACCCCATTAGGGCTGTAACACTTGTTGGGCCTAATCAGTGAAGTGCAAATTGAGACTTATTGCATGGCTATCTCAATATTCACATCTGGGCATAATTTTTGGAGACTCTCTTAGACAGCACAGAAACCAATGGATGTAGTATTTGAATTAATCTCGGTTACTGGTCATTACTCTGGGACACATTCCATACCACTAGTTTTTAATTCACCTGTGCCATTAGAGACAGGAACCAACCATCTGCAAATCAAACTTGGTCCTGCCTTGAAAGAAACAGCACAGCCTAGACTGCTAGGCAGTCTTCTGAACTTGAACAAAATCAATCCCAGACCGCTTATTGTCTTGTTGAACCTCATCAGTGAGTTAACTCAAGCCCAGGACTCATGAGGCACTCAATTTCTGTTGGATTTTAAGATGCTGTGCCACAGGGCCACAACTCCACCATCAGGCTGAACCCACAAACTCTTAAATGTCATGGTTTTTATGATGATGCATCTTTTGCAAGTTTGCATCCAGCTACCTCTGCACGAACCCATAGCTGCAGAAATCTTTGATGGTTTAAGAATCGACTACTCTAATTATTACCCCCCACTGCTCTTAGCAGGGCTGGCTCTAGGGCGGGACGACCGGTGCAGCCCCACTTGGCACTGACCTCAGGGGGCATCATGTTTCGAAATAATATAGGTTTAAAAAGCACCTGCTGCACAGTTGCTTTTGTGTACAGCAGTTTTCAGGGAACAATAAAAATGTCAAGATAACTCCAGTGATTAATGTTCCTGGAGAGAGATTTATGTTTTGCCTTGTGGCAGTTTCCACTCATGATAAAATAGCTCAAAGGGTTAATATAAAGGAACTAGGATTCCAAACACAACAAAGGAATAATCAATCTACTCTCCATCTCACACATTCCTACTGCACATTCCACACCACATTTCCACTGCTTCCTCCTCAATCCTCTTTTCCCCCACCTCCTGTTCTGGGCTGCCCCCATGCTAACCTCAGCATCCTCTCATCATCTTTTCCTGATCCATTCCCGAACTCACAACCATCCCTACCCCTGCACTAATAAACCCCTTTCCATCAATTACATGGGATCACTTTTTTCTCCTACTCCTGCCAGATACCCTCCCTCCAACCTATCTGTCATTCATATCTGCCTTCAAATCTCTCCACTCCAAATCTTCCTCCTATTGTGCATGACCCTTGCTCATACTATGATCCAGGACTCATGACATAGGAGTCAGACACACCCTCTTCCCTCAATTATTGCCCACTGTATACCTTTCATTTTCAATATCTCCATCACCTCTTTCATTAAAATCCTTCCCCACTCTTTTCCATCATTCACTCCATTCTGGACCTCCTATTTAAACCTCCTACCAAACTCCATCACCCTTACCCCTCCCTGGTAACTCACTCTAATATTTCTCCTGATGGTGGCTGGTGGAAATAAACCCATTTGGGTCCCAAATTGGTCCCCCACCTCAACTCTGCTACTTTTACTCCCCTCCACTAACCACCCTCTGTCCTGCATCCTCATCAGTGCTGGGTCCACGAACAATCAGAGCCTGAAGATCAATTACCTAATCACTGAATTTTAACTGAACCCACTTCTTATAAAAGAAACCTGTTAGGGAAAAGACATCTTCTCTACAGTACACAAAGTCATTAGCTCTTGGTAGCGAATCCTGGCCAAAACAGGACAGAGTTAAGAGTTCCTTCCCTGTCATGAGCTTCTCTTGATTTTTTTCAGGAGCAATGTGTAAATCCACACTTGTAGATGATCATTGTTTCTTACAAACTCCTTGTCTTTCCTTCTAATCTACAGACATACCTTGCACAAACCATTTTTTAAAGATATTGATCACATCAGGTTCAGACACTACAATACAAGTCATGAACCCCTGACTGCCACATCCCAAAGCAAATTGCTATTATTTAACCCTTTAGCAAGTATAGTAAGGGCAGAGCACTGACTACTTCACATTTGATTTAACTAAGGGGTGATGTCAACTTTCTTTAGACACACAGTCATACGTGCTAATAAAACAATTTGAAGGCAGCTCTCGTAAGCAATCACCAAACCATTTTTTGCTAGTGTTTCCAGCTGGCAGGGCTTCCCATCATTGGTGTGCTCCAATGCATGAAGGGAAGTCAAACGAAGCTGAGAATATAAGGACGTTAAGAGCCTGTGCTGTATGGTCCTGGTATGGAACAGCCATACCAGGACCATACAGTACAGACTGTTGCTGTCCTTATATTCTCATCATTTATGTGTCTCAGCTACATTCCACAGGAGAAGACCTTATTTTGCTTAATGCCTCCACATGCCCTTCCGTCATGGTGAACTGGGGTGGTTCCTGTGGTTAGTGAGCTCGTGGGCACACAATTGGTAAGCCTGCACATTTGCCTCAGGCATACATCCCTTTGTCCTGATGGTGATCACAATATTTAATTTAAGGGGATTGAAACATCGTTGACTACAGTACCATGACTCAATTTGTTGACTCTGTACTTGTGAATATGAGCACGGCTATTTGCTAATAGTGACTTCACTATTAGGTTCTTATTTGATGTCACATATAAAGTGCCTGAGTTGAAAATGTTTGATGACCTTCCTTGTCGTTAGTTCCCCACTTCAGTGCACCTATTTATGACTCAATAAATGTATATAATTGTCCATTCAGGTATTATACATGGATCTCAATGTCTGTCTGTGTTCAATTGGTTGTCCCATTCTTATACTTTAGAGACTGCTCTTCCTTTAAAGCACATCTACTTAGAGGCAATGCAGGAAATTACATCACAAAGACAGAGGTCAACATCATCTTGGTTTGGAAACTTCGGGCAACAACCACTGGAATGTATCCATCTTAGGCTTATGTGTAAGGCTAGCATTGCCTACATCTGGCTACTTTGAGGTACATGATCATTCCAGTTTCCATGTTTTGACCGCCACTTTCCCAATTAATGTTTCACACAAGATGCTTAACACCCCTCCATATGACTGTGGACAAGGCACCACCAACCGTGATCAAACAATGCAAGTTAGGACACCTTCCCTCGCTTTGAGACCCAAGACAAGAGATGTGCTGCCTTATTGCTTAATGATGGCAAAGATCAGAGACTCACTGCCTTATTTTCACAAGATGACAGATCAGAAGGAGGCTCGCTTTTTTAACAGCAGGGGTTACAGCAGGGTAGGACTGAGGTGCATCGGGAGAGCGGACTGTGCCTCAGACCAATGAGGTTCTTTGACACAGAACAGTTTGTGAAGATCCCAGTTTTTTCTAATTGCAGTGGTTGTTACAATAGTTCTGTGACAGAGATACTATTGGGCCCCAGTGCTGCAAAACCTGTCAGTGCTGCCTTCAAAACTGCGGTGCAGTGACAGAGCTGAGTGTGGGTCTCAGTACTGAAATAGCAGAGGGTGCTGCAATCTGGGTTAAAGTGCACTAACTGAGCTGTGTTTGCATCTGTGGGGTAGCACTGCAGGAGGTCTTCCAGGTGAAAATCGAGGTTCAGTGACAGCCCTGCATCTGGTTCTCAGTTCTGGAAACATAGGGGCACTTCAAGTCAAGTGTGGAGCGCCGCTGTGTGGGTTTCAGCACTGAAATAGCAAAACGTGTAACAGGTCACTATTGAAGAGTACTAAATGAGCTGTGTTTGAGTTTCAGGACCTGATTGCAAGTTACCGGGGAGTCAGAATTTATAGCATCCGAAAAAAAAGACAACGTGGATTTCGGTATTTATTAGATGTGATAAAGTGCCCGTATTCTGACATTTTGGATAAAAACATATGGATTTCGGTGCTTACCACACCAAAAAATTAATAGCCCAAAAAATACCAGACATGTTCCCAGGTTTGGGCAGGGATTGGCCCATTGTTATCAGGCCCTTTGTGGTAAAGTTGCTTGAGGTGTTGCAGGTCAGAATTGAAGTGCGCCAACAGATCTGTGTGCGGGTCTCAGGGTACCTTGGAAGGACTGGGCTTCATTTGTTTGGGTGTGTAATGCAGAACTGCCCTTCAGTCTTTTCGGCACTTCAGTGTGCCTTTCAGGTATCTTGTGGTAGTGTGGTAAGTACACACTTACAGTTGTCTTTCGATTTACTCCTTCCTCATGATTTAATTTCTTTCTTGCCTATTTCAGCTTAATGTTCCCAATTTCATTAAATAGCGTAACCGCCTCACTGTGTTTTGATTGGATGAGTTGTATTCTTACACGGCTGACGTCAGAACTTTGAGGGACTGTTTTTTTCTCTCTCGACGGTTACCTTGGGAAAATGCATTGGCAAAGACAAATAGGTCTGTGTCATAGTGTCACCCTTGAGATATATCGTCTTTGCCAATGCTTGTTGACATTGTATACATGCTGAAATACTAAAAGCAATGCCAAACTCACAAGGACACAGTGAACAGAGTGTGGGCTGTAGGTCAAAGCCACCATGCCATAAAATCATACTCTAGTTACATGAGGCTCTGTCTTGAGTGATAAACACTGCTAGATTCTACAATGTAGTGCAATTTCACCTGCTGTTGTGATGTGGTGAAAACCAAAGTAATTAACAGGCAGACTAGTTTCAGGTGTTCCATAATTTTGTTGAGTTTCAAGAGAGGAAATTTATCAGCTACCATAAATGGTCTCAAGCTTCTTGAAGTTTTTACATAAGTAAATGGTGCACACTTTTCTTGCAACAACCAAATGGGTCAGCCATTCAGCTATTTCTACTACCTATTCAATACCTTCACTGCACAACCACTGCAAAAGCAGATGTATCTGAATATGCTTCCTTCATATGAATAGTCACTGCTCCTGCCTTTGGTGCTACATGTACTGAGCCTGGCTTCATCACAAGCCTATGTGTGTTACATTTCAGATACCCCAGGGTATCACCCAGTAGTCTTCTCTTTTTTCACCTCCATCAGACACTTTAGCCTCAAATGACCCATGCACAGTCCAACTTCATTTTATTTCATGGTTGTGAAGCCAACTAAGTCATATTTATTCATTCATCAAACCGGAATGGCATGGGTAGCAAAAAAATGATGGATTTAGGCCTAGATCTCTGTACTGGGAGTGAATGACATTGTTCAGCATTACGTCCATCACTTGTTCTTTTTGCATTTGTTGCCCCAAGTGGGAAGGGTATGCACAGCCGTGGGTCACTTGCTCCCCATGCCACTGGAGTCAAGCTAGCCTGGCTGATGAAGGGTGATACCCTGAAACCGGTCCCAGGATGCTTGTTTCCAGTTCAGGGAGGACCTGGCTTGGCAGTTCGGGCTGGACTGTTCCCATGGTGATCAGGGTCAAGACTGATTTGCATATGGCTGGGACTCAAACTGGAATGGCATGGGTAGCAAAAAAACGATGGATTTGGGCTCAGATCTCTGTGCTGGGGTGAATGTTTGACATTGTTCAGCATTCCGTCCATCACTTGTTCTTTTTGCATTTGTTGCCCCAAGTGGGAAGGGTATGCACAGCCGTGGGTCACTTGCTCCCCGTGCCACTGGAGTCAAGCTAGCCTGGCTGATAAATGGTGATACTCTGAAACCTGTCCCAGGATACTTGTTTCCAGTCCAGGGCAGACCTGGCTTGGCAGTTCGGGCTGGACTGGTCACCCTGGGAACAGGGTCAAGACTGATTTGCATATGGCTGGGTCCAAACTGGAATGGCATGGGTAGCAACAAAACAATGGATTTAGGCTCCGATCTCTGTACTGGGGGTGAATTTTTGACACTGTTCAGCATTCTGTCCATCACTTGTTCTTTTTATAGTCATTCATTTAGCCATTTCTTCTCCCCGTGATACAGATAAAACATACGAAATGCTTTGATAAAGTCTGAAACTTAGTTCCAAAGTCTAGAGGAATTGTATCGCCAACACGCCTGCAGGTATATGAGCACTCCATAAATGTTAATATTATTATTACCATCATTTTTGTCTGTGGGGACCACTGCTAAAGTAGCATGGTCTGCTCCAGCTCAGGACTGATGTGCAGTGGTAAAGTAGTGTATGAGGCCTTGTGCTGAGTTATCTGCACCTGCCTCGGGCAGAACCTGGTGTTGGTTTTGAGTATGAAATATCGGAGCCTCAAGTAGGTCCAGATGGAGGTGCAGTGCCAGAGCCATGTGTGGGTCTCTTCGTGCTATAATACAGACTCCCCTCAGGTCATGACTGACTTGCAGTGACAGAGCTAGGAGTGGGTCTCAGTGCTTAAATTGCATGGTCTGCTACAGGTCAAACTGTGGTGCAGTGGCAGAGCTGTGTCACCTGTCATTCCTATGAAAGGTGGATAAATGTGCAGTCATATAGGACATATGTTTTATGAGAACGCACTGCAAGTCCATTTCAGGGTCGGCAAAGGGGCTGTGCATGTGAAGTGAGTCGAGTTCCATGCTTCCATAGGAGCGATAATATTAATTACAGTTTTACAAACAGACAAAAATGATGAAAGACCCAGATCCGGTCGCAGGTAACCTAACCCGGACAGATCCTTTCAGGTGCGCGGAGTGGGATTAATAACTGCGGCATCAGCATTATATCTTTTTTTGTTGTCTAACCTTCTGGAAAATTTGTTTTTTTACTCAGCAATGCCATCTGTCATGCCCACTGCAGGTAACAAAGCGGCTCCCCCTAGAAAGGCAGATGGGGGTCCCAGCTCCTGGCTGGTAATGAGTGGGGAGGGAGTCATTAAGTTAGTGTAAAATGGGGAGGGGGCTGACATGCTGCAAAGCCCCCTGGCTTTAGGGAGTCGTCCAATTACCCACCGTGCAATTAACTACATGCAATTAGTACTAGCGCCCTAATTATTCTGTTTACCTCTCTTAACCCCTCTATCCGGGTGTATGAAATTGGAAATCTTGTCGATGGGAAAAGAAATGGCCTTTGTCTGCAGATTATTTTTACGATTGACATCGAATCAGCTTGTAAGAAACGTTTGGGATAAAAAGTACAAGCAAAAAGTGATCTGAAAAAAACTAATATCCAAACTGGGCCGTCAACTAACAAAGCCTTCTTGGATGAATTTCCACAAGTGTTTGTTTAAATTAATGGCAAAAAATGCAGCCCAGGGGCCACCGTCAATGTAGCTTAAAAAATCAAAATTAAAGACTACAGCATGTGAAGTTGTTGGTCAAACAGTTTTGAGCCGAAGTCATACACGAGCCATGGTGGTCTTTTCATATTTTAAATTTATGTTGATCATTTGTACCACACTTTCTGCCACCCTGGGGTGGGCTCCCAGCTCTGCTGAGGGAACTGCGCAGTAGTGTTGGCCGCCCGCGGTGGGTTGGGGACAGGGCCAGGCCATAGCTGCAATCAGCCTTTGGCCAATGTGCAGGAATGATGAGGTGGGGTGAAGGAGGGGTTGACCACTTGCAGCAGGTAGGGTCCTAGGCATGGTCACAGGCCAAACCCTGCAGCCAACCACTACACAGAGGCAGGAGCCGAGCACAATGGGAGTAGGCTGGCCACAGAATGTTGGGAGTTGGGCGTTGGTCCTGGCCTTAGCGCACAGCAATGCTGAAGAGGAGAGGATACATACAGAGCAGATAAATGAAATGTATCAAAGAACTAGAAATGCATTGAAAAAACACAGTTATAAACTGACTCAGACATGAAAAAACACAAAAATTTGCCAGTTAGGGTTCATAATGCAAACCATATCTTGCTCCACCCTCTTGTGTTGTTTATGAAACCACAGATGATGTTTGATAACATCACAAGTGACATCATTGATGACATCTCCACTGACATCACTAGTGGCACCACTACTGTTACTGTTTCTATTAAGTGAAATAGTTTTCTTGTAATGTACAAAATCAGATAGATTTATAACTGCAGTTATGAGGTGGGTGGATAATTAATTTATTTTTGGGTGAGAATGAGTTAGCGATGGGTTTGGTGAAATGTAAAGGGATTTAGTGGATGATGATGTTGACCATGGAAGGTTCGTCCACTTAGTTAGCTAAGCTGTACCTTGCCCTCTGAAAGGTCAGCTTGCAGTTGCGGAGTGAAAGATGGTGCTTTTTGGTTGGGACTGGTGGCTTTGTAAGGCTTGAGGGATGTGTGGTATTTAAGTGTCAGTGTTGCCCCCTCCTCCCCCTGAGGCTGAGGCGTATATGCTGGCCCTGCAGATTGACATGGACACTTATGAGACAGGGCCTGTATAATCTGCCTGGCCAAGTCATCTTGCATATCTGTCTTTCGACTTTCTTCATTTTCATTTTCATTTTTTCTTTCTTTCTTTCTCTCTCTCTCTTTCCCGCTGGCTCTTCCTCCCCCATGTTCTGTCTGTCTCATCCTGTCTCTCTCTTATCCACTCTCTTCCTTGTCCTTTCTCTGTTGCTCTCTTGCTTTATCTCTCTGTCATCATCCGGTGGCCTCTATCTCTTTCCCTTCCACTTTCTCTGTCTCTTTCTTTTTTCTCTCCACCCACCCTCTCTCTCATGCTCTCTGTCTTTTGCTCTATCTTTTTTTATCTATGCCTTTGTTTCTCCTTCATCCTCAGTCACTCTATATAGTTTTCTGACATTCTGTTTTTGTATAGGATGACAGTGCTCGAACATACATAGTAAGCATCTCACTACAAACAGATGCTACCCACGTGACATAATACTAGCAATCGTTCTTTGCATGTACGTGCTTGTCACCACCATCTTGCACATGGGGGACTGACGGTTACAGCCCATTGCTACTGCATTGTGCTGTGCACGTAAGGGTTCAAATCCTATTCTCGCCACCAGAGTATGAAAATTAAGAGTGAGACTAAGAGGGTCATTAGAAGTTTGGCGGCGGAAACATCCATCCGTCAAACTCCCGATGAGGAGACTGCTGGCAGTCTCCGTACCGGCACCATTACAACTTTCAGACTGTGCTGACCGGCAGAAACCAAGGTTTCAGCCTACTGGGAAAGGAGCGGCAGCATTGTTATTGGCTCATAATTGAGCTGACGGCAACGCTGACAGAGGCAGGGGTGCACAGCAGAGAGTGCACATTTCTAGGGTGCTGAGTAGGGGGACCCCTGCAATGCCCATGTCACAGATGTGGGCAGTGCAGGGGCCCCCTGTGGCCCCCTGCACCTGCTCTCCACCAGCCTTTTACCATGAAAAGGCTGGCGGAGAACAAGGTTGTAATTAGCAGGGCAGCGCTGAGTTCCCCTCGCTGATTACAACCAGGACCGCCGTCAGACCACGGGGTCTTTGATCCTGGTGGGGGCAGCAAAAGGTTGGTGGGTCTACCTGCCAACCATGTAATGTGGCAGTCAGACCTCCACAGTTGTGGCGGTCCGACTGTCACTGCGGCTCGTAATCGGCCCCTATGTGTTGAATGAGATAGTCAGGTTTATTGAGTGATACATGACCATCAGTAACACACCTTTCTGCAATCACAAACAGGAGCCACACAGCAAAAGGATGCTATACACATGACACAGTAGAAACAGAAAAGATCTTTCAAGGAAGGTGATTCAGAACGTACACCCAGCGCTTACTTCAAAGATGCTAATTTACGGTCCCGAGACAGCAACGACCAGACTCGATCTTGTGACCTGTGTCTGTAATCGGGTCGCTGTACTAAGGGCACTGTCGACGGCGGTCGCCCACCGCCTCACCGCACATATCAACATCCACAACTCTGGAATCTACGCCAGCGCGTCCTTCTTGTCAGGGACACGTAATCCCATGTAGGTTTGCCTTAAAGTCTCTTGTCAATTTTTCGTTAATTTAGAATCATTATTTCCCTAGTGGACTCTGCTTACCCATCAAAAAGGTCGCCTGTCGTGCGGGATTTTACTTTGCCTGTATTGATTTTGCATTTTATTTGCCCCCGGTTTCCGTGCAGCGATGGATGGAAAAGTTCGTTCTACCGGTTTGGGCACCTGTTATTTTCGTTTAAGTTTCGTTATCTGTCAGATTGCTCAGGTGTGCATGGGTGCAGAGTCTGAGAGTATTACAGAGACTTATCAGCCACCTTAGCCATATTTTGAATGTTTGAGTGGAGGCCTCCCTATGCTGCCCACCCCTGTTACTTAACTGCAAGTAAAAGGGTGTCCGTTTCTGACTCCAAGCCCATAAAATGATTGGCCTCGCGCCTCACAGTGTTAAGTAAGAGTTTTAGTAACTCTCTGTTTGCCTATCAACATCATTTCTCTAGGACAGAGGTCTTCAAACTGTTTAGCGAGCTCACCCTGGACGGTAAGAAAGAATGTGTGGGCTTCAGACTCGCGCCAAGAGGAATATTTTGCATGTCAGACAAACATCCTGCTGAAAAGAAAAGTGCATTAGGCGTATCGGGTGCTGTGCAAACCTAGCCATGAGGCAGTGGAGGGCTCTGCAGGGTGAAATGCAAAGATATAGTCAACGAGTGGTTGGAGATGTAGCTGGGTTCTGGCTGCAGAAGTGGACTGCTAATGCAGCATAATGCTGTGTTCAACTCTTTCCTAAACTGAAACAGGATTGGACTGTTCCCGATGACTCCAAGGATGTAGTGAAGTTTCCATTTGCTAATAGTGCTCCCAAATAGGGCACCCATTTTTTGCAAACGGAAAGTCATTTTGCCAACTGACCTATGTACCGATAGGTCAGTTCGCAAAATTATGAATTGTAGTATCTGGTAGGTCACAAATTGTGGCTCACTCCGTTTGGATGCCTCACAGGGATGGTGGGCTGCTGGGGTCAGTGATCACAGTTAATTAAATTAAACTTCCTGAAAACACAGTCTGCTTTCCTTTTAGGAAACCGGGCTATATCTTTTTTTACGTTTGTTGGAGATTTGGCAGTGGTCTCTTGGGCCACTACTGTGTCTAAAGGGACCCCTTCCTTTTTTGCAAATGTGTTACCACCCCACCTTGGGAATCAGTAACTCTTAAATGATTCACATCCACATTTTGGTCGGAAACCATTGACACATACCATAACTAATTGCTATTTAAAAGGGATGTCATAAATACTTCCTTCCAACTAACGGTTTGTTTTTTCTTTCCAGACCCATTTTCTGCATCTTTAATCTGTCATAAAATTGCAAAATGGGTTTAGTAAATTATTTTAAAAAATCATTTTCCGTTCCCAAACACTGTGATTTTGTGAATCGAAGGCTTTGCAGCCACAAAATGACTTTGTACATCTGGCCTGTAGTTCCAGGTATCTGGCTGCATAGGTCGAGAAGCCCTGCTTCCCTGTTGTTTCTTCTTCATGCTTCTTTGCCTCACACCTGATGGTGTCCTAGCTATGAGTGTGTTGAGAGCCTCGGAGAAGGTGAGATTGTGAGCCGGCCTTTCTGATGAATAGTGCTGTGATTGTAGTGAAAGACAAAGTGACCTTTGGTGACACTGCAATATGCCATCAGCCGGGTCTTGTGGCAGTCATTTCAGATCAAAGACCCTAGGCACATATAGGATCATCGTCTGCAAATAGCGCGATAGCGCGTTGGCAATTATGTAGTTCAGTGTGCTTTCAGAAGGGATAACTGAACGTAACTGCAATGTTCAAATTCCTAAATATGTTCGGAGCTGGCCAGTGGCCTACATGGCTTGTGGAACACCTTCAGACATTTCTGGCACTTTAGCCAAAAAGAAGTTGTATTTCGGGGCCCGTAGTTTCACCTCTAACATTGGAAGTATGGCTTCAAAAACTTCAATTACTTTTTGCTAAGAAGCCAGGTCTGCCTGAAGGTACCACACATGCGCATCAGTATTTGTCAACATTTATTAGATGTCCTCGTAATCCTTTACACATTGTTGCATGTTTGCATACAAGTACAATTTTCAATTTCACATATTGGTTTTATTGTGAGAAAACATATGCTAGATCATTACATAAGGACAATTGCTTTAAAATGCCCCTCCACCCTGTGACATTACTTGAAATGTTTGACGTGCTTTGTATGTTTTACAGTGTAGATATTCAGCATACTACATTGAACAGCAGTACCCCAAGTCAGCTTTGGCTATGTTTGTTGGAGGGTGTGTCCTCAGGCCTCACAAAAATCGTAAACTTGCTTGCAGTATTAACTATTTTATAGAACAGCTGTCAGAAAATATGTTTGTTGTGTTGGGGGGCCAGAGCGATGAAATAATTTTACATAGGGGTACGGTGGGGCAGTGATAGGTTTGAGTACCATTGTTTGGTGGCTGGATTTAATCATCACCCCTTTTCACACAGGGGGGCGTATATCGTTTTGCTGCCCGTCGGCACATTCAGGGTGCCATTTACAGTATAATATTGCTCTTTAAAAAGGCACCTGTAACCTTTCTGGTCGGTGACAACGCGGCAGTGTTGGCCTACCTTTATGAGTTTCTTTAGGAGGCATCATTTTTTTGTCCAAAAAACGTCCATAGGAATTTTCGGGGTTTCTCCTTGTATCTCAGATTGTGAGTCTAATCTCAACGAACAAGTGTGATTTTCTCAGGGTAACCCATTTTTTTTTTTTTAATTCACCGTAAAAAAATAGAGTTTCTTTCTTATGGCATAGCTGCCTCACCAAAGCTTCCATAAAAGCACCTTCCCTGTGACCATTATAACCCATAATTTTCCAGACCACCATTCTCCTTCTCTTCCTGCCCCTCTCTCCTAAACTTAGTCCTCCATCCTGACCTCACATTTTTTTTTTTTTACCAAACAGTGTTTTGAGGCTCCCCCGTGATTAACCTAAAGCCCTATACGCAAAAGACAACGTGACATAACCTTTTCACTACTCTATCTCAGCCATCTGCCCTCCATCTTTAGCCCATTTGACTTCTTGCTTGCCTTCCAGACCATGGACCATGACACACACCTGAGAACTATGTCCTGCAAAGTCATCGGAGGGAATTGCACCTTTGTCTTAGAACTAAGGTGTCATTAAGCCACTATTTAAAAAATCATCAATGATCCCAACAGCATTCGATGTTACTCTCCTATCTTTCTACGGGTCTGGAGAAACGCTTGCTTGGATGATCTCTGCAGAAAAAGGAACGCTCAGTGTCCAGGGGCTTTGGTGCTCTTGGGCCTCTCGTCAGACTTTTAAACTATTGATGACAGTATTCTAATCTCATTACTTAAAGATGCCAGCTTTAATTATACAGTTCAGACATGGATCAAAGACTTCCTGGCAAAGTACCAACAGACAGTAGCGATGTTGCACTTCTTTTCAGATTTCGAAGCCATGGACTGTGGGACTCCACAGTACTCAATTCTTTTACCATTGCTTTATATTCGTCCCCTAGCCAATTTACTCCTTTTAATGGAAATCACGTTTTACATGTAATGGGCAATACACAGTTTATCTTTTGTTTTTATCCTTACTTCGGCTCAAACTCTCACCTAGAACGATTGTTGTCTGACAGTCTATTGGTCACCCATTGATGGATACCTGTTAACTACTTGAAACCAACCCGGAATAAAACAGAAGTGCTACTAGCATCATCTAAGATCCAGGTGAATGATTTGCATTGACCACCAACTCTAAGCCCTTCACCTGTTGCCGCTTCAGGTGTGGGGAACCTTGGTATTCACATTGTCTCTAACCTCTTCATCAAATCATGTTTCATATATAGGCAAACCATATTTTTTTCTCTTGAGAACCTTACAGAAAATAATGGCAGTACTCAATTCCAAACTGAAGATTCCTGTGGCCAATTATTTGATTCAGTCCCAGATAGATAACTGGGATACTATCCTTCTGGCAGCCCCCAAACAACTGATCTTGGGGGTCCTACTTTTTCCAAAATGCAGGAGCCCTACTTGTTTGTGGGCTGAGAAAATGTGATTCCATCTTGCTCACCTCACAGAAACTACGTTGACTTTCTGTCAAGAAAATAATTATTTTCAAAGTAACGACTATTGTCCATAGGTCCATCAACACATATAAGCTAAAATTACTTGCAAAATGTATTTACCTGCAATAAACCACCAAGACATCTGTGCTCACACCAGAAATGTGTGCTTCAAATTCTCAGAGTACGACTAGGGGAATAATTATTTTTCTATTGAAACAGCCAGACTCTGGAATACCCCCTTGTAATTTGTGCAGTTTGTATTCTCTGCTTAAATTAAGGAGGCTTTGAAAATGTAACTTTTCAGCGCATAATCATGATGTTTCAATCAGCTTTTCTCTAGAGCTTTTTTATCATCTCTCACAATAACAATATTCCTAGCACCAATAAACTTTGGTGATTGAGCGCTCTATAAATAAACGATATCATTACATAACACTCACTCTCTTAACTCACTGACAAATCTTAGCCAATGTATGATATTGGATCACCTTTCTCTCCCTGTATCTGGAGGTCCCCTTTGCTCCGTCCTCTGTCACTTTCTTTTCTCCCTGTAGACCACCTACATTGTCAAAATAATTTGCAGTGTCAGCCTCTTCATATGACCACTTTGAAGGTGATACTCAAATCCTTGTCCCCACACCGGCTTACTGTGTAGGCACACCCGTTAGTTTCAAACGTGCTACTGTCCATTTTTCCTTCTATGTGTGCTAGGACATTGTTTTTAAAGTGCTTTGTGTTATCTTTTGATTACTTTGTAGCGCTAGAAGGTAGAGCAAATATACAATTTAAGAGGTGGGCAATGAGGTGGGCAATGAGGTGGGTAGTTCGGGTCCATCAGGTGGGTGAAAAGCTTGTGTCTGATGTTACTCGATCCTGATGCCTAGTCTGGTACTAATTCAGTTAGTAAGGGGGACGGAAATCTTTTTTCATTGCAATTGTCAAATGATTTACTTATTAGACTAGCATACCTTTTTTAAAAATCTTTATTGATCTGCTGCGCCATGCAGGCTCTGTGAGACCTGTTTTTTTTGCTTACAGGAACCTGAGGCTAGTTGTAGGTTTTTACTTTGCAAGTGAATGACTGGATTTAGAAAAAAACATTTTATCGATAATAAGGAGTTTGTCCAAGACTTAACAAAACAGTTGTCAGCACAGTCCATCAAGCACCTTCGAGCTAGCTAGAGTCTTGCTTTTATAAAGAATACACTTAGATACAATATTTACAGTCATGCAGTACTGTGGACAGAACAGGACAGACGTCCGTAGACTGAAGCATTTTGCATAGCAGCGCTGTGATAAGGGGAGTTAGAGACCAGTCGGGTATACCTACGGGGCCTCCTGATATTTTTTATTTGCGATAGCTGATCAGCTAGGAGTTATCTAAAGGTCAGGTTTAAAAGCTCGTTTTCAAGCATTACCTGGAATGTATTTGGTATGTTTCTGACCTGTTATGACACTACACCGTTTGGTCCCAGTATTCTCAGATGCCTCTCTCTGCGTTTCAGCAGGAGATTACTGCATGTTGCCTAGAAAGATGCCATTTTAGCCATGCATCCTGGTGCTCTGCCCAAACACGCTTTCTGCTTGGTACAAAGACTCTTGATGTTGATCCACACTTCCACTGGGAGCCAGTTAAGTGATTTTAGAGTATTTGAGTTAAAGTTTCCGACTCATTCTGGGAGCCTGGTTTTACAGCCGAAGCAGTCTGGTGATGCTGCTTGTCAATGAGCTTGTTTGAGAGTCCAGTGTAGATGATGATGTGATAGTCCGGGCACGCCATCACCAAGGCTCCCCATAGTTCTTTTCAGAGGTCGGTTTGGAGCAGTGGTATGATTTTTCTTGCGTATGGAGAAATTTAAATGTACCTATTGCCCACTACAAAGAACAAGGGATGGAATAATTTGATGGGAGCTGAGTATTCCAAGTGGCTGGCTGGGTTGGTAGATTTATAGTCCATTGGAAAAGCAGTGGCTAGAGCTCTTCTCCTACGTCTGCCTCAACATTGACTCAATTCAGGCACAGAAAGTTCTCTTTAATCCAATGAAATGTATTGTCTATGTCAGAGACGAGATAGGCTGGTTTCCTGCTCTGTTATCTAACTGGACTTAGATTTTGGTGTAGCTTGTGTACATATGGAAGCTACACCAAAACTGTTGTGGAAGGTGGGGTGGCGCCTCTTGGCAGATATTAAACCATAGAAAGGAAAGGCATGACCACTGTGGCGCTTCACAGGACGTTAGGACTATCTTTGCAGTTTTGACTGTGGGTGGGAGAAAAGATCAGTTGATCTCTAGATTGGTTGCAGTTATACCAGCCGATTCTTTCGGCCTTTTTCTTGAAAAGCAGATGCTGGTTTGAAGGATATTACAGCTGAGTTCGTATTTTCATTAAGCAGCCCATGTATAGCTAGTAAACAGAGGTTGTTGACATACAGGCCAACGCCACAAAGAGGCTTTCCCCTTAAGGTAGTCTAGAAATAGTTACAAGCCATTCACCAAATAAAAAAAGCCAATAGGTTTCAGCTCGGCTGAGCGGGAAGAGGGCAATACAAAAGTACATTGGGCAAGGGGGTACTTGAGTGGGGAAGTGGAGGAGGGTGGTCAAGAAAAATAGGGGTTGAAGCCAAGGAAAAATGCAATCTGGTGGAGTGCGTTAAAATAGAAAGAGTCCCCTCAAGGGGTGGAAGAATACAACTCATCCAACCAGAGCTCGTTCAGACCAATATCTCTATATAGCAAGATACAACACTAGGCAGTCATTGGCAATTCAGTATCAAACACACAAAGGCAGCCCATTGTACAGGATTGGACAGTGTGAATAATAATCTAAGGCTATGGGAAGAAGCAACTTTAGCCTGCTTTTTGCACCTTTTTCTATAACGTGTGTGTACCTTTTCACCCTATGGTGCTGTCTTCCATGCTCTATAATTTCTTTCTTCCAGCTCCTGGGTCTGTGAGGGACTGCTGAGCAGTTTTTTTGGTGAGTGAACCTTCGTTCACAGCCATACACCTCCACCCTAAACACTGATATTCCCACACTCAGCTATTCCACAACAGACCTCTTTCACTCTGATCTAAAATTCCACTGCATCCTATTACTAATTACTGTAATAATACATGAAGTAATTACTGGTACTTATCAATGAATTTCACCCGCATACTACAACTATGCAGATGACACTCAAATACTCCTTAAATTGGAAAGCTCCAATGAAATTGGAAACTCACAAATTTTCAGTTGCTCAGAGCCGTTGATCAGTCGATGACATGGAGCTATCTAAAATTGAATGCTTCCAAAACAGAAATACTATCATGTGGTGATTGTAAAAATTATAACCTGCTCGCCGCCTGGCCTGACAATCTGGGGACACCGCATAAAGTATCTAAGGAAGTAAGAAACCTCGAAATTACCACAGACTCCAAGCTATCAATGAATGCCCACGTGGACACACTAGCAAGATCAAGCTTCATTACTATAAAAAATACGCCAACAGCCTCTACCACGGATCGTCTTAACAACTATGAAAGGACTTCAACGGATTCAGAACTCTGCTGCCAGACTACTCTTAAATGTAAAGCCACAAACCCACATCTCACCTGCCTTGAAGGCCCTACATTGACTACATGTTGCCAGAAGACCAACATTCAAGCTGCTTAGTATTACCCACTAAGCAATACATGGAACAGGGCCGCTCTTTATCAGGAATAAAATCACTAAGTACATTCAACAAAGGAACCTCTGCTCTAGAATGGCACCTCGACTCAAAATTCCAACATACAAGAAAAAAAACATAGGTGGCACATCCTTCTCTGTTCATGCATCCAAACTATGGAACTCTTTACCCCAAAACTAAGATCCATGGATAACTATCTTATCTTCAGAAGACTATTCAAGAGTTGGCTCTTCTCCACACAACCACTAGACTCAAACATAATTGTACAGCATATCCCTGTGTATATAAGCATTTATTTGGATTATATATGTGTATACAGATATGTGTATTCCTTTGTATAAACATGTATAATAATTATGTGTATAAATATATAGATATTCATTAGTTCTGCTTAACAAATATACATATTACTTATGGTTATATTATTCTATGTTTAACATGTATTTAGGTACATGCAGAAATAAGTTCATTTTTAATATAACTATATAAAATTACCTCACTATTGCACTAAAAACGTTTTTTTAAACTTAAATCTAGATATATTACCTTCCTTATACATACATACCTTACATGTATGTATACATAATTTTTTTTAATTTCTTTATTGCTACTTCAGCATCTCCAATGCACTACCCTATATATATCACCCTATACCTTTCTCAATATATATATTGCAGGCATCTTGTTATGTTGGTCCTTCACAACCTAGTATACAGGCATATTATAACTTGCCCAATTAGGATCTGTGTGCCGGTCTACTAACACACAGATCCCAATTGGGCAAGTAATAATATTCCTGTATGCTGTGTTGTGAAGAACCAAAATAATATGATGGCTGCAATCAATGTGAATATATGGATATAACTACCCCGATGAAGTCCGTTACTGGATGAAATGCAATTGCTTGGTTGAATGATGTTACAAAGAAAATGTAATAAAATGTAAATGTGACACTACTACATGGATCCTCGTTGGATAATTGGATGACTAACTGGATAATTTAGCATCTATGATTGGACCTTCTTTGTTGGATTACCATCACTCAATTAGAGGAACTTTTATATATAGTCAACGGCTCTTCTTCATTATATTGTTTTATGTTTCGGAGTTGGTGATTCTTAAGCCGTGGATCCCTGTTGGGCTTGAGCGCAGGAGAACAAACTTGAGCTGGACTCACACTGGTGCCAGCACAATTGGCCCACACTGCTTCTTACATTTGTTGTAAAACTCTTTTTAAACCTGAAAGTTCCTGAATGTAAAGTGTCATGCACAGAAGCCACCTCTGGCACACAACACTCCCCAGCTACCTCTGTACTTGAATAAACAATGATTCATTTATTTATTCAGTGGTGTCATCATGTTTCAGCAACAGTTTATTTATTTTTTTAATGCCAGAAAATGTCTCTTCCCACCCATAAACATTTACCACCTTTTGTTTAGAGTGCACAGTGTTAAAAGTAATGCTAGCCACTAAAAATAATCAATATCATTTGCTTCTCACATCCTAGATGTACTCATTTTGTGCTGTTAAATCTGGCAAAGAAAACCTTATGTTTTTCCAAGGTTCAGAAGAAAGTGTAAGAGTGGCAGCTGCATTTTAGTTAGGTATTCTGAAACTTCAAATACTTTTCGGCAATCTCTGAGAAATGTTCAAGAAAGCAGTGTTGTTCCTCTAGCTTGAGGTGAATTTAGGTGATGTCAGGATGCTGTTATTAAGGACCTGTTGACTGCCCTCAACACCATCACCTTCATTTTGAGACCAAGTGAAGTAGTATTTAAAGGCACTACACTTGGTCTTAACCTGTGCTTTTTTAGAACATAGCAGGGGTGCCTCCCAAGAACCTTTTCAGTACCCATTTTTAAGTTTAACCTACAAAGTGCATGCATTCTGATGCACAACGTATTGTTTGCAGTTCAGAGGGTTACAATCTGCCAAGAGCATACTATCATTTGCAATCTTTCGATTGCTTAGCTCCCGTGGGCATCCCTTCCTTTCTTGTGTTAGCTCCTCCCTGGAGCATAGACCAAGCACATATGTTTTTCCTCATCATTGTTCATCCTCGTCCTGGGCATGCAATGTGCTTTCCTACTTTGAACACAGGCACATGGCTTCTCATTATGACGCTTTCACCCTATCTGTTGTCTCTGATGCTTTAGTTACTTACACCCCCCAACTGTACAACTCTACACCACTCTTCTCTGCCCTACTCCAATCTATGTGCTCTACTCCAGTCTATGCCTCTCTACACCACTCCACTCTATTCCACTCTGCTCTATGCCACTCCACGCCACTTCACCCTACTCTACTCTACACCACTTTATATCACTCTTCTCTATGCCACGTCATGCCACTCCACTCTCTTCACATGTTACACCAATCCACTCTACTCTATGCCACTTCCCTCCACTCTACCCCATACCATGCCACACCACTCTGTGCCCCACTACTCTAAGCCACTCAAATCTACGACACTCCTCTACTTTACACCACTCCACAACTCACGGTGTCACTCTATTGTATTCTACACCACTCCACTCTATGCCATTCTACACTTTTACACTCTACTCAATGCCACTCCACTCTACTTTATGCCACTCTAAGCCACTCCACACTACACCACTGTATTCAATGCCACTCTATTCCACGCCACGCCACTCCACTCCACTCTACACCATCCCATTCCACTCTACGCCATTCTAACCCACTCTTCTCCGCTCTACATCACTGTACTGCATGCCACTCTAAGCCACTCGACTCCATCACTGCTACTCCATGGCACTCTACCCCACTCCACTCTACACCACTGTACTCTATGCCACTCCATTCTACACTCTGTTGCTCTACACTAGTCTACACCACACCACTCTGGCACTCTATGTCACACCCCTCAACACCACTTCAAGTGACTCTACTGGATGCTACTCTACTCTATGCTACTTCACTCTATGCCACGCTGTCCTACTCCAGGCCACTCTACCTCACTCCACTCTACACCACTGCATTCCATGCCATTCTATACCACTTAACTCCACTCCACCTTATTCTGTTCTATGCCACTCTACTCCATCCCACTCTATGACACTCCACTCTTCTCCAGGCCACTCTACCCCACTCCGATGCCATCTTACTCCATGCCACTCAATGAACTGAACTCCACCATACCCCACTTTATTCTACACTACTCTATGCCACTCCTCTCTACTCGGTGTCACACTCTTCCACTTCACTTTTCGCCACTCTATTCCATGCCACCCTAATTCACACCACTCCGCCCTATTCCACTCCACTCTATACCAATCTGTTCTGTGCTACTTCACTGTACACCACCACTCTATGCCACCCCACTCTGCGCTACTCAATTTCACTCCTACACCACTCTATGCCACTCCATGACACTCCACACAATGCCACTTGATGTCCCTCTACTCTTCACCACTCTACCCTACGCCACTCCACCCTACTCTGCACTACTTCACTCTACTTCACTCTCTTCTACCTCACTCTCATCTACGCGACTTTATTCCACTCTACTTTAATCCATGCTCTAACGTTTAGCCATGCCGAACAGCAGCCAGGCTGCTGTACAACATGTCTAAAAGACATTAGCAACACCAATAGTTTTCACAAAAACAAGATCTACTGGCTTTGTCAATGCTTGGTATTTAACTATTTACATGTAGCGTCGTGCCCATTTTCTCCATCAAGCAGGATCCTTCTTTTACATGTGAAGACACTTGACTGGTTCTCAGTCTTCCATAACTGCCCTGACCGGAGTCATCCTGTATTGGGGTGCTCGCTCTACATAAACGTTTACAATGTTTTTAATATTAGATTTTAATGAAATCCATAAGTTCTACTTTGTATGAAAATCACATATGCCCTTCTTCCCCTCCCCGTCCGCAATGTAGCTACCTACCCTTAACCTTGAAATGTGTCATAAACTAGAAATGTATAATGAGTACAATTTGTTTTGGGAACCATGAGTTGCTAAACTATGTAACATTAACCATTATTTACCCCTCACAGAGGTTAATGGCATAGTCGTCCGGTATCTCTCACACTCTGCAACCTCTTTATTCGAACCTGGATGAAATATAATTGTACTTAGGCCTATAGCTATTATACATAAGGCAATGCATCAAAATGCGCCTGATTTTTGGTAAGTAAAGTAGCTGGAACTTCCAGATTCACCACTTTAGCCTTATTGGCAATTCATAAAAGTAAATATATGCCGGAGACATGGTAGTTCGATTCTGAAGCCTCTTTTGAATTTTAGATAAGTACTTAAAATCGGGTTGTTCAACCACTAGCCCAATATGTAAGAATGACAGTGGTCATGTTGGTTATATTCGTTAGAGTGCCAAGAGGCTCCTGCAAAGAAGAGCTTTAGAAATTAATGACAGAATGGAACTCGATGACTAAATATGGAACTGTCAGACGCATAAAGGCTCATATGGAAGTGTGGAAGGCCTGGCAACTATGTCAGTAGGAGTACCTAGGTTTATGACCTAGGTTTTATATGTAATAATAGAGCATAATTGTATTATCTAATATGTTATTGCAAGAAACTTCGGTCCACCTTGGTGGTCTCTATGGCATGATGGGGAAACTATATACTCAAATCAAATTTTAAAAACTAATGTATTCAAATCTGTTGTAGAGTATGAGAACAACGTCCAAATAATTTAACAGATGCGGCATAAGAATGATTTTATGGTTTGCTAAATTTCATTAATTATGGAATTATTTAATTAAGTGCTTAGAACTCCCGGAGGGTTTATGAATGACAGCAAGTTGTATGTATGGTATTGTACAGCTGAAATACCTGGCCGTCTTCCTTCATTTTTTGTTAAAAAACATAATTTTTCCATCTTGGCTGTTGCTGTCGGTGGGAAATGCAATGCTGACACCAAGATTGCCAGTATACCTGCTAACTCCCATCGGGCCTGGCTCAGGAGGCAGCTGGAAGCAAATTGTTATGATTCCCTTTCTCCCAGGTTCTCTGTGTGTGACCCCTGGGGATCTTGACACAAACTGCCATGTCGAATCTGCCAGGGCAAGCCTTATCCTACAAAAACAGAGAGGACCACTGTTCGAAGATACTGAGTCTGACAGCCTCCGCCTGATTTTGGAAAAATAGTAGCCTATTTTTTGTCAATCTACGAAACCATATTTTTTAGGTTGTGCTCACGCGCACATCGCATTTGTCTGGTTTGCTAAAGACATCTTGGGGACATTCAGAAAGCTGACCTAGGAATACATTCTACCTGTGTTTTTCTATTAGCTCTGTGGTTTGTAACTCATATTTTCTTGCTTTCCATTTGCTGGCTTTATTTGTTTTAGGCTGTCCATCGTGAGGTTATCTTCCCTTGCCAAATCTTCTTTACAGTAGTCTTCCAAGTGCTCCCTTCCTGTAAACTGGCCAGTAAATCTTGTTCTTATCTCATCAAATTTGCTGTGCATTCAAAGACCGGGGTCAAATGTCAGGCGTTGTGTTCCGAGGGGGGTTCTTTACTTTTCTTTCTCTGACTTCAAAGTGAGAGGTTTTATGTGACAATGTTGCTGGATACTGGGGTTAGGGAAGAGTTTTTTTCTAGCACACAACAGCATTTAAATTAACTGTGTAAGTATTTCCGAATATATCAGAATAAGGAACACACATGAATTAAAAAAAAATCTTTTTTTCTGAAGTGTGCTGAAAAAAAAATACTTTAATATGATCAAAACAAATCATTACACTATGTGATGCAATTGCCACACATTTTCATCTGTCTAATGTTTAGTTTTATTAGTAAAACTGTATGTCTGTGCAAATGTAATGGTCATTTCAATTACAAATGTGTTGTCTTTAATGGCACCACACCATGAATACTCAACTCTACGCCACTTCACACTATACCCTACACCACTCCACACCACTGCACATTACTCTGTACCACTCCACATTACACCACACTACTGCGCTCTGCACCACTCTACTTTACGTCACTGCACTCTGCGCCGCTTCATGCTATGCCTCTCTGCTCTAGCCTGTACTACTCTACTCCATGCCAATGCACTGTTTGCCACTCTACTCTACACCATTGCACTCTTTGCCACTGCACCCTACACCACTCCAGTCTAGGCCATGCCAATCTATAGTGCACAACTCCACTCTATGCCACTGTACTCTATGCCAATCTGCAACACTGCATCCTACGCCACTGCACTCTATACCAGTTCACTGTATGCCACTCTAATCTATCTGCACCACTGCACTCAAAGCCACTCCACAGTCGACCACTTTACTGTTAGCCATTACACTCTATGCTACTATCTACAACTGCATTCTACCCTGTACCATCCCACTCTATGCCACTTCACTCTGCTCTAAAACAATCTACTCTAAGCCACTGCACTCTACGCCACTCTACTCCACTCTGTGCCCCTCCACTCTATACCACTGCACTCCACACCACTTTACTCCTAACCACTGCACTCTATGCCAATATACTCAATGCAAATGCACTCTGTCACTGTACTGTATGTCACTGCCCTCTGCTCTGCATCACTGTGATCTACACAACTGCTCTCTATGCCATTCTCTTCTATTCTACTCCATTCTACCCCACTGCACTCTGACACTTTACTCTGCGACACTGCACTCTCCGTCACTGAACTCTACACCACTCTACCCTGCACTACTCCACTCTATGCTACTCCACTCTGTACCACTGTATTCTGTGCCACTGCACTCTATGGCACTATACTCTACTCTGCACAACTTTATACTACTCTACACCACTGCACTTTATGCCATTCTGCTCTGTACCATTGTACACCACTCTACTCTATGCGACTTCACTCTCCGCCACTCTACTGTACTCTGTGCCACTCTACTCTGGCCACGCTATTGTGTCACCCCACTGCTCTCTGCACCACTGCACTTTGCAGCACTGCACTCTATTGTGCACCACTCTAATCTATGCCACTGAATTATATGACGCTGCATCGTCTGCCACTGAATTCAGTGCCACTGCACGCTACATCCCTATACTCTGCAACACTCTACACCAATGCACTCTACACCTGTCCACTCTACCCTATACCACTCCAGTGTGTGCCACTCTATTCGACTCCAAAACACTACACTGTCTACCACTCCACTCTACATCACTCTACTCCACTCTTTGCCATTCCACTCTACGACACTCCGTGCCAGTCTCATCTACGCCACTAACTTTAAGCCATGCTGAACGGCAGTCACGCTGGTGTGCAACATTTCAAAAACACATTGGCAAAGCCAGTCACTCTTGCATTTGTGTCTTTATGTGGGTCCTCTTTTAGTTTGTTAAAATATAAAATGACTTGTCAAATTCACTGGGAAATGTCCATAGGATATATATTATAGCAATATATCCCTGTGTCAAGGACCATAGCGGTTGTTTTAAAGGCTCAAGAAATAGGCGAGGGCCTATAACATTATTAAAGGCCCTTGGCACCCATTATAGCCAGAGGCAAAAGAGCTATAATGCTACTAGAACATTCCAACGACAGAAGGTGGAATGTTTCAAATTGAAAAGGGCTAAACAAATAGACAAACTGTGGAGTAGATCTGTACCAGCCAATATTAGCGCTGAACCACTTTGTTGTCTTCTGTGGGCTCTCAACTTTTCAAAGTTGTAATATATATTGACTTCAATCATTTTCAGACAAATGGACTCTTCCTCCGCATGCAGTTAAAAAGCATTTTATAATGTGGGGGTAGCCATGGGTGACAGCCCTTTAGTCTGCTCTCAGTAGTTTTCAAGAGGGGATCAGTAGATGAGTCGTTCAAAAGCATTTGGAGCTAGGGACATGGTTTAGGTGTTGAGCAAGATAGCCTCACTGTGCTCAACTTCTGCCTCAACACTCCACTCTGAGCTGATTGCAAGTAGGACCTAAACACACTTTAGCTGCCAGCGCAAGAGTAGAGCCACTAGACGAGTGGGTAGTCTAATGAACATGCCTGGATGATCAAATTAAGCTACCAGCGAGACTGGAGTTATTAGGCCAGAGTTCTAAAAGTGAACAAGATGGTGGAGTGAAAGAGCGATGATGGGCTTAGGTAGGGAGGCTTGAAAAAGAATGAAGGATCTCCCTATGAGGAACCTGAGAGTCAATTCCCATAGTCTCAAAGTGGAAGTTTTTGGTGATCACACATTGACAGTGGTCCAAGCTGACAACCCAGGACAGAAAAAGCAAGTGAGTAGGTGGTAAAGGGCTAGCCGGCCCATGTGGTGACCCCTTGGCTTGGTTCCATCACCTCTGTTTGCACACCTCTGCATTTGGGGCCACCTTCAGAAATATGGGAACTTGCCTCACTGCGTGGCCTGGCCTGCAGGGACACATCGTTAGATGGCCTCGCACTCCAAAGGTTGGTAGAACTGTGTGCAAAACTGGCACTTGAGTATCAGACAAGGCAACTTAATGATTCCTTCACCCTTCCTTATCCCCCCTGAAAACAGAGCTCATAGAAGCTCACCAAAGTATGGAAGAAGCTTCTGAGAGTAAGCATTTATACCTGAGATAGTGAAGGAAAACCTAAGTAAATTATGGTGATGACACCAAAGCTCTTTAGTGTTAGTGAACCAACCTCATCCAATAGCGACTTGCATTTAAATCATTATTTAAGACAGAGCAATTAATGATGCCATTGCTCCGCAACCGAAGTTGCTGCACATGCCGACAATGAAGAGTCACCTTCACCTCCACAATGTACAAAATCACAGTCCTACAATGAACCTCCCACAATCTTCAGCACAATGGTGCTAACCAAAGACGTTTTACTGGTCAGCTGCAGGCTTTTAAAAGTGAGCTGAAAGAAGAAATTAAGCCACATGTTTCCAAAGGACTCACTGACTGAAACACTAACCTAGGGGAAAAGATTACTGCACTACAAAATGGCATTGACTTTGCGGGCAATAGAGTCCTAGAGATAGTATGCAAAATTCAACAACCTGGATCATCTAAAGCAACACCTTCTGACCAGATGGCCACCTTCCAAACCCGGACATACTCTTTAGCTGTGAAGTGCAAAGACTTTGAGAATCGTGGGTTGAGAGAACGTAAGAGAGGCTTACAAAAAGTAGCCAAAGGACCTAGAAGCATTCATAGAAGACGTCTTCTTGGAGGTGATAAAAAATTACTAGATTCATATCCAACTAGACAGAGTGCAGACAGTGGGTCACAAAAGGTTAGGAGTCTCAGGGAGCCCGGGGAAAAGTTACATACCTTCCAAGCTAAAGAAATGATCGTATGAACAGCACAACGTTAAGAACAAGTAAGATACTAAGACTTAGAGCCCTCTCTCTTTCAGGATGTTGCGCCTACCATCTTGTTGCATCATCATTAATTCAAACCCATAACTTAAAAACAGAAAACAGAAGTAATCTGCTACTGATGGCTATAGCCTTTGAGTACCACAACAAGATGCACCAAACCCATCAAAACAATGACTGCACAGAACTTGAATATTCAACTGGTAAATTAACAAGAAGGGATTGAGCTCTCAAGATCTGTAGGTCCACATGCGAAAAACCAACAACAGAACAATGGATGACCCCAGCACCACAAAGGCAACACAAGGCAAAGAAACGACTGCAAACCTCGGGAGACAAAATAACCCCGCAAACCCTTGACTTAAGAGACAACTTAAAGGGAGTCATTCCACTTCAATAAATACCTAAAGTGGGAGGTGTAGGTCATGTGTGGGCTTCTCAAAAATTAGCGGGGATAGATTCACAACTGTAAACCTCAGAATGGGGAACTGAGAGGTAGAAAGATTATTACAGCAGCTTTCTGAACTTTATCAAACATCCAACCAATAAAAAACAATAGTACAAAAGCATATAGCAGGTATCATGGACAGGACCAGAATTGTCCTCCTTACATTGAGACTATTAAATCAAACCATTTGGAATTGGGGAGGGCTCATAATGACCAGAGCTTGTCCAGTGGACCATGTATATGACAAAATAGCATTTCACTGAAAGTTATCCAATTTCTTTGAGGTTCAAGGTTGGTTACAAGTTCTGTTTGGTGGCAGAGGTATACGGGTCGTCAAAGAGCTCTTAAAGTTGCTTATACCTTTAATACAGCAAGCTGGTAACAAACACATTTTATTAATATGTTGATTGCTGATTAAACTTATATGGTTAAATACAAAGGACATAAATTCTCTGTCCAAGAAGATGAACATGTGGCATTTTATATGGAATTAGAGGTTCAACGTAGTTGAAGATCAAGAAGCATATATTAAATGACTAGTTAAGACTCCAGCAAAAATAGTACCTCCTTGCATTCTACTTTTCGACCATGACCAAGCAAAGTGGAGTGACATTATTCATTAAGAGATCAGTACAATTCACACTCAAACCCAAAAAAACATAAGTGATGCAGAAATATAATGGACCAGGGATTAACAGGAGGCAAAAAGGTTACCAAAGGTAACATTTATGCTCCAAACACAAGACAACTATCCGCTAAATGTCTTGCACATTTTAACATAATTTGTTTAAGATGACATATTGCTGCAAAGTATTCTTAACTTGGTGTGGGACCCACATTTGGGAAGGGCAAGCACAGCAATACATAAGACAGCATATTACTCTAAAACATTAAGAAGCACTTTATGGGAATTAGAGCAAAGTGATGCATGGTGGGAACAGCATGGGAATGTACTAGAGTATTTGTTGTATTTGGGCGTAGAACTTATTCTAGAATAGATTATGCTATCGTCAGCACCATAACTCCTTCCACCGTACAAATCCTCCACCACCCTCACTATAGTCATCATGGATCACACTCCAGTGGCACTCATGTTAAACTGGTCAGATAGGAAACAGGAAAGAATACGTTGAATTCTACACATTACCCTTCTTCGAGACCTCATATTTGAAAGTGAACTATTTACATCAAGGATTATTTTTTTTAAATGTCCTGGACACATATCAGCTGCAGAAGGTTGGGACGCCTTCGAAGCTGCAATTTGAGGGGTTTCCGTTTGAGCGATGACTGATGTAAAGACTTCGAGATGCATGGAAAAGGAGGAAATTAAAGAGGGACTGTGGGAAGCTAAATCGAATTATAGGGCAGACCCTTACACAGATGTATGAGAACAGTCACATACTTTAGAGATTAACATAACACAATAGCTATGAATAAGGCTGCATTGACCTTTCTCTGCCTCAAAATACAAATTATACACTTGAAAACAAAGTAAGCCCCCAGTACGCAAAGCTTCTATAAACCAAACTGGAGAAAGGTTATGTAGAAGAAACACAACTAGCAGGTGGCCAGAGGACACTGAAAGAAGAGTATAAAAATAAGGTGGCCAGAGGGCACTGAAAGAAGAGTATAAAAATAAGGCCTTTTATGAATTTTATTCAGATCTTTATCAGCGGACCACATACTGGACATATCCCAAAGACAATCCAAGAGGTCCCTAGAGGTACATATCTCTGAACGAGAGGTGCTGGCGCCCATGAAGACTCTCAAGCTTCAGAAGGCCATGGGACCAGATGAGTAAACAGAAGGGTTTTACAAGACTTTGGCTGCAGTATTGGCGTCTTATGTTGCTAAATTGTTTAACACATTCTCACAAGACACAGGAGTAACACCCACAATGGCAGAGTCCAGCATTTCACTGAGCCTTAAACAAGGGAACAATCCTAACCTTATTCATCCCGACCAGTCGAGGTTTATCATGCATAGACAGGTTTATGACAGCATTGAGTGTGTGATCCACTTGGTTGAAAAGGCTGAAAAGAAATAAATACCCACTATTGTGATAGCACTGGATGTCTGAGAAGGCCTTTGACTGGATGGACTTTCTAAGTAAAGTTATGGAAAGGATATGTTCTACGCCAAATTTCAGGATAAGGTCCACGGTGGACTATATGGCTTCTGATTTAATAGTAATTGTGAACTGATGGGGCTTTGCACACTTTTACTCTGGGGTGAGGAGCACACCAGGAGTGACCACTCTCCACCCTATTATTTGCCATCAGCCTAGAACCATTTGCAGTCAAAGTATGAGAAGACACAGGGCTTTCTGGTTTGAGGTTCAGGCTAAATATGCAAAAAATAATATTTTTCACACATGATGTGCTCCTGTCCACATCATAATCTATCCCCAGACTCCAATTGCTTTAAGCGGAATTTGAAAAATTTGCAGGTTTCTAAATTAACCCATCTAAATACGAAATATTTAATCTAATCCATAGCAAGAAATAAAAGAACAGACTACTCCTATGGGCTACACTATTTATCAAGAATCTGGGAGAAGGTAACATTCCTACCAGTACAGCTGACTTATCCAGACTTAGGACCTTATTTAGAGTTTGGCAGAAGGGGTTACTCCATCGCAAATATGACAGATCTCCTGTCCGCCATATTACAATTCCATTATAGCCTATGGAAATTGTAATATGTTGGCAGGATATCCGTCAGGTTTGTGGTGGAGTAACCCCTACTCCAAACCCTAAATCAGGCCCTTAATTTTGCACCTCTACTAACTACCCTGAGGGAGGACATTCAGAAAAAATGCCACTTTACCTATCTCTTAGTCAGGAAAAATTAATACTATGAGTATTTTACCAGGAGCTTTACATTTGTTCCAAGCCTGGCTAGTCGCCTTCCCAGGTGGTTTCGTGCAAAATTAAAAAAGGAAGCTGAAATACATTTGGAAGGGTAGCCATCCAAGAATAGCATGCAAGACAACGTGTCGTTCTAGACAAGAGGGGTGATTTGCACTTTCTGACCTTAAGAATTACTACAAAGCACTCTAATTAGGTGCCTGCATGCAGTGTTAAAGCAACAGATAAGATATGAAGACATACGGACAGGTAGATCGTGGGAAGGATCCGGTGGCTCCTCCTATGTACCCCAAACAGGGTAGACCCCCAAATGCATACTTTAGCAAGCCCACAAACGCACTGCTAAGAGTTTGGAATACACTCAACTCAAGCCAACAACTGACTGCTGTCCCTTCACTATACAAGCCTTTCACACCAGTTTTCAAAGCAGGCCTCTTTGAGTTGTGGCCGAAAGGAGATTGGCTTATGATATCAGATATGTTCTCTAAAGGAAACATTAAAACATTTAAGCTACGTGAAAAATACTTTATTGGAAGTGAATCTAACCGATTAAATGACACAGAGATAATGGACCCTTTCCTTCGAACCCCCGGGTATGAGTGAGCCTACCCCTACTGAAACATTTGTGAAGCAAGAGCTGGCTCCAAAGGCAAATACCTGTACTATACACCCAACAGCTCACATCTGCCCCTTAGTTGTCCATCCCACCTAGAAATAGATGGTCAACTTTAAAAGTAGAGAACATACAGAATACCAGTCGGTTGGCGTATTGCATGACTGAACGAAAAGTACATGTACTGTAGTAGGGAGAGAAGTACAGTATAAAGCTGTATATGAATGCTACATATAGCAAGCAAAATGACATACATTTCGCCCTTGCTGATACCACTATTCTGGAGACAATGTGGAGCACATAAGAATATGCAGAACATTTGATGGGTTGTGCTTGTATTAAACCCTTCTGAAAAAAAAATATTGGCTGATACATTAAACCCATCTGGAAGGAAATACTGGCTGAAATGAAAACTATACTTAGATACTCGATGCAAGATGACATGGCCATGGTTCCCCTGTGCCCTCACGCCATACACCTGAAAAAACAAACAAGAAGGTAAGACACTCTTGAGGTCATGCTTTTTTACTCTGCTAGTGCACTGAGGCCTGCCAACCAGACCTCAGTACCAGTGTTTTGACCCATTACAAAGAGTGTATTGAATTGGCTATACCCAGTTAGCAAGTACTGACTTACTTATAAGTCCCTAGTATGTTATGCTCATGGTACCAAGGGCATGTAAGGCAGAGTATCCACCCAGGGCTGTAGCACTGATTGTGCCACCCTGAGTGTGACAAAGTACAAAATGGCTCCCAGCCACTGCAGACTGGAAGAGCAGTGGTCACACTGCTAGCTCGACTTTGTCTTTCAAACTAATGGCAACACTACCACTTCCCTTAAGAGTTTATGTAAGACTCCCCGAAGGATGCCTATAGAGCCCTATGGCAGGGAGCTGTATAATATTACATACGGCACATATTTGATATATGTCTTAGCAGCAACACCTTGAAATTGTTGTTTTGCCCCACTGGCTAACACAGGGTTATGGGCAGGCACCCCAGCCTGGATAACTCTTCAATGGGACTACCCAACTGGGTACTGTAAGGTATCAAATTAGTTGTGCCATTAATCCCGATTTGATGTCAAAGTCGAAATCAATGTCACTATTAAAGTAATGAAACTTTTAGAACGTTACCACTCAGTGACCCAGCTGGTCCAGTGGCCTTTCTACCTAGTGAGAACGACTTCCAGGCTTAGGAACAATAGCAGCCTACTGCAGGGCAAAGTGTTACCTCCCTTTTGGAGGAAGTCACTTAGGGTGTTAGTCCAAAAGGTGAGCTTCAAAGGGGAAACCGCCATTGTTGGGCAAATGGCAATAGCACTCCCGAGGGGATGACCTTTGTTTAGGTAGACAGGCTGGAGGCAGGGCCAGAGAGGGAAGGCCAGTGCCCAAACTGTTTTTTCCATGGGCGTTTAGCCCCCAGGTAGCCACAGTTCTCGGGGGATCAGTGGGATCCAGTGGGAGAGGAAGGAAGGTGAGGGGGGTCTATATGTTGAAGAGAGAATATATAAGGAAGACACTAGATATACATTCTTTAAAGGCAAAACGGTTCCTCCGAAGTCATGGTCTTCTCCTATTTGGTCTCCAAGTATGGAGCTACATGGATGCTATTGTTTTCTGTGGCAGTAGTAAACCAGTATGCTTTTTCTTTGTTCCTATCTTAAATGTAAACATTCTTAACATTCTTTTGAAAACTAATATCTGTTTATGAAAAATCTGAATCTGCTTACAGCTACACTTGGTGAAGTACTTGGATTTTTTTTTTACAATATCTCATAGAAAATTTTCAGGTATCAGCTACTAAAGGTTTTCTGGTGTCGTTTTCCATCTTTTTTTATGAAGCTTTAGTATCTTTCATTGGTTTGCGATCACTGTGGTATTTCAACTTTTCTTGTCTACGCACCATGTTCCTGCATATTGTCGTTGATTCAGGTGAATTTTTTTTATATGAAGTACCTTACTCGTAAAGTCTGTTTTGCTGGTGGCAGCAGATAGTCAGGAGGGCAGTGAGCTAAAGACCTTGTCGATAGCTTTGCGCTGCCTTTTCCAACAACTAAGTGACTATGAGGGAGAAGCCATCACTACTTTCTATGTTGGTGACAGAGTTCACTTTTTTCTGCTTCCATATATCTTTAGGGGAGAAGAGATGCTCCACAAACTACACCCAAAGATGACTGTCGGTCATTACCATTCCAGATCTGATTGCTATAGGATTAATAGACAGCTCTTCATTGCCTTTGTTAGTGTTTCATAAGGTGTGGCTATAACAAAATGATTAATTTAATCATGAATAGTGCCATACATCACGGAGTGCCATAAGCCAAAGGATAAGATGTTGTCTGAAAGAATAATTGTACACTTTACAAAGTGCCCAACTTTGCTTTCTTGAGAGGCATGTCTTTTGCAAAACACTGTTGCCTTGATTCACATGCAAGGATGGAAACCTTAGTTGGAATGTCAGAGGTTTGCTACATTTTGGGTGTTTTAGCTTACTTTACTCATTGAAAACTCTCTATCCAACTCAGGAATTGTTGGATACTTCTTTAAAGATTTAAACTTTGCAGAGTGTGGGAAATTGGGTTACTGGTTAGAGTGGGTAATTGTCAGGATGAATAAGCAAACCCTAAATTCACCTATGCACAACCCTCTGGTAGCTTGGCACAGAGCAGTCTTAACTTACAGGCAATGTCTAAAGTACTTATGCAGCACTTTGAATAGTAATAAAGGGAAAACACAACAGGAGAAAGCAACCCCACACCAAATTAAAAGGAGAATGCTTTAATAAATAAACACGATTAAAAGTGTAACAATCCAATCAAAAGAACCAGTGATATGCATTTTTAAAGTTGTCAGTGGATATAGCACCAAAAAGCACAAAAAGCACCAGCTGTGGATATCCGGTCGTGCTAGACCGGGACAAAGTCACCAGTTCAGGCCGACTGAGATGGAGCACGGGCCAGCTACAGGGACCCAATTAGGTCCGCTGAACATAGTACTTTAATTCTGGGTGCAAGGAAATATGAAGTCCTGCATAGACGTAGAAGGTGTACCACGTACAGGTAAGCAGCATCGGGAAAGGCAATGGCCTTGTGAGGAGATGCATCATACAGCAGTGGTTCCAATGAGCTGTGAAGAGCGATGTGGAGTCTTTGCATTGGGGAAGTCCACGCAGCAGCAGAAATGTGTCAGTTCCGTTGGAGGGGGCTGCACCGTGCAGCAGAGGAGATGCGTCAGTTGTGCTGTGTCTGCAGATGGGCTATCAGAGCATTATCAGGCCCATCTCCAAGAGTCTAGGACTGGAATGGCACCACTTGGCAGGGCAGGACTCATAGTTGGAACAGTCCAAGTGCAGGTTACAAGAGATTAGCCCTTGTAGTCTCTTCTGTGGTCCTGGGTGCAAGTTGCAGGTCCAATTCTACTCACCCTGGTAGGGGGTCAGCAGTGCAGCAACCCAGCAGGGCAGTAGTTCAAAAGGGCAGCAGTCCAGCAGAGTGGCAATCCTTCCAACAGCACAGCAGTCCTTCTTCATGGTACTCTTCCAGAGGTGAAGAAGTGTACCGAACAGTTGGTGAGTAAGGTTCAATATTTATACCTGGTGCCTTCTTTGAAGTGAGGGAAGCTTCTTGAGAATTCATTTTGAAGTGCTCATGTTTCCTGCCTTTCCTGCCCTGGCTCCAGATTAAACTACAAGGGGAATTCATTAGTTTGTACGAAGGCAGGACACAGTCAATTCAGGTGTAAGTGGTGCTGTGCCCCGCTCCAACCCCATTCTGCAAGTGATGGCGTTATCTAGGCACACCTAAGCTCTATATTGTGTGTGTCTGTCTAAGAAGAATACACAAAGTCCAACTGTCAACTACAGCCAGTCATGTGACCCAGGAGCAGACTGCAGGCTCTAAATGGCTAAGACAAGAAAATTCCAACTTTGTAAAAGTGCCATTTTCAGAATCATAATTAGAAATCTGATTTTACCATCAAGGAGGATTTTTCATTACAATTCCAAAGACACCAAACATGATATGTCAACCTGGTCCCGATTGGAAGTTATAGCTTATCACATGCAATAAGTTAACTCCAATGTTATCATAAGGGAGAGACAGGTCTTGCAGGAGTGAAAAATGAACTAAAGAGTTTTTTACAACCAGGACATATAAAACTTAAAAGTATATGTCATACTTTTTAAATACACTGCAATCTTTGGATTGTGTAGAGCCTACCCTAGAGGGTGACATATATTTAAAAGGAAGGTTTAGTCTGTCATAGTTGGACTCTCACTCCTAGCGAGACTGCTGGTTTAGGGATGACAGCACTTTTGTTTGTAGGCAATTGAGTCACTCCTACAACAAGTCGCAACTGTCAACCCAACCCTCCCAGCTCACAAGCAGTATCTCACCAAAAACCCAAACAGTAAAAGGTGATTTCTGCCAGCTTTACGCATTGACTCTATTTTCAACCTCTCTGGGAAGTCGTGGTGGAACGGAAGTTACTCTTTTCTCTCGTTAGCAATAAGTCTCAGTCACACACAGGCAATAAAAGAGATGCAGGATAGTTTAAATATATTTATTGAAAGGACTGCAATCTACAGTAAAATGCATGAACTGCAATGACTAGGATAACGAACAATGACGTGAAGATGAGTCTACTTGAGTGGGTGGCACAATAAGTGATGTTGGACAACTAAAAGTATTTAATATAAAGGAAGTGGGTACATGGAGTACCACTTTACTAGGGACTTATGGGTAAATTAAACATGCCAATTGGACATAAGCCAGTGTTACCAAGTTTCTAGAAACTACATTCACTTTAGCACTGGTTAAGAGTGGTAAAGTGCACAGAGTGCTAATGCCAACAAAATGAGATCAGAGAAATATAAAAAAAAGTAAGGCAAACAGTTTGGGAGAAGACTACCCTAAGGCTGACTGATCTAGCACAGAGGAAAAAATATCAACTTAAATAAACTGTTACAATGGTAACGTTGGTTCTGATGGATGGTGTGTTGCCTCCGTAGATCATCATCACTGCCCACCTTACTTCTCATTCCACGGATCTGAGGAGGTTTGAGAAAAGCAGTGCCATTTACATGCACTGCACTGTCATTTCTAATCAGCAATTCTGAGTGCCAGTATTACACCTGTGATATAAGTGATACCACAAGGAGAAATGACAGTGTTTACAGCTTCCAACTTGCTTGTGTATTTTTTCAAAGGCAAAGAATATGTGAAAGGAACACATTATCCATCAGAAGGAATGTTGGTCAACACTTCCCTGAAGACTTCAGTTGCTTCCTAACAGTCTATAGGGCCCTTTCACAAATTGTGAGAAAGTAGCCTCTTTCTAGCCTTTGTACCCCGACTTTTGGCCTGTTTGTGAGTATATGTCAGGGTGTTTTCACTGTCTGACTGGGATCCTGCTAGCCAGGGCCCAGTGCTCATAGTGAAAACCCTATGTTGTCAGTATGTTTGTTATGTGTCACTGGGACCCTGCTAGCAGGACCCCAGTGCTCATACGTTTGTGGCCTATATGTGTTCCCTGTGTGATGCCTAACTGTCTCACTGAGGCTCTGCTAACCAGAACCTCAGTGGTTATGCTCTCTCTGCTTTCCAAATTTGTCACTAACAGGCTAGGGACTAAAGTTACCAATTCACATAGGCATACTGGTACACCCATATAATTCCCTAGTATATGGTACTGAGGTACCCAGGGTATTGGGGATCCATGAGATCCCTATGGGCTGCAGCATTTCTTTTGCCACCCATAGGGAGCTCTGACAATTCTTACACATGCCTGCCAGTGCAGCCTGAGTGAAATAACGTCCACGTTATTTCACACCCATTTACCACTGCAATTAAGTAACTTATAAGTCACCTATATGTCTAACCTTCACCTGGTGAAGGTTGGGTGCAAAGTTACTTAGTGTGTGGGCAGCCTGGCACTAGCCAAGGTGCCCCCACATCGTTCAGGGCAAATTCCCCGGACTTTGTGACTGCGGGGACACCATTACACGCGTGCACTGTACATAGGTCACTACCTGTGTACAGCGTCACAATGGTAACTCCGAACATGGCCATGTAACATGTCTAAGATCATGGAATTGTCCCCCCAATGCCATTCTGGCATTGGGGGGATAATTCCATGATCCCCCGGGTCTCTAGCACAGAACCCGGGTACTGCCAAACTGCCTTTCCGGGGTCTCCACTGCAGCTGCTGCTGCTGCTGCTGCCAACCCCTCAGACAGGTTTCTGCCCTCCTGGGGTCCAGGCAGCCCTGGCCCAGGAAGGCAGAACAAAGGATTTCCTCTGAGAGAGGGTGTAACACCCTCTCCCTTTGGAAATAGGTGTGAAGGCTGGGGAGGAGTAGCCTCCCCCAGCCTCTGGAAATGCTTTGAGGGGCACAGATGGTGCCCATCTCTGCATAAGCCAGTCTACACCAGTTCAGGGATCCCCCAGCCCTGCTCTGACGCGAAACTGGACAAAGGAAAGGGGAGTGACCACTCCCCTGACCTGCACCTCCCAGGGGAGGTGCCCAGAGCTCCTCCAGTGTGTCCCAGACCTCTGCCATCTTGGAAACAGAGGTGTCTGTGGCACACTGGACTGCTCTGAGTGGCCAGTGCCAGCAGGTGACATCAGAGGCTCCTTCTGATAGGCTCTTACCTCTCTTGGTAACCAATCCTCCTTCCTAGGTAGCCAAACCTCCTTTCCTGGCTATTTAGGGTCTCTGCTTTGCGGAATTCTTCAGATAACGAATGCTAGAGCTCATCAGAGTTCCTCTGCATCTCCCTCTTCACCTTCTACTAAAGGATCGACCGCTGACTGCTCAGGACGCCTGCAAAACCGCAACAAAGTAGCAAGACGACTACTAGCAACCTTGTATCGCTTCATCCTGCCGGCTTTCTCGACTGTTTCCAGGTGGTGCATGCTCTGGGGGTAGCCTGCCTCCTCTCTGCACCAGGAGCTCTGAAGAAATCTCCTGTGGGTCGACGGAATCTTCCCCCTGCAACCGCAGGCATCAAAAGACTGCATCACTGGTCCTCTGGGTCCCCTCTCAGCCCGACGAGCGTGGTCCCTGGAACTCAGCAACTCTGTCCAAGTGACTCCCACAGTCCAGTGACTCTTCAGTCCAAGTTTGGTGGAGGTAAGTCCTTGCCTCCCCACGCTAGACTGCATTGCTGGGTACTGTGTGATTTGCAGCTGCTCCGGCTCCTGTGCACTCTTCCAGGACTTCCTTCGTGCACAGCCAGGCCTGGGTCCCAACACTCCTTCCTGCAGTGCACAACCTTCTGAGTTGTCCTCTGGCGTCGTGGGACTCCCTTTTGTGACTTCGGGTGGACTCCGGTTCACTTTTCTTCTAAGTGCCTGTTCAGGTACTTCTGCGGGTGCTGCCTGCTTCTGTGAGGGCTCTCTACGTTGCTGGGCGCCCCCTCTGTCTCCTCTTCCAAGTGGCGACATCCTGGTCCCTCCTGGGCCACAGCAGCACCCAAAAACCCTAACTGCGACCCTTGCAGCTAGCAAGGCTTGTTTGCGGTCTTTCTGCATGGGAACACCTCTGCAAGCTTCATCGCGACGTGGGACTTCCATCCTCCAAAGGAGAAGTTCCTAGTCCTCTTCTTTCTTGTAGAACTCCAAGCTTCTTCCAACAGGTGGCAGCTTCCTTGCACCCTCAGCTGGCATTTCCTGGGCTCCTGCCCACTCTCGACACTGTCACGACTATTGGACTTGGTCCCCTTGTCTTACAGGTACTCAGGTCCGGAAATCCACTGTTGTTGTATTGCTGGTAACTTTACACTGCTTTACTTGCATTACTTTTCTTGCTATTACCTGCATAATTTTGGTTTGTGTACATATATCTTGTGTATATAACTTATCCTCATACTGAGGGTAATCACTGAGATACTTTTGGCATATTGTCATAAAAATAAGGTACCTTTATTTTTAGTACTTCTGTGTATTGTGTTTTCTTATGATATTGTGCATATGACACCAGTGGTATAGTAGGAGCTTTACATGTCTCCTAGTTCAGCCTAAGCTGCTTTGCCATAGCTACCTTCTACCAGCCTAAGCTGCTAGAAAGACCTCTTCTACACTAATAAGGGATAACTGGACCTGGCACAAGGTGTAAGTACCTGTGGTACCCACTACAAGCCAGGCCAGCCTCCTACACAAATTGCATCTTCTATTGTGTAACGTTCTACCATACTACTACACACATACTACAAAATCAGTGGCGGCTGGTGACATTTGAAAGTTGTGGGGCATAAATGTTGGGTATGACTTTTATGTAGCGAGTGAAGCGAGCAAGGTTAATGGACAAACATGAGGTCCAAGGTGAGTCCTCCTCTCAAGAAAAAAGACTGACAAATGGTGCATTTGAAAGCAAGGTAAATTAAGCAGTGGGAACGTATAACCTTGAGCTACTAAGCACATTAAAAATTGCCCCATATCTTACTGCATTAATACGTTCGACACTTACTTTAAGGTGCAAATAGTACAGCGCGACAACTTCGGGCCCTTTAAAGTGTGTGCTTGCCCAGTGACTTGCACTGCATGCAGCATCAACTTTGGAAGAAAATCCTCTAACCTGGCATCAGGAAGCACCCACAGCTGCTGGCTGTAATTAATTACACAGAAATATGTGCAGACAGATCTCTAAGTGGAATGAAAAAAGAGGGGGCTCTCTAAAAGGGAACATGTAAAATACATTTCTGTCAGTCCCATTGTGTGCCACCAGGCCTGTATTTTGGTTTCTCCCTGATATGTTATTGCATCCAGAAATATAACACAACTGACATACAGCTAAAATGCACCAGTACTAATGGCTTTGTCAATGGTTGTCAGCTGTTTAAGATACAACAATGATTAGTTATAAATAATTAGCATTGGAAATGTTTTAATTCTGAAACTGTAAGACTGTTAATTAAATACTATTGAGGCCTATGGAAGGAGTATAGCATTCAGTTATGTGTGCTTTGCGTTAAATATGACTGCCCTTTTTCACTTCACATCTCATGCATCTGCACATTTTCAACCTCTTGTGTTTCCTCTTCAGCAATCTCTTTTCCCTCTCCCCTGAATGCACTCCCTCTCATCTCCCTCATTTTACCACCCCAAACATACACTGCACTCATTCACATTTAAGCACTTTATTTCATTTTACTTTTGCCTTCTTAGTATTTTGACCTCTGAGCACCCCTTCACACACATTTGCACTGAATTTCATTTACAACTGGAATACATTACCGTTCTTCTGTGTGCTCTGCAGAGAGACCAACTTAATGTCAGGCACTTTGCTTTGCCTTCAGCCTTAGCACCAGTGCTCTCAATCAAAGCCACTCATTAACACCTGTCACGAGTCAAAGTATGCACTATACGAGAGTAATACAATGCACAGAAACACAGCATGATGAAACAGCTAACTCTCTTGGGGAATTCAACATTAGGTAAAACATGTGAAATAAGAGGAATGAAATGGCTGACACACATTACACATTTTAGCATTCAGTGTTCGCATATTAATCCATGTTTGTGGCATCAGTTACCAAAAGGACAACTTTTCATGGTGAGTAACATTTACAAATTAATCTACCTTCATTCATCAAATGACCTAGACGTAGCCCCTTTTATTTTATTTTAGCAGGCCACCTGTTCTATATAACATTTTGGATCTCTATTCCACTTAGAAGACGGTGTTTTAAAATAACAATGAAATTGCTTAACGCCCATAGCATAAATCTTAAGCTGATATTCAGCTTTAAAAGGGCCTTCTGGGAGGTAAACCAACAGCAGTAAGCTTAATTTTCATCATAGCATTGCATAATACAAAACAGGAAAAGTTGTGACATAACACAGCAACAAATATCACAAAAAGTAACATAAAATGAAGAATGCAGGCAGCACTAAAACATAATTGTAAAACTCTTGCAAGGATTAATAGTGAGATTAATAGTGAGACCTTGTATATCTCAGACATTAAAGTCACTTTTATTTCACTATAATGAGCCTTGATATGCTTTGGCTTTCAAAAGCTGCCTCAAAGGGTTCTACCCATGGGGGCAATCCCCGGTGGAATACAAGACCTGTCTGGCCCTGTTAGTACCATCTATTCAATCCTACAACAATTCACCTACTTTACCTCTCAGTGGAAGGAGGCAAACACACTGTAAGAATTTCAAACTCTCAAATGCTCGGAAAAGCAGAATAACTGCCAGTACTACACCAAAATACTGTATCTTCAAGAATGTTATAGACAAACTTCACAACAACAACCTCCTCCAACAAACCTCAAGATAATGCTATAAGGAGGTAGGTTTATGAGTGTTGGTTTGTGTGTGAGGTAGATTTGGAGGATGGCATATCTAGCAGCAAGCCCATGGGTTTATGTGGTGCTCTGCAAACCTGTGAAAAGACAGCTTGCCACGTGGTTCATACGTAAGACAATGTGCTTTTATCTAATTCACTGGCAAAAAAACTTTGAATGATAAATATTTTTGTAGATGGCCTTACTAACTAAAACGTCTTCGGTGGCTGTAATAAAAAAATCGAATTCATTAATACCATGATATTTTGAGCAAGTCATTAAAACATGTAACCTGCCAGCCTCTCAACGAGGACTGGCATAATTTTATTGTTAGTTTTTAAACAAGCATATCATGATAATTTATACACCATACATTTTGTTTAGGTAAGAGTAATATGTTATTTTTTTTCTCATGAAATAAAGCATAGTCAATGTTAAGGGTATGAAGATAGGGCGAGCTTTAATGCCATACAGCAGATAACTGCCTTTACTGTAAGCACGTATTTCTCCCCTTGCACGTGACTTGGATATTTGGATCCATTTTGAAAGGAAGCAAGAACCCTGCTCGTCTTTTGGAACAGTTTCATGAGGACCAAATACAGCAGCTCCTCTTCTAAAGGAGCCAACAGTCTGCAGCCAGGGCCTGGGGTGTCACAGTGGGGAGGTTAGCGTGACAAGGGGTCTCAGTACAATAAAAATAACACAAGATTAGCATTCTAACCCTTACCTTTACCAAAGACAATGCACAAAACCACACGCGCTTGCATTCACTCCTCCTGTGTGACGAATGGGGAAAGGGTGGGATCTATGCCTGTTGATGCCTGATGGGTGCCCTCATGCAGGGATGAAGACTCCGATGCCCAAAATCATGACGCTAAAAGCGTCACTGGCCTATAGTGGATACTGCCATGGACCACATTGGAAATGACGGGCTTTAGAGCAGCCAGCCCTGCGGTGTGCTTCACAGTGTAGAAAATTGATTCACTGCCTGGCTTCCGTCTTGTGCTTCAAAGTGAGGCAGGGCAGGCAGCCTGGGACAAACAGCCCAGATTTAAATGCATCAATCGTATCTCTAAACAAATCAATCTATTTAATATTTTGTATATGAATGTGCAGGAATTTCAGAGGGGCTCAGCCCTTCAGCCATAAAAGAGAAACCACCCCTGTATAAAATGATGTACAATAACCTATGTGTAGAGACCTCTGCCTCACCTCTCCTATTTGTTCCATGTGATATCTCCTCTAAAGTGACAGAGATCTCCACACACATAAGCCTACAATTTAAGTGTAAATATGGAATGGGCAACATAGAGTGACTGTAAAATGGGAGATACTTACTACTAAATGTGTGGAGTTTCGTGAGGTGTAAGGAGGTGGGGTTTAAGGAGATGTAAGGAGGGGTTTCAGAAGGACCTGCTAATACAAACAACCACTTATGAAAGAGTAAGACCAATTAAATTATTTGACTTATAAATGAAATACATACATAATTGGTTTTACTGTGAAAAATGCTAGATTAAATAGTTTATCATTTGAAAATGTAATCATTAACTCATTTGTTATCAAATAATTTAATTAAACTTTCAATAGTTTACATTAATACAAAAGAACGTACCTTTTAATTAAATTTACTAATTATTAACTGAATATTGAAATGCCAGTGAGAATGAGTTTCTACATTTTTGATGGAAAATAATATTAAATTAATTTAGATTTTTTACTTAATTAATAAATGAGTTAATGAGCTGTAACCTTTTGTCTTATTAGTTTCAGCTTAATGACCATTCTAAATTATTTGACATTAAAATAGTTAACATTTTCTAAAGAATGAACAAACTTTATTATTTTTCCAAATACTTTACCAAAGGAAGATCTCCGTTCAGGTGGCAGAGATCTCTGCCACTGTGTGAAAAAATTACTAGTAGTAACTTTTCTTCTCGTAAATTCTGTCTTAGATGTCTCCATACTGATTTCAGGTGGAGGGAGACATATAGGTCTGCACTAAGGTGTGAATCTACTGTTGAAAATTATGAATAGCAAAAAACTGTAAGCCTACTCCTACATGTAGCAGTAGATTTAACTGTGAATAAATCTACACCTTTAACTGTACCTTCGTGAATAGGTCACATATTTTTTACAAAAGGCCGTGGTTTGCCCTGTATGATAAAAAGCCAGTGGATACCTTTTGGTCGGAGTACATTAAAATCAATAATTTATTCTGTTGACTGTTTTTAATTAATTCTTTTAATGGGCATGGTCCTTACTTAAGAGTCTGCTTCAGTGTAGGCAACGCTCAACACAAGCTAATGGCATAACATACACCTATTGGATTCTCCGTTTTCAAAGTATAGTTAGCCAATTGCCATGTTCAAAAGATTAATTCACTAGTCAGGTATGAATGCAAACAATGTGATTCCTAATAGTTAATGTAACGCCACTTGTGTCATGTGTTAAAATATAGGTTTCAAAACATTTGTTAGAGGAACAATGGCATATTGTTGCTGTCCTTATTTTTAGGTCTCACATAGGCAGCACATGCACTGACTCTATGAGGCATGATGTGTTTCATCTGTGGGTTTAGAACACAATCGCCTCTTGCAATTCTTTCCTTTGCGTGCCCTTCAAAAATACTTGCTTTTCTGTGGGCAGTTGCTTACATTTGTCCCGCCTTTTGGTGTGCTGCTCACGCCTCTGGGACTGGCCACATTACTTGTAGCCTTTCACTTGTGGGCCATTTGTCTTTCGTTCGTGCACTACTTTTTTCTTTTGCAACTCAGCTCAGCTTTGAGGAGCAGCAAAAGTAAGTGCTGTACAACCTTGCCATACTCTGTGTTTTCATCAGTGTGCTTTTCTTCTCCACTTGCGTTGCAGATTATTTCACGGGGTTCTATATATCAGGGTCTGCCCTGTTATGCAGCTTGGAGTCTGGGCACAAAGAAAGTTAGGTTGTGTTATGTTATGATGTATTTCGCCATAATGGCGACTGACACACCCCTAATAACATTTTTCATAGGAACAACTAAATTTCCGCGTCATCTGAACTTTTCCCTTATGCGCTTCTGTCACACTATTATAGTTCAAGGCCTGGAACAGAACACACATAATCGTGTGATAAGCACAGACAACGATGCAAACACACCCAAGACAACCTGATCTAATTTCAGGGCTCCTGGGATGGGGCTCCAGTGCTGTGTTGTGCAAACCTGGCATATGCAAAGAATGCCACTGACACGCCATTAACCCTGTGCAGCCTCTGTTGTTACAGATCACTGTAAACGAAGACACATATTTGCCCTTGCAAATACCTACACATGGTCATATTTATTTTATACACAGCATAACACAACATAGGATATCATAACACAACATAGCTTAATGTAACACAACATGCATAGCATACTACAACATAGCATAACATAGCATAACGTAACACAAAATAGCATAGCATAGCATAACACAACACAACACAGCATAAGAAAACACAACGTAGCATAACACAGCATAGCATACCATAAAAAAATAACATAGCAATAGCATAACATAACACAACATAGCATAGCATAACATACACAACATAGCACAGCATAACAAAACATAGCATAACATAACATACACAACATAGCATAGCATAACATAACAACATAAGATGACAAAACAAAATACAGCATAGCATAACATAATACAATGTAACACAACATAGCATAACATCACACAACATAGCATAGCATAACACAACATAGAATAGCATAACGCAATACATCATAGCCTAACATACCCCGACATAGCATAACATAAAACATCATAGCATAGCATAACATTACACAACATAGCATAACATCACACAAAATAACATGGTAAACCATAACACAACACAGCATAACATAACACAACACAGCATAACATAACAAAACATAACACAACTTAACACAACATAACATAACAAAACATAGCTTAACATAATATAACACAACAAAGCATAGCACGAAACATAATGCAACATAGCATATCACACAACATAGCATAACACAACATAGCATAGCTTAACATAACACAGTATAGCATAGCATAACACAACATAGCATAACATTAAACATAGTATAACACAACATAGCATGACATAACACAACAAAAGATTGCACAGAATAACATAACACAACATAACATAAAATAGCTTAACAAAACACAACATAAGACAACATAGGAAAACATAACACAAAATAACCCAACATAGCATAGCATAATACAACACAACATGACATAGCATAACATAACACAACACAACATAACATAGCATAACATAAAACAATGTAACACAACATACCACATCACAACATAGCATTGCACAACATAACGCAACATAACATAGCATAACATAAAAGCAACATAATACAACATATAGCATAACACAATATAGCATAGTGTAACATAACACAGCATAACATAACAACATAGTATAACATAAAACACTGTAACACATGACACAACATAGCATAACATAACACAATAAAGCATAACATAACAGAACACGACAGAAAACAAAATAGCATAGCATAACATAACATAGCATAACACAACATAACACATCATAGCATAACATAACACAAAATAGTATAACACAACATAACACAACATAGTATAAAACAACACAACATAACATAAAAATGTACCATAACATAACACAATATAGCATAGCATAATACAACACAACATAACAAAGCATATTTTTTAAAACAACATAGCACAACACAGCATAATACTATAACACAACATAGCATAGCATAACGTAAAACAATGTAACACAACATAACATAACAACACAGCATAAGATAACACAACATAGTATGACATAACACAGCATTACACAGCATAGCATAACATAACATAGCATAGCAAAACATAAAACAACATAGCATAACATTACACAACATAGCATAGCGTAACATAAAACAACATAGCGTAATACAACATAGCATAACATCACACAACATTGCATAGCATAACATTACACAACAGCATAACAACACAGCATAAGATAACACAACATAGTATGACATAACACAGCATTACATTGCATAGCATAACATTACACAACATAGCATAGCATGACATAGCACAACATAACATAGCATAACATAACGCAGCATCACACAGCATAACATAACAAAACATAACACAACCTAACACAACATAGCATAACAAAACATAACATAACAAAACATAGCTTAACATAACACAACAAAGCATAGCATGAAACATCATAACACAACATAGTATAACATCACACAACATAGCATAAGATAGCACAACATAGCATAGCTTAACATAACACAATGTAGCATAGCATAACACCACATAGTATAACATTAAACATAGCATAACACAACATAGCATGACATAACACAACAAAGCATAGCATAGAATAACATACCACAGCATAACATAAAATATCTTAACAAAACACAACATAGGAAAACATAACACAACATAACACAGCATACCATAACATAACACAACATGGCATAACATAACAAAACATAACATAACATAGCATAGCATAATGCAACACAACATGACATAGCATAACATAACACAACATAAAATAGCATAACATAAAACAACATAACACAACATAACATAGCATAACATAAAACAACAGAGCATAGCACAACATAACACAACATAGCATGGCACAACATAACACAGCATAACATAAAACCAACATAATACAACATATCATAGCATAACACAACATAGCATAACATAGCAGAACATAACACAACATAGTATAACTTAACACAATAAAGCATAACATGACAGAACACGACAGAACACAACATAGCATAGCATAACACAATATAACACAACATAGCATAACACAAGGTAGCATAGCATAACACAACATGGTGTACCATAACATAAAATAACAAAACATAGAATAGCATAACACAACATAACACTACATAACACAACATAACTTAACCCAACATAGCATAACATAATCCAATATAACACAACATAGCATGGCATAACATAACAATATATAACATAGCATAACATAAAACAACATAACGCAATATCGCATAACATAACACCATAGCATAACATAACAAAACATAGCATAACATAACACAACATAGCTTGACGTAACATAGCATAGCTTAGCATAACAATGCAACAGAGCATAGCATAACATAACACAATGTAACACAACACATCATAGCATAACGTAACACAACATAGCATAACACAACAAAACAGTGCATAACATAACACATAATAATACAACATAGCATAACATAACACAACATTACCCAACATAGCATAACATCACACAACATAATACAGCATAGATAGCATAACACAACATGGCATGTCATAACACAATATAGCATAGCACAACATAACACAACATAGCATAACATAACACAGCATAGCATAACATCACACAACATAAGACAACATAGCAAATGACAGCATAACACAATATCATATTTCATTACACAATATAACTCAACATAGCATAGCATAAAATAACATAACACAACATAGCATAGCATACCAACACAATATAACACAACATAGCATAGCATAACATAACACAACACAGTGTACTATAACACAACATAGCATAACATACAACATAACATAACCCAACACAGCATACCATAATATAACACAACATAGCATAACATACAACATAACACAACATAGCATAACATAACACAACATTACATAGCGTAACATAACACAACATACAACATAGCATAGCATAACATACCACAACATTGCACAGCATAATATAACATAACATAGCATAACATACAACATAGCACAACATAACACAGCATTACATAGCATAACATAACACAACATACAACATTGCATAACACAACATAGCATAGCATAACATAACACCACATAACCCGCATAATTCCACGCCACATCATATACATCCACTCGCTTCCAAGCCAAAACACATGGGTAAAAACATTGTCATTTACAACGCCAATAGCTCTAACTCTAGCAAATGCGAGACCTATTGTATTGCAAATGCTTGTTCCATTTGTAGCAATTGTAAGTTGATTTTAACCAATTTATTGGATGACTGAGGGCTTCGATATTTTATCTGCGCTGCTTGAAGATTTTAGTGCTTTTTTAGAATGACAAATTTTGACAAACACAGAACTTTTCGGAAGAATTTGATGTTGAGCCTGCCTATGTAGGAATTAGAGACAGAGATGACAAGAGGGTCTGATGACATTTACAAACCACGAGGCCCAAGGCCTAGTGCTTTACAAATGTCACCTGAACCCCAGGATCATAATATAGAACCACACATCATGTATTTTTTAATTACAATTTATTAATTGATTTTAGTTCTCTTCAGAAATATTTAGAACATGTGAGCACCATTTGTTTCCTAGTCATTGTTTGCCTGAGACTGCAGTTATGTCTGTGCATGTTTTTAGAAGTGGGAGTTTTTGTTGGTGATAATGTGCTGATATTTAAAATGTGTTTTATGCAATGAGGTGCATTATTGTAATTAAAAATTTTAATGTGAAGTGCACTGTACAGAATTAAAAACATGCATTCTAAAATGTGATTTTCTTTCGTAGTACATTATCAGTAAAGAGCAGGGCGGCTACTCTGCTATGATGAAGGAGCGTCGACCCACCCTTCCACCCCTCCCTCCCCCCACCAGCAGCAGCAGTGCAAAACTTTTATGATAAAACCATAATAAACTATGTTTATTATGGTTTTATCAGAAAAGGGGCGGGCCACAGGCATGACAGGGTCAGAGCGGGAATACACAGCACTCCCCCTCAGTGTGCATGTATGTTTGGCCGGCTGTCTCAGGCCAGCTAAACACACATGCGCACAAGGCTCTCTCCATCCCGGCACTGCGTTGCCAGATTGGAGTGAGCAGGCACAGGCTCCCCTTGGCTGGGGCGCTCCGTCCAATCCTACTGCTGCTTTCATGCTGCCTATATTGAAGGCAAGGGTGATTTAAATATATAGCTATTGTGTGGGGTTCATGTGATTACGAAGCAACAGTTAACCCCAGACGTGTTGGCTTTGCTAATGCTTGTTGGCTGTGATTTTGTGTTGTATGAGGTTGATGAAAATGGGACCGGTCTCCAGGCTGATTCTATGGTTCAGTTCTTTGGCGCATCTTTTTCAGAGAGCTGTTGAAGCAGTCGTTTTAATTCATGCTGCTGACTGCTCTCTAGTGAGAGTCAGAAAGGCTGGTGTTACTGAGAATGTGTGATGCCTTCTGGAGAGGTGGGGTGTGGCAGTGCTGACGTTTGTTGCTGTGAGACCGAACCAGCCAGCTGACACTGTTGGTACTGCCAGGATCCATGCTTGTTAGTGATTAAAGAACAAGTATGAATTTAAAATACTTCTAAATTTTTGTCCTAACTCTGACTTGCCCAAGAGCTTCACAAAGCGGATGCCTTTTCGACAGAAAAGCAAATTAGTGACTCCGCACCATCCCTTCCGACCTTATGGAGGCACTGACCTGCTTAAAAATAGCCTAATGTAACCATGTGCCAATCATAAAAAGTGACTGACCCCGTTCCATTTCTGCCAGCCTCTCAGCGGTGCAAAGTCTTCAAATGACCCTTTTGGATCGGTCAGTCATTGAGCAGACACCATTGCGGGACATACGCGGGAAACATATTTAGAGGGCATATTTCAGACTGACTAGATCCTGTTAGAAAACTGCAATCACTGCCCCAGTGGAGCGGTGACATGTCGCCAGGGAACTAAAGGTCTGACGTCTAGCTCTAGCCAGCCCATCTCAGGAACCTACTTTGATTTTCCATTAAGATCTTGTGATGCTTCCAGTCAGCATGTGTTGAGTGGGTGTATGCCAACACGGGAGCATATCAGGTCTCTCGCAGCCTGGCACCAACTCCTGGGTGGGGCGCATTAGCTCATTGAAAATCCACTGTACTAGGAAGGCTGGGAAGGTAGAAGTTCAAAACCCTAATGAATTATGGGAGTAGTAGTTTTAGGTCGCGTCTGTTACGGCTATGAAATTAAAGCGGCACAGTAGAAATCTTGCGAAAATGAGAGCCCACAAGCGGAATCAAGCTACCCCGGTTAACATGGACTCGGCTTGTAATCCTCGTGCTCGGTGCTCGCTATCTTCAATCAATGCCTGTCTATTTTTATCACAGGTATTTACTTCCTCCCACGTACGGCGTAATCTGTGGATCACTGTTTGTGGAGAATGACGAAATGAGGCACTCCCTGCGAGCCACGCCAGCAGTATCACGAGCTACACAGACGCGGTGCTGCACAGTGGACAAAGCCAAGGGGCAGGGAAGTACTTCGATATCACGCTAAAGGAAAGGGAGAAGAAAACGGGGATGAAAGATACCTGGCCTTACTGGTGACTGGCGTTTTGGAGACCGGACTGGACCGAGCCTAACTAGTGACTTTGCCTCACTAGACATAGAGCCTAAAGTAGACCCTGGTCTTACTAGAGACCAGGCGATGGTAGAGACCGGGCTATACTAGAAAATTAGTGACTGGGGCTCGCTAGAGATTGAGCCTAATGAGAAACCACAGCTTACTGGAGCAGTGCGCGATAGAAGAGGCAACACCTTACTAGAGACTGGACGCAGCCTAACTAGTGGCCTGACATAACTAAAGATCAATCCTAATGTGAAATCGGGTCTTACTAGAGACTGGGCGTTAGTAGCCGGGCCTTGCTATAGACTGGGCTTCACTAGAGATCGAGCATAACTAGAAACCAAGCCTTACTAGACATGGTGTATTAGTAGAGGTTGCCTTACTACAAAACTCAAAGCTGGTAGAGACCAGGCTTTCTAGACACTGGACATTTTTAAAGACCAGGCCTAACTAGAGACCGGACTGACCCTAATTAGTGGTTAGGCCTCAAAAGAGATTGAACCTAATAAAAAAAGAGTCTTTTTTAGACACTGGGCGTTAGCAGAGACAGGCCTTACTAGAGGCTCGACATTAGTAGAGCCCAGGTGTTTCTAGAGACTGGACAGAGCCTTGCCGTGACTGGGCCTCACACATAATCGAGCCTAATTGAGACTTGGCCTTATTAGAGACCAGTAATGTAACAGAGGCCCCAGCAGCCCCTGCGGTGCGCCCTGCCCCCAGGCTTATAGATATTGTAGGGGGGCCTGTTCAGCCTCTACTGATGTGAGTATGGGTGGGCCCTTCAGCATATCTTGCCAGACCCCCCCCCCCCACACGTTTGTTATGCCACTGCTAGTGACAGGACGTTAGTAGATGCCAGGCCTTTATACAGACTTGGCCGTGCCTAACTAATGAGTTGGCCTCAGTAGAGATTGAGCCTAAGAAGAAACTGTGCCTTTCTAGAGGAGGGGCTTTAGTTAAGACCAAGCCTTACCAAGGACTGGGCATTAGAGACCACATCTTAATAGAGATTGGATTAAGCCTAAGTAGTGACTGCGTGTCACTATACATTGGGCCTTAGCAGAGACCAAAACTTTGTAGAAACACTGCCTTAGCAGAGAACAGGCCTTTAAGAGGCCCATACAAGAGATTTAATTTTGCAAGAAACTTGTCTTGCAAGAGACCTATCTTTGGCGAGAATGTGTCTTACAAGACACTGAGCCGTACAATAGAGATAATCTTTACAGGAGTACTGGGTCATGAAAGGGGTTAGGTCTTACAAGTGCCTTACTTAAAAGTGAGCAGAAGTTGTTAGAAGCCTACTGGTACAAGACATCAGCCCTCACTTAAAAACGGCTCTTGCAAGAGACTGAGCCGTGGACCCAGTTGTGACCTTGTTGGTCCTTCTTACTGAAGTGCAGCATGGGCTGGTTGGGACAGCAAGCACAGAACATATGTTCTGCGCTTGCAAGTTGTTCTTAGGACATGTCTCACTGAGTAGCAGTTCAACTCGAACTGCAAGGCCATGTACTCTCAACCACAGACCCCTTTTGGCCTTGTGGTCCCCATCTGTAAGGTCCTGAGGAACAATAAACATAGATCTGGCCATACCAGTCACACTTAGGGTGTCTCACTGAGAAAAGCAAAATAGCATGAGACACGGGCAGCTTCTCTTTTCTCTAAGGCAATGCGACTCATCTACTCTGTGTGATCCCAGTAGGGTACTTCTTTTGGTCCAGGCTTGGTCCTATCTTTTTTAGGTAATGCAGCATCTGAAAGACCCAACAGGCAGACCTAGAAGTGTGATTTTGGTATTAAGGAATAAGGACAGATAGTGCTTAATTTGTAAAATAATAAGTCCAGGGCCAAAAGTGTTTCTTAAAAGCCTTCCGCAAGGTTAGCAAATAACACCCCATGCCCTTTCTTCCATCACCCTACACTTCCTGTCTTTTTATCTCCTTCTTACAGTCTCTTTTTTCATCCATTTTTCTCCATGTGTCACTGTTTTCCTAGATTTCTCTCCATCCTCCTTTCTTTTGTTCCCTCTCTTGCTCAAGGCCAATTCTACGATGAAAAAAGGCCAGGCCCCCAAAATGAATACCGATTTCCAAAACTGGCAATCAAGACCACAAATTAAGGACTAGAAACAGACCTGGGTACGGGGTCGGTATTGAGGTAAAGATAGAGCCCTTGAAACAGAATTTGAAACTACTGCTTTGGAAAGGTCGAAGGAGGTTGGGGAAGATGGACAGTGGATAAGCAGACCTGAAAATAAGGTCTGTGAGATGGGAGAGAACAGGCATGGATGCATGGTTTTGGGAATCAATGGCTGGTTTAGACTTCGAAACATAACTTTAGAAACAAGGGATCAAACAGACCTAGGCATGCTTCTAATGATTAGGAGTACGGAAAGGCCTGGTGAGGAAAAAAAAAGCACAATAGTTAAAGCCAACAAAACATGACCTATAGTAGTGGGGCAAACAAAGCACGCTAAACTAATTGAAAATTAAAAGTAAAACAGTTGAATAAGTGAGCCGATTTAAAGCGTGACAGCCGCCATTAGCATGAGCGTGAAGGAGAGACACTAAAGTAAAAAGAATTTTGCTCGTAGTCAAACAAATCGGCAAAAGTGCAATTCTCCATGTAACAGGGTCAATGGCCAAGGTGGTAACAAAACTGCCCAAGGAGGGACAAATGTAAAGCATTTACCAATGGTAACAAAGGATTTTTGAAAGGCAACCCAATGAATGAGTGATAGTGACGGACTTGCGGTGGGTGTGGTTAAAAGCCCACAGCTAGATTACAACACATCAGACCACTTGCGTGATCGACCTAATAAAAGCCCACAGATAGCTTACAACAAGTCAGAGCGCTTGCCCGCTTGAACTAAAAATGAACATCTGAGGGTGAAGCGATGTTCATGAAAATAAAAGGAAACAAGATCTCAGGATTGTGCTGAGGTAGGCATATACACAATGTCTGCGGATTAGTGGCAGACACAGGCTCGGGAGCAGGCTCATGGAACTGGGTACAGGTGAGGGCAGTGTTGGGATACTACTGGCAGACATTGGCCGTGGTAAAGGGTCTTGGTGACCAAGACTGGCTTGGACTCTAAATCTGAAGATTAGGAAAGAGGAAGGCCTGGGAACTGGATCAGCAGAGAGGTGATAGAGACGGGCCTTTGGAGCGAAATATGGGGATTAGGAGACACAGGCAGGCCTGGGAACCTGATCTGCAAAGGAGGACAGACCGTGCATAGATAAACACTAGGAACAGGATCTGTAGGGGAGGGCAGAGGGTGCATAAAAATACACAAAACAGAATGGGGGCACACCTGGGAACAGGGTGCAGCTGCATGAAGCAAACACGGAGCTGGGAACGGCACAAACCACAAGTCCTGGTTATTTATTATTGTCCTCCAAATGCCTGACAAGGGATGGAAATGATTCATTTGCTAGCAGTCGGCAGCAGACAAAGCTAAGCCACGTGCTAAGGAGGTATCTGTCCTCTGCCTCACGTCCACTCAGCTCTGTCTACGTGCCCGGGTACGACAGGTGCGGGGACTGTCTACATGCAGTTCCTGTTAGTCAAAGTTCTTTTCACTTCCAAATCAATAGAGTCCGAGCCTGTGCCCGTGATAGTCTCTGTGCCCTTCCTCTCTCCTGTCAGGAGCACAACGCAGGCCTCTGCCACACAAGAAAGGGGCGGGGCTTCCAGAGGCCCAACTATTTAGCCCTAACCATACCCATTGCTCCCACTAGCAACACTCATCTCACACTGGCAAACTGAGGGGCTGATTTAGAGTTTGTTGGACTGGTTACTCTGTCACAAACATGATGGATATCCCGTCTGCCATACCTAAATCTCCGAAGGCTACAATAGGATTGTAATACAGCAGACGGTGTATCTGTCACGTTTGTAATGGAGTAACTCCTTCCACCAAATTCTAAATCAGGCCCTAAGTCTCTCCTACCGATAACAGGAGTCATCCTAAGATAGGACTTTGCCTAACTTCCTGTCCTTTATACACCCCAGCACGAATTCGATACATCAAATGCAATAGTCACAATTACACTTCCTTCTACTGTGGAAGGTAAAAATCTTACCTAATAAAGAGCCATATGTACAAACATTATTGCAGTCGGAAACGGCCTAATTGCAAAAATACGTTTTCAAAGCACACACTGTGATTCAGTTTACCAAACTGCAATTTATTAAAAATGTGAACTTCAAAGTTTCACTTGTTTCTTTTTAAATGCATCCTGTTTTCCTTAGAGGAAGACAGTCTGCATTTAAAAAAAACAGAAAACATTGCTTTATTTAAAAACAATCACAGACATGGTGTCTGCTGAACTCAGCATGCCACCATAACTTTGATCTATTTGATTCCTAATGTGTTGCAAATTGCGCCCTAATTCCTCAGGACTCATGAGCTAGTATTTGCACCCCATTAGGAATCGCTATCTAAAATTTGTACGTTTTCTTACATTAGGAATTGAGATTATTTAAGAATCACAATTAAAAAAAATCTCAATTCTGTACACATGCCCATAGTACTTTAAAAAAATGGACCCACTTGACCTCATAATTTACTTGGACCTGCACCAATGTCTGAAGTGTGACCACAAAGTTGCAGTTGCACACAACTTTCCACCAGGAATGACTCTCCCACAGTGATCTTACCATAAGTTTGTTTGATCTGATACTCACCTTTGCAGGGTTTTCACAGTTTGTAGTGTTTTACAGTTTGCAGTGCTTTTGACAGTCCTTATCAATCTGATTGGGACCCTTTCATGTCATTTATCTCCTAAAAAAAAGCATGCTCATCAACATCTTGGTAACTACGCTCCATTCTTTCATCTTTATCAGCTATTCCCTGTGGCAATTCCTGCACCTGGAAGCCTCACCTTGCACCACACACCAATGATAACAGCTGGACGCCTGATTGGTTAACTAGGAAAAAACATTATAAATGGTGTAGGTCTAGTCTCTTTAGTTTGAAAAGTTAAGATAAAGGCAGTGGACCTGCTATATTGATTGGGGAAAGCAGAGGTTAAGGTCAACAGTCATTTAAGACTGGTGTAGTGGATTCGACAATCATGGCAGAGTCAGTACGTTTTAAATATACTCTATTTTATCTCATAGGGCTTAAAATATAATACTTATAAGGTTTTCACAATGTTCTTTTGGTATCCTTGCAGCTCTGTTCCCAGCCTTCCACCAGTCTGAGGGTAGTGAATTGTGGTCGCCTCAAGAGAAAAGACAAGAAATGACTCATTAATGGTTTTGGTACCCACCAGCTGCACCTCGTGTCAACCAAAGTAACATGCATAAATCGGGTTCCCTCTCCCGGCTTAACACAGCAGTGAGTTATTTGTTGGTGAGAAACTACACCAAACCTGTCACCAGTTACCACCGCCTAGCCCAGTGAAACCAGTACAGTCGCAACCATTGCCTGAGACCAGGGCCCTCCAGAGCCAAGGCAGTTGGGCGTGCATGTTGTTGTGTGCCTCTTGTCCTTGATTCCTCTTGTTTATGTCGCAGGTTTCACCTCCAAGCCACCGGCCTTCGTCCTGCTGGTGCATTGGCATGTTGTCCTAATAGGTCGCCGTCGTCTCGTTTTCCTTCTAGCTTCTTGCGGCCCCTTCCTCCTCCATCCATCTCCTTTTCTCCTGGTGCTCTGGAAAACCCCACCCCTTCCAGCTAGGACGGCAGCTCCTCGTTCTTCTCTGCACTGCCAACCTCGGGTTGGTGCAGTAGCAAAACTGATCCCATTTTGAGGGAATCTACTTCACTCCCCTGCTCCCTGGGACAGGTGGATTATTTCTCTGTATTGAAGTCTGCAAATATGTATTTTGTTACATTAAAAATCAAAGATTACCTTTGTAGAGAAGGATTTTGGTGTTGGTTTCTGCCTCTGACAACACTTAGGAGTAGAAGATTTGCACTGTAATAATGCTTGCTAAAAAAATCGGAAGACATGCCAGGTTTAGCTGTCTGCCAGGATCTTGTAATAAAAAAATCATTAAATATTACATAATCCATATATATAAATATATAGGTATATAGAAGGCCTTATGGTAAGCTCTATTCTGCCAATTGTCTGCCTGTGTGCCATTTACACTCTGTTTTCATCAATGACAGAATACTGCATGGGGTAATGATTCAGTCTGTATCAGTAAATGGCACGGATGGCATTTTCCGACCATGTGTGCATTGAAAGGAAAATTAATGCTCTTTGATGTCAAGGCTGGTTGGCTAGTCCCTTAGTTTTCAAATGCATTCTTTTAAAGATTCCCTTTCATTTATGAGTGTCTCCTCTTTTTATTTGGATTATCCTTAAGAGGGCAGGCAGCGCTAATACGTTTCTTGCTTGTCACTCATTTAATCTGCAATGCACAGCATCCCACTTGGCTACTTCCTTTAAAGCAGGAGACCATTATAGAATGCTGTTGTTCATAGTGTATCTTTCTTTTTCCATTTCAAAATGGCCAACATGATGGTTATTCGAAATGTGGCCATGATGTAACTTTAAAACTACGATAGACTGTGTACAATACCTGTACAAGGCGGACACCCGTGACTAAGTTTTATTTTGTTATTGCAAGCATATGCCCACCATGTGGAGACATTACAAGTTTTCTTTTCTTTTTGCCTGTATTTTTTTATCTTTTCTTGCATATGTTGTTGAGTTTGTGTGTGTTTTGATGCGGTTGAGTCAAATGGTAAATGCAAGAATGAATGAGTGGATGGATGACTGGATGCATGAGGGTAAAGATGAGCGACAAAGTGCATGTATGATGATTTATTGAGTGCCTAAAACCCATCAATAATATAAGAAGCACTTTAATTCATATTTGCATAGTCAGTGTTTTTTTTAAAACTTTGTAGCATAAAGATATACATTTATCTTTTATTATTTTGTGTTTGATGATGGCATGCCTTGATTACAGTTTTTATGTGAGTTACACCTACTAAGGGTATCAAATCACCCAATAAGTAGTCCATAGGGGCACTAGCTGAAATAGAATGGATCAGTCGCACCTTGTAGCGCAATTGGCGTAAATCTTTCACTTTTTAGATAAACACCGAAAGACGTTGTTTCACTACAATGCGAACGGCAGTGAACATGTTGTAAGCGCACAACGACATCACAAAGTTGACCTCTTGTCTCAAACTTAGCTATCAGCCTCCTATTTGTCTCTATGAGGTTATGGAAGGGGCAAGTAGTGGAAACTACAGAAAGTATACAGTACTTGTTTGCTCTCTTTTCCAGCTGCTTTCTACCTTGAGGTGAAGGGTAGCAAGTATGAGTCAGTGTACTAAAGTACAAGCCAGGTATGGGTGCTGCCACCCCTGATGATCCTGAATTACTGTCCGTGATAAACATCACTTCAAAAGACACACAAGAGCCTTCTACAAACCCATTAGGAGAGCCAGCAGTGCCCAGCTTTATGCTTCAAACAATTCTTCCTATCGATTATTCAAGACTTCATCAACGTGATAAATACCTCTCTTCTGAAAGGAGTAGTCTTTGACACTAACTAACCCATGTCTGAAAAAAAATCATAATCCTCATGAGACAAGTAACTATTGTCTAACCATCCAAACGGATCACTAACAGAATATCGGGAACGCAAACATCGTGTGGAATGAATATAGTGTAAAAAATAGCGACGACTGAAATATCAAGAAGGTACGTGCAAATAGATAACTATAGATTTACTTTTGTTAACTCCTCCTCTAAATATATATATATATATATATTATATATATATATATATCATCAAGGTACATATATTTGGAGTTATTGATAGCAAAACTTTGCTTACCTATAGAAACGTATCTTCACAATATTTTGTCCTCGATATTCTTGACACAATATATTGTCCACACAATATTTTAATCTGATATTGTATCTGCACAGCCTTCCAAACATCAGCAAAATCACAGAAAGGGAGGTTCAAGACAACTCTAGAAATAAACTTTACATAACTACCTCCTCCTTGACCATAAGTGGATTTAAACAAGGTGGGGGAACTGAATGAGCCTGGACAGACATTAGAGAACCCATTCTCCACTATTTCGATTAAAATGAAAAGTTGGTCTCAATACTATTAGCAATCTATGAAATGGTAGACCATGTAATTGTTCTGGAAAGGCAGGAAAAGTGGGTTGGGATATCTCAGGAAACCCTGGCCTGCACCCAAAACCTCCTCTCCTATTGCAGTCAAAAAATATAAATTGGTGTGGTGGAATTATCCTCCCGCGTGTTATAGGGAATACACCGGAGCTTAGCATTTTCCTGTATGGCATTGAACATCTATATACAGTCTTTGGCACATCTCCTAGAACACCACCAAATGAGATTCCAAATATACAGTAATGACACTCAAATCCGATTCCAGCTTGAAAATAACCCAGAAACCCAGGGCAATATCACCCCATGCCTTTCACACAGATTCCACTACTTGAAATACAGTTTCATGGCATGCTATCAAGGGACCCCTCTCCCTACTTAAGGATGGCTGATAAAAAGAAAAATTAACTCAGATCACTCACGTGCTTTAGTAAGTTTAGGACTATAAAACAGTTGGTCAAGTTTAAAAGGCCTGTCCTGTCCGCTCACAGTTCAGGGGTGTAGAATGGTAACTTTCAGGCTAGTGTGGTTTGTCCATAGGATTATCAACAGAATACATTTTAGAGATTTCAAGCCTGGTTGCACCCTAATGTTCACGTGGTTGACAGATACGCCGCAGGAAGAACATTAAGTCGCCACTATGATGATTCAACCTCTTGTGGAATGACAAACTAGCATGACTACTTGATTAAGTGGTCATACTTCATCTACATGGAGCCCCTGCCAAGAAAAGGAGGACAGATACACATAAAAGTACTTAGCAGTCTGGCACAGCTAGGACCAGCACCCCTAGCCGTACACAATACAATATCTTAGACTATACCCCTTGTATTAATTGGCTGCCTAGCTGTTTTGAGAGAAACCTATTGAATCGGTGGTGCCATCATCACACACGTCGCCTTAAGCACAAGCGTTGTGATGTATCCCACAAAGCACACAGCCTTCCCTCCATTCCTGGGCCAACGGTTCCAAATTTCCCTTTGGCCATTGCACTCTCTCATGCACACCTAATGCAGCAGAGACCTTCACATGTATACAGTATGAACAGGATTAAATGTGTAGCCGTACTCCAAAAAAGTGCATCAGCCGGGTTCTAGAGAGTCTTCGTACTTCTTTATATGAGGGTCCTGTAGTGCAGTAGACAGAGGTAACTGTAAGGCATTGGACCATAGGTGTAGAGTCCTGGGGTTGTAATGTACAGAACTGTATATCACAATATATTTCTATAGGTGACAAGCCACATTGGTATAGTGTGAAGAAGCTATCAAATGTAGGTGGAAAGTCATGGGATTGTGGAGTGTGGAGTGTGGAGCTTCTAATGGGCCCTGAGACAGTGGTGTGTGTGTGTTGTGAAGGGTTGCCAGCAGCAGTGGCCGCTGCAGATCTCAAGGGGGGGCGACCAGGGGGTGAGGGACAATAAAAGAATAATTAAAAAACAAATAATATTAAATTTAAAAAACAACTTACCTGTCCACCTCCGGCGAACTTGCTTCTCTTCCCTCCCGATTATGTTGGTGTCCCAGCAGGTCCTGGGACACCAGCACAGGTGCCTCACGTAATCCTGGCACTGCTCTCAGGCTATACTTAGCACAAGAGCTGCATCAGGATTGGTGTGAGCGGTTTGGTCTGTTGCTCAGACAGTGCACTGGAGTCTGTGTAGTTTCTCAAGTGCGCTGTGCAACACAGTTGGGTTGGAGAAACCTAAGTGTCCATGTCAGTTTGGATGGCCTAAGACAGCTGGCCAAACTGACAGGCGCACTTAGTGCACTCCACTGTTCATCGCCCTCCCAATGCCCAGCCCCACCTCTCCCTGCACATGCAGGCTAATCCAGCAGCTGCAAAATAAAATGATAGTAAAATACTGTTATATTTTTCAGCTGCTGGTTTTTAGTCAGTGGGGTGGCGCTCCTTCACCATTGCAAAGGAGCCACCCCTGGCTGCCAGTAAGGATTAGGGCAATAGCTATAGAATCTTAGGGGGTGCAGTGTACAGTGAATGAGAGCATCTATGTAGACAGGAAATTCTTTCTAAGGTAAAATGACGTTACCATATCCCTTAAGGTAGCCTCGATTAATCCTGACTCAGGTTGAGCCAATCCTCCAGAACTTTTTTAAATATAATATGTTACAAAAAATTTAAATCCTAAAAAGTAACAATGTTTTAACAATAGTTTGTAGGAGCTTTTTGTTTATGTTTTTGGAGGAGAGAGGTGAATTTTTGAATATTTTGGCAGATTTTATTTTTGGTTTGTGGGCAAAGCAAGTGCATAGGGGAAGTCTGGGGAATGTCTCCACTCTTCTTCACAGCCAGAAACACTAGTCTCTTACCCCGTCGCTAAAACTGGTCTTCCTCCCTTACATGCACACCCCCTTTCTGGCCACACTCGATGACATTCCTCACACACACCAGATGTGTCATAGGGTTTGGATAAAGGCGCTATAAAACACTAATATATAAATAAAATAATGCAGCCTATTCTTCACTGAACATACTCTTCCTCAGGGTAATCAAACGTATGTGCTCTCTCTCGCTGTTAAATGAATGCCTCCTACATATAACATGCTGCATAATAACACAGCACAGACGAAATACTTGAAGACCTGCTCCTTGCCTTAGGTACTACACGCTAAACCAGATGACATCCCAAAGGCTTATAACAGCCAGACTCAAAATGCGAAAAGTTCATGAACAAACCACACAAATCACCGAGGGCACGGCCATATCCTCCCTTAGGCAATTATTTTCTTTCCTTGGCTTTTGTTTTAGCCTTTTCGAAAATCCTTTTTTTTTAATCTCCCTACGCATGACCTGACAGAAAAAAAAACGTGCAGACACTGGTTACCCTCTCAAAGCAGAAGTTAAAAATTATTCAATGTAAAATTCCTGGCCTGTGAAGTGGCGGGGCCTGTATGGTACCAGGCGAAGATTCCCACCGGCTCTCCCAGCCAAGGCTGCGATAACAGATGCTGGAAACCGCTGGCTGGAGGAATCTATCTGTACACTACCGGCCGGGCGCTCGGCTGGATCCGGGGACATGAGCCGAACAAACTCCCGCCCCCAAATCGACACCTTTTGTAGGGGCATTACTCGTGTGGAAGGTGTGTGTCCATCGATAGAGTTGGGCACCTCGTGAACAGAACAGCGCGTTGAAAACACTCAACAACATGTAAGTACCTTTCCATTTTGTAAAGTTTAACAACGTCAAGTGTGATGATTGCACAGAGGATAAATAATGGGTAACCGAGCGCCATGATTATATAAACCACAGACGGTTCTATGTGAAGACGTTTAATAACTAATCGCTTTTGAAGACAACTAAAGAGAAGTGTGTGTTTGGCACCTTTTACCCTCTGTCTTGGCAGAAGATTTCGATAAGGGCATTAACATACCTCCCCTCGGCCCCTCCACCCCCCCCCCAATCCCCGAGCTCCACACACCACAAGGAAAAATCACATCAAATACCGTGTGGGTGGGACCAGGTGCCATCTAGACTTCACACTATCTACCTGGAGGTCACTGGAGGTGTGGTGACTTGAAAGGGGTGGGGTACATAATCCACATGCGGGGAACATAGGGGAAGAGCTAGATCTTCAGCGAAGAGGCTCTAGCCCACATCCAGGGCATCGCCTCAGTATAACTGCCCATGGATCCAATGATGGTCCATGATGTCGCAGATGCTTGCGGCTTGCGCTCAATGCGCATTGCCTCATGGTGGCCACACTATTGTTGACACTCAAGTAGAAACTGCCGAGGCACCCACGTGGATCTCAGGCGAGCCGGAGTGTTGGCTATCCCTTTCGTAAATAAGCTTTATTATGTATTAGGTGGCAAAGACATTTTAAGGCATGGGCAAAGTGCACGCTGGCACAGGGCCCCAACCCTTAAGGGGGCACCCTGATAGAGTCATCTCTGTTCTGCAGAGCGGCTTGCCCTGATGACCTTGATTAATTCTTCCACAGATTATTTTAAATATAGCTCCCCTCTACTTTTTTCTCTATGTGGGTGATCTGTGGTGTTATAACAGACACACTGCAAAAAAACATTGTGATGATGGTTTATTCAAGTGTATTGACTGTCACCAAAGTCCTCCTCTCAGAACGTTGAGTCTCATTGGCTTTCGCTTTTTGTGATATTTCGTCCTTTCATTCCTTACTTCCATACCCCCTACCTGGCATATATCTGTATACCTGGTGCCATCCTTAGTAATGGATGGCTACTGATTGGCATCCGTTTGGCTAACTCTCTCAATGTACACAGCTGTCCTCGTGTTGGAGCTACCTATGGCTTAAGTCTTGACATCTGTCCACTTCTCTGCAGCTATTTTTCTTTAGTTTCAAGAGGTGATGAGACTGCATTATTCTATTCCCCCCAAAAAAGTGTGTATAATGTGATGTGCCTCTGATTCCAGTTTATGTGGTATATGACGCTTTAAACATAAAAGAATTCTGCTGTGTGCCTTGATCCACTAAGTAAAACACAAAACATATTCTGTTTGGTACGCAGGTTACACATTTATGTTCTTAATGTCGATCCAGTACTGGTGTGTATTTTTGAACCGCACATCTCTTTGCATTCTGGTGCACGTATACTTGCTTACAAGTGCAACAATACCAAATTGTATGCCCGGGAAAGCCAGAGCTGGGTAAACCGAGAAGTGTGGGGTTTTGTACGGTAGAACCGAAAGAAAACAGTCTTATTTTCAGTGGTTAAACAACTGAGGTCAATGCCCGGAATAGAAGTCGACATCTGGAAACATCCAATATTGATTGTGTGGGAGGAGGGCACTTGTTCCTCATTGATTTACTCTGGGGTGAGATATATTGGGGGGAGGGGTGTTTGGGCGGGGGTGGTAAAAACAGTTGAGTGATTCCAATATTTTTGACTGAAAGAAAGAGGAAGCCTTGCTTCTTAACAGGTTGCCTGGGTCGTCTCTCTTCAAACGACTACTTTATTTTTCCGGATGTGAAGGAAGCAGTGCTGAATCCATTCCGGTTCCCTCCCCCGGGTGTGTCCAAGTGCCAGAGACTTGACGTCAGGCACAACGAGCATCTAACAAAGGTGGCTACGCTGCACCTGTCGCTCGCGGCCTGGGTGCTCAGGTTAAGAGGCCACCAATGTCAAAGTACAGTTAACAGGCAGTGATTGCTGCGTGAATAACGATGTCATGTTATGTGTACTTTTAACTCAGAAATTGGTGTTTACTTTCTCTGGGTGCAAAGTGGGAGGATTTTGTAAAGTGAACTATGTGACAATCTTGCTGGAATACAGGGAGCGTGAAAGAAAAGATGTAAATGCCATTCTCTTCTGCACATTACAAAATATAAAATACCTGTAAAGAACTATACAAATGTTTCAGAATATATCAGTAGTTAGGAAAGCACCAACGAAGCACATTTTTTTTTATAATTCGGAAGAGTGAAGAAAACAAATATTTTAATAGGATCAAAACAAATCATGACACTATACTTAGTTATGGGATTTTTTTTTGTTTATATGCTATATCGATTTATCAATTAAACTGTACATTTCTGCAAATTTAGTGGCAATGTCAATAGAAAATATGCTGCCTGTAAATAACTGGGCTCTTCAATACTATGCTTTAGTAGTTAGTTATATTTACGACAGTGTGCACCAAAATGCTCCACCGACTACATACCACTCTCTCACTGCTCTCCTGCTGAATTCATTTGCTGAACTTGCTCTTTGTGTGACACTTGTTTTTTTCACAATCCCAATGACTTTAGTGATGTAATACTGATGGTAGCATCCAACAGCACTACTTACCTCACTGAATCTTTCCCTCTGGGTTCTAAGGCCCAGTAAAGTTTCTCACACTCTTCCACCATGGGATGGGTCCGGTCATCAAATATTCACACAGACTGTGGAGCTTCCTGCAATGTCCTATCCTGTGTAAGCATAGGTGCCAGATTATTACTGTTTGTGAGATTTGGGGCCCACCATTAATTTATGTCAAAAGCCCAAGCTTAGGCCAAGACTTTTCACATTGTTTACTGGCCAGACCTGTGCGCTTGTGCATCACCGGGAGTCTGCTTTCAGAAAAACTGGGTGTATGATCAGGGCCACTGGAATTATGCGATTATGCGGCCACAGTGATTTTTGAACAATTACAGATTTGCTGCTTTTGCCACATAATCCGTCTGCCACATCTGCAAATATTAACAAAACATTTTTTTTCTAGCTCAAACGGTTCAAAAGTTACTAAAAAAGACAGCAGCAGGGGTTGCCGTGCAGTGAAAGTCCCCTTGCAGAGCTGGACAGGTCACCTTTCTGTTGCTTACAGCTATATTTGGGTGTTAAACTGGTGCTAAAGAGGTACACCCAATGCCTAGAGGCGCTTCCAAGTTTAAAAATGATTAAATTATGAAGTAATACTACTGCAAAATGTGCCGCAATATGCCGCATGATTTGCCTTTTTTGCCACATAATTTAATCAATCCTGCCACATAATTGGTCTCTCCTTCAGCATAATTCCAGCGGCCCTGGGTATGACATAGAGTGATCAGCATATCTAAGGGGAAGGGTTATATATATACTTCAGAGTAGGCTCCAGTATTCCCAATCGGGGAGGAGCCTTAAAACATCTAGGTGGGCAAGGAAGATGCATGGGTGAATTGGGCAAAAATCAAAAAAGATATACCAGACCAATGGGGGGGGAGGGGCAGTATTGTGCCTGCTACATAAACAAGCATTGGTAAAGGCAATAGGTCTCACCTGTGAGACCTGCTGGCTTCACCAATGTGTTTGAGCCATGCTATACAGCATAGTGAATAAAATATGAGGATGTGCCTACCTCATAATTTCATAGACACATGCATGCATATGACACAGCTGCACGTCTGCAAAAGGACACAGACTCTTTTCCTTTTATTTACCGATCCGAGGTGGGTCAGTACATTAAAAAAATTACCAAGAAATGTTTTTTAAACCTAGCATGAATGCTAAAAATATGAACACATATGAGGGGCTAGGGGAGGTGGGGTGGGATGGACCAACATGGTTGGCTGGAGAGAAGCAACACAGTGGGCGGAACAGTTGCAACGCAGTGGATGTTGTAGAAGCATCTATCGGATAGTAACCTCAAGGTCTGGAGAAAATCACATGAGGAAGACCGCTGGAAAGCACATGCTCTCTCATGGACTGCTTATACAAAAAGAAAAGTGTAGTTCTCTAAAAGTGAGGAGATGAAGCATATAAGCTAGCCAATCAAAGTGATGATAAAGAGGCTATGCTCAGTAAGAGCGTCAAACACAACATGGACAGGATCAATCAAGGAAAGCCCTCCAACAGAAAGTAAGCAAATAAGAGTGACAATAAAGTCAACCAACGGTAAGTTATGGGCAGTCTTCCAGCAACTGTATGCTGTTGTTGGAAACACATTATGTCTTTCACAACCAGCCAGCCTGCACTGTCTGGTAGGCACGACCTAAGAAGGCCCACGCACAGACCCATAAAACTACTTTCTAATTGCACTTCTTGATGTTGAAGCCAAACATTACACAAAAATCTTAGTACGTGAACTAGAAACTTGGGTTGCACTTCAAAGTCTTTTGCCATTCTTTCAAACAGGCTGACAGAATTCTAGCACTACCTGTAGTCATCCACAAAGATTTTAATGAAGGGGAACTCCTGTATGCGGGTTTAATCGACTTCAAAACCACATATGATGGAACTGATACAACTTATTGTGGAATAAATGGAACAGCTGGGGAAACCAACACTGATCCCAGCTAACCTGCAGCAATACAGTTTAAGGTGGGCTTAAATAAAGCCTAGCAGCACGTCTGTATTACCCCTATGGGATGTCCTGTTTGAGTATTGGACCAAGGCTGTGTGCTCACTCCTCCCTCGTTCATCCTCTATGTAGCAGACATAGGGGCTGTTTTGAGGCATCACAGATCTTTATCCACAAAACACGGGGAAACCTTGACACTAATATAACAGAACGTAGATGACGCAGTCGTATTGAACTGGGTCAGTATTTGCATGTAGCATCAATTAAGTGCCCTTTATAAGTTCTGTGTAAACAATAAGATGGCAGTAAGTACAACAAAGACAAATGTTTCAGTATCTGGCAGAAAGTCCAAGAAACGATGGCGGTGGTGTATTAATGGTCAAGGAGTTGTCAAATCATCGGCCTATAGACACCCTAGGTTGGTTCAGTGATAAAGGTAATTATCATGATCAGCTAGCATTGCTAAAACCGGAAGCTGCTTCTTAAATATACCTGTTGCACAAGCTATTTACTTACCGCTAAGGCCCACTGGCAAAGCCAATCCTAGATGCAGGAATTACCATATTTCCATGTACTTTGGCTTAAGGTGCAGAGGCACAACTAGGGAAACTCTCAAAATGGTTTTACACTGAACCCTGTAGCTTGTTCAGAATCATATTCAGGTCGAGTTAATTATCTCTTCCTCACAAGAGCAAATTAGATTGGAGTTTAGCCCAACCAAGCAAACCCTGGGTAGGAAGCCTGCTTTGTCCAGACCTGGCATTAAGCAGAAGAAAGTAGAAAGTCAAAGAGAACTATACTAAAATATCTGCTTTTGTTTGGAGTTGCATGGTTTGAGGGCATCCCTCATATTCATTTCATTCACATATTTACATACTAACCGTCATTGCATATGCTAGAGGCTCGCAAATTGGATTGGCACACTTTATGTAAAAGGGTACTGATGGAACATCTAGAAGATGAGTCACACTGACTAGAACTAGATGTTTTTACTCAAAGAAAATATGTTGCGCTAGTGCTCATCACCTACTCCTGCAGTAAGCTGCAGACCTATCTGCTGGACCTGCTTTTTACCATTTGTCAGAGGAAGTTTTTGTGATTAAGGTTTGGGTTTTTCTCATCGGGAAAACAATACCAAGTGTGCATAAACGGTACCTTGCTGGTCGCTCTAGATTCTGCAGTTATATCAAAGACTTTCCAATGTATGAAACGTGTTGCCCGTACAATCAACTGAATGAAGAAGGTATCTAAAAACGCCCTTCACTAGACTGGACACACAGAACTGTGCTTTTGCGGTATTGCCTTGCTCAGGCTCGCAAGACCCTTGACCAACAAGAGATTTAGTGAAATTTACTGGTATAATATGGAAACCCATGATGGAAATGAAAGCCCATTGAGTTGACAAATACTGCTTTTTGATATTTGCTGCAGATTACCCATGACTCACAAAATATTTTTGCTTCTATGGTGAGGCTGGGTACTGCCAAGCCTTTAAGTTGCAAATGCAAACATTTGCTACTTACAATCATGTATATTTATTGCTCGCAGTCTTTAATTGAATATTCTTGAACCATCTAATCTTCAAGCAGAATTTATAATCTTATTTATCTTTTCTGTCTTTTACAACTGGGCATAATGGTGTTGCCGCTGCATTTAGTTGAGCAAATTCCTTCCTCTCAGACCTTGAAGGTCTTGTCTCTCTTAGCTGGAACCAGTAAAGGCAACTTTCCTATGGTGGCAAAACGTCACTAAAGACATTTTCTACAACTGCTGTGCCTTAGGTCCTGGTGGTTCCACCTGGACCCTGGTGAGGAGTCAGATCAAGTTTCACACCATGGCTGGAATCTGGTCTTCCTCAATTGTCACCTGAGAGTTCATAAATCCATGCATCAAACCGATCAATTCCCCACATTGTGGGATTAGGGAAGCCTACAATGTGAGTTTTTTTTGTTTTTGTTTTTTTACAAAAATGTGGACAAGTAACACTGATAAGAACTGAACACAATATTATTTGCAGTTATGGGGAGATGGATTTCCCCTCAATAAGTTTAAATAAAACCTATCAATTGTACATTTTAATGCATACTGAGCCAGGAACATAGATCAAGAACAGGAAAGAAACACCATTTTACAGGAGACTTGCAGTTTCTCTCAAATAATTATTTGCAAAAAAGGCGAGGAGCATTTAGAGCACTTGAGGCAATAGCGGTAATCAGAGAATAATAGGGTTTTAGGAAAAATGTAGAAAAGAAAATTACTTTAAAGCACCCTTAGAAATAAGGATTGTGTTACCTTTGAATGTAGGCTAAGAGTAGGACAGATTACGTGGCATGCCACGTAACAATATATTCAAGGTTTTACAAATGTGTGATTGACTCCTACCAGCCCCACCATCCTTTCCGAGATACTACCTGTTTCATCATGAGCCATCCACTGAAGGTTGCCACATTGCCAGTACTTTTTCTGGCCTGACATGTATTTTCATGTCTATTCTTTGACGGAAAGTAGGTGAAACAAAAAGCAGCCTATATGTTTTTGACACAAAGTTAAAACAGCACACACCTGAGCATATCACGTCAAACGTGCTTTAGAGTTGTCCATGCTATTCTTAAAAAATCTATAAACTAAAGTGGGGAGAATTTCGAGGTGTAAAAATAATGTAATCCAGAGATCTTTACACATTATATTGAAGCAGCTGGGGTCCTACGAGCATCTCATGAGGCTTTAAGGGCCATTTTTAAGAAAAGTGGCGCTGCACCCAATGCAACGTCACTTTTCTTGCGCCCCTTAGCGCCCTCCTAATGCCACCACGTGTGCACTGTATCCAATATACGGCACACCAATGCAGTAGTTAGGGAACTAGTGTCAACATTTTTTACCCTAGTTCAGAGTTTTGCAGGATTAGCGTCAAAAGTGTTTACGCTAATCCTGCAAAGCCCTTTGAGGCCCATTGTAAAGAACGGTGTGCCTCCTTTTTAACGCCTGCTCTGAGCAGGCGCTAAAAGTGCCAAAACAAATAACTTAAAGAAATCTTTTAGATTTCTTTGTGCCAATTTTTGTCCCCCCCCCCTTTAACGGGGGAACGCCCCTTTGCATACATTATGCCTGACGCAAAGGGCTAAAAAGTGGTGCAATGCATGCATTGCGCCACTTTGTAAATTTGGCGTGCCGATTTTGGCCTCGCTGGGCCACATTAGCATTAAAAAAAAGGCGCTATTGTGGTGCAAGGAGGCTGTAGGGTCTCTTAAATCTGTCCCTAAATGTTCTATGAAAAAAGAGGCTGCTCTGTCAACTGACTGTGTGCACATTAAAGTCTGACATGGCAGACTCTGCCACTCCTTGACATTGAGAGTACCCCCTTCCAGTGAGAGCTAGAAAAAGCATTGCATTTGATGCAGCGACAAAGCAGTGGCGGCTTCTTATTGTTTGAAGTAGTGGAACGATCAGGAATGCCCTTAGGCCCAACACCAAAACTCTCAAACGGGGTCTGTTATGAACAGTGTTTATAACGGGTCTCGATTATCAGCTCTGGAGTTAGGGCTGAAGGCAGTGTGAATTTCTCACACTGCCTGGTACACTAAATTAATAAAGAAAACTTATCTACTCCAGTCCTCTCCTACGCTGGCCCTCTGCGTCCTGCAATCTGGCAGCAAGGGAGTCCCCTCTACCAATCCTGGTGTGGCACTCATGCTGCTCAGGCAACATGAGAGAAGCTCCAGGATTGGCTGGAGTGCCCTAATCGACGCCCATTCAGGCCCAGGGACCTGTGCCCGCTGTCCATCCAGCTATCTAAGACAGCTTGGGTGGAGAGGTTTAAAGTGCATGTCAGGCTGGCCGTCGCAAGACTGCTGGCCACAGTGACATGTGCACTTTAAACTGAAGTGCCCACCACCCCTGCGCCCTTGCTTCCAGCCAGCAGTGATGGCCCCTTCCCAAAACTTGGCTCGAGCTGATTCGGGACACTGAAAACTAAAACAGTAATAAAATGGTTGTATAGCGGAGAAGTGTGGCACAATGGTTAGAGCGGCAAACCCTGATGCAGAGATCTGGCCCGGGACCAGGGTTCAATTCCCCACCTTGGCGGGTCTTGGGCTCAATTCCCTTGGACCAGATCATTCTCGCCTCGGTGCCTAATCTAATGAATGGGTCCCACTCTGTAACTCTGGGCAACAGCTTGCTTAATCTCCACAAGGGCCCTTACTGCGCTTGGATGCCTGGCTTCACCCTGGGGCTGTCCAGGAGTGGGAACCTCTCTGGGAAAAGCCAGGAGGGGTTCCACAGCGCTATGCGTACAGCGCCTTGAGACCCTAACGGGTGAGTAGTGCACTATACAAGTGCGAAGTTTACAGGTTTTTACCGTTCTATTTTTCATTTTTGTGGTGCTGGCAGCAGTGGGGCGACGATCCCCTGCCCTAAAGGAGGCACCGTAGCTGTGACAAAGTGCTTTCACCTCAGCTCTCAAGCAAGTGAAGTGGTAGGCACAGAGGAGAGGTTGCAGGTACGTGAAACATTTAAAAAAAACACAGAAGAACACTGTTCTTCAGAATGGACTTTGGATGGGCAAGGGTGCTCCCTTGGATGAGACTGACCCTCCTGTCCCACTCTCATAAAACCAGGAATGTAAGGCTGCAGTGTCAAGCCATTTCTCACTTATCAGACACTTATCACCTAGGCATTTTAACATTCAAGGGCTGAACATTTGGTTTACTCACTGAAAATTGTCATTTTGAAATCAACAAATAAGGCTCATCTCTTTGTTTTCAAATGTTGCCATTTCTGAGTCATTTATAAGGTCACCTCTCACTTAATATGTGTAAAAATATACATGTGATTTACAATAGGGGTTTCAAATATTATTTTTCCATTTCCATTTACGATAATATATATATATATATTTTTTTAAGTTCTCACACAGTCGTGAGGGCTCTTAAGAGCACACATAAAACCAAAGCATGATCACAATGAGATTCATGCATGTGATTTTTATATAAAAACATATACTGTAAATAATTTTGATGCACATACATTATAAATTGCAAGCCCGATTCATGAAGGTACTTACATGTAGTAAAGTTACAAGTGCAGAGTCTCCGCACTGATGGCGGGATGTCCGTACTCATGGTGGAATCTCTGCAGGGTATTCTCTGCAGTGCGCTGTGTGGAGATTCCACTGCGAGAGCGGAATTTCCACCACCAGTGGGAGACTCCACACTCATAACTTTACTACACATTAGTACCTTCTTGAATCGGGCCCTGCAAGTTTTCACCCTATCTGTGCCCGCAAAAGAGGGAGGGCGTGTTACCGTTGTGACAGCCCTTCCTCTGACGAAGAGGCACATTGTATACAGGGCCGGCTTTAGCGCTGGTGGTGCCCTGTGCAATAGTCTTTTTTGGCACCCTCCTCCCCATGACCACCTCTTTGGATTTACTCACTACCACCCGGCAAATTTACTATTCATTTCTCCATAGCCCCGCTTTCACACGTGTAAAGGTTGGCTTTAGTGATCCCACTCAGCTATCCACGTACAATACCATTCTGTTCTTTGTAGTAGGTACATTAACCATCTAGGCTACTTTATGGTGAGTCAAAGCTGCCACTAGACAACACTCCCATCTCCCTCCCTAGCAGGAACATTGATCACAAGAGGTATCTTGCCATTTTAATTTTTTCTTGAAGGCTGGACACCAAAGGAACTTTTCAGCAGGTGCTTTTAAATCTCAAGGTTCGTAAGTTACTGCTAAACAGTGCGCCTCCTGAGGTCAGTGTTCCCCAATCCAGGTCAGCACCAGGTGCGGCCGCACCCCTCGCACCGCCCTAAATGTACATGCTGATTAGTTCTCAAATTTGCTTTAGGACTTGTTCCGTGCTTCAAAGTAGACAGCTTTGAGTCGTTAGCGCTATACAAACGGGGTAAACGAGTGCCTTATTCATGAGTTTGAGGGGAGCCAAGTTTGAGGGGACCAAGTTTTTTTCCATTTCCAGGTCTCTTCCACGGACCACCGAGCACACGAGCTAGCTCGTTCCTCGGGACACAATCTTTATTTCGCTTCGCTCGAGCTGTTTCTATGACCTGTGGCAATGGTCACTGGAAATATGCGACAGAGGAGGATCAAATTATGCCGCAGGATTGACTAAATTATGTGGGAAGAAAATTTAAATTCTGCGGCCTTAAGGAGCACATTTTGTGAAAGTATTACAATAGTGGGTTGTCTGTCTGGGTCTGGGTAAAGCCATCCCCTCCGCCCGGTAACTGTTGAACACTCAAGTACAGCAACAGGTAATTTTATGACAAGACCGGAGGCTCTATTATGCGTTCTTTTCTTACTTTAATTCAAACAGCAGCAGTCAAGAAACTACAACTCCCAGAAAGGTTAGCTAACGACTAACCAATGGGAGCGAAACCATAACCTGAACTGGACCAATAGGAAGGGGCCATAAACCATAGAGAGCACCCTTGACTGCAAGCAGCCCTCTTTTCTTGCTGCTCGCAGTCAAGATAAGTACTCTCCTTTTGTCTCATACGTATTTCTTGTTTTCTTCTCTTTTATTTGAGGCATTTAAGGTTTTTACTGTATTTTTTCCTGTTTTAAGCATTGATTGTATATTCTACTTTCCGTTTACCGCTTCGCGGCGGTTTATCCCGTTCCCCCCCCCCCTACCCCCCATCTTCCAGCTTCGGTTTCTCTTGCGCGCGCTCCGTCGAGCGTTCCATTCGCGCAGTTCGTTTAAATCTGTCAGCGCGCGTCTCGTTTGAACGCGCGTCTGACAGGAAATCCTGCTTACCGGTTCGGCATTCAGGCCAGCGCGGCGTGTCTTCTTCGTTCGGTTCCTCAAGCTTCCTTGTTTTCGCGGCGGCCCCAGTGAAAAGCGTTCTCTCCGCTGTCTCCTCGGTGCCGTCGCGCGTGGCTAGTAAATTCCTTCCCCTCCAGGTCTCCGCCTTGGGGAGGAGCCAGCTTAGTTTCGGAGCGTGTTGCTCCTGTTAACCATTTATTAGCTCTGCATCTCTAACATTTTGCTGGAACTTCGCATTTTTCTGCTACTTTTACTTTTTTTTTTTTTTTTTTTTGCCATGGAATCAGGGAGTTCTCCCTCAAGGTCTTCCTCTCAGGAGGATGAGGAATCTTTTCAAGATTTGAACAAATTTATCCAGTCCTCAGTAAAGCACGCTATGAAAGCGTCTATGCAAAAAATGTCAAAAAATATTGAAAATTCTGTCTTGTCCATGATGTCCAAATCTATGGCCTATTCTGCGGGGGAAAGCAGAAAACGGAAACTATCCTCTTCCAAATCACGTAAAGGCGCACAGATAGGAAGTGAGCTTGACTCACACCAGACTGAGGACTTGGTTCCTCCCAGGCCTCCTTCAAAGGAGGGGATTTCAGCCAAAAACACGGCAACTCAATCAAAATGCAAATCTAAACTGAAGCATATTTCTGTGCCTAAAAAGATTGTGATTTCAAAGATTTTGGACTCGGACGATGAGGACTTGGATGACTTATCCCACTCTGACAATCAGAATGATACATTGTCCCCCCCTTCCCCCAAACGTATCAAAACTGCGGCAAGTGGTCCTTCTACCAGTGTAGTTGACTCTGAGGGTGTGCCCATTTTCGATCCCTCCCTCATTCAACACCCTAACTCAACAGAATGGTTGCCACTAGACCTCGTAGGCGATTACATCTCTTCCCGCCTACGCCTTCCCCTAGACAAGCAAATCAGATCCAAATTAAAATCAGAATGCCCTAGGCCATCATTAGACTCCAACATTACAGCAACCCCAACTATTGATGATTCTCTCATCACTTTCTTTACCAAGTTTGATAAAGATCCCCGTAAGGGAGTGGATAAGGCCTGGACCACTTGTCAGGACAAGCTTTTGGACATGGTGGGTCCTCTTGCAAGAATCTTCGACATAGCCGAATCAGCCAGACTAGAGGATTCACCTATTGATCCCTTGGACCTTTCCCTTTGGACTCAGCGGGCCTTTTGTTTTTTGGGTAATGCGAATTCGGCTATTATCCACGAACGACACAAGGGTCTTTTACTCAAAATGGACCCCAAGTTGGCTAACTTGGCCACTCGAGACCCCGGCATTCAGGCCGACGGGAAACTCTTTGGAGATAATTTTATAAAGGATGTTAGCCGTTTCGTCTCAACGTTTTCATCCCTGGACAAAGCCCAACAAAACCTCAAAAAAGTTTTTAACCAACGTGTTTTCGCCCGGGCCGGTAGAGGCAGGAGCCGCTTTACCGGCCGTACATACAGGAACCAAGGCTCAAGAGGATATGCCAGTTCTTTCAATTCCTACACTCACGAGTTCAAACCTCAGTTCTACCCCCAAAGAACTAGGGGTTTCCGCAACCTGGAAATGTCCTCTCTAATCTCTTTAGAAATACAATCTCTCCTAAAAAAAGACGCCATCCATTCTTGCACACCAGACCCATCCGGGTTCACCAGTTCCATATTCCTCGTCCACAAAAAGAACAAAAAACTAAGACCAGTAATCAACCTGAAATCTTTCAACCAGTTTGTCATCTATCGGCACTTCAAGATGGAGACTATTATCCATCTCAGGGATATTTTGCTCCAGTCCGACTGGTTAGTCAGACTAGACCTACAGGACGCATACCTGACTGTTCCTATTCATCCTTCTCACAGGAAGTTTTTACAATTTCTTTGGAATTCAGAAAGTTATCACTTTTCCTCTCTTCCTTTCGGCCTATCTTCCGCCCCCTGGTGCTTCACAAAACTATTGAGACCGGTTGTAACCTTCCTTCGCTCCCTAGGTATCAGACTAATTATTTATCTCGACGACATTTTGATCATGCACCAAAACAAAGCATCCTTACTATCTCACCTGCAGATTACTTCCACTCTCCTCTCAGATCTCGGTTTCATTATAAACCACGAAAAGTCAGTTCTTCTACCTTGTCAACAAATAGAGTTCCTCGGTTTTCAAATAGATTCAGTTTCGGCGGCTCTGTTCCTTCCCGGTCCAAAGTCTCCGCAATAAAAAAAGAACTATTCTTAACTCTTCAAAAAGATGCTATCTCTCTCAGAACCCTCGTGAGGGTCGTCGGCCTTCTCTCGTCCTCCATCCAGGCCATCTTTCCCAGACCACTCCACTACCGCGCCCTCCAGCGCCTCAAAATCCTTCATCTTCGTCGAGGCCTTGCTTACTCCGATCTCGTTTCCTTAGATCAGGAATCCCGGATGGAAATTCAATGGTGGATATCCCATTTAGAAGCTTGGAACGGCAGGTCCATCTTCTCCTCTGTGCCCGATCTTGTGTTAGAATCAGATGCAAGTCTCACGGGTTGGGGCGCCCGCTGTGGTTCGATCTCGACTGGCGGTATATGGTCCTCAGAGGAGTCCAGATTGCACATAAATTGTTTAGAGCTTCTTGCAGGCTCCTTGCGATCAAAAGTTTCACAAAAAACAGAGCCCGTTGCTCCATTCTGCTCCGCATGGACAACATATCGGCGGTGCGTTACATCAACCGTCTAGGGGGCACCAGGTCCAAACCGCTGGCTCTTCTAGCCAAGAGTCTCTGGGATTTTTGTTTGTCCCACAATATTTCCCTCTTAGCAGAATACCTTCCGGGATCTTTGAATTCCAATGCAGATTGGCATTCTCGCCACCTCACAGACTCCAGCAACTGGAAATTACACCAGTCAGTCTTTCACCAGATAGAAAGGAAATGGGGCCCTTTCCACATAGATCTCTTTGCGACCAGACTCAACACCCAGCTTCCTCATTTTTTCAGCTGGCGTCCCGATCCACTGGCTCTGGCTACGGACGCCTTCCTACAGGATTGGTCCGGCTCCCTCAACTACGCCTTCTCTCCTTTTATCCTGATCAACAGGGTCCTGAACCAGGTCAGACGCCAGAGAGCATCCATTGTCCTGTTAACCCCCTTTTGGCAATCTCAGGTTTGGTTCCCTCCCCTTCTCGAACTGACAGTAGATTTCCCTATTCTACTCCCGACATTTCCATCCCTCATTCTCGATCCTTTCGATCAACCTCACAATTTGATCCTCGACCAATCTTTAACACTCTCAGCCTGGCTCATTTCCGGTCTACCCAACAGTCCCATGCTATTTCGTCAGAGGCTACAGAGTTCATCAATAACGCATGGGCACCCGGCACGAGAAGAGCCTACAAGTCAGCTTGGGCTCTTTGGTCAAGCTGGTGTCTGGGAAAGTGTTCCAATCCCTTTTCAGCGGATCTGAGTCTTATTATTAATTTCCTAGCCGCCCAAGCGAGTTTAGGTAAGTCATACCGTACAATAAATCTTTACAGATCGGCTATTTCTATGAACCACTCATATATCGACGGAAACCCTATTGGGTCTCACCCGTTAATCTGCCGTCTCCTGAAAGGAGTCAAACTCTCTAGGCCGCCTTCCGCGAAGGACTCTTATCTCTGGGACGTCTCCCTAGTCTTAAATCTCCTTCTCTCCTGGCCAGATAACCCAAGCCTTTCCCTCAAAATGCTCTCTGCTAAACTTACCATGTTATTATGCTTAATTTCTATAAAAAGGACTTCAGACGTCAAGTCCTTAGATGTCTCTGCCCGACAATTCTTACCTTCAGGGGTTCTATTTCACATTTCCAAATGCACCAAAACTAATTTACACTCAGTTTTCTACCCTTTCTTTCCGGACAAGCCTAAGTTATGTGTTGGTCTTTGTTTAAAAGAATACGAAAAAAGAACTGTTAACCTGAGAACGTCCTCTTCCAATCAATTGTTAATTTCTTTTCGAAAACCTCACAATCCAGTGTCTTTGTCAACTTTAGCCCGCTGGATCAAATTGATTATGTCCCTAGCGGGAATAGATATTTCTGTTTTCGGAGCCCATTCCTCCAGGGGAGCTATGGCCTCAAAAGCGTTCGCTATTGGGTCCACTTTAGAGGACATTTTCAGGTCGGCTGACTGGTCAAATGATAATGTTTTCAAAACTTTCTATTGCAAACCTGTCAGAACTGCTTCTTCTTTAGTTATTGACCAGCTTTAAACGTGCATAATAGAGCCTCCGGTCTTGTCATAAAATGTAGATTTTCCTAGTAATTTATGACGGAAAGTCTTAATTTTATTAAAGACACGGAGGTGAATATTATCCCACCACAGTACTTCTACTAATATGTACTTTTTATTTCCCTCCCAGCGACTCCAGCACTGCCTCCAGCTTCCGGGTAACTCTCCTAGTGCAATCGGTTCCATCCTCAAGAAGAGTCTTCTGGAGATGTCATCACAACCTGTCCGGAATCAACTTCCTCAAGCATCGTCCTTTCGGCTCATCGCCCTGGTTCAAGACTTGTGCTCCATCATTTTATCTCTAACAATTGTTGGTCTCATTTATCCTTTGTTCCATGACTCTATCTGACTTGCTTTTCCAAGAAAAGAGGGCTGCTTGCAGTCAAGGGTGCTCTCTATGGTTTATGGCCCCTTCCTATTGGTCCAGTTCAGGTTATGGTTTCGCTCCCATTGGTTAGTCGTTAGCTAACCTTTCTGGGAGTTGTAGTTTCTTGACTGCTGCTGTTTGAATTAAAGTAAGAAAAGAACGCATAATATTCGCCCCCATGTCTTTAATAAAATTAAGACTTTCCGTCATAAATTACTAGGAAAATCTACATTAAATGGTGATTAGTCTAGTTTTGCAAAGGACCTTCTACTGCGCACCAACACGTGTTGCCACATTTTTAGATTTATTTTATCCGACTGATATCGAAGCACATTTTTTAAATTCAATTTGGCAAATCATGCAGCAGATGAGGGGTTATGTGGCATATCCACAATGATGCATGAAACGCAGCAGATGCAGAATCGCATAATTTCAGTGGCACTGCCTGAGATCCATCATTAATTTTGTGAACCTGTCTCAAAAACATGTACTTCTCCAGTTTAAGATACTCTCCCCCACGGGCTTGCCTTTCTCGAGTATCTCTAAACTCTTAAATGAATCGGCCGACAAACACGAAATCTATAACCCTACCATTCCCTCTCTATAATGCTGAAACACCAGCTGCCTCTGCAAATGAATCCCATGCCCATATCCACTTTCCTCTTAGGAGTAAGGATCCCATTATGCATTTGCTCGCCATAAAAGATCTGCTACTTTGGAACTGGCATTCAGAAAACCGAGGTATCCTGTGTCTGTTTTTCACACTTCCCCCACTGCATTTTTCTGTGTACAGTACACATTCTGTTAAAATTATACAAAGAGATTGGCCGTTAACCCCAGCAGGGCGGAAAAGGCGTAAGGAATTGGCGCTGTTTGCCCAAGCAAAATAAATATGATTACCCTTTAACCAGCCTGAGCTTGCACCACCAGTCAATGACATCATTGCGTCTGATAACAGTGAACCACCGGCTGTAGTTCACACAATATGTGCTAAGTCACCTGCCACAAATATTTTTTCGGCCGCTTTCCTGAAACTGGCTGTGTATCCCTAAGTGAGCTGTGCAGCAATGGATGTCTACAAGCTCAGAGGAGGAAGTCGGTGCTTTTTTGGATTTGTGCTGTATGTAACATTAAAGCACTTTAGCGCCTTGTCAAGGAAAAAGAGCGCTACATAAGTTCAATTACAATATCATTTCAACAGAACGGTAAATTGAAAAGGTACTTTTGCAGGAAGAAATTAATCGGGACAGGCTTTTTAGTACAGCCTACACATCCAACTGATGTGCTTCAATGCTCTTATAGGTGGCCTCGGGATGGCCATTGGGCAGACCGAAGACCCTGGATGTCTTTGTCTACCACTTCTGATACATTTCGTAAGGCTACAAACAGTATAGCGATTGCATATAGAAAACTATCAAGGGTGTCTTATTGAGCTCTGGGATGACCGCTAGTAGAACTTGGCCTCCATCAAGGTGGACGTAGGTGCAGTGGGTTTACAGTCATTCTGATGTCTACAAGGAAGAAGGGCTTCATCTGCGCATCACAGAGTTGGTGTGAGGTCTTTCTCGTTTTTGTGTCCAACAAGTGTCTTGAAGCTAGGAGTAACACAGTTGTGAAAACTCTGGAGCCTACTACTGTTTTTTTAATATATATAAATATATATGTATGTTACACAGTAGCGATGACATTTTTCAAAAAGAAAGTTAATCTACCTCAGCGCCTTCCTCAAAAGTTTTGAAGTGATTCATGAAGCAGGAGCCATGAAAAAGGGAGGCCCCAAAACACATTTCCCACAAGCAATATCCCATATGATTTCTTTTGTTTAAAAATGCTTTTTTTCAACAAAAAAAAGCAAAAAAAAATAACAGTGAGAAATATCAATAATAATTACAAAAGAAGCTGTGTCCACTCTATACATATTCAACAATGTAGAACAATATAGGATAAACATACTGTGGTAAAAAGGCATATCTTCGTAAATAACCTGAAATAATTTGCATAGCATTTGATACATTTTCAGGAAATAACAGTACAAAGGAAGATAAAGAAGAGGTATAGGGAAGGGAGGATGGGGCGGAAAAGCCCTACCAAGAAAAGAAAGAAAGTTAGCAAAGAGGTATTACAATATTATGATTTAACAAGCATCAATAAATAGGTAGAAAAGGTAACAGCAAATATACAAGATAAAAAAGGTATGCCAATAATCATAGAAGGCCAAAAACGTCATCTGCAACAAGGAACTTGTCATGGTGTCTAGATAAAAAGGAGAAAAGTGGCAACCATCGCAAATCTAATTTGTTTGCTGGATGTTGCATTTGCGCTATCTAGTCTATGATTATAACATAATGTGTTCCACCACCTGACAAACATAATGTTGGGAGTATCTTTTCAGTTGGACATAATCGTTTGTAAAGCCACAGCAATAAGCAGATCAGCACACTTCAAAACCATGAGCTAGGCACGCCAAACAGGAGAAGAACCTCCCAAAAATCTGCCTTTTATCAAAACGTAAAGTAATTGAACATATATCAGTAATTTTATTCCAAACATATAACCAAAAATAGATTAACCTTTGGACATTCAAAAACATATGCAATATATCACTGTGTTCGTTTCTACAAGACCAGCATTTGATATCTATAGAGACTTTAAATATATGAAGAGAGGTAGGAGTTAAAAACAACTTATGATAAAAAAGAAACAATGTTTGCATAGTGCCGGCCGAAGGAGATGTGGAGAGTATTTTGGACTAAATTTTGTTCCATACTTGACGAGGGAAAATATGTTGACATCCTCCTTCCCACTGTAATTCTATTCTAGTTTGGTTTTAGATCTGTCAGCCAGATCGATGTCAAACCCTTATATATAAAGGAAGATCTTACTGCTGTGGATAACTTAAAGACAGAAAAAGGTGTTCCTTTACAAATGGCACATAAAATTTGAAGACAGGACAAGGATTGCGTAATAACGTTTAGCAATTCATATTTATGATTATAAAAGGAGGGTAAATTGAATGTACTTTCAATTTCATGAAATTAAAGAACATTTGTGCCAGAAAGCAACTGGCCTATGGTAGGAAGGCCCTTTTTTATTTAATCTTTCTAAGAAAATGCTGTGCCATTTATTTGATTATTATTATAATTATACTTGATCGGAGATAATTACAGATTATATTAGTTTGAAAAAGAACATGTAATGATAGGTTTTACTAAAAGTGATTGATAATAGGTGAGGAAAATGACTTACGAGGTAGTGAAATAAACCATATTCCTAATAGTATGAAGGAATGCTTTAATCTCTGCCATGTAGTAAAATGTTATTTGCTCTTAATTCATCTGATAAAGAAGTTCATATTGGTTTAAGAGTAAAAGCTGAATGATAATTCATAAAATTGGGAAAATTTACCCCACTGTAAACTTTCCTTATTCCACAAAATCTTTCTGTGCAAACTATTTATAAATTTAACTCTTTTTTATGGGAGTTTCCCAGGAAGCATGGCTAGGCAGAAATTAATAATCAGTAGCGTCATCATTATAATGGTGTCCATCCTGACCCACCATTATTAAAACAAAGGTGACCATTTGTTTAAGAGCCTCCAGGTTAATAGAAACTGTATCTCGCATGAAGTTGGAATACATATTACCTAGACATTCAATACTTTTAATCTTCCATCTAAGCCAGAATCTTTAAGCACATCTTTAAGATATCACTTACTAAAGGACAAGACATCTGATTTATCAATATTTTATTTATATCCGGATACATCTGAATAATCTTTTAATAAACAAAAAAATCAGGAATAGTACTGTGTGGATTAGATACTTAAAGTAAAACATCATCTCTATGTCCCCATGTTTAGATCCAAGAAAGTTACTAGATCTACTGATTTTTCCAAAAGGTATTCCAGAGACCAAATAAAGAGTAATGGGGAGAAAGGACAACCTTGTTCTGTACTCCTATGTAAATTAAAAAAGTGGAATGCAAACCATTAACATAAATAGAGCTTTTAGGTGATGCATAAAGTAAACCAATACCTTTTAACATACTAGTACTAAAACCATGCACTTTCTGTGCTCTCATCACAAAATTCCAATCAACCCAATCAAATGCTTTTCATCATCTAGGGGGTGATTCTAACTTCGGCGGGCGGCAGAGGCCGCCCGCCAAAGTTCCCCCACCAAAATACCGCTCCGCGGTCGAAAGACCGCTGAGGGTATTTTGGGATTTGCCCTGGGCTGGTGGGCGGCCGCCAAAAGGCCGCCCGCCAGCCCAAGGCAAATCAACCTTCCCACGAGGACGCCGGCTCAGAATTGAGCCGGCGCAGTGGGAAGGTGCGACAGGTGCAGTGGCACCCGTCGCGTATTTCAGTGTCTGCATAGCAGACACTGAAATACTTTGTGGGGCCCTCTTACGGGGGCCCCTGCAGTGCCCATGCCATTGGCATGGGTACTGCAGGGGCCCCCAGGGGCCCCGCGGCACCCCCTACCGCCATCCTGTTCCTGGCGGGAGACCCGCCAGGAACAGGATGGCGGTAGGGGGTGTCAGAATCCCCATGGCGGCGGAGCACGCTCCGCCGCCATGGAGGATTCTGCAGGGCAGCGGGAAACCGGCGGGAGACCGCCGGTTTCCCGCATCTGACCGCGGCCGAACCGCCGCGGTCAGAATGCCCTGCGGGGCACCGCCGGTCTGTCGGCGGTGCTCCCGCCGACCCTGGCCCCGGCGGTCTCTGACCGCCGGGGTCAGAATGACCCCCCTAGTGTTACTGCTACAATTGGTACAGTTTGCTTCAAGGCTAAACATATAGGGGGTCATAACAACCCTGGCGGATGGCGGAGAACCGTGGTAAGATCGCCAACAGGCTGGCGGTCTTACCTTGGTGAATTATGACCATGGCGGTTACCGCCATGGTCATCCGCAGGTTCTCCATCCCGCCCGCCAGGGCGGAGACTACCGCCGGGCTAGAGACCTGGGTCTCCAGCCCGGCGGCCGTCAGTATACTGCCGGCGGTATTTGGACACGGCTTACCGCCGTGGATTTCCAGCGGTTTCAACCGCCATGAAATCCATGGCGGGAAGCACTATCAGTGCCAGGGAATTCCTTACCAGTCAGGTCAGAAATAAGATAATTATTACACATGGCTAAAATATTCATATAGATCTTGCAGTTAGTATTAATGAGAGAAATTAGTCTTTAGTTTTCTCCATAAACATATGTCTCTGTATTTCTTGGGAATTAAACAAAGCACATCTTCATGGAAAATGCTGTATGCTTTATATGTTGAAAGAAAATATTGAAATAGTGAAATAACTTTGGAACTAAGATCTTATGAAAATAAAATTAAACTGAAAAAACCTGGTCCTGGAGCCTTATCACCTGCTAGCTTGGTAATATCTTCATTTATTTCAGAAACAGAGCTGTCATTTTTGAAGGGCAAATGGTCAGCCAGTTGATCTTGACACTTAGGAAAAGACTGTAAAAAAAAATCATCTAATGCGTCCTCCAAATACCCCAAAGTGTGTAAGTGGTTCTAGAAATCATTGAAACATTCCAAAATCTCTGGGCCTTTACAATGCTTGTTATCATGTTTCTCATTAATATCATTACATTTTTGTTTTTATTTTTAAAATTTTAAATAACAAGCTAAATGTTTTCCAGCTTTGTTACCTCCACTGTATATTTTGCATTACCTTTTTATATGGTATTGCAATCACATTCACTAGATTTTTCATTAAATTCTAACTTCGCCTGAGTGAGACAAGCTAAAGTATTCTCATTGACAGATGTTTAATACTCATTCTAGAGTTTTTAATAGTTTTAACAGAGATGATCAGTGCTTAATTTGTAAAAGAATGAGTGCTAGTGCCAAAGCTCTGTTCTGAAACCTGTGTGCAATGAAATGTCAGCGCACTGAATAGCAAAGCTGCATAGTCTCAGCTCCACCTTATGCCTCTTTAATCCACTACTAGACATTCCCTGCCGCTTTCTCTCAATCTAGCATGTTCCTACTCTCTCCCTTTAAGACAGCGTTTCAGTTTTTCTCTTTCTCCGTCTTTCCATTTTGTTTATTTTTCCCTCTCTTGTGCTCTGTAAATGTCAGTTGCTGAAAAATGAGTGCCAGTGCTCCCCACCGGCAAACACCAGCTCAAATTAAGCACAGGAGATGATGATTCTGTAAGTGCCATCATTTTTAAACAGGAACACAGCCTACAATGAAATCTCAGCATTTGCTTTCAATGCATCCCAATCAAATTTAATGTCTGTATTGGTACATAAATGAATATTAAAAAGCATATTACATAATAAGTGTTATTAACCACCATTTATTGGTACCTTGTATTATCAGGCAACACATTTAAATCAACTATAACTGGATAATGATCTGAGATGAGGATTTAACCAATTTCATCTTTTACCAGAGATCTCAGAATGTTATGAGTTAAGAAAATATAATCTATCCTATATCCAGGTTGGTGTGCAGGAAAGTAGAACGTGAATTCTATGACATCTGAATTTTATTTTCTCCAAGTATCAAGTAGCCCTCTAGAACAGTTGTTCCCATCCTGTGGTCTGGGAACACCTGGGAGTCCCCAAAGCATTATCCATGACTGCTTAGAAAATTAAATAATATTAACATATTAGGTCCCCAGCTTTCATTAATGACTCAGTGGGGGAAAGGGGTCCCCAGATTCGAATAATGATTCAGATTTCCTAACTGTATAGGAGATTTAACTGGGCAACTTAAATCCATGGAAGCTGTAGGCCTTGAGGCTGCACTTGAGAAAGTATTGGGGCCTTTGGTTGCGGCTCTAAATAATATTGATACAATCCTAAAAGAACAACTTATATACTTAAAACCTAAGTTAACTGATATTTAAGGGGCAGGAGAGTGGACGGTCTGGAGCCGCAGAAATAGGACCAACTATGGTCCCAAGTCTGGATTCTGTTGGTGCTATTAGGGTGAACAAAAATTGATATGGTGAATCTGGTCACTGTTGTCCAGCGTTCAACTAGGATTTTTACGGGCAACAAGGAGGGCTGAGGAGAGAAAGGAGGGGATACTCCACCAAGTGTGTCAAAGCCTGAATCTAGTATTAAGGTTAAAAATATAGACTTGCTGGTGTTACAGCTCCCACACGAATGTACGCTCTATGTAGTGGATTTAAAGAATGTTCCAAGTCTTCCCTCATCACTTAAGGAACCAGACTATCAGTTGAAGAACAAGGTGTTACAGTGGTTTACCAAATCACTTGTGGGTGTTACCAGTGATGCTCTCTGTTGAAGCATTTTTGGTGTGAGGGGGTTCACTGGCTGGGACACACACGGAAGCGGGTGCCAGTGATTGTGTGGTCGTCAACGTCCGAGATCCATGTTTGGTCGGGTGGATTTTGGATAGGCTGGATAATCAACAGGAGGTTTCTCAGAGTATCCAAGCTATTCCTCTGGGCTATTTTTATCAGCCTAGATGGTTTGATGGGGCTCATGCACCAAGAAACAATAATTTAGTCCTGACAGCTCACAATCGTTATGCCCCATTAGAGGAGGTGAGTGACCTATGGGGGAGTGGGACTGTTCTCTCAAGAATTAGAAGTAAAGATAGGGATCGTGGTGAGGACAAGGCAGACTCATGTATAGGGGATGTTACTCCTAGTAGCCATTTTAGTTATCTGCTGACAGGTAATGTGGGTGGGAGGGAAAGTCTTGTTATCACCTTGATGGAAGGGCCAGGAGATAGGAATCATTCATGTAGCCCTGGCAGTGGAAATCCTGCTGCCGATGCTACTGGGGGCCTTAAGTCTGATCTGAATGTACTCTTTTGGAATATTGTGGGTATCAGAGGGAACTAGACAGACAGAAACTTGGTGTCCCTGTTATCCAATCAGCAGATAGTTTGCTTGCAGGAAACCTGGACAAAAACAAATGTGTGTATAAATGGCTTCCTGTCCATTTCATCTCCAGCTACTCTCCTGCAGGGCGCTGTAGTAAGGGACTCTTAACACTTATTAGTACCTCCCAGTTGGCAAAAGTGGTCAAGGTCCAGGCTGATTCTCATTTTTTCCAACTGATTGCATTGTCTATGAAAGGATGTCCCTCAATGTTACTTGTTTACTTCTATTATAAGAACTTTGGTAAATGCAATGTCCAAATTGTAGATTCTCTCGCACACAGCCTAGTTGAGATGGTGGTAGCTTGGTGGGCAACCCTGTAGTTGTCTGTGGGAGTCATTTTAATTTCAACCCTAGTGCAATTGGGGATGATAGGTTGTGTGGGGTACCTGACAATGAATTTTCTAACTTCTCGCAATTTGTGCACAATCCGTGCTGGGTAAAGTTGAACCGATTGTTGAGAATGTATGATCTAATTTTGGGCACTGACTTGTCATGGAGACATGCTGTTCATCAGGCAACATATACAGGGAGGGCCAGAGGATTTGTATTGTCTTTGTTGCAATATCTAAATCCTGGGTCAGTAATGTTGTTGATTTTCAGGTTCATGATAGTACTCTGAGTGATCACAACCCATTGGCGCTTAGCCTTAACGTCAGCGTCGAGAGGTCCTGTGGTGAAAAGAAGGAAGGCCATGTTGAATACACAAGAAATAAGGATGTGCAAAGAAAATGGCAGGATGTTGATCCCAAGGATTTCCTGGTGCAACTGGCGTGAAGCAGTAGAGACAAGTTTGCCCTTTGCTTAAGTACTAACCACAATCCAGTATTGGTGCTTGGTGCCTTTGTGGATATATGTGTTTCGGGTAAGGTACACCTATCTTCAACTGTAAGATGCTATCCACAGAAGCCTGTCAAACGGTTGGACAAGGCTTGCTCACAAGCCCATGGGGATCTTTTACGGGCTTTGAAAAGCAACCCTAGTAGCCAAATAGAAGTAGGAAAATGCAGGTCAGTTTATAAAGAAGCTATCAGGATGAGGAAAAATGAAATTAGACATGAGACGTGGGAAAAGTTGGCTCATGCCGCTGGGGTAAAAGACACATCACAGTTTTGGAAGGTGGTTAACAGTCCTTTTTTTTGCTTGCTCCTAACTCCAGCATTGGGACAAAGGTTTTTGTTCTGGAGAATGTCTGGAATGACTATTTTACAAAGCTATATGACTGTAATGGGGGCAAATCCTCTGGATGCTCTATTGATGTATCCTGTTTTGGAAATAGTGATGTGCTAGATATTAATCTTGGAGATGTAATTTTGGTTATCCACAGGTCTCCCTCGAACAAAGTCCCAGGTCCTGATGGGGTCTCTGCTGATCTTCTTAAGGGTAACCTGGAACTTTGGGTTCCTATTTTAGTGAATGTTTTTAGAAGTGCTATCAGCACCTAACCACCTGCAGCCTGGTCGAGGGCAACTATTTTTCCCATATTTAACCCCTTCGCTGCCAGGCCTTTTCCCCCTCCTGTGCCAGGCCTTTTTTTGCCTATTTGGGGCAGTTCGCGCTTAGGCCCGCATAACTTTTTGTCCACATAAGCTAACCAAGCCAAATTTGCGTCCTTTTTTTCCAACATCCTAGGGATTCTGGAGGTACCCAGACTTTGTGGGTTCCCCTGAAAGAGGCCAAGAAATTGGCCAAAATACAGGGAAAATTTTGTTTTTTTCAAAAAAATTGGAAAAAGTGGCTGCAGAAGAAGGCTTGTGGTTTTTCCCCTGAAAATGGCATCAACAAAGGGTTTGCGGTGCTAAACTCAGCAGCTTCCCAGCTTTCAGGAACAGGCAGACTTGAATCAGAAAACCCAATTTTTCAACACAATTTTGGCATTTTTCTGGGACATACCCCATTTTTGCAATTTTTCGTGCTTTCAGCCTCCTTCCAGTCAATGACAGAAATGGGCATGAAACCAATGCTGGATCCCAGAAACCTAAACATTTCTGAAACGTAGACAAAATTCTGAATTCAGCAAGGGGTCATTTGTGTAGATCCTACAAGGGTTTCCTACAGAAAATAACAACTGAAAAAGAAAAATATTGAAATTTAGGTGAAAAAAACATAAATGTGTCTCTACGTTTTACTCTGTAACTTTTCCCTGCAATGTCAGATTATCGAAAGCAATATACCGTTACGTCTGCTGGACTCCTCTGGTTGCGGGGATATATAGGGCTTGTAGGTTCATCAAGAACCCGAGGAACCCAGAGCCAATAAATGAGCTGCACCCTGACGTGCGTTTTCATTCTATACCGGGTATACAGCAATTCATTTGCTGAAATATAAAGAGTAAAAAATTGCTATCAAGAAAACCTTTGTATTTCCAAAAAGGGCACAAGATAAGGTGTTGAGGAGCAGTGGTTATTTGCACATCTCTGAATTCCGGGGTGACCATACTAGCATGTGAATTACAGGGCTTTTCTCAAATAGATGTCTTTTTTACACACTCTCCTATATTTGGAAGGAAAAAATGTAGAGAAAGACAAGGGGCAATAACACTTGTTTTGCTAATCTATGTTCTCCCAAGTCTCCCGATAAAAATGATACCTCACTTGTGTGGGTAGGCCTAGCACCCGCGACAGGAAACGCCCCAAAGCGCAACGTGGACACATCCAAATTTTTGGAAGACAACAGAGGTGTTTTTTGCGAAGTGCCTACCTGTAGATTTTGGCCTCTAGCTCAGCCGGCACCTAGGGAAACCTACCAAACCTGTGCATTTCTGAAAACTAGAGACCTAGGGGAATCCAAGGAGGGGTGACTTGCGGGGCTCGGACCAGGTTCTGTTACCCAGAATCCTTTGCAAACCTCAAAATTTGGCTAAAAAAACACATGTTCCTCACATTTCTGTGGCAGAAAGATCTGGAATCTGAGAGGAGCCAAAAATGTCCTTTCACCCAGCGTTCCCCCAAGTCTCCCGATAAAAATGATACCTCATTTGTGTGGGTAGGCCTAGCGCCCGCGACAGGAAACGCCCCAAAGCGCAACGTGGACACATCCAAATTTTTGGAAGACAACAGAGGTGATTTTTGCGAAGTGCCTACCTGTAGATTTTGGCCTCTAGCTCAGCCGGCACCTAGGGAAACCTACCGAACCTGTGCATTTCTGAAAACTAGAGACCTAGGGGAATCCAAGGAGGGGTGACTTGCGGGGCTCGGACCAGGTTCTGTTACCCAGAATCCTTTGCAAACCTCAAAATTTGGCTAAAAAAACACATGTTCCTCACATTTCTGTGGCAGAAAGATCTGGAATCTGAGAGGAGCCAAAAATTTCCTTTTACCCAGCGTTCCCCCAAGTCTCCCGATAAAAATGATACCTCACTTGTGTGGGTAGGTCTAGCGCCCGCAACAGGAAACGCCCCAAAGCGCAACATGGACACATCCAAATTTTTGGAAGACAACAGAGGTGATTTTTGCGAAGTGCCTACCTGTAGATTTTGGCCTCTAGCTCAGCCGGCACCTAGGGAAACCTACCAAACCTGTGCATTTCTGAAAACTAGAGACCTAGGGGAATCCAAGGAGGGGTGACTTGCGGGGCTCGGACCAGGTTCTGTTACCCAGAATCCTTTGCAAACCTCAAAATTTGGCTAAAAAAAACACATGTTCCTCACATTTCTGTGTCCGAAAGTTCTGGAATCTGAGAGGAGCCACAAATTTCCTTCCACCCAGCGTTGCCCCAAGTCTCCCGATAAAAATGATACCTCACTTGTGTGGGTAGGCCTAGTGCCAGCGACAGGAAACACCCCAAAGCGCAACGTGGACACATCCTAAATTTTGGAAAAAAACAGAGGTGTTTTTTGCGAAGTGCCTACCTGTAGATTTTGGCCTCTAGCTCAGCCGGCACCTAGGGAAACCTACCAAACCTGTGCATTTCTGAAAACTAGAGACCTAGGGGAATCCAAGGAGGGGTGACTTGCGGGGCTCGGACAGGTTCTGTTACCCAGAATCCTTTGCAAACCTCAAAATTTGGCTAAAAAAACACATGTTCCTCACATTTCTATGGCAGAAAGTTCTGGAATCTGAGAGGAGCTACAAATTTCCTTCCACCCAGCGTTCCCCCAAGTCTCCCGATAAAAATGATACCTCACTTGCGTGGGTAGGCCTAGCGCCGGCGACAGGAAACACCCCAAAGCGCAACGTGGACACATCCTAAATTTTGGAAAAAAACAGAGGTGTTTTTTGAGAAGTGCCTAACTGTAGATTTTGGCCTCTAGCTCAGCCGGCACCTACGGAAACCTACCAAACCTGTGCATTTCTGAAAACTAGAGACCTAGGGGAATCCAAGGAGGGGTGACTTGCGGGGCTCGGACCAGGTTCTGTTACCCAGAATCCTTTGCAAACGTCAAAATTTGGCTAAAAAAACACATGTTCTTCACATTTCTGTGGCAGAAAGTTCTGGAATCTGAGAGGAGCTACAAATTTCCTTCCACCCAGCGTTCCCCCAAGTCTCCCGATAATAATGATACCTCACTTGCGTGGGTAGGCCTAGCGCCCGCAACAGGAAACGCCCCAAAGCGCAACGTGAACACATCCAAATTTTTGGAAGACAACAGAGGTGATTTTTGCGAAGTGCCTACCTGTAGATTTTGGCCTCTAGCTCATCCGGCACCTAGGGAAACCTACCAAACCAGTGCATTTCTGAAAACTAGAGACCTAGGGGAATCCAAGGAGGGGTGACTTGCGGGGCTCGGACCAGGTCTGTTACCCAGAATCCTTTGCAAACCTCAAAATTTGGCTAAAAAAACACATGTTCCTCACATTTCTGTGCCCGAAAGTTCTGGAATCTGAGAGGAGCCACAAATTTCCTTCCACCCAGCGTTCCCCCAAGTCTCCCGATAAAAATGATACCTCACTTGTGTGGGTAGGCCTAGTGCCGGCGACAGGAAACACCCCAAAGCGCAACGTGGACACATCCTAAATTTTGGAAAAAAACAGAGGTGTTTTTTGCGAAGTGCCTACCTGTAGATTTTGGCCTCTAGCTCAGCCGGCACCTAGGGAAACCTACCAAACCTGTGCATTTCTGAAAACTAGAGACCTAGGGGAATCCAAGGAGGGGTGACTTGCGGGGCTCGGACCAGGTTCTGTTACCCAGAATCCTTTGCAAACCTCAAAATTTGGCTAAAAAAACACATGTTCCTCACATTTCGGTGACAGAAAGTTCTGGAATCTAAGAGGAGCCACAAATTTCCTTCCACCCAGCGTTCCCCCAAGTCTCCTGATGAAAATGATACCTCACTTGTGTGGGTAGGCCTAGCGCCCGCGACAGGAAATGGCCCAAAACACAACCTGGACACATCACATTTTTTCATAGAAAACAGGGCCTACCTGTGGATTTTGGCCTCTAGCTCAGCCGGCACCTGGGGAAACCTAGCAAACCAGCGCATTTTTGAAAACTAGAAACCCAGGGGAATCCAAGATGGGGTGAATTGTGGGGCTCTGACCAGGTTCTGTTACCCAGAATCCTTTGCAAACCTCAAATTTTGGCTAAAAAAACATGTTTTCCTCACATTTCAGTGACAGAAAGTTCTGGAATCTGAGAGGAGCCACAAATTTCCTTCCACCTAGCGTTCCCCCAAGTCTCCCGATACAAATGATACCTCACTGGTGTGGGTAGGCCTAGCGCCCGCGACAGGAAATGGCCCAAAACACAACGTGGACACATCACATTTTTTCATAGAAAACAGTGCCTACCTGTGGATTTTGGCCTCTAGCTCAGCCGGGCCCAGGGGGGGCAGAAATGGCCTAAAATAAATTTGCCCCCCAACCCCCCTGCCCCCCCGGGAGCGACCCTTGCCTATGGGGTCGCCCCCCCCTTGCGTGACATTGGTGCCAAAAAAAAAATCTCCGGTGCCTAGTGGTTTCTGCCCCCCTTGGGGGCAGATTGACCTACAATCGGCCAATCTGCCCCCAAGGGGGGCAGAAATGGTCTAAATACAATTTGCCCCCCAGGGGAGCGACCCTTGCCTAATGGGTCGCTCCCCATCTCTACAAAAACAAACAAACAAAAAAACCCCACAAAAAAAACAATTTGCCCTGGCGCCTAGAGGTTTCTGCCCCCCCCGGGGGCAGATCGGCCTAATACCAATAGGCCGATCTGCCCCCAGGGGGGGCAGAAATGGCCTAAAATAAATTTGCCCCCCCAACCCCCCCGGGAAGCGACCCTTGCCTGCAAGGTCGCTCCCCTTGCGTGACGGCGCAAAAAAAAGATCCCTGGTGCCTAGTGGTTTCTGCCCCCCTTGGGGGCAGATTGACCTACAATGGGCCAATCTGCCTCCAAGAGGGGCAGAAATGGTCTAAATACAATTTGCCCCCCAGGGGAGCGACCCTTGCCTAATGCGTCGCTCCCCATCTCTAAAAAAACAAACAAACAAAAAAAAAAACCACACAAAAAAAAAATTGCCCTGGCGCCTAAAGGTTACTGCCCCCCCCCGGGGGCAGATCGGCCTAATACCAATAGGCCGATCTGCCCCCAGGGGGGCAGAAATGGCCTAAAATAAATTTGCCCCCCCACCCCCCCCGGGGAGTGACCCTTGCCTGCAAGGTCGCTCCCCTTGCGTGACGGCGCAAAAAAAAGATCCCTGGTGCCTAGTGGTTTCTGCCCCCATTGGGGGCAGATTGACCTACAATCGGCCAATCTGCCCCCAAAGGGGGCAGAAATGGTCTAAATACAATTTGCCCCCCAGGCAAGCGACCCTTGCCTAATGCGTCGCTCCCCATCTCTAAAAAAACAAACAAACAAAAAAAAAAACACAAAAAAACTATTTGCCCAGGCGCCTAGAGGTTTCTGCCCCCCCTGTGGGCAGATCGGCCCAATACCAATTTGCCCCCCTCACCCCCCCCCCCGGGGAGCGACCCTTGCCTACAAGGTCGCTCCCCTTGCGTGACGGCGCAAAAAAAAGATCCCTGGTGCCTAGTGGTTTCTGCCCCCCTTGGGGGCAGATTGACCTACAATCGGCCAATCTGCCCCCAAGGGGGGCAGAAATGGTCTAAATACAATTTGCCCCCCAGGGGAGCGACCCTTGCCTAATGCGTGGCTCCCCATCTCTAAAAAAACAAACAAACAAAAAAAAAACACAAAAAAACTATTTGCCCAGGCGCCTAGAGGTTTCTGCCCCCCCTGTGGGCAGATCGGCCTAATACCAATTTGCCCCCCTCACCCCCCCCCCCCCCGGGGAGCGACCCTTGCCTACAAGGTCGCTCCCCTTGCGTGACGGCGCAAAAAAAAGATCCCTGGTGCCTAGTGGTTTCTGCCCCCCTTGGGGGCAGATTGACCTAAAATCGGCCGATCTGCCCCCAAAGCGTGCAGAAATGGCCTAAATACAATTTGCCCCTCCAGGGGAGCGACCCTTGCCTAAGGGGACGCTCCCCATCTGTAAAACACAACAACAACAAAAATCCCTGGTGCCTAGTGGTTTCTGCCCCCGTGGGGGCAGATCGGCCTAATAAAAATAGGCTGATCTGCCCCCATGGGGGGCAGAAATGGCCTAAAATAAATTTGCCCCCCAAGGGAACGACCCTTGCCTAAGGGGTCGCTCCCCTTACGTGAAAAACAAACAAACAAAAAAAACTCCCTGGTGTCTAGTGGTTTCTGCCCCCCTTGGGGGCAGATTGGCCTCATAAAAATAAGCCAATCTGCCCCCAAAGGGGGCAGAAATGGCCTAAATATAATTTCCCCCTATGGGAGCGACCCTTGCATAAGGGGTCGCATCCCACACCTAAAAAACAAAAGAAAACAAATAAAAAAACAAACAAAAAAAAAGTATCCCTGGTGTCTAGAGGTTTCTGCCCCCACTGGGGGCAGATCGGCCTAATAATAGGCCGATCTGCCCCCAGGGGGGGCAGAAAAGGCCTTAAAAAAAAATGACCCCCTGGGAGCGACCCTTGCCCAAGGGGTCGCTCCCTTCTGTCAATTTCATCTAAAAAAAAAAAAATCCCTGGTGTCTAGTGGGGTTTCAAAAGCCGGATTGCAAGCAATCCGGCTTTTGAAACCCTCGGAGAGACTTCAAAGGGAAGGAAATACATTTCCTTCCCTTTGAAGCCCCTCCGGGCCTCCCCCACGTGATCGAAAGAGAAATGCTGAGCATTTCTCTTTCGATCGCGCTGGAAGCTCTGCTTCCAGCGCGATGGGGGAGGTTGTGTGATTGTCAGCGCGCGCTCGCGCGCTGACGTCACGGGGGGGTGGGGGGGTCGGGGGTTGAAGGGGAAGGGATTCCCCTGTCAGCTCTGACCTAGGGGGGTGAGGGGGCGGCCCTCGGGAGGAGCGCTAGCGCTTCTCCCGAGGGCAGCATTCAGGACGTAATGGTTACATCCATGGCGCCACATGGGCGCTGCCATGGACGTAACCATTACGTCCGTGGCGGGGAAGGGGTTAAGAAAGGTGACTGTGATAACCCTCACTGTTATCCCCTATTTCACTGATTGATGCCACTGCTAAAGTTCTGGGTAGAATTCTTCTGGGCCATTTGGAAAGTAGGGCATTTGACAAGATTATTTTTTCATCTGCCCAATATGGGTACAGACGCGGGTGGGAACATCTGATCAATGTCTAAATCTTCACCTGATGGTGGAGAAGTATGTAAGCGTTAGGGAGGGATGCCTCTACCTGGCGTTTATGGACCTTAGCACAGCATTTGATGATGTTAATAGGAGTACATTATGGGAGATGCTGATCAAGTAAGGGGCTAAACCTAAAATAGTTTACCTTTTGGCACAAATGCACATTGATATTGAAGGTAGGGCCAGGTTTGGGCTTAATGGCGTACGCACTCCTTATATGAAGATTAGGAAGGGGGTTAAGCAAGGGTGATTGTTGGCTCCCTTTCTTTTTAGTTTTTATATTAATGACCTGGAGGACTTCTTAGTGAATATTGAGGCAGATCCTCCGAAGACAGGGGAAAGTCATGAACCTGTCCTTTTGCCTCGCTACTAATAAGGCAAAATCATATGCTATGGTTTGTGGACGCCAAAGAAGTCAGATCGCCCCTTTTTTTAATTGGAGATACTGACCTCAAATATGTTTCTACTTTTTTTTACCTGGGGTGCCTTCTGATAGTAGTAGTAAATGGGGTCATCTAATGTCTGTCAGGACTACACATTATTAGCAGGCACTTGCTTCTTTGTGAAAGTTTGCCTCTAGATTAGGATCAATGCCACTAGATGCGATTATCACTATTTACAAAGCCAGGCCCACTTTTATTGCCAATTATGGCACAGGTGTGTGGGGGTATACTGATTCGTCCTCACTACAGGTAAGCAATAACACATTTCTCAGAAGATTGCTGTAACTCCCCGGTGATATTCCTGCCAATATAGTTCATGAGGCATTAGGTCTGCCATTTTTGGAAGGTACAGTAAGGTTGGCCCCAGTAGCATTGTGGCCCAGGCCCGAAGCTGTGTTGATCCAGTCTTTGATTTTAGACTGTTTAAATCTTGATGGGGCACATAAGTGTAAATGGCTCATGTTTGTGAAGGAATCTCCTGGTACTATTAATACATCTGAACTACTAATGAACCCAGGGGCCCTAAAAAAAAAGATCAGTTCAATGGTCAAGAGTGAACTAGCAACATGGATAAGGGAAAAAAGGTGGAACAATGAATGAAGTAAGGCATTGGTGGTGGCGTACTTTTCTCTTCGTATGACCACAAAAGTTGAGCCCTATTTAGTTAAGCTGCCACGGCATCAGAAATTTTATTTAGTTAGGTTTCGGCTGGGCCTGGCTCACATTTTGGTGGCTTATCCATCGAATGCGTACTCTTCCAAGGTGCTGATACCATGCCCATGTGATTCTCTTACCTCTCAATCTCAGTTATATATGGCCTTTTCTGTGGATTGTATCATTAGTAGAGGAGTATATTAATCCCACTCCTGAGGGCCTTAAATATAAGGCATTGTAAGAAAGCATAGTTTTATTTGCAGCTGCAGCAAACAGATTTATTATGTGGCACTGTGTACCGATTTATATTTTCTGTAGTGCACCTTGTACAAAAAAAGACGCATTATCACATCAAGCTGTTCATAGAAAACAACATGCTTTATTTTAAAAACACCACACTGGCAAAAGTAAGGTGAGAGGAGACATTCCAGCCAGCCATCTTATGCTGTATCATGTCGTCGCAGCTTAGCTGAATTTGGCCTTGTCACTCCAGCCACTTGGGAGGATTGACACAGGCAAACAACCCCTTCTTATTATTTAAGGTATGGGGCTGGATTTCTTCCAGAGACTAATACGGGCGGGATTGGGCTAATACCGCTTTGCTCTCAAGTAGAAGCTAGAAGTGTTGGTAGGGATTTGGATTCAGTAGTGTGATAGGATGCTGTGACTTTTTATTTGTTTCACACTTGGTCACAATAGTTGTATTGTGTTTCATTTTCTTAATAATCACAGCTTATGCTTTATTACATTTAATGCAGTTATTTCAACAAAATATATTGAAACCTGTCCTGCATTTCTCTGTCTGTCTTGTCTGAGACTATGTGCAAATGAGAGAAAAGGGTTAAGATCTGTTCTATTACAACTTCCCTGAGGAGTCAGAGTGTCATGTGTTAGGCTGCCACAAATCACCTTTACTTTCTAAGTTTGGGTGAGGTGCTGCTAGCTAACCGAAAGGGTTAGGACAATAGTGGCTAGACAGTGTGCGTTTGACTCAGTCCACCACATGTGGTGGTACTGTTGCCCATAACCAGCAGTCTCATCTCTATTATGCGAGTGCTACGACATGCCACCCAACTTTGGCTAAGCACTAACTTTACAGATCTCTTGAGTATCTCTGTTTAATTGCATACTACAGGCACCCTAATTACCTTATACGTGGACGTCCATTGTATTAGGGCAATATCCTCCTCAGCTAAATATATAACACCTGTTTTAGGCCGTAGGTTATTCAAACTTGAACCTTAAAAAGGTTTTCCCCAAATCGGTGTTTCCATCTCTGAACTAACAGTTTATTAAATATGGCAGACCTTCAATGGGTAGCAACTGCAGTAAACATGAGACAACCTCTCACACAACATTTATTAAATCATGGGCTCACTGATGAGGGGAAAGAAAGTCACGTTCAAGGTTGAGGCTCACAAACCATACAGAACTGAAATTTACTATTCTCGGGTCACCTTTCCCACTGTGAATAGGAACTCACATACATTTCACAATTACACAGTAGCAAATACATCTGCAAAATACAGACTGTATGCATATTTAGAAATACCACTATCTTTTCAAGAACACCATAATTTACTTGATGGCGTCCTACCAAATGTTCCACAGAATGTTAGAATAGGTCCTTTAAATAATGAAGGTCCTACATGGCAAGAATTGGCCACATGTACACCACACCCTAATGAAGGAACATCGCTAGTAGCAGACGTACACCCTTTATATAATAATTTAGTAGAAATATATAGACGATTAATACAATTCGTAATGCAGAACATAAACAACTGCCCCGCAAGGTCTGCTTCAGAACAACTACATTTTGCTATAGCAGAGATAAATCCTGTGACTGTGTATTTAATAATGGGCAAGGTACCCATCAAATATGAAGAAATTCAGTTTTGGCTAGCACAAAAAATAAGTCTTTCCAATTACAGAACCCCAAGATAAACATAGCATTCTCACAAGAGGATCACGGTCAAGCTCCTGGTCCACGCTCACAAAGCTCGCCACAACTCAGGACCTGCCTACCTCAACGAGCGACTTACCTTCTACGCTTCCACCCGCCAACTTCGCCCTCGCCACCGTCCCTCGCATCCCCCGGACCACGGCCGACGGCAGATCCTTTTCCCACCTCGCCGCCAAGACACGGAACTCCCTCCCGGCTCACCTACGACAGACCCAGGACCTCCTGACCTTCAGGAAATGCCTCAAGACCTGGCTATTCGAACAGTAGCAGTCCCTCCCCCTTCAGCACCTTGAGACCCTAGTGGGTGAGTAGTGCGCTTTACAAATGTTTGATTTAATGATTGATTGAATGAGCTTACCCTTCGGGATGGTTCCCTCAGAAAGTGCCAAATGGGGTGCTGTTTTTGAAGGACAAATGTGCTACTTGTGGTGCAGTTTTTGCTGCACTCTGCACTGCTGTACACAGTACACCAACACTTGTGAATCTTCTGGAAGTGTTAAAGCAAATTCAAGACGAATATGGAACTACCCCTGCCCAGGTCTTGGGGATGCAATTAATGGGCAATTTTGCCATAGGGTTCTCAATTATATTAAATAATCTTAACGGGAAGCAGTAGCACTGGCATTATGCCAGCAGCTCCAGGATGTTCCTCAACAGGAACAAGAACGCAAGCTGCCTAAGATTATCTCCAAAACCTATACTAGTGTAGGTAGGGATAATCTGGGAGCCAGACCAGGTAAACCACAATTAAAGAGTAAATCCAATAAGGATTCTACCAAACACGCACAAGATGGTTCTAAAAATGCTAGGATATGAAAAAGAAAGAGGAGAACCTCTGTGTTCAAAGACCTCTGAGAAACGCTACAACTTAAGAAACAGGGAGACTTTAAAAACTCCAGATAGATATCAATATACTGATACTTGCCAATCCTGTTCCTTTCAGTACTCACCTGACAAAAGCAGTGAGAGAGGAAGGGGGTCAAAACACCAAAATGAGTAAGTGAAACAAAGAAAAGATTCACAATGCTCATCGGAAGTTTCAATAAAAAAGGAAGAGATACTGCCATAACAGAAGCAACAATTTGAAAAGAAAAAGGTTGCAGCCATCTCAGCGAAAAGTGCCACACATATTGAGAACTTTGCTGAAGAACAGGATGTGGGCAGTGACTCAGCTAGACAGTGCAGCAAAGGTCACACTAGTTCACCAGAATCTACAAGAGCTAGATGTGACAGCAATTAACGACTTTCTCGAAGTCAAAACTGCAGACAGGTGCGTCTTCCCAAATAGAGGGAGACATACAGTGCACAATTAAAGTTATATTTTGGGGTTGATTGATGCTTAGTTATGACATCCTTCCAGCAGAAAAACACTGGCGTTCTGAATTTGTCCATAATCTCCCACAAAGGGAATAACGCATTTTGCCTTCTTTCTCAGTCCTCGTTCTAGATACATTAAAAGAAGCCTATTCCATAGAATGTCCACTGGCACAGGCTCCAGCGCTGTACCACAACCATGTAGGGTGGGATAGAGATTCCCCCTACCATATTATTCCAATTAGATCAGCTCCATAGATCCAACCACAAAACCCGATTTATTATGAGGCTAAAGCACCAGTGAGAGAAATACTCTTCCAACTTGTGTACCAGGGGGGTAATTGAATCCTGGGTATCACCAATGAATAATCCTTTGTTTCCCGTAGCTAAGCTGGTCCATTCATATAGAATATAGTCTTAGATTACAGACACCTTTACAGTCATGCATACACATTTGCAATACAAAATGCACGTAGCACAGCATTTATTAACAATTTAGTATGCAAAACAACCTTGGACATTTCCAATGTTTTTTTCTGCCAAAATCTAGCACCTGAAAGTAGATCTGAGTGCGCTTGGCTCTCAAAGGAAATGTTGTTGGCTCCCTCAAGGATATAAGAACAGTCCAGTATTGTTCTCAGCCTTGTAACAACAATATTACATAATACTGACCCTGCGTGTCGTCCTCTGTAGATGACATTTATCTCACAGATGACGAACTCAGAGCCCACTTAGCCCGGGTGAAACTCACTATTGTGAGATTTGCTGAATTGGGCTACAAACTTAATTTCAAGAAAACAAAAATTGCTTTCCTGTTTGTCCTATTTTTAAGATACGAACTATCAGATGAGGGAAAGAACCGGGCACCCCACTTTCTAGAAGAATGTGCGCAACTACCACCTCCCAATACAATCAAAAAGCTATAGTCATTACTGGGGAGCGTCAGAAGTGCTGGGCTAGTGTGTGCCGCTTGGTCAGGGCCACCACCCAGGGCAGTGGACTACCCAGCAGCTGACGCACCGCTGGGCAGGTATCATCGACCACAAGCAGGACCTGCTAGTCGTGGAGATCCCGGGGCTTGGTGAGTATTATATGTTCACTGTGTTTGTGTTTAACAATGTTAACTTTTTTTCCGAATAGAATGCGGCTTCCACTCAGAGGTAAGTTATGTTTAGTTTACATTAGATTATTATTTATTATGTGATCCAGTTAGAGCTAGCCCGCTGCTTGGTGCTACATCACTGTAGTTTAGACTCGTAGGTAGGCACTGGCTTTGGCTGATTATTTAAGAAGCCATTGCAACACAGACTCCTCTGTCCTCCTCCTAACTCCATAGTGAATTAGTGATATCAGTAAGTTAGCGTTCTCTGTGACTTTATGTAGCGTGTCCAGTCCCAAGCACTTTCACATTGATGCAAGTATGCATGCATTGCAAAAAAGGGAGACTGAGTTGGTCCATCAAGGGGCTTGAGAAATGAGAACAGAATAAAAGAGCATTCATTGCAATGCATTAGTTCTAAATGTAGATTTTCTTAAGGAAATTTGGAATAGGGATTTGAGGAGTATAACCAACTCAACAATAGTTGATCATACTAGTATAGTACCATAGGTGATCTGATTCAAGTACAAAGTTATTGCATTTGTCTGTGAAATCATAATTTTGTGGAGATTAACAGTACCACTAACTTATTTTTTTAATCTTCTTTCTAATCTTACATCAACACCCAAGGGCAGGAAAAAGTGCACTTAACCGGCCGGTCCATCAGGAGCTGGGGAGGTGCTGACCACCAGCTTTGATGTTCATGGCTCTGCTCATCCCAGTAAGTCCCATAATTTAATATTATTATTTTCCTAACTTTTACCTCTCCCCTCTTTTACACTACTTTTCAATTTTGCCTTGTTTACTTTTTCTATACTGTCTCCCTTTTTTCCACCTCCCCTATTTAAGTTTTGTTTAATTAAGTCCTGTTATCCCTGCATTTTCTTTTTTTTTCTGTCGTTCATTGACAATTTTGTATTCCACCCTTTCGTTGCTCTTCAATGATTCTGAGTCATTGTCAGTCATAGGCTATAGCTCTGTCCCTCTATTACGTGACGCTTTTGGTTGGCTTGTCTGCCCTCTATTACACAAAGCTTTGGTTGGATTGTCTATCTGGCTTTTCTAACATTCCAGCAAAATGCCCAGAGTGATATTTTTGACAGAAGATACTGCAGTGTTAACCGAACTGTAGCGATTGTGGTTCCATTTTTTTTAATTTAAAAAATTAGGAATGGGATCTAGCATCTAAAAACTATATACTGTTTTTTATAGCCACACCAACTAGGAGGAGCCGCCTCAAGTTCCACCATTGTAGGAGGAGATGAAGCAGGGGGAGATGCGGTGGCAGGGATGGGCGCTGGCAAGTCAAATTGCTTGCTTATTAACAATTACTGTTACTCACTAGCTATGAGAGCGTTTTCGTGACCCTAATTATTTTCTACAAGACAGTTAGTGCTTCTTATGTGAGGCAATTGTAGGTAAACAAATAACATATTGGCCCTGTGTCTCTCCTAATCATAAATAATAATCACATCAAATGTCATCGTACCTAGGGGACCGGCAATGTACATAGGCAAGCCAACACATGTTTTGTCACAACATGTGACTTTTTCAAGGCTCTAGGAGTAAGCACGGTCTAAGGAGTAACAGAAACGTGACAAAGACACAACATGCTTACTCCAAGAGCCTTGAAAAAGTCACATGTTGTGACGAAACACGTGTTGGCTTGCCTATGTAACGATGCCCATCCAATGAATATGATGGCTGTGTTTATGGAACGACTGGGCCATTTTTACGATTAGCAAACAGGAGGACAATACTGCCATATGCTCCATTTGCCACACAAGTGTTCGTTGAAGTAAACCTGGTTCACATTATGGTACTGGAGGCCAGAAGACCCATATGAAAAAACATCACACAGTCTGGTGGGAGCAGCACCTTACGCAAACAGCTCAACGTGGTCGGGGTGGTGAAGGTGGGGAGAGCCAGGAAACATCAATTACACCTGGTCAAATCACAGCGTAAGGTGAGGAAGAAGAGGGTGACATTATCCTCACACAAAGCAGCCCTGTCCCCAGCAGTGCACCAGAATCACCTGCCTCTGAGACGTCAACAATGGCACAGGAAGGCTCAAAGTCAGATGGAGACACCACAGCATACGGTGACTGCAGCACCATGACGCACATTGAATCTATCACCACCTACATCTGAAAAGTCATCTGCGTCGGTGGCCGCACAAAAGAATAAAATCCAGGCTACGATTACGGGCATGTTTAGGCAGGAGGGGGCATATGACTGCAACCACCCAACAGCACATTTGTAACAATGGCAAGCTGGCAAAAATGTTAGCACTGGACCTCCTACCTTTTTCTTTTGTGGAAGGAGTGGGCAGCCCTCTGCCTGAAATGCAGGGTTCCAATCTGGACCGATTTTACCAGAGTTGCTTTTCCATCACTGCATCATGATGTGCTGCAGTTGGTTGGACAAGCTATGCAGCAAAGTGTTTTCCACACGATCCACCTGACGACAAACATGTGGACCAGTTGTCAGACGAGTGACTACATGTGCATCACTGCACACTATCTCTTTTCTGGGGTTAAAACAGTTCTTGGCCCTGAAGAAATTTTCAAGAGCGTTCAGCGGCATGCAACAATAGCCATGCTCGCCATGGACAAGTCACACACAGATGCAAGTATCCTGGAGGAATTTAATAGCAAGGTGTCTGAATGGCTGTGTCCCAAAGGTCTTTGAATTGGATTTGTTGCCATGGATGATGGCAGTAACATATTCAAGGCCATGGGAGATGGTGGCTGGTTCAGGGACCTGTGTTTGGTGCACTGCATCAACCTCGTTGTGCTAGACTTTATTAAAAAAGAAGACATGGTAAACAACATACTGACTACCTGCAGACTCATCTGCATTTATTTCAGCCATTCTTTTAAATCCCAGAAACAGTTGTATATTATTCAGCGTCAAAACAGAGTATCAGTTAAAGCCCTGATACAAGAGGTGCCAACACATTGGAACTCAAACTAGTATATGCTGCATTGTCTGTTAGAGCAGTACAAACAGATCAATGTTTTTTTCATTGAAAGAGGAGCTGCAGCAATTGGGTGAGCTATGATCATGAATGTGGACAAATGGGGCCTAGTCAAATGCATCACACAGATGCTGCTCCTTTTTGAGGTTTAACTGGAAGACAGCAAGGACTGTACAATGGGCCAAGCTATCCCGTTATTGCATCTACTACAGGAACAGCTAAAAAGGTTTCTGAAAGGTTCACATTCAGGGGTGCGAGCGAAAAGCCAGAAGTGCATGCCTTGGTTACTAGCCTAAGCTATCACTTGACATGTAATGCAAGGTTGCAAAATGACATCATCTAGTCCAGCCTACTTGATCCACGTTACAAAAAAATTCTTCCTGCTATCATTCCTTTTTCTGACACAATATAAGAGGTGGATTGTTGAGCAACCAGGAGAACTTGTAGTAGAATCGCTGGAACTTAGAGTCCCACTCTGCAGTTCTGGGGTACTGCCTTCAGATTCCAGAGACGGCAGTCTTGTCTCACATCAGCCAACCCCAACAAGAAAACCAGCGACAACAGCAACAGAAGAAACAGACCCAACCTCTGCATTGGCTTGGTTTCAAGTGGCAGGACTTAAGTCCAGTGCAGATGCGAAGGAAAAGGTGGTTGGGCAGATGGCAGTACCAATGACCATTTAGAGGATGTTCCAGGAATAGATGACCTGAAAGAGGTGTATGCGGCTCAAAAACAATTGGTGTATTGGTATGGAAAGATACACCAATTTCCAGAGCTCAGCAGCCTGGCAATACAGTTTCTTGCTTGTTCTGTAGCCAGCTTGTCTGCTGAATGTTTGTTCAGTGTAATTGGTGCAGTTGTTACGGTGTGAAGGACCTGTTTCTCTCCTCAAAATGTGGAGAGCTTGACCATGATCAAAATGAACCAGCATTTCATATACTGACTGATTACACCATTCCTGAAACAGCACAGGAGGAGGAAGAGGATGACTGGTCCGAATCAAGCGTGTTAGCTAACCAACTTCTGAGTGAACCACCAGAATTTGAGGACGAACTCTATTTTCTGGATTAAGTATGCAGTGCCACCACAGACCTTTTTCATTATATCTCATTCTGCTTCTTCTTCTCTTTCTTTGTTTGAAAACAATGCTAATGCAACATTATGTTTGTGTCTGATTTATGCCCCCCCACCATTGATTTTATACTCACATACAAGCCCGGATTGGAGTTGGACCCATGTGCAGTGAAGACGCTCCCACATACCCTTCAGGGCATTGGAGATGCTGCCTGCCTTCCTCATATGCCATTGCCTATCCCATACATCACCTAGAAGGGCTTCCCTAGAAGATCATTGATTAAAACACTGCCAGTGCCAATGTCTAATTCCAAATGTGTGGATACCATTAAAGAGGAGGCATTTTGTTCTACCATGGTAACTGGATTATAAGAGGTAAATAAGTAACTATTGCACCAATGAGTGGTGATATATTGATTGTCTGTGATTGTGAATTTGTGAGTGATAACTGATGTATGTGGTGGCCGACAGTGAGGGAGCCAGTTCAACAAAACTGTAAACTTGTTTTTGATGATTTTCTATGTTTGGGGGCTGATGGGTGATCATTTTTTCCTGAAAGTGAATGGCCTTTCAAAGGTAGTGAAATTTGCTTGCAGGGTCTACTCATTTTTTCTGGGTCCATGTAACAAACCAGCCACTTTACTTACAAAACACACATCTAGACAAAATAATTCCAGTTCTATTTCTCTATGTGTTCTTCAACAGCAGTGCACTTCACAAGTCTATCATGCTCGGTTTGGGAATGAGACGGAGTTACTCTGAATCTGGAGGAGGAAGATGAAAGGACTCAGGGCTGGACTTCTCCAACAGCTATAAAGGAGAAAGTTTTCAACTTCAAAGATGGCGAAGACTCTAAGGCCTAGTACTCACTCAGCTCTGTGAACTGGAGAGAGGTGTGTTGATTTTGAAATGCTGCTGAGTATGTGGTTACTGCATTGCTAGCTCAAATGTGAAACTCCTCTTATGATCTTGGTCTGCCTGTGAGTCTTCTTGGTACACTCCTGAGTCGTCCTGACTCCTCATGAAGCTCACCTTGCTTCCTTTTGTCCTTTTCCTTTACTCTATAATACTACTGTTTTTTTAATAAACCAGCCTTCTCCTAGTCCTCTCCTGCACAAACAAAACTTGCAAAGCTCAAAAGCTCAAGGCTCCAGACAGGTTCACACAGGCAGCAGAGTGACAGATATTCCAAGAAGAATGGAGATGCATCACCCATTTTGACAATACAGTATGATTTTCCTTTGAACAATCATAATTTGTAGAACTGGGTGGGTTACATCCAATCTTCCATATTTAACAAACTAGAAGGCAAACAATTAGGGTATACTATCTGGGATCTCTCTGGGGCAGAAGGACTGTTTCCAATGAATTTACTGAACTTTGCCTTGCTTTCTTACTAATCCCTTTGTTTTCTTCCACAACAGATTGATGGTGGTGTGCTACCCAGCAGCCCAACCAATACTGTTGTGGTTTCTATTGTGTAGTGTTTGTCTTTGTCTCGCCTTTCACTAAATACCCTTTCCCATCCATTTAGTGAGCCCCTATCCCTTTTCTCCTAGGCTGTGTGATTTATTGAGGTGTGACCTAATTTTACACCATAAATGAATCACACACTTGCTGGGGCGAATGTGGTGAAAGCAAGTAAGTAACACCAACTCACGGTATGACCTTCTACCTTCTAGTACCTGGGCAATATTCCACACCAGCCCCATCAACATCTTTGTTCATGCCTTGTGTGTGTGTGTGTGTGTGTGTGTGTGTGTGTTCCGTAAATTCTTAACCTGATCCAAAAGTCTGAGCACACTTTTGCCTCCATTATCTAATTTCCTAAGTTTAGTTTTATTATACTATAGCTCCCCACCACTGCTCAGAAGAAATTGATATTCCTATATTTTGTTATCATACCAGGTCTTTGAGTGTGTCAATACTGTAATTGTGGTAGTCTGGTCTCAGTCTTCCTACAGTTATGATATATGATAATGACCCACTAACTCTCTATTTTCTTTCAATTGTGTTGACAGTGATGGATAACCTGTTGATCAATCCTGTTGTTGGCGTTTGCATAGGTGGGAGTGGCACTTTCTATCAAGTTCTATCTTCCCTGTTAGCGTGCTAGTCTGCTGCTACTACTACTACTACCTATCTACCACCCCCTTAAGATGCCATCTTGGGAAAGACCTGCAGTAAGAAGAAGACTCTCTCACTTCATCTATTCAGGTAGGAGAAGTACTATGGATTGAAGTGAACTTTTTTAGTTTGGATTTTACTCCTACTGAAGAAGATGTTGTCTGTGTGTACTGGGGTTTTGTAGGCAAAATAGGCAAGGGAAATCATCCCCTAGTGGTCAATAATAGTTGCAGAGGTCAAGTGAGCAAGGGTCTAAGTAAATGCCATATACTTTGTGGGCAGATTAAAAATAACAGGCTACACTAAAAGACAGCAGTGCAAACTAAAAGTCTAAACCACCAAAATAAAGATTTGAGACAGAAATGAAGTAAAAAAATAATATCCCCTTTATTTTTTACAAATATAAAACCCTCCCTCTCCAACCACAACAGTCCCACCTCTCTCCCTGAACAAATATAACCCGTCCTCTAAAACTCCAAAGAAAAGTCCACATTTGAAGTCCATCCCAAATCCCTCCCCACCCTCTCCATCCACAACAAGTCCCTCCCACCAAAACAAAAAAATATTTAAAAAGAGCATAGTCTATATGGGTTTGGAGATGGTCGATGCTCTGCTCTATCCTGGTGAACCGGCTCACCAAACAGTCCCCCCGCTCCAAGATGTGTCTTTGAAATGACCTGGTGGAGCGGGAGGGTGCAGCAGCAGGTGTAGTCAGGGACCCTGATTGCTGGCAGCGGAGCTGGCGATATAGTGGCCGGGAGGCTGGGGGCTGGCATGCTCTTCTGCTGGGTTATAGGCAGCCGTTTCGGCCTCTTCCTCCTCCAGAATCACCAGGTGCTGGTACTCGGCCCGAATGTTCCCCATCCTCTGCTGGCGCAGACAGGCAACTATCTCTTGCCTAGTTGGTGGTGGTCATTGGGCAGGAGTAGCTATATCAAAAAAATAAGAATAACAAAAGATACATCGTAAAAAATGGTATGAACAAACACTTGTTAAAATGATAGATAGTGGGTAATACAGTAGCACTACATGGAACGATGACCATTCAATGGACTTAATGTCGATGTCTTCCAATAAAAGAACCTACCGCAACTGAACTTTACTTAAGGACTTGTTTATCTATGAACTCTTTTGAGTGCTGCAGTGTCTTGGACAAATTTTGTGTAGTGTTTCATTTGAACACCATATTACGCTCTGGGGTAGTAAAGCACATTCCACCGCATTGCACCACAGCTCTTTGCTACATACGTAATATAATGGTCCATACTTATACCACATTTGGGAAGTGCACCCTGTTAAACCACCACTACCCATCTTTCTCCGTGTAACAATGTTTGTATGTAAGCCTTTGTCAACTCAAACACACAGTGGATGCACAGTGTACACACAAAATGACTGACAGCCAGGCACATGGTCAAACAACAAGGAGAAAGGATGAAGCATAAAGAACAAAGAACACATGCAAGCCTATGGCAAGGGACACTGCCTGCATGGACAAAATGGCTGCCAGACACATGGTCAAACAACAACAAGGAGCAGGGAGGCATGGCAAAAAAGAACACATGTAAGCCTATGGCAAAGGGACACTGACTGCATGCACAAAATGGCTGTCAGCCACATGATCAAACAATAACAACAAGGAGCAAGGAGGCACTGCAAAGAAAGAACACACGCAAGCCTATGGCAAAGGACACTGGCTGGATGGAGAAAATGGGAGCCAGCCAGCCACATGGTCAAACTACAACCTCCTATGCCTTCAAATATTATAACCCCACAATATATAAACATTTTGCAAAAAATTAAATGCAAACAATAGCCAGCATTTCAATTTAAATTAATCCAATGCCATCCTGTCCCAAAAGATGTTTTAAAAGCATATACCATAGAAACATTTCTTTCCTTCACTGATGACTACTAGTACTGGCCTGGGACGACTGGCTTAATGGCCCTTTGGAAATCTAGGCCACATACTAAAATAATATTGCAAATGGAAACATGTAGAAAAGGTACTGAGCTGTGCAACAATTTTCCTTTACAAAAGGTGAAAAGTCAATGAAATGCAAAATAAATAATAACTGTGCCCATCTTTAAACTCTAGGCCACCCACCACCACTATATATTTTTTAATCAAATTGAAGTACAAAGAAATACTGATGCATGCCCAAGCAAACAAACACCAATGCCCTTATTAAGTGTAGGTTTAGAACTTACTTGTGTGATGATTTCATAAAAACAAAGTCCTAAATCCTAAAGTATATACAGGAGACAAAGAGAGTGATCCTTCCAATTTGAAATCCAAGTGAAAAATAACCAGTGGATGGACAAAGCACTGGGAGGAGCCTGCTGGACAGGAACAGGAAGGTGGAGTCTCTGACACACTTCGTTCCTGTTTGGAAAAAAAGGCTTCTCAGTCTGAAAAACAAATTGCAGGGTCCACTGGAGAAGAAAATCCAGTCAAAAAAGCTCTTTTTGACTAGAATTAGTGGCTCCGGAGTAGAAAATCTACTTCAAAAGTGAGTTTGCGCTCACAAGCAGCCCGTTTTAGCCACTGGCACGGGTGAAAGCAACAGGAGAGAACGCAAAGGATTGTTGCACTCGTGTGAGAGCGCCAAAACCCAGTCTTGTGGGTGTGAACTAACTCCGCTCCTCAACGGGTCGCAGAATTTGGGAACTCCGCGCTACTTTGTGGAGTGCCCAAATTCCGCAAACTCCGCCACGGAGCAGAGTTCTACAGCCAGGCCCAGTTGGAATACATGTTGCAGGAAATACTCTGGCTGACGAAGCAGCCAAATCTGCAGTAGCTACGGCTTCCTTTGCTACTATTGCTCTTTCTCTTACGAGACTGGATGATGAAACACTGACTGCTGTGAAGGCTTCGGCTGACGGCATGCCCTAACCTCAAGCATATCCTGCCAAATATTTTCTACCACTTAAGTGCCCAAAACTTTGTATTTGCAGGGATGGGTAATCGTGTGATTCCCAACCAAGCCAGAGATTAGATCTCATCAGAGTAACTCATGCGGGGTTGCTTCTGCCCATGCCCGTTTGGTGGCTACCATTCACTTTTTAAAAAACTGTATTGGTGGCTCAGGTCTAAACAAACAGACCAAACAGTATGTCCTTTGTTGTGACATTTGTCAACAAATCAACAGGTTTGTCATCAAACGCCCACCACAGACACCTCTCTTAGTTTCAGACAAACCTCTACATTGTGTGTACCTGGACCACTGGAGTCCCTTACAATCTGAGGGTGCATACAAATACATCTAAGTCACTGCTAAACTCATTAGAAATAGGATCTCTAGTTGGCAGTGGTTTGTATCCTGTCCAATTAGGGACGGTCACTCTAGTCAGGGTAAGGGAGTCACACAGCTAAGATAACCACCTCTGAACCCCTTGGTAGCTTGGCTCAAGCAGTAAGGCTTATTTCAGAGGCCATGTGTAAAGTATTTGTACATGCACACAAAGTAACACAGTGAAAACACTACAAAAGGAGTTCACAGCAGTTTAGTAAACTAGCCAATATTTATTTGAATAAAACAAGACCAAAATGACAAATATCCAACATACATAAGTCGAGACATCACTTTTAAAAGATTAAGCAAGTTTTTAGTCCAAAGAAATCAATGGATGCAAAGTACCATAGGTGCGTCAGATATCAAAGATGAGAACAGGCGAAGGGGAGGTGAGGTGCCGGAAAAGAAAGCAACACATTGGTTCCTTACTGCCAGGGGGGATGAAGTGTGGGTTGCTTATGGTCGCAAGGAGGTGACTCGTCCCTACTTTCAGGGGAGGTGATGCGTCAGTTCACGGACACACCGCTTTGGTTCCTTACTGCGGTGGCAATGGAAATATTGGTTCCCAGAGACGTGTTGAAAATCCAGATGCGCAGTCTTGTTCTACAGCGGTGACGCATGTGTTGCGTCAATTCTGCAGTGACGGTGCAGGTGCTGCATTGTTTCTGCAGCAGTGGTGCAGGCGCTGCCTCTGATCTTTTCAACGATGTGTCGATTTACAGCAGCGCTGGGAGTCAAAGCATGGATTTTCTCCTTAAGATCACCAGAACTCACTTCCAAGGGCCCAGGGATTGGATTTGGCACCACTTGACAAGTCGGGACTCTCAGCAAGAGAGCCCAGGTGCTGGCAGATGAAGTCTTTGATGGCCCTGAGACTTCCTAATAGGAGGCAAGCTCAGATCAAGCCCTTGGAGAATCTTGGAAAGCAGGATGTAGAAAGGAAAGTCCGGTCCTTTCACTCCCAGGACAGAAGCAGCAAGCAGGCCAGCACAACAAAGTAACAGGCGGAGTGGCAGTCCCTCCTACAGCATCCAGCTCTTCTTCCTGGCAGAATGTCCACAGTCCAGAAGTGTTCTAACTATGTGGTGTCAGAGGTCCAGTACTTATGCCCCTTTAGCTCAGAAAGACCCATCAGTCTGGTGTTGGGCCATCATGATATGCAGGGAACACGTCAGCTCCCTTTGTGTGACTGTCTAAAGTGAATGCACAAACATCCCAACTGTCATCCTGACACAGACATGTATACAGCAGACTGACAGAGCCACAGAATGGGCACACTTTCTAAAAGTGCCATTTTCAAACTTACAGTTCAAAAAACAAATTTACCAAAAGATGCATTTTTAAATTGTTAGTTCAGAGACCCAAAACTCCACATCTCTATCTGCTCCCAATGAGAAATCACACTTAAAAGATATTTCAAGGCAATCCCCATGTTACCCTATGGGAGAAATAGACCCTGCACAGTGAAAACCGAAATTAGCAGTGTTTCACTATCAGGACATGTAAAACACACTAATACATGTCCTACCTTTTAAGTACCCTGTACCTTGCCCATGGGGCTACCTTGGGCCTACCTCAGGGATAGCTTACAGGTAATAAAAGGGAAGGTTTCTTGCCAGGTCGACATGGCAGTTTAAAACTGCACACAAAGGCACAGCAATGGCAAATCTAAGGCATGTTTGCAGGGTTACTCATGTGGGTAGCACAATCAGTGCTGCAGACCTGCTAGTAACATTTGATTTACAGGCCCGGGAATGTGGTGCACTATAATAGGGACTTACTAGTAAATCAAATATGCCAATTGTGGATAAACCAACCGCCAATACATTTTAGACAGAGAGCATATCCACTTTAGCACGGTTAGCAGTGGTAAAGTGCCCAGAGTCCTAAAGCCAACAAAAACAGGTCAGAAAAAATAGGAGGAAGAAGACAAAAAGTTTGGGGATAACCGTGCAAAAAGAGCCAAGTCGAAACAACTCATGTTGGCATGATCACAACGATCGACTGACACTCGAACTGTTATTAAAGATTTGCGAGTCTTTATCAGGAAATATGTGTTACAGCATTCCACTCAGACCAAGGCCCTGTTTTCGCCTACAGGGTATTTAGGGACACCATGGCAACACTGGGTGTTCAACTGCATTTCTCGTCTTCAGATCATCCCAAGGGAAACGTGATTATGGAGTGGAAAAACTGAGACATGAAGCAATCCTTAAGAACAAGAAATCTAGTTATAGGTCGTAGTGGCTGCATCACCAAAGAACACTAAATAATCTGCACAGAAGATCTTTTGTGGGGATGTACCCCATACAAAGTCCAGTTTGCAACATCTATTTATGTCCCAGATCTCGATGGCTCTGGTGCGGTGGCAGCACAAACACCTTTTGACATAAATGAACATGTCATTGTCTTGCAGGAATTACAACAGTTCAGTGATGAAAATTCATCTGCACATGCATCCACCTTGGGAAATGAGACATGGTACCAGAAATGTTATTTTACAACTGCTGCCTGGTTCTAAAGAAAAGTGTTTCAGTCCAATTTACAATGTCAGGTTACACCATGTGGCCAGTCGTGCACAGCAGACCAAGAGGACTCCTGGGTAGTACCCGTACCCCTCTCACTGCCAATCAGGATGTACCTCTACAAAAATTAAACAATGATAAAGAAACTGCTCCACGCTTAGGGAGGGTTAAAAATGATCTTTCATTAGTTCCTTTCATCACATCATCAAAAAGGAATGTCCAAAATTCAGATTTATACTATTCAAATTCATGGATGGAATCGTTTACTACGAATCACCAATGGATACATCTGCCAGATCTCTTTCCACTGCACCCTCTCCAGTTTTCGCAAGCACTGCTTCTGGTTATTTTGCTAACATCAAGGATTAGTTTTTAAACTCTTCAGCATCATCTGCAACAACTCTATCAAAAACATGCAAGCTCTACATGTGGTTTAAATATAACTATTTGATTCATCCATGGCATTCCCTGTGGATACTTTTGACTCTACTTGCCTTTCTGCTTTGGTGTTATGATCGTCTTTTTCTTGCTGATACATGGTCATTACCTTCCTGTACGCTCTGCTGTTGAACTGATGGATGAAGTTATGAAACCTTACCTAGCCTCACATAAGGTCCGAAGAGACCTGTCCCTTGTGAACATTTCAGCTGTTCCAATACCCGATAGGATTGTTTGGGATACAGTAGTGTTCAATATCTTTGGCCCTCCAGAAATTATTACAATTCCATATGTATTTAAACTTTCTATAAATAATATTATAACACCAGTGGTTGTTTCTGATGACTGGGATGTAAAATCAATTGATTCTATGCTTTTTGAGCTTGAGGATCATACTGTGTTTGAAAGTGAAGATGTTTATGAGACAACTCCGAATTATGGGGAAATGTTTTGCTACCAGCATTACGGACATTGTATCTTGCAATGAGCCAGTACCCAGAGAACTGTTTATTATTACATGCAATGGGAACACTGCCCAACTAGCCAGTAGGAAGTTCGAAAACATATGCAGAAAAGCTTTCATATTTTGCTGAGTCTTATTATTTTTAACTGCCCCCTTCAAAAGTACAAAACATTTTGTTAACTGACACAACCTTGATTTATTCTGATTCCTTTGTTTCCTAGTTGGTTATAGAAGGCTATGAATTTTGGCTGAATCAAATTGACTGGGCTTGGGCGGAGTAAACGGAGTGACCCACGGTGTCCTCCTGAATGCACCCATCTCAGAAGCGCTAAGCAGGTTCGGGCCTGGTCAGCCAGTCCCGACCCTGCTTAGCGCTTCTGAAATCATGCGCATTCAGGAGAGTTGTAGGCAGTGAAAGCTGCCATTTCAGGCCTCTTGTGCAAAGGCCTGTACCGGTGCAGTGCACACAGGGCAGGATGATGCACAAGAGGCCTCAAACTGCAGCTTTCTTTTGCTGCTGCCTACGGCCCTGGCCTAAATTCACTGGTAAGGCCTGTTCTGAACCGGCCTGCCCCGCGTGCAGTGCACGCGGGACAGGCTGGTGCACAAGAGGCCTGAAATGGCAGCTTTCACTGCCCATGCCCCTGGCCTGAATTCAGGCCAGGGCAGTAGGCAGTGAAGGCTGCCATTTCAAGCCCTGTTTGTGCAACTACAACAAAGAAAGAGATGAGGACTTACCTGGGTCTTGGTTCTTCCCAGGGGTCCCCCTCTCCTCGTCGTCCGACTGTGATGAGTCTTCTCTTCTTCAGCAGCTGCTCCTGTGCGCACTGCAGCTCAATTATGGGCTGCATAGCACAAATGCATACTGTCTGTGCTTGCGCTTTGCGGCCCATACTGGGCTGCAGCGCACACAGGGTGAGCTTCACTCTGCTAGCAGGGCTAGCGGAGTTTTTTGGATAGCTCCGCACTCCAAGTGAGTACGGGGTTCCAAAAACTCCGTAAGCACCACCAGCAGAGCGGAGCTCTCTGCACTGGCCTCAAATTGATATAAAGAGTGTGTGGGGAACTAGAGATTGGGAAATTCAGGGTAAATAAGCTTTATTTAGAGCATATCTTATATTGCTACAAATGTAATTTCTCAATGAAACTCTACAGCAAATAAGTTGCCTAGGTTTGGCGAAAATTTAAGAATTAAATGCGCCCAGTATTCCCTCACCAGCTAAAGTTGATAAATGCAAAAAGTTTTAAATGTCACTAAAAAAAAACTCCATGGGTGTGTTCCGCTTTAATTCAACACTTTCAGGACCCAATGGGTGGTTATTGTGGCAAGTGGACACAAATGGTTGTCATGCTTGTCTTGTGAACTCCACAGGGTGTTTCAAAGCATGCCGACCTGACCCTCGTTACATCACCACAGAGCACTCTGGTATTGCCACAACATAAAGGCCCTCATTTTGACCCTGGCGGTCTTTTGACCGCAAGGGCAAATGTGGCGGTCTAACGTCTCCACACATACCGCCATGGTGGTCGGGACCGCTGGGCCGGAGGTGATCATCTCCGACCTGGCAGTCTACAGAAGACTGCCGGCGCTATTAGGAGCCGGCTTCCCGCCATGATTTCCGCAGCAGTTGCACCGCCACTAAAACCATGGCAGAAAGGCTACCGGTAACAGGGAATTCCTTCCCTGTCACCGGTAGACTACTCCCCCCCAGCAAGCACTAACTCCCCCTGCCTCCAGACACAGAGCCCCCACCACCCTCCAGAGACAACGCCCCCTCCAGCGACAGCGACCACCTCCAGAGACAACACCCCCACCCCTCTCCGGAGACAGCACCCCCCCTACCCCCATCCACCCTCCAGAGACAACACCCCCCTCCCCGCATACACGCACACACACATCCACACGTACCATGCATACACCCATTCACCCTCACTTACATACACTCATTCACTCACATGCATCCATACATGCATTCACTTCAACATTCATACACGCATTCAAGCACGCATACTGACACCCATTCAAGCACGCATACTGACACCCATTCAAGCATGCAAACACACATTTACCACAACACTCGCATACACACTTACATGCAGACACGCACTCACTTCAACATTCAGACATGCATACAACCACAAATACACACATTAATGCACATGCAGACACCACAAACTCATACATGCACACACAACACCTCCCACCCCCCTCCCCTGTCGGACGATCACCTTACCTGGCCCGGGGAGAAGGTCATCCGGCAGGGAACGGGATCGGGGGGGTTTCCACTGCAGGTAGCGCCCCGCCAGCAGGACACCACCAGGACCTATTACTGCCCATAATAGGGCTGGTGGAGCCCTACTGGTGTGGGGGTTGGTGGTGGAACCGCCCCCGCGCCTCCGTCCACCAGCACAACAACTGCTGGATTTCCGCACAAAGTGTGCCGAAATTCCAGCAGTACCCGTGATATGGTGGGCGGAAGACCGCCAGCACGGCAGTCTTCTGGCGCCGTGGGTATGGCGGTCTACTGTGAAGAGTACACAGAAAAGTCATAAAGAGGGCCATAGTATGGGCACAGTATGTCAATAATGATTAAAAACGTCCACATTAACAGCTGTTAAAGAACCCCTTACTCTCCTGTCAGAAGATGTAGCCTTACAAGATTTCTTGTTAGGTCCCAGAAAACCATGCACAAAACGATTCTTATATGCAATATATAATGAAAATTGGAAGGCTTTCCAAAAAGAAGTTTGCTGCCTGGTTAAGGCAAATAGATCAGAAAAATCTGCAGAAAGCTGTAGCAGTTGTCAATAATGGTATGATTATACGTTGTGCAACTCCATTTACACACTAAACAACCTTTTGTCCTCTGCTATTGATATCATTCAGAATGATGTGTTATTTTTACAAAATGGACAGAGTCAGCTTAGGTCTATCATGCAGTTGGGTTGGATGCTACAAGTTCTTAAAAGTGGCTGTGTGCCCTGGCAGCATGTTCACTCGAAGGAGTTATTCCCCACATTTAATTAGACATGGAAACGGATAATGGTTAAAAAAGAAGCAACGTAAGTTGCTTAACATCGAAAAAGATACAAAAGTTGCCTTTAACTGTGGCAGAAATTCCATCTGCAGTGTGGTAAATACATGGAGTTTTTAACCTACCCATTTCAACATTCCAGTTTACTTCATGTTTGAAACATTTTCCAGTAGGCAGGTTTGAGTAGTTGGGAGAAAGTTACAGCCAAGAGCTGTGAGAGCTACCCTTTTCATACAAATGTTTGAATGGTGTGAAGGAGGAATTTCTTGGGTAGCAGCGAATGCATCACTCCGGTGAGACATTCGATGATGTTTAAATAGCTGTCCTTGGATGGAGCTTGAATGCTTCAGTTGTGAACTTGGCTTGTTATCTGAAGGGTATTCCCGTCCCTTTGATCCCCCCAGTGTTCCAGATGCTCTTAAATGGGAGTTACATGATACTGAGTGATGAAGGCTACTGTGGTATGAGAGCTGGCTTCGCCTACATAGTTTCGGTCTCCAAGATTGTGAGAGATAAAAATAGCAGACATATTGCTACTTTTAATGAAAATTTTGACAAACTTAGCAGACTGAAAGCTCTTTTGTTTCAAAAACACTTGGTGCTAACATCCGCCCAAAAGACCTATGATCTTCATGTAGCAAAGTCAGCCGCAGAGATACAGTCCCTATTAAATACCACTTTCCAAATATTTCGGTGAATTGATTTGTCGCATCTTCAATGCGTCCAACACCACTGGGATTGTGCACTTTTTTAAGGCTGTTGGTTCCGGTTTTGTTAGCACCTTTCAAACAGTGTTTGATGTTATTCCTTAATCCATTTACTCACAATTTTCTAATTTTTGGGGGGGATTTCCTATCACTTTGGCTTAATAGGCTGTATTCTGCTGTTACTGTTTTTCATTCACAATGGCTGCCTCATCACAACAATGAGGAATAATGGAGCTTCCACCATCCCAACTGTGTCTTGAATGCATGATGCTTTGGTGCACCACTCCTGGAAGGCCTGGACCTCAACTGGTCCCTGTCATTCAGGCCGGTACTGAACTGTGTGCAGCCCATCTTTCAATGCTTGTGATGCCCATTCGAACATGCGCCGGAAGTGTGTCTTGCTCTGCACCGCATACCTCCTTTGGATGCAAGTCTGATGGTGTTCTCGCGGAGGGTTCTTTGCCGGATTTACCCAATGAGATTGCAGTTGCTGCGGGATGCTACCTATGAACTACTCTTTGTGGACCTAGTGGCTTCTGGTGCTCTAACATCTGGCACTGCATGGGATGCTGCTCCCTCGGACAGATTTATGGTTGAGCACCGGAACATGTGTGCTCCCTTTCAAATTCTTACTGACAAGCTGGTTAACTTATTGCCTGCCAAAATGGGATCTTTCCTGGATTCCATCACTATTGAGGATATTGGTGATTTTCTGCAGGATCACGACTATTGTTTATTTTGACATTCAGCCTTAATTTGAGTTCCTTTTCGTTTAAATTCTCAGTTGACGATTTTTAATCTGGCATGTCTTCAGCTTGTCAACATGGACATTTTGGCCCTCATTATGACCTAGGCGGTCTGGGCCGCCATGCCGGCGGTGGCGGGAAATCCGCCATCCGGCATGGCGGCCCAGACCTCCACATAATGAAGCCAGGGACAGGCAGCCTGACGGTGGACGGCATCATTATCCGACAGGGCAGCGCTGCTGCCCCTCGGATGATGATCCCATTTCCCCCAGCCTTTTCCTGGCGGGTTTCCCTGCCAGGGAAAGGCTGGCGGAAGGTGTGCCCCAAGGCCCCCCTGAGGGCCCCTGCACTGCCCATGCACTCGGCATGGGCAGTGCAGGGGCCCCTGTGCAGTGCCCCATCGCGCAGGTCTGCGTGACGGGTGCAGCTGCACCTGCCGCACAGAGGCAATGTCCCAGCCAGGCATTCTGCTTGGCTGGCGGGCGGAAACCATGTTTCCGCCTGCCGGCCCAGCGGAATGTTTACTATACCGCCGGTGGGTTCCAGGGGGGCTGGTGGCCGATAGAAAGACCGCCAGCATGAACACGGCGGTGGAAACCGCTGTGTTCATAATGAGGGCCTTTATCTCTTTTTAGTACATTTTAGCCTGTTTTTAAATGGTAGTTTAGGAGTAGTGATTTTAATATAGGTTTTTAGGCTAGTCCCAGCTCTCTTGTACTGACAATGGGGAGGGTGTTGTGGGTCCATTTTAGCACAATGCTGGGCACACTTATTTTAGCTTCTGGCTGCAGCCTGTGCCCTTTTACCTAGTTTATTTTCATTTATTTATTTTATTATTTGAGCATGGCTTCATTTTACGGGTGATGTTGTTTTATTTTTATCAGTTGCCTTTCCATGCAGGGATTGTTATTAGTTCCTTCTGCACATCATTCTCATATTGTGCTCTCCTCAAAGCTGTACATGATAATCTACCAAGTATTGCCTGTCCAGGTGTATGTAGTGCACCTTATACAAAAAAAGACGCATTATCATGTCAGGCCAGTTCTTTAAAAAAAACATGTTTTATTATAAAAACACCACACAGGCAAAATAGGTTTAGAGGGAACATTCCAGCCAGCCATCTTATGCTGTATCATGTGGTGCAGCTCTGCTGAACTTGCCCGTGTCACTCCAGCCACTTGGGAGGACTGCCAGTAGAAATAAAGCAAACACCCTGTATTGTGTTTCATTTTTCTAATAATCACAGCTCATGCTTTATTACATAGACAATAAAATATATTGAATGGAGGTGGTAGTTTCTTCTAAGTGATGATGGGCCATGTGGTTAGCACACTTACTTTGGATAGGATCAGGAGGCATTTGGCGAGGTCTGCGGGTCAGGTTGCGGGGATAAAGTTGCTGTAAATGATGATGATTTTGCTGCTGAAGAGTTGAAAGAGATTGTTGCAGAGATCCTCCAAGGGAGCAATCAATTTGGAAGTGACAACTGGTGAGGTGAAATTCTTCACAATGACAAAAATATTTTGCTTCCGTTGGTGCTGGCATCAGTGCTGTCCACCAGAGTGGCTAGTATGGTGGTCGGTTCATTTAGAAGAGATTGTATTCTTTTTTTTAATGGTATTCAGGTGTGCAAGAGGGATATTGTCTCTGTAGACACTAGTGCAATGAGCAATGTATTCATCTAAAAATATTGTTTAGAAGAGTGATTGGTCACTATTTATTCTTAATGGAGATGCACCTGCTAAATACCTAATCTAAAATTAATTTTAAGTCAAAGGCTTCATATTGATTATTTAGCCACTGATCAGGTATGTTTGTGAAAGATTTTCACACATATTCTTGAAATGAGCATAATAGTGTACACCATTACAACAATGTTTACAATCATTCTGCCACTTGAGCTGTATATAAGTGAGTCACCCATAGATCATGCTGTTTTCAACAACGTATAATGGGGGTCATTTCAACCCTGGCGGTACAGCCTTTCCTGGCAGTTTGGAGATACGGGGAGTCGCGGGGCCCCCTGACAGGGCCCCATGCAGCTTTTCACTGTCTGCTCTGGAACTGCACCTGTCGCAAGGCTGCAACACCGCCGGCTGCATTTGGAGCCAGCTCCCATGTTGCGGCCCACATCCCCGCTGGGCTGGCGGGCGGAAACTCTGTTTCTGCCCGCCGGCCCAGCGGGGATGTCATAATGGGCACCGCAGGGCAGTTACAAACCGCCGCCCACCAATGTTGTAATGAGGGCCAATGTCTCTCGATGCAATCCTCTAATGTAAGTATGTGCACAGAACTCAACAGTGAATAATGTACTGTAAACATAAGCTTTAGTCTTTCTGACATATTTTGGCAACAGGACCTTGATTTAAGATGCAGCCTATTTATAACGTAAGCCTACAAATCACGCCTTGTTTAAATGAAGTACTGTTTTGCACTTAATAATTTGCTAGTTGTTTAACTGTACACCATATACATTTTACCATACTGAATCAGATTTGCCTTCAGGACTACATTATTTATTTATATTTAATAAATACACATACATACATATTATCAGCTTATTCATCTTTTCTCAAATGATTGAGCAATCAATTTATAGAGTAATTTGAGGAGCAGTAGCTTGGTTGATTTCATCAGTGATGTCATCAATGATGACATTTGAGTTGTTATTAATGATGTCATTTAACATGTCATGCATGATGTAACATATGTTGTCATAAGCAGTGGGTTGTGGTGTTCAAGTTATAGTTAGTTCACTGAGCAAAAGCTGGCGAATTACAGTGTGTTTTTTGAGCATATGATTTTAACTCACTTCAACACCTAACTATAATGTTACTTTACCTTATGACCTCTGATTATTTTTTATATACACAGACATTCAAAAACACACACACACACAAAATATGTTATTATTATAAAACCAGGCTTCTTCGAAAAATTTGTTTACATCTTGATTAAATCATGAGGAAAGAGTGCAACAGACCTTGGCTTATGCTATTGTGATTTTGTATAAACTAGAGTGAGCTAGTACTACAGAATCGTTCTTTACCAAATTGTGTAGCCTGTTTAACAGGACTTCTTTCATGCCGTTCTTGTAAGGAGATTATAGACTTGGAAAAATGAAAACAGTGAATTAGATGAAAAGGGCTTGTCGCACGTTGTATTGGTGCCTTGCCAATTAACTTTTCAACAGCACATCTTTGATATGTTTATAGCCAAGTTTGTTTTCAAGTATGTATTTTTGTATTTAAATGATTTGTAGAGTGGTAACCTACAGCAAAGCAACAAAGCACTGCACAGTAGGTATATACTCTCTATACTATTCAAGATCATTTATATATGGCAGAACATTCAAGTGGTAGTTGGTTATTGTCGTATTGTGAGGTATTCCACTCTAAACAGATGAGTCTTGAATTCCTTCTTGAATTGCAAGAGCTTGGGCACTTTCATGTTATTGGGGATGCTGTGATGATCTTGGCTACATAGAAGGAGAATGCCTACCTTATTATTTTCTCTTTCTTGCATTTCTTAGATTTTAGTCTGGCCACGATCTGGCTTCTACTGTTGTGCTTTGCACCTAAGTTGGTTAAATTCCCAACCCAGTATGCAAGGGTACTGCATTTAGTAGCATTCTACTTGATGAAGCAGCCCTCCAGGATGGTGGCCTTCCTGACTTTACTCTGGCACCCCTGAAGAACATTGTACACACACTGCAGTACATCTCACCATGGCTTGAACAAATATGATCATAAAGTGCTCATCCTGATAGAACACCATTGGCTAGCCTGCACTGTCAACTGTATCATTTACAAAGCCATTATGACCCGCTCTTCCTACTTCCTCACATATTGCTGACAAACTCACAATCTCCGGTGGTTCACAGCACACCAGCAGCCAGGACACCATCAGATTACAGACTGTGTGTATAAAAAGAAAAAAACACAAGGTAGCAGGCCCTTTCTATCCATGCACTCATGTACTGGAACAGCATCCTATATCCATCAGGGCCACCCTAATGCTGCAACAGTTTAGGAAAGAGTTGAAGGCACACTCTTTAAAGAACACTACATCACAATGCCTTAGCAGTCCACAAACCAGCTATCTCGCTTATCACTTGTTGACATAATGCTTATCTTTGTCCATGTCTCCTCTGCTTGAATTCTGTCCAGGGAGGACCTGGCTTGCTAGTTGGGGCTGGACTGATCCCATTGGGAGCAGGGTCAAGACTGATTTGCCTATAGCTGGGTCCGAACTGGGTGACGTGGCAAGCAAAATAACGATGGATTAAACCCAGATCTGTGACTGGGGGCGAGTATTTGAAAAGTTTCAACACTCAGTCCATCATTTTATTTTGTGAAATTGTCCAGTAGAGGGCCATCACTGTTCCTGACTGCTTTGAAGTGTGATTTGCCCTTGTTTGTTTCTTTGGTTCCACTGCTGAGGGATCAGCATACAGAGATGGGCATAATGAGAAAGGTGAGGTTGACAGGTACATTGGCCCTCTCCACCTTTCATGTTGGCATACGGAGGGCTTGTTTACTGAGACTTCCAGCACTATGGTGCTGAAGGTTTGGTTTTTAAGGCTCATGTTTTCATGTGTGAGTTGAAGTCATTGTGATTTTTCAGACTAATGTATTATAGATCGAAGAGTATGCTGATATCTAGTGAAAGCTGATGGGTGTTGGGTAGCTTGATAATTGGAGTGAGAGTGGTGTGTTAAAGGCTTGCATTGGTTATATGAGGTACTTATGAGGTATGGGGTATTGCCTTATGGTGGCCTGGGTTCGCCGATGTGCTGCTTACTGTGCCGGGAGTGTAAGTGTTTGTAGAAGGACTTTTTCATTTTCTTGCCGCTTGAATCTTTGTGGAGGTTGATGTCTTTGAGGAACATGTGATAGGAGTTGAATGGAGGCAGAGGTGATGAGGTCTGAGAGTTCTTTGGTAAAGACCTTGTTAGTGTTTGGTGGATTTGTAGATCAGGATGAATACTGCGCTCTGGATTTAGATTGTGTTGTGTGATAAAGTCTGTGATGTCACTGGACCAGTGAACTGCAACATTAGCATTGATGAGCACAGGAAGCCGATTATGTTGTGCTGGTTACGTACGTATGCTAGTGAGAGGGATGTGTATATGGTTCTGGAAGTTTGAAATAAGAGTGTCATCAGTGAATCCATGGTCTGGAAGTGAGTGTGGGGATAAGTGCATGTCTTGTAGGCACATGGTGAGGGTAGTTTTCTGGAGGTAGGGGGTCTGGCCATAGGTTTTTCCTGGCAGTAAGAGGCCCAGACAGGCTTCTAGGCATCTAGCCTGCCATGTGCCTGTGGCTTCCAATACCTGCTTGTTTCAGACTGATCCAGTGACACAGCAGCTGCCTGTGTTTTCCCGCCAGGGTTATCCCGGCCAGGTTTTTCCCACTTACCATTCTTCCCATCAACAGAAGCCCCACCCACCCCAGGACCTACTTAATGAAGGCCACAAAGAACACAGGCAACAAAGAAGACAGTCCTTGCTGCATGCATCAAAACCACCGCCAACAAAACCAAGGAACTTTCCAACATTGAATCCTCCAAATCGGCTGCCTGTGAAAACATTACACTAGGAGCTGTGTGACAACCTTGCCCACTTCTTCCATGACAAGATCTCAACCATAAACAGAAATTTCACACCCCAACTCGGAGCTACGGACGTCCTCAACAAATATGCCACCACCGTGTCCGACATGAACCCCACACTGACACCTGGGACATCCTCTCCACCCAGGATATTACCTCCACCATGAAATCCATCCACTTGGGAGCTCCCAATGACACCTGCTTGCACCACATCTTCAACCTTAGAAACCAAAGGGTCAGCCAGGAACTCACCACCCTGCCCAACACCTCTATTACCACTGCAACATTTCCAGATGCATGGAAACATGCTGAAGTCAGACCACTATTCAAAAAACCCTCCACCAACCCCAGGGGACCCATAAACTACCAGTCAATCTCCCTGTCCCCATTCCAAGCGAAGGTACTGGAAAAGATCAGCAACAAGCATACTTGGAGCAGAACCAGCTACTAAATGCCTCCAAATCTGACTTCTGCATCAATTACCTCACCAAACTGCCCTGATTGCAGCCACTGATGACATCAGAACCCTCCTCGACTGAGAAGAAACAGCTGGTTTGATCTTCCTTGATCTCTCTGCAGCCTTCGACATCGATTCCCACCACATGCTGATCGAAAGACTCCATCACATCGGCATTCAAGGGGAAATGCGCAGATTGATCACCTCCTTCTTTACCTCCCTTTCACTTGCCTATACCTCTGCATCTACCAAAGCAGAAGTGGAGAACACTCCTTCTCTCACATCGCAGCAAAAACCTGCAACAGCCTCCCCACATACTTCCGGAGCATTACCTCATTTCCAGAATTACGAATGGCCCTCAAGACCTGGCAGTTCGAATACGTCTCCGGGAGATGCAAGCACCTGGATACCTTATGGGGTGGTTAGCTGCACTTTATAAATCCTGATTGATTGATTGATTGAAATAAGAAGCATTCTTGATCTCAAACTCCCATTGCTGATAATTTGCCTGCATGATAAATCCTGAGAGTGGCCATTTTTAAAGCAGGAAAAGGGAGACAGTGATCTGATTGGTGGGTAGAACATGTTTTGTTGTAGGATTGGCCACTGTAGCTAGTAGGGCGGGTCTGGCTTTAGAAAATGCTGATTGGTCAAGTGTTGACTTGTTCCTCATGGGAGTTGTTGACTAATCCTATTTGCACAGTAGTGAAAGGCGGGAAAGGGGCAGACAGAGGGAGTTGAGTTGCTGGTGGAGGCTATTGTCCAAATGGCTGCAATGAATTCTAAGGTGTTTTTGTACTCAGAGTGTCTGTCATGAGAATCCTACATTTCTTCAGGCTATCTCCCCTGAGTACTTATATGCATGTGAAATTAAAACTTTCTGGAACATGCAGACCACCCCTTCATGTAACATGCAGCCCACCCCCATATTTTCATAATGACACAGACCCATCTGTCCTGTTAAAGGAAGGTAGGTCAAGGGAGCTGTCCTGTGGTGTCTTCTTGAAAGAGCTTTGGGCCAAACTCTCTGCTTCTTTCTGATTCCCTGCTCACTAAACACATAGCTCCCGAGCCTTGTTGAATTTAAATAGCTTTCCACTTACCAATTCTCTCAATTTTTCAATTTTACTCCCTCATCCTCTCTCTCGTGACTTCAAGCAGTCCTTCAACCACCCATTAAGCATGTGAGAATTGAACTTTCATCCTCAAGGGTGATTCTGTTCCTTCAGTGTAGGCCTCAGAGACCTATTACTGTAGTGTCCAGTTCGTATTATATTTAGCATTGCTCTTAATTTGCTTCAAAATAAGCCCCAGGGACACACAGTTTTGGTTTGCTGGCTTCGTCCTGCATTGGCCCTATCAATTTCTGTGTAGATACCACAGAACCACTACTGTGTGCCTTTGGTCTACTCTGAGCTAATTCTATCCAATTCCTGATTTGGCTCCTCATACTTAAGAATATTACTCTTATGTCCTGGGCACATCTGAGCAGATTCCTTACACCTAACAATGCAGTCTTTAAGTGTTTTCATGAGTATTCTAAGGAGATATACCCTTACCCTCTCTCCAGCCATTGACCTCACGGACATACTCAATAAACTATCTGAACTTAAAGCATAATTTAAAATTGCCTATCCCAGATTGAACAATTCTGCCTCAGAAACATTTCCACCCTAAGCTGGAGGAGTTGGATAGCTGAGCACCTACCTCCAAGAATGTATTCATCATAGGGAAGCCTCTATGGAACTAGAACAACAACCTGGACTAATTCCTCTATTGTAGAACACAAACTGAGCTAAATAAATTTTAACAAAGATAACAGCCTTTATCATTCAGCAAGAAACTAACTACTCCAGTGAACCTGCCTCAATTTCAGCATGACAATAATGCCTACTATCTGTACAGCTTATAATGGCAAAAAACTATTAATACAGAACCGTTACATATCCGGTAAAGAAAATACGCTATAGACTGTCGTGGAAAAGTAGTGTTCCTCTCCCTTAACCATCCGTGTATCTCTCCAACTTCCTTTGTCTCCATCTCAACTCTGCTGTTAGACCCACGCAACCCAACCACGCAACCCAACCTAACCCAGCATTGTCATTACTCCCTTCTTATCACACATCAGCCTATCCCCTACGTGCAATGCACTGACAGCAAAATTCTCCTCCACCCCACTCTTTAACAGCATCCAATTCCATATCTCTCACTAGCTCCAAAGCCTGACCTAACCCTTTCTCATTGTCCATCTGTCCTCACTACAGTTACGCGCCTCTGTCTTATATTCAGTCCGCCACTTCAAATCTGAATCTGACTGATGTCTAGACCACCAGAATCATCAACACAATCCTGCAAATTTCAAGGATCACAAAAGCACAAAACATCATCCACCACCAACTAAAACAGCAGGCCAAATACTGAAGCAACACTGACCAAAGGAATCTACAAAAGACTGTACTAATAACTCAACTAAAAACATTGCTATATGAAACTCTAACATTAAGGAGGCAATACAATCTTACCACCTATTAATCCAGAGCGACAATGTAGCACCAAATACACCTGAAATCACAGTAATTAACTGAACTCCAACTAACCTGTACCAGTATTCCCGTCTACAGCAACAACAAAAAAAACCTCCAATAACAAGGATTCAAGAAGACCTAACCACTAAACAGTCCTGCAGGGATGTAGTAGAAAGTGCACCTGAAATCACTTACCCTAACCTAAATTCCGCAAATATTGACACTCACCCTCTACTCCATCAGTTAGACCAATCATCAAGAACACAACAAACCAAAATTATTAACTGTACTTGCCCAAAACTATAAATCATGTGAGCTAATTAATTCTACATCACCAAGCAAGAAAAGAAAACATAAATGATCTTCTAACAGACCACAAACCAGATCTTCTTTTCTTTACTAAAACCTGGCTATCTGATGAGGCAGCCCCCTTTATGTGTGAAGCAATCCCTGAGGGATACTTAACTCTCATCAGAAATCGAGCAAATGTGAAAAATTATGAGGGATTTTTAGTAGTCCATTAAACACACTATCCACATCATACATTAAAGGCTTCACCATCTCACAATGCGACACAATGCTAATGCACCTCTCTTGATCCTCCACTATTGCAGACTTCTTTCTCCTCATATTGCCTTGTCAGAACAGCTCCACTAGTGGAGGTGCTCTCAAGTACACTATAGTGGGCATTTCAGTGGAGAACCACTACCTTTGCCTCTCAAAATCTGGTTCAATAAAACATCACTACACCGGACGTCATGCGCACTCAATAACATTGAAACATTTGATTTCCACCAATTGGTCAATGGACCCACTCACTTGGAGCCTATATTCAGGGTTGTTATAAACCTGGGAATTGGAAACAAGGAGGAAAGCAATGAAGTGAGAAGCAAGAGACAGAAGCCGAGGTGGACTACTACTGCTGTTTATGATTATGTGATCAGATAATAGGGGAAGGTTATGTGATTGACAGGATAGTCTTAAGTAACTCTCTTCAAAGTACTAGAAGCAGGGACTCAGAACCTTTCCAGCAGGGAGTTGTGGAGCAGGAATACAGAGTTTAGAATTTAGGTCACCAGTCACTAATAAGAGGGCCATTCTTTTGAGTGCTCTGCTGGGCAAACTGAACTATTAACTTGATGGAAAGAAATGTGTATTTCAGCCCACATTCATATATCTCAAAACCAACAATGTATTTGGCCATAGACTGTCATGTCCAGATACTTGCCATCTTTTGGAGCATCACTATTTTTTTTCAGATACTCACTCAATGGACTGCGGAGCATATTATGGTGGAGGGTGTTTATAGATTTTTCATGGGAGGTTGATGGATCTCCTCCTCGGAGTACAATAAAATGGATGCCCCACAATTCTGATATACTGCCATAACCTTGTACTCTCCCCCATAGTTAATCATGGGAGGTAACTTTAAAGTTAAATCTTGGGGGACTTTGGATGCCATACTCTACCTGACACTTGGGTGTTAGATACAATTGGAGACAGCCTGGTGAAAGCAAACGCTGGTGACTATTGAGGCACACAGAAAAAATGCAGGATGGGACAACTGTGACAGATATGGGCATTTGTCCTACGGTGATCGTTTTGGGGGAGGTCATCAAGAATTATAGTTTTGTTTCTGAGGCCAAGCTAAAGTGAGAACTAAGACTTGAAATATCCTGCAATGTCACATGGTGCCAGCAGTGACAACTTTCAGGGCATGGATGTTAATGAGAATTTGGATGCACAAACTGCAATCCTCTCGATAAATACTACACAAAAAGACTGCACATTTAGTTAAGAACCTTCTGTATGTATACATTTGTGCAGAGCCTGCATGTTGCTGGCTCAAATCCTAAAGATGGCAACTTAGCATTTCATAAACCTGTGGTCTATAAAATTATTAACATTACATTGAGTAATAGTTACAATAATGATGAGTCATTAGACAGGTAAATTTGCGTGTGGTTTCTAAATTTGGTACAAATAGATAGTGACATGAAATGTGGTGCTGAGATTACTTTTTTAGAAGCTTGACAATAATGCCAAGTACTGACCCTGAAGAGGGACAATATTATAAGTGGTGTGAGGCTTGTGAGTCAAATTTGAGACCTGCTGCTGTGGTGAGATTTAGGGGAAGGTGGCTTGGGTTCTTTACATTTCAACATTGCACCCATTAGCAATCCTGGTCTGATAGTCTCTTGTTACAAAGAGACTTCCAAGCTGTTTCATGGCAGTGGTAAATGAGTAACTTCTGGACTACACCATTCCTACTGGGTTATTAGTTGAAGGGGGGACTGCCCTCCCAAGAAATAATTACAATCCTTGTCAAGGTGGACCCACAAAGTCACTTAATCAACCTGACCTCAAACCCATTGTAGCTGTGGCACATGTCAGAAAGGCTTAACTTGGGGCAGTGTGCAAAGTATTTATGCAGTACCAACACAGTAATGAAGTCAAAATGAAAAACAAGGAAACAACTCTCATACTGCCTTAATAAAATAGAGGAAAATGTAATAAACAAAATTACACCAAAATGACAAAAATCCAATAAGGGGAACTGGAGAGATCATGTTTTAAAATTTTAAGCAGGAAAAGTGCCACAATGCACAAGGTGTCAATGACAGTCAGTGGTCACAGTAGACCAAGACCTTTGTGTAATTTGAGGCTGGCTGCTGTGTAACTGGCCAAATACTTCAATCAGGTCCATCTTGGACAAAGTTTTTACCTTCTGACTTATTCCTTTAAGTCTCAATCCACCACAGGAGTACACTTCTAAAGGCCCCAAGGGCAGCAACTTAGAGTCTCACAGGGTGCCAGGCAGAGACCAACAACAGGGTCTACTCCAGGTCCATTTGCCACTGGTAGGCTGGGCAGTTGCATGAAAGGCCTCATGTAGTCTGTTGTATTCCTTAGCTTGAACAGGAGGTCTGCCTTATAAGCCATGGAGTCCACTTCTTTGTCCTGTGTACAAGATAGAGCAGGTACAGTACTTCAGTGCTCTTCTAAGGTCACAGGCAGCAAGTCCAGTCCTCTTCTGTTCTTCCTTGGGTCCAGAAGTGTTCTCCCTTGAATGCCTGGAGGTGCCACACTAATGCCTGGGGCCAGCTAGAGAGTGAGAATGACTCCTTGGCATGCCTTAACCAATGGGGTAAAGGTTCCCCTGGGCCAACCCTAACCACTTGGGTCATTTTTTAAATTATGGATGACATCTGTCACACTGAATTTGGGCTCTGAGGTCTGAAGGTGTGTGGGGATTGCACCAATTTAATCCTAATATCCTCTCACATCTAGTACTAAAATTCAGTTGGAAGCTGCCACTGTACCCACAATAACCTCAGAAACAGAATTCCAGTAGGACAAAAGTGTGGTTCTTTAATTACCAGACATTGGATACACTGGAACTGTCTTTACATCCGGGTCTCTACCATTCATGTGCACCCCAAGTGCTGGACACCCCAGCATGATTTGACATTGTAGTGTCGAAAGGATGCCCATAGACCCCATCCTCAATATCCTGTGAGTTTCAGAGGAGTCATCTCAGCCCATTCAGGAAGGCCTATTCTTTTCTCCTGTGAGGCGTTTCACACCTTTTTCACACCTATGCACATGTTCATCATTGGCTGGGAGAAGTTGGAGAACAAACAAAAATTACCCCCCAGTATCTTCAGGCAGGGAAAGGGTAACATTCTGAAAAATACTTTTCCTTAATAATTATTCAAAAAATGTGACTTCACTACTGAATTGGATTTTTGATAATTATTAGAAATTGATGTTTAATTATTTTTCTAGCTAGTCCCATTCCTGAGATGCACTATTAGGATTTTAATCTATACTCTGTCTTTCCACATTGAAGAGCTAGGCCTGAAGCCGTTAAAAATAGCTTTTGGGTTCTAGTCACTTTAAGGACATGTTAACATTAAATTTCTACATGTCCTACATTTAAATACATGCAGTCCCTTTTGTGAGGTAAAAAGCCTACATGGGGATGACTTATTAAGATTTAAATAGGAGATTTTTGCCCATCAAAAGATTTTTTTTCGGCAGGTCAAATTGGGGACCTGTGTTTGCTGGCTTTAGCACTCTGGATACCTTACCACTGTTAACCAGTGCTAAAGTGCGTATGCTCTCTGTCTAAATTGTATTGGTGATTGGTTAATCTATGAGTGGCATATTTGATTTACTAGTAAGTCCCTAGTGACATGCACTATGTGTGCACAGGGCCTGTAAATCCATTGCTACTAGTGGGCCTGTAGCACTAGTTGTACCACCCACATGAGTAGCCCTGTAAACATGTCTCAGATACGCTTTTGCAGTGTCTGTGTGTGCAGTTTTAAAATGCCATTTCGACCTGGCAAGTGCATCCACTTGCCAGGCCCAAACCTTCCCTTTTAGTTCAGGTAAATCACCCCTAAAGTGGGCCCAAGGCAGGCCCAGGGGCAGGAGACAGTGTATTTGAAAGGTAGGAGATGTACTGGTGTGTTTTACATGTCCTGGTAGTGAAATACTGCTAAATTTGGTCTTCAATATTGCAAGGCCTATCTCTCTCGTAGGGTAATAGGGGGATTACCTTGAAATATCTTTTAGGAGTAATTTCCAGTGGGGAAAAGATAAAGAAATGGAGTTTGGAGTCTCTGAACTCACAATTTTAAAATACATCTTTTGGGGAAGTTGGTTTTCGAACTGTGGGTTTGAAAATGCACTTTTAGAAAGTGGACGTTTTCTTGTTTAACCATTCTGTACTTCTGTCTGCCTGCTGAATCCACGTCTGGGTCAGTTGGGCTGTTTGTGTATTCACTATAAACAGTCACACAAAGGTGTGCCCTGCATATCCTGATGGACGATCACCTGGCTGATGGGTCTTCTTGCGTTGGAGTGGTGGGAGAAGCTGACACCTGCACCTGAATACAGCTGTGGCTGCCCTCACACAAAGCAGTCTCCAACACCCTGGCGTGTGTCTGGGGCCAGGACAAGGAAAGGCAGGTTCTCTTGCACTACAAAGACTTCTCTTTGAAGTTTTCCTCCTTCAAAGACAGAAATGGGTATAAGTACTCGAACTCTGACACCACAGAGTCAGAACACTTATGGACTGGGAACATTCGGCCAGGAAGAAGAGCAGGATGCTGTTGGAGGGACTGCCACTCTGCCTGTTGCTTTGTTGTGCTGGCCTGCTTCTTCTGTCCTGGGAGTAAAATAACTGGACTTTGCTTTCTACATCCTGCTTTCCAGGGTTTTCCAAGGGCTTGAACTGAGCTTACGGAATTGATGCCTCACTTCCCCTGCCTGGCAGTAAGAAACCAATGCCGCACTGGCTCCAGCAAAACCTCACCTCCCCGACTCAGTGCAATGTCTTTGTTTCCTCATTGTTTTCAAATGGTACAGTACCTGGGGTCCAGGAGACTCCATAACCGGCCTGCACTCTCTCAAGAGTGGCGTTGGACTGTTGGAAATGACTCCATCAAGATGCTGTGATAGCCCTAGTTGGAGCTACTGTGTTTCTAAGCGCTTTACTAAGTTTTAATATATAAAGTGATATTTTTACTTGTGTATGTAGGATTTTTGTTGTTTTGGTCTTGTTTTACCCATAAATATTTGCTATTTTTCTAAATTGGTGTTGAGTACTTTTGTAGTGTTTTCACTGTGTTACTGTGTGTGTGTGTAAACAAATTCTTTAGACATTGCCTCTGAGCTAAGCCTGAGTGTTTGTGCCAAGCGGGTGAGCAGGGGGTTATCTTAGATGTGTGACTTCCTTACCCGACAAGGTGCAAACCACTGCCAACTAGAGACCCCATTTCTAGCAACACGCAAAATATTTTCAAAGCTAGGCACGTGCTGGGGAATCTTAGTGCCAACAGTTGGCTCAGCTCTCCCTGTTAATTTGTTGGCTCGTTCACATTTAAGTGGGCAAATGTGTTTGCTTTCATTCAGAAAGTAGAAACACATTGCTGCAGATTTTAAAGTGTCATAGGAGACTGCTCAGTATACTGCACACCCACAGCGCGCAGATGTGCTTAACCAGAAAGCAAAGCCCCCTGTCTTTCAGCTTGTGAAAGTCAATAAAACATTCATCAGTTATTTGGCGAAAGCTAACACTTCGCACTTTAGTTTGCGTTTTGTGCTGAGTAAACAACAAATATAGAAATCATATATTGGGGATGCATGGGGTTCTGCAACCGTTATTGGAAGTGTATATGTCGTTATAACCAAATTCATTGAGCATTGCGTCTCAGAAATACGCCAGGCTCATCTTATCCGCTTATTTATCTTCAGAAGCACCAGTAAAGGCCAGACGCCCTTCTCTGCCTCAAGCTATGGTATGGACGGTCCCCACAATGTTCCCTGTTATGGAATATTTTGTTATTTTTGATTTTACAACCACTACGCTGCATTTCACACCTCACTCTACTTCCCGATGTTAATTCAAAGTATAGTTTCAAGCCCTGCATTTATATTGTAATTGTATTTCTATAGCGCTTACTGATCTTTTTGTCTCCCAAACTCGGGACTATCATCACGCGTACACTTTTAAATAAGGGGTTAATTTCTCCAGGAAGCGCTGGATCTCCTGCCAGAAATTCTTGCGCCCCGGTTGAAGAAGTCACCGCGCCTTCCGCGTGGACAGCCAATGGAAGAAGCCTACGTGGAGGTACAGAGTCACCGTGCTGACGTCATTGTGGAACGCCGACTCCGGATCGGGGCGGGAAGTAGACATCCGGGCCCCGCCCGGCTGCACTTACAGGGCGCGGCGAGACAGAATTACCGTATTTGCTTGTGTGAAGCCGGGATCGAAGGGTTGTTGGTTCTTTAGTCTCCTGTCAAAGAAGGTGCGGCGGACAACGGTTTCTGCAGCCTCCACAGCCTTAAAGACATAGGGGTCTAATCACAACAGCATTTTGGAGTAAATAAAGTGGTACTCCTACGATAATCTTTCGTGTACTCTTGCTAGTGTGACTTGACCTCGAAATACCTGGTCTGGGAATATTGATATAAATTTAGTACAAATAGGAAGAACTGTGCCTGCTTTGCATTTTTCAATAGGGGTTTGACTTTTCCGTTTCAGAGTCACAAAGGTACATAAGAATACACAGGGCTCTAAGTGGGCAGGGTCACTCTAGATCAGTGGTTCCCATCCTTTTGACTTCTGTGGACCCCCACTTTACCATTACTGGAACCCGAGGACCCCCACTGAATCATTATTGTAATCCGGGGAACCCCACCAAGTCATAACTGAAAGCTGAAGACCTAATCTGTTAAAATTATTAAATTTTCTAAGCAGTTGTGGTGGACCCTCTGACGGGGCATCGCGGACCCCCAGGGGTCCCCTGACCACAGGTTGGGAATCACTGCTCTAGATCACAGACCCAGCACTAATTAAAACGTGACCATTAAACCGGTCTTTATGGAGCCCTGTATTTATGTTCCTAGCTTTACAGGGAATATAACGCCGATTGATTACGGAAGAACGATAAAAAACGCTTAAGGTACTCCATGTCTGCATTGTAGTTATGTGAACATTTCAATCGTTTTGCTTAATCTTGCGTTCCCTAAGAATGTTTGCATTCTCCAGGATGTTGGTTTTTCATGGAGCATCTGTACGTGTTCCAGTTTGATACCTCTGCAGTTGAGGCCGAGGAAATCTCATTTTTTCACGGTGCCTGTCAGGGTCATGGGGTATTCAGAACATATACATATATTTATCTAATCCCTGGTCCCCGAGAGCGAACAGTACAATAGGCATGTGCTGCAGTGGTATTCTGATTTTGTGCAAAAGTGTGTGAAAGAGGTATGCAGCTGTTGAAATGTGGACAGGGCTAAATTAAAAGAAAAGTAATCACTTACAGTAAAGTGAAGGAGATGAATGGAAGTACATGCAGTAGAGAGTGAAAAGAGGGTGCGGATAAGTATTGAGGTGAGGTTCGAGATAGATAGATTGAGGGTTCAGAAAGATGAGGTGAAAAGGGTGCATGACTGCTGTTGAAAAGTGGTGGGAAGTGGAGAATGGGAGTGACTGAGATATTCCGAATACCACTAACCCATCTACATACCTTAGCAATATTTAATTCACAGTCTCATATTTTAAGAATTTAAACATTTCAATTCTAATTATTCACAACATAATCACTTACTCATTTATCTGAGATGGATATCAGGTACTGGCAATAGATCTGGCTTTTTAAGTTCATGCCTTTTATTGTGTGATATGGCTGGATGCAATAACAGCAAGCTCACAAGCAACAAAGTACTGGTCTGGTGGTAAGCTAAGGAAGTACGGTGTTTTGGTTTAAATGCTTTAAGCCTTTTTTTTTTTTTTACATAGGCCACGCCTCCTGAAAAAGATCCCTAGTTAGACTTCTTAGGCCATGACCTCTTGGAGATTCTTCCCCCCAACCTCTTTCATTCCACTGAAAGTTCTCCAAGTATATGAAATACCTGTTGTACCACTTCCTGCACTTGTAAATGTTTTTGTGAATTGGCCCTTAAATCTTGGACTTGTGATCTGAAACGCCCAGTAAATGTGGATTTACAAGGCTATGAAACCCAGGACAAAGTTGCCATTATATAAAAAAAAAGGCAAGAGTGAGAGTCTACTCCCACATCATAGACTAGGTTCCTAACATCCGATGTGTTAAGTAGCTCAATACCCTTGGTGTCACAATAGTGAAAGTTGTTTCCCTCCATGATGGATGGGCAGAGGCAGATATGTGCAGTAAGAAAATATGTGGGGCCAGTGGTCAAAGTGGGCGGGATCGGAGGGGCACAACAGGCTTTTACGATTTATGAGACACTGATCCCCTGCGTTCCGAAAAAAGACAACCGTCCTGAGACAGCAGTTTAAATGCCTCAGTTGAAGTGTAATTCAGTTAGTCTCCTGCTTTGTGAAACCAAAGCCGGACAGACAGCTAAAGACGCCTTGCTGCCAGGGGCTAGCTGCCTGAAAGAAATGTGAATGTGCAATATGAATTAATCAGCAAGTGTAAAGGATGCTTTGGAGCCTTTACTGCTTTAACTGACCTAATCACTTGAGGCTCTGAGATGACAAGATTTATTATTTTTGAATCGTAATGCAACAAGTTAACTGGGCTGTGAAGTGCATGCTTGAAATTGTATTGCTGAAGGGACAGTAATGTTAAAAAAAAATGTACTAGGGGCACTCTTGGTATTACTAAAATGTATATTTTGGAAGCACTGTTTCATCTTAAACCTTTTGCGCAATTTGTAGCAGTCTATCTCATACTGTGTGAAATGCACATTTAATATAATGAATTATGTATTCACAGTGCTTTCTGTCACAGGCTGTTGCCTCACACCACTAAAAATACACATCACCTTCCTCCACTGCATAAACCAGGATTCAATTCTGTGGCTCTTTGGTTTTACACACACACACACACACACACATCTGCAGTGCATTAACTAAGAGAAGTTTCATAATGTACTATAGTGTACTTCCCACTGAGTAAAAACTTGTTACATTTATTTTTCTTTTAAGCTGCATGTTATTTTATATGTAGCTACCACCAGACTGAAAGTCCAGTAAAATGTACAGAATATTTTATTTTTTTAGCCACACCTTGGACCCCGCTTCCACACTCACTGACCCCACCCCCACTGCATGCAGCATCACGGTCCCCTACTTTTTTTTAATGCCCTTCGACCGCTGTGTGGGCCATGAGAGATTGTCACAAGTGAGCAGAACCAGGAGATGTGACTGTTTATGCCCTAGCCCCACCAGCCTCTCAGAGGTATGGGCCTCTTAGGTGTCCACATAGCCTTTGTGGGAGAGATAGCAGGTTGTTCCACATCACTTAGGAGATAGCCACCTGGCATGTTTTCTTCACACTAACGTAATATCCCAGTATAGTGTAGTATTCTGAAGTGTATCTGTGCATCTGATCTAGGTAACAACTCTAAAACCTAGTTAGAGGCAATATCTGTAAAACAGGAGATGCATATACCTTATTATTACAGTTATAAAGATGCTTTACAGATTATGCGTTCAGTTAGAGAAAACATTCATAAGAAAACAAATTCTAAATTTTCATAATCTGATTGTATCTTTTTTAGCGATGGGAATCAGTTGGCAAGTTTTATTTGTTCAACTTTTTTTATAGTTAACAAGAAAGCACTTGATCAGCCAACATGTTTTGCAGTTGATGACCCCAGACAATGATTCAATGGCCTATGGGACCATTTGCTTCTACACCAGACTTTGATGTTGCATTGCCCCTCTTCTCACCAGATACTTGTCATATCCGTATTTTAACCAACTTGAGGTTTACCCAATTGACAGTGCATTGTACCAAACCTGGCCTATATCACCACACTTAACACCTTGGGTGCCTTGGATGAGCTGGTCTTGCCCTTGGTTGTTGTGTGCCAAGGACAAGACCAGCTTGTCCTCCCACCCCTCTCCCCTGGGCAGGGATGGCAGGGAAATCGCTTCCCCTTTCACCTCCGGCCACCCCGATCCCGCAGGGATGTCTGAGGATGTCAGCGCACAATTGCACGCTGACCTCATCAGAGGTTGCCCCCATCGAAAAATGCTTGTATTTCCCTTCTAATCAGGGAGTGGAGGAGATCAGAGAGGCATCAAAGGAAAGGAAAGCCATTTCCTTTCCTTTGATGACTTTCTGAGCATTTCTGCTGCATGATCGTAAAGCGATCGTGCTGCAGAAATGCCACAAGACACCAAGGAGGTATATATTTTTTCTACTTAAACAATGAAGGGGAATGCCCCCATGGGCAAGGGTTGCTCCCATGTGGGGCATTTTTTGAAGGCCTTTTCTACCCACCGCCCCCGTGGGCAGATCGGCCTATTTTAATTAGGCCCATCTGCCGCCAAGGGGGCAGAAACCTTGGATTATTAACTTCTTGAATTTTTCGTACGTTTTTACTAGAGGGGAGGGCCCCTTATGCAAGGGTCGCTCCCCTGGGGGCCAAATGTATTTTAGGTCATTTCTGCCTCCCTTGGGGGCAGATCGGCCTACTTTTATTAGGCTAATCTGCCCCCAAGGGGGCAGAAACCACTAGACACCAGGGATCTTTATTTTTTTTATTTTCTACAGATGGGGAGCGACTCCTCAGGCAAGTGTTGTGCCACTGGGGGACAATTTTATTTTTGGCCATTTCTGCCCCCCTTGGGTGCATATCGGCCTATTTCTATTAGGCTCATCTGCTCCAAGGGGGGCAGAAACCACTTAGGCACCAGGGATTGGTGTGTGTGTTTTGTTTGGGGGGGCAGCACCTTGGGCAAGGGTCGCTCCCCATGGGTGCACATTACTGTTAGCCATTTTTGCCCCCCCCCCCCTTGGGGGTATATCGGCCTATTTTTGTTAGGCCCATCTGCCCCCAAGGGGGGCAGAAAGCCCACTAGACACCAGGGAAGATTTGTTTTTCCAAAAAAGAGGGTGGGGATATGGTCATACCCCCACCCCAAATAAAGGGGGACAAAGTTAATTTGCCCATCAGTGGGCAGATGGGGCAATTACCCCCGATCCACTCCCTTCAGGAGGGTATGGGGGCAGAAAGCCTACTAGATGCCAGGGAAATAAAAAATAAAAAAAATAGTGGGGCAGTTGCTACCAACCAGTATGGGCAGGATTATGCCCTCACCCCAACTGAAGGGGGTAACAGTCTTTCAGCTCTCCCCCTGCACACTAAAAGATCTTATCCCAACAGCAAGCAAGAGAAACATTTGATTATTTTGGGTTTTGATTTTACGTTTGGGCCATGAGAGCTTGGCTAACTCTCAAAATCGTCCTACTGGGAATGGTGAGGGCTGCACTTTTTGGTCTTTGGCACACTGCCACCTAGAAAAATCTATGAGACCTAGACACATCTGAAAATTAAACATCTGGGTGAGTCCAGGGTGGTGTGCTGCACATGCACCCCTCACCATTTTCTTACCCACAATGCCTTGCAAACCCCCAACTTTGCTTGAAATCACACATTTTCCCCCACATTTTTGGGATGGAATCTGCAGGAATCCACAAAATTCCTACCACCGAGCATTGTCGCGTCTATACCGATACAAATTCTGCTCCACTCGTCAGCCTAAAAACCTTTTCTTGTTTTTCAAACTGCCCTACTGGACCCGCTTTGGTTACCCCTCAATTTCAACATGTTTTGGCTCTTCCCTATCAGGCACTTGGCACACCTACACAAGTGAGGTATCATTTTTATCAGGAGACTGAGGGGAACGTTGAGTGGTAGGAAATTTGTGCCAGTGCGGTGATCCCAAACAGAAATTTGGGGGAGAAGGTGATTTTTTTTTAAGCTAAATTTGAGGTTTGCTGAGGATTCTGAGCAAGAAAACATTGGGGGATCCACGCAAGTCACACCTGCCTGGACTCCCTCAGGTGTCTAGTTTTCAGAAATGTCTGGGTTTGGTAGGTTTCCCTAGATGGCTGCAGAGCCTAGGACCAAAAACGCGGGTGTCCCCCCCCCACCCACTTTGCAAAAACAGGTAGTTTTGCCACTGATCATTTTGATGTGTCTATGTAGTGTTTTGGGGCATTTCCTGTCGCGAGCACTAGGCCTACCCACAAAGGTGAGGTAGCATTTTTATCGGAAGACTTGGGGGAATGCTGGGTGGAAGGAAAGTTGTGGCGCCTCTCGGATTCCAGAACCTTCCATCACCAAAATGTGAGGAAAAAGTGTTTTTTGCCAAATTTTGAGGTTTGCAAAGGATTCTTGGTAACAGAACAAGGGGAGAGCCCCACAAGTCACCCCATTCTGAATTCCCTGTAGGTGTCTAGTTTAAAAAAATATATAGGTTTGCTAGGTTTCCCTGGGTGCCAGCTGAGCTAGAGGCCAAAATCCACAGCTAAGCACTTTGCAAAAAAACAGGTCAGTTTTCTCTGGGAAAATGTAATAAGTCCACGTTGTGTTTTGGGGCATTTCCTGTCGCAGGCACTAGGCCTACCCCCACAAGTGAGGTACCATTTTTATCTGGAGACTTGGGGAAATGCTGGATGGAAGGAAGTTTGTGGCTCCTCTCAGACTCCAGAACTTTGCAGCACCGAAATGTGAGGGAAAAGTGTTTTCTTAGCCAAATTTTGATGTTTGCAAAGAATTTTGGGTAACAGAAACTATTAAGAACCCCGCAAGTCACCCCATACTCGATTGCCCTAGGTGACTAATTTAAAAAAAAGCACAGGTTTGGCAGGTTTCCCTAGGTGCCGTCTGAGCTAGATGCCAAAATCCACAGCTAGGCACTTTCCAAAAAACAAGTCAGATTTCAATGTAAAAATGAGATGTGTCCTTGTTGCATTTCCTGACGTGGGCCCTAGTCCTACCCACACAAGTGAGGTACCATTTTTATAGGGAGACTTGGGGGAACACAGAATTATTAAGGGGTGTTACTGCCCCTTGTCTTTCTCTACATTTTTCCTTCCAAATATAGGGCAGTGTGTAAAAAAGAAGTCTATTTGAAAAATGCCCTGCAATGCAAATGACAGCATGGGGATCCCAGAATTCAGAGATGTGCAAATAACCACTGCTTCTCAACACCTTATCTTGTGCCCAATTTGGAATTACAAAGGTGTCCTTGATACCTATTTTTCATTCTTCATATTTCACCAAATGAATTGCTGTATACCTGGTATACAATGAAAACCAATTGCAAGGTGCAGCTCGTTTATTGGTTCTGGGTACCTACAGTTCTTGATGAACCTACAAGCCCTACAACTCCCGCAACCAGAAGAGTCCAGCAGACGTAACAGTATATTGCTTTCAAAAATCTGCCATAGCTGGAAAAAGTTATAGAAGAAAACGTGGGCAGAAATGGCTCTTTTTTTCACCTCAGTTTCAATATTTTTTTTATTTTACCTGTTACTTTCTGTAGGAAAACCTTGAAGGATCTACACAAATGACCCTTTGCTGAATTCACAAACGTATCTACTTTTCATAAATGTTTAGCTGTCCGGGATCCAGAATTGGTTTCACACCAATTTCTGTTACTAACTGGAAGGAGGCTGCAAGCACAAAAAATAGTATAAATGAGGTATGTCCCAGTAAAATGGCAAAATTGTGTTGAAACATCTGGTTTTCTAATTCAAGTCTGCCTGTTCCTGAAAGCTGGGAAGATGGTTATTTTAGCATCGCAAACCCTTTGTTGATATCATTTCCAGGGAAAAACCACAAGCTTTCTTCGGCAGCACTTTTTTCCCATTAAAAAAACAAAACAAAAGTTTAGCTGTATTTTGATTAATGTCTTGGTATCCTCCATGGGAACCCACAAACCCTGGGTACCTCTAGAATCCCTAGGACGTTGAAAAAAAAGGATGCAAATTTGGCATGGGTAGCTTATGTGGACAAAAAGGTATGAGGACCTAAGCGCAAACTACCCCCAAATAGCAAAAAAAAGGCTCGGCACCTGAGGGTGAAAAAGCTTGGCAGCGAAGGGGTTAAAGTACTCTTGAGCCTGTGTTGTGATTATAGCAACAGCCCCCATAGGATTCATTCACAAAGTAATTTCTCAAAAAGACCGACCTTTAACTTCGAAAAAGCCAAAGGCCTGTGAGGCACTTCACAGGGTGAAAACAAGTGTTGGCTTATAAAGTGATCCTAACTAAAAAGGTCGAACAAGTGAAAGTTGCTAACTGAGCACAGGCATCAAAAAATATATCACCATCTTTCCCGATGTTTTAAATTGATGATGTGGGGCCAGATGTATCAAAGATTTTGTATTCGCAAACGGTGCGAATCGCAGAAATCGGCTGTTTGTAAATGCAAAAACGTGGTCTGCAATGCATGAAATGCATTTGCAGGCCAAAAACAAGGAATTGCAAAATGTGCTTTTTTTTTGCGAAGCAACATGGTTTTGCGTGTCGCATTTTGCGCCTTGCAGTTTGCAACATTAAATACCGAATTGCTATTAGCATTTTGCAAATTGCAAGTCGGAATAGCGACTCGCAAATACAGATTTGGTATTTCACGGCGGAAATTGCGAGACACAAAATGCGTCACGCAAAACCATGTTGCAATTCGATGCGTCAAAAATTTGCAAATTGTGAATTTTGGCAGAATGGCCTTTTGCACATGCAAATTACCACGGATTGAAACCAGGTGGTAAACAGGTGCAACCTATATAAAGAGGCCCAGAATGCCTCAGACTATTTTCCACAATGGCTGCACTCTATGACATGGCGAGGAGAATGAGGATCTTGGCAGGTTTGACGAGAGGGAGGAGGAGACAGGAGCGCATTTTCAGAGTGCGCATTACCCTTTTTGACCAGACTGAGGAAGAAATATATGAGAAGTATAGGTTGAACTGAGCCATGATACTTGACCTGATAGCTGAGCTACAACACATACTGCAGCGCACAACACACAGGACCAATAGCATACCCACCCATGTGCAGGTATTATGCTGTCGGCACCTACTTGCCTCAGGGAGCTATCAAGGGGTCATAGCAGCAGCTGGAGGGGTATCACAGAGTGCCCTCTCTAGATATTTCAGTGCATTTCTAAACGCCATGCTGAGTAGGATACACCAGTACATCAGATTCCCCCACACCCCACAGGAAATACAGCAGACAAAAAAAGATTTCTACCAGATAACACAGTTCCCCCACGTCCTAGGTGCCATAGATGGGACACATGTTGCAATCTGTCCACCATCGGCCACAGAGTATGTGTACCGCAACCGTAAATACCAACATTCAATGAATATACAGGTGAAATGCAATGCTTCCTATATCATAACTGATCTCGCAGCCAGGTACCCAGGGAGCACACATGATTCGTACATCTTTTGCCACAGCAGGATTCACACAAGACTGCTAGCTGGGGAATTTGGTGAAGGATATCTACTAGGTATTTTCCCGCTTTACAATGGTGCATTGATGGCAGTGTGATGTCAGATGGCTCAGCTACTCATTATACCCTCTGTTCCTTCCAGGACACAGTGCCTATGCAGTGTGCACCTACATGATTACGTCCTACCTAAATCCTGCAACACCAGCAGAGCGGAGATACAATTCAGCACATAGGGCAACCCGCAATGTGGTGGAGCGCACCTTTGGCCTGCTGAAGAGTCGCTTCCGGTGCATCCACAAAAGTGGAGGGGCACTACAGTAGAGCCCGGACACGACCTGTAGAATAGTGGCCACATGTGCGATTTTGCACAATATAGCTACCACCAGGGGCATACCTGTGGAAATATCAGAGCCAGTCTCAGATGAGGATGATGATCCCATACCACCCCTACAGCCAGCAGACAGGACCAGTGCAGCAGAGGGCAGGCAAAGGCGTGCTGACATCACGCACAACCATTTCATATGTCAGTCATGACAACACAACCTCACTGACATGTGTTCTGGTAGTTAGCACCTTTATTCCCTTGACTTCAGGTAACATACGTGTCACTAGGACAAAGCAATACACGTGTCATAAATGAGCCATTTACAGTGTCGCACTATTGTCTTCATAGTTTACCTTAATTCAACATGTGCAGTTAGTCCCCTGTGGCCATCAAAGTCTCTTTTTACGGCCACGCATTCCACTCGAGTGCGCAGTGGCCTCGCCGGTACCTCTTATATCAGCCTCAGTGGCAGTGCTTTGCCTGGCACTGCGATGCCTAGGATCCATCGTGGACACTGCAAGGCTGCTGAGGCTAGATGACTCCTCAGTATCCCCAACTCCTAGTTCACTGGTGTAGCACTGCGATTTGCCAGCATAGTATCCAGAACGTTTGTAATCTGGACCAGTCCCTGGGCTACATCCCGACTGCTGTGTGCTGCCTCCACCTGTGCGGCCACAGCACGGCGTGATATGAGGGCAGTAGATGTCGCAAGGCGATTGACTGATCTACAAAAGCCACTGGACATCCCCACGAATCGCCTTTCATGCCTGCGGTGGCTGACTCTCTCATGCCTTATCTCAGTACAGAGTTCCTTTACTGCATTGGTCAGTTCCCTGGTGTTCTCCGCAGCTAATAGCTGTCCCTCATACAGCTTGCAAATGTTGGTATTCAGACACTCCAGCTGCTTCTGCAGCCCCCCCATGTTGATATTGTGTGCCTGCATCTGCCTGTGCATTGCCCTCATGTTCTTGTTTTGCAGGCGCTGCACTTTAAGCATTGATGCCTTCAGGCCACCGAAGAATGATGGGCCCTCACCTACTTCCGTGTGCTGAGTGCCTGCATCGTGAGGCCTCCTGCGGGGTATTGAGTGACGCTGGGGCAGGGACTGCTGCCTTACGGTGGATCTGGCTTCTGGGGATGGAGTCTGGCCTTCATCCCGCATGTCATCCGAGTCCAGGCTCAAATCGAGGAGAGGTACAACCCTTGCCCTGCGTCTGATTGGCGCAATACTCACTGACTCGCTGGTGTTGGAGTCTGATGGAGGCTGTGTTTCAGCATCCCCCACAATGGCACATTCTGCTGATGCTAGGCCTGGGCCATCTGCAAAGACAATGTGCAGCAGGTCATTTATGTATGTATCACCAAATGTTGCACAATGCTAATAAATGTACACTTACATCGTATCACTATGTAGTGGGTGTTGTGTTCTTCTGGGTGTCTCTCTAATTAATTACATTCTATGTGCTACTTTCAGCTCTGGGTTGTGGACTACCACTCCCATAAGGCCTTGTTGTGCCGCATCCAAGATGTGGAATGGAGTACTTATCAAAATGGTTTGCACTACTTGCTAAGGGGCATTTGTACATAAACCTGTGGGGTGACATTTCATTATTGGACTTACCTTTACTGGTGCTGGGTGTGCTGGACTTGTCTATGTCAGTGACCCCACTGACAGCTTCTGGGAGCAGTGTCGACTCCACCAGGTCTTCCATGGGGATGGAGGGTGTCTGGGTGGATGGTCCACCCTTCTGTGCTCCTTGCCTCCTGTAGTCTGCTGGCCACCCTCTCCTTGGCACGGGAACGCAGGTCGTACCACCTTTTTCTTATCTCCTCCACTGAGCGCTGCGCAACCCCCACTGCGCAGATTTTGGTCTGGATGTCAGCCCAGAGTTTGCGCTTCTCACTTTCTGCGACCTTGAGTGAGCTCTTCCCAAATAGCCGGTCATGGCTCCTCACCACCTCCTCAGTGAGCACATCCCGTTCTTGCTCTCTGAACTTAAGCTTTCTCTTCCTCTCTCCCTTCTCCTTCCCATTGGGCATGGTGATGTAAAGTCCTGGCTGGCTCACAGACTTGCTCCCTGGGGCTGGGCTGTCTCTCTCTCTCACTGCTCCTTTGGGTATGGCTCGTGGAAACAGCCTGGGATGACTCACTTCCTGCTTGTGATGTCATCAGGCTGTGCCAGGTGTCCGTTTTCGCAATTTGCGATTTTCAAATACCGAATCGCAAATATTTTTGCGATTCAGTATGTGGGCCTCGCAATTTGCATTAGCGATTTTTAAGAAATCGCTATTTCCGAATCACAATTTTGTTACTTTGCATTTTGCGAATCAGAAATAGCGATTTCTTAAAAATCTCTATTTGCGATTCGCTAAGGTTTTTTTTTTCATACATCTAGCTTGTGGTTTCGTAATAGTGGCTTGCCCAAACCATTACCCTATAGGATCCAGGATGAGGTTTCCTAACACATTTCTCAAACTGCTCAAACTGAAGGGCTATCTTACCAGCAACATTGGTATATCATGCTTGAGTAACGTACTGCCATGGCGACCATACCACCATATTCACCCGCCAGGGCTGCCACGTGGCTCACGTTGACTCTTTGTGTCACTTCTGGCTGTTAAGCAGCCTGCATTTTGTGTACTGAAAATTCCGATGATAAAATTGTGATGATGAAATGGCCCAGACTACAAGGCGTTGATGGGTGAAAAGCTGGACTGTTTATTTTGGGACCGGCGGATAAATCAATATAAGCATTTAATTCACCACTTTCTTGTTTTTATTGTTCTGTGATATGCCCTAGCTGCGAGTTGTGTGCCCAGACTTGGTCCCCACAGCTCTCTTTGTCATAGTGCACAAGGTGTATCTCGCTGACGAGGAACAACAAGCCTGAAATATGCCTGGGGTTCCCTGTGTTCCCATACAATGGCGCTGTGGTCTAGCGTTTCGGGCTTTACTGTCCCTTTTGGGAAAGGATTAATATAAACATCGCAATCATCATTTTGTTGGTTTCATCAAAAAGCCTAGGTCTGGCTCATGGCATGAGGTCACTTAACAGCTTCACATTTAAGCAACAGGAGGCATTTCAGTTTTGTGTTTGTATCAATTGACATTTCGGGGCATATTTATGAGAGGCTTGCATTGTTAGTGAGGTAACAGCGGCGCAAGTCTTTCAACCATACATATGAGGTCACGCGAAGCCACTTCACGTGGCTTTGAATGGCCTCATAAATATGGAGTAAGGCCAGGCAGTGAAAATCGCTGCGTTGCCTTACTCTGCTTAAGGGGGGGGTCCCTTACTTTGCACAAGGCAGGCATTCCAGGAGTGATGCGGTGGGTGTTCCCACGCAACACCCATTGTTCTTGACGCATCCCAAGGTTTACAAGAGCTTGTAAACCTGGGGATGCGCCAAAACCATACCCCTTCCCACGGGAGGTGCAACAAGGTGAAATATCTTTATTTCTCCTCATTTTTGCCTCTTTCCATGTGTGCTGCATTCTGCAGTACACATGAAAAGAGGAAAATTCCTCCCTGGATTGTGGGAGCATGGGCTACCGCGCTTGCTTTATATACAGTCACTGGGTGGATCAGGTCCTGGGGACCGGCCGGCCTGCCCCTGCAGCGCCGGGGACCGCCACCTCCCTGGGGCTTTGCACTAAAATGGTTGGAGGGGGGAAGCAGGGACCACCACCTCCCCGGGCGGTGTAACTTTGGAAGTGGGCTGGTTGGCCCTCATCGAGGAGCCAATGATGGTCATGATGACCGCCACTCCCCAGAGTCGCTACTGCTGTGTCCTGGGGTGCCCACCCATGGGACATAGCTGTTTGTTTTTGCTTGGTGGGATCTGACAGCTCCCACCAAGCAAAAGCAAACAATGTCTGCTCTCTGACAGCAGGAACTATCAAATAGATCTCACTGTCAGAAAGCAGAGTTTTCATCTGTGTTCCTTGTACGCAAATATGCATGCAGGGAAAATATATTAAAACATTGCTCCTACAAGCAGAGAGCTGCTATTTAAAGCAGCTCTCTGTTGTGGTAGCAGTGCTGAATCCTGCAGCCCGTGGAGAGCTGGCTAGGCCCATGGGGGACTTGAGGCTCCCGCTGCTGTCCTGTCACTCTCTCTCTCTCTCTCCCATCCCATAATGAGATGGGAGGGAGAGAGACAGAGATCGTCAGTGCATTGTCTCACCATGCAGTGACTTCAAAGAGTTAGACCAGCAAGATATTTGGTACAAATGTTATAGTTACATCTGGATGCAGAGCAGAACAGTCACTTCTGCCGTAATGGTCAAGTTCTTGTACTGTCACTCAGTAGGCTGAAGGTTCAAATCCTAGTATTGCTTGCCAGTGTGTTTATTGACTAATGTTTTGAGTCTTAAACCTTCCAACTATCGGAACATTCACGTTTCTTTCCTCTCACACATGTGGGTTGCATGTCATAGGTATGTCTGGAACCAGTCCATCAAGGAGTCACCTGTGGCCTAATGGTTAAGGTCACAGACCCTCACACTGACAGTTGAGGGTTCTACTATAGGCATGTCCATGTTCATTTCACCCTTTAATTTCTTTTAAACTTCAAAAGTTGAAGGTTCATACTGAAAGGTGATCTCACTCTTTTTTAATTGAAAAATACATTTTTCTTTTCTATCTGTCCAGAAATATCTAATTCTAAGTATATTATCCATCAAAGCCTAAACACTCTGCCACTCTCCCTCTCACTCTTTGTCTCTCTCAATTTCTCTTTTTCAGTCTCTCCCACTCACAGACCCACTCAGACCTTTAGACACCCACTCACAGACACACTCACTTAAAGACCCAGTGACACCCTCATGCACCCACTCATAGACCTGCGCTGACACTGACACACTAAGACACTGATGCACACACTCTCACACCCAGACAGAGACTCTCACAGCCACTCTATTCCCCAGATACACCTTCTCTCACCTATTCTCACACCCAGAGACAGGCTGCGGCCAACTCCCACCGTGTATGGCTAAAGGGCCATGTGCAGTGTAGGGGTTAGCAATTAGGGGGTTGGCTGCTGGGTCTGGTTGCAGGCCAGGATTTGCGGGCAACCCCTGACAAGCACAGGCGAAGGTCGTGCACGGTGCAAAGTTGGGTGCTTATAAGGGGTTGGCCTCAGGGCTGCCAAAGGCCGTACACGACGGTGGTTGGGTTAACGTATAGTAATGGAAATTACTATATGTTAAGAAATAACCAATAGAAATTCAATGAAAGAGCCAAAGGTTATAGGGGCATTATAGTTGGGGAATGGAATCACTGATAATATCAATGTAATATTTGCAGTAAATATTTTTACCAAAAAACTGTGCATGGCGGGTAGCGCGAGTTATAGTTACCTTAATGCACGAGTTATAGTTACTTATAATAACTCTAACAGTTGAATTTCTATGGTTTTGTACTTTTAAAATGTGAGCCTAACTATAAAGTCTCTTTAACCCTTGTTTTTAAGTGAACTTTTTGCATTTTATATATATATATATATATATATATATATATATATATATATATATATATATATATATAATTAACAAACAAAGGTTACTGGGACGTTGTAGTTAGGCTCACACGTGCAAAATCATATAAATACAGCAGTTATAGTTACTTGAGCTAACTATAACTTGTACCCCCGCAATGCACTGCTTATGACCTCACATATTACATCACTCATGACATGGTCAGTGACATCACTCCTGACATCTCAAATTTCATCACTGGTGATTTCACTGCCCCAGGGATCCCATCCCCCGCGGCCTGGCCTAATTATTTTTTCTTTTTTGGGGAAGGCAGGGCACATGTCTCCCCCTTCCTAAGGCCATGTGACATTGGTGCCTCCCCAGGGCACCCGGTCACAAAGTTGGGGAACGCGAGGTGAGCCTGAAGGCCCCCGCGGACCCCGCTGGCTCCCCACTTCCTGTGGGGGAGCCAGCATTGCTGTCACAGAGAGGGAGCTGCTAAAGCCCCCGCATTCTTTAGATTTAGTGGCCCGGGGAGGTGGCGGTCCCTGGGGCTGTGGGGCGCTGTATCCCCCTCATTCTTTACATAAAGTGCCCATAGAAAAAGTAAATGCTCCAGGGACCTAGCCCACCCGGGGGGCTGTAAAAAACAAGCGTGGAAGCCTGCGCTCTCCATGTCCTGAAAAACATTTGTGAGCGTCACAAACTCGGTGGAAATGTTTCTGAAAAACCATAATTTGTTTGCACGGGGTCCCTCTGAGACCCCACAGAAGAGATAGGGGGTCAGGGTGAATCTAACCAGGCCCCTTGTTTTTTTCTTTTTTACTTTTTTGTGGGACTCAGCTTCTGGCAGCCATCACTTCCTTGTTTGAAGTGTTGGCAGTCAATCAGAGCCTTCCTTGAGCTCGTTACTTTTCGAGAAATCGTCGCAAAGGATCCGCAGCCCTAGATATACAAATTTGTTTCCCTTCAATATCACCAAAACTATTGGACAGATTTATACCAAATAAACAAAAGTGTAATCTGCATACATATAGCTAGGTTTCTGCCAAATTTAGTTTAATTCAGTCCAGCGGTTTGAGCTCCAGTCGTGTTCAAATGTCCAATGGGAATTACTATGGGAAACGCATGTTTTTTTACCTCCTCTCCCCCTTTTCTCAGCCCCAGCTTGACTGATCGCCCAGAAACCTTCTGTGTACAATAAGAATCACTGGCACACTTTTTGGGGGAAATTTTCATGAAGATTTGTCCAACAGTGACAAAGATGTAGACAAGCCAAAAAACGTTTTTTCTATGGAAACATGGCCCTAACTGTAACTACTTACTGGTGACCGCCAGTATATTTTACATATATATATATATATATACATATATATATACATATATATATATATATATATATATATATACATACACGTGTGTGTGTTACTAATAATAAATGAATAAGTTTAAAATTAATAACTTATAACCTCTTACTTAAACGAGGACGACAAGAAAAAAATATATATATATATATGTGTGTGTGTGTGTGTGTGTGTATGTGTATATTTTATACACAGCTGTCTGTAAATACACAGGAACGGCACTCCAGACAGTGTTAGTACATGTATTATAAATCAGGATACAGCAGAACAAAGCTACAGATACATTTTGGCTCTTTTAGCCTTTGCTTGGTGTACTATTTATGTTTGTTTATAGACAGCTGGATTTTGATAATATTTAGCACTTGAACCTGAGCGTCTATGAGTTCAGGAAGCCTGCCGTACCATGCACACTGGTTTTGTATATATAGAGAAATTTATATAAGAGATATATGAGAGATTCTGTCTCTAGGCCTCACATACTATTCACCAACTAGGTTGAACTATGGTCAGACAAGGATTGACTTATTCAGGTATATCAGGAAACTCAAATTAGGTTAATACCATGCTAATAAAATAGCAGTGCAACAACAATCACGAGTAGGACCCCGAAGAAAGATGGGTAAGCTACAAGTTTCAGATATTGCATTATTGATGGAATTGACAACACATGAAAGAGAGAATGAGGTAGGGGTAGGAGTTATCTGTGAGGGAGAACTGATACAAGGGCAAGGACTTGATGTGTATGATAGTCCTTCTGCGCCTTCCAAAATGAATTCTACATTTGTCCCGGTACTCTCTAGGGACTTGATTGATATCTTTTAATATCTAGTTGTGCATGATTTGAGAGGTCTGCAAGTCACTGTAGAATGAAACACGAGATCGAATAAGAAGGCGCAGAAGACTAATTATAGTCAGTTAATGCAAAAGCTTGGTGCAAGGAAAAACGTGGTTATGTGGAAGGCGGACAAGGGGGAGAACATCGTCCTGTGGCCCCCTAGAAATGTATACCAAGGAGGCACTTAGGCAAATGAATGATGCACAGTGTTATTGTAGAATTGATAGAAGTGAAGTGGTGAATGTAAAAATAGCTTACCATGTGGACTTATTAGAGTGGAGAGGAACTGGGTTGATCAGTCAAAAGGAATAGCAGTTTTTGAGATCAGAGTTCCCCATGATGCCAGCATTTTACCTTATTCCTAAATTACATAAGAATTTGAGAGCACCCCCCTCCCCCTTAGAAGGCCAATTATTTCTGCCATTGTAGGGCTATTTGACAATACCTCAAGGTACGTTGTTTTTTTTGTTTTTTTGCAATCTCATGTTCAAAACCTGTCCTCCTATATACATGATACTAGAGATGTCCCAAGAAGGGTGTATGTCATATGGGAGGAGGAGTTTGTTTTAATCACAGGGCGTTACATCTCTATATGCGAGGATTTTACATGATGACGGTCTGAGGGCCATTGGGTATTTTCTCAGCACCAGATCAATGTCCCTGCACAGGCACACACAGATGTTGCTGTGATGATACATTGGTGTCTCCACACATTATTTTTTCTGTTTGGTAAGGACATATTTAAACAGATGAGGGAGAGAGCTATAGGCACCTGCTTTGCTCCAAGCTATGCTAACCTGCATATGGGCTGGTGAGAGGAGCAGGGGCTCGCACAAGAGTGTGTGCAAGAGTACACAGAGAATATCATCCTTTGAACTCACTTTATCGACAATATATTTGTCATTTAGAAAGGCTCAGAACATTCAGGGCGATCCTTCACAGAGAAATTGAATGTTAACAGTCTGGATTTGCCCCTTACATCTAACATTAGCAAGCAGCAGGTACAATGTCTGGACCTCACAGTATATGTTTAGCAAGGCAAAATTCACACTAAGACAACCGACAGCGGGCAGTACCACATTGCATGCCAGCAACTTTCACCCTAACAAGCTGAAGTACAGTACCTACTATGCTGAAAATGTGTGCATGCGTAGGAACTGTAGCGATGAACAACTATTGAGAGAAGTTCAGGATGAACTATCTGATAGATTTACTGACAGAGGTTATAACACAGAAGTGGTACAGGGAGCAAGAAGCAAAGCCAATACGAGGGCCCGGGAATAATTGTTGTTCTCCTAAAAAGAGAAAATGCCTGGTGGAGAACATGACATAGGCATGATCACAGGATTTAGCAAACAACACCAGGAAGTCAAGCGTATACTCAATAAACATCGGCACCTAATTAAGAATTACTTGGTAATAGGGAATGGTATGCCAGACAAACCTCTGATGACATTTCGGAAAGCTAAATCAATGAGGCAACACCTAGTCCCAAGATATCCATAGGTAGTGGTTGGCTTACTGGCAGCCTAGGTTTCAGGAAGTGCCACAAGAGAAAGGCCTGTAAACATGGAATAAGCACCACACAGGTTATGTCACCCCTCTCAAGCACTCCTGTGGTGATCACGAACCCCCTCCACTGTAAAAGTGATTTCTCATTTTATGTGCTTAGATGCACCTGCCCCAGGATGTATGTAGGGAGCACAAAACTCAAAGTGCATTTGCGGATCTTACAGCATATCAGGGCCACTAGGCACAAAGACCACAGTTATCCTGTGGCACAATATTTTAAAGAGGCCTATTGTGTAAAGAGAGGAAGAATTGAGTTACTTTGTCCTAGATGCAGTTCTTAAAAGCGTAAGGGGAGGCAATAGAGAACAACGTTCAAGAAGCTTGAAGGCATGGTACAACTGCCAAAACACAAACCACTAGTGCAGTTAAATATGGAGGAAGAGCTCTTTGTTCATCTGCATGCAAAGATGAAGTGGGAGAGACTGTACATCACTGATCTGTTCCATGAGTTTGAAGACATTTAGACAACTTGTGCAGTCATGTCACTGATGGCATGGGATCATGTGGAACGGCCCCTGTACTTACTTTAAATATTTGTGACATTGTGATGTTTGCACATTCACTTGACAGAAGACACAGGAGTGGTTTTAACGGAAGCAACATTTGGCTCTGTTTATATAATGTGCTACGTAACTTTCAACAAGCACATACTATAAACTAAAGTGGCACATATATTTTAGGGTGGGTATGGTAAAATGTATTTATCAAGTTGAGCAAAAGAGTGCATATACCTTGGTAGTCAGCCCGCTGGGGCTTTATAGGCGGGTGTTGGTTATGCTCATTATTAAAAGGCTTCTCAAGCACTCCCAATTGGACAGCATGCCACGTATATTGTTAATTATTCATTTACTTGCAAAATGTTATTGTGTATGTACTTTGTTGATGAATCCACATTGTGTGTGCTGCATAATAGTATTACTGAAATTTAAGCAGATTCAAAATGTGACCATTGCATGTGTTGGTTGCATGTTCTCCACAATGAACTGGGGATACTTATTATTTTGAAGCAATTCGTATGTTACATTGGGGCATTACTTTGCACAGTTTGGGGACTTGAACTTCTGAGTCTTTCATGTCCATTGCACACATCACTTTAGTATTTAAAAACTAAAAGAAAAAATTGTGAAAAAGGTCGCGTCTACGTCCAAACCGCGTCTACCACAAGTCATGCCCTGGCAATAACCAGCTCACTCATTGTGAACCCGAGCTGGGTGGGAGCCCATTTCTTTGATGGTGGAGACAGGCGGAAGGGAGAAAATATAAATATATAAATAAATATATACATATATATATATACACACACACACACACACTGCTCCATTTTCAGGTTTTCAGGCATACAACTGGCACTCAAGCACCTAAAAGGTAATGGTATGAATGCTTGCTGTAACCGCTGGCAATTCCTCAAGCCAACATTCCAACCCATTATTTTCCTCCTTCTGTGCTGTTCTAGACAGAGGCCCATCTAATGCACATCAGTACTGAGCATGTTCTTCATGCGTACAGTCCACCCCAACTCTTGGCCATCTCACCAAGACATGTTGATTTTGAATTGGTAAATTGTAGATTCCCCCCCCCCCCCCCCCCCCGAATCTCAAGGACTAAGACTAAGCTACTCTCCTGCTTCTGACCCTGGTATGTCTTGCACTGCCAAAGGCTGCACTTCTTGTCATTTGTATCTGCAGATGTGAGAGGTATCTGGGTACATTTAGTATGATCAGCAGAGCAATCAGCAGCTTTCCCCGATATAAAATAAGCCCAGGACACTGTCATTGCCGTTTCAGATTTGGGGCTCTTACGGAAAGCTTTTCATTTCTTTGTAACCTTCTCAACTCTGTTGGGGGTGCACACTGAGGACCGATGTAGCCCACGTGCCTATCTAGTGTGCCCATTTATTACCTGTTACAACACCACTGACATTAGAAGCAGCAATTTGTGGGGCTCCAAGAGTGAACGCATTGCACCATCACTTTTAATTGTAGTTAGTCCAATAAAAAAGTTTCAAAACCTGAAGGGTCTGGATTTATGCTTGACTAAAGTTCAATTATTTTTTGCTGTAAGACCACACATCAAACTTTCTCCGTGCTCATCCCGATGAATCTTTTGTTTCTGCTCTTTTTACTAATCTAATTCACACAACCCCAGCATATTATTGCCTTGCACCTCCTGGCATTCCATTAACATGTTTCCCCGCTGCCCCTACTGGGGGTGAAGGGGCACTAGAATCAGATCTGTGCACATTTAACCCTGTAAAAGGTCAATGTGAGGTACTTTTTGACAGTCTCTACTGCCGCCCATACTCCCATTAGGCTTGTAATATTATAGAATAAGTGTCCAGTCCAATGTAGGGCCAGATCCATGCCAGATTTTCAGAATTTCCACATAGGATAAATTTGCATATGACTGATATGATATGCTATTATTTACATAGTCGTTGGTTAGGCTAAACGTCTGGATCTCCTCTTCTCTGACCACTGTTGTACACCTTGTGGAAAAATACAAGCCCATTGCAGCCCTCTGCATCTCGTTTCTCGTTAGAAAATGTGTTGCCACAGGCACCCTGGACTTCAGTTAGCAGCCAAGTGGCCAATTTGTGATTTGTATTGGGTAATGTGGCAACTGTTTAAGAAGTAAGGTCCAAAACACATTATAAGTAAACGTCTTAAAAAGGTAATCTAGTGAGAAAATTTGATGAATTGTATTTAGGAACCCTGAATCACAGCTACAAAGGGTTTTAGCGGTCACAAATGGAAAATTGAAACGTCTGCAACCGCTAAATGGCCTTTTGACATGTACTAACCCTATTCTGTGATTTGGTAACCTATTATTATTGGGAATTAGGTATTAGGAAGGGGCGTGTTTACAATGTCCCTTTGTAATAGCGACTCAGAGGTGGGTGTATGAATTTTTTGTGACTGGAATACGGTTGCAAAACATTTGCAGTTTACCACCAGCTTGAAGTTGGTCGTAACCCTTTCGCAAATGGGAAGGGGTCCCTAAGGGACCCCTTCTCCTTTGTGAATGTGGACGTAAACATTTTTTAAGAGCAGGCAGTGGTCCCACAGAACATTGCCTACCCTTAAAAAACGAAAAGAAAACATTTCATTTTTGTTTTGAAATGCATCCCATTTTTCTTTTTAAAAAATTGCTTTATTGAAAAAATTATCACAGACATGGTTGTGTTCTAATCTTAGCAGGCCTGTAATTTTGGCCATTCACAGTGGGTCGCAAATTGCGGCCTTCCTCATAAATATTGGTGAGGCAGGTCCATTTGTGTCCCACTGGGAATTTCTAATGTGTCTGAGAAACATTGGTACATCTCAGTGTGCCATTTCCTCATTGCGAGTTGCAAAAAGTCGCAATTAGGAAGTCGCAAAATCTGGCGATTGTACATGTGGCCCTCTCTCCTAAGTCTGTTTGCATTTTTTAATGATTGCAAACAAATTAATTTGAGCAAGGATTATGTATTTAGGTTCTGGGAAGGTATTTATTTGGGTAATGTGGAAAGACCAATGTCTGTTAAAGGATATACATTGTACAACATTCTGTGGCGTAGATGCGATTTCACAGAAAGCCAGGATAGTACAACCAATTTGTACATAATCGGAAATACATCTGAATTGTCATCTCTGCTAGCTACCTCTCTACCCTCAATAGGATTATGAAGAACTATTGCAGGTTTGCTTTGTTGTATCCCATTCACTGCATAGTATTTGAATCTAACAAAAACGTGTGTCAATTATGTCTTAACTACTAGTTTATTATACTACTATAGTGTTCTGTACTTTTGACACAATTATTTTACCATAGTGCATGATATAGGACATTTGACCACGTTGTTCTGCGCACATCAGTAAATACATATATCTTTAAGGAATGTCATCACTGCACAAATTATTGTACACACAATTAGAATATTACAAATAAAGTTGGCTTTGTAATGCAGCTAGTAAGAGTTTGTCATCAAGTTACCCCTCTGGAACCCATACTGATAACAGATCAATGTTAGATGTTTAGTTTTAGCTTTTGCAACGCTTTGTAGCAGATTATCACGAATCGGAACCTGGATGACCATGGTTATAATGACAAAAGTTAAAGTACAAGTCCCTGAATATAAAGTGCTGGTGGCTAAAAAGCAATTGCTGGCTCAAGGTGTGACATGACATGAGGTCTTCTAGTAGCTATTTATTTAATTCCAGAGGCGGTTAAGTTGTCTTTCTCATATAAATGGGCAGTATTATTCAGCTAAACATGGCATTTCCAGCTAGCTGTGATGACTGAGTGGGTGGAGTCAGACAATGCAAGGCAAACGCAATGGTCCTACTACATCTTTGGTCAAGAACTGCCTGGGAGCGTTTTGCCTGTGGATAATATATGCTCTCATTGAAGTGAATCAGAGGGGAATGACTAGTTGCAGGGTATCACCAGGCGAACATAGTAAAGAATACATTAAATATGGTATTTTCTTTTAGTCACAGTTTACGTTTGACTACTTGTTATAGAATCCAATAGTCATACAAAATACTGGAATTAAGGCATGTCGAGAGTGCGGGGGTCACATGTCTGTTACTGACCCTCATAACGATTGCCTTTGGTGTCTGAGCTCTGAGCATGACGTCGAGGAGTGTGTCTCCTGTCAGAGCATGTATTCTAAGGCTCTGAAGGAAAGAGAGGCCAAACTCTTTCTGGACAAGGCGAAGAAGGGGCATAAGAGCCATCGTAGATCCTCTTCCCATACTTCTTTGAAGAGACATAAGAAACAGCATTGTCATGACTCTCGGTGTCGTTCGGCTCAGAGCCGGTCAAGATCAAGGTCTCCATCTCGACGGCGGCGTGCAACGTGTGAGGTGAGTCTGATGGTGACTTCACAACCGCAGAGCCCTGAGGCTTCTCCAGCACCATCAGTCTTCGAGGTAGTAGCACCTACGGACAGTCCTCGATTTTCACCTGCTGCTCATAATGCCGATGTTCAGCAAGCACAGGTGCAACATGGAGATCAGCGGTATCCTGCCTTCCCGGCTCCGGGAGCGGATCCGGCGACATTTTTGATTGACATGTTCTCGATGTTCAATGCTATGGCCTCTGCTGGCTGGTCCCACGGGTCCATTGGCATTTTCGTTGGGCTCCCCTGCTCCATACAAGGCGGTGCCGTTCATGCCATTCTATCCGGCTGAGGGTGCCGGGCCAGCCCCGATGACGTCGCCTCAAGGCTCTATGGTTCCCATGACGTCGCCTTCCAGACCTATGGGCCGATTTCATCGCCCCGTAAGTCGATGCCGATGGTGGAGCCACAAATGTCCTCGGCGCTGTTGGGATCCGCTCCGGCGCCGGATCCGAGTGATGGATTCGACCGAAGCCAACCTTCCTCTCCTGTTCCGCGTCAAGTGTTGAAGCCAGTGTCATCGACGTAGGCCAGTTCTATGTCGACGTCGAGGTTAGAGGCCAGACTGAGGGCAAGCAGAAAGGCCTTGAGACTCTTAGAAGTGGAAGAGTACCAAAGGCAGTTGTTGGAGGAGGGGGAGATTGTGGAGCCCTTGGGAGAATATCAAGGGCTGGATTCGGCCAGTGGGCTTGACACTTCCCTAGAATGGGACTCGTCTTCACCGGGGGAGTACACGGAGGAGACGGCCTCCTTTCACACGGTGATTAGAAAGGCAGCAAACTTTTTAGATCTTCCATTGCTTGCTGCAGAGGTTAAGACAAACATTTTAACTGAGGTCCTGCATCCTTCTTCAACTTCTGCGGATCCTTTGCTTCCGTTCAACAATGCTCTTACGGAGCCCATATTAGAGCTTTGGTGGAAGCCTGTGTCATCACCCGCTGTTATTAGATCTGTAGCACGAAGGTACAGAGTGGCGCCTGGAGATCCGGGGTTTTTATTGAAACATCCTACCCCGGAGAGTCTGGTTGTTCAGGCCTCTTGCTCTACACGGTCTGCTCCAGGCTCCTTCCCAGTGATTCCATCGGACAGGGAATCCAAAAGGATCGAGCAATCCGCAAAGAAAACTTTTCTCTTCTTGCAGCATGGCTCTCAAGGCTGCGAATGCTACCTGTGTTCTTGGTAGATACGTCCACGCCCTGATGGACTCCACTAGGGCTAGGGTTCCTGACCTGCCGCAGGATGTACAGAGACCATTTGGTGAACTTCTATCTGATGCTCAGGCTGTGGCACAACAAATAATCCAGTCTGGTCTGGATTCCACGGACTTGGTCACCAGGGCAATGGGTTCATCTATTGCTACCAGGAGGCACTCTTGGTTGAGGTCCTCTGGGTTTTCTTCGGATGTACAGACTACTTTATTGTATTTGTCCTTTGATGGAGAGAAACTGTTTGGTAATAAAGCGGACTCTGCCCTAGAGCGCTTTAAAGATAGTTGGGCCACAGCGAAGTCTATGGGTCTGCGAGCCTCTTCTGTTACCCCTTTCAGAGGTTTGGCGTGGAGCTGTTTACCGTGGGAGGCCCCAGTCCACGGTCCAGCAGCCTACCAGCCTCCCATATCGATCCTTTAGAGGGCGGGGGAGGGTTCGGACAAGAGCGGCCACCCAGCAGCACCCTGCATCATCCTCTTCCTTTGGAGGACAACAGCAAGGGAAGCAGCCCTAGTTTTCTCCCCTTTATCAACCACACTTCTGTAGGGGGAAGGTTACGTCTTTTTCTCCATGAGTGGGAGTTAGTTACATCAAACTCATGGGTTCTAAACATTGTGAGAAAAGGATATGCTCTCCCTTTTCAGGAGTTTCCTCCTCCCATCCCTCCCCGTCCCTCGTTTTGCCCAGAAGACCATCTCCTGTTGTTGGTTCAGATCCTATTGTCAAAAGGTGCGGTGGAGTTGGTTCCAGAGCAGGAAAGGGGTCAGGGATGCTATTCGAGATATTTCCTGATCCCCAAGAAGGACGGTCGATTGAGACCAATTCTAGACCTGAGGATTCTGAATTTGTTCCTCAAACTGGAAAAAATCAAGATGCTGACTCTTGCACAGGTACTTCTGGCGATGAACAGAGAGGATTGGACGGTGTCTGTCGACTTGCAGGATGCTTACTTTCATATCCCTATACTCGAGTCACACAGGAAGTATCTCCGGTTTGTGGTAGGGTCACAACACTACCAGTTTGCGGTCCTTCCGTTTGGTCTTACTTCAGCACCTCAAGTCTTCACGAAGGTGATAGCAGTGGTAGCAGCAAGTCTCAGAAGGAAGGGGTTATCGGTATTCCCTTACCTGGACGATTGGTTGATCAAAGCTAAGTCTCCAGAGCTTGTGTTGCATCACTTGCAGATGACAACTCAGTTGTTGTTCAGTCTGGGTTTTTCGATAAATGTACCCAAGTCTCACCTGGAGCCCTCTCAACGCCTCATGTTCATAGTGGCAGTACTGGATACTACATTGAATCGGGCCTATCTTCTGCCTCAGCCGATTCAGGACATTCAGGAGTTGATTCCAACGTTTCAAAATTAAGCGGTTGTTACAGTCCTTAAGGTCTTACGTCTGCTTGGTCTGTTCTCTTCTTGCATTCTGTTGGTCACTCATGCACGTTGGCACATGAGGGCTCTTCAATGGTGCCTCCGCATGCAGCACAAAGGGGATCTCGAGGAGTCAATAACGATCTCCAGAGACGCTGCAGCAGAGTTACTATGGTGGGCTGTGGACAGCAACCTTTCTCAAGGAAGGCCGTTTTCACTGCCGCCTCCGGATGCTTCCACTCTAGGATGGGGAGCTCATCTGGGGGACCTGGAGATCAAGGGTCGTTGGTCTCCAGTGGAACATACTTTTCATATAAATATGTTAGAATTGTGGGCAATACATTTGGCTCTCAAGGCCTTCCTCCCGCCCCTTTGCGGTCAGTCAGTTCAGGTCCTGACGGACAACACTACGGCGATGTGGTATATAAACAAGCAGGGAGGGGTAGGGTCGTATCTTCTCTGCAGAGAAGTTCTGCGTTTCTGGTCCTGGCTTCAGGACCATTGGATTTGCTTGATAGCGAATCATCTGGCCGGAGTGCTCAACGTACGTCCGGACTCTCTCAGTCTACATTTTTCGTCTGATCACGAGTGGGGTCCCCACCCGGATCTGGTCCTGCACATCTTTCAAATGTGGGGCTCTCTATTTGCCACTCTGGAGAACGTGCACTGCCCGTCATTCTGCAGCCTTCAGTATCTGGTGCCAGGAGCTTTAGGGGATGCGTTTCAGATCTCTTGGTGCAACCAGTTGCTTTACGCATTTCCCCCAATACGCTTGATTTCTAGGGTTCTGAGGAAGATTCGCCAAGATCGGGCTCAAGTCATTTTAATAGCCCCGGATTGGCCAAGAAGGGTGTGGTACACGGACCTTCTCCAACTCTTGCTGGACCCTCTGCTCCGTCTCCCTCTCAGGGCAGACCTCCTCTCGCAGGGGCAGGTTCTACACCCCCACCTCCAGAGCCTGCACCTTCATGCCTGGAGATTGAACGTGGCAACCTGAGTTCATTTTCTCTCCCACCAGATGTAGTAGATGTTAATTTATCAACCAGGTGACACTCCACTAAGACCGTTTATGCCAGCAGGTGGGCAAAATTCGTGCCTTGGAGTGGAGGAAGACAAATTGATCCTTTGAAGGCCCACCTCTCCGATATTTTATTATTTCCTTTCAAGCCCATGCATTCTTGCCAGTTAAGGTTTCTAGTGCTTAAAATTTTTTTCTCGTTGCTATAACCCCGGCTAGGCGGGTTAGTGAGCTTCAAGCTCTTTCTGTTAACCCCCCCTTACATTGTTTTTCCCGGATGAAGTGGTGTTGAAAACCAGGGCGGCTTTCCTGCCAAAAGTTGTCACTCCTTTTCATATAGGGCAGACCATTACCTTTCCATCTTTCTACCCTCCTCCTTACCCCTCGAAGGAGGAAGAGAGGCTCCACCGTTTGGACCCTAAAAGGGCTCTTAGTTTTTATATTGAAATGATGAAAGACTTTCGCCTGGAGGACCAGCTGTTTGTGGGGTATATTGGACAGAGGAAGGGCAGAGCAGTTCATAAAAGAACAATCTCCAGGTGTGTCATTTTCTGTATCAAGATTTGCTATTCGTTGGCAAAGAAAGTTCCCCCTGATGTATCAGAGCCCATTCCACCAGGGCTAAGTACGCTACTTCGGCCCTGGCAAGAAGGGTTCTAGTGGTGGACATTTGCAAGGCAGCAACTTGGGCGTCCATCCACACCTTCGCAAAGCATTACTGCTTGGACTCTGAGGTTAGGAGGGACAGCCATTTTGCACGATCTGTATTGCAGGACTTCTTAGTGTAACCAGGCAAGCTCCCACCTCCGAGTGTGGTACTGCTTTGGGACTCTATTCATAAGGTGAGGAATCCACAGGTAGTTGTATCGATTAGAAGAACAAGTTACTTACCTTCGGTAACGCTTTTTCTGGTGGATACAATAGCTACCTGTGGAATCTTCACAGCACCCACCAGCCTCCCGCTGCCCTTCTGGTTACACTAAGATATGTGGTTGTATAGGTGTATGTATATATTGATGTCTTTTCCTGTATATATAAATGATGGTTTTGATTATATTGCATCATGGTAGTTTTATGTATATATGTATTTATTGGAGTTATTCTGAGGTCGGTTCTCACCTGTTCGCCTCAAAGGCATGTAAATAATGGGTGAAACTGACATCAGCACGCCGGCGAGGACCTCTTATTGGCACGGTGACGTCAGACGGAGTCGCGTGGAACCGTGCAATTGTGACGTCCTCGTCGACGTGGAGAGCTGGGAAGAAGATTTTCCGTCGGATGCTGGCGCATGGGTGAATTCATAAGGTGAGGAATCCACAGGTAGCTATTGTATCCACCAGAAAAAGTGTTACCGAAGGTAAGTAACTTGTTCTTTGGCACAACAACTTATTTTCATTGGTTGATTCCACAGTGTTCTGTTTTCACAGATGGCTCTGATTCATAGAAGATGCAGTGTCATCACGGCTGGGAATGTGTAGTGCCTGCTTCAGGCAGGTATTAAACCGCTAAGAACCGATCAAAATGTGTCATTCTGGGAATCCACTACTGTGATGATTTGCATGTACTATATGATATGGTTGTGGAATCCTATCATGCAGTTCACTCACAAATACAGTCTTAGGTCTAGTCAGCCTCATTTACTTAACCTTTAGCTCAACCCTGGGTAGCTATGGCTGCGAGCAGTAAGGCTTGGCCAAGGAGCTTAGGCCCTCATTACAACCCTGGCGGTAAATCCCGCTTATCGCCGTGCAGAAGACCGCCAACATACCACTGCTGCCGCGGAATTCTGCTACAGGTATTACAACACACAGCCCGGAATCCGCCACAATACAGACACCCACACAAGTCCGCCACACCAAAGGTCAGTGATAACAAATCCTACACCGTCACGCCAACAGGAATACACCCACAGTATCACGACCCACAACTCAACGGGTAATCCATTGGCGGTACACACCGCTGCGCTCACAATACACACACATATACAAAACACAACCACATTGGACATTTCAAAATACACACACCAGATACACATACACACACCACACCCACACACCGAATCCAATATAAAGCACACACCCACATCACCCACAAACCCTTACTACCAGAATTTTGAAAGCGCGCCAGAAAGAGACACTACCTAAAACACCAGCATCCACAGACACACAACACCATCACTTACACAACATCCACGCACCTCAAACAACACACACCAACACACACCCTCACATATCACAACAGACACCACCTCACACATCACCCACACCACATCATGGCACCTCAACGACACCCCAGGTTCTCTAAGGAGGAGCTCAGGGTCATGGTGGAGGAAGTCGTCCGGCTAGAGCCACAGCTATTCGGATCACAGGTTCAGTAGACGTCCATTGCAAGGAAGATGGAGCTATGGCGCAGAATTGGCGAAAGGGTCAACGCAGTGGGACAGCATCCAAGACCTAGGGATGACATCAGAAAGAGGTGGAATGACCTACGGGGGAAGGTGCGTTCCGTGGTCTCCAGACACCAGATTGCTGTACAGAGGACTGGCGGTGGACCCCCACCTCCTCCCCCACAACTAACGACATGGGAGGAGCAAGACTTGGCAATACTGCATCCTGAGGGCCTCGCAGGAGTAGTAGGAGGACTGGACTCTGGTAAGGCAAATCTTTACTACCTTATCCCCCCACCCCACCTGCATGCCATCACATACTCCCACCCTTACCCTAACACCCATCACCCCAACAACCCACAGATACCCCACCATCACAACCCACACATCCCAAAACCAAGCCATGCATGTAACACCAATGCATGGACACCCATCACCCAAGCATGTCCACTACAGAGACTCACTCGTGCCCCAAAATCACCATTCACACAAGGACCAAGCCAATAATGCAAGCACTGGAGTAGAGGGTCAACCACCCATTGCACACAATGGCACACACAGATACAATAATTATGCATTTACACCCCAACAGGACCCCTACCCAATGTCACGGGACAGGAGGTGCCAGACATATCCAGTCCCCCCACAGAAAAGGCCCACAGTGAAGACAGCAGCTCTGCACGCCTGGATCAAGATGACCAGCCCGGCCCATCTGGGACCTCAGGACAGTCGGTTCCCCTGACACTGTCACCAGCCACCAAAGAGCCTCCCCCCTCAGGAAACACCAGCGCCCACCCAGCGGGCCCATCCCTCTGTCCCCAGGACACATCAATCAGCAGTGTGTCCACCACTACAGGGAACCCAGGCAAACCCACCAACCCAAGAAAATCAGGGACCATGGGGCAGTGGCAGTGGGCACACGGTTCAGGGGACAGAGGCACAGGATAACAGGGAAAGTGGGAGGACTGCTGTGCGACAGGGGGAGGACAGGCCCAGGGAACCCACACTCCACGAGGCACTCTCCAGCATCATAGGCGCTTACCATCATTCCCAAGAGACAATGGCAACGGTACTGGCCAAGTTTCAGGAGACCCAGCGGCTGCAGGAGGAACACTACCTTGGGATGAGGGAGGACTTGAAGTCCATTAACTCCACCCTGGTCACCATTGCAGGGGTGCTGGCAGACCTTGTCAACACCAGGAGGGACACAGTGGCACAACAAGGGGCCCCTGACACTGGCCTGGACGTTTACCAGCCCTCCACCTCCGCCGGCGCTAGTGGACAGGAGGCACCGCCACAGGAACAACAGGACACCAGCACCCCACCCCCTGCAGATGGAGAACCACCCCGCAAACGGTCCCTGAGATCCAGGAACAAGACAGAGAACACTGCCAAGACCCCCGCCAGGAAATGAGAACCCCTAAATGTCACCCTTATATCCCACTTTGTCACCCTGTCCATCCTTAAACTGCCATTGCTCCATTTCCTATGCCCCTTTGAAAAATGCACCTGTGAAACAAATAGCGTGGACTCTGCCATGGACATTCCTCCACCATCCCCTCAACCCATTTTACAACCCCCTCCACTTATTAGCACGGGAATAAACACACTTCAATCACAAAACAATCTGGAGTCAGTCTGTGCTTTCACAAATGTGTAATTGCAATAACTATGGAATATAGCAATGTCAATGTACTTGTTCACATACCAATGTAACACAGCTGTAGGGCAGCAGTAAACAAAGCAGATGGCACAAAGTGGGACCCAGATCTGTGAAATCGAAAGTCAAAGTGACAAATCAGGGTCCATACACTAAATGAAAATGACACACTTATGCTAGTTCCCAACAATAGAATGAGATGTGGGAAGCAGTGGCATCTTCTTACCTGTGTCTCACTGGAAGTATTGCATGATGATGTTGTTTCGGTTGTCGATATCCTCTTCTTCTGCCTCCTCTTCTTCACTGTCCACAGGCTCCACAAGACCACCCGTCCTCCTGCAGAAAAGGCACCTGGTGTCGCAAAGCCAGGTTGTGCAGCATACAGCAGGCCACGATTATCTGGCACACGTTCTTCGGTGAGTCGTATAGGGAGCCACCTGTCAGAGGGCCCGGATACTTGGCATTCACATGGGAGATGTACTGGTCTGCCAAACACACCATCTGCACATTCATAGAATGGTAGCTCTTCTGGTTTCTGTACACCTGTTAATTTCTGCGGGGGTACAAGTGCCACATGTGTACCATCCATGGCACCAATGATGTTGGGGATATGTCCCAGGGCATAAAAGTCACCTTTCACTGTGGGCAAATCCTCCATCTGAGGGAACACAATGTAGCTGCGCATGTGTTTCAGCAGGGCAGACAACACTCTGGACAACACGTTAGAGAACATTGGCTGGGACATCCCTGATGCTATGGCCACTGTTGTTTGAAAAGACCCACTGGCCAGGAAATGGAGTACAGACAGGACCTGTACTAGAGGGGGGATTCCTGTGGGATGGTGGATAGCTGACATCAGGTCCGGCTCCAACTGGGTACACAGTTCCTGGATGGTTGCACGATCAAGTCTGTATGTGACCAGGATGTGCCTCTCTTCCATTGTCGACAGGCCCACCAGGGGTCTGTACACCGGAGGATGCCGCCATCTCATCACCTGCTGCAGCGGACGAGCCCTATGGAGGAGAACAGCAAGCAGAGAGTCACCCAACACTGAGGTATCACAATGTCTTATTTTCAGAAACCTTATTAATCCGCAATGTGCCGGTATCTGTCTATATAGGTGTGACGCAGTTAGCATCCATCCCATGTGGCCTCCTGAAATGGCGGCTGCCTGACCTGTAAGGTGGGACAAGGGGATATGAGGTAACTGCGCTGGCGTTCTACACCGTCGCGGATGGCGGTCGAAGACCGCAGCGCAATTCTGCATTCGTTAACATTGGGCCCTATGGGTCCCAGGAGCCAATGACGATGTACGCTAGTGGTGACGGTATGCACCGCCGCGGACGTGACCGCCATTTTCTGTCTGTTCACTCACTTGATACCTGACCTTCAACAGGAGAGGACCTACACTGCAAGGGCTGCTATGACCTCAGTCTGGAAGGGGAAAGGGCCCCTGCCTTCACTTCGGAGGAGTTGGAGAAACTAGTGGATGGGGTCCTCCCCCAGTACACGCAACTGTACGGTCCTCCAGACAAACAGGTGAGTACACTGTGAGTATGCTGCAAGGGCAATGCCTGTTTTGAGTGGTGTGGATGGAAGATACATGGGGGGGGATGAGGCCTGCATGTGCGGATGGTGAGTGTATGTGCGTCAGGGCAAGGGTGGGAACTGCGGGGCAATGAGTAGGACGGTCCATACGGGAAAGTAATTTCCTTTCCCCCTGTACCATTTCTCTAGGTCAGCGCCCACCAGAAGAGGGGTATTTGGCATGCCATCGCTAGGACGTCCGGACCCTGGGGTTCTACCACAGATGGAGCACCCACTGCCGTAAAAGATGGGAGGACCTGCGCCGCTGGAGCAAGAAGACGGCAGAGGCCCAGCTGGGGGATGGCCTCCCAGTGTGGGAGGGGAGCCCGTCGCACCATGACCCCCTGATGTTCCGGATCCTGGTGGTGGCCTATCCGGAGTTGGATGGGCGCTTGAGGGCATCACAACAGCCACAAGGGGGTGAGTACACTCTCATTCAGCTGACTCTGCGCACATTACGAGGTGTCTAGGTGGGGGAGGTTTTCAGTGGGTTCCCCTAGGCCAGGGCGAACTTGGTAGGCAAGGTCCCTTGTGAGGCAGGATATGTGGCACCCCAACCCCACCAGTGGTAAGAGCCATCTACACCTAGTCAGGCTACTGTGACTTCCAGGTGTCCAGCAATTGGTCTTAGGCCTCGCACCCCATGGTCAGCTGAAATTTCTAGGAACTGTTAGTGCATGGTGTAGTGCAGAGGGCTGCTCCCTGTGTGTTGTGTCCGCCAACGGTAGTGGTGTTGCATGCACTGAACATGTCTTTCTTCTGTCTCCCCCCCCCTTTTTGTGGTCTCCCTGTTCTTGTGTGCAATAGCATCATCAGGCGGAAGAGCATTGGCACCAGAGCAGGAGGGAGCTGCAACCCACTTGGCCCTGGAGGGCGAAACAACGGAGTCTGAAGCCACCAGTGGGATGGAGGGCGAGGGGAGCTCCACGGCGGGAACAGGAGCAGACAGCAGTGACAGCGACTCTGATGGGAGCTCCCTTGCGGTGGCGGGCACCTCTGTGCCCACCGCATCAACAGGTATAGCCACCACACCAGCACCGCCCTCCCAGCAGCCCCTCAGCGTGTGTCCCATGCCCGCTCACCCAGGAGGGTGGGCATCTCCTTCACCCCAGGCACCTCAGGCCCTGTCCCAGTCAGCCCTGCTGCCCTCAGTGAGGAGGTTATTGACCTCCTGAGATCCCTCACTGTTGGGCAATCTACCATTGTGAATGCCATCCAAGGTGTAGAGAGGCATTTGCAACAAACAAATGCATAACTGGAGGGCATTCATTCCGGGCAGGCAGCCCAACAGAGAGCATTTCAGGCTCTGGCCTCAACACTAATGGCAGCCATTGTCCCTGTGTCCAGCCTCCCCCCTCCAACTTCCTCCACCCAGACACAATCCCCTGTACCTCAGCCTATCCCAAGCACACCATCAGACCAGCATGCACACTCATCAACACACAAGAGTGGCTCAGGCAAACATAGCACCACACATCCCACAGGCACTCACACAAGCACCATCCCCATGCAGACACAGCAACATCCACTGCCTCCACTGTGTCCCCCTCCTCCACGTCCTCCTCCTCCCTCCCTGTCTCGTCTCCACTCACACCTGCATGCACTACATCCTCAGCCACTGCCTCCATCACCAGCACGCCCATCACCACACGCCGCTCACGTGCACTCACCACCCCCACTACCATTCACACATCCCCAGTGTCCTCTCCCAGTGTGTCAGTAAGCCCTCCTCCCAAAGTACACAAACGCAGGCACACACCCACCAACAGCCATCCACCTCACAACAGCCTCCGGCCCATGCACCTTCACCCAAATTCAGCAGACTTACACCTCCTACAACCACTACCTCTACCTCCACTCCCAACCCCCTCCATCTTCCCATCCCAGTGTGTCTAAAAAACTTTTCCTGGCTAACATTGACCTCTTCCCTTCACCTCCCCCCCCATCCTTCCCCTTGGGCCAGGCTTTCCAGGTCCCAGCCCAGCACCTCAGCCGCCAAATCCCCAAGCACAGTGGTGCCAGCAACTGCGGGGCCATCGAGTGCGCCACACATCAGGGCTGCCAGTGTGCCACGTAGCGAGGGCAAGGACATTCCGCCACCTGCCAAGGTAAAAAAAGGTGCCCACATCCTGGAGGGAGAAGCTGAAAGTACCAGCCACCAAGGGCTCAGGAAAAACCAAAGGGGATAGTGGCAAGACAACTGTGGCACCATCAAAGCTGGGGAAGGGCCAAAAGCTGAAGAGACGGTCAGGAGAGGGCATTGTGGCACCGACTGAGGGACCAATGTCACACTTTCTGTCCACAACCACGCCAACCTGTACGGCGGCGAACACCGCTAGCTGCCCCACCACCACAACCTCCACCTGCACCGCCTCCGGCACATCTACAGCCTCAACGACAGTCCCCAGTGGGCAGCTATCCAAGGCTGTAGGAAACGTCCTGCTGTGTTCCTCAGCAGGTGCTGACCCATGCACAGCCGCCAGCACCACCGCCAGCACTGGCGCAAGCACCGCCGCAACAGACACCGCCGCAACAGACACTGCTGCAAGCACCGCCACCTGCACCGCCCCCGGCACGTCTACAGCCTCAACGACAGTCCCCAGTCTCTTCCCCAGTGGGCAGCGGTCCGAGGCTGCAGGAAACATCCTGCTGTGTCCCTCAGCGGGTGCTGACCCATGCACCTCCGCCAGCACCGCCGCAAGCACCGCTCCAACAGACACTGCCGCAAGCACTGCCACCGGCCCCCTGGTGTCCTCAGACACAGACACCACCTCTGACATGGCTACCATCCCCAGTGGTCAGTCGCCTGAGGTTGGAGGAGAGTTCCTGGACCCTGGGCAGCTTCCATGAGGCATTTCTTCCATCACTGTTTACACCTGCAGGTGGAAGGCGCAGCCGCAGCAGTGTGGGGTATGTCGCTGCCTCCATGGTGTGTCATACTACCTGAACCTCACAAATCTCGTGCAGCACAAACAGTCTTGCAGCCCTGGGTGGACACTTTGCCTTACATGCCCTGGATACCATATACTAGAGACTTATGAGTAAGTCAGTTCTTGCCAATTGAGTGTAGCCAATTCAAAGTGCAGTTCTTTTAGAGTTAGACCACTGGCACTGATGACTTGTTAGCAGGCCTTAGTGCACTCTCAGATTCGAAACACCAGCAGCATCAGACCAAAAATGTGGGGGTGAACATGAAAAAATAGGCATTCACTTACAACAACTATCTGATTTACAGTCATTACAATAAAATACAGCAGTCTGGGAATCGTAGCTTCATTTTTCTTATTAGATGAAGAAGCCTAAAAGTCACAGCATCCAATACTTGTTTCTGGCTAAAAAGTCAGAAGTAATTATACATTTCAGATGTGTCATGAGGCCTCTTGCCAGCTATGCTGTTTCTTGGGATCTTGTCAGGTCACACCGCCTAACCTTTAGCATCTGATGGGGCACGCCTTTGGAGGCGTTACCATATCTTCATACCAAAGTGCTTTAATAACTACAGGATTAAGTTGTGTGGGGATCCTGGATAATCGACCTGTGTCCGGGTTTAATCAGCTCATTGCTGATGTCTGCCTAAAAGTGGGATAGCAAAAGAGTGACTATAGTTCTGTAACTATAGTTTTGTAACTAAGCAACACATTACTAAAGAATTATATTTATGTTACATCTGTACATTACTAATTTTATATACATGTTTGTGGAAACTGTATATGCATTTATGGTGGTCGGAACAGTCAGTCCTAATTCTCTTCAACTCTTTCTTTTAACTTGTCACTGTTCGTTTCTACTCCCTTCTCTATCTCGCTAATTTCTTTATAACTTCTTCTTATCATATATTTACATATGTTAGCATATTTCAGGCTCTACCCCCTCGGTATATTATGCCCTAAGTCAAACTTTTTGTATACTTCAAGATGGCCGGCACTTTTGTAGTCCTCCTACTGGTCCTAAATGAGCAACTCTAGGTGGGTTTTAGTAACTGTTAATGAATACATTTAGCCACTATATACTACAGGGCAGTAATTGTATACCATCTATGAGTACTTCGTAGGCTCAACCCGTTAACTTTAGAGTTTATCGTATTTTAAGGATACTGAACACTCCAATGTGGCCGCCACACGTTCAGTCCTCTTTCTATTTCCAAACGAATATACTTAGGCTCGATAGACACACGTTCCCGCGATTCTCTTCTAACACACTTAGAGCGTACAATGCGTGGACCACTTATCAGGTTACTGAACGGACGCTCACATTTATTCAGTGCGGGTCCTCTACTATGTTTTATGACCCCATACTATAAGCTTTTGGTACATGCGTACTACCATGCTAGCGACTTATCTCATAATACTTTTCATGCCTTATTATGCCCCCATATGTGCTCTGTTCATATTATATGTGAGTTAGGGTTTAATTCTAATTGGACTTGGTTAGCTTATCCCTGAGGTCATATTAGGTTTTACATGCTCATACACGAGTATGAACTACAGAATTTGGTACATGTTTACCACTATGCTAGTGACTTATCTTATAATACTTTTTATGTTTTATTATGCCCTTACATGTACTCTGTTCATATTAGATGTGGGGCAGAGTTTAATTTTAATTGGACATGGGTAGATTATCCCTGAGGTCACTTCAAGTTTTACATGCTCATACACAAGTATGTTTACAACAATCAGACTTATGGGTTGATCCTCACGATGGTCATTTTTTGTTCGAAACAGAGAATGGGACTTTTCATGGTCTGTTGTACTAATACGTGTGCCTAAAGATTTTGAACATGGGAATTTACCTACCCAGACAATGTTACAGAACATACTACTTTTGGACCACGTTGCCCCTAGAAAATACCTTAATTCAGGTACTCCATTTTCTTTCTTACCAGAGTGTCTTTACTTCTTTGGCTCAACACAGATCATATGACTACGGAGCCTCTATAGTTCTTAACCCCATGTGAGGTTACTAGCTCATTCCTACATCATTCTTTACAGCTTACTCATCCTTGACGGTATCCTAGTACATAGGGACTTCACGCTTAGCTCTATCGGGTAGGTCTATGCAGTACCTAGCCCCTATCTACCTGCTACCGCCTTTACCTCGGGCACTATATTATTTACTCTTTAATTTGGCTATGGTTCCACACAAACCCTCGGCATGCTTTATATGCAAACATTTGTAACTTGTTATTGTCAGGATTCACATGTGGTGTTACTATTTTCTTTCTTACACTTAAGGGACTCTTGATACTACACATACCTATGTATGGTGCACAATATCACCTCTACAATGAACAGCACTTTTAGTCTGCACGGTGCACTGTCACGTCCATATATTTTGATTGTTTTCTCTTATAAGTACTTGTATCCATCTTTTTGCTGCTTTGAAAAAGTCACTGTGTGACGAAACTCGTGTTGGCTGTTGTTTGTATAGGACCTACTACGAACTGTTACTGTATGTACTGTGTGTACATGGACTATATGAACTGTACTATCTATGAAGGACTATTTTCTAACTAGTTCAATACGATTGAACTATACTGTTAAGAACATCTTTGGATACAAATAAACCTATGAGATTATTAGGAAAAATAATTAATACTTTGCTGCAGTTTCATTGTTTACTCAAGAGTGTGTTTTATTTATTATCACATATTTAGTGAATTACTTAACCTAGTATATACTTGTGTGATTGAGTGCTGTGGTTCTTATCTAATTATCTTAAAAGATATAATTAAATAAATGTGCTAAAACAGAGCAAGCTAAGTAGGGTCACTGGGTGACGGGGCACGACTCTGCAAGCCAAAGTCTAAGTTAACTACTCTATCCCATTAAAATGAACTAGGATTCACTGCACTCTCCCCATAGCTGTAACAAGTATGACACCATACCTTGACGCCACCGAAGGTGAATGAACCCCATGCTAAAAAAGTACTCTGAACTAAAAGCTAAAAGCATACAAACCACATAAAAATCACATTTAAAAATGTGTTAAATAAAATCAATAGCTAAAAACATACAAAGAGACATGATGTCGACCATGACAAGCACAGCAGGCCAAAGTAAGGGCAATAAATGTAAATGGATTTGGTATAATAAGCCAATCATCATATTTTCTAACAATAGTGTTGATCTTGAAGAGCATCTTCGAAGCCATCGAATGGAAAGGACCTCAGAAAAGAGGCCACATCGTCAGATGTTAGATCGATCACAGGATAGGCAGACGGATCGACGGAGAGGTAGTGCGTAGTAGTCTCTTGTGCAGGTCCCCCTGTAGAAGTGGCATCCTCCATAGTACCAAAAAGAGACAGATAGTTCATCAAGGGTGGCCATAAGTGGTCTTGCGAGTCAGGTTAATCTCAAGGGGCACAACCGTGAATGAACCTTCATTGGGGACATCAGCAGTGCTTGCTCCACAGGAGGTATTGGCGTGACAGCAAGACACACTGTAGGCAAGTGTTCGAAGAGGCACCTTATGCAGCGAAAGACTGGTTGCACGCACCATAGGAGTGGTTGGAATGACAACGACCATTCACGCTCCAATTCTCCCAGCAACAAAGCATTAAAGACCTGAACCATGTGTTCACAGCTCAGTTAAGCTGGTGGCAGTGGCTCCATTGCTTTGCGTAGCTGGAAAGACACAACCACTGCGCATCTGAAGAAACTGGAGCAGTATTTCGCCAATCAATGCCAAAATTATAGGAAAGCCCCCAAACACACTTGAAAAAAGTGAATGGATGGCCGATGGGATGACTCCGAAGATAGTCTGGAAGATGACCACAAATCCAGACCCAACAGTCTTAAATAAGTGGACAATCCCAGTAGTGCTTGAGGTATTGAACATTCTGGATACCAGCTCTGAAAAGTGCTTGGGGAAGTTTGTATTTAATGGGGATTGTATCTCAGCTGATGATCTTGCAATCTGGAGAGCATACGTCTCTTTAGCTGATGGCAATGCGACTTGTTTTTGAAACAGTAGCGCCTTTAGTCTGCTCAGCTTGTCATAATTTACATTAACAGTATCAATGTGAGGCCACATTTCTGATACTTTTATCTCTTGTGTGGGGGGGATACATCTTGTCCACAACACGTAACGACCTTAGAGACTGAAATTGCGTAGGCAATTCCTGGTCGTATACCACAACAGCTTTGGTCGCTCAGCACCACATAATTTCCATTCGAAAGTACATGAAATGCTGGTAGAATCAAAGGGATGGGAGTACCCTTCGGAAAACAGGCCAAATTTGTGACCCCCGCATTGCAAAGGCCGTGAAGGGACACCTGCTTACAGATCATTGAATGACTAACAGTAGTCTTGCATTTGCTTCTGCTAAGAAAGACCTCTGTTTCGCCATTCAGACATTTGTATTCAAAGGGCAACTCCCACTCTTCTTTAATATAGCTATCGCCTAGTCGCTCATACCTGCCCACAGCAAGATGTTTCAGGCATTTTGAAAAACAAAAGTGGAAATGGGCAGATTAATGATGCCATGTAGGAGCCTTACTGTTGAAGGACTCTGCAACTGGGAAAGGCAACTTTTCTAACTTCTCTATGTGAAGCATGGTGAAACTTGCTTCCTTTTTATCTATTGTCCGTTGTTCCCTGGATAAATTAAAGGTGGTGAATAATTCACTACTGTTAATGTACTTCCATGTAATTCTAACATTTTTCAAAGTCTGTAATGTCCAACCTAACTGCATGATGGAACGCAGCTGACTTTGTCCATGATATAAAAGGGACATGTCTGTCTAAATTATATCAATCGCAGACAACACTATATTTGTTAGGGAATAGATCCTGTTGGACAGAGTGTTGATGCCGTTATCGACAACAGCTAATGCCTTTTCTAAGTTTTCCTTGTATATCTGCCTTAAACACGCAGCAGCTTCTATCTGAGAAAGCATCCAGATTTCATTTTACATAGCATAGATGAATGTTTTAGAGCGTGTCTTTCTAGGACCTAGAAAAAAGCCTTGTAAGTCTACATCTTCAGAAAGAGTGTTAAGATGTTCCTTAACTGTGGCTAATGTGTTAGTCTGTATCCATTATTGGCACAGTTTAGCCACAGTGTATGTTGTAACTATATCTGTGTGTTGACCTGAGATGAAACTAGGGTCTGGCCTGCTAATCTTGAAACCCCCCTGAGGAATTAAAGAAAACGTGCCTGACATCCAGTGGTGTCTATTGGCCAAATCAACCACCTGCAGGGACTGGAAAGTGAAGAGTTATAGGTACCAGCCTGATCTAGTTTTCCCTCTGTGACGTTCAGGAAGAATTGCTAATCGTTAAACTTTGGTAGTGTGGGGATACTGGGCGTGTTCATTTCTTTTATTTTTGCTAACCTGAGACAGGCTGTCTGTTGACTGGTGTCATTTAAAAAGATCATTTGCACAGAAATCAGGCATGCTCTAAATAAAGCCTCCTTACCCTATATTTGCCGATCTTGCGTTCCCCATACACTCTTTAAATCAACAGTGTTGCTCCAGTATTCATAAGCTTCAACTGCAAGGCGGGAAACAACGGAATCTGAATAAATCAGTTTTGTATCAGTTAGCAAAGATTTCCTAATTTTGGAAGAAGGTAACCTGAAATAGTATGACTCTGGATGTTTTGTGTCATGCCCAGAAAAATAACTAAACTTATCTGAATAACGTTTTGGGCTCCCCATTGGTGGTGTTGAACAGTGTTTCAACTGTGTGTAGTTAAGTATTGGTCTGTGTTTAGAAAAATATATAATATTTATCTGGTTAAATGCAGGTCAAAGTGATCAACATTTGATAAGTATACATTAAAATATAACTTTAGAGAATGACAAAAAGAGTCTTTAGTCTTTAAAAAGCAAAAAGTGTCTCTTGCAAGCACAAAGTACCTGGTTTGCGTTCAAATCCTCCGCAAGGGACCGCAGAGGAGGAGATGCATGGAAAACGGGGAGGTGTGTGTCGGTTTCTCCGCGCGCACACAGATGATGCGTTGATAATTTTCCACGCAGGGAAGGCTTTGCATCGATTTCTGGCGCTCTGACTTGGATACTCTTCGGGTTGCGGGGTATTCAGACGCCCCAGGGACGATGCAGAGAAATCCTGGGCGGGCAGGGCAAAATCACAGGAGCTGCGTCAATCCAGTGGACGATGCCGGGACATTTCTGTTGCACGGCAGGCGCTGCATCGATTCTTCTCGCAGGAAGTCGGGCTGCGTCGTTCCGGCTCAGCTACGCGTTGATCTAGTGGGCTATGCGTCGAAGTTCCGACCGCAACGCTTGTGCTGTGTCAATCTCCTCTCGAGGAGCCGGGCTGCGTCATTCCAGTTCGGCGGGCAGTGATTTTCTCACCACGATGCAGGTTGTGCGTCGTTTCTGGCAGGCTGTGCGTCTAATTTTCGCCGCACAAGGAGTTCTTTGCAAGAGGAAATCTTTCTGGTCCTGGGACTTCAAGGAACAGGAGGCAAGCTCTATACAAGCACTTGGAGAGCACTTCTCAGCAGAGCCAGCGGGCAGCAAGGCAGCAGGGCAGCAGTCCTTTGCAGAAAAGCAGTCAGGTGAGTCCTTTGGGCAGCCAGGCAGTTCCTCTTGGCAGGTTGCAGGGTCTGGTTCAGAGTTTCGTCACCAGTGGTATCTTGTCCAGAAGTGTCTGAGTTGGTAGGGTCAGAGGCCCTGATTAAATACCCAAATGTGCATTTGAAGTGGGGGAGACTTCAAAGAGTGGCTTAGAAGTGCACAAGGTCCCCTTTCAGTTGCATCCTGTCTGCAGGTTCCCAGTAGGGGCTTTGGCAGTCCATTGTGTGAGGGCACGCCACTGTCTTTTGACAAGTAAGTGTCAGGCTCTCCAGCCTCCCAGCCCAGGAAGACTCATTCAGTATGCAGATGTGTGCAGGTGTGACTGAACATTATGTGTTTGGGGTTGTCTGAGTGAAATTCACAAGGGAGCTGTCAAGTAACTCAGCCAGATGTTGATTGTAAGGCACAGAAGGATTTAACTGCAGAGAAATGCTCACTTTCTAAAAGTGGCATTTCTAAAATAGTAATATTAAATCCAACGTCAGCAGGATTTTGTATTACCATTCTGGCCATACTAAATATGACTTTTTACTCCTTTCAGATCAGAATCTACTACTCAAACAGTATATGAGGGTAGCCCTAATGTTAGCCTATGAAAGGAGCAGGCCTCACAGCAGTGTAAAACAAATTTAGGAGTTCTACACTACCAGGACATATAAACTAAACAGGTATATGTCCTGCCTTTTACCTACATAGCACCTGCCCTATGGGTTACCTAGGGCCTACCTTAGTGGTGACTTATATGTAGAAAAAAGGGGAGTTTAACGCTTGGCAAGTACTTTTAAATGTAAGTCAAAGTGGCAGTGAAACTGCACACACAGGCCTTCCAAATGGCAGGCCTGAGTCATGGCTAAGGTGCTACTTATGTGGGTGGCACAATCAGTGCTGCTGGCCTACTAGTAGCATTTAATCTACAGGCCCTGGGCACATGTAGTTCACTTTACTGGGGACTTACAAGTAGATTAAATAAGACAATTGGGTATGAACCAGTGTCACCATGTTTTAAGGGAGAGAGCATATGCACTTTAGCACTGGTTAGCAGTGATAAAGTGCGCAGAGTCCCAAAGCCAGCAAAAAAAGTGTCCAAAAGGTGGAGGGAGGAAGGCAAAGAGTTAGGGGTGACCACCCTAAGGCTGTCAGGTCTAACAAGCTGTGTCTAGTGACAGGTAGTAATGTCGCCAATTATTGCAGCAGAACATTTCCCCATAATTCATTGTATGTCTATATACATCATCACTTTCAAATACTGAATAGTTCTTCCTTTCAGTTAACATAGAATCAACTGTCTGAACATCCCAATCATCAGATACAACACCAAGTGTAATTACATCAGTTATACAAATTTCGAAGACATATGTGAACTTAGTAGGTCCGTGTATATCAAATGGCATGTTGTCCCACACAATCCCATCAGCAATTGTTATAGCTGAAATGTTCACAAGGGACAAGTCTCTTCAGACCTTATGTGAGGAATGATATGGAGTTAAGACTTCATCCAGAAGCTCAACTGAGGAGCGTTCAGGAAGGTAATGACCATTTACGAGCAAAAAGAAAACAGTCACGAAACCAATCCATAGAAACAATGCAAAAAATGTCAAGCAGAACTATAAATAGTTCCATGGGTGTAATAGATAGTTATTATTAAGCCACAGGTACAGCTTACGTGTCTTTGAAATATTTTCAGTTGCTGGAGTGGATGAGTCTGAAGGCAAGTCATCAGTGTCAATGAACCAGAGGCAGTCTCTGCAAACGCAGGAGCAGTTGCATTATTGGTAGATGGATCCACTTCACGTGGAGGCTCATAGTAGACGATGTCAGCAGTCTGTGTAATGTAGAAAACAGCCAAATCTTGGACAGGTGCTGTCACTGAAATGGTAACTGGAATCAGCAAGAGCCCATTTTCCACCTTCCCCAAGGTTGAGGAGGTATTTGTTGCACCATTGGACATAGTTGCACTGTCCGAAGTAGTGTTGTTATTTCTACTTTGAAAAGGTATGTCCTGTTGGGTAGTGAGAGGGGACCGGGAACTACCCAAGGGACCTCTGGGTCTACTGTGCAGGATCGGCCACATGGTGAACTTTGGCATCATCAATGGAGATTAATCTGTTTGCTCTCGAATCAGGCAGTGGTGGTAAGATGACAGTTCTAGTACCTTGTACTCCCAGGACTGGGACCGGTGCTCTGTAGGATGGACCGAATTCCGTTTTCACAGCGATCTTCTCACAAACCAGATCCCCAACTTTAGGAATCCAGCCAGTGGAAGTTGTTGGTAAATCCCTTATTCCTAAGGTGGCAGCACTGGCGGATGATTTATCATCACAAAATTGATGGAGCTCCTGTAAAACAGTGAGACGTTCTTTTATGTCAAAAGATGTGTCTGCTGCCACCAAACCAGGGCCATCAAGATCTGGCACATACAAAGATATCCCAAAGAGAACCTCATAGGGAGTGCGCCCCCACAAAGGACCGTCTTGGCAGATTAGTTAGTGCTCTCTGGAACCCATATAGGTGGTGAAGCCAGCTGCAGCCAGAACCTAGTACCCTAGCTGTTAAGGACTGATTTAGATCACAGTTCCGCCTCTCCATGACCGAAATTCCCTCTGGATGGTATAGTGAGGAGTAATAGAGTTCAATACCCATCGTCCCCATGGTGTCCCTGAATGCCTTAGAGGCAAAGGCAGGGCCCTGGTCCGAATGGAATGCTGCAACCGCATACGTACCGGTAAAGATCAGCAAGTCTTTTATAACAGTTCGAGCGTCAGCCGACCGCTGTGGCCATACCCACAGGAATCTACAACAAGAATCTACAGTGACTAAGACGTATTTGTATGCACCATCCGGTTGGAGCGGACCGCAATGATCCAGGTACACACATTGTAGTGGCCTATTGGACACTAAGAGGGATGTCTGCGGTGGGTGTTTGATGTTGGAGCCCTTTATTTGCTGGCAAATGTCACAACAAAGGACATATTGGGGGTCATTACAACCCTGGCGGAAGGCGGAGAACTGGCGGTAAGACCGCCAACAGGCTGGCGGTCTTACTCTGTGGAATTATGACCATGGCGGTTACCGCCATGGTCATCCGCCGGTTCTCCGTTCCGCCCGCCAGGGTGGAGATGACCGCCGAGATGGAGACCTGGGTCTCCAGCCCGGCCGCCGTCACTACACCACCGGCGGTATTTGGACCCGGCTTACCGCCGTGAATTTCCAGCGGTTTGAACCACCATGAAATCCATGGCGGTAAGCACCATCAGTGCCAGGGAATTCCTTCCCTGGCACTGATAGGGGTCTCATCCACCTCCCACCCCCACCCCGACTCCCTCCCCTACACCCCCCACCACCCCTGCCACCCCCCAAAGGTGGCAGGGCCACCCTCCTCACCCCGACCCCCAACATCACTTCACCCATACCCACACAACACGCACGCAGGCACCACCTACATACTTACACGCACACACGCCGACATACATGCCTACATACACACACACAGTCAGACACGCACACCCACATTCAAACATACACGCACACATCCATACAGACATACCCACAAACATAAACACACTCATTCCCATACACACAACACCCCTGCAGGCATACACGCACTCACACACCCCCTCTACATACACACATGCACCCACACAACACACAACACCCCCTCACCCCCCTCCCCTCACGGACGTTCGACTTACCTGGTCCGACGATCCTCCGGGAGGGAGCAATGGGGGCAGCTCCGCCGACACCACACCGCCAACAGAACACCGCCACGGCGAATCACAGGACGTGATTCGTGGGCGGTGTTCTGTTGGCGTGGCGATGAGGTGGAGCAACCTCCACTTCCCCGCCTCCCGCCAGTATGGCTGTTGGCGGCTCTCCGTCCGTAAAAGGACGGAGAGCTGCCAACGGTCATAATAGGCTGAGCGCCAAATCGCCACCAATGGCGGTCTTCCGCACGGCAGTCCCTCGGCGGTCTTCAAAAAAGACCGCCGAGGTCAAAATGACCCTCATTGTTTTGTCTGTTTGTATAGACCTGGCCACCAGAAGTGTTTCTGTAAGAGTGGTACTGTGGCCGAGATACCAGCATGAGCAGAAGCAACACCCTCATGCGCTGCTTTTATTAGATCTAATCTCTGGTCTTCGTTGGGGATCGCTCGATCTCCAACCCCAGGAAGTGTTGCATAAGCAACATTCTGTGCACTGATGTGGTAAGAATATTTTGTAGGGTATGCTTTTGGAAGGGACTTGCCTTCAGCTTTCACGACAATCAGAATTTCATTATCCAATCTCGTCTGAGAACGAGTCACTGCAGCCACAGAAGCCGTAGATACTGTGGATTTGGCTCCTTCATCAGCCAAAGTGTTGCCTATAACATGTACTCCTACACGTTGGTGGCCCAATGTATGTACTACATGGACACAAGGTAGAGCATCCTTGAGATCAGCCACCTTCCCCCACAGAGTTCTGTGTTTTATGGTGTTCCCTTTGGAATCTCTAAACCTGTTCAATTTTCAATTATTTAGGTAATCATTGTTGGACTGGACGAAGTAGTATGAGTCACAGACAATTAAACTCAGCAACCCTGGCTCTGTGTGTTCTAGTGCTAGAATAAGGGCTTTGAGTTCATCCAGATGAGCTGTGCTGTCCCCTAGGGTTTGCGTGTAGGTATTGTGAAGGTGGAAAACTCCATCCTTCATCACTCCACTCACGGCTGCGCAAGCGGCTGAATATTGATGTTTGGTATCTACAGCTGGTTGTGCAGAACCATCAGTGTAAATGACAGTATGGTATCTGTCAAGTGGCAAAATATCTAGAGGAGCGGGTACTCCTGTTCATATTGGAGAAATTTTGTGTCTGAAGTTTTGGATCCAAAATGTAGTGAACATCGTGGCAGTCAGGGAGGTTGCACACTGAATCCAGTGTAGATGTAATGCTTTAGCATTAGGGACGCTTGTTTTGGTGACAGCCTCTAAGGCTGGCACTGGGGTAACAACAATGATGCGTTTCCCTTGGGCAAGTGGCCTCTCCTTAATGACAGCCATTTGAACTGCAGTTAGAATTTTTTTCTGTGGGTGCAAATTGTTGTTCTGTACTAGAATATAAATGAGATTTATATGCTATAGGCACTGTCGCCTACGTTAAAGGTGACATAGGTAAATCCAATGGCACCAGCAATTATTCTGATGACCAAATTTGTTTTGTTGTCATGTGTGTGCCAGTGTTTTGCTTCTAGTGTGTCCTGATGCAATTCCAATTCTGTCCAGTGTCTGCTAGAAAAATCAGGAGGTATTAAGTCATAGAGTGGCTTGATACATTGTGCATAGTCAGGAATGTATGTTCTGCCAGAGTTGAAGAAACCAAGTAAAGACTGTAGTTTCTTCAGAATGTTAGGTGGGTGAAGTTGTGCACATTTCTCTAAAAAGTGCAAGGCTTGGCTCTTCCCCTCGTTTGATAGCTCATATCCCAGGAACAGTACGCTGAGAAAGGCCATTTTAGTTTTTCTAAAATTGAATTTGTAGCCAAGTGCTGCGAATCCTAAGACGATCCTATCAACTCTGGCAAGATGAATATTGAGGTCGTCATCTGTGAGATAGATGTCATCCATGTAGGACAACGCCTCATAATCAATAACATGTAATATTGATGTTACACAGGCTGGGAACAGCCCTGGGCTGTTCTTGTAGCCTTGGGGTAAACAGCAAAAGCATTTTTGTGAGCCAAATGAGAATGCACTCAGGTCCAGACTTTCATGTGTTAAGTTTTGGCAGAAGAACCCGTTGGAAATATACAACATTGTTTTATATTTTTTTACGCACTACAGGCCATATGTACGAACACATTTTCCCATAAACATAGAATGGGTAAAACTCTTTGATACATCTGGCCCTATGTTATTAATTAGTGTTGTGCTGTGTGAATTTTGTATAGCGTATATTCGTGTATGACTGTTTAAGTGTCTGTAATCTAAGACTATTCTGTAAGAATGGTCGGGTTTTGCAACAGGGAATAACGGGTTATTCATTGCAGAGACCCACAGCTCAATTACTCCCTGGTACTTGAGCTGAGTGAGGATCTCCCTCACTGGAGCTTTTGCTTCATGTTTAACAGGATATTGTGGCTGAGGTTGGGGTGTAGACCTGAAAGGTATTACATGGCAAGGAGAATCCTTGTCCCAGCCTACATGATTGGGGTACAATGCAGGTGCCTGTGCTAAAGCCTAATTGACAGTGTAAGCTTGTTTTCCCCCTTCTGGAACAAGACCAGAGAAAGAAGGCAAAATTACATCTTCCCCATGAGGGAGCTTACGGACGTGCTTGGATGGCCAGTCCCTCTTGGCCAGCAGGATATCACAACTAAGTTCATCCCAAAATATCACACCAATGGTGCTCTCTACGTCTCCCTCAATTTTGATATTTAAATCATAAACCCTGTCGGGTGGGAGAACGCACCCGTCCACAATCTCAACTGCAATGAAATCGCTAGTTGCTTTTGCATCTTTCAGACTCTGGCGACATATCGTGACCTCTGCTGCGCTGTCTAACAGTGTCACTGCCCACCTCTTGTTCTTCAGCAGTGTTCTCAAGTGTACTGCCATTTTTAATTGACAGTGCTGCCACCTTTTTCTTTTTATACTGTGGCTTTTGTTGTTGGGATTTATCTTCTTTTTTGACTGAAGACTGTGGTGAATCTTTCTTCTGTTTCACGTATTCAGGACGTCGATCAAAACTGCACCCTCTCTCGCTATGTTTATTGGGTGTATCCTTAAAGGAACGAGAGGGACGTGAATCAGCATATCTGTCAGGTGCTTTTATATTTTCTCTATTTATGAGAGTATATCTCCTTTCGGCATTCTCCGGATGTGAAGAATCTGCTCTCTGATTTAATCTATCTTTAAATTGTTTTTGCTTATGCCAGCACTTCTTAGAACCCTCCTGTGCCTGTTTAGTACCTTCCTTAGGGGTGGTACTCTGCATATCAAGCTTCTTCGGCTTCGCCCCCAAACTATCCCGTCATATACTAGTATAGCTGTCGGAAATAATTTTCGGTAGCTCTTTCTCCTAGTCCAACTGTGGAATCTCTTGGAGGTGCTGGCGTAAAGCCAGTGCTACTGCTTCCCCTTTGATATTACTGAGTATGATTAAGGAGACTGTGTCGAAGTTATGTATTAATTTCATCCACAGATCCAGAGCTGGCGCAGCCCCGTGCTCAGTCTGTATTTGTTTGAACACTTCCTGTAAATTGGCAAGTGTCGGGGTACCCTGTGTGGTAGTATAAATTGCAGCGAAGACTGTACCCCATGTGGCACAGTCATCCACAGAGGGAACAATCCTGAAGGGCAAGCATATTGTGAAAATTCTCCTAGGGCCCCGTATGAGGAAATACAGCTTCTAGTTGGTTTGTTTTCTGGGCTATCCAGAACGTTATTTTCTCTTGTTCTGTGGGTACCTTACCCATGATAGTATGTACTGTTTGTGGATTAATCCCAGTAGCCAATTGATATCCAGCAGTTCTGGTGGTGCTGGACGCACTGGTGTTCAAAAGTTTGCATTATGAACTGAACAAGTCGTCTGTAAAGTGTTACTAGCTCAAGACATATGTTTTGCAGGTCTGCTGCCTGCGTGTTTTGTATACCTGGGTGAGGTGTGTATGTGGCAAACATAGGCCACGTTGGTCCTTCATTCCCTAAGGCACCTAATCTCACGGGTTGTATTACATGTGGTAGGGTGCCTTCAAACAAGTTCTGATGCTCCTGATAAATGAGCGGTATTTCATGATACTGGTATGCTTGGTACTGTATTGGTACATTTGCAATCCTGTATGTGTGGAATGTGAATGTAGTGTTGTCTTCCTTGGAAAGTGTACCCAGGAATAAAATGTTTCCGTTTGGTAAGCTTCACTAGCTTACACTGTGAATGTAGCATCCCCCTCCTCTTCTCTTAAGCCATGCTCCACTAGGTGGAGAGTTAGTGCTTGTTTAGCATTCTCAGGAATTTCTATGGGGTTAGCCATATTGTGAAATTGGTAAAAGAAGTGGGACACCAAATGGGGAGCAAAGTCCTTTTAAGAGTTCGAGCTTGAACAACGTACAGCCTAATTAGGTGCTCCCTGTTCAGCTGAGGAGGATCTTCCCCATGACCACGGACCTCTCCATATAATGGTACTTAGGGTACCTGTTGTCTGTGAGACAGTGATAGTCAGGGTATCCGTAAATTAGTGCCTAAACACCATCGTTGATGGCGCCATGTCATAGTTTGACTCTTGCTCTAGGCAAGACTGCTGGTTTAAGGATGACAGTACTTATGTTTTTAGGCAACTATGCCAGTCCTACAACAAATCACAACTGTCGTCCCAGCCCTCCTGGCTCACAAGCAGCACCTCACTAAAAACCCAAACAGTAAAAGGTGATTTGGGGCAGCCTTTGCGCATGGACTCAGGAGTGTGACATCTCAGGGAGTGTCGTGGTTAAGCATTACCCCTTTCTCACATGAACAACAAGTCTCAATCAAACATAGGCAATGAAGAAGATGCAGTAAAGTTTCAATAGGTTTTATTTAGCAAAACTGCAATCTGCGATAAGTTACATGGGCTGCAATGGTTAGTATAATGAACAGTGCAAGAAACAGAATGGTAAAGACAAGAGTCATTAATACAAAGACCCCCACCATCTGCAATAACATGTATTGATATAAAGTATGAGATATATCCTAATACCCTAATGTCATGTACCTAATCTCTAACCTAAAAGAGAGCTAGGTATGTTAAACCTAATCTGCCAATGCAATGTCCATGAGAAGAGCCCCCCAACCCTCGTTGGGAAACTAAAGCATAGGCCTTAACTAAAACAAGGCAGCCATCTTAAAAGATATAATTAAATAAATGTGCTAAAACAGAGCAAGCTAAATAGGGTAAAAGTCACTGGGTGATGGGGGCACGAGTCAGCAAGCTCAAGGCTAAGCTAACTCCTGTATCCCATTCAAACAATCTAGGATTCACTACAACATATCTGGCTTTATGGGTTTTTAGGCTAAATCAGTCCTGAAAAAGAGTTCAATGTTGAGGAAAAATGAAGTGATTTGGCATTTATGGAGATGTGTGGACCGCAACCATCATGAAAAGAGAGTTTCCTGTCATAAGCAATAAAAAACAAGCACTGGCACAGCCAATAGGTCTCGACTTTTTCACCATGTAAGTGTTTAACCATGCAGCACATTATATGGCAGGGCAGAGGTACCTTTCACCCTCATGGGGCAGACGCACATGTAGAGGGTTGAGGCAGTAGCAATGGAGATGTGCCCTGGCAGGGAGCACTCCGGCAAAACAAGGGGCTATGTGGAGTAAACTAATTTGAGAGAACAGAGGTAAAGTGCAGGGGCAGTGGTCTAATTTAGGAATAGTAGCTGAGTGTAGGAGCGGTGGGAGTGTGTAGGGACAGTGGCAGCTATGCGAACAGTGGTACATTTCTTTATCACTGGTAGTTTGTAGGGACTGGGCATGGTATAATATAGTAACCAATGTGAAGTATAGGACAGTGACAGAGGTCGGAGTGTGTGAGGAGGGGTAGAGGGTAGTGAAAGTGGTGCAGTGCAAGGACAGTAAAGTGTGTGTGTGTGTGTGCAGTAGGCACAGAGGACAGACAGAACACTGTTAAGATACCAGACAAGGTAGTAGGATCAAAACACACTGCCTAACCCATCTGTACCTAGAAGCATTCCTATCCCAGAGTTCTGCCAGCCTGCAAGGATTACAGTGCATGCATGCATGCCCCAGAGCAGTTAATGAGTTCGCTGTGGAGCTTGGAACAGTCCACCGCTTCAGAGCAACATGTTATATGTACAGCACCGCAACTTGATAAAAAAGAATAATCTGGAAAGGCAAGCACAGAAAGCCAATCAGAGGCCTGTTTCAGTGCATTATTTCTATTACAGTCCATACAGAGTAATAGCAGAATCTGCCCAACTTAAAGCCCCAGTGATAGCAAAGTGTGGTTGGCCCAAAGTACATTAATTTTTTGCTAGCACTGTTTCCAAAGCCACTACAAGCTGCAGCACATTCTTTACTCACTATGTGGTGGGAGGATTAAGTGAACTATGCAATAAAATGCAACCAATGACGGGCACTGCAGCATGGAAGGACGGGCTGTCCGGTCTCATAAAGAAGCTATAGGACAGGTCCAACTCACAGGAAAAGGGGTGGAGGGCGATGAAATGATACAATATGTGTGAATCTGCAGATGGCCAAACACGCACGGGCAGGAGGTATTTATAGTTAAAAGTAGCGCAAGCATGGTGTTAGACTCGGACTTCACTGCTGCTCCCCAAGGCCGAGCTCGAGGCAAAAGAAAAAAAAGAGTACACTAAAACTAACACAGATGGCCAGAAGTGAAAGCCTACAAGTAATAGGGCCAATCGCCAAGGGCGTGAGCAACACACCAAAAGGAGGGACTAGTAAAAGCGATTTGCCACAGAAAAGCAAGTATTTTTGAAGGGCACACAAAGGAACAAAGGAAAAGCAATGGGTGTGCTCTAAGCTCACAGAGTAGATACAGCATGCCTCAAAGAGGCAGCGCATGCGCTGCCTAGGCAAGACCTAAGAATTGTAATTTCATCTGGTTTAGCTTTAGCTTTTGCTCTGGACGTGCATGTTTGGTCGCATGCAGTCTTCTTTGAGTTGGTGAATGTCTTTGCTAATAAAGACTTTCAGCTATACATTTGGGTGATCTTCATATTGTTGTATTTTGATTCTTGGTTATAAGAGCAGGACTCTGTCACTCTTTTTATCTCCAGAGGCACATAAAGTAAATAAAAATGCTTCGAGCCTCCACCCTGACAAGCCATGGCAGTTTGAGTGCAAGTAAAACTCAAAGTTGCACACTGTCATTAAAATATCTCATAGGAGATTTTAAACGCTTATACAAATAAACCAGCAAAAATTTGGTCGAAACCTTTTCTATAGAGGCACTCTTATTGAAACCCCCAAAGACAAACATACCCACTTGCCAGTCATTGACTTACTACTCCCCAAATACCAACGCACTAGTTCCCCAAACACCATCCTAGCAGCATGCTAAAACATACACACTTCCTAGGTGCAAATCCTATTCCACAAACACAAAATGATCCACTCCACAGGAAAATATACCACTTCCCAAACACAATTATATACTTTGCAAACACAACCTTTTCCTTTCCTGATGCAAAACCTCTTCTCTCCGAATTCACAAACTGAAACTTTCCACAAATGGTTACTTCTTTCCTAACTAACCATTCAGTCCTCAGACACAATCTTCTTTCCAAAACAAAAACCAAGGAACACTCAGGGTCAAACTCAACAGCTTCCCTACTTCTACCAAAAAACAAACTTGCCGAATCCTAAAATACAAATTAGGGTGGTTCAGATACGTACATGCTCCCACAACACATCTCTGCAGTTCCCAATGTGAGACTGCATATAAGACCTGAGCAAGAGTTCATAGAAACCAAATTGAGGCTGTCTGTAACTGCTTTGGAGGCTTTCCCATGACGGATGGAAAATGAAAACATGATTGAGGGTCTTTCTAAGAGCCACTTGCACTTCAGATCATAGTGACAAATGTCTTGCTACTATGATGGGGAACTTTTTCTGGCAACCTGAAAATCAAGGGAAAGGGCTCCCATAAGGAGTCATTTTGTGATAGAAACATGCTGGACCTTAGGGTTGTTGTGTAGCCATTTTGGTTATAGCTCCATGCACGTTATTTTAGAACACTAGGCCTGCCGCTGTGCACTCTAACCTAGATGTATTTATTCAGCTTTGTTTATTATTTTGGCAATAGCCACATTTGCAGTCTTGTTTCATTTCTCTCTATCTAGCTGTTCTTTGCCTAGGCCAGCACTGCGTTCTTAAACAAGACATTTCTTTTACTCTGTGCTTTCTTCAAGGCTGCAGTAAGATAGGTGGCCAGTAAACGTGGTAATGGTTTGTCTCTAGTGTTCATAGAAACATACACATCCTTACGTAGGGACATTTTCTCAGAACATCAGCTGTTTTATCATAAAAACACTTCTCTGTCCCATACACATCAGGAGATTCCATCCAGATGACCATGACTGCATGCTGATTGCTGAACGCTTCAGTACAGCTGCTTCTATAGGCTACAGGCCTTTTGCTCAGGTCTGGGGGATGATGTCTTCCCAGGGGAACCTGAAGGGCAGAACTAGAGCTTAACATGCTGAGCTCTAATATAGCCTACGCAAGAATTACTCTACTGATTCTAATGACAACATGGTAACGTTATTTTTATGATTTACTCTCCTTGTCAGAATTTTAATCCTGTCATGCTTCATCGTCCTGGTTATTACATTACATGCTTTATTATCTAACATGCAGTTGCTTCATTAAAAACCTTATGGAAATATATACTGCCTCTGACTGTCCTTGTATATATAAGACTAAAGTAACTGCGAGAAACGGATGCGATCTGAGTGACCACGATTTCCCTGAGAAGTCAATTGTGTCATGCGCTCGGCTGCCGAAGCATCCTGGCTCTAGGTTAGAGATGAGGCACTCAACATGAGGTAGCAAAAACCCGGATTAGGCCGACAGCTGTCACCTGTAGTGGGTTAGACTCAGTCCCCCACACCGCAGGTGATTCTGACGCTCAAATCCAGTAGTCTCATTAGAATAATTATAGCCTTTTCGACATGGTGCCGCCAACGTTTGGTCAGGCTCTAATTTTCAGGTCCACCAGAGTATCTCTGTCTCACTACATACAAAGACACCTCAGTACTATATACGGAGACGTCCGTGGTATTGAGGATTTCCTCCTCAGCTAAGTAGGGAGTACCTAACTAACGCTGTAGGTTGTTCAAGCTCAAACTCTAAAAGGATAATCCCCATTTTGGTGTGCTTATCTTTGAACAAAACTTACCATTCATTATGGCGAATCCACAACAGGTAGCAATTGCAGTCAATATGCGACCACCCCTTACTCCACAGTTACTGGCACATGACCTAACGGCCCAGGGTGGTCCAGTCACATTTGTTGTTGAGGCTCACCCAGCCTATAAAACAGAAAGTTTTTATTCATGGGGCACATTTCCAGCATTGATGGGAACACAAATATTTGTCATCACTATACATCTGCAAATGGACCTGCACAATACAGAGCATATGCATATCTAAAAATACCTCTATCTTATCAAGAACATAATAATTGGCTTGATGGCGCCCTACCCCACACAATTTTACACGTTAGGTTAGGCCCTCTAAGTAATGATGGTCCTACCTGGCCTATATTGACCACTTATACACCTCACCCTGCTGCAGCGAACTTAACTGCAGCTGAAGTCCGCCGCTTATATGCTGAGCTGATGGCAATATATAGATGATTAGGACAGTTTGTAATGCAAACATTAAATACAAACCCAGCACATTCTGCTCTGGCGCAACCACACGCAGTACGCCAGGCATTAATACTCCGACTGTACATTCGATCATGGGTAAAGTACCCTCCAAATGTGAAGAAATTCAGTTTTGGTTAGCTCAAAAAATTAATGCACTGGAAGAAGTATTTCCAGATACAGGACCTCACGATAAACACAGAATATTAACTATGTGCTTGCCATTTGGGATGGTCCCCATAATAGATAACAGTAATACTTGGGGTACAGTATTTGCCACTCTCTAAACTACCGCACACGGAACACCAACACTTGCCAATTTACCGGAAATGTTGAAACAAATTCAAGAGGAATACGGGGCTGCCCCAGCCCTGGACTTGGTGATGCAACTAATGGGCAACTTTGCCACAGTATCCTCAATTATATTAAGTAACCTTAAAGGGTAAGCAGTCGCACTAGCGGTGCGCATGCGGCTCCGGGATGTTCCACCACAGGATCAAGAACATGAGCTGCCAAAGATTATCTTGGAGACCTACTCTACTGTTGGTCGAGATAGTCTGGGGGGGGCAGACCCACAAAACCACAATTACAGGGTAAATCTAATAAAGATTCTACCAAGCAAGCTCCTGAGGGTACTGAGAAACGCTGGGATAAAAAAACAACAAACACCTAAAAAAGAAAGGGGAGACTCTCCGCATACGGAGACACCACAAAATAGATATAATCTCAGAAATAGAGATAATATAAAAACGCCTGACAGATATCAATATACTGATACACGCCAATCTCGTTCCTTTCAGGACTCACAGGAAAAATGCAGTGAGAGAGGTGGGCGGTCAGAGCAAAGAACTGAGTACGTGAAACCGAGACAGAAATCACAACGCTCAACAGACGTTTCTGTTAAAAAAGAAGAGAAACTTGCCCAACAGAAGCCCCATTTCAAAAAGAAAAAGGTGGCAGCGGTTCCAGTTCGACATGCCACTCAAGACAAAACTCACATAGCAAAGCATTCATGAACAACATAGTGCACAAAAAATACAAATCAACACTGGACATTTCCAATGGTTTCTTCTGCCAAAATATAGCGCCTGAGAGTAGAGACTTAACAAGTTTCAGCGCACTAGGCTCCCAGAACAAATTCTGTAGTTTATCCCAGGGGTACAAGAACAGTCCAGGACTGCTCGTGTGACTTCAATATTGCACGACATAGACTCTGAAGCATTGTCCTATGTAGATGATATTTATCTCATGGATGATGAATTGCTGCAACATTTAAGATGGGTAGCCCGCATTGTTGTGGGATTTGCCGAGTTTGGCTACAAATTCAATTTCCCAAAAACTAAAGTAGCCTTCCTTAGCATCCTGTTTCTAGGATATGAGCTATCAAGTGAAGGAAAGAGCCTAGCGCCACAATATTTAGAAAAAAGCACACAATTACAACCTCCAAATACAATTAAAAAACTCCAATCGCTATTGGGTTTTCTAAATGTTGTAAGAACTTACATTCCAGATTATGCATCATGCATAAAACCTTTATATGACTTAATACTTCCTGACTTTTCAAGTAAATTTTGGACAGTCGAACACACACGCATTCTCAGAGCTTTGCAAACAGACATGCTTGCAGCACACCACTTACACACAAGGGATAACAAAAAACATCTGGTCATCAGAGTAATTGCTGGTGCCATTGGTTTCACCTATGTAACTTTCAATGAGGGTGAGACAGTCCTGATTGCATACAAATCACATTTGTATTCAGCAGCAGAACAAAGCTTTGCTCCCACTGAGAATATTTTCACTGCGGTTCAGATTGCTGCCATTAAAGAAAGACCACTAGCCCAGGGGAAATGCATTTTTGTCATCGCTCCAATTCCAGCCCTTGAGGCTGATTCCAAAGCAAGCGTTCCAAATGCCAAAGCATTACATTCACGTTGGATTCAATGGGCCACGTCTTTGACAGCCACTGATGTTGACTACATTTTTGACCCAAAATTACAAACTCAAGAATTTTTGCAATATATACTAGGATACCCAGTTCCAGCAAATACACTGCCTATTGATCAATATCAAAAAGTCATGTGTACCAATGGCTCAGCACAACCTGCAATTGGCACAGCACATCAATACTCCGCTGCTTGTGCAGTCGTAAGTGGCTACAGGGAGGATAATAAATTTTGTCCCCAACATACATACACGCAAATCCTAGGGAATGGCACAGCACAACTAGCTGAGCTAAAGGCTCTGGTGATGGCACTGGAACACACAGTCCTGCAAATTAACATTGATTGTCTGGGATTCGTATTACTGTGTCCAGTCCTGCATTCCTGGCACCAGAGTGGGTTCAGAGATTCTAAAGGCAACACCGTTAAACACAAACTTCTGTGGGGGAAAGTAGCGGATCTGAAGGAAATGCTACCAAACGTCCATGTTGTACATACACTTGGACACCAGCGCATTGGAATACACATTGCTGGAAATACACTGGCTGATGAAGCCACCAAATCAGCGGTAGCTACGGCTGCTGTTGCTGTAGTAATCCGTTCTGGAACGAAACCGGACAATGACATATGGGCTGCCGTGACAGCACACGGCTGAAGGCACGCCCTATCCAAAAGCATTTCCAGATAAATATTCCTACCGAATGAGAGGCTAACCTTGAAGCCGAAGTAAAAATACCAGGCATGGGGGTTCGAGTAATTCCCCAAAAAGACATAAGATCAGAGTTGATTAAAGCAGCGCATGAGGGGGTTGCATCTGCCCATGCTGGTGTGGCGGCTACAATATCATTGCTGCAAGCACTTTATTGGTGGCCAGGTCTATACAAACGGGCCAAGCAGTATGTCCTTTGTTGTGACATCTTCCAACAAAATAAGGGTTCCACCATCAAACGCCCACCGCAGACACCCCTCCTAATTTCCAACAAACCATTACAATGTGACCATTGTGGTCCCCTAACACCGGACAGTGCATAGAAATACATTTTAGTCGCTGGTGACTCCTGCTCCAGATTTCTATGGGTGTGGCCACAACGCTCGGACTGTTATTAAAGATTTGCGAGTTTTTATTGGTACATATGCAGTTGCGGCTTTCCACTCAGACCAGGGCCCTGCTTTCGCCTCAAGGGCATTCAGGGACCCCATGGCTTCATTAGGGGTCCAACTCCACTACTCGTCTCCATTTCATCCCAAGTGAAATAGTGTCATGGAGTGCCGAAACGTGATTTAAAGCAGTCCTTAACAGCCAGAGTCTTAGGTACGGGTTGTTGTTGGCTTGACTGCCTGTATGGAGTCTAGAGAGCACTTAACAATCTGCCTAGAATGTCCCTGCGGGGTCGCACTTCATACGAGTGCATGTTTAGAACTCTAATTTCTGATGGAAACAACTACCTGTGGATTCCTCACCTTATGAATTCTCCCAATGCGCCAGAATTCGACGGAAATTTTCTTACCAGCTCTTCATGTCGACGAGGACATCACAATTACATGGCTCCACATGCGACTCCGTCTGACGTCATCGCAGCAATAAGAAGTCTTCACCGGCGTGCTCACGTCAGTTCCCTTTTTTCCGCATCTTCGACGCTAACGTTTTTTTCCTGGCTCTCGAACAGCTACTGTTTCGAAGGTGTTCTTGTTGTACTAGTTACAATGTCTGCACCAAAGAAATCTGGTTTTAAGCCTTGTCATGAGTGCAGGGGTCGAATGTCAGTCACAGATCCTCGTAAGGACTGCTTATGGTGTCTAAGCTCGGACCACAATGTGGAGGGGTACGTGTCCTGCCAGCGGATTAACCCAAAGACCTTAAAAGAGAGAGACGCTATGCTCTTCTTGGCAAACGCTAAGAGGGGGCACACGGGTCATTGAAGAGCTAAGGCGAGGGACTCATCCTCACATGAGTCCTCGAGATCTCATAAGAAACGGCGCCGGCATGGCTCTTGACATCGTTCTTCCAGAGATCGGTCTTGGTCCCCTCCGAGACGACGCCGTACAGTGTGGGAGGTCAGTCCAATAGTCACTCCTCAGAGTCCACAGGCTTCTCCGGCGCCGTCACTGATTGAGGTCGTCGAGTTCCTGGTGAGTCTGCCGATTCACTTTTCACCTGTGTTAGCTCAGAAGCCAGTGGTGCAATTTTCGGATCCGACCCAAGTGCCTCAAAATGAGTAGATGTTTCCTGCCTTCCCGACTCTGGGAGCGGATCCAGCGGCATTCTTTAATGCTATGTTTAGCATTTTCATCAAGGCTATGGCCCCTGCTGGTGCACCGGCTGGTCCCCCGGGTCCATTAGCTTTCTCTTTGGGTTTGCCGGCGCCTTACAAACAGGCTCAGTTTGTACCTTTCTATCCAGCTGAAGGTGCTGGTTCAGCACCGATGACTTTGTCACCCCAGATGATGTTGCAGACGGCGCCGATGGAGATGATGCTGGCACTCGATGGATCCCGATTGGGACGCAGCATATCTCCTCCGCCAGAGCGTCCATCTGCCTTGAAAACGGCGTCATCGACTTGGGCTAGTTCTCTGTTGACGCCGAGATTGGAGGCCAGACTGAGTTCAAGGAGGAAAGCCTTGACGTTCTTGGAGGAGCAGGGATATCAGCAACAGCTGTTGGAGGAAGGGGAGATTCCTGAGCCTATGGCGTAATTTCAGGGTTTGGACTCTGCAAGTGGACTAGATACATCCCCTGAGTGGGATCTTTCGTCCCCAGACGAATTCTCAGAGGAGGCAGCATCTTATCACAGTGTTATAATGAAGACTGCTGAATTCTTGGAACTTCCGTTACCAGCATCGGAGGTGAAGACAAACAGCTTGACTGAGGTGTTGCATCCTTTCTCTACCTCTGCGGAGCCCCTACTTCCTTTTAATGATGCCCTTACTGAGCCTATTTTAGATATTTGGAGGAAACCTGTCACGACTCCAACGGTTTCCAGGACTGTGGCTAGGAGGCAGTTTGATGATCTCCTTTTGGACACTCAAGCAGCGGCCACGCAGATTATCCAGTCGGGTTTGGATACAGCTGATTCAGTGGTCAGTGCAATGGACACTTCGGTGGTGACCAGGGGGCATGCGTGACTTAGGTCTTCTGGCTTTTCCAGAGACGTTCAAACAACTTTGTTGGACCTTCTGTTTGATGGCGAGAAGTTGTTTGGGTCCAAGGCCGACTCTGCTTTGGAACGTTTTAAAAGCAGCAGGGCTACTGCAAGAACCTTGGGGCTACAGGCTTCACCGTCAACACCCGTTAGGTATTTTCAGAGGTTCAGGGGGTTTGGCCATGGGTCCTCATTTTGTGGAAGGCCACAGTCCATCATGCAGCAGCTGCTAACCCTCTCTATAGGATTTGTAGAGGGCAGGGGAGGGTTATAACAAGAGGAGCCACCCAGGAACCTCCTGCATCATCCTCTTCCTCTGGGGGAACCCAACAAGGGAAGCAGTCCTAGTTTTCTCTCCATCTTGGATCATGCTTCTCCCATAGGGGGCAGGCTATTTCATTTTCTCCAAGAGTGGGAGTTAGTCACATCAGACTCTTGGGTGCTAAATATTGTGGGGAAAGGTTATGCCCTTCCTTTTCTGGAGTTTCCCCCTCCCATCCCTCCCGGTCATTCATTTTGCTCGGAACACATCTCCTCTTGCTTCAGCAGGAGGTGCAAGTCCTTTTGTAAAAGGGTGCATGGTGTTGGTTCCAAAGCTTGAAAGGGGTCAGGGATACTATTCTAGATATTTTCTGATCCCGAAGAAGGATGGTCGATTGAGGGCTATCCTGGACCTGAGGATTTTGAACTGGTTCCTCAAACATGAGAAATTCCAAATGCTGACTCTAGCACAGGTGCTTCTGGCATTGAAAAGGGAAGACTGGATGGTGTCTGTCGACTTGCAGGATGCTTATTTTCATATACCCATTCTGAAGTCGCACAGGAAATATCTCCGATTCGTGGTAGGGTTGCAACACTACCAGTTTGCGGTCCATCCTTTTGGTCTTACTTCAGCACCTCGAGTCTTCACGAAGGTGGTGGTGGTGGTTGCAGCGTGCCTCAGAAGGAAGGGAGTATTTGTATTCCCTTACCTGGACGATTGGCTGAGAAAAGCCAAGTCCCCAGAGCTTGTGCTGCATCACTTGCAAATGACAACACATGTGTTGTTCAAGCTGGGTTTTACGGTAAACGTGCCCAAGTCTCACCTGGAGCCCTCTCAGCGCCTCCTGTTCAAGGGGGCAGTACTGGATACAACATTGAATCAGGCCTATCCTCCGCCTCAGCAGATTCAGGACATTCAGGCATTGATTCCAATGTTTCAAAAGGGAGCTAATGTCCCGGTCCTCAAGGTCCTACGTCTGCTCGGTCTGTTCACTTCTTGCATTCTGTTGGTCACTCATGCACGTTGGCACATGAGGGCTCTCCAGTGGTGCCTCCACAAGCAGTGGTTTCAACACAGAAGGAATCTTGAGGAGTCGATAACGATCTTCAGAGACGCTGCAGCGGATCTACGATGGTGGGCTATGGACGGCAACCTTTCCTAATGAAGGCTGTTTTTCCTCCCACCTCCGGTGGCCAATGTCATAACGGATGCTTCCACTCTAGGGTGGGGTGCTCATCTGGGGGACCTGGAGATTAAAAGTCGTTTCACATCAATCTGTTGGAATTGCAGGCAATACGTCTGGCTCTCAAGGCCTTTCTCCTGAACCTTTGTGGTCTGTCAATTCAAGCCTTGACAGACAACACTACTATGATGTGGTACATCAACAAGCAGGGAGGAGTAGGTTGGAACCTTCTCTGCAGAGAGGCTCTGCGGCTCTGGTCCTGGGATCAGGACCATCGGATATGCATAGTAGCAAACCATCTGGCCGGAGTTCTCAACGTACATGCGGACACTCTCAGTCGGCATTTCTCGGACGATCACAAGTGGTGTCACCATCCAGACCTGGTTCTTCACATCTTCCGGATGTGGGGATTTCCACATATAGATCTGTTTGCCACTCGGGAGAACGCACACTGCCCGTCGTTCTGCAGCCTCCGGTATCCGGTGCAGGGAGCATTGGGGGACGCGTTTCAGATGTCTTGGTGCAACAAGTTGCTTTACGTGTTTCCCCCCATACCCTTGATTCCTCGGGTTCTGAGGAAGATTTGTCAAGATCAGGCTCAAGTCATTTGAATAGTTCCAAATTGGCCAAGAAAGGTGTGGGTCACAGACCCTCTCCAACTCTCACTGTGCCCTCCGCTCCTTCTCAGTCACAGGCCAGGCCTCCTCTCGTAGTCACAGGGGCAGGTTCTCCACCCCCACCTCCAGAGCCTGCACTTACATGCCTGGAGATTGAACGGGGCAACCTGAGTTCCTTTTCTCTCCCTCCAGAAGTGGTGGATGTTATCTTATCGGCCAGGCGACACTCCACCAAGACTGTCTATGCTAACAGATGGGCAAAATGTGTTGCTTGGTGTGGAGAGAAGCAACTTGATCCCTTGAAGGCCCATTTGTCTGATGTTTTGCTTTTGGCCCTTTCCTTGGCACAGAAGGGATGTGCAGTTGCGACTGTGAAGGGTTATTTATCGGCGCGGTCGGCCTTTCTGTGCCTTCCTGATCAGCCTTCCTTTTTTAAGTCTCCTATAGTTATCAGCTTCTTGAAAGGCTTGACTAACATGTTTCCTCCCATTTCGTTTCTCATGCCTCAGTGGGATTTGAATTTGGTTCTTACTTTTTTAATGGGTTCACCGCTTGAGCCTATGCATTCTTGTCCATTGAGGCTTTTGGTTTTAAAAACAGTTTTCCTCACAGCTTTCACGTTTGTTAGGCGTGTGAGTGAAACCTCCTTTTACATCCTTTCATGCTGACAAGGTGGTGCTGAGATCCAGGTCGGCTTTCCTTCCTAACGTTCTCACTCCCTTTCATATGGGGCAATCTATGACACTCTCGTCCTTTTACCCTCCTCCCCATCCTTCAAAGGAAAAGGAAAGACTTAATCGCTTGGATCCAAGAAGGGCTCTGAGTTTTTACATTGAAAGGACAAGAGACTTTCGTGTTGATGATCAACTCTTTGTTGGATATGTGGGCAAGATGAAGGGCAAAGGCGTCCACAAGAGAGCCCTTTCCAGGTGGGTCATTCTTTGCATAAAGATTTGTTATTCTCTGGCAAAGAAGGTTCCTCCTGAAGGTATTAGGGCCCATTCTACCAGGTCTAAGTCTGCTACTTCGGCCTTGGCTAGAGATGTCCCACTTGCTGAAATTTGTAAGGTCGCAACTTGGGCTTTCCTCCACACTTTCGCGAAGCATTATTGCATAGACTCGGAAGTTAGGAGGGACGGCCATTTTGCGTGTTCTGTTTTGCAGGATTTCTTGGTTTGACCTGTCAGACACCCACCTCCGAGTGCGGGACTGCTTTGGGATTCTATTCATAAGGTGAGGAGTCCATAGGTAGTTGTATCCATCAGAAGAACAAGTTACTTACCTTTGGTAACACTTTTTCTGGTGGATACAGTAGCTACCTGTGGATTCCTCACAGTCCCACTCGCCTCCCCGTTGCCTGTCTGGTCATACCAAGACTTCTTTTATTATAAATGTATATACATTTTTGGTGTTTTTATATAAACAAATATTGTGGTTTATATTTGTATTTGGATTGGTATATATTGTTCTTGTGAAGTCAGTATTCACCTGTTCGCCTCGAAGGCACGTAAAAAATAGTGAAACTGACATCAGCACACCCGCGAGGACTTCTTATTGCCACAATGATGTCAGATGGAGTTGCATGTGGGGCCACGTAATTGTGACGTCCTTGTCGACGTGAAGAGCTGGGAAGAAAACTTCCGTCTAATGCTGGCGCATTGGGAGAATTCATAAGGTGAGGAACCCACAGGTAGCTACTGTATCAACCAGAAAAAGCGTTACCAAAGGTAAGTAACTTGTTCGTATGTTCCAGATCTTGATGGTCCTGGTGTGGAGGCGGCAGATACACCTTTTGACATAAATGAACATGTCACTTTCTTGCAGGAATTACAACAGTTCTGTGACAGCAGCGCTTCTGCCAGTGCTGCCTCCACAGGAATTAAGGATGTACCAATAGCACTTACTGGCTGGATTCCTAAAGTTGGGGGTCTAGTATGTGAAAAGGTTGCTGTGAAAAAGGAGTTCAGTCTTTCTTATCGTGCCCCGGTCCCAGTCTTGGGAATACACGGTACCAGAACTGTCATTCTACCGCCGTTGGCTGGTGCTAAAGAAAACCGCTTTGTATCTATTGACAATGTCAAGTTACACCATGTGGCCGATCCTGCACAGCAGACCAAGAGGAGCAGCCAATAGTTCCCAAATCCCTCTCACTACTGGTCAAGACATCCCTCTACAAGTTTTGAGCAGCAACGCTGACACCTCTCCGAGCTTGGGGAGGGTGGAAAATGATCCTGCATTAGTTCCACTAACATCTGCTACAACAAACAATATTGAAAGTACTGATCTATTTGACACAACTTCAACACAGACGGAAGGCGTCATTTACTATGAACCACCGCAGGAGACCCCTACCAGTTCTCCTCCCACGAATATGGCTCCAGCTTTTGCACAAACTGCTTCTGGATACTTTGCCGACATCAAGGACACTTTCTCAGACTCATTTGCCTCTTCTACATCTGAACTGCCAAAAACACATAAGCTGATAAACTGGCTTAAAACAAATTATTTTATATTTCCTTGAAACTATCTGTGGCTTTCTTTGACTGCATTAGCTTTCCTCCTATGGATTGGCTTTGTTATAATGTTCTTTTTATTAATACATGGTCATTGTCTTCCTGAAAGATCAACAGTTGAACTGGTGGATGAGGTCCTAAAACCCCATTTTTCTTCTCACAAGGCCCGCGGAGACTTGTCTTTCGTGAACATTTCGCCTATACCAATCCCTGATAGGAGTGTTTGGGATAAGATCACATTTGATATATATGGCCCTACGGAGGTCATTCAAATACAATTTGTGTTTAAACTTTCAATGAACGATGTAATAATACCCGCAGTTGTTTCTGATGACTGGGATGTGAAAACAGTTGATTCTATGATGACTGAATCACAGTATTTCACTGTATTTGAAAGTCAGGATGTTTATCAATCCAAAGAGAATTATGGTGATATGCTTTGCTATAATTATTATGGGCACCATTTCATTTACAGAGCAAGTACCCCAAAAACTATTTTTAATTACACACAATGGGAACAGTGTCAAACTCCACCACAAGGGAGTTCTAAAACGTATTCTGATAAATGTGCATATTTTTCTGGGCACAATGTTAAAAATGCTGAGTCATATTATTTCAAATTGCCATCAATGGAAAATGTACACATATTATTGGCGGATACGAAATTCATTTATTCAGATTCCTCTGTTTTTCGGTTTGCTATACGAGGCTATGAATATTGGCTAAGGCCGATTAACTTAAAAAGTGTGTGAGGAAATAGAAATTGGCAAATAAGGGGGAAGGAAGCTTTATTTAGAGCATGCCTGACACCTGTTCAAATGATAATTTTAAATGAAAATGTACAACAAACTACTTGTTTAGGCTTAGCAAAAATTAAGGATTTGAATGCGCCCAGTATTCCTGTCCTTGCAAAATTTTACAAATGGCAATAAATATATAAATGCAACTAATGATCAGCTCGATAAATGGGTCCAGAATGACACGTTTAATGCTTCACTGTCACGTCCTAGTGGGTTGTTATTGTGGCCAATAGATACCAATGGGTGTCATAAACGTTTTATATACTCTGCTGGGGGTTTTAGAACTAGTAGGCTGGACCCTTGTTATGTGTAATCCGAACATGCTGTCGTAGTAACAAGATACAGTGTAGGGAAACTATGCCATCAATGACTGAAGAGTTCCTCACTAGATGCTTTTAGAGAACACCTCAGTCTCCTGTCTAATAACACTGACTTACAGGACTTCCTGTTAGGCTCCAGAAAAAAAAGCAGAAAGCACTTCTTATACGCTGTATATAATGACATTTGGAAGCTTTCCCAACAAGAAGATTTTGCCTGGTTAAGGCAAATAGACAGGAAAAGTTACAGAAGGCCTTAGCCGTTGTAGATAATGGGATTAATATCCTGTCCAACCGGATGTACACCTTAAACAACATTGTTTCTTCTGCAATAGACATAATACAAAGTGATATGTCTTTGTTACACCAAGAAAAGGGTCAACTAAGAACCATTATGCAGTTGGGTTGGACAATTCAAACACTGAAGGCAGGTTGCGTTCCCTGGCAACATGGCATATATTTTTTATCTTTAATTTAACGCGGCAACAACAACTAATGGCTAAAAAAGAAGCAACTTATGTCATGTTAAATACTGAAAAGTTAGAAAAGTAGCCTTTTACTCTGGCTGAAATACCGTCTGCTGAGTGGTTAATACACAGGATCATTAATCTGCCTATTTCATGTCCTGTTTAAAACACATTCCAGTAGGCAGATGTGAAAGGCAGGGAGATAGTTACATCCATGAGGTGTGGGAGCTGCCCTTCTCGTACAAATGTTTTGGTGGCATGAAAGAGGTCTTTCTTAGCAGTAGTGAATGCAAGACTTCTGTCAGCCATTTGATGGTTTGTAAACAGCTGTCCTTGCACAGGGCGTGTAGGGCTTCGGCATCAAACTTGGCTTGTTATCTTAAGGGAGTTCCAGTCCTCTTGATTGGACCTGTGTTCCAGGTGCTTTCAAATGGCAGCTATGTTCTGAAAACTGCTGTGAGATGCGAGCTGGAATAGTTTATGTTGTTTCGGTCTCTAAGATTGTTACATCCTACAGGAACGTACTTTTTCCTCCTACAAGACAGAGGTAAGTAGCTGAGATTTGGCCCCATATTTCTACTTCCAATGTGGATTTTGACAAGATGAGCAGACTCAAGGCTTTATTGTTCCAAAAACATGTGGCGCTCACATCTGCACGCAAGACCTACGCATTTCAGGTGGCAAGGTCATCAGTACTGATACAGTCCTTTTTAAGCACTAATTTTCCGAGACACTTCGGTGAGCTCGTGGGACGAATATTTAATGCGTCCAGTACTACTGGAATCTCAAATTTATTTATGGCTGTTGGTTCTGGTTTCGTTCACACCTTCTCCTCTATATTCGGTTTAATACCATCAGCCATCCACTCAATATTCTCCAGTATTTTGGGGGGATTTCCCATAACTTTAGCTTTAATAGGTGGCATTTTGCTACTGCTACTTTTTCTGCCCAAAGACTGTCCCAACGCAACAAGGAGGAATGAAAGCGCTCCCACCAGCGCAGCTGTGTGGTCAACCCATGATGCAGTACTTTGGAGCAGTCACTCCTTGAGCAATTGGAGCGTGACTGGTCTCTGTCATTTAGACTGGTTTTGCATTGTGTGCAGTCCGTATTTCGGTGCCTCTGGTGCTCGTTCGAACATGCACTGAAAGTTTGTCTTTCTACGCAGCGCTTGCTTTCAGTGGACGCTGATCTGATTATGTTCTCGCTGAGGGCTCATTACCAGAAATACGTGTTAAGGGTGCGTTTGCTACGGGAAGCTGCTTATGAGTTTCCCTTCATTGAGGATGCAGCTCTGAACTCATTATTGAGCACACCACGGAATGCTGCTGCCTTGGCTGACGCTCAGGCTTTGGAACACGAAAGCTCCTTGGTTCTTCTTGGCGATGCGTTTCTTACTTTACGACCTGCTGAAGTGGAGAATTTCCTGTCTTCAATTATCCAGAATTCGATCGGCAACTTCCAAAATGACTCTGACTCTTGAAATTCGGTCTTTTTTTATGTCACAAGTTAACATTTGAGAAGCTCAGTAGCTGGCTATCTACTGAGCTTCTAAAATCACTTTGACCTACACTAAACAAATTAGATGTGACAATACACTAAACAAATTAGATGTGATACAGTCAGACAATTGAACGATGCTGAACTAGCTGGCTAGCTCTGTTTGCAGTGGAGCACAATAAGCAAGCAAATGCACAAAGTAAGAAGTATTATTTGATTAAAAATCATTACAGTTTAAATCAGGAAATAAAATGACAATGATCCGACAGATCATTCTTGTTTTACAAAAAAACATATCAAAACATTGAATGTCTCAAAACACAAAACACGTACTGTTTAAAGAACGGAGAAAAACACCAAACCCTCTGAAACATCCAGAAAAAGATTATTAACGGCACAGCGGTGTGGCATACTAAATAATCCTGAAGGTGACCTTGAAGTTCAAACAAGCCAGAACATCTGTAACTTAATGACCCAAGGTATGGTACCATCTGTGGTACACTGATCTGCTTCTACTAACAGAGTGGCCACAAAGGAAATTTCCATGCAACTTCTGTACATGGAGAATAAGTGGAGAATGACTTTTACACACTTGCCGTTTGAAGAAGTGGAGTGAGTCCCTGTTAACCCTTGTTAGGGGCCAGCAAAAAGTTCTCCGTCCCTCATCTAATCTCCCTTTAGGGGGATTTTAACCACGCCCATGTTACATCAGTCACTTACATTGGTTGGTGGGCTTGCCTTTTAAAATCTGCTTGTTTTCATTCTTGAAAGGCATGCATACGTCATGCCTTTTTCAGTGTTTAGCCCTCCTCGAGAGCACCAGTAAACTACAGGAAACTTACGGGGCTCTATGTTTTCTGGACTACTTTTGCTCTTAACTCCGCAGCGCGATTGCGCTGTGATTTACACAGCGCTATCACTCTTTTTTTTTTTTTATTTAATGTGGCAAGAAAAGTCAGAGTAGGCGTTTACAACGCTAATAGCTCTAACTCAATGTAACGTGAGACCCAGTGCATTGCAAATGCTTGTTCCTTTTGCCACTGAACTTGTGTGCTATTGAATGTATATTTCTTGTAAACAACATGCAGTTCATTAGCCACACTCAAATTAAGTATCGGCGCAGGTTTTGCAGAGCTCGAGAATGTGCCCTGTAGGCACTTTACGTTGTTGTTGTTACACTAGTAAAACACGACCATTCCACTCCACTGTGGTAGCTGATCATCAAACACACATTATCTGCTCCTACTATCTCCTAGTAGTATGAAACTGGAATTCTTCAATTTACAGGGTCTGGTAGAGCCCTACAAGGGCCATTTGCTTTCAGCCTACTGGCATTTCCTCCAAAAATGTTTCACCCCTTGATTTCACTTATTACCAGCCCAAGTGATTTTAACTTTATCCTCCTTGGAGAATCAAGAAACTGGGCGGTTGGCTCTTTTAGCCATCTTCCAAAAACGTTATTATTATAAATTGACTGCTTTCCATCATTTGCTGTTTTTAAACTACTTGTTGACGCAATCGGCTCCACTAAAACACTGCCACCAAAGCACCAAGCATCGACTTCGGGCGGCATGAAGGCCGCAGGTGAGTCACGCAGCTTCCAGAAGGGCCTGTTTGCTCTTCAGCTCTTTGTCTCGCCCTCCTTCCACCAACCCCCCTCCTTTCTTCTCGCCTTCAGCAGCCTCGCTGATTCATCGTACTAATCCTCACCCTCTCTACCCTTGGGATTCCCGCTCAAACGTTCTCGGTGGGAACCTGCCCAGACTTGACGCTGCTCTGAAACTCTTCTGTCGAAAACAGACTTCGGTTGGGGGCAGCCGGAAGAGCCGCCTTGGCACTGTGCCGGGCCGCTTGGAACCGGCTCCACCAGTCCGACGTGCCAGCGAGGTTCCACAGATTACAGGAACAAGAGTGGGCTGCTTCTGAGCCATGTTGGGCGGGACGTCCCACCTCGCGTGCATGCAGGGTAACAGGTTAAGTTTGTGTCCCCGGGAGAGGCCCAGTCCTCACCTGAGGCACTGACAGGTTGAAGAGCTACTGTTTCCTCATTTCTTACTTCACATCCTCTCAACTAAGAGCAGGTAGCGTAAAACATGACTAGCAAGAAACATCGAACTAGGGCCGCCCACGCCAGTGGCTCCGGGATTCTTCACTTTGGGGGAGGTGCACGGTAGATCTGTCCAAGGTGTGTCCCCGGGTTGTGAAACACAGTCCGCAGTTATCCATTGGGAGGGCTGTTTGTAAATCTCTTGCGCTTCGCAGCGCCTCTAGATCTAGAAGGCTGGCTGGGCTGGGGAGGAGGCGTGGACCATGTCTTTCGTCTGTCACGTGACAGGCTTTCCCCCAGCATGGCCTCACCTAAATACCCTCTAGGCTGTTCAGCTTGTACAGTTTGAATTAATGCAAGTCACCGGCTCGAGACGGTCTAACTGAAAGGGCAATTTTCCGCATGAAAATCACTTACAGGGAGAGCTGGACAGAGCAGGCTCCCAATATTAATTCAGGCAGGCGCATAATTATCTTATGGTTAGCTTCAGGTAAAGTGTGGTTAATTCAGTCATTTGAATTAGATGTCAGGGCAGTTGCAAAATTTATCCATAATTCAAGGGGATTTAGCATACGTTTATGTCACGGTAATTAGGTAGTCAAATCAGCTATAGAGATATAGTACAATAGTACATCGATCAACAAGGCAGGGACGGTGTAATAATGCAACACAATGCACCTGTTCATGTAGTTCTGGATTTCAGTAGAATATATTTTACGTCCTGTTTCTATTGGGGGAATTTGCTTTTCTAACTTATACAGTGACTTTAAGTTGTACACAAAATATTCCTGTACTTGATGGAAGCAGCCTGGTCGTTTCTCATGAATTCCTCACAAAGGCATGGTTTCTTAATGGTAATACCTGCTTGGATGCTATAACATTAGCTTGGCACAGCTGTACAAATATAAAACGAGCCCCTGAAGAGAAACCAAGCCACTTCATATGTTTACCACGTTTCAGATCCTAGGTTGAAACAGTGTGATGAATACGGTAGGGGCATACGCATTTGTAGGAAAAGCATTTACTTATAGAACTTCACAATAGATGTTTTTTCACATATGTCCTTACCCGAATTGGTGCCAGTCTTCACAATTCAGAACTATTAATTCGAAAACATACAGGGCAGAACAGTTCATTGATCACTGGATATCTTTGAGAGGTCTTAGTATTTTGCTCACAGATCTGAGAGGCAGTACTTTTAGCCTACGCTGTATTAATTTAAATCGGGAGCACCATGTACTTAGATTTGTCTTTGGAATTCTTCTAGACAAACACCTTCTTGGCTAATGTTACATTGGTACTACGAAGTATTCCATACACCCTGAAGGGCACATGCGCGTCTTGCATTTTTTCAAGATTTGCCCCTTTCAACAAGTAATCCTCACGCAGTAATATGGGAGAACTGTGGTTCAACTCAGCTCATACAGATAGGCAGTGGCACCTCCGATCCACCTGAGATACTTTTTCTGAATAATAAGGCAAACGTTTTTAAATACATTTTATTGAACCCAACAGGATTAGTCAAGCCTGAAAAGCAAAAAAGATCAAAAGGAGAAATGAATAGAGATGGAAAATAATAGGAATTATCTTTTTCAATTTTAGAAGATTGTTCATCTCACACTTCAAAGCAACTGGCCTAGCCTAAGTGCAGGGTAGTAATGCCTATTGTATTTTATTATAATGGTTATTTGCACGCTATTACCTGAGTTGTCACTTAAACACAGCTGTTACTACACAATTCACTGCTACTCCCTTTTTTTCAAAATCTCTTTATTGGATTTTACATTATACAACAGCATTTCCTCTGTTGACTTGTTGCAAACAACGGGCTTAGCAAAAAAATAAAGAACAAAGGTGTTCATGTCAGTACAGGCGTCTTTGGTTGCTTCTGTCGGTGTCATTCTAGTATTTTCTGCCATTTGCTGTTCGTGAGAGTGGTTACAGCAATACCGGCTTGCGGGGCTGGAGTGAGGGAGTTGAATGAAGGTGAGATTCTTGAACTGGGAGTGATAAAAAGGGGGAATTAATTGGGAGCTGAGGACGGGCAATGCATCTATGTGTGTTTGGGTGGAGTACCGGGCAATCTCGGGACCAGTGAATGGGGAGAATGTAAGGGCTGTCTCGCCTACTGGAGAGGGTACATATGGAAAGGGGGCGGAACGGACAGAGGATATTTACTCCAGGAGCCAAGGCATAGAGGGCAGCTATGAGTGGAAATCTCTGCTGTTAGCTCTTTAAACTGTAGGAGCATGGTATCCCATGGCGCCGCTATGTGCGACTGGTTTCTTCCCAGTGCAGTTCAGAGCTCTCCCCCTCTCCCCACCTGGAAAGTGCGGCATGCCCCTGAACCAGTGTGGAAGGGTGCAGGCCTTCCAGTGCATAGCTAGAAGACGTTTGGCTAGCAGGAGTGCCAGGTTGGCAAAACAGGACATTACTTTGTGTTTTTTCCAGCATGGAAATAGTCCCAGGGCTGTGGCTGTCCATGTTTTGAGAGTATCGAGTTCTGTGACCGCAGCTATGGTAGTGTGAATTGCATCCCTGTAGTGTAGGAGTGATGGGCTGGACTGGAACATATGTTGAAGGCTGGCTGCGGCTTGAGAGCATCATGGGCTGGTTAAGGGAGCAGTCGGGAAAAGTTTGCTTAGGCAGACAGGGGTTAGGCAGGCTAGATGTAGAATCATATACTGAATATTTTTGAAACATGCGTTTCTGGACACTGTTGTGGGATATTCTAATACCCTGGTCCATTTAAGGTAATTGAATGGTCTCTCAATTACGTCATCCTAGCTCTGACGAAGGTGGGATAGTGGAGTGTCTACATGGGCTCTGATGGCTTTGTAAAGCCACGTAATGAGGTGGCGCCCTTGGCCCATTAAGTGCAGGGTGTGTTTATAACTTCGTTTCGGGCGGTTCTTCTGTGAGGAAGTGAGTTGTGAATGCATGGAGGCCAGTAAGTGTCCATACATGAAAAACTGCTCCGGGGAGATGGCATATTCCTGTTGTAGTTGATTGAAAGCCAAGAGCTGACCATCCCAAAAGAGGTCCCCTACCTATTTGATCCCACGAGTGAGCCATTCCGATAGCTGGTCTGTGGTTAAGGGACCTGTCGCACTGGGGAATCTCAGCAGTGGAATATTAGGGGCGTAGGGTTTATTTTTGCTTGTCAGGCGGAAGGTTCTGGTGAGACATTTCTGGGCTATCTAGCCCAGAAGTGACCAGGTGCAGTGTATTTTGATAGTGGGTTGGAGGAGCAGTCTAAGCATGTGTGGGAAGTTAGCTAGTATCAGTGGAGGTTTCAAACATGTTTTTACCTGCTAACCAACGGGCCACCCATTAAAGGTAGGCTGCTAGATAATAAGATTCAAAAGAGGGGGCACCAAGGTGTCCGTGAGCCACTGGTAGTTGTAACTTGCGAAAAGCCACCCAGTGACTGTCCACGTTCTAGAACAGGACACCTTGTAGCTGATTTAGGGCTTGAAAGAAGCTTCTTGGAGGCAATATGGGAAGATTTACAAAGAAATAAAGGAGCTTGTGAAGGATGATAATTTTGAACAGCGTGATTCGTCCAGTAAGGGCTAAGGAAAGCTTTTGCCAGAAGCACACATGAGAGCGCCGGTAGGTGTATGCCTTGTAGAGTTTGTCTTTGAATAGGTCGTCCCGGGAGTGGTATAATCGCACTCCCAGGTAGCGCGGGCCGTGGCCTGCCACATCAGGGTTGTGGGCATATGGAGACAGGGTTTGGTGGGGTCTCATTCCTGAATGGAAAGATGTATGATTTTCCACAATTAACATGAAGCCAGGCCGCAGCCTCAAAATCTAGGAAAGCAGTCCTTAGAGGGGTGATATCGATCAGCGTTTTTCGAATGTAAAGAAAGACAACGTCTGTGTATAGGGACACCACGTGTGTCTTCGTTTAACAGTTTCCCTCATGCGGGGTTGTCACGTCGGAGGCTGTGTGCCAGTGGTTCCATGGCTATGAAGAATAGGATTGGGGGTAAGGGGCAACCTTGCCTGCTACCACGGCTGATAGAGAAGGAGGGAGACACGAGGCGGCCGGCACGGACCCCTGATGAGGGTGTCCTGTATAGTAGTTTGGTCTATGCAAGGAGGAGGGGTCCAAGTCCCATTGCCCGGAGTGTCACGAATAAGTAGTCCCAGGAGAGAGAGAGTTGAAGGCCTTCTCTATGTCGAGAACTGGACAGGCAGCCTGAGGGTACCGCAAACTGACCTGGTCCATCACGTGGAATAGGGAACATATATTGTAGGAGGTGTTGCGGCCTGGCACAAAGCCGTTTTGGTCTAAGTGTATCAGTTTTGGAAGCACCTGCAGTTACTGATCAGCTAGGATTCAACCCAGGATCTTGTAGTTAGCTCCTACTATGGCGATTGGGCAGTAGGAGGAGCGATTAGTAGTGTCTCTGTCTGGCTTTGGAAGCAAGATTAACAAGGACTCCTGCATGGAGTGGGGAGGGATCCTGTAACTAGGGTTTAATTGTAGACCGCTAATAATTTGGGGGTCAGAATGGTGGCTTAATGCGCGTATTACTCAATGGGAAGCCCGTCAAGGCCCACGGTCTTATTGCAGATGAGGGCTTGTAGGGCCCGCTTCATCTCTTGGACATTAATTAGCTCTTCAAGTTAGGCCCATTGAGCCGCATGGATAGATGGTAGGGAAAGGGGGTCTACGAAGCCCTGGATTGCTGCTGTTGAGGGGGTGGTTGGTTGAGTGTAGATGAATGAGTTATGGGCATAAAAGGTTTCCAGTATGGCCAACTGATTTCACAGCTTATGCCTGGAAGACGTAGTAATTTCAGTTATCGTGGAGGTTGACATTCTTGCTGGGTCAGCCATTCCAACAGGCAACTGGGTTTGTCTGCCTGTTTGTGGATTCTGGTTGTGTATTCTTTGAAGTTGTAGTAGCGGAGGCCCTCTACCAAGGCTGCCTGCAGCTCCTGGCTTGTAGCAGGGCGTTACAGGCCTCATCATCACAGGGGTCTGTTGTCAAGGTCTCTGACCTCCTTGTCGGCCTCCTTCATTGACTCTAACAGTTGACACCAAATCCGTCAGTTACCTCCTTAAGGGCGTCCCATTCTACACCTCTAGTTGTGGTCGTTTCATGGTTGCCAGCAAAATAACTTGTGATATGGGTTAGATGAGAGTCAGTGAACGCTTGATCATCTAGGATTTCTCCAGAGGGGTATCGGGGAACTAGGGGCCCCCACTCTACCTCCAGGATGTGTGCTTCGTGGTCAGAGAGGACCCTGCCTAGATTGTCTGTTGTGGCTTTGTGAGTTATTAGCTCAGGGAAGCAGAGGAACCTATCTAGGTGTCCGTACAAATCATGAGGGGGGCGGAGTAGTGAGAGTAGAGGTGAGTTTGCGCGTTATGTGCCATCCAGGCATCTTGCAGTCACCACTGGGCGACCAAAGCGAAGAATATGCATGAAGTGTGGCGAGTTGGGGTGAACAGGAGGAGAGATGGGATCGATCTAATAAGGTGTCTAGGAAGTTTTTGTAGTCGCCTCCAAGGAGCCAGTGGATGCCTAACCATTGTGTTAGTGTTTCAAATAAGGCGGTCCAGAACAGGCTTTATCTGTGTTGGGTGCATAGATGCTGCCTAGGAGCACTTGCTCTACATCGAGATATCCGTCAGCAAGTGCGAATTTGCCGTCCCTATCTATGATTGACGTGTGCAGTTGGATTGTAGTGCCTGGATAGAGCCAAATGAGGGCTCATCTTGTGAATGCGGAGTATGTTGTGTCTGTTATGGTGCCCCTCCAGCAACGTTGAAGGCGCATAGCTCCTCCTCTGTGAGATGAGTCTCCTGTAGGTAGCATATTTGCGCATTTTGGAGCTTGAGGTACGCATACATGCAGTAGCATCATCAAGCTGAGTGCATCCCTCTCACGTTAATTGTGAGGAACCGTACCTTGAGTGGTGGTGATATTAGTGTGGATGTGGGTGTAGAAGTCGGAGTGAGGGGAGTACTGGAAGTGTGGCAAAGGCGAGATGCCCTTGAAGTGGAAGTGAGTCACCGGTAGTACTGTGTGCATCGCCCTGCCATGTAAGGGTGTTCAACAAAATACTAATTCGACAAATAGAAAACAACTGTTTCTGGGGCTTGACTCCTTCTGGATCACACCCAAACTGTAGTCGAGTAGTGCTGTCTTGAAAGTTGGGGCCGCTGGAGAGTCTGTGCATGTTTCTTGAATTTGTTGGTTGAGAGCCATCAGGCCTGCAATCAGTAGGTGTCCATAGCTGGGTGCTTGGGGGGGGGTGCTCAGATGATGCCGGGATGGCGTGTATAGTGGACCTTATAGTTGGACTCGGTGTGATTCAGTGGTCCAGTGGTGTTGTGGTCTGTCTGTCTAGGGCTGATGTCGCTAAAGTTAATCTGCTGTTGGGGGGATTACCACTCGGCCCATCCGAAGTTCCAACAGTAGATCGTCTCTGGAGTGTCTCTCGTCATCACTTTCCAGGGTGCTGGAACTGGAGCGGTGGGATGGTGAGGTCTGGAGGATATGGAGCCCTGGGCGTCGGCCGCGGGTGTTGGTTCCAGGATCTCCTTCTGCATCTTTCAACTGGCCTGGGTCGCTGCCGAGTTGACTGGGAGAGTGTTAGTCTGCAGGTGCCCTCAAAATGGGCTTCTATCCAGTCCCAGGTGGAGGAGGGTTCGTCAAAGAAGTGCGTCTGGTTGTCATGTAGGATTTTTAGTTTTGCCAAGAAGAGTATAGACTATTGGATAGCCATTTCTCAGAGCCTGTGCTTCACCAACAGGAAGAAAGCACGGTTACATTGGGTTTGGGCCGTGTAGCCCGGAAGGACATATATCCGGCTGTTGTCGTACTGGAGAGGTGCTGCAAGTCTGGCCACTCGAAGGATCACACCCCTGTCCTTGTAATGAAGCAACCTAGCAACCACTGGACAAGGAGGTGACCCCTGAGGAGGCCTGCGGACCGGGACTTGGTCCGTCCTTTTCATGGTGTAGTGGGGAGGTCAAGGTGTTGGCAGGCATGAACGACTTCACCCAGATCTGCAGAAAGTCTGTCATTGGCTGGGAGCACTTTGCTCACTCCGAGCGGCCCACGATGTGGGCATTGTTGCGCCTGGCTCTGCCCGCTGCGTCCTTTGCCTGCACCTCCAAGCACTTCACCTGGTCCGCAGGGCTCTGGTGCTTTGCTCTTATATGGTAAGGCATGGATTTAGATCTGAGAGTTTTTGCTTCACATCAGCGACCCTGGCTGCCAGCTTACACTGATCTTACCAAAGAAGCCTGAAGTCAACGTGGATTTCATCAATTCAAGCCTCCAAGGAGGTTCTTGGTGATTCCGTGGTTCGAAGGACAGCATCAAGCTTGTCGGCTGTGACATGCTGGGACTGGGAGGTTCCTGGTTCGCACATTGGATGCACTTCTTGATGAGGAGGCAGTGAGGGAGGGCGGGAGTGTGACTACAGACCTTTCTGTCTGACCATAGTGCGGCTTGAAAGCGCGTTGCTCATTAATGATTCATGGACCACCTGGGAGGGTCGCCAGGAGCCCCTGCGTTGGCAGAAAAGGATCGGATTGGTGTGTTACTCTGGTGGTCAGGATGACTCCCTCGATGCTGTATGGTGATCTCCTTGCAGTGGTTGGGTGCGGCCTTTGCCTTGTAGCAGTTATTGTAGGGCGTGCCAGGGTGGTGGTCCACCCGCCTCAGGGCAATTAGTCTCACTGAGCTGGGTCCACAGGCGGACAAGGGGGCAGCCAGAAAGGATCTTTGAGGTGCCCTTATGGGCCTGCCGAGCCCGCCCTCCCGACAGCTTTATCTGTATTGCACTATTGGGGTGAGTTCTTTTGAGTAGGAGGTGTGTGACAGTCACAGGTGGCATATGAGAGGCCCCGTTGCAGCCCCTGGATTACTGGATGTGCGTACCTGGATTGAGAGGGCAGGGGGTTGGGCCACAAGCCCCTTCTCGTTGCGCGGCCACCCTACTCCCTGAGTTTCTTCACCACCTCTCCTCACTTTAGGGATGGCCTGAGGTCTGAAACTTTGCTTACCCCTGTGGTGAAGGGCGCCTTCTGTTCCTGCACGCCCCTGCATGGGTGGTGTTCAGGTGCTGTTCAGCTCCTCTTCCCACCTGACCTCACCATGCAATTATGTGGAGGCTCGGAGTTCGACTGTGGATGAAGGGGAGGAGAGACTCTCCCATTTCATGTGTGAGCTCCGGTGAGCCTGGTTTTTACTTGGCCAGGCTGCAGATGATCTTGTTAACCCCCCAGGGCTGTGCACCCGGGGTGCCACAGATGGGCCGGTTACCGGACCCATAAGGCAGTGCACATCTCCCCAGGGTTGGGCCCCACTCACATGCCAGGGAGGGAAAATCACAGGTGTCGGCCATTCTGTCATCCCAGGGGGCCTCCTGCCTGAGTCCTGCCAGCTGGTACCTGGTGCGCCCACCGCTCACCCTCACTTCCAGAGGGGAGGTGGTGTCTGTAGGTAATGAAAGCTCTGGTCAGGTTTGCATCTCCTGCACAGGAGCGGCTGCTCCCAAGCATGCCCTTGAGTCTGGTCGCCATCTGCTTGTCAGCGTCTGCCGCAGGACCGGAGAAGATCCCATTGGGTATGGGGTTCGGTGGGTGTGATACTGAGTCCTCGCACCCGGTCCAGCCGCTGTTGTAGAGCGAGCCTGCTCTCTGAAGAAGGGTGGCATGCAGGACCCAGGAGGATCAGGCGGATCAGAATCGTCGGTTGAGGGCTTTGCATGAGTTCATGGGGGTTGCTATAAGTTATTGCTGCAGGAGGATGTGAAAGAAGTCCCCCCAGTCACGTATTTTAGCAAGATTATTGTTGATTGCGGTCTGTGGGCAGAGGAGCCAACTCAAGACATGTCCGCCATCTTCAGCTCCTAGGCAACGTCCCCTCACTGCTACTTGCTTTGTTGCGTTAAGAGATACTGAAGTCTGATTCGATCATAAAGATCAAATGTGACAGGCACACTGAGCTATCCTTATTCTTAAATTCAACTCTAGTGAACGATCAGCAAGATTCCTGAATCTAAACACAGTGTCCTCACAGTGAAGCTTTCATAATGAGAACTTCAAAGGTTCAAGAACTGGGGTGTGCTTAGGGTGAATATTTTGTAACAGAGAAGCTTTCATAATGAGAACTTCAAAGGTTCAAGAATTGGGGTGTTCTTACGGTGAAACTTTTCTACCAAGAACTGGTACCCCCAAAGTGAAGATTCAAGCACTAGAGTGCCCCTTTAGTGAAGATGTTATAATGAGAACTGGTACCCCCCTCCCCCCACACTCCCCAAAGCAAAGATTCAAGCCCTACAGTATCCCTAGAGTGAAGATTTGATTGTGAGAACTGGTATAAACAAAGTGAAGTTTCAAGCACTAGTGTGCCCCTACAGTGAAGATTCTATAGTGAGAACTGACACCTCAAGACCTCAAAGCAAAAATTAAAGCACTAGAGTGTCCCAAGAGTGAAGATTTTATTATGAGATCTGGTATCACCAAAGAATAATTCAAGCACTAGAGTGTCCCTACAGTAAAGATTTAAAAAACAAACTGGTATCACCAAAGTGAAGGTTCAAACTCTAGAGTGTGCCTAGAGTGAAGATTTGATTAGGAGAACTCGTATCAACAGAGTGAAGATTCTAGCACTAGAGTGCCCCTACATTGAAGATTTTATAATGAAAACAGCCAGTCCCAAAGCTAAGACTCAAGCATGAGAGTGTCTCTATAATGAAAATTTGATGGAAAAGTGGTGTCAACAAAGTGAAGTTTCAAGCACTGGTGTTTCCCTAGAGTGAAAATTTGATTGTGAAAACTGACAACTCCAAAGTGAAGATTAAGGTACTAAAGAGTCCCTACATCGAATATTTTAATATGAGACCTAGTATCACAAAGGATGATTCAAGCACTAGAGTGTCTCTACAGTGAGGATTTTTAAATGAGAACTGGTATCACCAAACTGAAGGTTCACACATTTAGGGGCATAGCTATCAATGGAGCAGCAGGCACAGTGCACCGGGGTTCTAAGGGCCTACTGAACCCGTATAATTGCTGTATTTTATTATCCCAACATCAGAAAAAAGGGCTATTTTCCTCCTCGCACCAGGTCCCATGGCATCTTTACTATTCTACTGCTCGCATTAGTGTGTCCCTACAGTTTTTTATATTGAGGACTGGCACATCCCAAAGTAAAAAGTGATTATGAGAACTGGGATCTCCAAAGTGAGGATTCAATCACTAGAATGTCTCTACAGTGAAGAATTTATAGTGAGAACCAGTATCACCAAAGTAAGGTTCAAGAAATAAATACACTGTGTCCAGAATAAACATCCAGTAATACAAATCTAGTATTCCCACAAAATGAAGAATATAAAATCCAGTCTTGTGTTTCCATGGTAAAGATATTTCAAAATCAGACTCAATCTATGCATGCAGTAAATGTTCTAGAATCAGAATGGCATATCAGGTGTTGAAAATTCCAGAGATTTTTATCCAGTGTCTCAAATATTGAAGATACTAACATCGGAATTGTTCAAACAGTGAGTTTCCATAGGTGCAGCAGATAGAGCAGCACCGGGGCCAGGGCCGTGTGGGTCTGACTGAACGTTGATTATTACTGGATTTTATCATTTAGAAAGCAGCCAAGGGGCCATGTTTCTTCCTTGCTCTATGGCCTATGATATCCTGGCTACGCAATTGACAGTGAGGCAATTTTCTTTATGTTGGCATAATCTGTCTTAATTTCCAGCATTTCACGTTTCACTAGTTATAGAAAATTGCTGAGATTACGCTAGTAAACCGCATCCTATAACTGAGATGTGCTCCAGTAAAAATACTATTGTGGGAGCACAAGAATAGCAGGGAATACATAGAAGCAGTTTACTGTTGGTCACATCGCTTGTGATTTTGCACTATTTTATTTAGTGCAAAACACGTGACTACTTCCAAAATAAACCGGGGGATGAATTTCACACTAATTTTTTTCGGCCACTTCATGTAAATTCCGCAAAGGAAATTATATGCATTACCATGAAGGCTTGATCCTGATACCATGTGTTAGTGTTAACACAGTGAAGTGTCCACAATTTCAGTGTCACAGTGACAATTCAGTCACAAGTCCATGATCAAATTATAGCGTACATACAGGGAAAATTCCAAAATCGGAAAGTAGTGCTTCACTTTGAACATTGTTTTTATCAAAATCAAAACATAGTGTTAACACAGTGAGGATAGTAGAGCTAGATGTTGGTGTTCACCTTGTACATAGATGAAGGACGAGGTGATTCCTGAATTATTTAACATTGACATTATACCTCTCCTGGATAATACGGAAGTGGGTTTACAGTATTCATTCAAGGCCGTTTTTGAGAACAGTTAAGAGTATTTGGAGCTATCTCAAAATCTCTTTTTTAAACCATAGTTTGAAATCCTGTCAGACAAAGCATCAAATTTACAATCCCTTTTGAATACATATTCTTACATAGCCTACTCTGATTGAATGACCTGACTTGGTACGTTGAAATGAAATTAGTGGGAAATTAGAGGACCTGTGGAAACAGTAGGCCTCATTTATTTGAATTCATGGTGCCAGCATCAAAGTTAGCCATTACTGAACTGGTCAATAATATGAACGGTTTGAAATCTATTTTTTATGAGTTTTATTATTAGAGATATTTACGTTTTATGAAAAGACCTGCAGTGAGAACATATCTGCAGTGTCTCAGTGAAATGTGTCTGCAACAATATTTATTAGATCTCTCGGGCTTTGAAGAAAGATGTCAGTTCATGATGTTATTTGGGCAGATACCCATCTTAAACGTAACAAAAAGAAATGAGACAGATCAATAATGTAGATTGTGTGCACTGAACCATAAAATAAGTATGCACTCTTTAAATGTCTGTTTATGCTTAGATTTAGATAAAATCTGCAGTGTATTTCCATGCGAAATTTTAAATAAGGATTAAACTATGTGCCAAAATTAAATAAGAAATACAATGAAGGTTTATGGGTTTATTGGTAATTGAAAAAATGACAGGAGAAAGAGGTTTAATAATTCATAATATCTTTCATAAACTTTTTGGATCCATGGACCTGATTTAGAGTTAGCAGATGGGATACTCTGTGACAAAAGTGATGGATTACCTGTCTCCCGTATTGCAAGTACCATAGGATATAATGCATTTATAATACCACGGAGGCACAATCCATCACGTTTGTAATGGGGCATCCCATCTGTCAAACTCTAAAGCAGGTCTTGTGTTTCTAGCTCTGATTACTTTTTTGAGTCTTTTATAATTGACTGGTGGTATTGTTAATATATAAAATATAATTATAAACAAGAAGTAAAATAAAACTGATGATAGCATCCTTCCCAGGCATATTTTCAAAATATATTATCCTTAGCAAAGAGTCTAGTTTAATTTATAATTCAGGATTTATTCTTATATACTTTCGGGGAGGCTTCCAGAAATAGAATCCTTCTCAGCCCCATCCAGGAAATAATTTTTTGAAGCCACTGTCCTTGCCGTGAACTTGGGGCAGATAGCCTAATAGATTTCGAGCAGGCGCTGGGGAGGCCTGTAGGCAGCACAGCATTAAATAGGCAATACACCTGCCTGCCATCCTCTCCCGACCAGGGAACATTTGAATACTGTGTCCAAACATTGACAACTCTTCGTTCCTCGTCAGACACTCTTTTTATTTGCAAATGAAGTGGATAGCTGTAGAAATCCCTTTGCATTTACATGTTGGTGTATATGGGAAAATCAAATAAGGGCATGCGTTTTTTCATTTCCTCACTTTTTAAAATGCCTATATCATATGTTCTTAGAGAGATGCGAGTTTTTAGGACGAGGTTTATAAAAGATTTACTTAAAATGCAAAGTGGATGCCTCACATTGTGTATTTAGTACATTTTATTAAAACTCAATCCCACCAGTGGTGCCGTTTTTTTATCAACCTTGGAAGGATGAATAGTTAAATCTGCCAACGGGTAATCCCATATGAGAGAGGTGACTCACTGGGACAGACAGCTTCCTCTGTAGTGGAGCCCTTGATAACAGCCCACCAATGTTTGACCATAAGTGAAACTAATTCACAGATATAATGGATTAAAACATGCTTCCTTACAGAATGCACATGGGTACCCTGGTAAATAATAAGCAACTCTTCCCTCCGTGGGGATACTGGTTAAGTTGGATTTCTGTGAGGACTACAAAAATATACTACGGGTGATTTAGAGGTGGTGGTAACTGTAAATTCACCTATTAGTGGATGAAGGAGTAAATCGGCAGCTGTTAGATTGCCTGCTGTGGGTACTTGCCTGGTGCATTTACCTCTCCAGACCTTTGCTTTGTTGGACATAATTCCACCAATGGATACTGCACTGGCAGGGAATGCATCTTGCAATCGAGGATTTAGCACACCCTCCACCAAAAGAGATTTAGTAACCATCCCTTGATTAGCCCTCTTGTGATATTGTAATGGGGCAGAAGAATGTTATTGCCGTCGCATCTCCCCCACCTGAGCAGGGCCCATGCACACAGATAAACTGTAAGATGTAGCTGGCACTGATTTGAAGGCTCATCAGCTCCCTACTGGCCTCATTCTGGCCGCTTTCAATAACCTCCGGCTCACTTAATTCCCGAGAGCTAACCGCTCATGTCCACTTTGTCACTACTGAATGCTCTTTCTGAACACTGTGCATGTGAACCATGTTAAATAGTTTGGTTCATCACATTCTCTGTCTTCCACGCCCCATCATACTGATGTGATTCACTGTTTACTCCCATACTGTGTGCCATTCATCACCTGCAAACATATAGGGAGTTGACATATTGGGAATGCCTCCACGCATTGAATGGCCTCCTGCCCCACCAAATCTGTGGTTCCTCCCCTCCAATAAAAGGTGGATGAACCACTTGATTTCTGACAGAGCCCCAACTGGCTGCACGTTGGAAACCCTTTATCGTGACTATCCACCACAGGGCAACCCGCAACTGGTACACAGTGCAATATTTCGAGCCCTATTTAGGGCGAGGCACCTGCATTACTGTTCCTACCCACCAGCCCCATGTGAGGCATGGGACATAGGTGCTGAAAGTGGGGGTGCAGGGGTTGCTGCAGCACCATCAGACTTAATCATGCTGGAGTTCAGAAGGTGAATGAGCAATAAAGATGCCTTGAAATTTCTTGTTTATCTTGTCACATTTGCTGCATGTTCAAAGACAACAGTCAAATTTCAGGCTATATCTTCTGACAAATTTCTGCTTATTCCGGAACGGGAGTATATTTTTATTTCTGTGACTGTATGGTGACAATCCTGCTGTGGTACAGGAAACGAAAGGAGAAGCGGTAGCACCTCAATTTTTTTCTAGAACACAACAACATTTGAATATTGGGAAATCAACCATACACATATTTCGTACTATATCAGCAATAAGAAAAGCAGAAATTAAACACTGTTTTGTAATTCTATAGTGTTATGTAAACAAAGATTTGATTAGGTTCAAAACAAATCAAGACACTTGGTGATGCGCAACTGATAAATAATTTAGATGAAATCCAATTTCACCACATTATCGTTTTTGCTCTGTATGGTTTTACTAGGAAAACTACATGCTATGCACATTTAGTGGCCATTTCAGCAGAAAGACTGCTGTCTCTAAATTACAGTGCGCTACTAACTCATGCTGCAAAATGCACCACCAGCTACATATCACGCCCTTAGTACTCTCCTGCTGAAGGGGTGTGGCACATTTGGTACCCTGTTTTTTTTTGTACAATGCTTGGATTTTTCGCAGTCCTTATGACCTCAGTGATATAGCATTAATGACAGCACCACCACTCTAAAAATTGTTCCAGCATCACTAGCATGGCAGTTCTTAACAGAAGAATAGGGAAATGTTCCTCATTCACAGGATGAAAGCTCCCTTTATGTCAGAAGACATTTATTTCTTCAGAAACAAGCCTCTGCTTTGAACATCTGCATTTGCAAAAGTATGAAAAAGATTGGTTAGTGGGCTGATGCAACATGGCAGCCTGTTTACCAATAAAGTTTAATGAAAGTGCATCTTCTCCCACATGCGGATACATTTTGCCTGATAGATTCCAGGCCACCAGAGGAGGATCTCAAAACTTGGCAGGAGTTCTGTGTGTATCTGGTATCTGGTATATTTTGTGGTGGTGTAGGTGAACTATGAGTTGGTTCACTTGCAAGTCTGGTTTCAGACAATAGACCCCATTTTAAAGCAGCTGAATGGAATAATATCTTATTTTTAGAAAATATCTTTATTTATGCATGATAAACATCAAATTGGCGTGCAAACCCATACCCTGAACAGTATACTCAACATCAGAGGGAAGCAGGAGAACATAAACATCCTTAAATATAAGTCCTTTACATGGCTTCGGGTAACAAAATCCTGGACGGTTAACATTTTATAGATGACCCAAATGACAGTACAGTATTTGCTGGATTTGGTGCCACAGTGGAAGGTACACTGCTTCCTCAGCAGTGCCTATTTCATAGTATTTTATCCAACTCCCCCAAACACTGAGGAATTTACGTGGATATCACCTACATTTACAATTGACTTTTTGAGCTGCCATTTAGAGATCTATCCCCACCTTGCATTCCCCCAAAGTTGGGGCCCTCGACCCTCCCCAGAGACATGCCACATCTCGTTTGGCCACCACCAATCCCACATTACAGAATAGAAGTCGTCTAACATCAAAGTCAGAAGGGATGCCTAATAGTATATATTTAGGGTCCTGAGGAATATCTTCTCCCAGTATGAGCTGGAGTTCCCTCACTACCTTTGACTAATATGTCTGAATGACTGGCAGATTCCATAATGTGTGTAAAAATGAGCCCCTTGTGGTGTTACATCTCATACAGTCTGGAGATATTGTTCTCCACATTTTATGTGGCTGTTCACAATCATAGTATACTCAGTGCAATATCTTGAGCTGAATTAGATGCAATCGAGACTTAATGGCCACCTGCCTTAGGTGCATCAGTGCTGTCTCCCAATCTACAGCCTCCATCTCGCCTAGGTCTCTCACCCATCTGTCATGCAGTTTACCCAGTTTGTCTGGCATGTTATTATTGAGGGTTCTATAGGTAAGGGAAATCGCCTTCAATTTAAGCTTTTCTATCAGGAGACTACCCTCCAGGGGAGCACATTCAGGTAGATCAAGTTCTTCCAATCCCTCTGCCTGCCAAGTGTGCAGCAGCTGGGCATATTTTAAGTATTGATTCAAGCTGATGTAGTATTCCTCTAAAGGGATGAGAAGGGCATAAGGTTTTTCTCCTCTAGGAGATCTCCGATCTGGGAGATCCTAAGCATGTCCCATACCCCAAAGCCCTTGAGCTTTCCCAGTTGTCGCATCCACACTCCTTCCTATATGGGCATTATCAAGGTTACTGTATTTGCCTAGCCTATGCAACTAGTAGCCTTTTTCAGGCCGACATTGGAATTGAAGAATATCTTGAACATTTAGGAGTTTATGCAAAAAAAAAAAAACCTTTGGTGTTCTACCTGGAAGCAAATGGTTAGATAGAGAAGGTGAATACGGTTGTCAAAGATACGACACAGTTGACAAAGAGTAATGTATTAAGTTGGAGGAAGGGACTTCACGTCGTGTTGTTATAATGTTACACTCTGATTCAGGTTGGACACCATTCCAGTTACTCTGTGGCGTTTTTCCAGGTCCTAAATTGTTTCCTTGGTGGTGAAACTCCAACATTTTGGGTCTATGTTAGATTCGGAAGAAGTATGGAAACATATAAATGAAAGTAAGGAGAAAATAAGCAGAAGGAATAGTGTTTCCAGGCAAAATATTACTGTTGAGCAATTAGAGTCAAGAGACCTGTGGACAATTGAAAAGGTACTATGATTTAGTCTGCTTCTCACATGTTTACTCAATTACACAAAAGGGCTGTGAGAGTGAAGAAAGGTAAAGTTTAGTGTTTGGGCAGAGTATCTTCATAGAGAAGAAATACTGAGTTTGTTGTATCTAGAGATGGGGGAGCTGTGGAATTGAGTGGATAATCAGCTTCTATCAATCGGAGTTCATGTGAATTCGGGGGTGCATAATTAAGCATGTGACAAAAGCACTGGGAGGAGTACACATAGTAAACGAGTTCCCAAGAAATTTGATGGATTTGTCTTACGATGTGGTTGAACAAAATGGTCCATTATGGACTCATAGTTCCAGGTTCTGTTTGATTTAGAGGAGTCAATTATTTTGGAGTTGTTACTGTAGTAGGTTATTGTATCTTTCTCTTTTAAGGGAAATGTGTGGAATCTGGTATGGCAGGTGGTGGTATAGGTGTGTCACAAGTTGGTAGCTGGTGAATGGATTGATAGTTGAGTGGTGCGATCTGGAGTGTGGTGCGCGAGGTGTATGAGAAAGGGCGTTTGCAGAACAGAGTCGGACGGAGACGCTACGGTGTTTTCGTCGTGGAAAAACATGTCTTCCTGTAAAAAAATAAGTTATTATTTAACCTCTTCCTTGAACCTTCATCTTTATGACTCGCTCCTCTGTTAGAGGCAGAGCTGAGAGCCACCAGTAAGTGCCTGGCAGGCTGCCCAGCAGGCACTAGATGAATCCACTAGTCACTGACTTTCCATTCATTGTCCCTTTTTATTAACTTCTAGTTTGTGGTCTCTGGGGCAGGGAATGAGTAGGTGGTATTTATTTCTGAGCTCTTTCAGCTCCCTTTCATCCATTCGAGCAGGCACAAACAGTGCATATTGGGTGTACTGAGGGAAAGCCTGACCTCATTTCTATAAGGTAATGAGGGAACATTGGACAGAAGTGCTTATCCTACCGCTTTCTGTCTCTTGAAAGAATAAAAGAAAACCAAACTGAAGATTTTATATACTGCTTCATAATGGTGGCTCAGTCCGTTTCCATGCACTCCCGATTTACATAGCTAGGGGCCAGCAGTGTCACCCGAATTACCAATGGATGAATGAATGAAAAATTATAAAGCTTGAAACAGTCATCCAAATGCATCATGGCGCTAACAACTGATAGTGAGTCAGCTGAGAAGATGTATGTTCAGAACCTTCTGGAACTCTAGCTGCCAAAGGTGATGCGAGAGAGTTCCATAGAAATGGTCTGCAATAGAAAATGCGCTGTCCCCATTTCTGGATCGCAGTAAACGTGGAACATTAGGCAAAAACTAACTGGATCCGAGGTGGCGCAGAGCATCTAGGAAATAATTTCTGGAGAAAGATTATGTTCCTTTTTGGAAGGTTTGTAGCAGAGATAGAAAGCTTTGTCATGTACACGTTCCCAACTGGCAGCCAGTGAAGGCATTGGCGATTCTCAGAGATTCAATCATATTTCCATAAATTATGTACCAACCTGACTGCCATATTTTGGACTCCTTGCAGTCTATTCAAGGTGAGAGTGAAATACCTACAGTATATGCTAGACATTGATGTAATCAAGTCTTTAATTAATGGAGGTGCTGATCATAACGGTTTTCTGGTGAAATGGAACTAAAGTGAAGATTTTCGTAATAATTCTTAAATGATAGAAACAAGTTAAAATCACTGTGTTAATCTTTGGACTAACAATCAGATCCTCAAATAATGAAAAACCTAAACGTTTCACTGTTTCCGCTGGTTTTGCAAGACATCTATCAGATGAATGTCTTCTCCATGACTTGAGTGCCAATGGGCTACCAACCTCTCATCTATCTTAGCAACTACAGGGAGTGAAGAAATAGTCCTATAGTTGTGTTCCATTGAGGGGTAAAGATTAGATTTTTTCAATAGGGGTTTGACCACTCCCTTTGAATAGTCACCCCAGAACCTTGCTCTCCTCGCCCTGTTGAGAAACCAGAAGAATTAAATGAACCCACCTATTGGACAAAGGTCTGCCACTCAATAAGAGCTCACGCGGGTCTATCCTCTCCTAAACATAGATATCTCAGTGCTATGTAAACCATTAGTAACTAAAGAAATCTAGCTGTGTCATCTAGCTAGTCTCCTCTTCACTGCTACCCATCTCTCTCTCTTTCATTGTCAATCCATGATTTCATTATGTTTGTCAATCAGATTTCTCTTTCACACTACCTTGATTCCTCTTTCACTATCACCCAGTGATTTGTGTTTCATTGTCATCCTGTCGTTTCTCCAATAGTCTCATCTTCAGATTTTCCTCTGTCACCTCACCATGTTCGCTCTCTACACAACCTAGTAATGTTTTTTTACATCAGCTCCCCGGTAATAGTCCTATAAGAGCAGAATCTAGAGATAATACAGTCTCTAGTGTTACGGGCAGGGTGTGGGAGAGGGGATGCTACACCAATACCACAATAGGTAACTGCCCTAAGGTGCCACCAGAAAAATTCACAATATGGCTCCAGATTGCAATAAAATAACTAAAAATGGTATTGTTGCTAACAGGGGCACCGTATGATAAAATATATTTGTGTCTGGCGAGCTGAAAGTTCTTCCTCTACAGCTTCCTAGCTTGCATGTTACAAGTAACCAACAACAAATAATAAAACAATTTTTGCACTGTCATCTGCTTGCTATTTTCATCTCACTCCCTGTAGGGCAGGATTTGATGCAACTGAATGTCCCCCTGGGCCTAACAGACAGTTAGTTAATCTACAGGTCCATGGTAGTGTATTTGCATTCTCAGCATGGGCACATAACAATCAAATAAAAACTAAAATAGTTGTCTCCACAGAGCAACCACAGATTTTTGCAAAAATGTCCCTAAATAGAGTGATAGTATTCACTTTCAAGGGTGATTTTCAATAAGTAGCTACCGTTTTTCTGTTTGTGTTTTTAGTTTTCTGGTGCCTTGAGAATGCTGTTTAGCAACATCAGAGCAGGAAAGAAGGTTAAGGGGTACAAATCTGAAAATAGACTACACTCTGTATACTGTGCGATCAGGTCGGCTTGATAGCGGAGTCCTGCCCCCAATTTATGCACCAGCCCCAGATGGGGGTGAGTGTGGGGACTATTCTGGTTGCTTCTAATTGTGTATTAAGCGATTCTTTCTTTGTGTGCCACCCTCTAATCACCTCCATCCCCGCTTTGTGGCACAAGCTTCAGCTAGCTTTGTCTCCTGAACGCAATCTCTTTAGAACTAAAATTTAGAAAAAAATGCTATTTTCAATTACTAAGGGGAAAAGTATAAACTGTGTTCCTTTTTTGGCAAGCAACAAAAAACCCAAAGGTAGAGCAATGTATGCCTCAAATACACATAATGGGGCCGATTGCTGAAGAAGAATTCCGAAAAGCCCATTACACACTTCCGTTCTTTTTTTGGTAATTAGCAAATTGTTGTTTGATTGTTTGAAATGTTAAGGAAATCATCTTAACGTTCCAGGTTTTGCACATGTTTGTGTAAGTTATGCCATTGTAAATGCTGGGGTGTATCTCAGTCAATATTGTTGGGGGGTGAGTCTAAGATTCCCAACATACATGGTAGCATACTCAACTCAAGGACAGGAGTGGGCATGCAACAGGAACCAAGAGCAGCGGCCCCTCCACGCCAGCACCAACAGGTGCAAACCTAAAAAATTAAACTATGTTTATTATTGTTTTTTTTGGGGGGGGGGTGGAGATGACAGGCACCAGGGGGAGTGGTAGGTGCACTCCTTTCAAGGCACATGTATGTTTGGCCGGACGTCTCAGGGCAGCCAAACCCACATGCGCACTGAACTGTCTCCAACCCGGCACTGTGTTGTCGGGTAAGAGAGAGCAGGCACAGGCTCCCAGTCTGCTTAGGAGCGCAAATCGAGAGCACTCAGGTCAATCATGACGCTGCAGCATGACAGCAGCGTTAGGCTTGGTCGCACAGCAGGCCAGGACCCTGTGCCCTCAGCAAGGGACCCATAAGAGAGGGGAACTGGAGGCAAAGGCGGCAGGTACGTTTTTTAGGAGGGGGTTGTGTCTTTTTTATTTTTGCCTCCCCCCGCCCTGCCACTTTGCCCGGACTCCAGCCACCAAATGGAACCAATGCTGGAAAAGAGGAGGTAATAGCCTTACTATTGTTGCGGCAGGCAACAAGGTGATGGAAGGAATGTGTGAATTAATCTCAACCACTGACATTTGCTCAGGCCACATTTCAGCACTTTGTAATTTGCCCAGTATGTCACTCTAAATATATACCTATAACATGTAAATCAGTCTTGGTCCTGCTCAAATTTCAATCCAGTCGAACTGCCAGACGAAGACACCCTAAATAATGGAACACAAGGAACTTAAGACAGGTTTCAGCCTACTTAGACCTCATCAGTGAGGTATATCTTCAGTCCAGAGACACAGTGAGAATGTAAGAAATACCCATTGCACTGAAGGAGTCTGCTGCAACAAACAACAAGGTGATGGAAGTAATTCTTGAATAAATTTCAGTCACAGATGATCGGTCAGGCTGCATTTCAGTCTATCATTTTAGCTGTTTGAAAGCGACAGGCATAGCAGTTCGGACTGGACTGTTCCTATTGGAGCCGGACCAAGAGTGATTTGCATATGGCTAGATTCTGTTTAGAGTGGTGTAATGGGTGAGAAGTGATGGACTGTTGGCAGCCCTGAGTGATTGTTACAGGCTGAGATTATTTCAAGCATTCCTTCTATCACTGGTTTACTCCAGCTGTGCAACCATTCTTAATCTGGATCTAGCCCAGCTCCAGCAAATCTTCCCACCTGCGTCCCAGTAGCGAGAATTGATATGCACACATGCAGCAGCACACATGAATTCTATCTGTGTGTTGTGTGGAGAAGCCTCTTGAATGGGATAGATGCAGCCATTGTTTCCCTGTCAAGCCTGGTCTGTCTGCAAAAGGCCAACATGGACAAATATAGGGGGTCATTACAACCTCAGCGGTCTTTTTGCAAGACCGCCGAGGGACCGCCGTGCGGAAGACCGCCTGTGCAGGCGGTTTGCCGCACAGCGTATTATGACTGTTGGCTGCTCTCCGTCGTTATTCCGACGGAGAGCCGCCAACAGCCATACTTGCGGGCGGCGGGGAAGTGGAGGTTGTTCCACCTCCACCGCCACGCCAACAGAACACCGCCCAGCGAATCACATCCTGTGATTCGCCGTGGTGGTGTTCTGTTGGCGTGGCGGTGTCAGCGGAGCTGCCCCCATGGCTCCCGTCCCCGCCTGGAGGATCGACGGAACAGGTAAGTCGATCGTCCATTAGGGGAGGGGGATGGGGGGTGTTGTGTGTTGTGTGCGTGCATGGGGTGTGCGTGTGTGTATGTAGAGGGGGTGTGTGAGTTCGTGTATGCTTGCGGGGGTGTTGTGTGTATGGGAATGAGTGCGTGTATGGCAGTGGGTATGTCTGTATGGATGTGTGCGTGTATGTTTGAATGTGGGTGTGCGTGCCTGACTGTGTGTGTGGCTGTGGGCATGTATGTCGGGGTGTGTGCGTGTGTGTTTTGGTGGTGCCTGCATGCGTGTCGGGTGTGTGTCAGTAATGTTATGTTGGGGGTCGGTGGGGAGGGGGGCCCTGCCACCTTTGGGGAGTGGCAGGGGTTGTGGGGGGTGTAGGGCAGGGAGTCGGGGTTGGGGTGGGGGGTGGGGGAGACCCCTATCAGTGCCAGGAAAGGAAGTCCCTGGCACTGATAGTGCTTACCGCCATGGATTTCATGGCGGTTCAAACCGCTGGAAATCCACGGCGGTAAGCTGGGTCCAAATACCGCCGGCGGTATACTGACGGCCACAGGGCTGGAGACCCAGGTCTCCAGCCCGGCGGTCGTTTCCGCCCTGACGGCCGGGACGGAGAACCGGCAGATGACCATGGCGATAACCGCCATGGTCATAATTCACCAAGGTAAGACCGCCAGCCTGTTGGCGGTCTTACCGCCGGTTCTCCGCCATCCGCCAGGGTTGTAATGACCCCATAATCTCTTTGTCTAATGTATTCCTGCTGAGAAACCTTTTGTAACGGATCAAAGTGTGAACATATGTGATATATGACATCTCCTCCATGCTGAGCAGTTCTTGAAGGGAGCAAAATCAAGCTGTGTATAGTCATACATCACTAGAACACAAACTGATTTGAAAGTCTGTTTTAATATATAACTCACTTGTTGCGTTTCTTTTTTAAAATCTCTTTATTAATTTTCTCAAAAGGTAAAAACATTGTGAACATTCCCACCTCCACCCCCCAAACCAGCACCGAGATATATATGCAATATCAGTGTCATAGGTTACAGAAATTGGGTCCTGTGAGGACCGGACTTCAGTGAAATAACCGTCAATCCTTTCTGTATTCTGGGTGTAGGTTGTACCTAATCCCACTAGTAGCCACCAGGGCTCTGTTCGTTCCGTCCTATGCCAACTTGGGTCCTAGACTTGTGTTTCTATTCCACCTCTTCCCTCTCAATCTCCATGGAGTCGATATTTTGCCCCATTTACTTGGGCATCCCCTCGCCTGGTACACAATTTTTTCTGCTGCCATGCGCCAGTCCAGTCCGTCCCTCCATTCCCACAGTGTGGGTGGGTGGGACATCTCCCAACATTTCAGCATATCCCTGCGGGCAGTCATCAGTGCCAGTTTACTGAATATTAGCGCATAGCGGTCCAAAGTATGTTCACCCCAGATTCCCAAGGTGACCAGTTGTGGTGTCAGCTGTGTCTCCAGGCCCATAGTTTCCAACATCTCATCCCTTACACCCTTCCAATAAGATTCAAGTCTTGAGCAGCCACACAGTGCATGGATTAAGGTTCCCAGCATGTGACAACCCTGCAGACATTGGTCATTAGGAACTCGGACCATTCAAAACAAGCAGGTGGGAGGATAGTAAGCCCTATCAAAGATTTTTAGTTGAATTAATCTGAAGCCGCTCGGATTGCCACCTCTTGAGGGTGTCTACTTGCTTGACTCCAGTCATCATACGTAGCCATGGTGAACCGGTCAGCATTCAGGGAGGGCTCCTGCTGCGACAAGAATGCCCCATCATTGCCAATCAGAAGTTGCGTTGCATTTCTAAACATTTTCAATAAGAGGTTACTGTTATACTTTTTATATACTAATAGCAACACCAGCTTCGTCTCAGAGTAACTTCGAAGTTGTGACCTACACTGCGTTTTCAACTGGCTGAACTATGGCTTCACTTTGCAAACAGATTGTATTATGGTCCTTAATAATAAATGTCAATACCACCCAAGAGAACACACTTTATCAACCTTAGAATTATGAAACCTGTTGTTACTTTGCAGATTATATGCAGTTGTATGCAGCATTCCTGCGTAGTGTTACTTTTTTGTAACTTGTTACCTACAAATTACACAAAATCTCTGCCACAACAGCATTAACCTCCTAAACTATCATACCATGTGTAAATCTGTGTTGCACATATTTTTCTACAGTAGTCACAATATGCATGTAAGCTATTTTGAGAAACCCAAGTTAGGCATTGGGAAACACAGATCTCTCCACTGCGTGCCTTAAGCACCTGAGCTATATTACTAACATTATAAGGTGATACTTGCTGGAGGCACATTAGTTTCTGTAGTGAGTTGTATTAAAATGGCGTTTGTAACAAATTAAGTAAAGCAAAACAATTGTACTACCTTTTCCTTGTAAATTTATTTAAGGGCAGTTTTTTTTCTAATTAGGCTGTCAATAATTCTACGTCTTACAATGCCACTCCCTCGTGACTTCCCCTCCTTTCTGCCGCCATCTTTCCCTGACCCAGTTTATGGGTTCCTGGCACTCATTTGTCCAATTTCAGCATTAAATGGAAGCCTTGATTCACTGATGATAAGGCGCATAACTTGAAGAGAGATAAGGCAGGGCTGAGGTAAGAAGATTGGAAACTGAGTTCAAGCCAAGAGTCCCACGCAACTTCATGGTCTCCTGCTCAGCACAAAAGAGCTCGTAAGTAGATGAAGAGGATAGTCCAAGAGGAAGCTGAGGCCCTAACTGGAGCAAAGGCTTCAATCCAATCGGCAGCACTTCCTACCCACTTCAACTGGATGTCAGATAAGAACCCGAACACCAGCTCACTCTGCTGCTCAAATTTATATGCAAAAAACAGCTAAACAAGGGTCAGGCCTGCCCCTAACGCCATTGCAGCATGATCAGAATCACCCTCCTCCTCCTTGTGTAGATAAGACGGTCAGAAATAAATAACGGACAAGTTGTAAATTATGGAGGCAAGACCAGGAAGAAACCTGATGTGATGGCACCAAGAGAAAAACGCCGATGTGTTTATACACTAACAATAACCATTCATATGGCATGAGAGCTGAAAAGTAGGTGGATCGCTCAAAATCCTGGTTCCGACAGCTATTTTTGGGATTGGGATTGGAGCAGCCGACGGAATTACGCAGAACTTGTCCTGGTGTAATTTTCCGACAACGGGACACAATTCATTGGCACCTGCGTGTTTTCTGCATACCTTTTGGTGTAGCAACCTGCAAGAGGCAATGTTTTCTTTTATTTTAACACCCAGTTGGGCACAAACAAAGGCCCGATTTAAAGGACCATCAGTCCTTGAATTGTTCAAGTATCACCTATTCGGGGAGCTATCTGGAGCCTAACACCCAGATGTCAATACAGTTGAAGGAAATAAAGGCCTAGAGCTTATCGCTTCACAAGTTCTTTAAACTATAACTTGTCAAAGGTTTTTTACTTTGTTCAACCCCACTACATGAGATGTGCAGGTACTGTAAGAATGCAAGATGTATCTGTGCGTATGAGTGATCACACTAATAATGATTTGAATGGCACCTAATAATGTATTTTTTATTTCATACTTTTTAGTGCTACTCATCCCAGTGCAGGGCGTCAAAGTGCTTTACATCACACATACACATGAACAATAAATCATACAAGGTGAAAATCAGTGTACGGGAAAAGTTACTTAAGACAATGAGAGTTATAAGATGTAGGAATCACATATCATCCATACCTGTAGACCTTATATGTTAAGAGTGAATGGTTGGGAGAAACACAAAGTCAGGATATAAAACATAATGCAGTGATTTGGGTTGTCTGTACTAACAAGGTTTTATTAATTCACAAAGAAGCTCTTTGCAATCTTATCATAACAACACATTGAGAGAAAAAACAAAAATGATCTAAACCAGGGGTCTCCAACCTTTTCTGTAATAAGAGCTACTTTTGTTCAATGAAAATCATTGTGAGTTACTTTTATTAGTGTTGTAATAGTGACCACATCAGACAAGATTACCTTAGTGACCACCTTATGCAAGATTACCAGCAGTGATCACCTCAGTGCCTCAGAAGGGTTTCCAGCAGTAATGTAAAAAAAGCTTTGTCAATTTGGAATGTATTTATATGGGTAATATGCTGCTGCAATGCCTCTGGCACCAAGGTAATACTGTTAGTAAGAAGTCTCCCTATAGCCAGTTGAATTGTTACTGAAATATGAGCTTTAAATAAAGTTTGGAACATTGGAATGTTGAGCGCTCCATTGAAGACAAAGGAGTGCTCTGGGCTTCTCATGGCTTGTAGAAGCCACAAGCATCAACATTCCAAAGTTGGCCTCCATGAAGCATTTGTTTTGCTAAATAGAACATTCTGCCCTCTCAGGGCAGAATATTCTAATATAACCTTTTTGCCTGCTGTATCAGACTATGCTGGCCATTAAAGGCTCATTCCCTTGTTAAAGGCCCTCACTTTTGGCTCAGGCCTGTAACGCTGGAGCGGCCTTTAATGTCCGGTATAGCCCGCTGCAGTGGGCCATAAGACTATATTGGAATTTCAATCATTTTTCATCAAATATCTTATGGGCTCTGAAGATACACACATTTTCATCTCAAATACAGACTGTTTACTCTTAAGTAGCAGGAGAGTTACTAGTAGCTCATGTGCTACTCATTGGAGAAGCCTGATCTAAAACCATGACTTACAGTTTGCATGCAACTCTTTTATGCTGGCAAAGTGATCACTGTGCTATACTAGAAAGATGCAGCTTGTGAACTGCAAGTAACAACATTCTCTCAGTGTCAAAAGCAGTAGCTGTGACTTGCATGTTATGCTGTGTGCTTTGCAGCAAACACATTAACCTTCTATGCTACTTTATGAGGCAAAACTGTGATTGGGCAAAAATGTAACTCTTCCAGAACTGAATTAAGGACCTGAGCTATCTTATCGCTACTATAATCCCCTCAACATCACTGGGCACACAGTTATCTCTCCAGCAGGTGTCTTAACCATGTAAGACATTTTGAAATGCAGACTCTTTGTGACCAATTAAGTAAAGTAGAATAGATTAGCTGTCACATTTGTCCTTGTTGCCAATTTCTTTTCAGCAGATTGTTTTTAATAAATGTGTAAATTGACTGTCAGGTTCTGCTTTTCAAGCTTTGTCTCACCTACCCCACCACTTTTCCTCTGCCACACCTTGACCCCCAATGTATGGGTTCCTGTAGTATTTTTCCCTAAATCCAGCACTGTATATAGGGTTGAAAATACACTTGGAGCATATGATGGCGTTTGTAACTAAGCAGCTGAACGAATAGAATAAAAACTTGTAAGGATTAAGGGCCATATGTACGAAAGCTTTTTTCCCATAGACACAGAATGGGTAAAATCCTTTCGTACATCTGGCCCTAAGTCTTCTACCTTGCATGTTCTATGAATCTGTTTTACCAAGACTGTAAAGAGTTACTCTTAAGATAGAGATCTATAAGCAACAAAAACATTAATTGATTAACCTTTTTTGCTTAGAATACTGATCTGTGACTTAACATAACATGCAATGCACCGGCAACAACCAAAATAATCTCCGTGGCAATTTCGTAAGGTTTCAGATCTGATCCCAGAGGTTACACACCTAATCATCGCTACCAGTTACTGTAGTAACCATCCGAGACATGATGAGCACCAGTAATACCTTTTAATTAAAGCGCTTCAGAATAAAATTGCTTCACTAAGCGCTACTATAAAAATGTATTTATCATAGTGCAGAGACTTCTTGTTACTAAAAGTGTGCCTTTCTCTAAGTGAGATCAGGGTCACGAGTGGATAGAACTGCGCTGAACACTTGCATCAATGCACAGTCACAGGCAGGGATAGGAGAGTACATGCTGCCGGAGAGCCTCGCTGATCATGTCGTAAGCTGGTGTGCTCTTACAGCCGTTGGTGCGAGAAAACCATTGCTAGTACAGGGAGTTTGAACTGAGACCCGAATTTGCGGTGTTTCCATATGCACCACTTGGGATGTAGCTTCTACCTAACCTTCACGCTTGCACGTCGGGCCACAAAGGGGTCATCCATCCACCCACGGCAAGTATCAAGCACAGACCTGTGATACCAACACGCATTTTTTAACAAGCATTGGCAAAGCCAATACGTTTCTACTGTAAGACACTTATTGACTTTCTCAACATTCGTTTTTACTTGTATTACAACATGCCTTAAAGGCATAATGTAATATGGAACATGTTTTGGCTATTATTAAAACCTGGTCTGACAAGTGATACTGTGAATAAATGATTCGTACACCACACAGACATTTTGTGCGTGTCTCGGTGACAGATAAGAGGATGGTTTTCTCTGGGCCAAAAATCCAGGCGACCGGCACTCTGATATGTACCAAATACTATAGACAAATGTCTATAATACATTAACACCCCAGACAGGTAGAGTGCCCACTTTTGTACGACTGCACGAAACAGTATTCAGATCCACTTGGAGTCGGGCCACCAACTGGGGTATATAGTGCATTTAGTAAAATAAATGGTTACCAGGGCAGTGCATGATATTTTATTGTGAAAAACGTGTGTTATCACCACACTTTATTGAACTTTAGTATCCTTTTTTAATCATCATAAATAACTGATATTTCCACAAGCCTAACTTGATGGCATTCATTCATCAGACACAGAGGAAGGACAGTATGAGCGTGATGACCAGTATATGTTGAATTAAAAGTTGCACAGAGATCTCAGTCGCAGACACTTATCCTAGCAAGCTATCATGTGCTCATTCCGATACCTGAAATCCAGTATCTTATTGACAAATGCAAAATTGGAAAATACCATATGGAAAGAATGAAACCGTGACCGCGATGATAAAACGTGTTCCTTCCGCTCACTTTGCTCCCTTTCACTCTTCGCAGTTTCAACTTTTAGGGGTTTAAATATTCTGTAGACTATTTTATTTTCTGGGAACAAAATGTATATGGTATTGCAATAACTTTTTTTAATGGTGGAGGTGACACGAGGGGCCCTAAGAGTGAAAGTACCAAAAGTAAAATAAAGACCCCTTTTTATATACCATATATGAGAATTCCCATTTTAAAGCTGTCCATAAGGTTGCTTTCAAAGCAGTCTACATGCCAATGCCGATATCTCACTAGTGATTCATACCAGGCTCCATGTCTTGGTTTCTCATAAACAGATATTTCTTAAACTGTCACATATGCAGGGCCGGCTTTAGGGCTGGTGGCGCCTGGTGCAACAGTCTTTTTTGCCCTCTCCCCCCCATGACCTCCTCCTCAGATTCCCTCACTGCAACCTGGTAAACGTGCCCCTCATCTCTACATAGCCCCCTCTCTCACATACAATTCATTTGTTTTACGGCACTGGTAAAGACTGTCTTTACTAATACACTCAGCTATCCACATAAAATACAAATCTGTTCTTTTCAGAAGACATATTAACCCTCTGCTCTACTTTATGGCAAGTCAAAACTGCCACTAGAGAAAACTCTAATCATTCTCTAACAGGAACATTAATCACAAGAGTTATTTTGACATTTTTATTGCTGCTGAAAAGCTGGACCACAAGGCACTCTGTAGCATGTGCTTTTAAATCACAAATTATTAAGGTCAGTGCCCCCCTCCCAGGTCAGCGCCCAGTGCCCAACAGTCACACTTCCCTAAAGCCTGCCCTGGCTGTATGTGGCATGCCTAACATTTCCATTTCATGAAAGAACAACCACAGCAAACTGTTGTAAATCTATTGGGCTTTCAGTTCCACTTCATGCTGCAGTGTTATGAGCAGAATGCAGCTGCCTGTGGAAGACACAGAGACAGAACAGACATTACAAAAGCCAAAACATGGTAGTTTGCAGGGAACATTTCCAACTTCAGAGCAGCTGCATTGCACAACAAATCATGTCAAAGGTTTGAGGGATCAGGTTCACATTTTAGAAGCATTTGTTTTGTTTACTTCTGCTTGCACTGGTCAGAATCTTTTCTCATTCCCTTTGACCCCATCCGGCAAGTGTCGGACTGAAACAGCAATGTGTGTCAGAAGTGTTGTGCAAAATAAACCATGATTTGGGATTAAGTAAACAAGTATTTATTAAACAAGCATGGCACAGGCAATGAACGATGCACGAGGGGGAAGCAACAAGGTGTGACCCAGGAGGAGGCTCCAAGACCACAGGAAGGAGAGAGACGGCCCTGCAGATGCACTCTTATAGAGTGCTTGTTCATAAATGAAATAAGTGCCTGCAGAGTGACTAGCCAGTGGAAGGAGCCAGTAGCGAGTCTCCGGTGATCAGATGCTGAGCTTGGTCCAAGCTCACACCAAGCAGGAATGGCAAAGCAGAGTGGAAGTGAAAGCTGACGATGTGCTGGCCAATCAGAATTACCTAAATCAGAGCAATATTGTAATCAACAAATGGTACGTGTAAGTAAGTAAGTGGCATGTTCCAAGCCCCTTTTAAGACATTTTTTTTGTTTGAATACAAGGGATTTGGTAAGCACAAGCGCTATGCAGGTGAAACCTAAAAAGGAATCACACTTGTGCCTGTCCTTCCTGGGCCCTGGCTGCAGTCTACCACTCGTTATTCGAGCAAACATTGGCAAAGTTCAGTACCATTACAGATTGCCGAGGAAAGGACCTGACCTTGACTGATGCGATGGCAGTCATCTTGCCCCAACTCTAAAAAATTATTGGGGGGTGTTGCCCCCCATACACTTCTCTTGAAGTTACGCCACTGAAAGCAGCCTGTACATGTTAATGATTTACATTTTGGATGTAATCTACTAAATGTATACATTACTTTTTTTAAACTGTATTTTCTAAAACATTGCAGTCTGTTTTTCATCAATGCCCGAGCATGTTGAAATCACACCATCACTAATTAACATGCCACTAAAAGTGTTGCCTCATATACCCTTATTCTTTTAACATGCTTCCATAATCTGCTGCATATTGCAACGTATCTGCATTTATCCACCTCCCACATTTAAGCATCCACATTAAATACATTATAAAACAAACATTGGCTTAGCCAACAGGTCTTGCTTATGAGACCTATGGCTTTGCCAAGGCTTTTTCGCAATTCGGGCAGCACTGGGAAAAGGCACCATACTTATTGGGGATTGATAATTATCACTGAGTAAAAAAGAGGAGTGATTGGTTGAATCAACACATAGGTACAACTAAGCATCATCACACATATACATTTACAGAATAATGTAGGTCCCATTTTCGTTTATTTTTATTCAGTGATTTAAGATGTTGCACACTAATTAGATTAATTAAAAAAAAGTCTGTTCAAGAAAGCACTTTGGTAGAGGGCCAGCAGCAAGTTGTTTCCTGACCCTCCAAATATATATATATATTTATATTTAAAAAATACTGCAGGTTTGGAGCAGGTGGGAAAAAAGCAACGTGGAGTGGATTAGGGGAAGTTTTAAATTAAAAATGAAGCTGGTTGATGAGAGGTACAGGTGGCACACAAGGGAGATGACAACAAGTGGGTTCGGAGAGAAGCACACAGAGTAACAAGGAGCACGGGGTAGGAGCTTTGACGGTAGGAGAAAAGTATAAGAAGAAGACAGCTGGATTGTGGGGGGCAATGCTTAATTTAATGAGGAGGAAAAGGACACAAGGGCGAGAGCTTAAACACGTGTACACTATCATGGAGTCCTGGAAAAAAAGAGAACCGTAGATCTCTCCAAGTGACACTGGAATAGTACAAGTCAGCCAAGCAAAAGAATGGTAGAGAGGCTATACTCCAGTGGAGGGACAAAAACGAAAGATAAACAAGGAAGACCATTGAATAACATACAAGTAAATGCGAGTGACAATAAAACCAACCAACAGGAAAAAAGTGGTGGCAAAAAGCCGACTCCAAATTCTTGGTAAGCCAACAGTAGCCTTTGAGCCAGGCAAATTTCACTATCTGAAGACCTAAAAAATAGTGGACATTCACATTTATCCTTCATACAAATGTATTTCATATGGAATGATTTTCCATTTCTCATTGCAAGCTGTGGCGGACAGCAATCGTTGTGCTTTCCTTTAAAAGTCAATGCATAGAGAGCTGATTGGGCAGCCTTGCATGGAATGCAGCTGTTTCCCGCCCACTGATTGTACAAACCTGTTGATCCGGCCCTTAGATTCCTGACACCCGTCTTCCAGGAACTGTCTCATGTGACATTTGAACCACTCGACTGTCTAAGGCAAGTTTTTACTGACATAGCTTTTGGTGTTGTGCCCCCTAAACAGAGGCCACACCACTAATGCCTCATTAGTCATTGTTATCCTCTTCACCATAGTCTGTACAATACATGTGGCCGATGTGTCTGTTCAACAGTTTTTGAACAAAACAGTATAACTGCTAAATAAATAAGATAAATGAATGGCATCATTCACTTGTTGCTTGCCGCCTCAGTAATATTCTGAAATGCGAGTACCTGTCCAGGCAGCATAACAGGGGTTTTCTCGAAGTTTATATATGTATATGTCTGTGTGTGTGTGTGTGTCTGTGTGTGTGTGTGTATATATATATATATATATATATGTATATATATATATATATGAGTTAGGATATATATATATATTTATATATATATATATATACACTATAATGTCGCAGTAACATTTGTTTTTTTATTTAAATATATAATATGTATATATATATATATGCACACATACATACATTTTTTTAATGAAAAAACCAAATATTACTGCGACATTAAGGTTAGAAGGTTAGGTTCACATTTTACACTCACAAAACCATAGAAATGTAGCACTTATAATTAAACTTATGTTAAGAAACTATAACTCGTGGCCTAAAGTTACTTTACGGCACAAGGTATAGTTTCTTTAAATAAGTATAACTAGAACTGCTGAATTTCAGGATGTTATAGACCACGTCAAATAAGGGAGCACAGTGGTTTAAGATGTGCCTAAATCATCTTTGATCCTGGTTGAGCCGAACCGTCATCCCGGCGTCCCACCTCGGATTTGGATGAGTGCAGACTCCACTATGTTTAAAAGATTACTAGGGAGAGCTGTGAAATCCGACAAAATACTAACTTGTGGATTGTCCGCCTAGGGGAGGTAATGACGTCACGCCAGGCAGAATGAAAACCACACATTAACTTGAGGCAAAAGGAAACTCCTTGAGCCAAGGAGCATGCCCTGTGTCACGAATCACAGTATGACACAGACCCCCACCAAAGGCCTACAGAAAGCAGAATGCCTGTGCCACAAATCTAGTTCCACAAAAATGCAACTTCAGGCGTCAAAAGTGTGTGATCTCTGCCACAATGATACCACTTACACCCGTGGCAACAACTTAATGTCAGAAAGGCTGAACATCTGGCCGCACAAAACTGTGGGAACAAAGGTGTGAGATCTGTGCTGCTAACCTAATATCAGTAATCTCTGTGCCTGAGATGACCACCTCACTCCATGTCATCACAGACACAGTTTCCATTCCTGGGCTTTTGTGTGTCAGCCTAGGGCAGTCTGGATGTCCTCCCACAAACCTAATACCATTACAAAAATATCTAACTAAAGGTGCGAAGTCTGTCCGTAAACTATTACTAGTACAGACCTGTGCCACAAGCCTAAAACCGCGAAAACTGAACTGCAGGCCAAAGAATACTACCGCAGTGACCGTGTGTGATCTGTCTTACACACCTAACACTATGTAGACTACATTTCAGGTCTCAGAAATCTCCAGTAGCCAAAGGGTGAGGTCTGTGCCGTAAAGCTAATATTATCAACACCTGTCACAAATATGCCACAACTTAACACCATGAAGAACTAACTTCAAGCCCAGTTGAAATCCAAAAAAACTGCTTTCACAACAGGCTTTAGCATTGTTTTAACTGATAAATGTGAATTTGACAAGTCTCATTGAAAGTGTTTGTGGAATCCTGCTGAGAAGAGAAGAATTGCCAGCATTCTGTATCTTGTGATGCTTGCACATATGTTAATTCTTCCCACTTGTCTCTGAAGTTTCCATTTCTAGGTTCAGCTTAATAACACCTATACTTGACCAACCATCAAATTACACCACACCTCGACCACTTGATCTCAGTCAAGCAAGAGATTGAAAAAGGCGGCACATAGTCCAAAAAGATGAAAAGCGATGAAGTACACAAAGCTGACATGTTAGATAAAGGGTGATTAGACCCGCACACCTACTTATGATAAAAGTGCAGAAACACACTTCAGTTCCACTTGGGTTTGATGGAATGTAACATGGAGTGGGCGAGGGAAAGTTTTAAATGAAAAAACACTCAACCGTAGGGAAAACCCAACATCCACTCTATAGCAACCTTACTCATATGGGCCTCTGCTTGGCTAAGGACACCCTCAATAGAAGATCTTTGTGGGCAAACCTACAATTACAGACAGGGCATAATAATAATGATAATAATAATAATAATAATAATAATAATAATAATAATAATAATAATGTATCTGAATATTCCCTGGATATTTCTATTTTAGATGTTTTGTGGCCAATCCACAAATCCATTTGGATTACATGAACTACTACTGTTGTTACTACCTCATGTAAAAGCATTTATAAATCTTCCCCCAAAAGAACACAAAAAAGTGGTTCATCTTCTTACACCTAGTGAATAAGCCTGTGGAAATATCAAGAGATTCCAGACACAGCTTCTAAAAAGGAAGCTTACAATTCTGCGGGGGGCGTGGCTGGGAAGATGGCCGATTAGACGCACCCAGCCGCGCTGCGTGCCTACATCCAGTAATCCTACAGAATCCTGCCTAATCTGGTGGGTCTTTTGATACCGCATCTCACTGTGAAGACATCCCAAATGAAGAAGCGTTAGACAATAGTGCCATCCCCGAGAAGGGAAGCCAGTATCTGCCAAGAAACTTTGAAATACGACGGAGCCGTCTGACTCCAAGATGGCAGAACCTGGCCTCTGAAGAGCTCACTTTGACTCTGAAGGCCACAGACCACCTCAGAGAATCCGGGAGCAGAATGCCGAGAGGCCAGGGACCGTCCCGCAAGGAGGTACGATCTTGAGGGAAAACCAGACCAGCATCGCACAACAGTAAAGAAGTCATAGAGACCGAGGGGTGGCGCCACGTGTCTCCAAGATCTCTCAGGGACCAGCCTTGATTCCAAGGACTACAGGCCATGTCCCCCGGAGGTGGCGTCCTTTGGAGCTGGGCCCCAGAGGAGCAAGATACAGCATCGCCGGAGGACCAGGAGGTAAAGCGCGAGGAAGATGGGGGAAGGGAAAGTCCCAGACTAAGGACAGGCTTGGGGGGAGAGTCAGACCAGCGCTGAAAAAAACTAACAAAGAGACCACCAAGGCCTGAGCTAGTCTCCACGACATGCACCGGAGAGTTGCAGAAAGAAGGGAAAGGGTGAACTCCATAGGGGGGTGCAATCAAATAAAATAGTGCAAAATCTCCGATCGAAGGGGAGAGGACCCACACAGTGCGGAGGAAAGATTACAAACACAAGATACTCAGGAAATCCTGGAAGCTATACGAGGCACAAGGATAGCCCTTGAAAGCAAAATCGACACAATGGCCATGAAAATCAGCTGTAGGAAAATGCCACTGTTGCCATGGTTACCCACTAACTCTTTGCCTTTTGTTGATACCAGCTTTGATTGAAAGTGTGCTGGGACCCTGCTGACTAGGCACAAGCACCAGCAGGGAATAACAGGAGTAGGCTTCGGTAGTCGGATTCCGGCTTCTACAAATGTCTATAATGCCGAGACTATCCTGTAACATTCTCAGGGCTGCTGTGGCCTTAGGCTTGGTACCCCGGTGGGGTGGAGTTCTGTCCTCTGGGAGAAGGAAAAGGCAGGAACAGGGAACAGGCTCAAGCTGAAGCAAAGAAAGGAACAGACTGGAAAACCGAGAGCAAGTTCTGGCTGGAACAAGCAGAAACAGGAATGGGAAACAGAGAGCAAGCTCTGGCTTGAATACAGGGAGCTGCAACAAGCAGGAACTGGGTTGGGAAAGAGAGAGCAGGTTCAGGCAGAAACCAGACAGGAACAGGGCAGAGAAACAGGGAGCAGGATCTGGCTGAAACAAACAGGAACAAAGCTAGGAAACAGGGAGCAGAATCTGGCTGGAACAAGCAGGAACATGGTTGAGAAACAGAAAGCAGGTTCAAGCTGAAACAGAACAGGAACAAAACTGTAACACCATCAGACAAGGGGTCTGGAACACAAAGGAATCGAAATCCAGTGCACGACGAGGATCTTCAGGAAATGGCTGCTTATAAGCAGTTCCAGGCAGCAGCAAACCCAGGGTGGAGTCACATGACTGGGCTGCACAAGAGAGGTCACAGGTTTGTGCAGTTCCAGTCTCTCACAAGTCCTGGAGAAGAGAATCCAATACAAAGGAACAATCGGGCTTTTCAGTATCAGTTTGTGCCAGATTCAAACAAATACAACGTAATACATATGACTAACCTCTCGCCCAGAAGGCTTCATGTAATCTACCCGACACGGGACTCCAGATGCCCGAAGTGCCTTGACCTAGAAGCCAACTTTCTACACATGATCTGGCTGTGCCAAAAGTTATGTACATATTGAAGGGCTCTGATAGATCTGAGTAGGGACACCACTAGGTGGGACATCCTTCTATCAATAGCTGTATCCTGGGATTATTGGCTCAAGACCAAACGCGAAGGAGTAGCAGGAGATTCGCAGTCCTGGGCCTTACGGTAGCTAAGAGACGAATTGCAATACATTGGATGAGCAATCAGACCACGACCAAGGAGAGCTGGCTGCGGGACTTGAGGCAGTGGGTGGGGGTGGAAGAGGTACATATGAGGCAAACGAGTAGAGATGCAAAACTACTGGAACTGCTGTTGGCATGGGGACACATGATACTGGAAATATCGGAGACGATGCATGAGATACGGACAGGGTCAGCCTCCCCACAGACCCTGAGAGGGGGTAACAAATACGAAAATTTGCATTAGAACCCATAGACTAACTCGCGATCCAGATTGATAACCCACTTAGGAGGGGAAGAGCATAAAAATTGGAACATAAATTTAATGGGTGGATTTTTTTTTATTAACAAGAATTCTTGCATGCTAGGGGTGGCTATTAGGGTAGGGGAGGGGGGAATAGTTGGTGACGTTGGGGTTGAACTTCCTATATGTTCATTTTTCCTCTAAAAAATGTTGAAATGCAATGATAATTCACAATGATAATTGACTAGTACTAGTGATCACCAGGACTACGTGATCGTTGTTGCTTCCATGATGCATATTTGTGCAGAAACATCAATAAACAGAAGTTAAAAAAAAAATACAGTTCTGCCCGAAAGCCAGGTGTATAATTTGTTAGGTCTCACCATCCAGTGCTTTTAGCTATCTGTAAGTGAAAGCCTTCCGTGAACTGTAACAAAAAATTACAGAGGGCTTAGAGCCCACCCATTGCTTTTTTGCCTTTCTTGTCAATCTCTTTGCTTGCTTTTTACTTGATGGCTTTCTTTCCTCTTCTTGTTTGTCCCTACCCTGGACCATACTCTCTACTATCCTTTTGATCAGCTGACGTGTATCTTTTAACTGCTCCCATTCAGAGAACCTTTTTTTACCTTTTTCTTTCAGCACTCCATGACAGTGCACATTTTTTCAAGCTCCCCCTTTCAAGTGGTACTTTCTCTGCAAACACTGGTCCCCTTGTCCCAACTCTGTGTTACTCCCCTCAGCTTGTCCATTACTTCTCCCACCCCTCCCAGTCTTTTATAATTGTTTTTAAAATCTTCTCCAGGCTCAGATTCAAGGGGTCTCCTTTGTTCCCTGCCATGTCCACTCCCAGTAGCTTCCCCAAAATACTCCCTAAACCCCATGTAGTCCAAAGGTTTTGTATATTTTATTTGATTTTTTAGGGGCTTGGCAGCTGTAATTTATTCTCGGCTGCTCCGCAGTGCAGTACCCACATTCATGCAACTATACAACTAAAAGTACATGCATGTGTAAGGAATGGCGGCTCCATGCCTTTTCCCCCTTCTTTCCTTTTCTTTTGCCGATGCTACACATCAGTAAAAAATAATTTGCAAAGCAAATAGGTCAATAAAGCTAGACCTATTACCTTTGTCAATGCTTGTACTATAATGTTCTTTGAGAGGCTGTGGCCCGGTGTGAAGGGCATTCTTCTAGGTTTCTCAATCATCTGGCCACCATTTGTAAGGTATTTTTAAAACCACAGTGAGAATGCTGCTTGTTCCAGTTTTGTTTTTGTTTTTGTTTTAGTGTGCCTTTGTACTACTGGATCGATTTGAAGGAGCCTCTCTTTCACCCTGATCCGGTTTCCTCCTGTGAAACGAAGCTATACAAATATTACGTAACAAAACATAAGATACAATGCGAGTTCACGTCGGGAGCGGACACTGCCTTCTAGTGTACTGCGATAGCTTGGTCTAGTCGAATCACCCAGGTATGTGTGCATATTTGGCAGTCAACCATTATTTGGTCCAGTTATGGCTGAAAAAGGGCCACTGTCCACAATGCCTACTTCCTCAGCTCAAGAAAAATAGCATCATGTGTATGATCTCACCGTCTACCTGTGCATACACACACAGAATACACAGACAGCTTTACCACACATCCAGTATCAGCATTCTCACTCACATCCCCCTCAGCACAGCTCATAAGCCCAAATGCTGAGCAGTTATTATATCCTTTGCTCACCAATTCCCATTGCACAGTAGGTTAAGCCGCAGACATCATCACCAGGCTTTATAAAGCTTCACTTTTCATCATTACAGAGACACAGCTCAAATCCTAAGTCAACACAGATTCTTGACATGTTTAAACATACAACCTATGGACCACATAGACGACTGGAGGAGGCCCTCCTCTTGCATGCTGCTTCTGGTGAATGCTTCTAACTACGTTTTCCTCACCTTAGAATATCCCCCAGGCATCAGAATGGATCTGGGAATTTTATCACAGCAGCACACCAATGGATCCCTGACTGTGTGGGCACGGGTTCAGTGCTGACGGCAAGGAGTCGCCACAAAAGTGCGCAGGGACACATGGTTGGCCCAACGCTGCCCAGGCGACAGACGCAGGACCAGATCATCACAGAAGGATGTGCTTCAAACCAGATCATAGAGGCATAGAATAAACGTGGTACACACCACCCAAAGAGAGTGGTACTATCTAAAGCACCACAACAAAGGTCTAGACTTCCCATAAAATTGTAGAGAAAAACACACGAAGTGGGGTGGGTCACAGATCGATGGTGAGTAAATCCTCATACTGGGCCCGGGAGCTGACTGGAGTGAATGAGAGGCGAAACAATAAGTTTCATCTAAGGGCCTGAAAATGATAAACTACCAGACCCTGAGCACTTTGAATAGTGGCACAGCCTAACAGAAAGAGAGGGGATTCTGGGGTGAGAAGGGTTCGTAGACCAATCGCTACAATAGAGGTAATAGCATAATAAAAATGGCCAAGACTGAGCTCGCCCACCTGGTCTAGTTGGTTCGGAGAAAGGACCACCCCTCCCCAGTTTACAATCATGAATGTAATCGTGCTGGGTGAAACCATGGTCCAGATTACAGATGCTGACAGGTGGGGCTTCTGTAACTTCCCCACATGACATCCCTAAAGGGTTACTTGGGGCACAAAAGACTAATTTACAATCTTTGCTCATTAAATCTTCTTAACTACTTGTACCATGTTCTCAAAATGTGCATGTCGCCCCAGGCTAGTTCTCACAGCGCACAGTTTGGGAACCACTGGTGTATTGACTTCATACTGCCCCAGAAATTATGGAACAGAGCCACTTATAAGACCCACACCAGCTCGCTGATGTCAGTTCTTTTCTTTTCATACCTTCCAAAGTGGATCCGGAACTCTGCTCCTGAATGTACCAGTTTTCTGATGACTTTGCAGACTTTAAACAGTGTACTAAGATACATTCTCCTACCGAAAGGGCAGTATTCAAGCCATCCCATAGCTTTAGGAAGCAGATGTTGGTCATGAATCTGCACATAGTGTATTTTTGATGCATGGTTTTTGGACATGACTGTAAGTCATGTGAAAAGTGTACCCTTATGCATCCAAAGGCAATTCAAGACCATGATCCAAAGCTGTACATCAGTGAGAAGTTCAACAGATGTGTTGCAAATTCTTCAGAGTAGCAATGTCCTACCTTTTCTTCCACCCAATATAGCTCCCACACCAGAATTGACTTCAGAGGAACACCTGTCCATCTCTTTATATAAGATATATCTGTTGCTTTGTAAAGGGATAATACAGAAGGTGCCACACTCAAAAAGGGCATGGGACGTTACTTTCATTGTTTCTTCGCTCTGAACGAAAGAGGAGGCCTCAAGTCTATCTTGGAACTCTGTTCTCCCAGTGCCTTCCTATGGAAGGACAGATTCAAGATTCTCACATTGGCCCAGATCTGCTGTGCTTTGGACCCAGACAACTGGGTTGTGTCCCTGGAATTGCAGGGTGCATTTTAAACCTTCCTGCAGTACCACAGGCGTTACCTATGATTCAGGGTGGGCCAGGAGAATTTTCAATACACCATGCCCCCTTCTACCCTTACCAGTGTCCCTTAGGTGTTCTTGAAAGTGATGGTGATGGTCACTGTCCATCTTTGAAGCTTGGGAATCCCTGAATTCCTGCAACTCATTCATTGGTGTAGGCTGATTTGCCACAGTCACTCGAGGACCACTTCCAGACAACAGAGAAACACTTGACAACATTGAGTTCACCATAAACGAGCTGTAGTACCACCTGATTCTGTCTCTGTGACTTTAATATGATGGTGGGGGGGATCCTGGATATGGTGAAGTTGATGTCTTTCCCTCAGTAGCAATCAGTCCAGGACATGCAGGCTATGATTCTGACCTTTCAGGCTTGTTCCTGGAACCAGGTGATAGTGGTTCTGAGGCTTAGCCTTTTGCATCCTCCTGGTCAACAGTGCCAGGTGGAATATGCAGGTCTTTCAGTACAACTTGATGTCCCAGTGGGCCGAGAAGCAAGTCCACCTTTTCAACAGCATCCTCATCTCAGAAATGCCTGCTCATTGTCTACAGTAGTGATTCACTGATTGCAGTTTGTAATGCAGCACACCCCTCTCTCTTCCTCATGGAGAGCTAACAGTGGTGATTGACTCATCACTGCTAGGATGAGTTGAAGTCATCTGGGAGAAGTTGAGATTGTATGACTCTTGTCTCCAGAGGAGGGCCAGCTCCACATCAGCTTACTGGAACTATGGGACATGTCTCTAGCCCTGAAAGCCTTCCTCCCATCGATCAAGTGAAGGCTGGCTCAAGTTCTGAAGGCCAACACCACTGCCATCTGTTAATGCCATAATCAGGGTTGAGTGGGGTTCTGTACCCCTGGAGGCGAATCTTTTAAGTACCAGCGCATCTGAATGCCAGACCCGTCAAACTGAGCAGACACAAGTGATGTCTTTTTTCTGTATCTCCACAGGGCATCTTTCAACAGTAAGGATAGCGATGGCTAGATCTGTTTTCTACCTTTGAGAACACGCAGTGTCGACAATTTTGTGGACTGGAGTTTCCGCAAGAACACTTGTTAAGAATTGCATTTCAGCTGGAATGGCACAAAGGACCATTGTATAGCTTCTGACCTGTGATTCTCCTGCCCTGAGTTCTGAAGAAGCTCAAGATTGGCAGGGCTTAAGTCATCTTAAGGGCCCCCAATAGACCAAGGTTGCGTGTTACATAGAACTTCTGGACATGAGCATCTGTGCTCCTATTAGAATGCCACTTCACAAGGATCTCCTGTCCCAGCAATAGGGCAGGGTCCACCACCTGAATCTCTACAATCTACAACTACATGCATGGAGAATGAACACTGGCAATTGATTGTTTGGTTTGTTGCCTGAAGTGGTGGATGTCTTTCTTGCAGCTAGGCATCCTTCCATGAAATCTATTTATACCAGGCCCTGGGACAACTTTATTACTTGATATTATGTTAAAAACACTGATCTCGCCCAGGCAAGTTTTATTGCAGGAAGTGAATTGAGCACTATGAAAGGTGTATTTGTCTGCCTTTTCAGTCATTCTACATTTGTTGTACCAACCATCCTTCTTCAGATATAATCAAAAGGAAGAATGGAGCACACTATCGTTGATTTACTTACGGTAATGATTAACACCCTGAGTCCTTTGATTCTATTTAAATTTCAATAGACAACCATGGTACAATTTGAATACATAATAAATTCTAAATTATAGGCTACACTATTTGAAATTCACATTTAATACAAACAGAAACACACCTATACAAATAAGACTAATAATCAAAATAACAACAGAAAATTGAAGAGATAAATAACACCAATTTGACACAACTCGTCTGTAAAGTCCATAACATTGAACTCCAGAGATTTAAGAATCAAAGAAGACACGTGTTTCGTCCCTGAAAGGGACTTTCTCAAGGCTCGTCCCTTCGCATTTGATATGAACTTTTCAAAATCTGTTTATCCAGTAGGGTACTGTGGTGCTACACATCTGTACTTATTTCATTTCCAGTGAAGAAATCCCCAAAGAAACGTCATATTCTAACCGCCTGGAGGCTGCTAAGCAGAGAGCTGGAAACTGACCTTCCTAAAACGATACCTCGGCTTCTCACCAGCATCATGCGAGCTGCCATTTTGGATCAGAGAGCTCCTCACCAGCATCATGCACGCCGCCATTTTGGATCAGAGAGCTCTCTGATCCAAAATGGCAGCGCGCATGATGCTGGTGAGGAGCCGAGTTTTAGGAAGGTCAGTTTCCAGCTTTCTGCTTAGCAGCCTCCAGGCGGTTAGAATATGACGTTTCTTTGGGGATTTCTTCACTGGAAATGAAATAAGTACAGATGTGTAGCACCACAGTACCCTACTGGATAAACAGATTTTGAAAAGTTCATATCAAATGCGAAGGGACGAGCCTTGAGAAAGTCCCTTTCAGGGACGAAACACGTGTCTTCTTTGATTCTTAAATCTCTGGAGTTCAATGTTATGGACTTTACAGACGAGTTGTGTCAAATTGGTGTTATTTATCTCTTCAATTTTCTGTTGTTATTTTGATTATTAGTCTTATTTGTATAGATGTGTTTCTGTTTGTATTAAATGTGAATTTCAAATAGTGTAGCCTATAATTTAGAATTTATTATGTATTCAAATTGTACCATGGTTGTCTATTGAAATTTAAATAGAATCAAAGGACTCAGGGTGTTAATCATTACTGTAAGTAAATCAACGATAGTGTGCTCCATTCTTCCTTTTGATTATAGCTTGATGGTGCAAGTTTCTTGCCCCGTAATACATGTTGGACAACGGACATGTTTAGGATGTACTGAGCACCTGTGTTTACACTCTATATCAAAGGAAAGTGCGGCCTTTCTGTGGGGTTTTCTGTTGTCAATGGTTTTGGTCTAATGAAATATCCTTCTTCAGATCACCAGTTGTGATGAGGGTTACAAAAAAACATGATATACATTCCCTCCCAAGCCATTTGTAACACCTCGGGGGCTTTAACTTGGTCTTGACACTGCTCGTGTGTACACCGTTTGAGCCAATGCATAGCGACTCAGTGCATCAACTGGCTTGAAGGGCAAATTTCTCATTATGATTCTGTCAGCTCATCACACAAGTAAACTTCAGGGACTTTCAATGCAACTACACTACACCTCCCTTTTCCTTGACAATTTGGTTCTAGGAATTTGGATGGCATTCTTACCAAAATTCGTGACTCCTTTCCACCTTGGGCAATTTACCATGGTACCAGTGTTCTTTGCTCTCTCTCACCCCTCAAAAGAGGGGCAGAGGTTCAATTGGTTGGACCACAAAAAGGGCATTAAGCAATTATATTGATTATACCAATTGAGTTAACAATCAGCTTTATGTGGGCCAGCCTGTAGCAACAAAAGTGAAGGCGGTGCAGAACAGAACCTTATTAAGGCAGAAAGTTCTCTGCATTAAGATTTGCTACTCACGGGCTAGGATCCAGCTCCCAGAAGGTCTGTGAGCCCATTCCACCACTGATAAGTCTGCTACCACTGCATTAGCAGACAGATGCCCTAATTTTAACACTGGCGATCTTTTGACCACCAGGATTAATGTGGTGGTATCACCGCCAACAGGCTGGCGGTGTATACCACCACATTATGAGTGTGGCAGGTTGGCTGCAGCCAACCCGCCACATGACCACTTATACCGCCATGGAAGTATGAACCACCGGGCCGGTGATGTGCATCTCCGACCTGGCGATGCACACATGACCGCCAGCGGTATTATGAGCCTGCCTACCGAGGTGGTACTACCGCCACGAAAACCATGGCGGTAGGGCTACCGGTGACAAGGAATTCTTTTCCTGTCACCAGTGGAAAGGTCCCCTATCACCCCCCCAGCAATCACCTAACCCCCAACCTTCCACCCCCCTAGAATCACAGTGCCCCCCAATTCCCCACCCCCCAAGAATCACAGCGCTCCCAACCCCCGCACCACCTCCACGCAATCATGCACACACACACCCACATGCACAGCGCATGCACCACCACTTCCATACACACATTCACTCACCCATACACGCATTCACTCACCCATGCTCACACGCATACACACTGACATTCAGACACGCACTCACTGTAACATTCATACACTCATTCACTCACATGCATATAACCACGCATACACAACACTCACAGACGTATACACACACGCACACACATTCATACACACACACACGCAGACACCATACACTCACACCCAACACCTCCCACCTTCCACCCCTTCCGCAGACGGATGCCTGACTTACTTTGCCCGGCGAGGAGGTTGTCCAACAGGGAATGGGAAGGGGCACTGCTACGGCCAGCAGCACCCCTCCAGCAGGACACTGCCAGGCCATATGAATGGCAATAATATGGCTGGCGGCTTCCTTTTGGCGGGGCAGTGCAGGTGGTAGTACCGCCCAGGTGCCTCACCCACCAGCATGGCTACTGCCGGATTCCACCCTAATTGTGTCAGAAATCCGTAAGTGTCCATATTATGGCAGTCGGAAGACCTCCAGCAATTGCGGTCTTCTAGTTCCCATGGCAAGACCGCCGATGTCATAATGAGGCCAGAGTGTCTGTCCTTGCCATTTGGCAGACTGCAGCATGGGTGTCAGTACATGCATTTACAAAGCACTACTGCATGGTGGCCAGGTCCAGGAAGTGGGACATTTCGCCCATTTGGTCCTGCAAGACATTTTTGTTAGAGCCCACTCCACAGACCCTCCACCTGAGGAAGTACTGATTAGGTATCTATTATAAGGTGAGGAATCCTTCTAGTGGATAATCTTTACAACTGCAGCCTCCTCACTGCTTTCCCACCTACCTGTTCTGTAGAGAAGCCTCTTTTTAACATCTCAAAAGGGCCTTAGTTAGTAATGAGAAAACTGTTAGCAACAAATGTTCATGCTCTGTGCCTGAGGGAAAGAACAAAAACAAGAAACTAATGTCAGCTTGCAGGGGTGGCACTTATGTGTAGCTCCACTGCATCACCTCTGAGGTGGTATGAAGACAATGCAGACCCCAACAATGTCACCTAGTGGAGCTTGGGAGCACTCCTGTGAATAATCTCTGGATCTATTCTGGCACTGGATCCAGTCTGGAGGGTATTCTGTGAAAAAAAAAATCTGAGGTTAGAAAGTGTATCCACAGACAGAGTGTTAGAGGAGGTCTGTAACTTGCGCTTTAGCTGGGTCTAGTGGAATCATCCAAGTGTGTGTTAGATGTGGCATGCAACCCCTATTTGTTCCACTAAGGCTTTGAAAAGGGACAATGACCGCAAATATGTATTTCTTGCACAACAGGTAATATAACATAATTATGGGTGGGTGGAACTCTCAGAGTTTTACTCTGTGGAATTCTGCCGAGTTACCTAAAAACTAAGTGAAAGTTCAGTGGAGTTTTGCGAGTGGGGGAATTCCTGTCCATCATGCTGCTCACATTGGTTTTTAGCTCCAGGAGCTTGTCCGGCAATGCAAAATCAGTGCAAACAGCACCACGCGGGACACCAGAGGGTGCTGCTTCTTTCTGCCATTCACGTAGATTTTCTAAGTCAGCAGCTGCTTTCACAATATGAGTGGCAACTTTCTCAACACAAGCAGTAGCGGCCTGCCATGACCACCCATTCTGGCAAGTCTTGTAGAGAGGCGGTCCAGCGCTCGTTTTTTTCTTGCTCATGCTCGCCAATTTAACATTGGTGAGCTGTGTGCCAGAAAACGCTCAGGCATGCAGTATTTGGTGGAGGTTTTGACCAACTCTGGCAAAACTCTGCTAATTCCACCAGTGGAGCGGAGTTTACTGCCCCCACAAACATCATGTGTAGGATCCCACGTCACATGCCAACTGTGCACAAACGGAGACAGCATTCCAGTGCATCCAGCATTGGCAATTTCCTGTATATTCCATTCAGTAGCACTACAGTACACTTACTGAGTAGGTACTATATGTGATGCTCATCGGATCCCATTTGACAATAAGTTAGGCCTGTGTCACAGAGACCATCACCTGACACCAAATAGCCTCACTCTGCAGGGTTACTGCTCACCTTAACTGTGCACAAATTCTTGACTTTCATTTACCCAGAGGTTACAGCATACAACCAACTGACCTCATATACAAGACCGCAGGAGGCACTCTGCTTCCTGCTTCCCATATATCTGGGGTCTAGTGGAAGCACTCAATTGTATATTTGGATTTGAAGGGTATCAGAGCCCACTGGACAGACAGGGGCTACTGGTCCACAACTGTGGTTGATGGGGTCATTATCTACTGGTGTGCTGGGGTCAGTCTTACTCTGGTTCTGTTAACCGGGCCAAATACACATTTTCTGCACTTAACTTTCAGGATAGTGAGGGCAAGTAGTTGAAAGCTTCTCAGTGAGGTAGTATGTGGTGGGGGCAAAGCCTCAGAACTCAAACAGCCAAACAACAGATGAATGAAATCACTTCCCAGTTTTTGTCTTTTAGTTTAAAAAAACCCTTTAATATCAGAGTAGGTTATAATACTACATAATTAGGGGCAAGCCTACAATGTTACGCAGTGTCACTACGGGCCACTTAAACATTCACTGCATCCCCTATGATGCCCACATCTCTAATCTAAGAAGTCTCTCAATGTGTGTTGTGACTTCCCCGCAGTTGAATCTAGGGAAGATTAGGCACAGATGCAAATTCATTAAGTGGTTGCCACACCTGCAACTTGTACGAGACAGAACAGTTCTTAAGCCCAAGGAGTCTCACCAATAAGGGCAACTTACTATTTCAGAATTAACTTTGTGTGACTGGGATACAGTCTTTCAGTCTACTGAGTTTTGGCTTCATGTTACCTGTTCTGCAGAGACATGACTTGGATGGTGTGCGTTGGATTTCAAAGTTGGGGTCCTCTTTGGTGTCTCTTGACCTTGGCAGTTGTCTTGCACCTTTCTTTCTAGGATAACTGCAGGTATTAGCTGGGCAGGCTGGACTGATGGCTGCTTGTTTTCTGCTATTTTGGTCTCTAGACTGGAGTAGAACTTCCACTTTGGTGGTGATGCCTCCTTAGGGTTAGGCCACATGTCGGCAGTTGCAGCAGCTGTGCTTTGGGCATGCTCGTTGGGTGTAGGATGGCATCTCATTGTTGAGTTTATACTCTACCAACAGAATCTGCCAACTCAGCCCTTCCTCTTATCATTGACCAAATGACAGTGCTCAGGAAACCTAATCAGAAATTACTTGATAAAAATTCCTCATAGAATTCTGTGTCTTCATCCTCCCTGACTTGAGCCCTCCAGCCATAGGAATGCCAGCAATACAGTTCCACTGTCAGGGGAAGCTGAAACCCTCCTCCATCTTGTGCCATGCTAAACCACATGCCTTCCAAAAGGTATCCCTCTGGACACAGTCTTGATGTTCCGTATGGGCCAGATATTCATAAAGTACATGGGCACCCAGCATGCACACAGGACGCCAGTGCCAGGGTCTGGGGGCCATATTGAAGTAGAACTTTTACTTGAGTGGAGCCTTTAGGCCAAACCACTCACTGACACAGAAAAAAAGTTTATTCTGGAGCATTAATTCAGAAAAGTAAGTACGATTCTGCCACCGCTTCATGTTAACAACCCAGCACGTGGACAGCAGTCTAATGTCAACAAAAGAGTGCATCCTTGGTACACCCTTCAGGTTCTGGATCTTTGCTTTACCATGGAGGACCTAGGCCTCCGAGCACAAGCTAATTTGACATACTAGCTAGGGCCGTAAAAAGTTACGATGCCAGTTACGCATGCAGTTTGGTCATTCAGGGCAGGGGTGCACACCTGTATACCATGCATAAGTCATTGCCCTTCCAGCAGCAGGCAACCACTATTTGGTTGGATTAGGGCCTGAAAAGAAAAATGGCCAAATACCTACTTCCTCACCACAAGCAGGTTACCTTTGTGCATATAATACAATTCTCCAACTGTACAGCATAAGGTTTGACTGACACACATGATTGTAGGGGGTGTCCCCAGTATTTTTAAGTCCTCCAGGACTTGCTTGCTTCAGAAATCCATTCCTCTCAATTCAGTTGAACTACTTATTTGGCACTTTCTCATCTTGACCATCCATCCAAACGGTAACCATCACCCACCTCCACATTAACCTTTTCATGGACCTTAACCTCTCAGGTTACTCCCCCACCAAGATTATGAAAGGAAGCATTTATTGCTATGTCTTCAACATTATGACTATCATAAGACACTCTTGATCTTGTCTTCATACAGACTGTTGAATTCTCCCTTCACACAGATGCTGCTAGGCTGTTTGGACCACACAGCCATCCCAAAGACCCCCTCACTCATACAGATAACTCACCATAGTAAACATGAACTGACCAAGTGAGAGAACTACTCAGGCAAGGATTTCCAAATCAAAACTGATGTCCATATTTTTACCATGTCAACTATGGTAGACACTGCTGCCAATGTCAACTTCTTCCGGGACTCACATGGATTGACTCATGTGCCATCATCCTCCTGAAGCTTGCTTCATGAAACAAGAGCTCAATGGACACTGGTAGACCCAGAAACTCGCTGACATCAAGCAAGCAAGCTATCTGAGAACAAGAAAGGAAATTATACTAAATGAAAAAGCAAAGGAAACCTCATAAGACTGAAAGGTCTCCACTGCTCAAACAGAAATCTTAAACCCGCGGTCACAGTCACCTAACAAGTCCACCCATTTGAAAGCCTCAAACTAAGTAAAAACCCTCTATAACACCAACAAGCACTACTTCAAGACTTAAACCCCAATTTCACCTTCAACTGACAAGTGCACTGCCACCAATCAGTTTTTGACCACAAAAATCGTCAAAATCAGGCACTACATTAACTGTTTGAAGCAAGTACTCCCCTTTATTCATACAATGATTCACCACAGTAGGGGATATCTTTTAAAACGCTCACACATATGATCCTACGGGCATCCTCATGTGCCTCAAAGTGTCCACATGCAAAGACAATTGCCCTCATTATGAGTTTGGCGGTCTAAAGACCGGCAGACTCGCGGTGGAGGTAGGACAGTTGTGGCGGTCCGACTGTCACATTATGACCATGGTGGAGCCGCCATGGTCCGACCACTTACACCGCCAGGTTGCCACGAGTTGACAGCCTGGCAGTCTCGGCGGTTGTAATCCACCAGGGTGGCGCTGCATGCAGCGCTGCCCTGGGAATTTACTACTCCCCAATCCGCCAGCCTTTTCATGGCAGTTGAACCGCCATAGAAAGGCTGGCGGAATGGGGGCACCAGGGGCCCCCATGGACAGCCCAGTCGTGTTTTTCAATGCCCGAAATATGGGCAGTAGAATGCGCGGCGGGTGCGGCTGCACCCATCGCATTGCCACCAGCTCGATTACGAGCCGGCGTCAATGTTAAGGCCCTGTTTCCCGCTGGACTGGTGGGCGGAAACTCTGGCTCATCTGGAAACTTGTAATAGGGCCGGCGGAGTTCTGGCTGCCCCGGTCGGTCAGATGGTGGTACGAGTTTGATGGGCGGCCTCTGCTGCCCGCCAATCTCGTAATAAAGGCCAATGTCTTCCTACCTACCATCGAATACATCCTTTCTGGAAAAGCTCTCACCTCAATATAATCAATGCATCCTTTGCTCGGGGCATCTCCCTCACCTACTCAAAACTGACCAGGTGCTCCTACTGCTGAAAAATGCCAACAGTGGTTCCTTCAACCTAATCCATTACTGACTCATCATACATATGTTTTCCTTGAAAAGATAATCAAGAAAGCAAAGCAGCTGCATCCATCTACAAAACAACATCATTGTCAATCTCCACCATCACACGGTCCCCTCAGGAATCTTCAACACTTTCCAGCAGTACGACAGCAACTCTCCAGGTCACAGACAAAGCCTTTTTCATGGCATCAACTGCAGCCTCTGCCTCCTGGCCTTGCATCATCAGTCTGCAGTCTTCGACACTGTCAGCTACTAGGCCATGATAAATGTCCTGTCAAAATGCAATTGTTTTGAAAGCATGGTCCTACATTGACTCTGCTATATCCATCCAACACCAACTCAACCAGATAGGCACATGCATAGCCCAGCTGTACTAGAGACTTGTGGAGTGACCCAAGAACCTATTCTCTATTCCCTGGGATTTGGGGCCAGATGTATCAAAGGTTTTCACCCATTCTGTGTCTATGGAAAAAAGTGTTTGTACATATGGCCCTTGGTTCTTAGTTTGGACTTTACAAGGTCACCATTGTCAACCATGGAATCTAGATGCACCAATTCTCTTGATCTGAAATTGTCCACAAGCTCAAAGATTACTTTCCATCAATAATAGTACCAAGGTAGCCCATGTTCAGGAGTGGATTGTTCTGGAGCCTAGAGTTCATTTGCCATATTGTGCAGTGTACATACGTGTACATACATCTGCTACATTCTTTCATTCTCTGATATTATCCTAGGCAGATTCACATCTCTGTTCACCATTAATGAAAAATCACTTGGATTATCACAAGAGACATTTGCTTCTAGCCCACATTGCCAATACAGCACAGTCTGTCTGGCACCTGCTATCTCTCCTAAACAGCAGACTTCAGCAACACTGTCCATGCTCTGGTGTTTTCACAACTCAGTAGTGGCAACGTCTTACTCGTGTCTGCTCTCACATTTCACCTGCCTCCATTGATGAACATTCTTTGCACTGCCACGTGCCAAAGAATTTGACTGAAGAAGTATGACCATATCTCTGGCCAGACCTGTATAGGCTGCTCTTGTAGACCTGCATCCTCTTGAGACAAGTTGCCTCAGCAACAACTAAGCAAGGCAGGAACTAACATACTACCCCACTTATCAGAAAACCTCTCCATGTCAGGAGGCCAACTCCACAAACAAACCAGTAATTTTGACAAAATTCAAATTATGTACTCAGAATCTAAAACATCTTTCTGTGCAGATCATGATTGGTGCTTCATACCTAGAATTTCAAAAGGAAATAAAAACCTACAGTTTTAGGAAACTCCACATTTACCTCTGACAAGAAATTACCCACCTAATCCTAATGGTTAAAGTCCTCTCCCACCTCAGATTTTGTATACCATCTTGAATTTTCCCTACCCCACTACTACACTACTACCCCATTACTAAGAACAGCACTCTACACAATAACTCATACAGATATGGGGGTTGTGTTCTGTTTCTGAAACTTCTGTGGGTAGATTGTTTACTTTTGAAGGTTACATCTGACCTATTGAATACCAATATAGACACTGTATCTGCAACACCCTGTCAAATTTTAAAGAGACCACCCTTATAAGGTTTAGATCATGGAAGACAGTTAAAAGAAAATCTACAAAGTGGGTCCAGATTAGAAATCCTACTATAACGATTTATTCTGTATTTTCTGGGAAAGTGGAATGTATGATAAATGTGCTGAAAGGGTTCCCTAGAGGCATAAATGCAGCAGTGGAGATGTGCATATTCTAGATTAGTAGATCTAGAACAGGGGCAATGAGTTTTGGCTTGGCCTCAGAAATAATATTTCAGCATTCTTGTTTTAAAGGGGGGTCCAGTGAAAACTGTAACGCTTGTCCCTTTATTGAATCTTGCATCATCACCAATCACCAGCATTATGAGTTTCTGGAATGTCTCTTTATGGGGTTCTGGATTGTTTGGCTGTTCTGGATTGTTCATTTGAGGGTTGTAAAACCTGCTATGACATCAATCACCAGATGGCCTTTTAAAATGTGGCATTCGCCTGAAAGTCTATTACATCCTCTGTGACCAGAAACAGTGCTGTGGTCCCTTTATGAATTTGGTAGGATGACATTATTGATGGTAGCACAGGTTAGTTCTAAACTAGATTTGTGGCACACCAGATATTTTGCACCAGGGATGCACAGTTTATGGTAACTCTAGAGTTCTGCCCTTCTAGTGTCTGAGACTAAGAACGGTACACTCAGGCAAGCATCAAAAGCAGTGAACAGGTTGCACAGGCCAGAGATCTTCCCTCCTCGAGCCCTGCAAGACCTAGGAGAGAACAGTGAAACACAAAACAAGCACCAGTAAAGCCAATTGCTCTCCTGTTGGCTACCACCCTTTTGGATTTGCAAATGCCTGTTTTGCTTTGCCGCGCTTGTCTTTTTTTTATAAATGTGATGGGGCTGCTGGGCCCTTGCTAATACATAGAAAATAGAAAAGTAATATATTTTTGGTCTAAAAAAGCAACCATTGCCATATAAATTAGTTCCTTGCACAGAAGAGAACGAATTTGTGTCTCACTGAATGCAGCCAGTGCCTGAAATTTGCTGTCTGACTGCCCCATGCTGAATGCTGTGGTGGGCAGAAGAAAAATGTGAATGACACAACAGACCAGTGGATGAAGAAGAGGGCTGGCTGAGAGCCTCTCTAAGTGTATATATATATTTATAAATATATTCACTATATATCTCACGCCCTAAGGTAAACTATAACTTGTGCCTTCGCCATGCACAGCTAGTTACTCCACATATTATAACATTGATGACATCTTATATGGCATCTTTGATATTATCACTGCAATCTTTGCAATAAAATTATTGATGAGCAAACTGTTTGTAGCGAGGGCGCAAGTTATAGTTATCTTAGGGCGTGTGTTATAATTACTTGAAATAGCTCTATCTATAACTGCTGAATTTCTGTGGTTTTGTATGAGTAAATTCAGAACCTAACTATAACATCCCTGTTTTTTTAAGTGAAAGAAAAAAATATATATATACACATATATAAATATATATATATATATATATATATATATATATATATATATATATATATATATATATAGCGAGAGAGAGAGAGATTTATAAAATCAAAGGGTATTGGCCAACACAAGCTTTAAAAGGCAGTGTGTGTTGAAAACATAAATGAATGATTAAAGTATCTCTTGCTGACTGCCTACCAGCTCAAGCTGGATTTAGAAATACATCCATTTGCAGCGCGATGGATCAATGCACCTGCTACAGGATATGTGCCCCTGGAAGTTTCAGGTTTAAATCCCAGATGCGTCTACAAGCCCTTTCATCATTCTGAGGTCCATATAGAGAGTAAAGAGATACCACTGAAACTAATGCGTTTTCCAAACAGTAAACGTTAGGGATGTCCTTATACATACATTGTAATAATACTGGTTAATTGGTTCGGTTAACCTTCAAGGCAAAGAGGAGATCTCACCACTTGTTCTGCCTTCAAATCTAGCGATTTCATGGCATGCCGGGCCGATAGTAGAGGAAAACGGGGAGATTACACGAATGTCATAATGAGCCCAGACGGAAATAGTGGGGATATTTCTTTAATAGGGGATTGTTCTTTGATCGGAAGGGGCGTGTAGGGAATCAGTGCGGGAGATTTCAGGGCCCAACCTGGCCTGAAAAGAAACAGCGGGGAGATTAAAAGCGACGTTTTATGTAGCTCCTTACACTTAATTGCCTCTAGGCATTTGTAGATGTTTATTACTCTGCAGGACTAGTGTAATTGACAGAGGGTGATGAAGGACACAGTCCAGGCCCTATAAGCCACCTCGTAGTGTCCTCCACAGGTTCACAACCTACTAATCTATGTTAACAGCTATTTTAGCCTTCACAGACTTTTAAAAATAGGAAAAGGGGTGAAGAGAGTGAATATATTAGGGAGAAACAATACCAAGGCATAAGAACTTGGACAGGAGGAGTTCTCATGGAGGAAGGTTAAGAAAGAATAGGCAACATGACAGACAGAAATAGAAGGAAACAAGGTAAACAATAAAGAAAAGGAGGGAGGGGGTTGTTCCTCCCTGACTCCCCGTGCTTTCCCAGGGGCAGGGCTGCTGCTCTCAAGCAGGCGAATGGAAGGCCTTAATTAGGCAGTAATGAGACAAATTCTTCGGAGACCTGATGCATTGCAGCAGGTGAGCTGCGGCAAAACAACAAGCTAGGACAGTTAGCAGGAGATGCCACCTCCCATCTCAAAATGGAAGCTGGGCAATGTTGATTTCTCTGTGCACTAGCAGATTGTTGGTCGGCCGTGTTCATTCATGGGGTCCTGTACCACATGACCAGAGGATCTCGCAGGTCATAACACATTTGCATAGCAGTCCGTTGAACTTCATCACCTGCGGAGTGTTTGTACACACTTTTAGTATTTCTTTTAGTGTACAAAAATGAGGATGGGTCTGATGATACAGGAAGGTTTTGTAAAGTCGTTACCAAGGGTTCCTGTTCCACAGCTTATGGTGGACACGAAGTTCAAGGCAGAATTAGTATCTGAGAACAGCAAGTGTTCCTGGACCACAGCAAGGGGTGGACCAAAGAGCCAGGGAGACTTATGGCCTCATTTACAATCTTTTGGTGCAGAGCAGAGCCGCAATTCTCTTGTTGCGCTATCCTGTGTCAAAAGAAAAAGGCCTTTTCCCCTGCTCTGGCGCCACATTAAATCATCAGACTTGTTAACTGTGAAATTTTTAGCTAACAAGGACCACAGGCTGCCGGAGCAAACCCTAACCACCTGGAGGTCTGAAGATATTCTGCATTTAATCAACAATACAGCTCAACAATTCTAATCAGGAGGTATAGTTCTCTCTAAGCCCCCAAGGCCATATTCCTCATCTCTTCTACTAAAACCAGTTTCAAAATTAAGTAACATCCTGAAACCCAGCACAGTGTACTCAGTTCTACAATGTGCTCGTGGCCCAAGAGGAACAAGTACACAGACAAAGATTAGACACCATCCGGATGGGAATCAACACCAAAGGCACTGACTGGCTTCTATTATCAATACATAAAAGGTGAGTGAAAGTCAATGTAATCAACTCCAGAGGACAACCGCCCAATAGAAGCAGTAATTACAGTTCAGGTAAACATATTACACATCCTTTTGTGGAATATAGGTGGAGAAAGATGTGAGCTCCATGATGGAGTGCCCCCCCACCAACTGGGTAAATTTGAGATCATCGCACTTCATGAGACCTGGCTGATCGAACCAGTTCAACTGGCCTGTTACGTCTTCCACCATGTTGAAGCTAGGAAGTCCTATCGATTTGGGAGAACAAATGGGGGCCTTATATGCACTCCGGATGAAGAAGAGAATTTGGCATGACAATGCAATTTGGGCTATTCTGCAACAGCCTATCCGATCTGGGCAATGCTCTAACCCGAAAGGGGAAACATTAGTTACTGCTTTTGAACATCTAGGCTTAAGAGTAATTAATGGTAGAACCAATGATGACAACCCCCCAAGTTACACGCACTTTGGGGTGAATTCAAGATCAATAAAAGATTGCACAATTCTCTCTCCACCACTATATCAGCATCTAAGGAAATATACAGTCAAATGTATGATGCAAATTGACCACTCGTACCACCTCTCGGAGCTGAATTTGAATCTGCCAAGGTACTTGTCAGCCCCAAGGGAAATAGGAAACCTTGATACAACAAACTTGAAGCATATAAGATGGACATATCGGTAACTACCAAGCTAGCTAAGAAGGCAAAGACCATCTTGGAGTCCATCTGTGCACCTAAAACTACCATAATTAACTCCTGGACATCTTTTTCAAGAAGGTTGCTGCTATGTGGCACTTTGCCCAATCTTCAAGGGGGGTAATTGGTCAGACCCCGTCAATTACAGGCTGATTGCCTTCATAGACTCAGAAGCCGAATACTATGCAACACTCATCCTGGAGGACTTAGTTGATTGGACAAACAAAAACAACACAGTTCCTAACAAGCAGACAGGGTTCTGAGAAGAAATTGGCACTGCAACAAACGTTCTCGCCATGACAGTGACAGCAGACAAATCCAAATATTTAATGAAAAACCTCAAGCTTCATAGACTTTAAAGCAGCATTTGATTGAGTGGACTGAGGACTTTTGTGGCGAAAACTCAGACTACTGGGGCATCCATACAGAATACTGCGCACTATTGAACAGTTATACACATACACCTGGAGCTAGGCCAAATTAGGGAACAGTACAAGTCTCTAGCGAAGAATACCAACAGAAGTGGGCCTAAAGCAAGGCTGCATTTTAGCCCCACCTTTTTTCAATCAGTTTATGGCAGATCTGACACGAAGACTCGATCAGATCATCTCTCACCCACCACGACTGGGCCCACTAGTGTTGTCACATCTCTTCTATGTGGAAGATATTCAGCCACACAACACTGCAGCGACCACTCTCAGAAATTGCAGCTTATGTCAAGCCCAATAACTTTGAAATAAAAACAACAAAAACAAAAATACTGTCCACATCAAATCGACCTGGGCATCTCCTGAAGATCATGTTGAGAGACAAGACACTAGGGGAAGTCAATAGCTATAAATACCTGGGCCTATTTTTAGACAATAAGTTAAACTTTTAAGTACATAAGCAGCATCTCCGGAGGAAGGGAAATGTGTTGATCAACACCTTCTGTGTTCTTGCCAAAAAACTAGATGGGCCTTGGTTTAAACCACTACTGGCTGTTATAGTGGCTAAATTACTACCAACGGCAGCTTACGCGAATGCAGCCATGCACGGAACAGGCGCTTTAACCCTGAACAAATTGCAAATGAACACGTACAAGTGGGTATTCTGACTGCCTCAGGGTGCATCACCTGTGCAAGTTCTTCTGGAGTTTCGTTTATTGCAGCAATTCTCCTGGAGACACTATGCCACTATTAAAACATGGTAAGGAATATGGTTAAACCAAGCTCATCCACTCCACAACGCCTTATGGCAGTCAATAGATAAGGACCTTCGCTCCATTTATCCAAAATTTCTCTGGTCAGCCTTGTAAGAAACAAATACAACAAACCTATGGAGGTTGAATTACCCTACCCTACTTTTTTCAATACAATAAATAAAGTTTCCAAAATGCATTCATTTATAAATGACAAATACACACTGGCCAGCCGAAGCCATGCCTGAATGGAAATCCAGTTGTACCACAAACTCGAGCCATCAGCGTATCCAAACACAATGTATTCCGTTTATCTAAAAAGAAAACTGACAGCAATCCGATTTGGTATATTGCTATATTTAGCCGACCGACCACTCTAGAAATAATGCGGCCTGAAATTGTGTAGGCTATGTGGAGCAACAAAGAAAGACATTATTCACGTGGTTTGCTTATGCCCTTAATTAAAGACCGCTCACATCCAGATGCTCAAACACATCTTTAACAGCAGGGATATCAGAACTTGCAGAACGGCCATTAAAAAAAGGCACCAATCTTCCGGATCCGCAGATTAACTGTAGTTTGATGAAATATCTGTTTTTTATTAAAAAAAATACTTAAACAAAGTTTTTAGTTTTAGCGCACTAAAGGGCACTGTAGGGAGCGATGCGTGAATGCTTTCACAATGCAGTGTGCCTGTACAAAAGGTCATATGAAGTTAACGCAATTCCCGTAAGTCTTATTCATGTGTTTAAAGTTTTATATTTAAATCCTATCACGAATGGGGTAATATTGCGATGTTTTTTATTAACTGAAAACAATAAATTAGTTACATCTTCTTAAAAAAATAAAAAGGCACCCTTGCACCATGGTGCAAGGTTGGCTTCTTTGCAAGGATCATCGTTTTCGTGTGGGAAGGGACACCTTCCTGCACAAAAACAATCATAAGAGGCATTTTCCTCTTTCTATGTGTGCTGCAGATTGCAGCATACATAGAAAAAGCAAAAACTAGGAGAAATAAAGGTATTTCGCCTAGTTGCGCCGCTTCTTCTGACGAGGCGTAGGCTTTTGACCCATCCATGGTTAACAAAACCTTGTAAATCTGGGAATGCGTCAAAGTCCATGGGTATTGCCTGGGAACACCCACTGCAACACCCACAGAATGCCCCTTTGACGCAAAGTAAGGCAACTCAGTGACTTGCACTGTGTTGCCTTATTCCATATCTACAAGGCCATCAAAAGCCACGCAAAGTAGCTTTGAGTAGCCTTGTAGATATGGGCCTGCAACTTGCACTGCCGGTGCGTTAAAAAAACAATTGTATTTTGTAGGTTTGTGCCGCTTTTGCGTCAAAAAGCAGCGCAAATGCGATGCTAAAAAAGTATATATATGGGCCTTAGTTTACAAGTATAGCATGGCACAAGTTGGACCTGAAGAGCCAGGGAGTCTTAGTGGAGAAGTGTGGCACAATGGTTAGAGCGGCAGACCCTGCTGCACAGATCTGGCCCAGAACCAGGGTTCAATTCCCATCTCGTGGGTCTTGGGCTCAATTCCCTTGGACCAGATAATTCTTGCCTCAGCACCTAATCTAATTAATGGGTCTGACTCTGGGCAATAGCTTGCTTAATCTCCACAACGGCCCTCACAGCGCTTGGATGCCTGGCTTCACCCTGGGGATGTCCAGGAGTGGGCACCTCACAAGGAAAAGCCAGGAGGGGTTTCACAGCGGTATGCGTACAGCGCCTTGAGACCCTAACGGGTGAGTAGTGCGCTATACAAGTGCACAGTTTTACAGTTTACAGTTTTATGTTAGTATGGGTTGGGTTTGTGCAGTCCAGCTTAGTTCATTAGTGACTTCCTAGATTAGGATAGCAAAGGCACCAGCTTCACAAAGACCTAGGGAGACTTTGTATATCGGTGTACCGAGTGTTCCTGTATCAGAGCCAAATCGTTAGACATTATGATCCAGGTAGAGTTAATAATGTAAGGGTTCCTGATCTGGAGTGCACAGGGTGGTACATGAGTATAGCAACTATTCCTGCACCAAAGCAAAGGGTGGTCCTGTAGAGTCAGGGAGACATAGTAGATTAGGCATTCATGACTACAGCAAAGGGCAGAACTGAAGAGTCAGGGTGTCTAGGTACAGTAGTATAGTAAGGGGTCCCACCTCACAGCACAGGATGTAACCAAAGATGCATGGACACTTTCTACGTTAGAACTTTTTCAGCACACCAAGGGGTGGTCGGAAGACTAATGGCAGGCTTTGAACAGTACTAATGTAAGGGTTCTGGGTCACCCGAGGCACAATGATTCAAGGTGAATTAGATCAGTGGCATAACAATGCTTCCAACACCACATCCCAGATTGTAAATTTTATCCAGGGGCCCTGTTATATTCTTTTACCAATGGTTTCACCGTTATAGCAGGGAGGTGGCATGGATGATTCAGGGAGGCTTAGTGCATGAGTATAGCTAAAGGTTGTACTTCACTGCCAGCTGTTGAGTATCATTATCTGGAGAGTCTTAATAAATATTGATGGTTTCTCTTCCTGCCACACAATTGGATGATCCACAAACCCATCCCAACCTATATTTCTATAGTACTTTGCTATTGTGGTTAGTCATTGAAAAAGGGCACCTATGGATAGAGAAGCACAGACTGACAAGCTTGCCCAAGATCGGTGCCAAAATATGGTTGTACTAGACCACCAGTTAACATATAACTAGGTGCTCCATACCTGCAAATCTCATTCATTCCACACTCCACACTTTGGACATTTATGGATTCACTTCCCTCTTATCCATGTCTTTTGACTATAATTACTGACCCTTCCAGTTTCTTTAACTTCCAAACAGGATATTTGTTAGTTTGAACTGATAGGACGCAGATTCACAAATGAATCTTCATGTCCAGTTCAAGACATCAGGATTTTCTGACCTTGCACCTTTGGAGAGCCCTGCGTGGCTATTAGGAACCCCTTCATGTACAGCAATCACTCATAGAAGTCCTCTAAACAGTGCAGGCTGGCTTGGGGTGTGTTTTCCACAGGAACATGTCTAGATATCAGGTTGAACAGAGCCTTAGGCAGTGCTCGGTATTAGTCCAGGGAATGGGCAATGCACAGAACCTTACATCCTGAACGCACCAATATTCTATTGAGGTGCCGGACAGGGTAGCTATTCAAATGCTGGCGTCAAGATCCTTATATCCTCAGTTTGCTGCCGCTCAGCCAACATTCGACTACCAATCAGAATGAATGAACTGTTGGAGGCTATGGTGCCAACCAATCAGATAGTTTTTTCTTTGAAGATCTTCTCACAGGGTAAAAGGTCAGAAGCTAATGTGGACTAGACCTTCTGTGTGTATTTCCGGGTCATACGGAAACTACATATAAGCATGGTATTTCTGCTGTTCCTCATCCGATTCATGTTTTTCTCTCTCCCTTTCTTGTGGAAGATGCTTGGGTTGAACGGTTTGTGGATTGTCCTCAGAAAAGCTGAACAAAAGGAATGAGTTCCCGAGGACCACAGGGTAGACATGCAGAAAGTAGGGGCCAGATGCAGGAAACGGATAGCGACTCGCAAACGGCAAAAATTGCCGTTTGCGACTCGCTAATCGCGTTTCCCTATGCAGAAATGCATATTGCGAGTCGGTACCGACTCGCAATATGCATTTCAGAATCGCAAATAGGAAGGGGTGATCCCTTCCTATTTGCGATTCGGAGTGGTATGCAATACCATTTGCGACCGCTGTCGCAGTTACCATCCACTTCAAGTGGATGGTAACCCACTCGCAAATTGGAAGGGGTCCCCATGGGACCCCTTCCACTTTGTGAATGGACCCACAAATATTTTTTCAGGGTAGGTAGTGGTCCAAGGGACCACTACCTGCCCTGAAAAAAAACCGAAACTAAAGGTTTCGGATTTTTTTTTAAGTGTAGCTCGTTTTCCTTTAAGGAAAACGGGCTACACTTAAAAAAAAAAAAAAACTGCTTTATTTAAAAGCAGTCACGAACATGGAGGTCTGCTGACTACAGCAGGCCTCCATGTTTGCGAGTGCCTAGACTCGCTATGGGGCCGCAATTTGCGACCCACCTCATGAATATTGATGAGGTGGGTCATTGCGACCCCATAGCGAGTCGCAGACGGTGTCTGAGACACCGTTCTGCTTTGGAAATTGCGACTTGCAATTTGCGAGTCGCTCCGACTCGCAAATTGCAAGTTGCAATTCCCAACTTTGCTACATCTGGCCCTAAGTTCCTCCTGGGTCCAAGAACGATCATGGCAACGTGAGCCAAAGCAGAAACCAGAAGAAGTAGATGTCAACTCATCCCCCAACTGCTGATATTGTCATTATAGATACTACGCCCGTCAAACTCTGCAAGTCACTAATCCGAGACAAAAATGTCCTGGCACAAAGTTACTTGTGTCGAAAAAAACTCAGCTCTGAGGCTACTGGCAGTCTGAACAAGTTTAGTAAAAAAAAAACTACTTAATTTGTGAGTCACGATTCGGGTGACAAGAAGATCCCTCCCGCTCTCAATGAGAGTAAATACTAATGCACTCATGTAAGCCAGAGCCAGATACATTTGTATACATGGGCTCCTGGTGTACAGATGGCCCATCATTCATAAGATATTAAAGAAGGAGGCTCTCAACCAGTTCAATGCCACCAGAACACTGGCTGTCAATCACCAGTCGTACACGCAGCACTTACATTGAAGAAAACCTGTTCTCCTCTCTAGATGACAACGGAAGTGTTGCCCTGATAAGTTATCCACTCATAACCTTCTAAGTTGCACACATACCTACCAAGTTACCTTCGTGAGTTGAGTGCCTAATGAAGAGGCCTTTCTAATTTGTATTACTCAGGTTCGAAAAAGAGCTACAGGTCTGTTTGATGTCAGCGCAAATGCCACTAAATTGGGCCAATGAGACTGACTGGTCTTTAAGGTGGTTCTGTGGTTTTGAAGCAGGTGTGCAAAACTGCTTAGCAATCTTAATACCTTTCAAAATCATGTTTAAAAGCTAACTTCGCCTTTCCATGGTGAAAAAGGGTGATGTGTGTATGTAGATGTTTGAACCCGCAGAACTGTCTTAATAGCTACAAAAATAATTTAAGAAGCTGACTTCCCATGTCCCCTGTTGAAAAAAATGTGATGCACGTATATGACTTACACATCAAACTTAGGTGGACACCAGCAAAGCGCTTTACTGAATCGGGTGGTTGCAGTGTTTAGAACAGAATAAAGGCCACGGGTACGACAGCATGGAAGGGTTTACCAGAGGGAAGGTGCCAATGGAAGCCATCGAGGAACAGCAGAGGTACAGTGCGGACGCAGAGCTGCGGGTGGGATCCTGGTGGTTACCTTGCGGTGAAGTGTTCACTGATTTGAAATGACAGCCATGCTGAAAAGAAACTTTCTCTCTCCTACAAAAATATATAACATGATGGATGGGAACCAGCCCAGGCTGGATCGTAGAGGGGAAGGGCACAAGCTGGCTTTGTCACCCTTCATTGAGATGTGGACAGAGAAGAGCCGGCTTTCAACTGCTTTTGGAGGTGTTCTACTTGCATTTCCTGTTTTAAGTATTTCTTTCAATGCTAATGTACAATACATTGTGTTGGGTGATTTTTCTTACTTGATTTCACTCGAGTATATTTCCAGCGTTGGTGTAATATTGGCCAGTTGTCAGCAGAATATGTCTCAGGGTGTAGCTGAAGGTCACCTCAAGGTCTCTATGGTGACTCATTAAAGGAGATTGTTAGCAGCCCACGCAGTCACACCCCTCTGCCCACAGACACTCCACACCCCGCTCACGCCCGCTCACCACGCTCTTGTGGTAGACAAAGAAAGCTGCACCACGTGCACGAGCTGTGTTTCAAAGACACGGAAGCCTGCGTCTGCCGTGTTCTACAGACACAGGGGGCACGGGTCACGTAGGCCATTTGCCCTCTGACTCATATATGCAAATGGTTGGATTTATGAGTCCTAGGTCTTAATATAAGGTGACATTGCCCTTGTAAATCCTTTTACTTGAGTGAAATATTATTCTACAGTGTCATAGCTCTCTGAATTATAACTTGCACTTTTAGGGCACAGCCTTTACAAAAGACATCTTGGGGACCTTCAGAAAGTTAACCTAAGGATGTATTCCGCTCATTGAGTACCTTTGGCTTTGTGGTTTGTCACTCAGACATTCTGGCTTTCCATTTGCTTTAGGATCTCTAGGATCAGTTTGTTCCTCTCCTTGCCTAAGTCGTGTTTTCTGTATCCTTCCACAAATTGTCTTTCTGTTAACCGGCCTTTAAATCTTGTTCTTACCTGTCACATTTACAGTGCATTCAAAGAACAAGGTCAGATGTCAGGTGCTTTCTTCCAAGTGCACTTGTTTACTTTTCTTTCACTCACTTCAAAGAGAGGATTTATGTGACAATCTTGCTGGTTACTGGGGCAGGAAAGAGTTTTTTACTAGGACACAACAAAGCTTCAATGAACTGTGTAAGGATTTCACAATAGATCAGAATTATGAACTCACAAATGAGGCACGTTTTGTTATTTCTGAAGTGTGTTGGAAACAAATACTTTAATGTGATCAAAACGAATCATTAAACCAGGTGATGCATTTTCCACACATTTTCATCTATGCACTGTATAGTTTTATTAGTAAAACTGTTTGTCTGTGCCATTGTAACGGTCATTTTAACTGAAAATGTGTTGTCTGTAATGGCAGTGTGCTACAACACTATGAATAATCCCCTATATGCCACCCCTCTCCACTCTTCAATACTCCACACCACTGCACTCTACTCTGCACCACTCAACTTTACCAGGCACAGATCCTCCATTATTGTGGAGGAGCGTCACCCCCTTCCCCTCCGCCCTCCACCAGCAGCAGCAGCTGCAAACCTTTAACCCCTTTGCTGCCAGGCCTTTTCCCCCCTCATGTGCCAGGCCTTTTTTCGGCTATGTGGGACAGTTTGCACTGAGGCCCTCATAACTTTTTGTCCACATAAGCTACCCACGCCAAATTTGTGTCCTTTTTTCCCAACATCTTAGGGATTCTAAATGTACCCAGAGTTTGTGGGTTCCCCTGAAGGAGATCAAGAAATTAGCCAAAATACAGCAAAAATTTAGTTTTTTTTTAAAAAAGGGAAAAAACAGCTGCAGAAGGCTTGTGTTTTTTCCCCTGAAAATGGCATCAACAAAGGGTTTGATGTGCTAAAATCACCATCTTCCCAGGTTTCAGGAACAGGCAGACTTGAATCAGAAAACTCAATTTTTCAACTTTCACCACAATTTTGGCATTTTACTGGGACATACCCCATTTTTACAATTTGTTGTGCTTTCAGCAGCCTTCCAGTTAGTGACAGAAATGGGTGTGAAGCCAATGCTGGATCCCAGTAGGCTCAACATTTCTGGAAAGTAGACAAAATTCTGAATTCCACAAGGGGTAATTTGTGTAAATCCTACAAGTTTTCCTACAGAAAATAACAGCTGAAATAAAAAAATATTGAAATTGAGGTAAAAAAACCAGCCATTTTTCTCCACGTTTTACTCTGTAACTTTTTACGGCGATGTCAGATTTTTTAAAGCAATATACCGTTACGTCTGCTGGACTCTTCTGGTTGCGGGGATCTATAGAGCTTGTAGGTTCATCAAGAACCCAAGATACCCAAAGCCAATAAATGAGCTGTACCTTGCAATGGGTTTTCATTCCATACCGGGTATCCAGCAATTGGTTTGCTGAAATATAAAGAGTGAAAAATAGGTATCAAGGAAAACTTTGTATTTCCCAAACTGGCAGAAGATAAGGTGTTGAGAAGCAGTGGTTATTTGCACATCTCTGAATTCCGGGGTGCCCATACTAGCATGTGAATTACAGGGAGTTTCTCAAATAGCCATCTTTTTTTACATACTGCCCTACATTTGGAAGGAAAAAATGTAGAGAAAGACAAGGGGCAATAACAATTGTTTTGCTATTCCGTGTTCCCCCAAGTCTTCCGATAAAAATGGTACCTCACTTGCGTGGGTTGGCCTAATGGTCGCGACAGGAAACGCAACATGGACACATCAAATTTTTACACTGAAATCTGACGTGTTTTTTTGCAAAGTCCCTAGCTGTAGAATTTGGTCTCTAGCTCAGCCGGCACCAAGGGACACCTACTAAATCTGTGCATTTGTGAAAACTATACACCTAGGGGAATCCAGGATGGGGTGACTTGTGGGGCTCTCTCCAGGGTCTGTAACCCAGAATCCTTTGCAAATCTCAAAATTTGGCCAAAAAAACACTTTTTACTCACATTTCGGTGACAGAAAGTTCTGGAATCTGGGAAGAGCCACAAATTTCCTTCTACTCAGCGTTCCCCGAAGTCTCCCGATACAAATGGTACCTCACTTGTGTGGGTAGGCCTAGTGCTCACGACAGGAAATGCCCCAAAACACAACATGGACACATCACATTTTCCCAAAGAAAAAAGAGCTGTTTTTTGCAAAGTGCCAAGCTGTGAATTGTGGCCTCTAGCTCAGCCGGCACCTAGGGAAACCTAACAAACCTGTGCATTTTTTAAAACTAGACACCTAGGGGAATCCAGGATAGGGGAACTTGTGGGGATCTTACCAGGTTCTGTTACCCAGAATCCTTTGCAAATCTCAAAATGTGGCCAAGAAAACACTTTTTCCTCACATTTCGGTGACAGAAAGTCCTGGAATGAGAGAGGAGCCACAAATTTCCTTCCACCCAGCATTTTCCCAAGTCTCCCGATAAAAATGGCACCTCATTGGTGTGGGTAGGCCTAGTGCTCGCGAAAGGAAATCCCCTAAAACACTATGTGGATGCATCAAAATTATCTAATACAAAACTACCTGTTTTTACGGGGGCACCTGCGTTTTTGGTCCTGGGCTCAGCAGCCATACAAGGAAACCTACCAAACCCAGACATTTCTGAAACCTAGACACCCGAGGGAGTCCAGGGAGGTGTGACTTAAGTGGATCCCACAGTGTTTTCTTACCCAGAATCCTCAGCAAACCTCAAATTTAGCTGAAAGATCTAATTTTTCCCACATTTCTGTGTGGAATCACCTCACCGGGAAAAATTTCCTACCACCCAACGTTCCCCTCGGTCTCCCGGTATAAACAATACCTCACTTGTGTAGGTGGGCCAAGTGCCTGTGACAGGAAAGAGCCAAAAACATGTAGAAATTGAGAGGGAACCAAAGCGGGTCCAAAAGAGCAGTTTGAAAAAAAAAATTTAGGCTGACAAGTGGGGAAGAATTTTTATTAGTATAGATGAGACAAGGCTGGGTGGTAGGAATTTTGTGGATTCCTGCAGATTCCAGAAGGTTCCATCACAAAAATGTGGAAAAAATGTGTGATTTCCAGCAAAGTTGGAGGTTTGCAGGGCATTGTGGGTAAGAAAATAGTGCGGGGTGCATGTGAAGCACATCACCCTTCACTCACCCAGATGTTTAGTTTTCAGATGTGTCTAGGTCTTGTGGATTTTTCTACATGGCAGCGTCCCAAAGTCCAAAAAGTGCAGCCCTCGCCATTCGAAGTGGGACGATTTTGAGAGTTAGACAAGTTCTCATGGCCCAAATGTAAAACAAAAACCAAAAATATTCAAAATGTCCTCTTGATTGCCATGGGATAAGATATTTTAGTGTGCAGGGGGAAAGCTGAAAGACTGTTACCCCCTTCAGTTGGTAGCCAACACCACACTATTTTAAAAAAAATGTCCTGGCATGTAGTAGACTTTCTGCCCCCGGGGTGTGGATTGGGGTTAATTGCCCCATCTGCCCACTGGTGGGCAGAATAACTTTGGCCCCATTTATTAGGGGTGGGGGTATGGCCATAATCCCACCCTCTTATTCTGAAAGGAAAATCTTCCCTGGTCTCTGGGGAGTTTTCTGCCCCCCTTGGGGGCTGATGGGCCTTCCAAAAATAGGCCGATCTTGATGTGCCTAAGGGGTGGCTCCCCTTGCGTGAAATTGACGCAAAAAATAAATATCTGTGGTGTCTAGTGGTTTCTGCCCCCGTTGGGGGCAGATTGGCCTAATAAAAATAGGCCGATATGCCCCCAAGGGGCAGAATTGGCCTAAATACAATTTGCCCCCAGGGGAGTGACCCTTGCCTAAGGGGTCGCTCCACAGATATAAAAAAATAAAGTAAACAAAAACAATGTATATCCCTGGTGTCCAGGCTTTTCTGCCCCCCTGCGGGCAGATCGGCCTAATTATAATAGGCCGATCTGCCCCCAGGTGGGGCAGAAAAGGCCTAAAAATATTTAGCTCCCCTCATTCAATAATATTTAAAAAAAAACTGGTGTCTAGGTGTCTTTCAAGCGCTTCCCCCCGAGGGCCCCTACGTGGACGTAATGGTTACGTCCTGGGCACCCGAATGGTGTTGTCCAGGATGTAACCGTTACGTCCAGGGCACCAACGGGTTAACAATAAAACAATAATAAAATATTTTTATTATTGTTTTATTGTTAAAGGGGCGGGGCCATGGGGTATGACAGGGATGGTGGGGGAGTGCACAGCACTCCCCTCAGTGCGCATGTGTGTTTAGCTGGCCCACTCAGGCCAGCCAAACACACTTGTGCACTAAGTTCTCTCCAACCTAGCACTGTATTGCCGGGTTGGAGAGTGCAGGCAGAGGCTCCCAGTCTGCCTCAGAGCGCCATGCCAGGGCGCTGCGGCCAATCCAAACACTGCTTTCATGTTGCCAGCAGCATGAGAGCAGCGTTCGGATTGGCAACAGGGCAGGATGGGAGCCTGTGCCTGCAGTGGAGGCTGAAGAGCGGCCCGGCGGCAGCGGGGAATCAGTAAGTGTTTTTTTTAATTTATTTATTTTTTCTCTCTTCCCTCAATCCCCCGTCATGTGCCGCCCACTGCTTTTTCACGCTGCGAGCCGCTCCAGCACTTTATACCACTCCTGCCACTGAACTCTAAACCAATCTACGCCACTGCACTCTACGCCATTTCACTCTACGTCTCTCTACTCTACCGTGTACCGCTGTACTCTATGTCAATGCACTCTTCACCACTCTACTCTACACCACCGCACTCTCTGCCAAAGACTCGTACACCACTCCAATCTAGGCCACAGCAATCTACTCTGCACAACTCTTCTCTATTCCATTGCACTCTATGCCACTCTGCAACACTGCAGTCTACGCCTCTGCACTAGATACAAATACACTCTACGCCAATGCACTTTACTCTGTAAACACTCAATTGTATGCCACTGCACTCTATGGCAATCCAATGTATACCAGTCTAATCTGCTCTGCACCTCTGCACTCTATGCCACTTCACTCTACACCACTTTACCCTGTGCCATTACATTCTATGCCACTCTAATCAACATCACTGTAACCTGCACCACTCCACTCTACGCCACTTCACTCTACTCTGAAACAATCTACTCTATGCCACTGCGCTCTACACTACTATGCAACACTCCACTCTATGCCACTGCACTCTACACCAATGCACTCTACACAACTGCACTCTGTCACTGTACTATACAGCACTGCACTTTACTCAGCATCACTGTACTCTGTGCCACTGTTCTCTACGCCACTCTACTCTTCATCACTGCTCTCTGACACTCTACTCTGCAACAACACACTCTCTGACACTGAACTCCATGCCACTCAACTCTGCACTATTCCACTCTACACCTCTACACTCTATGCCACTGCACTCTATGGCACTCTACTCTGCACCACTGCTCTCTGCATCACTCAGCTCTATGCCACTCCACTGTGCACCACTCTATGCCACTGCACTCTACGCCACAGCACCCTACACCACTCTACTCTGCGCCACTATACTCTGTGCCACTCTACTCTGTGCCACTCCACTCTGCACCACAGCACTCTACTATGTACCACTCTAATCTATGTCACTGCATTCTATGACATTGCATTGTATGCCACTGAACTCAATGCCACTGATCTCTATGCACTATACTCTGCAACACTCTATGCCACTGCACTGTACACCAGTCTACTCTACTCTGTGCCACTCCAGTGTATGCCACTCTATGCAACTCCACACTGCCACTCCAATACATTACACTCTCACTTCACTCTACAACACTCTTTGCCATTCTACTCTATGACACTCCACACTACTCTCTTCTATGCCACTAGCATTTAGCTATGCCGAACAGCAGCCACGCTGGTGAACAACATGGCTAAAACACATTGGCAAAGCCAATAACTCTTGCACTGATGAGACCTTTTGCCTTTGCCAGTGCTTGTTGAGCTCTGCCCCTTTAAGGACTCATAACTCATATATATTAATGAGACAGGAGTTCTTGTGACTCCCTGCAAATGGCATTTTGAAATGCAACTGATTAGTTCATTAGTAGCAGTACAACATAAGGTGGGATTACAAACCATTAGGTAAGAAAAACGCCTACTGTTGTTGGATCCCCCTTTAAAAACTGAGGATTATGCACTCCAGTTGAATGTTACTGTAACTAACACAACAAACTGGCTGATCTACTCACTTAGTCACATTTACAAACAATATAATTGAAACAAATACCTGGTCAGTTTGTTATGCCATATTTCACATATAACAAATTGAAATGTCTACTATCCCAAACAACCTATAGCCAGGGCCTCTGTTATGCAATTCTCCAGCAGTGGCTTTTTATCATATAATTATGGATTGGCCTCACTTGCCACATAATCCATTATCTGTTGCATAATCAGCAGATTTTAACAAAGGCAAATTGTTTCTAGCTAAAAACGGATCAAAAGTTACTAAAAACATGGTGGCGTTTATGCGCAGTGGAGGGCTCTTCACAAAGGTTAAATGGTCATCTTTCAGTTGCCTATTTCAACATTTGGTTGTTAACCTGGTACTAATGAGGTGAAATCTTTGCTCAGATAGTAGTACCATTTGTAAAAATGTAAATAAAAATAGTGAATACGTTTAAAAAATGGGCTGCATTATGTATAATTTGCTTTTCTTGCTGCATAATGTAGTCAACCTTGCTACATATTTTGGTGCTTCCTGCCGCATAATTCCAGTGCCTCTGCCTATTGTTTTAGGGCGGCTGCAACTTTTTTGATGGGTAAGCAAGAGAGAGAGAAAACAAACTTTCACATTTGGTAGTGGCAAGACAAGTGATGAGCCGGAAGTGTCGATCTGCCTGAGACTGAGCAGTGACTAGCAGTGTAGAAAGCTTTCTTCAGTGTGGGGTACATGAAATATGCTGCTGAGCATTGTGGAGAACCAAACATTACATATGGCATAAATTACCACTGAGGTACTTTTTAAGAATATTGAAAGTCACCAAAGTGCTCAGTGGCCATATACAGCAAAGAGCCTGAAAGCCATGGGCATGGAGCTTGTAGGTGACTAGCATTATCGTTATAATGTTCGGGAGGGGTAATTTTATTCCTTGTAATACATGGCCACACCATTACCCAACTCACAAAACACAAGTCTTATGTTTTGCTCTTGCATTTGAAAGAGATAGAATGTTTGTTAACATGAAGAATACAATTAGAATCTCCAGTGCAAAATTAAAGTCTCTAAAATAGTCTGTCTTTCCAGTAATTACCTAAAGTGTGGACAAATAAACATGTTGCCATAAATATCTCCCCTTCTGCTTATCACTGAACAGAGCAGAGCAGAAGAAAATTCCACATTTCCTTTTCATTTTTTAAAGTGCATCTTTAATTATGCTCTGTGACCTGCCATTCCCCTTGGTTGCTGGCTCTGACAGAAGGCATCGTGACATTAGAACTCAGCTCCAATAACTTCTTGAAGTTGATGGGAAGAAGTAATTTCTTTATTATAACTGATTAGGGACGTCATAAGTCACCTGAAAAAAGGAAATTAGTGAATGACTTTTATACAAAGATTGCAAGCTTGCATATATTATATGGAAAGAAAAACACATACTAAAAAAATACCACAGTAAAATGTGAAAATGAAGAAATGTGAAAATGACACTGTAAACGGTATTAATGGGAAAAGTAACGAAAACTGAAACTTTTAAATGATTAGTATTATAAAAAGTAGCAAAATAATTGCAAATGAGGAGAGTCATACTTAGGATAATGATTATACGTAGGATCAGGTGTAGACAAACGTGTAATGGTAAAGGCAGGTGTTGTGATAAAGGCAGTAGGTGTATAGGGCAGAGTAGAAATAGTAAGAGAATGAGGGTTTATGGAACCCAAAATAGCCCAATGAGGTAAAGGGTGGCTGCAGAGACCTTGAGTTCAAAAGTGCGAATGTTGGAAAGGCAAATCATCCTACCATCCTTCTGAAGCAGGTATAAGGACCACCTAGGAATACGAGTTGTGTGGTATGAACCGATATTTTCTTTTAAAACGTTGTTATTAGCTACACATTTGAAGGTTGGGATTAGCATTAGGATTGGTGATTTATTACCGTTATTATGTTATTCTTCATTAAGGGTTGTTCCTTGTGTCAACCTAGTATACAGTGAGAAATACAATATGAATTGTTCATTTTGCACTTTTCCTTGTTTTATTTCTTCATTATAGAATTCGTCATTGACAGGCAGGTCTGGGAACTCACACTAGTAGGTAATGTGTGAGCAGTGGTAAAAACTGACACACAGAAGGATAATCTTATATGGCTGTAGATTATTAAAGGCCACAGCTGTCTCCATCCAGCACCTTTCCCCAGATCTGCATTCAGATTTCCCTCAAGGACGTTTAGGCAAGTAAGGTGCCATCATTCACTTTGCAAAAAATCACACACACCTGACGAAATATAGGCTCCTAGAAGTTCTCTGAGATTTACATCAAGTATGAGTATTTACATCAAGCATGAGTGTACCCATTCTTAGAGTCTCGGTTCAAAATCAGATTTCTCATACTATGTGTAGTTTACGGTATTTCTTCAAATGTCTTTTGGACCTTTTTCTGAAATGTGTTTCATGATAGCAGCTTGTGCAATTGTGCTGGTGGGTTTTATGCATTCCAGAACAGGACATATGTGCTAATGTAGTCTAAGGAGCGGAGGTAGGTGACTTCACCCCTCCACCACATGAAAGATGTTGCCAATCTCTATGAGGTGGCTGGAGACTACCGGAAGTTTAGGAGGTTTCAAGTCAGGCAGGTACCCCTAAGGGATGAGGTAAGTGAGATAAGTACCAAGTGGGTGCAAGGCAGATGTTAGAGTTACAAGACTAATCGGCCCCTGATGCTAACATAGACTGTCTGAGAGGACTGGGATCGATAATGACGAGTTGTAGTAAATTTGCAGATACACAATAATAGGGAATAGGCTAATGCATGAGTCAGAGTAGGATGTGGTGAGAGAAAGGAAGCATGCGGAGGATGGAAGGAGAGGGACATTTGAAAGTGAGAAGAAAAAAGGACAGGTGACAGATGGTTTAATGAAAGGTCCGTTTTTAACGATGGATTTAAGGAATGTAGAGAAAGTGTCTAAGACAGCATGCAGTTTAAGAATGCAAGAATGCAGAAAGAAACAACATTTTTTACCTGTGAAGAGTGTGCTAGATTAGGAATTTTTGATAGTTACTAGAATCAAGTAAAGCATCACTCTGCTGCCACGCTACCGCCAGAGCACCTATCCAGCCAGGGCCGTTGATCAGCTGAAGGAATGAAAGTGAAAAATAATGACTAGATGCGTATGTTGTGAAATATCAAGAGCTTTAGGTTGCACTCTTAGGAAGCAGAAACTTCAACATTATAACCGTGACAATGTAGATGGGAATGGATGTACAGCTTGAAAAGGAGATTCTGTAAATGATGGTGCTTGTTGCTTTATTCCAGAGCCATTTCCCTTCTGTCTGTCAGGCGTAAGTTGTCTTTGAAGGCCTATGGAAAAATCTTCCACTAATTTTACCAGAAGTTCTAATCAGTTAACAGGGGGTGACAGTGAAGCTAAGCTTTAATTAGACCCAAATCTCCAGGTGGGTCTTCCCTTCTATTGAATGTTCGGGTGACCCTCCTCGATTATAATTAATTGTACTCAATTATCTCCTGTACGGAGTCTAAGAAGAATTTAAACTGCCTTTGACTGGGGTATATTGTACAATTAAGGTGACTATGTGCCTGGCCCACTGCCGGCTGATCGTCAGCCATCTCCCTGTCTTATCTGACTTGGTGCTGTGCTCCACAAACCTATGTCTGGATCTTAGTAAGATGGCCACATCTGTCTAAGAGGGTCGTGAGGCACAATGTTTTTGATGACCAAATGGGAGAGAATGATTGACCAGTGTGTTGTAGGTGCCTTTAAAGCATTTATGGGGCAAAAATGCATTGGATTTCAGAAAGAAAAACATTGGACTCTCTTTCTGTGCCCTAACACAGCTGAAAGGAGAGCTTACAAAGGCTATTTATCATCACAAGGAAACAGGATAACATACATCTCTAAGAGAGGTTACACATCATTTATAATCATGTAAGCACCGCCATGGCCAAATTCAACAAAAGAGTGATACTGAACTTAATGACATGATTTCATGAAAAGGGACAGACAAAATATTTGCGCTGATAGACTGAGAAGAGGCAAAACATGCTTTATAAAGCAACATATATAGTTAAGAATAGTACATCTATACTTACCTAGAGTCCACAGTGGCAGTCGATATTCTACAGTCAATATTTGTGCAGGACGGTATTCAAAACTCAGTAATGCTAGAGAACACTAGTGGCACATACTGAAAGGGAAGCAATTCAAATATTTTGTTTTAGAAGTGTGTAGTATGCATTTTGGTACTACTTACTTTTGCCATCACAAAACCTTTCCTTTGAAAAAAACGTGCCACTTAATAACGGTATCACAGATTTTAGAACACCCAAATTAAACAAACAAAGCTCTTTCACATTTTAGAGTTAAAAAAAAATGTTATTTCGGATTTGTGGGCTTCACTGAGCATCAAGCAGGTTATCCTTAGCAGTGAGACCTGTGAAGCACTTGATAGCATCCAAGACCTAGGGACATATTTAGAGAGGCTTGTGCCGTAGTTGTGTCACTTTTAGTGATGCAGCGGCTGCACAAACCTCTCAACCATATCTGTGAGGCCACGCAAAGCCACTTTGTGTGGCTTTGAATGGCCTCATAGATATGGCATAAGGCAAGGAAGCCCAAATCACTTTGTGATTGCACCAGGGAGGCGTTCCATGGGCATTGCAGTGTATTTTCCCACACAACAAGCATAGATTTTGACACATCCCCAGATTTGCAAGAGCTTGTAAACCTGTGAATGAGACAAAACCTTTTGCCTCCCCAGGGGAGGTGCAATGAGGAGAAATATCTTAATTTCTCTTTGTTTTTCCTCTTTGTATGTGTGCTACATTCTGCATTGGCGCTAGTCACCCAAAACAGCGCAGTGCATTTGGAAGGTATAGGAATGTGCCGTATCGCATAGATACAGCACATTCCTGCCCTTTCTTTTGAAGTAGGGCAGTGCAGCAAAATTACTTGCTTCACGGTCCTGCACCTAATTCTCGTAAATTGTGCCCCTAATATTTTCCACTTCTCCGCTACCTTCCTTCTATTGCCACCCCTTGCTTGCGAGAGCTATAATGATCTACTGACACCTGAAAATAGAACAGCAATTTGTCTATACTAATAAGCTGTGTTGATGCTCCTCGCGGTAAATGGACTACCCTGATGGGAAACTGAGGATTGATAAAACAGCCTTTGAAATACTCTGCATGACATATGATGGTCCAAGCCTTGCTGTTTTTTAAGAGCCCCTGGCATTTCTATAACATCTAATTTATGAATTTTTAAGTATTTTGTCTTAGATTGACCACTGAGCCCATCAATGCTAGTCGCCTGGATAAGTCCAGTATGTGTGGTAGCTACTGTTGACAGCTAACATGGCACTCCTGCAGTCTTACCTGGATACATTTTGGCAGGTAGCAACATTTAAAGAGGGGGAATGCTTCGTAATTACAGGGACATGCAGATTTTGGTGCAGTAATCACCTAAACGCTCGTTATTCCCTATTAGTTAAAGTACACTGTTAACTGCGTGTGGTTCATTGCACCAGAGACATACTAAGGATTTTGGGGGCCCAAGGCCAAACATAGTTTGGGGGCCCCTGTTTTGAACAGTTTTGAATTTGTGATCCAATTTCAGCTCTTTAATGCCCTCTTTGGCCAGGTCACTGACTTTGCACCACCACACTGGTCCAAAATCTAAATGTGTTTACTTTTTAAATTCAGGGATAGTGCTGTGTATTTTCAATACTAACACAGTGGAAGCTCACTAATATTACTGCAAATAATCTCAGTGACATCCTCCTAATTTTCATATGTGAGGGCCTGCTTTGGAGTAAAAAAATTTTATGGATGTTGCGTGAAACCCAAATACAATATTTCTCTGCGAAAATGTCTGTAATAGACTCTCACACATCACCCACATTAAAAAGAAATTAAAGTTAAAATGTATGTAAAACTATCTGTTTGAGAATTATTCAAGGTCATTTGGGCAAGACTTTCTGCAGAACCGAGCTGGCTCTATCAAGGGGTCCCCTAAAAACCTGGGGCCCTGGGCCAGAGCCCACTTTGCCCGTGCCTTAAAACGTCTCTGGAGCGCACCTGGTAAATTCCAACCCAGTTGAGTCTGATTTTGTCATGGTTCTGATCAATATTGGCCCACACCCTGGCCTAAAGCCCACGTTTAGCAGGTGCAAGCTTAACATATAGAGTTAAACTACTTCCATATCGAATATATTCCTCTTCAGTGCCCACCCTTGAAGCACGGTGAGTTTTTCTCAATTTCCAACAATTAAGTCCATCACTGGAATGGAAAGAAATTGCTGGTAATTTTCTCTGAACATTGCACACCGGCCCCGTGGCACTTTCCCGACATTTCCCGGCCCTTCGAGACCAATTACCGGTTGCTGAAGCCAAGCACCAAGGCAGGGTTGCTAGGGGTGGGACATGGGGACCCGGGGCTCGATGCATCCCAGAGACACGCAAGGTGCAGACGGCATGGTTTAACACTTTGTGTGCCAAGGTATGTGTAAACATTGCGAGGATAGGATGCTCATGTCGTGCTTCGGTGAAGAAGAAATATGTCTACCTGTTCCCTACACATTGAAGAGAGGCCCCTTCGTGTCCCCAAAAGAGACAGAATGCTCTTTTACCTACACAACACAGAGAATGTTCTCTACGTCCCTTACACAAAGACGGAAAGCCCTTTTATATTCCTACAACAGGATAACGTGTATACTTACCTACTCAACTGCATTCTACCCCACAGTATAAATGTGTGCATGTAGTGCTTTTCCCAAAATGTCTATTGTAAATGTTTGCCTGGCCTGCCCTGCATCTCTCATCAACAATCAACATCCAACACGCATACCACACAAAAATATCCTTCTGTTTACTATCCAAAATGCCACGGACCGTTTGTATGTGGTTCTGTTGCCATGTACATCATCTATTGTTGGATTGTGACCTTACCCTTGAATTACAGGCAGTGAAAAGCGCAATAGGTGGTGTTGCACCTGACACAACACAACATTGCCGCCGGCTCTATTACGAGCCGGCGTCAATGTTGTGGTGTGTTTCCCGCTGGCCCAGCCCAGCAGGAAACTTGTAATAGGTACCGTGGAGGGACAGCTGCATACATGGTCATCCCGACGCGGAAATTTGGCTGGTGGCCTCTGCCGTCTGCCAAAGCCATAATGAGGGCCTTAGTGAGGTTCGCAGTGGGTCGGGGCAATGCTCCTCTGCCCTCATGAAGAAACTGCCGCTGTATAAGGGTAGAATGCTCTATTACACCCACTGCACTGAGGCACACAAATCCCTTTACACACCAATGCACAAGGACGTCCCTTTACGCCCTTCTCATAGAGGAACAAGCACTGGCAAAGCCAATAGGTCTCGTCTAGACACCACCGAACCCTTACTGTCAACGAGATACATTGTGAGTTGTTTCCGGTCAGGCAACCGATAAAAGTAAGACTTCCAGATAGGGCGCGTCAGGCCGAGGTCAAGCAAGTGACAAGTCTGTAAGTGATTGGAAAGTGAGTCCTCCTAGATACAGGTATCAACAACCACTGGCGTGAAGGTGTAAGCAGCCAGCAAATAGTCTAGCTGAGGCTGAGTGCCATGCACTGGTGACAGGCGCATGTAGGATATGTCAGATGGTGGTGGAGGCACCAAATGTCAACAAGGCAATATTAGCCCTCTTTGACTTCAGGTGTGCCAGGACCTGCTTTTGCTTGATGTAGTGAGTAAGGGTGTGGACATTTCAGGACAGGGCTGTCAAGGGTGCAGATGCCAATGAGGGGAAGGAAAAGGGGCAGGTCCAGGGGAATTCACGCAGGAGTGGGAGACCAGGTCAGGTACAGGAGGTGGTGGAAGGGGGTGGGAAAAGGGGGGTTATGGTTGGAGAGTGGCTAAGGTTCAGCCTTCTGCCTGGGGGTTGGCAACATGCGCCTCTGACATCGGATTCCATGCCATCCAGTCAGCCCTGGAACCCTCCAATTTCAGTCCGAATAGATTTTGTATCAGTGGTAAGTTCTGTGATCATGGCATCCATCAGTTCAAGTCTGTGGAATTCTGCCATGATTTCCTGCAAAATACAATCTATCTGGTTGACTTAACGGCCAGGCGGTTTTGGCGTGAGGGATTTGTAGTGGGCCACTGTCTCAGTAAAGAGTAGCTGACAAGATGCCTTCCCAGTGGCCATGGACAGCGGAAGGTGGGAATGACAGAATAAGGAACCCAGTGCATCTGGAACCCGTTCCAGAGGCCAGGGCCCGTGAGGTGACTGGGAACCAAGAAGATGACACTCTTGCACTGCTGGTCAAGTGGGGGCCGAAGGATGGCAGAACAGCCAGAAGAGACAAGGGAGGGTCCTCAACAACAAGAAGCCAGGTGTAGCAAGCCTTGTGTTGTGTATAAGGGCCAGATGTAGGTAAGTAACATTTTGCGACTTGCAAATTGCGAGACATACCGACTCGCAATTTGCAACTCGCAAAATTGCATGCAGGAAGGTGTCTCAGACACCTTCTGCGACTTGCTATGGGGTTGCAAAGACCCACCTCATGAATATTAATGAGGTGGGTCGCATTTTGCTACCCCATAGCGAGTCCATGCATGCACAGGGATGGTGGCCTGCTGGAGACAGCAGACCTCCATGTCTGTGACTGCTTTTTTAATAAAGCAGTTTTTTTTTCTTTTTGCAGCCCGTTTTCCTTAAAGGAAAACGAGTTGCAAAAAGAAAAAAACTTCCGAAACCATTTGGTTTCGTTTTTTTCAGAGTAGGCAGTGGTCCATTGTACCACTGCCTACTCTGAAAAAATATTATTTTCGGCATTCACAAAGGGGAAGGGGTCCCATGAGGACCCCTTCCCTTTTGCGAATGAGTTACCACCCACTTCAAGTGGGTGGTAACTGCGAGTAGGTTTGCGACCGAATTCGCGGTCACAAAGCAACTCAGCATGGCGATGCGGTCGCAAATAGGAAGGGAACACCCCTTCCTATTTGCGAGTCGCATCCTCAAATTGCGATTCGGAACCGACTCGCAATTTGAGGACGTGCATCGAGTTAGGCCTTTTGCATGTCGCAAACTGCGTTTTTTGCAGTTTGCGACATGCAAAAGGCTTCCTACATCTGGCCCTAAGAGTGTACCAAAGGTCGGGCCAGGCAGGTGAAGGTGGTCTGCACACTGCCTCCAGGGCCAGCAGGAGAGGGAGGACACTCAGCACAGTCAGTCATCCGGACCAGGACAGTATAGCTAGGCTGCCCGGGGGTGAATGCATCCGACATATGGGATAACAGAGTCCAGTTGGGGCCCTTGTTTAGTAAGAGGGAGCAGTCAAACAAAGCAGTGCAGGTCAGCCTAGAGCGCCATGGTCCTTTGCACAATCCATGTGAAGCCCTCCAAGGCAGGCAGGTAGGCCCCAGTCACCCATGCAGTCTCCTCTGGTCAGGCTCTGATCCACCCAAGGCCATGCGCCAACACTCACCAGAAAGGAGGGTGGCCCAAACTGGAAGCGGAGTGCAGGGTGTGGGAGCCCCAGTAATCCAGGCTGGGCCCCTGTGGCCGTGATGGACAGGAGGCCTGGAAGAGATGCAGCCTAATCTGATGCCTCTGTGGGCATGGGTGCCACCCAGGCACCGTGCTGTGATGGTTGGGGCCAGGGAAGCCCTAACAGTCCTGTACAGACCCCCACCTCAGCGAGCTGGAAGAGGCTCTGTAATGGTGCAACTGGGCCCATGGCCAATTGATCGCTGGGGTTGCAACAAGCCATAAAAATCCCCAACATGATGCAGGTGCCACACTGGCACCATACCAATAGTGGCAGCCCCTGGGGGCCAGGAATGTCACACTGCTGGGGGGAAGGGAGGAGGCCTAAGATCAGGCAACATACCATTTGGGCTGCCTCCCCATCCATAAAGACAGTCATGAGACCGCTCCCTCAGGATTCGTCCTCTTCATGGCCCTTCCAGATCCCACTTAGGGCATTAATATTATCAGTCCCCGGGGCATGAGGGCCATGGCCGGCGGGCCACTTGGGTCAGATGTTACCTAGAAGGAGGCCATAGGCTCTCCAGCGGGCCGCAATTGTGAGGATCTCCAGTCAGGCAGCCATAACTGTTGGTGGCCCAGCTCCACCCCAGACTGTCATTTTCCAGTGGCAGTACCTCCTGGCTCCCCACTGTAACCTTACACCACCAGCCCACCAGAGTGGGAGCCATCAGTGTATATACAGATCGTCCACCATATTTAGAGTAGATTGACCGATGTAGTTTTTTTCTGTTCATGACTCTAAGGAAACACTGACTGTCCTAAACCGAAAAAATAAAAAAATTACCCCCACACGCTGAAAGAAAACTCCCAGGGTGTTGTGGTGATTTATTATTTGTTTTTCTTAAAACAAAAAAGATTGATGAGCAGCTGTCTATAGCCCAGAGGCTGCTCACCAAACTGTCAGTGCTTCAAGTGGTCCTGCTCCTCTGAAGGCATAGTGGTATCTGCAGGACCGGTAGAGATCTCAGAGTATGGCTGACAGTAGTTTGAGACAAGCCCTCCATCGCCCTATCAGTCAGTGGGCCAGCCACCAAAGTTTAAATCAGGCCCTTAGGGGGTCATTCCAACTTTGACGGGCGGCAGAGGCCGCCCGCCAAAGTTCCCCCAACAGAATACCGCTACGCGGTCAGAAGACCGCCGCGGTTATTCTGTGTTTCCCGCTGGGCTGGCGGGCAACCGCCAGAAGGCCGCCCGCCAGCCCAGCGGGAAACCCGTTCCCACGAGGAAGCCGGCTCCGAATGGAGCCGGCGGAGTGGGAAGGGTGCGACGGGTGCAGTAGCACCCGTCGCGAATTTCAGTGTCTGCTAAGCAGACACTGAAATTCAAAGTGGGGCCCTCTTACGGGGGCCCCTGCAGTGCCCATGCCATTGGCATGGGCACTGCAGGGGCCCCCAGGGGCCCCACAACACCCCTCACCGCCATCCTGTTCCTGGCGGTCAAAACCGCCAGGAACAGGATGGCGGTGAGGGGGTCGGAATCCCCATGGCGGCGCAGCAAGCTGCGCCGCCATGGAGGATTCAGCAGGGCAGCGGAAAACCGGCGGGACACCGCCGGTTTTCCTGTTCTGACCGCGGCCATACCGCCGCGGTCAGAATGCCCTGCGGAGCACCGCCAGCCTGTTGGCGGTGCTCCCGCCGACGCACCCCCTTAGTCTCTTGTCTTGGAGCTCAAAAATCTCAAGCGGAACAAGCCTGGAGGACATATTTAGGAAAGATATACCGAAGCAGGATACTTTAAATGCAAGGGTAAGCTGAAAATTCTTTCAAGTTGCCACAAGCTCCGAGTTGGAGCAGCCTCTGAGGTCATGCCTTGGACAGATAGCCTTGGGGGATGAGTCCCAGTCCTCTGGAGGTCGAAAATTTGCCAAGTCCCAAACTGTTCTTCTTTTCAGAGCTGTTCCTCTTTGTCAGTTCTAAGGCTCTCAGGAACTCAGTGACAGTACTTAGGGTGCAGGGCCCAATCCAGACAGGGACACCACAGCCTCCTCTAAGAAATAGTCTTGAATGTATCCATCATTTTAGTCCTATGATGCAACTTCGGTAAAGGTTGAAGTTATTTTGAAGCATATCCTTTTCATAGTCATATGAGATGCGTGGATGCCTACAAAGAGATGTAAATGAAGTTTGAGAGGCGTTTTTACCAGGAAGACTTGAATACTCCTTATGCTTGTCTTGATGAAGACCCAAATTGATGTATAATTAGTACTCCTTTAAGGCACTGCAAAATGTTGACAGAATCTAAGATCACGCCTGTATTTAATTACCAATTGATCAAAGAGGAATTGTGGATACCACCCTGACTTATGAGACATTAAAACTATGATGTGATCAGGTTACCAACTCTATATTAGGAGTGTTTGCCATGTAGTGTTATTGTTTACGCACCACTATGCACTGCATAAGCACTCTTTGCACTTATCTTACACAGAGTGCCTTAATTATTTAAATTGTGGAATAAACTGATACAACAATACATATTTGTGATTTAAAATAATTTATTTTCTCATCCTTGTGTGTTCTTGTAATTGTTTATAAGAGGATTGCTTAATCCCACATGATGAATCAATAATATATACATAAGTGAATCCAGTCAAACCACCCATAGTGTTGTGCTGTGTTAAGTCTAGGTTCTGAGGAACACAGGGTCACTCCATAGTTTGTTACACTTGCACAGTCCAGTCAGAGCCCATGCAGGACCTATTCCCGTTGAGGCCACCAGCACAGTCCAGTCAGAGTCCACTTGTCACTGGTTGGTCTGCTTTACTTCAGACCGAGAGGGAACGAAGTGAAAGGAATGCAAAGAATGCAGCACTCTTAGTCTTAGTAATGAATTTATTAAGGCACTTCCCATTTTACACGAAGATAATAACGTGAGCAACACACATGCAACTCTTAAAATAATCACAGCAGTGGAAGAATAATAATCAAAGCAAATGCAATACATCAACAATTAATATAATATATATAGTAACTATGTATTCATGTATGCACACCACAAAGCTTGATATAAGAATTAAAAATGCATCACCTTGGGGCTTGACTCCAACATCATCCTTTGTCTGCCAACTTCAAGTTATGGAACTCTTGGCAAACGAGACAAAAGAGAACAACTCTAATGGGTTTACTCTCTGGACAATGCATCCATTCCCAAAGATAAGTTCCTTCTCTTCCAATTGCCAAGATTCCCCACTTTGTATACTTTAAACAAACTTAAGAGGAAGGTTCTTGAAATTACCCTCCCTTTGAGTAAGTTGTGAAATTTTAAATGTTGGCCGTACCAGGTCAGTGTTGAAAAAACACAATAGAGACTGGCCAGATCCCTCTGTGTATTTCCCAGACCGAGCTGTACACTGCTCTACCATAAATATTCTCAGCCTGGTACATCCATATCTGTATTCCTTCCCCATGTTATGTTCCCTTCCCTGGTGAGAAAAAGCAAAAACATGTTAACAGGCTGTGCATGGAAAAATACCTACACCACCAATGTGACGGCGTTTGAAGCTAAACTAAGCACAAAATGGTCAAGATGGAGTCCGTGGTTAAATACAGATAGCATTACACTGGTCCACTGGTGACTCGAAGAAAAGGCCTCTAGCATCTTTTGCTATCTCTGTAGACACTCAAGAGGTTAGCCAACTGACACGTGGAGTACACGTTTTAGTCCTAGATACAAATGGGAGTCAGTCCAGTCCTTTCAGGTCTCCAAGCAGATCACAGACAGCAAGCTTTGTATTCTTATTTTCTTCTGTGGGTGCAAATGGTGGTGGCACAATATGTGTTTCAGCCCACAATTGCCATTTACGTTTCCATGCCATTCGTACATTTCTTGCACCATATACTTTAACATTACTGGAAAGTTAAATATGCCATTTAGGAGCCTGGCCAATTCTGTCATGTTTTAGGGGTCAGGGCACATACACTGGTGACTGGACAGCAGAGCTCCAGTGTACAGATTTAAGTGGGGTGACCACACAAAAAGAAGCTGATTTTTAAATAAGGCTTTCCCACATCAGACAAATATGCATTTTGCCAATCACCTTTGTTGTTAATACTAATTCTTGCATTCCTTATTTGTGTGGTTATAATGACTCAGTAGAGATTTCCACCTGCACTTTTATTTGGAACTATAAAAGACAACACTTTTGTAATTTGTACCTGATGACTACAGTGTTGCATTCTGTGTGGAGCTGGTACAATACACCATGGATTCAAAGAGTTGGTGTTTGTCTTTAACTTTGTTTGTGTGTCCCTTTAGCACTGTATTCAGAGTACCGGGCTGGTCTTTCTCCTATTACTTCATCTTTGCTTTCGGTATCCTCCTGTGTTAGGGGCTCTCAGTGAAGAGGGCTTCTTGTCTACCCCAGTGTCACCAGTGGGTCCTTATGGCCAGTCCACTGTTAACACAAAGGCGTGGCTTCTAAATGCTGTTGCAAAGCTTATCCTTTTAATCAGTCTATCCCCAAAATTGCGGGTTGTCTTGCTGAAAACACAGTATTCTGAAGCCAACTGAGGAAAAATGGTGCATCCTAGAATACATCGTACATCCCAATCAAAGATGCCTTTTCCCCTTTAGGGTAAGAGGCTTGTGGAGTGTGAAATGAGTTGTTGGAGGGAGCACCCATTTGGCATAGGCCAGGAAGTCTCTTCTTGCCGTTGTTGTAAAGCATCCACCTCGTTGTAAGGGCGAGCCACAATCCAGGAATACTAACCATTCTGTTCCTTCAAACAAGTATGTCCGAAGAAGGGACTGTTGAAAACTAGTTCATTGAGGTACTTCTTGACTGAGGCACTCTGGCTAGAATGAAGCCTATTACTGACCACGAAATGCCATTAAAAAAAAACACCTACAAAACCTACAGAAAACTGGCAGCTCTCACACAGCACAACTTGCAACAGGTATTTCATGTGCTCCAACGAAAGTGCACCAATCTCCTGTACTGGGGAAGAGGAAGAGAATGGTTAGCATTGTTCTTTTCTCGTATCTTTTCAGATACATTAAACTGCTGCTGCTTGCAATTTATGAGGAGTAAGGTAGGTCTTAAACTATGGCATTGTGTTTTTTGGGGAGTTGAAATGTTTATCCATCAGTTAGGGATGCTCCCATCTGTGCATGAAAGACTGTTTCGTCCCCCTCCCTCATTGGACTCTTTAACCATTCTATTTTATTTGGCTCAACAGCTCTAGTATGCAAAGTGATGCTTGCTCATGGTAATGTATTAGACTGCCTTCTACGTATGTCATTTTGACATCACTCTTTATTGTGACACCACTCTGGGTAGTCACTATAAGTAATTATACAGTCATTGCCACTTTTGTGATTGTCTCTGTTGTGATCACTACGGTAACAATTGCCAAAGTCATTAGTAGCTATGGACTATTTTCATCCATTAGGAGTAGCTCTTGTTATAGAGCAAATTATCATAAAGGTAAGTATATATAGCTAAAGATAGATTTACTATTCAAAACTCCACATCTAGATACCTTGAAGATATATATGTACTCAAGATAAATAGATGTAGAGTTAGGAACATACTTATCATTAATACGTACCTTCATGATATTGGAGCAGTCTATATTCTGAATACAGTATTTTGGCTGCACAAATGTAAATTTCAGAATTGCAGTAGAATACCAATCACCCCAACTCACAAGAGGAGGTTATTACCAGCAATGTCATGAAACGATTTATCATGATAAAATACCTCCAAGTGACTAATGGCGTAACAACAACTGCACACTGACACAATGGAAATACTGAGAGCTATAAATAGCCACAACTCCTTATGAACTATCACTGAAAGAGCAATTTAAAGCTGTTTTGGATTTTCAATAATTTTATTTTCAAACATCTACATATCAGTTTTTCAAATTACATGGTTTTCTATTAAAGATGCACTTTGCATTTTGGGTTGACAGACTCATAGAAAGTGTAACTTTTTCTTGCAGAGTGATCTTCAAGATTGTTAGAGAAGACCCTCTGAATTAAGCACTCTGCTGGGCTGCATGCGGTGCTTTCAATGGGCCGGTACTGTCCAGTACTGAGTACCGGTACTTTTTTAGTTAGAGAGGGAGAGTATCTGCACTTCTCAAGAAAACCGTGATACTTTTCATTGGAGAGTACTGGCACTTCTCAGAAACAAGCAGATTCTCTGGTCCATTTTTCCATTTCAAGCACTGGCTGCATGCAGAGAGCTACGTCCAGGGTACTGGTGAGCTACCAGGAGCTTGCGAGCAACCCGTTGGTTTTCCATACTTTATCTCAACACATGCATACACTCTAATCTATTGCTGACCATTTCTCACTACCTGCCATACATCCCTATCTCACAGCATCTTTTACCAAATCTTCAAGTCTCACTAACATCTAACACCCTTGTCTCTAAGATCTTCCTCTGTCCTAGACACACCTCTTACCATGCCATCCTCACTTTCACTTTCACCCTCCTCTCTCACTGAAATGCTCCTCATAAATTAACATGCATAGCTTCCCCTCTTTAAGGCCTTCTTTTAGTAAAGCACACTTTATTTACTTATCATTCTAACACACATCCTCCCTTACACCGTGCCTTACCTTGCTTTCTGCCTACTTTCCCATCTCCTGTTTCTCACTATCAGTATCTCATTTATGCTGTCTTCAAATTAAACAGAAGCACACATAAAAGGATGAGTTTGTTTTTTACGCTCCCTATTACCAGTGCAAATTTTAAAAGATCATTTTTCAAACTTGTGAAAACTAAGGGGGTCATTCTGACCCTGGCGGCCGGTGACCGCCAGGGTCACCGACCACGGGAGCACCGCCAACAGGCTGGCGGTGCTCCCGAGGGCATTCTGACCGCGGCGGTTCAGCCGCGGCCAGAAAGGGTAAACCGGCGGTCTCCCGCCGGTTTACCACTGCCCTTGTGAATCCTCCATGGCTGCGGAGCGCGCTCCGCAGCCATGGGGATTCTGACACCCCCTACCGCCATCATGTTCCTGGCGGGTCTCCCGCCAGGAACAGGATGGCAGTAGGGGGTGCCGCGGGGCCCCTGGGGGCCCCTGCAGTGCCCATGCCCATGGCATGGGCACTGCAGGGGCCCCCGTAAGAGGGCCCCGCAAAGTATTTCAGTGTCTGCAATGCAGACACTGAAATACGCGACGGGTGCAAACTGCACCCGTCGCACCCCTGCAACTACGCCGGCTCAATTCTGAGCCGGCGTCCTCGTTGCAGGGGCATTTCCTCTGGGCCGGCGGGCGCTCTTTTGGAGAGCGCCCGCCGGCCCAGAGGAAATGTCTGAATGGCCGCCGCGGTCTTTTGACCGCGGTGCGGTCATTCAGCGGCGGTACCTTGGCGGACGGCCTCCGCCGTCCGCCAAGGTCAAAATGACCCCCTAAGTGTTGTTCCACAATTCGGCAATATCGACATAGAATATCTGGTCATGCAGTCTGTAGAGAAAATCCTGTGCAGGATTAGAGACTTAAAACAAAGCAGTGATTATTTCAAAAAGAATTATGAATATTAAGTTGTGAAAAGGAACAAAATAAAGGTTTGGTGCAGTATACAAATTGCGGGCCATGTGCTGATTCTTTGATATTCTAGATAATGAGGAGAAACAGGAACTTAGTAGATCGCTGTTATTTGGAGCAGTCCAGCCACCTCTGAGTAACTATGTTCAAGTTGGAGACAGGTGCCAATCTCTTTGAAAAGAGTTTAAATGCGCACACACCAAGCACTGTCCAGTCTTAGCTCCGATATGGCACCTGTCCAAAATCCTGAAGGCCTCCACTGTCTCCAAGGGATTATTTGAATTCTTTCCAGCACGGTAACATTCGTCACTTCAAAGGGAATGACCTTGCTGGGTCCAGCAAAGACAGAGAATTGTCTTTCAGTTTTTGTAAGTCGGTGTAGAAATGCCCAGTGTATGCAGGTAGTTCCTTAATACATAGCCTTGCACAAATGTGTGTGAGGGAGAGTAGAGAAGTGCATTGCTACAGAGCCCCTTCCCTGTTCTACTTTCCATCAGACACCAAGGTCCAGCGTTGTTGAGAAAGGAGGACTTGCTTACAGCCCAGGAGGACCATGGCACATAAGTGGAGACCTGGCCACTCCTGTCTACAGAGGTAGTAAAGCTGTGTAGGGTATAACATTCAGTGCAAAGAAACAAGAACTAAGAGGCTTGATTCATTTGTAAAACTTCACATCAATGTCACAAGGGCAGAAAAATCCTGCTATCTCTACACTAGAATGTTCATTCACACCCTCTTCCGAAGGGCATAATGTCCTATAATGTCCCTCACACTTGTGCAAACTGTACTTTCACGTCCCCTACATAAGCGCAAGATGTGCATTCACTTATGTAGAAAATGATGTATCACACATATATTAGGCCCCGACGGGCACGCCAGCTGAGCAAAATGTCCTATCCACGTTGCTTAAATAAGGGCGGGTTTTCACCTTCACTTGAGCTAGTCTTCTGTGTTTCATCACACAGTCTACCAAGGGGTAAATTGCCGTCTCACGCTGGCTTCTTGTGGGAAGTAGGCGATTCATACCCTGCACACAATGTCAGAATGCACCTTCACGTTCCATATATTGGGGAACATTGACACCCCACACCTGTTTACAATAGGGCACAGTGTACCTACACAAGGGCAGAAAGCACGTTCATGTCACCTACACAAGGGACAATCCTTCACACACTCGGCACAAGGAAGAAACCACATTCCACACTCTCTACACAAGTGCAGAGTTCTCGTTCACACACTATGCCCTATTATCACATTTCATATAGACAGAAACTCTGCCACTGAGCTCTGCTCTCGAAGAGGACACATCTTCACTCGTTCTACACGGGTCCAGCATGTCCATCCAAAAGCCCTAGTTAGCAACTCAGTATCCCTTTACGCATTTTACACAAGAGCAGCATAAACAAGGGGAGAAAGTCCATTCAACCCCCCACGTTGGTAAAATTTTCGTGTACAAGATATACAAAAGTTCAGAATCATGTATCACCCCTGAACACAGGCAGAATGCACTAGAACAAGTCACGCCTTAGCTAAGGTCAGGGTGCCCATATCCCCGTCTCACTCACAAGAGCAGGACAGCCTAGGACAGAGTGTCCCTTTACACTCCTTCCATAATGACAGAGGGCCTATTTACACTCGCTACACAAAGACATAGAGCCCTTTCACACTCCTCATATAAAGACAGAGTTTACACTCCCTATAAACGGAAAGCGCAACTGTTCACACTACAGGGACAGAGTGTCTGTTTACATCCATTTACTAACCAGGGACAGTGCATCAGTTAATGCCCCCTAAATAAGAACAGAGTGGCCATTCATACTTGCAATGCAAGACGGAAACACATTGCCTTTTGAAATTGAGGTTTAATACTGTCTCTGATCCTCATCTGGCATGTGGGAATGATTTAGGTAAATGTAGGGGTGTCCAGATTTTAGGGTACACGGCTTTGCTCCTTCCCTACAGAAGGACACATAATCATTCCCACTCGCTACACGATGACAGAGTGCCAATGCACACGTCCTATACAAGAAAACAGTGCCCTTTCACACTCACATCATAAGGAAAGAACACTCATTCACACTTCCTAAATGCTAGGGTGTCCATTCAGCTTCACCACACAAGGACAGAGTGCCCATCCACACTCCCTGAACAAGGACAGAGTGTCCATCCACACTCCCTATACCACAATCATATTCACAAAGTATTTACAGAGTTTTTTCAATGGATGCCTAGCCTTAAGAGTACGCTAATACATCCACATTCCCGAAACTGACTAAAAAACAGTTCATTCCTGCGTACCCAATGTTGGTGGTTGTGAATAAGATCACAACTGTTTTCTAGTACACCAAACCCTGCCCCTTCTTACGCTATGAATCCCAGGGGTAGGATCTCCATCAGGGTTTTCTCCTACCTTTCCAAACTGGATTGCTGTGGAGGGGGCCCACCTGCCCGCTAGGATACCTACCTCGGGCGCCCCCGCCACCCTCAGACTCCACCCCCCCAAGGGCGAGTGCTCGCTTCAGACCTTCTGGGCCTGTGCGGGTGGTTGGCCCTAAGGGCCAGATGCCAGAGACAGCTCACAACCCCTGCACCCCTGTATGTCGTCCGCACTTCCCAGCCAGCACCCCTTGGAGGGTCCAATTAGCTTGCCACCCAGTTTCTGTAATAAAAAAGGTACCCATTTGTATTCCCTGTCATGATCTCACCCCGCCACAGGTCCACATCGTTGACCGACGATGTGGCCTCCGCCCCCCCAGCAGAGGTCAAGTATGCTGACATAGCCAGGCGAATACATTCTCCAAAAACATTTCATAGCCGACTCCCGAAAGATGGACTCCATCCTGCAAGAAAAAACAGTCTCCTTTAATACAGCCATGCGAGACCACAGCTAACCTTGGAGTCCGAAACAACTTGGCCAATTTGCTATTGATTCTCTTCACTGAGTCATTGAGGGCTTTAACTGACAGCCTGCCTGTTAGAAATGGGGTCTTTGGTTGGCAGTCAGGTTACCCCCGTCCAAGCAAGGACCCTCATTCTAGTCAGGGTAAGTCACACACAATCCAAATTATCCTGTGCCCATCCTCAGGTAGCTTGGCACTGAGCAGTCAGGCTTAACTTAGAAGGCAATGTGTAAGGTATTTGTGCAATAAATCATACAATAACACTATATAGCACCACAAAAATACCCCACACAGTGTTTAAAAAAATATATATTTATCTGGATATTTGCAAGTCAAAACGATAAAAGATGCAATAAGAAGTTGTAGAGATATCGCTGAAAAGTGATATGAAGTGTCTTAAGTCTTTAAAAAGCAACCAAAGTCTCTTTCAAGCACAAAGTACCTGGTTTGAAGTGAAAAATTTCCGCAGAGGGCCACAGAGGAGGAGATGCTTGGAAAATGGTGTGTGTGTCGGTTTTGCCCCTTCACACACGGACTTGCGTCGTTATTTTTCACGCGGGGAAGATGTTGCATTGATTTCCGGCGCGCGGACAATCTCCTCTGTGGGTCGCGGGGTTTTCAGACGCCCCGGGGTCTGTGCCTGGAATCCTGGGCTTGTTGTCCAGCTGTGCGTCGTTCCGCTGGGTTGTGCGTGGAATTTTCTCCCTCACGGCAGGCGGCGCGTCAATTTCCTCTCTGGAAGTCAGGCGGCGTTGTCCAGGTGGCCCGTGCGTCGAAGTTCCCGTCACACCGCAGGCGCCGCGTCGATCTTTTCCTTGCGAAGTCGAGCGGCGTCGTCCCGGGTCGGCGTGCGGGGAATTTTTCACCACGGAGCAAGCTGTGTGTCGAATTTTTCGCCGCACAAGGAGTCCAGTTGAAAGAAAGAAGTCTTTTTGGTCCTGAGATTTCAGGGAACAGGAGGCAAGCTCTATCCAAGCCCTTGGAGAGCACTTCTGCAGCAAGGCAAGAGTTCAGCAAGGCAGCAGGCCAACAGCAAGGCAGCAGTCCTCTGGAGAAAGCAGTCAGGTGAGTCCTTTGGGCAGCCAGGCAGTTCTTCTTGGCAGGATGCAGGTTCTGGTTCAGGTTTCTTCTCCAGCAAGTGTCTGAGGTGGTAGGGCAGAGGCCCTGTTTTATACCCAAATGTGCCTTTTAAGTGGGGGAGACTTCAAAGAGAGGCTTAGAAGTGCACCAGGTCCCCTTTCAGTTCAATCCTGTCTGCCAGGGTCCCAATAGGGGGTGTGGCAGTCCTTTGAGTGAGAGCAGGCCCTCCACCCTCCCAGCCCAGGAAGACCCATTCAAAATGCAGATGTATGCAAGTGAGGCCGAGTACCCTGTGTTTGGGGTGTGTCTGAGTGAATGCACAAGGAGCTGTCAACTAGACCCAGCCAGACGTGGATTGTAAGGCACAGAAAGATTTAAGTGCAAAGAAATGCTCACTTTCTAAAAGTGGTATTTCTGGAACAGTAATATTAAATCCAACTTCACCAGTCAGCAGGATTTTGCATTACCAATCTGGCCATACTAAATATGACCTTCCTACTCCTTTCAGATTAGCAGCTACCACTTCAATAATGTATGAGGGCAGCCCTAATGAACGGAGCAGGCCTCACAGTAGTGTAAAAACGAATTTAGGAGTTTTACACTACCAGGACATGTAAACTACACAGGTACATGTCCTGCCTTTCACCCACACAGCACCCTTCCCTAGGGGTTACCTAGGGCACCCATTAGAGGTGAAACTGAACACACAGGCCTTGCAATGGCAGTCCTGAGACAAGGTAAAAGTGCTACTTAAGTGGGTGGCACAACCAGTGCTGCAGGCCCACTAGTAGCATTTAATCTACAGGCCCTAGGCACATATAGTGCACATTACTAGGGGCGTATAAGTAAATTAAATAGTCCAATTGGGTATGATCCAAAGTTACCATGTTCAAAGGGAGAGAGCATATGCACTTTATCACTGGTTAGCAGTGGTAAAGTGCGCAGAGTCTAAAAGCCAGCAAAAACAGTGTCCAAAAAGTGGAGGGAGGCAGGCAAAAACTTAGGGGTGACTACCCTAAGGCATGTCAGGTCTAACACTGCCCCTCCACAGACTACAAGGGATCATGTTCGACCAAGCAAGGACCACCTGAGGGAATACTTTGGCCAACCATCCAATTTCCAATATTACCAGCTCAAATAGCCGACGGTGCCCCAGAGAAACCAGATCATTACCCCCAAGATGCAGCACAATGACGTCCAGCACATTGATTAGATCCAGCAGGACCCAGGAAAAGGAAATCATCCAAGTAGTGCAGAACCCATCTGTGCCATGTCCTGTCCCTAAACACCCACTCCAAAAAGGTACTAAACTTCTTGAAATAAGAACATGACACAGAGCAGCCCATAGGCATACACCTATCAAAGTAATACTTTCCTTCCCACTGGAAAACCAATAGATGGAAGTCATTGGGATGCACCGTAACAACTGAAATGCGGATTTGATGTCAGACTTCGCCATCAAAGCCCCAGGCCCCAGCTCCTGTAGCATTTAAATTTCCTGATCCAAAGAAGCATATTTAACAGAACACAATTACCCCTAATGGCCTCATTCACCGATTGCCCCTTTGGAGCGGACAAATTGTGAATCAATCTGAACATCCCTGGTTCTTTCTTGGGAACTACCCCTAAAGGATAGCAAACAACGCCCTGCATGGGAATTTCATCAAAGGGTCCTGCTACCGGCCCCAAATCCAGTTCCTTTTTTATTTTTGCCCCTGCCCCCCCAGGGATAGAGCGCAGAGACAGCTGATTCTTGCAATGGGTTGAGCCATCATAGTCTTGAGCTGGTATTCTGAAATCGTCTTTAAAGCCCAAATACAACACCTGCGGAGCTTCTTGGTTGGGGTAAACATTAAGCCAAGGGACCATAGCCAATAGATTAATGGGGGACGAAGCCTTAACAAAAAAGGAATGCGTTTGACCCTTGCCCACCGAATTGTCAGTCTTGTTTCTTGGCACCCTTATCCAGTGATTTTTTTAAAACACTTGAATTCGGGGTGCGAGGCCTGCCCACAAAAGGAACAGCAGTGTTTGAAACAGCATGTACCAGGGGACCACGAGCAAGTGCGCCAGTTGAAATCCCAGCAGGCTCCCTTCTTGGCCCCAGCACCCCAGAGGCGCCTGAACCCGTCCCTGTAGTCCCAAGAAAGGGCTGGTGACCTAGCCCCTGAGTGCAATTGGTATAACACAACCAAGTGATTATGTGTATCTGATCCCATCCCAACAAAGGCTGATATGCCTTGATTCTCCTGAATTCCTTATCCTATTCTTTCCATGTAGTGCCTCCATACTCATCGCGTGCTCCCACAATCCTGTTCTGATAGCAAGCTAACTGGGCACCTAAGTCACTGAAATGTTCTGCTAGAATGGCCTGTAAATAGAGAAGGCTCTCACCCAGTTGAACAAAGACTCCTCAACCTTCTTCCTTTGAGGCCCATGCTCACATTTTCTTGAATGCGCACACTCTTTTCAGCGCTTCACCTCTTCCTTATCAGTTTTGTCGATCACTAAATCAAAGATATCGATGTAAACCCCCTTCCAAATCTTCTCCCTCACCTCTACTGGTACATGTAGCCCCAATTGTTCATGCTCCGAGAAAATGTCCCCCAAGTCCGTAAGGGGAGAAGCATGACCAGTACCCGAACTTGAGGTTCCCTGGGCCACCGAAGACGTTGCTGTAGAGGTCACCACCCCTGGGGAATTAACTGATTGTTGTGCGGATGTGCCTGATGCAGGAGTAACTGGTTTTGCCGTGGATGCTGTAGCAGGAGTCCCCTGGTCCTCCCCTGCAGGAGTTGAGGACAAGGAGCTGGCACCCTGCGCCCCCCCCCCCACTGTTGCTTGACCCTGGCCCTTTTTCCTGGGACCCCTGGCCACTCTTTGCAGTGCCTAACCGGGGAACCAAACATCGAGCCTCCTCCCTAACCTCTCCTGTGCTAGCCCCTGACAATGTGCCCCCAACCACATTGGTAGACAGCAACCCTTCCTCAGACAGTCATGGCAACACTGACGCCAAATGCCCCACAAGATCCCGCTGACTGGTCTCCCTCTCACTAGATGCCCCAGTGTCCCTACCCGTGACTGTGTTCACTGATCCGACCACAAAGCTTGCGGTTTGCGCTGACACCTGACCCAAACTCCCACTCCAGGGTTGCCCCGTACCCACAACCGGGGATGCACTAACCTCAGACTGCGTCAAAGGTAGATAGACCCCATCCCAAACCTGCACAGGGGTGGCCTCTGCTCGCTTTTCCCCAGCACATTTACCTTTCTTCTGCCCACGCATCCTCTTCGGAGCTGGGGGGAACGCCTCACGAGGTGGTACTTCCGCTCGCCGAGGCCCATCCTCCTGGACACACGGCCCACCTCCCCCTGGAGAAGATGGCGACGCCTTCAAGGATGCTATAACCTGGTCCATAGCATCCATCCTAAGCATCAAGGAGCTCCTCCATTCGCAACCGTTTCTCTGCCATGGGCCAAAACACGAGCAGCAACTCCTCACAGACCAATAGGTACGGCAAACAACAGTAAGCAGGCCCCTATAAAATACCCCCCAAAAAGGCAAACAAATTCCTGCCTCTATGAAACCCCTCTCAGGTAAAAACACTAAGGCCCTCATTCTAACCCCGGCGGTCTGGTCGGCGGGAGCACCGCCGACAGACCGGTGGTGCCCCGCAGGGCATTCTGACCGCGGCGGTTTGGCCGCGGTCAGAAAGGGTAAACCGGCGGTCTCCCGCCGGTTTACCGCTGCCCTTAGAATCCCCCATGGCGGCGCAGCTTGCTGCGCCGCCATGGGGGATTCTGACACCCCCTACCGCCATCCTGTTCCTGGCGTAAGAGGGCCCCACAAAGTATTTCAGTGTCTGCCTAGCAGACACTGAAATACGCGACGGGTGCAACTGCACCCGTCGCACCTTCCCACTCCGCCGGCTCAATTCTGAGCCGGCATCTTAGTAGGAAGGTTGATTTGCCCTGGGCTGGCGGGCGGCCTTTTGGCGGCCGCCCGCCAGCCCAGGGCAAATCCCAAAATACCCTCAGCGGTCTTTCGACCGCGGAGCGGTATTTTGGTGGGGGAACTTCGGCGGGCGGCCTCCGCCGCCCGCCGAAGTTAGAATCACCCCCTAAATCTAAGGGCCCACTACACTTAACTACAAATTTTTGGGGGCCCCCACCCTATCTAACGTGAAAAAAAACAGGGCCGCCAGAGCACCCCACACAAAACTGGCTTGCAGGCCGCTCACCCAGCAGCCCAGGAACCCCACAGGTGCTGCCACCGAGAATAATTCGGGTCAGGTGAGCTCAGCTCAAACCCGTACGGCTCCCCGTGAGGTGTGCTGGGCTGCTTGCGTTGTCTCCGCCGCGCGCATTCTCCGCTGTCCGTTTTGAACTTAAAAAGAAAGAAAAAGAAGGAAACAAACAAAAGCAATGAAAGGCTGTCGTCGCTGGAGCCCCATGGTTCGGTCGGCGACTGCGAACAAGAGACGCACTCGCCGACTGCGGCTGCCTTATCAAGGCTGGCCCTGTGACGTCATCTTTTGGTGCGCGACCCTGGAAGCATAAACAGTGCATCTGGGGCCGTGGCACCATTACAGCTATTCGGCTGTGGTTTTTTACTGAGGGTGGGGCCCGGGGAGCCTGCCGCTCCCCGACCCCACACCCCCACTCTCTCTGGCCCGGCGCCATAAGTGGGGCCCCCATGATTGGGGTGGCCCTGTGCAGAGTGTTCATAGGCTCCCTACACAAGGAGAGAGTGCCAGTACAGTCTTTTAACAAGAACAGTGTTGCCATTCACACAAGGTACAAAAGGACAGAGTGCTCATTCATACTCCCTACCCAAGGACACAGTATTCATTCATACTCCCTCCTCAAGGTCAGGGTGCCCGTTCACCCTTGTTTCACAAAGACAGTGTGCACATTCACACATTTTACATAAGAACAGAGTACCCATTCACATCTTTCACACGAGGATAGAGTGTCCGTTCACACCTTTTAGACGAGGATGGAGTACCCATTCACACTCATTACAGAAGGACAGGGTGACCATTCACACTCACTGCAGAAGGACAACACAAGGACAGGACGCCCATTCACGCTTGGTACAGAAGTACTGAGTTTCTATTCACTCTCGCTACACAAGGATAAAGTGTCCCTTCAGGTTTTCCTTTCAAGCTTAGGGAGAAAATGTTTTACAAAAAGTAAGCGAGACAGAATCATATATATACCAAGGTTTCGATCGGTGTTTGAAATGGAAAGACTGAAGCGCAGGGGCTAACTTTTCGAGAGCATCATACAAAGGAGTGATGACACTTACACCGATGGTACTGTACGCTGGTGTGGCGTTCTCATGATAGCAGTACCGGTAGTGAGAGTGTACTTGCTCAATGTAAGCGCTGCATGGATATGGACTTTTATTAGCGCCAGCTTTCAGTTGAATTGCCCCTAGCCACTGCAAAGGGCAAAAACCTGTTTTCTATTTTTAAAAGCACTTTTACGTGCAAACACAATAGGAAGCAGGAATGTGATGGTAAAGAGATAAAAGAGACCGTGTCAGCTTACCGCACCTTTTCACCCGCCCGAGTTTAATATGTAAGCTGGGCGCAGGTTTGTGTTTTTGGCAGGCCTTTGCACTCGAAGGAGTGGCGCGTTTATCTGGCGAGTCAGAAAGGGCGCGTGAGCATTATCCTGAAAAGATATAAAAAAATTAAAAAAAAGCTCACTGATGACGTGTGAACAGCTCCACTACCCACGGCACTTCATGGTAATTCGTAGCCCAGGAAACAGGGATGTAAATCTCAAATTTCTGGCTTGGCAGAATTCTT